>NC_141696.1:998285201-999578201 GCF_964263255.1 Lissotriton vulgaris | reverse complement strand
ACGGTATTTAGAGAGGTCTACAGGCTTAATGGCTAAATGGAATTTCAATCAAATTTGTGAAAATGAAAGGGATTGTTATGTAGTATGAGCTAATCTATATTTGGTGAGAGTGTCTCCAGTCGTTTTTCTGTGAATTACTTTCCCACCTTTTTTATTGGACCGCTTCCCGGTATGCGGCCCGGTCCGCGAACCAGCAGCGTAACGGGAGTCCACCATTTTGTGTTTCGGTCGAATCAAGATACAAGATGGAGGGCAAATAATGTTCAGAATGGGTAGAAGGGGGCACGGTAGATGTATCTTGACCCCCTAGGCTTTCTGAGGGTGGCTGAGGAGGACCATATGTGCGGGGGAAAAACATTTTTTTTAGAAATTTTGCGCGGTTAGCTTCCAGTTCGCGTACCGGGTAGCTCTCTTTGAGCGTATTTTGTTGAAAATTAGAGAAAAAAGTTAGAGAAAAATAATAATTGTGAGTGATCAGATGTAGGGTAGCTCTGAGAAGAGCTTTTGTGTTTATGGTACATTTTGGTACTTATAAGTAGGTACCAATGCACAGTCTTAAATTCAAAATGAAAATTCTGTTGCCCTCATCTGAGAAGTGAACTCCATCTCTTCTGTAGATATCTTGCATGTAGTAACGCAAGTTATTGTTGTACAAGGAGCCCATTCCGAGGTCTCTCATGTAAGCTGAAACAGATTTGTTTACATGCTTCCTCGACTTCTCAATTTGTGGACAAAATTGGTTGGACCACCTCCATTTCTGTCTTTGGCATATATTGGAATATACCAAGGCAGTTTGAGGAAAAAGTGCCATTAATTGCTCAAAGGTGTCCTTTAAAAGCATTTCCAGACCTACCCCAGTCAAAGTGCCCAAATCATTACCTCCACAGTGCACAATTAACAGGTCAGGTTTTGGCAAATGCATAAAGGTTTTCACCAATGGTATCAATTGGTGACATTTTAATCCTCTTTGGCCCAACCACTTAATTTCCACATCTTGTAAATTGAGGTTAGGTAAATTTCTGTTCTCAGCATACCTTTGAGCCCAGTAGATGTAACTATGTCCAACAATCCAGACATTAAACATGGTGAGAGAAGGTTGGGCTGCAGTCAGATGAAGTGTGGTAATGAATGGGCAGTTGAAACAGTAGGAGTTTGTAAAGAAAAAAAACTGTGGATTTCCAGTGCTAATGATTCATTAGCAGCGATTGGTGCATTTCCATTTCTGAAAACAGAAAGTTAGGGTGCATGGATGTGTTCTTTGAAAGATGTAATTTGAATGGTCAAGGAAAAAACATTTAATGAAAGATTGCACTGGATATGCAGGTGCACTGAGAGTTCAGAGTTCAATTGAAACATTGTTGTGTGAACTTGCAAACATGAGAGGTCTTTCAGGAGGTGGTTGCTAAGCAAAAAAGGCAGAGAGGGCAGAGGGGGGAAGGGTTTTGATTTGAAAAAAATGAGGGAAGAGTTATGATTGGCTAATATGAGAGATATGTGTAATGAATATCTGCATTTCTGTGCTTTCTATAGCTGCAGCCTCTGGAGTGCATCCTCTTTGTTCTGCTGAAGACAAGTTGGAGTATTTCTGAGACTGTTTTGAAACTCAAAAAGTATTTGCTAAGGTGAGAAAAGATTTATTTAATTTAGATAGAGAATAGTATGATTTAAGGAGAAAATGATGAAGAAAGCTGTGTTTTTAAAATGTGGCTTTGTCTCAAGTGATATACAAATAGATTTTGTTTCTTTGAGAAATTGTAATTGCATATTCGGTTTAGCATTCTGGCATGCAGTAACACAAGATATTGTTGTACATGGAGCCCATTCCATGGTCTCTCATGTAAGCTGAAACAGATATGTTGTGTTTAAAAACGATTTTTGAAAACAATTACATTTCTGGATATGTTCTGCTAGAGCTTTATAGGTTGTTTGGGCCATATTTATAAGGCATTTGAGTGTCTCTGATGTTATTGTTCCCATTTTAATGGAAGAGCTTTCTTCATGGGGCTAGTTTCTTGTAAATACGCTCCCACCGGTGCTTGGTAAATTTATATTTTGATTATGGGAGTTACATAGCCATGTTAAAAATGTCTGAAAAATGGTGCAAGGGCATTCAAAAAAACGCTTTCATGTGTCTTAAGGACATTTTTAGTCATTTCCTCTTGAATGTAGGTATACAATTGATTTATATGCTGTGTTTAAAAACGATTTTTTGAAATCAATTATATTTCTGGATATGTACTGCTAGAGCTTCATAGGTTGTTTGGGTCATATTTACAAGGCATTTGAGTGTCTATGATGTTATTTTTCCCTTTTTAAATGGAATGTGTTCTTCATGGGGCAAGTTTCTTGTAAATACGCTCCCACCTGTGCTTGGCAAATTTAGATTTTGATTATGGGAGTTACATAGCCATGTTAAAAATGTCCCAAAAATGGTGCAAGGGCATTCAAAAAAACGCTTTCATGTGTCTTAAGGACATTTACAGTCATTTCCTCTTGAATGTAGGTATACAATTGATTTATATGCTGTGTTTAAAAACGATTTTTTGAAATCAATTACATTTCTGGATATGTACTGCTAGAGCTTCATAGGTTGTTTGGGCCATATTTATAAGGCATTTGAGTGTCTATGATGTTATTTTTCCTTTTTTAAATGGAAAGCGTTCTTCATGGGGCAAGTTTCTTGTAAATACGCTCCCACCTGTGCTTGGCCGCTTCCGGGTCCGCTAACTTGGCGCGTCAAATGACGTATTACGCGACAACGCAAAACGTCATTCTAACGTAACAGTTACGCTAAAGGAACGTTTACCGGTTCGCGGACTGAGTCGCGGCTTTAAATTGAGCTAACAAGAAGCTGACCGGTTCGCGGACTGGGAGCGAAACAACATTTTTTTTTTTTTAAAAAATGTATAAAAAACATGTAAAATATATTTTAGGTTTAAAGAAGAATACATTTTACAGCTACAGATATTAGCTTTTAAAAAACCATTGAAATTCACTGAAAAAACCATAGGTTATAGACCATATATAGTTAGGAATTAGCATTTACAAAACCTTGAAAATTCACTGAAAAAACCATAGATTATAGACCATATATAGTTAGGAATTAGCATTTACAAAACCTTATTTTACTCACACAAAACCATTGAAATTCCATATATAGTTAGTTGCACTAACTATATATCGCGCACCCGCAATCCACTGCTGATGATGTCACATATTACATCATTCATGACATGGTCAGTGACATCACTGATGACATCACTGATGACATCTCAAATGACATCACTGATGACAACATCCAGTGACTGTATGTTTCTGTAAAGTTAAAATATGTCTTACATATTGAAGAATGAGTGGATGTATAAGTGTCTGGATGAAGGATTTAGTAGGTGCATGACTGACTGTATGAGTGAGTGATTAAATGTGTCTCACTGAGTGCATGGGTTAGTGACTAAACTGTCTTAATTTGTGCATCATTATGTCTGTTGTTCTGTAAACTGTTGCATGTGTTGATAAGTAGCTATATGAGTAACTATATGGGTTATTGATTGGTTGCCCAAGTATTTGTATGGGAGACTGAGTGTGTGTGTGGGTGGCTGGGAGGTGTATGACTCTGTGCATAGATGTGTGAGCAGTTGATTCACTAGATGTATGGTTTCAAAAGTGCATGTGGAAACAGCTGTATGGGCGGTTGACTGTGTGCATGAGTGTATTGGTGAGTGAATGGATATCTCAGTGCTACATGTCAAAGTAAGTACATATGTAAAACACAGTACATGTGAGAGTTGACATATATAAATAACTGTGCATAAGAGCCAGTGAATGTGTGAGTGGCTGTATGGATCATTGTGAACTTGTATCAGGGATTGTATAAGAGAGTAAATATGTGTTAGTATATGTTTGAATAAGTAAGGTGTGTATAACTGTATAGTTGAGGAAATGGAGGTGTGATTGATTCTTTGCATGACTGACTAGGTGTGTGAGTAACTCCATGGATGTGTGACAGTCTGTGAGTGTCTGTTTACACTGAGTGTATCTAAGGTTATATTACAGTCTGAAGATGTTCATTGTATTATCACATAAATGATATCATCAGTGATGTCATCAATAATGTCAAATGAGATGTCAGTGATGTCATCAGTGATGTCATTTGAGATGTCATCAGTGATGTCATCAGTGACGTCATTTGAGATGTCATCAGTGATGTCATCAGTGATGTCACTGACCATGTCATGAATGATGTAATATGTGACATCATCAGCAGTGGATTGCGGATGCACGATATATAGTTAGTGCAACTAACTATATATGGAATTTCAGTGGTTTTGTGTGAGTAAAATAAGGTTTTGTAAATGCTAATTCCTAACTATATATGGTCTATAACCTATGGTTTTTTCAGTGAATTTTCAAGGTTTTGTAAATGCTAATTCCTAACTATATATGGTCTATAACCTATGGTTTTTTCAGTGAATATATATATATATATATATATATATATATATATATATATATATATATATATATATATATATATATATATATATATATATGGTGCACACCCATCATGATGAATGTAAAATGCTTTACATGAGTCTCAGGGAGACCTGTCCTACATTCAGACTCAACTATACATAGACTTCCTTTCCACATGGACAAACTATGCTAGCCATACAGACTTCTAAGAGGGGCATCAGTGGCTCAAGGATAACCGATCAATATCCTTCTTTAGCTGGTATTTGTGTAGCTAGTTTATGTGAGGAAATGCCTCTATTTTAATGGTCAGCCCCAAACTTTCTGACTGACTCTGCTAGTTTTTTTTACTCTGCGCTGAGACCTGCTAACCGGACCTCAGTGCCAGAGTCTCATCCTAAAAGTGTATGTCGAATTGGCTGTACCCAATTGGAAATGACTAACTTACATGTAAGCCCCTAGAAAATGGTACCCTAGTACCCAGGGCATGTAAGTTAGAGGGGTACCCCAGAGCTTGCAGCACTAATTGTGCCATATTGGAGGTCCCCCAAGTAAAACAAGTCCCCCAGCCCACCACTGCAGGCTGATTGTGCAGCTGTGCACTGCTAGCTCAACTTTCCCATTGGAAGCAATGGCAAAGCCACCAGTTCCGCTGGACATGTACGTAAGTCACCTCTCTGGCAAGCCCACCAAGTCCTAAAGGCAGGGTGCAACATGTGACAAAGGTAGGACATGGGCTTTACATGTCCTGACAGTAAAAGAACACAAAATGATAGTTTTTACTATGAAAAGACTTGATTGCCCAGTTGACGAGTACAGGGTTACAAACTGACCCCTCAGCTGTGCTATGTCTTGAACTGCGTGACCAAAGATGGTACTCCAAGGCATCAAACAACTCATTACATTAAGCCAAATTTGTATCTCAACTCGAAATAAATGTGACGTGTTGCAGTGTGCAGCTTTAGAAAATCTTCCACTTTCTTGCCTTTAAAACTCGTGCCCCTTCCCGGGCACACATGGTGCCACACATGAAGCTTGTTCCGTGAGACAACTTTCTGCCCTCCTGGAGGACATGCTAACAGCTCTCGGGACAGAGAACAGTGAGGGATTGCAGGCCAGAGTGGTATCACTTCTATCCTGCAGGAAGCCACTTAGGTGTTAGCCCCAGAAGGCAGGCTTCAAAAGTGAAGAATCCTTTGAAGAGCAGATGTTTGACACCAGGAAGGAGGGCTGCCCCATTATTATGCTAGACAGGTTGCCAAACTTGTTTCCCCAGTAGTGTCTAGCCCTGAAGTAGGCAAACCATGGGCTGGGCTCGTGAGGCCTGTACACCAGGAGTGGGGTCTCACCATCTTGGGAGTGAACAGAATGGTGCATCCTGGGAAAGCCAGATGTAATGTAATGTAATGTAATGTAACGTAAAATCACACTTATATAGCGCTGCTATCGCTCCAAGGTCCAAAAACAACACAAGGGCTTTGACTCACTCTCAGTAAAGCAGAGTCTATATACTAAATGAACACCAACAAAAAGCAAGTACTGAGCTCTACTCTGAACAACAGCTAGTTCAATAAGCTAATAACCAATGAATTATTAGCCATGTAATTGGATTTAATCCATCATTGTTTGTTCCTTTTTTACCAACAGTTCCAATAAACACATAATACAAAAGCTATTTATAAATATGTGAAACACCTAAAGGTTTTTAAAGACAGACATGCACAATGTGATAGACAACAAATGTGAAGCATTCAAACACTCTCTTGCATACCCAGACTCAAGTCAAGTCAAGTCAAGGATTCTTTATTCGATGATTAAAAATCACCATAAAAGCACATACATATATACAATGATTAAAAAAAATTCATTAAATCTATATCAGAATCCTAATTATAATAATTTCTTATACATGTAACAAAAAAGGAAAAGGGGAAGGACACTTTAAAAATATAATAACATTTTTGGGAATCATTCCTCGCCTCTGGTTACCCTTAGTCGGACCGCCACTTTAATAAAATTCATTATACAACACAATGTTAAAGGATCAGATGCTTTCTGTAAATGGGTTAAGGCCTCTCGTGCATGTTTCAAATTTGCTTGTTTTAAAATGTTCACTAAAAATCTGTGCCTTGGTATTGAGTAAAAAGGACACAAGAGTACAAAGTGAAGGGAATCCTGCGGAGACCTATTGTCACAGCCGCAGGTTCCCTTCTGCTCGATTGTAGTTAAAAACCCTACTGGTGATGCCAATAAATACGGTAGTACATTAAGTCTAAAACGGCACATCAGAAATCTGTCCTGAGCATTATGCATGAGATACAAATATGGCTCCATTCGCTCGGTGCTCTTAACCAGGTTATGAGCCCTCACAGTCTTTTTGGACCCTTCAACCTCAGCTCTTTGTAATGCTTTTTGGGCTAAAAAAGCTTTTTTTACTATAGCTTTGTGCTGGGATACAATTGATACCGGGTCAGTAAATAGGTTCCTGTAGCCAAGAGCCTCTGGGGTACTCTTTACATAGTTGAGCCATGGGATTCTCATACATTTTTCTCTTCCTAAGCAATCATTTAAAATTTTCCTGCTCAGAGACGCCTCGGGGTTAGCCCAAATTTTTAACCAGGCCACTATTGGTCTTAGTTTTACCAGATCTTCTAAATAAAGCCTCCCTAGTTCCCTATGTGCTATGAAGCCAGCGGTGCTTGGGGGGACTTTCAAGAGGGTTCTTAGGTATTTGTTTTCTTCCCGCTGTAATTTCGCAATGTTGGCAAAGCCCCATACCTCTGCCCCATAGATCACTTTGGAGCAGCATATGGAGCTATACAGGTTCATCACCTGTTCTGGACACCATCTACCCACCCTCCTACCATAACTTGCAATGGCACCATTAGTAGCAATCATTTTGCAACAGCGCTCCTCAACCAGGGAGTTAAATTGTAAGGACCCATCAAAGATTAGACCTAGATAGGAAAATGTTTTGACCTCTTCTATTTTGTGGCTTCCTATCATATACGTGAATTTGGTACATGGTTTATTACCAGCCAACAACACATATGATTTACCCAGATTGACAAAAAGATCTAGAGAGCCCATAAACTTGACAAATCCATCGATCAAAATCTGTAGGCTCCTGGGCGTGCGTGCGAGCAGGACCGCGTCATCTGCGTAAAGTAGAACGGGGATATGACGTGACCCCACCCTTGGACAATCTGTCCCCAAATTTAACAAGAACTGCTCCAAGTTATTTATATAGAGTGAAAATAAAAATGGGGCAAGAATGCAGCCTTGCCGTACCCCACTCTTACAAGGAAATGAATCGGTCAACCCACCCTCCCTATTGAAACGGACTTTTGCAGAGGTGTCACTGTGGAGTTCCCTTAAAATATTAATTAGGCCAACCTCAATCCCCATAAGGGACATCATAACCCAGAGTTTCTCCCTATTCACGTGATCGAATGCCGCTGCCAAGTCCATGAACCCCATATAGATGGCTTCATTGCTGGCCTTGGTGTATTTGGCAGTCAGCATATAGAGGTTCAAACATTGGTCACAGGTGGACCTCCCCGTCCTGAATCCATACTGAGTGTCCGAAAAGATATTGTTTTCCTCGGTCCACTAGGACAGTCGGTTGAGGATCCCCCTTCCCAGGAGTTTGGCAGACACATCAATCAAGGAAATCGGGCGATAACACTGGGGATCGTCCCTATTGCCCTTCTTAAAAATAGGGACGATTATGGCCTTTGACCATGACTGCGGCAAACCACAGGTAATGGCAGTATTTATGACTCTAGTCATTATGGGGGCCCACAATTCTACACAGCTCAGAAACAAATCAGGGGGGATCCCGTCCGGGCCAGGGGCTTTATTTTTCGTTAGGCCCTCTATTCCAACAGTGATCTCCTTAATAGAAAAAACTACTGGTGTACCCTGGTGTGAGCTCCCTGCATACTCTTCAATTATTCCTGGCTCGTGATTATACAACCCCTTATAGTGAGAAACCCACTGATCTGGTAGGATATTTGATCCTATCTCCGGGGCATTGCTTTCCTGGAAAGTTGGTTGATTAATGATTCTCCAGAACCCGGACATATCCCTGTTTTCCCCCGCTTCTCTTAGGTCTGCCCACGCTTCCCCCTGTAGAGCTAATTTCCTCCTCTTAGTCTCCCTCCTATATTTGTTCCTGCACATAGCAATTTGTAGGCTATCCCTTGGTTTATTTTTGAGGCTGCTTTTAAGCTCCCTTAAGGCCTTTGAGCAATCTCGATCAAACCATTGTGGGTTACAATGGTTCCTTATGGGTGCGCTAGTTTTATATAGGCCATCTATAAGCTCAGCGATCTGGCCAAATGCTTCAAGCAACCGAGGACCTTGTACACCCATATCTAAACAATCATCCATTGGAGATTTTCCAGAGTCCATCAAGGATTTATAGAAGGTTTCCCCATCTATTTTGGACCACCTCAATCTCCTACCCTGATCCGTTACCTTCTCAATAGCTGTGCCTTGGTATCTCGTTCTTGGACCCCCAGATACAACAACCCCAATACAAGGGTATTGTGGTCACTAAAAGTGCTCCATTCTATCCCTACGCTGATAATTCTATTTATTAAAAGTCTAGAAACTAGGATGTAGTCAATAAAAGAGGAGCATCCTCTACCCTTAAATGTTGGTGGCAAACTACCATCCCTCTGCACACCCATCATATTAATAGTGTGCACTAGGTCGTAGTTGAGAAGGAGTTTACTAAAAGCCAAACCTTCCGGCGTATGGGAAAAATGCGGCCCTTTCTCTACAGGGCAATGGGACCATTCTGCATCTATTGGAACCAATGCCGAGCATAGGTGGCAATTAAAGTCTCCCATGACCAGTGAAGCAGGTGCCTGTGCCGCTTTCCTAGCCATAATTTCCTGACCCAATCTGTCGTCCAGTTCTCCTACAAATGAGGTGTGGTCTCCCCCTACCCCGTTATTGTAAATGTTAAAAACTGTTAGTCTTAGCCCCTTCCCCTTAAAGCGTACTGCTTGAATAGCGTGCGAGCTCCAGTCCATAGTGGACCAGCTGCCCGGGAGGTTTAAATCTACATATATGGATAGTCCTCCCATGGCTCTCCCCGCTCTGGATTTTTGCGCCGGGACGAAAAAACATTTGTACCCCTGGATGTGAAAGGTACTATTATCAAGGGCCCATGTCTCCTGTAGGCTAATTATATGAAAGTCACTAATATAGTTACGCCACTCTTTATTATTGAATTTGGCTGCCAGACCCGCTATATTCCAGGAAATGGCTCTTATTACATCATAAGCTTGCCCTGTTCCCCCACTGGGCCCAATTCGTTCCACAGTTTCCACATGACCGGGTTCCAACCCATTTCCTCCTGTTTTAGGATCAGTAACTGTGATCCTAGTCTCAGTTACCTCTGCCCCCCAAGCCCTACTGGGTGAAATTTGCTGTACCAACGGGCTTTGCTGCCCAGGTTCCACTGTTAAACCCCCTATGTTTACAACACCTGGACATGCCTTCCCCCATGTACTGATATTTCCATCCATATGTCAGTTGTTGGCATCCAGTGAGTTCAGCACCCCAAATCTATTGCTTGTCGCAATTAAATCAAAATAGGGAACTGTATCCCAACTGGCCTGACCTTCGTGTGTAATACCAAGGTTCCGAGGAGGATAGAAAAAACCCAGCGGAAGAACATTTACACAATCGCTATGGATGAATGCTGATCCCGCCTGCCTTAAAATGTCATTGACCAATCTAGGCGATCTAAAACTCACCACAACACAATCACCCTCCATACTTTTTTTAGACTTGCCCACCCACGGTACCCTTCTCACCATCTTGAAATTGTTATACAAGTGAACACTCAGGGCAGTTTTTACAGAAAGGAAGTGAAGGGCTTTATTTTTTAGTGTAGGCCAATGTTCTTCACGACCTTCCTGGTTTTTTGGGACATTTGACAGGATGACTGAATATGGGCAAGCCTCCGGTTGAAGATGCAAGGAGAAATTATTTTTAGTTACTTGTTTTAGTGGGCTTAGTCTCCCTGTAGGCCCCCGTGGCCCTTGTGTTACCGCCTCCCTGGGACCAGCAGTTAGGGGAATTGTGATAGGTGCTGCAACTTGGGGGATGTCCTGGGGTAAGGAAGTTATCATGGAATCCACCAAGTTATTTACCCTAGTAGTGATAGTATTCAGAGAATCAGCCGCCGTTAAGTCTCTCTCCAGTGGTGGACTTTTATGATCTACAAGATGTTTTTCTGAGGTAATTGAAATTTCTATGGTCAAGTATGTCCCCTAACGTGTACCCCAACATTTCCATGTACGTGCTTTAAGTACATGTAATTTCCCTCCATGACCGAATATGAAGACGCATATACATTTGCGTCCAACGTTAACATGTCATCTACCAGATCCACCATGAATGGATTGATAATTAAGTCTTTAAACATGCCATGCCAACGTCTTTACATGGTATACTTGTACGTTTCCTGACTCTGCCGAGCTAGGCCCTGATTCCTGACTTCGAACCACTTTTGTCTCTGAAAGCCGCAGCATGGATATACATCCCTGACCTCTGCCTTACTTCCTGCCAAGCGAAGCGGTGCCTGGCTCAGCCTGGCCTGCCTGCCAAGACAGTATTCTGCCTTCAAGTTATCAGTTCAGCCTCCTCGAAAACACATTCCAGTCTAGTGATATAGGTAAACATATTCCCGGCTGCAGAGCAAAGGGCCAAGCCTTCCTGTCTCCTTCACGTAATTCATTGCTCCCGTTACCATGGTAGGCCCATGGCCCCGCGCCTTACACTTAGACACATATGCATTCAGTATAGTATAGCCTCTGCCCGAGAGACCTTTTACTTCAGATAACACATCATCCAAACACAAGATATCAGATATGTTATAGGAACAGGTCGATCTGACATGCCGGACTTCTGTCTCCTCTACTAGTGCTAAAGTCAAGCCCCCGGCTCTCCCTAGTTCCACGTCAATCACACGTCATACTAATTGCGCGCGCACCCATGTTAAAGGTTTCTGCTGACCCTGCAGAAATTCTCTATGCATCCACCCACCTATGACACTTTCTGTGACGTTTCCAGCACACACCTCCGTGTACGCCCTTGTACACGCCTTCTTGCTACGCACATGTGTTCTTATCTTATACTTTTCACTTGTCACGCCTACTGTATCCGGTCTGTACTGTTTTAGCAGTGCATCTGTACTGTCTAGCAGTGCATCTAGTAATTCAGTGATTCAGTATTCTAAGTCTTCTAGCATTATCTCTCGAGATTTCCAGTATCGTGTTTTCTATGTACTAGACAGTATCCGTTCGAAACATTTCAATGTATTCTAGTGTCGTGGTGTGAATGATTGTTTGCTTTTCATTACTTTGTTTATTGTGTTCACGTCCGAACCACTCCAATCATGCCTCTGTTTTCGAAATTACGTCAGATAGGAACTAGGAAAGGGATACTCGAAGAAGCAGTTCCCGTCTCGCCTAGGGACACTCCAGGACATTTTATGTACCATAAACATGGCTTAGACGCCATACTGTACTTAGATTTATGGGTGGAATACACTAAAGACCTGGAAGAGAAGTATAGATGGCCTGTTACAGGGACATGGGATGCTGAGTGCATCATGAGAGTAGAAGAAGCACTGTGGAAAAAGAAAGCCAGACAATCTCAGAAAGATGCCATAGAATTGTGGCGTAAAGAATCACATAGAAGGACAGAGAAAGAAATCAGAAAAGCAGAGAAAAGTAGAGAAGAATCTGAAAAAGTCAGAGAAAAGGAGTTACTAGAAGAAGGCGAACAAGTCAGATTAGAACAATTGGACCGTCAAAGAAATGCACTCATTACAGGCATGTATCCAGTTCTTTCCGAGGGCCTGCCCAAGGCGACCTCGGAAGTACCCCGTAACTTGCCGCCACCATTGATTCCGACTAAAGTACGTCACAAACAGACCGCAGCAGACATATTCCTTTCTTCCTATTTAGATGGCGTAGCTCCAGCATATACCAATGTACCCGTACCACCCGTTAATAATGTACAACAGCCTGCTTCGGCTGTTCAAGCCACGACCCCTCCACGTCACCATCTTCCCGAGCCTGTTTTCACTTCCCCTACTGCTGTTGCTACTGCCACCGGCCCCCCTACCATTGTTCCCCCTACTATTGGTCCTCATAATACTTTTGCGACAACTGCAATCCAGAGTCCACCCCCATTACATATACCTCTTCTACCCGCCATGACCTCAACAGCTACAACCCAGTCAGGTTATGCCCTCGCTTCCGCTTCAGGAGGTGCCGTAGGAGGCCACCTCCGCACCCCGCCACAAGTGAAACGGATGACAGTCAGAGAATTAGCATTGCAACGTACACCAAAAGCGGTTGCATACGATAAACTCAGACAGTATATTACAGATTGTAGATATGATCCGGTACCAGGCAAAGAGGGAGACATGATGTTAGCCTCGTTACGTCTACGACGTGTTACAGATTATTTGATGTTATTACCAGAAATGACAAACCATCTAGACAACATATATCATTTTATTAGAACGGGGGAGAGACCAGAATGTATCCGTGAGGCCATGGCATATCAAAAGACTGAGACACAAAGTTTTATCTTACAATTCTTGATTAATTGTCTGATAAGGGAACAAGAACGGCCAGGTGCTGTCAAAGAAGAGATGGATGTATTGGTAAAATGGAGTCAGAATATTGCAGATTGTAAACACGATAAACAAAATTGCATAGATGCCATGTGCAGAAAGATCCGTAAAGAAATAATAACGATACATGAAAGACAAAAGGCTGAAAGGGGAACCGAGTCAGACAAGAATGAATCCTCAGAGGAGTAAGAAACAGAGACTCCAGTAGAGAATCAAGGCACAATGGCGTACGTAGGTAGAGTGAAGCTTCCTAAACAGTATTCCTTTGACAGACCTTTTGACAGACCCATACGTCTAGAAAACAAGAAACGTTTCCTTTCCCCCATTCCAGAACAATGTTCTCTTGAACATGTATTTCAACATACTGATAAAATACTGAAAGAAAGAATAGGTTATCATGACCTTAGTACCATGCGTGATCAGGAACTAGCCCGGTTAGCAGTCCAATGGGCTGGGAACGACAGTACGTATAAAGACGATTCAGTAGCACAAACGTTTTTGAGCCTTTCCCCAGACGAACAGCGACTAGCTGGTATATACATGATCCAACATCTCATTACACTATATGAAAATCAGCACTCAGATCCAGGTCCATTGTATAATATGTTGCAAGACTTACTTCTGAAAAGATGGAGAGGCCTAGGTACCGATTTGATTAATGTGATTCTTGAACAACGTCACAAATACAGAACATGCCTGACTCCACATTTTGTTTCTGTCCCACCACCAGTAAGACAGGAATACCACCTAGACAGACAGAATCCCTTACGAGAAGTTCATCCCGTCCAGACGACTCCAGGGGGTGCGCTTCAACGCGTATTCGTATATACATCCCTAAGCAAAATGGAATTATTGGAAATGAAGAAAATAGTGCCTTGTCACAATAAAGACCCTGCAGGGTTCCACCGTGAATTAAAGGACATGTTACTGATGGGAGACTACACCTATCCCGATATTATGAAAATGTTAAAAGTACTGTTACCAGCTGGTATTTACGAGAAACTGAAAGAGAAAGAGTGGGAGGTGGGAGATAAAAAGATTAACTGGACTGAATTAGAGGACGAAGAAAAGACACGTACCCCAGGGTTAGGTCTTGGGGACAAAACTAAAGCATTACCAGGATTACTAGTACAAGTTTTGCCTAGATTATTGACGGTTAAAAAAGAGGACTGGGATGCAATCTCAGCCTGCAAAAAGAAACAAGACGAAGACACTAGTGATTTTTATTCCAGATTCGAGAAATGTTTTATTATTAATAGTGGCCTGAAAACAAGTAGCGAGTCATATCCACATCTTTTTGTGACCAAACTAGTCGAGAATTCCTTACCCCAGGTTAAGAACCGTGTACTGAAAGTTGAAAGTACATGGCAAGCTAATACGCCTTCCCAAATGTTACAAATGTTACAGTACCACCAGAACAGAATTAGAGAGGAACATGATCATGAACAGAGACGTATGAAAGACACGAAAATGAAAGTACTAGTTGCTCAGTCAGTTCCAGTTGATGGTCAGAAGAGGGGTATCACACAGACTAGTCATTCTGCAGCTCCTGTTAAAGGGACCTGCAACTATTGTAAACAGCCAGGTCACTATATAAATGAATGTACCGTTCTGAAACACAATATAGCTACAGGTAAAACGAAAGAAAGACTGCGTCCACCTATACAGGATCAGGTTCAGCAAAATATTCCGCAGAATGTGCAGCCTACGCAGATTCCACAACAGACCGTAGCGGTACCCCAACCCCAACCCATTGCCGCAACTCAACATGTCACACAGCAGATGTACCAGTATGCACAGTCCGATTACCCCGATTATCAACAGTATACATGAAACAGCCTAGAGAGGGAGGTTGGCTTGCCCCTTATCGAGGTTCCTGTAGATCAAGAGGGTCCTTATGTACATAGTCAGGTCTTAGGTAAGGACAGAAAGTTTTTGATTGACACAGGGGCAAGCAGAACTACCATTAGTCATGACGAGGTTCCAGGGGCACCCCTCTCAGGCTCACAGAATGTTTCCCTTGGATTTTCAGGAAAGCCTATTGTTAATGAAGTATCGAAACCAGTTCCCCTTGCAGTTGGTCCATTGTCCCGTACTACAGATTTGTTACTTACGAAATCATGTCCAGAAAACTTGCTTGGTATCAAAACACTGAAAGCTCTAGGAGCTGTAATTTGTTGTTCTCCGGAAGGAGTGAGGTTATTCCTACGTGATTTTAAAGGACATTATGTGTTGAGAGATTTTGATCCCAGATTACAGAATATACCAGAGCATTTATGGGCACGAGGTCCAACTGATGTAGGTTGTATGCACATTACACCATACCGTGTTACTCTCAAACAAGGAGTTGTACTACCCCGAATCCGACAATACAAGTTACCACCTGATGCTGTAGTGGCTTTACTGAAAATCATTGACAAGCTCATTGCACAAGGAGTGGTTGTAGAAACCGACTCAAATGTTTGTAATTCCCCTATCATTCCGATTCTTAAACGAACTGATCCGAATGCACCACCAGTCTATCGGTTGGTGATCGATCTTCGAGAATTAAACAAATGTATCATACCGCAATATGCAGTGGTCCCAGACATTTCGTCATTATTGACAGCTATTGATTCAGAAGCAGCGTTCTTTACTGTAATCGATCTCAAGAACGCCTTCTTTAGTGTCTCCATTCATCCGGAAAGCCAGTACCTTTTCGGATTCTGTTTAAATGGCCGAAGCTTCAAATTTGCTCGCGCCCCTCAAGGATTCACAGAAAGCCCTAGCATCTATAGCCAAGCACTGAAACGACAACTTGACAGTATTCACATGCCTACTGACACTGCCCTACTCCAATACGTCGATGATCTATTGATCACGGCCCGTACAGAACGAGATTGTGAATGTGCATCACTGACAGTCCTATATTTTCTGGCAGACAAGGGACACAAAGTGTCTCCTTCGAAGCGGCAATTCTGTGCCCAGCAAGTGGTATACCTTGGGCACTTGCTGTCCAAGTGGGGTAGGCAGCTAACACCTGATCGTATCCAGTTAATTGCACATCTTCCACAACCCAAGACACAAAAGGAAGTGCGAGCCTTTATTGGACTCACTTCTTACTGCAGACAATGGATTCCTCAATATGCATATCTAGCTAAGCCACTCATACAGTTGACAACACAGGAGGCAGAGACTTCAACTGTCCTCCCTTGGACTCAGGAACATACACAAGCTTTTGACGAATTAAAGAAAGCCTTTTGTCAAGCACCCGTTTTAGCAACACCATGTTACAACAAACCTTTTACACTTTTTGTCACGGAACGCGATGGCACAGCGTTATCGGTTCTCACTCAGGTTCAGGCAGACAAACACAGACCGTGTGCTTATTTTTCGAGTACATTAGATCCAGTAGCCCAGGCTTTGCCTGCGTGCTTAAAATCAGTTGCAGCAACAGCTCTAGCAATAAGACAAAGTGATTCCATAGTATTAGGACATCAGCTGACAGTACAGGTTCCACACTCTGTGGAAGTTCTCCTAAACAGAACACAGACTCAGCACTTGACTATAGCACGACTGACAGGTTATGAATTGACATTGTTTCAACCACACATAGAGATCAGACGCTGCAATACGCTAAACCCTGCTACACTTTTACCGTCAAACACAACAGACCCTACTCCACATGACTGTGTGGAAGTCATTAACACAATCACGAAACCCAGACAAGACTTGACAGATATCGCATTATCCGACCCAGACCTGACACTTTATGTGGATGGTTCATGTATGAGAACAAGCACAGGAGAGTTAGTGGCCGCATATGCAGTGACCACTGAAACTGAAGTCATAGAAACACATCGCATTGACACCCTGTCAGCTCAAGCGGCAGAGCTCATTGCTCTGACCCAAGCCTGTATACGAGCCAAGAACCTTAAAGTAAACATATACACAGATTCACGTTATGCATTTGGAGTCGTACACGATTTCGGTGTTCTCTGGCAAGAGAGAGGTTTCTTGACCTCTCACGGAGCCAAGATCCAGCATGGTCCCCTCATTCAAGCTCTGTTAGAAGCTATACATTTGCCTACAGCCATAGCCATCATGAAGTGCAAAGCACATACTAAAGTCACGGACACTATTTCCCAGGGTAACGACCTGGCAGATCGAACAGCGAAATATACAGCTCAGACTCAAACTGATATACCGACTGACATGACAAAGACTGCAGGAGGTCCACTGACACATTGCATGACAGTTAGGGATCCCACACAAGATGTACTCGATATACAGACACATGCAACCCCAGACGAAATCAAGAAATGGACTGAACAAGGAGGGGTCCAGACAGAACAAGGATGGATGACGAAGGGAAAAGCCACATGGTTTCTCCCCGACTGGTTCAAGTTATCATTAACACAGCACATAGTCCAGCACATTTAGGAGAGAAAGCCATGTTAGACAGTTTACAAAACCTCTGGTTCAACAAGCATTTACGAGCAGCAGCCAAACAGAAAGTGCGTACCTGCATGATCTGTTGTCAGTTCAATCCAGGAAAAGGTGTTCCCGTGGAACAAGGTGGATTTCATCCTCCTGACCATCCTTTTGAAGTCCTCCAGATGGATTATATCCAGATGGACAGATGCCGAGGATTCAAGTATGTCCTCGTAGTTGTATGTGCCCTATCCAGATGGACAGAAGCATATCCAGTCCCAGATTATACTGCCATAACCACTGCCAAGCAGTTGGTTCGTGAATTCTTCCCACGGTACGGTTTGCCCCGTGTCGTATATTCAGATAATGGTCAGCCATTCTCGTCCGAGCTCATGAAGCAGGTTTCACTCTTGTTAGGCTATCAATGGAAATTCCACTGTGTTCGACATCCCGAGGCAGCTGGTCTCGTGGAGAGACACAATCAGACTCTGAAAACCCGTCTTGCTAAAGTATGTGCAGAAAAAGGTGTAGATTGGATGGTAGCTTTGCCAGTTGCTCTCTTTTACATGCGAATGGTAGCTCATTCTAGGACAGGGCTATCCCCGTATGAGGTGGTCTTTGGTAGGCCTCCGAATATGTGGGGGACGCCTATGCCCCGTAAGATTACTGATGTTGACAGTTCTATGCTGACAGATTACCTTGCTTCCTTGATGTCTGCACTACTATCATGTCGTTCACAGGTCGCGGCAGCCTTCCCAGACAACACCGAGGTGAAACCGCATGAACTTGTTCCCGGTGACATCGTCGTGGTCCGCAATTTCGACAGATCAAGCCCTCTGGAGCCCCGCTGGAAGGAGCCTAAAATCGTTCTGATGACCACAAGGACCGTAGTGAAAATCGAGGGAAGAAAAGGCTGGCTGCACTCGAGCTATGTGAAGAAATTTTATGGACTTCCGCCAAAAACTGTTTGCCAGGACTGCCACATTCCAGACACTGATACTAAACTCCCCCTGTTAGAGAAAACTCCGCAGCAGGAGTACAAGTCAAAGTTGAGGTCTAGTAAGTCAGACAGTTTAATTGTTTAAGTCCCCCTCGGGTGAAGCGGTTAGACAGGTTCCTGACATGTATAAGATAGACCCCAATAGTGAGAGAGATAGGCAGGAGATCAAGAGTTAGCGATATTTTAAAAAATCTCCGAAGTCGTTGCATTCTTACTTTACTTTTTATGTTTGTTCTGAGTCTTACGTTAATCTGCATAGGTTGGATATTACATACCTTCTTTCCCATTGCACATTCTTTTTCTAATAACACTGCAGACCACACGTTTAGTGATCTGCCCCCACACGAATTGTCTTATCGACTTGCGCTGCGCAACAATACATTCATCCGTATGTTACACCATTCTCACCAGACCAGCAATGCTACTAATTGTTGGATATGTGGCCGACTCCCTCCCTATCAGAACTACAAGGGAGCTCTGCCCCTCTTTCCTTATCCGTTTACACATAATGGTTCCTGTGGTGCATGGTTTAGTCTAATATCCTCTTTAGACACTGAATCCAGAGTTTCCCAGGGAAATTGGATATGGGGAAATCTGAACACAGTTATGAATAAAGCATGTTTCCCAGACGAGGAAGGTCTTCCACAAAGGACAGGGACCGATCTAGAAAATGAAGTGTATGGATTAGGTAATTTTACACTTAACCTCATGATTCTGAATGTTCAGTCCGAGACTAATCCAGACTTGCCATCAATATCAGTCTTACCAGTAAAAGGTGAATTATGCGTTAGAAAGAATGGTTCAGTACATCTAGGACACAGTGACTGTACTACTGTGGTTGAATTCAGTGATAAAGGCAAGTCTACTTTCAAAGCTTCCCGACATTCCTATTTCATTTGTAGTCAGACAGCCTATATACGTTTACCTCTAGACTGGGATGGTACTTGTTTTATTGCATTCTTACTGCCACCTGTTTTCCTAGCCCCATCTGATTATCATAGGAATTCTCACCTCACTCACGTTAGACCAAAGAGAGGTCTCCCAATTGTCGATCAGACTGAAACTACATTGGAACAATATATAGATTTCAATAAAGGATTTTTTCCATTCTTAGGTACAGTCTCAAATAGTAAACTAATACGCAAGTTAACTAGAATCCTCGAAGCAGTAGTGAATGAGACTACTTCTGCTCTAGGGAACTTAACAGAGGAACAGTCTGCGATGAGACTTGTTGTTCTTCAGAACCGCCTTGTCCTTGACGTCATCCTGGCCGATAGGGGCGGGGCTTGTAGAGTCATCGGATCCAGTTGTTGTGTGTTTATTCCTAATAACGCACCATCAGTATACAAGGCTATAACCAGGCTTCATGAAATAGCTCATCAGCTACACCAGAACCCAGGCACCTGGACTTGGTCCGGTTGGCTCTGGAGTGTAATATCAGCCTGGGGATGGAAAGTACTGTCATTCCTAGGAATCGCACTGCTCATAGTATTCAGT
The DNA here is from genome assembly GCF_964263255.1 of Lissotriton vulgaris. Taxonomy (NCBI): domain Eukaryota; kingdom Metazoa; phylum Chordata; class Amphibia; order Caudata; family Salamandridae; genus Lissotriton; species Lissotriton vulgaris. The sequence goes on along the minus strand of NC_141696.1, from coordinate 999,558,150 downwards.
TGTTGTCTATGCCTACAATGTGGGCCAGCGATTTGCGGTTTGTGTGCCACAGCCTGCATTCCACATCCAAGTTCACGTTCCAGTTCCCGTATGAGAAAAGATGAGCAGATGATGTTATATGAACAGATAGATGGTCTCATGAAAATAGATATATCCTGAAGGGAACGTAGGGGACAAGGAGGGAATGAGGTAATTGAAATTTCTATGGTCAAGTATGTCCCCTAACGTGTACCCCAACGTTTCCATGTACGTGCTTTAAGTACATGTAATTTCCCTCCATGACCGAATATGAAGACGCATATACATTTGCGTCCAACGTTAACATGTCATCTACCAGATCCACCATGAATGGATTGATAATTAAGTCTTTAAACATGCCATGCCAACGTCTTTACATGGTATACTTGTACGTTTCCTGACTCTGCCGAGCTAGGCCCTGATTCCTGACTTCGAACCACTTCTGTCTCTGAAAGCCACAGCATGGAAATACATCCCTGACCTCTGCCTTACTTCCTGCCAAGCGAAGCGGTGCCTGGCTCAGCCTGGCCTGCCTGCCAAGACAGTATTCTGCCTTCAAGTTATCAGTTCAGCCTCCTCGAAAACACATTCCAGTCTAGTGATATAGGTAAACATATTCCCGGCTGCAGAGCAAAGGGCCAAGCCTTCCTGTCTCCTTCACGTAATTCATTGCTCCCGTTACCATGGTAGGCCCATGGCCCCGCGCCTTACACTTAGACACATATGCATTCAGTATAGTATAGCCTCTGCCCGAGAGACCTTTTACTTCAGATAACACATCCTCCAAACACAAGATATCAGATATGTTATAGGAACAGGTCGATCTGACATGCCGGACTTCTGTCTCCTCTACTAGTGCTAAAGTCAAGCCCCCGGCTCTCCCTAGTTCCACGTCAATCACACGTCATACTAATTGCGCGCGCACCCATGTTAAAGGTTTCTGCTGACCCTGCAGAAATTCTCTATGCATCCACCCACCTATGACACTTTCTGTGACGTTTCCAGCACACACCTCCGTGTACGCCCTTGTACACGCCTTCTTGCTACGCACATGTGTTCTTATCTTATACTTTTCACTTGTCACGCCTACTGCATCCATCACCATTGTACAGTTTTACTATATATATTGAGTACTGTTAATAAAACGTTGACATCATTGACATCATCGCATATCCCTTCCTGAACCCTTGTGGTGATGGATCTGATCTCCACTGGCTCGAGCCATTTCATTAAAGCCCGTATGACTCAGATACCACGGACTCTGCCTCTCATTTGATTGAGCTATTCTTTTACCTGTCATTAATTATACGGAAAAATTGTACGGTAATTTTATTTACCACATTTCAATGCCATTTAATCTAACATCAATTAGCTCAAGTTTTTTCATTAATGGCGAAATAAGTGACCTGAGCGTTTCATCCATAAATCTCATTAGCTCAATGTTACACCCCTGGTTAACTCCTACTTCTTGTCCCAACTGCTCCTTTCTAACCGGGGTTCTGCCTTCAGACGCAGTGACCTTCTTTTGCTGTCCCCCCAACCCCGATGAGGAGTTTAATTTCCTGGGTTGTTTGGCTTGTTGCTGACTACCTTTGGGGGCATTACTCGCCTTTCTTTTGCCTGTTGGCAACTTAGACTTGCTCACCAGCGTGACCCTCTGTTGCCTGTTACGCGTTACCGGGGGAGAGGGTGCTGGGCTACTAACAGACGAAGGGGGAGATGGGGCTGAGCCGATAGATAAACTATCGACCAATACTGAACCATTCACAGCTTGTGGGTGACATTTAGGGGTAGCTAAAACAATGGAGCTGTTTATTGACTCTGTAACTACTATTGGGGGTACAATGTGACAAGGTGGGTCCAGCGAGCGACTTCTCTCCACTAATTCAATTTCCTTTGCTACTGCGCTTTCCGCTAACTTGAGGAAGGCGTCCAGAGTACCAACCCTCCCCAAGCCGGAGCCAGAGCATGATTTGGGGTTAGATTTATTAATGATGTTACAATGTTATACCTCAGATGAATGGTAACAGATTTTATGCCAGAATTTAGCTAGTGAAGGGCCCGATTTTAATAGTACCAAACAATGTATGAGACCCGCCTTAATAAAGTCTTACTATAGTCTCTGATTGGAGATCTGCCTTGGATGAAAAGGACAGGGCCCGTCCCGGCCTCTTCCGGCCCCGGACGGCCACAGACGGCCCGCCCTCTGCCCGGGCTCAGCCCGGCGACCTCCCGCGCGCGTCCCGCGTCGCGGGAAATAGTACGCAGTTTTTATGCGCCTCCGGGCGCCGCCTGCAGGTGTGCGGCGTCGGCCGCAAAGCCACTTGGGGGTTGTAGTCCCCCCCTCTCGGCGGCCGTGACGCTAGATGGGCTGGCGTCGCTGGCGGCGGAGGGGGACCCAGGCCGATGTCAGGAGCCCGCTTAGGAAGAACAGAGAACCGTCGGTTTCATAAGCCAACAGGTAATGCTGCCAAGTGAGTACTGCAAAGTTTTTGAAGTGATTCCCGCTCTGCCGCAAATAGTACACAGTTTTTATGTGCCTCCGGGCGCCGCCTGCAGGTGTGCGGCGTCGGCCGCAAAGCCACTTGGGGGTTGTAGTCCCCCCCTCTCGGCGGCCGTGACACTAGATGGGCTGGCGTCGCTGGCGGCGGAGGGAGACCCAGGCCGATGTCAGGAGCCCGCTTAGGAAGAACAGAGAACCGTTGGTTTCATAAGCCAAAAGGTAATGCTGCCAAGTGAGTACTGCAAAGTTTTTGAAGTGATTCCCGCTCTGCCGCAAATAGTACGCAGTTTTTATGCGCCTCCGGGCGCCGCCTGCAGGTGTGCGGCCTCGGCCGCAAAGCCACTTGGGGGTTATAGTCTCCCCTCTCGGCGGCCGTGACGCTAGATGGGCTGGCGTCGCTGGCGGCGGAGGGGGACCCAGGCCGATGTCAGGAGCCCGCTTAGGAAGAACAGAGAACCGTCGGTTTCATAAGCCAAAAGGTAATGCTGCCAAGTGTGTACTGCAAAGTTTTTGAAGTGATTCCCCAGACTCAAATATCCTTCATAACAAACAGTTGCGCCTTCAAACTTGCTCACACAACAAACGTGAAACAAAGAGACACAAAAAGACAAATTGGGGCCTATGTCATGGTATGAATCAGTACATCAGAAATCAATTCCTCCCTAGTAAAGTGCGCACATTTCTATTCAAAAGCATAGCAAGATGCAGACATTTTTAGACATAGGGCCACAAGAAAAAAAGGTTGACGCGTTTCGAAATGGACCCTTTGTCCGATTCTCATCAGGACCAAACAGAGAATCTGAAAGAAGAAAGACAAGAATCCTTACAATCTAGATGATTCAGTGTGTAAGAAAGGCAAAAAAGCGATGACCAGCAGAATGTTCCCTACCTGAGAAGTTCAAAATGAGGCTTTGAGTGAATTAATCTGAAGCGTGAACGTCTGTGGGAGAAGAGAGTCCCCGGTTAGTTATTTACAAAATTAGTGCCTATTGTCAAGACAGGGTGGGTGGTGGGCGACTAAGTACCTGTGAGTCTGCTCGTAGCAGGAGTACGTGGGTCGATACACAGGAATGGGAAGACTCCTTAAGGTGTAGTTGCTGTGGGGCTCTGGAAAACGAAGAGAGGATGGCACGTGGGATGGATTTTAACAGGAGGCGAGGGGGGCAAGGTACGGACATTACCTTTCAATGAAGCCGCCAGCGCCCAAATTCTGTTCGAAGATTTTCAAGTGGCGTGCAGCGTGGTTTGAATCGCGCCGCGGTTGGCCGTCTTCTGAAAAACAGGAGGAGTTTTGTTTACAAAAAGAAGACATGTGAACGCTCCGGCGTGCTACAGTTGGAGCTCGTAACAGGGGCAAACTTTTAATTGTAATGCACCTGGCCCTAAGGACTGCATGGCCCACCTAAGAGGTGCCTTATTTATAAGGCTTGGCAAGGGGGTTATTTTGCTAAGTTGAATTGGCAGTTTAAAACTTCATTCAGGCTGCAGTGGCATACCTGGACATGTTTTAAGAGGCTACCTAGGTGAGTGGCACAATATGTGCTGCAGGCCTCTAGTAGCATTTAATTTACAGGCCTTAGGTTTATAGTATACTCCTTTACTCAGGACTTATATGTAAAATAAATTTGCCTGTCAGAGGTGAAGCAATGTTACCATATTTTAGGGAGTGAGCACACGCACTTTAACACTGCCTTGCAGTGGTAAAGTGCACAGAGACTTAAGGCCTGCAAAAACAAATTCAGAAACAAAGGAGTGGTAAGGGCAACACGTTTGGAGGGGACCCTGCAGAGAGGGCCTAGTCCAGCAACCCCACTTTGTTTTAGTTCCAAGTTCCTAATGACCAAGAAAGGGAGAATCACAAAGAGTACTTGAAGAGCTACTGTGTGACCAGGGCTGGTGTCTGCCTGACATCCAGTCTCCCAGAGGTGAAGTAACATCACCCAAAGTCTGAAAGTCCTGCTGGAGTGTTTGCCTAGTACCTAGAAGTCTTACTGCTCGGCCATGCAGACGGATAGACTGTTCAGATAGAGGCTGACAGTGTTCCTGACATAAGAGACACCCAGAGTAAACAGACTGCTTCAGATAGGAAAGCCAGGAGTGACCCATGCTGTGAGTGGGTCTACAGTTCGTTCTCTGCAGTTCCCACTGAGAACTGAAACCAAAAGACATCATACTCACCATAACTAGCACAGCAGATGCAATGCTTATAGCCTCACTATCAATGTAAATAGATGCAAGCACACATGTAGTAAATCATGCTGTGTTATTCCTCTCATAACCTCAATAGATACATCTATAAATGTAGAATTCTTAATTGGTTTATTTTGTGTTCTTGTTTAATTACATTTTGCTTTTCGGTGTAGTTATTCATAGTAAAATATTTGTGTTGTCATAAAGCTTTGCATTTGGTTTGCGAGTTATGGTTTGCAAGGCTGTTGCACAGTTATAGATTGTGCTCTTAAACATAGCTTGCATATTTAAGTGGATTTTCAGTTTGAATTTGTTACCATAGGTGCACTCTAACCATGATTTTCAAACGGGATTTATGAGTTTTTTTTAAACATATGTTGAGGCTTTATCACCAAAACTAATCATAACTTCACTCGAACCTTTGTTGTTTTCAGTGAATGTTTGGGTTTTTTGATCGTATACCACATCCAAGAATTCCCTGTGCCCGACCACCTGCAGGTTACCAAGGCCCGCCTAACCTTGTAAGGGGAGACAGAGAAACCCCTGTAGGTGGTTACAGTGAGTGAAAACACCTAACTGCAGAATTTCTAGAGGGACCATGGACCCACTTTCATCCTTCCAGAGGGCTGCTCTCAGGGGGGGCAAACTGACTGTGCACCACTTTCTTGCAGGCACACACTCCATGTGCCTCCTGAAAGCCTCTTTGTTTCTGACCCATATCCATAATATGGCATGGGAACAGAAGTAAAGCATTTTCCTCATTTGCATGGAGCCACACTCCCATGTACATGAAGGAATGCCCTCTTACTATAGCACTGGTGCTATTTGTGCACTTGCCCCTTCTTAAATACAACAGTACTCCGGGGCAAAGAAAACTGGCACACTAGGGCATTGTGCTCCCAGAGCACTATCTGTAATACAGGCCTAAGTGTGCCCTGCCTTTACCTTGTTTAACATGGAGTACTGCTTGTACCCGAAACTTTACTGGTAGGTAAACTAAGCACCATATAACTTTCACCATGCACAGTCAGACTTGGCTCCAGGCCCTACATTATTCCCATTTTATGCAAACGCACATGTACACACAGTACTTCTATTTTATATATGTCTCTAGGTCCTTTACTACTTTTTTAATTATGTAACGGTTTATGGAGTAATATGACTAGCAGCATCATGGATACTGTCATCAGTAATGACATCAATTATGTTATTTATTGTGTCATAAGGGTGGAGAAGTGTGGCTCAAGTGGTTGGAGCGGCAGACCCTGATGCAGAGGTCTGGCCCGGACCAGGGTTCAATTCCCCGCCTCGGTGGGTCTTGGGCTCAAATTTCCCCGGACCTGACAATTCTCGCCTCGGTGCCTATTCCAATCATGGAGTGTAACTCTGGGCAATAGCTTGCTTAATCTCCACAACGGCCCCTCGCAGCGGGATGCCTGGCTTTCTCCTTGGGGATGCCCAGTAATGGGTTATCTCGCAGGGGAATACCAGGACGGGTTCCCTAAGCAAGCGCTGGGACGCTTTCGGGCAGCCATGCGCTCTACAAATCAAATTTCATTTCCTTTCATATGTGAAGTGCATGATGGGGTGCAAGCTATAGTTAGTTGACTAAACTACAACTGGTAAATTTTTGTTGTGTGTTTATATATATTACTAGTGGCAGTCACCACTGAGTAGTTATAGTTATGTCTGCATTTTCATCGACAGAGCTTTTTTTGATTCGCTACTAACTTTGGCCCAGTTTGACGAATATTTACAAAACTTTCCAAGACAAACGTTCATCCACCTTAATTCCTTCCTGGAACGTTTTGGGCTGATCAGTCAAGCAGGTGAGGAGAAAAAAGGGGGTGCCAAAACATAAAATCCCCATTCATTTTCTATATACTTCTTTAAGACAGGTTATAGCAAAATCTGCCAAATGGAATTACACCAAATTTGTCCGGAAGCTAGATGTTGGTCAGCAGATTGTGCTTTTGTTACTTGGTGTAAATCTGTTCAGTCCTTTTTGAGGAATTAATGTTAAAAATAATTGTATATTTTGGCAGTTGTGCTGGTGAGACTCTTGTGAGCCTCCCGCAAGAGCACACAATCCAAAATGGAGCCCTGTGATTGGCTGAGAGGCCCATTTTTCCTGTGAGCCCGCATGCTCTTGCAGGAGCGAGAGACTCTCGCAAGTTATGCAACAGTGAATATTATAATTGCTGGCTCTTAGAATGTTAGACAACTTGGAGGTGTTGTACAAATGAAGAAAAGAGCTATATAAGGGGGCAATAAGAAGGCATGCTGTCCCCCTAGATTTAGAGAGTAGGTGTTTAATGGATAACTACTGCAATACAAATAACTGTATATTGTTTTAAATTAATCTTTTCAGTCTCACTGGATTCTAAATAGTAATAAAGAGTAGATGAGTTCTCCATACAGTCTATTAGTAGGAATACATATTGTCACCCTTGTTTTTTAGAAGGAGTATGTAAGAGATAAGTACTGTGATGAGTAGATGGTTTATTCTCATTGTTTTTAAGTGTTACAATCTTGTGGGACTCTCACAGGATTGTGAAAAGTAGAAAGGAGTAGGTGATCTTTGAATACACTGTAGTGTGCACACATGCTAATGTAAGAAGGTGTCTTACTGGAGACTGTGTTTATTATAGTCTACTACTTATGATCATTGGATTGGTAAGAGTTATGAGTAGAGTACAGTCTCTTCCCACACACTATTATGCGCACCCATTATCATAGAGAGGGGTGTTAGCAGGGAGAACAGTTCCTGTACAGAGCATACTATGCACATCAGACATCCCAGGGAGAGATCTCAGTGGAGAGGCCAGTCTCTCCCCACACACACTACTACGCACCCCTGTCATCTGAGAGAGATGTCTGAAAGGAGAGGCCAGTTCATGCACGCACCATATTATGCACATCTATCTTCTGTGAAAGGGGTCTAGACAAAGAGGCCAGTCCCTCCCACAACCTGTTATGCACACTCATCATCCAAGAGAGAGGTCAGACAGGAGAGGGTAGCCCCTTTCCACTCTGTACTATGCACACCTGTCATCTGAGAGAGAGAGAGAGGTCTCAGCGCAGAGAGGACAGTCTTTTTATACACACCCATAATCTAAGAGGAAGGTCTGGAGGTAGAAGCCTGTCACTCCCCACACCTTACGAAGCACACCCATCATCTGAGAAAGAGGTCTGACAGGAGAGGCATGTCCATTTACACAGCCTATTACACATACTTGTCATCTGAGAGAGAGAGGTTTGACAGAAGAGGCCAGTCCATGTACACACCCTAATATGCACACCTGTCATCTGCAAGAGATGTCTAACAGGAAAGGGCAGTACTTCCCCACTCACTACTATTCACACCAATCATCTCAGAGGAGGTCTCAGTAGAGAGGCCAGTCTCTGTTCCCACACTCTAATGTGCACATCAGTTATCTGAGAGAGAAGTCTGTAAGGATGGGCTAGTCCAAGCACACATCCTACTGCGCACATCCAACATCTGAGAAGAGGTCTGACAGGACAGGCCAGTCCATGTATCCACCCTAATACTCACACACGTTATCTGAGAGAAAGGTCTAATAGAAAATGGCAGACCCTCTACACTAACTACTATACACACCCGTCATCTGAGAGAGAGGTCTCAGCAGAGATGTCAGTCTCTCTTCCCTCACCATACTATGCACACCCATCATCTGAGAAAGAAGTCTGGAAGAAGAGGACAGTCCCTCCACAATTTGCTACGCCCACCCATTATCTGAGACAGAGATCCGAAAGTAGAGGCCCGGCTATCCATAAAGCCTACTTTGATCATCCGTCATCGGAGTGACTGGAAGGGGAGGCCTGTCACTCCCCACACCTTACTACACACATCCGTCCTCTAGGAGAGGGGTCTAACAGTAGAGGGCAGTCACATTCCACACACTAGTAAGTAAGTAATTTTTATTGTGTGTAGTTAGTTAAAACCATTACAAAAGTACAAAACCAATACAAACGCTCAATTTCTTTAAGGTAGGCTAAGGACTATAGCATTACAAGTAAAAACTGATAAAAACAAGTGCGAATTGCCAGGGTAGTTTAAACTAATGTCCTCTTGTGCATTTTCTCAAGGCAGTGTTTTTGACTATTCTCTGGAGAGGCAGTTAATTGATGGTTCTTTACATTGCGTGGGCATGTGTGAAGGAACTTGGCTGTGCAAAAAACTCAGGTGAGTCGCAGTTGAAAGAGGGGCCACTTCAGGGCGAGCCTGAAATGATTTCTATCCAGTGATGTAAATGGACCAAAAAATGGCAAGCTGTTAAGCCAAAGTCCTAGGTAGCACTAGTCTCAGTTTGGGGTTTTTAATTCACGTTGACCTTTGTTCCGTGCCAGAAGAATCGTTTTTTTTTAATAAATTAGGTGGGGGTTTTCAGAGGCGTTCCAGATGCCTTTACTGCACTTGACAATTTGTTGTCTATAAGTGCTAGAAATGTTATTAATTTGTATTTTATCTGCGGGTCGTCTGGTTTGAAATCAGCTATCATACGCTGGTTGAACTGCTGTTTGAGCAGGCCAGACGTTTCCCCTTCAGGCTAGTGCATGTGCAGATCAGATGTGCCATGTCCTTGGTTCCCTTTCCCCACAGACGGCAGTGTGAGGACGTTTTCCCCCTAAGCCATGGTTTCATATGCAGGGTAACTGTTGGACAGGCCTCGTGAAAGGGCCGCTCCCTCCCCGCATGATAAGGCCCGGACACCGGCTCTCCCTGTATCCCCAGAAGGAACCATCCCGGCAACCCACCGAGACAACCCGCAACCCTTCCCCAACGGGACGCCTGCTCCCGAACACCCCAGTATCGGCAGGCCCGGGCCTCCGTCAGCACCATTGCCCCGGCCCAGCCGCCATCTTTGGACACTGCATCACGAGGCCGCGTGGCCTCGGCTCGAACCCCAACCCTGGGCCTGGCCAGGCCCCGACATCGAGGCACCACCATCCACCCAGGAGGTGAAGAGACCACTCGGCAGGTCAATGGGAGAAAGGAGTGTCGATGGCTCTCCCCCGCCAGGTGCCGATCGCCCCCGGCCTCCCCGGGCGCTGGCTCCACCCCCCTGCTGGGTGTCTGGACTCCCTCATCCCGGACCTCCCGACCTCCAAGCGCGAGGGTCCGGACATCAAAGGAGGCCAGACCTATAACTTGGGCAGCTCCAGAGCAGGAAGGCAGTTGTATCCTGGAGTCGAGAGACACCTTGAAGAACTCATCCTTGACGGACTGCTGGCGCTGCCGCAGCCTTGCTTTGTGAACCATCTCCTAGCCTGCTGGCGCTGCCGCGGACCTCTGCAACGTGCACCTTCGCCTTGGCCTGCTGGCGCTGCCACGGCCCATCCTTGTGAACCATCGCTCCGGCCTGCTGGCGCTGCCGCGGCCCCTCTGCAACGTGAACCCTCGTCCTAGCCTGCTGGCGCTGCCGCGGCCCTCCTCGTCGTAAAGCCTTCATCCTGGCCTGCTGGCCCTGCCGCGGCCCTCCTTGCCGAGAACTATCATCCTAGCCTGCTGGCGCTGCCGCGGCCCGATCTTGCAGACCCCTAAGCTCGAGGATTGTGAGCTCCTTCTTGCCACCCCTGTACCAGACCGGTACCAAGACTGTCCCGCTACCCCTTACCCTACAGAGACTAGAATTGGGAGGATCCTCGTGTCCTGCCCCCACTGTATCGTTGATAACCTTGCCTCAAGAACCTTATATAAAGTGTGTAGATCTCATCCTTGTGTGGTGTCCATCTGTGGGGAGGGAAGTTACTTGTCTGTACGATCGCCGGAGACGGCCCTCACCGGAGGCCTCTCCCCCCTGTACTCGGCTGACCCTCTGGGTCTCCGTCTAACAGTAACTGGGAGTTTTCCTAGTCAATGTTTCAGGAATCTCTCCTTGGTGTTCCTGGAGTATCCCAGGCTGAAATATGACTGTAGACTAAATGATGTATAACCATGGATTGTCATTCAAATGTGTTTTCTTGCGGAGAAGGTAGCTTTGTCTTCTACTAAGGGGAGGCTCCTTATTGCCTTCTGCACTATTTTTATGAAATCTGCTGGTGAGTCCAGTGTTTGTGAGGGAATCAAGTAGGAATTTTCTTGCAGGTGATGTCTTTCTGTGCTGGAGCTCTTGCCAGAGTAGGTGGTTCGAACTGTTTTGGGAGGTGTTCCTGATTTTGTGCCAACAGGTTACGTAGACCCCTGTCATGCTAGCTGTTGATTGGTGAGGCGAACTTTATCTAAATCAGTGATGCGAAGGCATACGTTGAGCATGATTCTATAAGCCCTGAGTTATGTGCTGTCCAGGGTTTTGGAGTCTCTTCCTCTTAGGGCTTCACTACCATGTGTAATAGTGGGCAGCATTTTGGCTTGTGCAACTTGGAGGATAGAGGAGGGCCTGGGACCTGTCAGCTTAGATGTTTTGTGCCTCAATATTATTGCAAGGGCCATCCTTTTTGTGTTTTTTATCATCTCAAGATGGCTAGCAAATTGGCCCCCATTGTCGATAGTTATCCCTAAATATTTGTAGCTGGTTGTGTTCTGAATTTGGGTGTTGCCTGGGTATCAGATATGGGGGTTTCCATTTACCTCTTTATGGACATTGTTTTGGTTTTCTCATAGATTAATTCAAGGCAGTTGTTAGTTGTGTATTCATTCAGAGTATTTAGGAGGAGTTGCATGCCCACTTGAGTGTGGCAGACTAAGATTACATCATCAGCATATAAGATAGTGGATAAAGCCTTGCCACTGATCCTTGGAACATGTGCATGGCTCACACCGCGCTGTATGCGGACTCAGCGCTTCATCACCCTCTTCTAATCCTTCCTGTGAGCCCCGCACTTGAGGACCTCGCCGGACCCGCTACGCGGGTCCCGCATCGCCCCCTGTCACAGGCGATTGCACAGCGGACCTTCAGGGGAACTTTGCTGGCAACCGGCAGGGCTGCGAGCACCAGCAGGGACTCCAAGGACCAGGAGTCCCTGCGCGCCCTTGGGACCAGCTGGGCTGCTCTCCCTGCCGGCACCGCCCGCCCGCTCCTGAATTAAAATCGGCCGCACCTGGGATTGAGCGCTTTCCAGCTCACACCGCGCTGTGTGCGGACTCAGCGCTTCATCACCCTCTTCTAATCCTTCCTGTGAACCCAGCACTTGAGGACCTCGCCGGACCCGCTACGCGGGTCCCGCATCGCCCCCTGTCACAGGCGATTGCACAGCGGACCTTCAAGGGAACTTTGCTGGCAACCGGCAGGGCTGCGAGCACCATCAGGGACTCCAAGGACCAGGAGTCCCTGCGCGCCCTTGGGACCAGCTGGGCTGCTCTCCCTGCCGGCACCGTCCGCCCGCTCCAGAATTAAAATCGGCCACACCTGGGATTGAGCGCTTTCCAGCTCACACCGCGCTGTATGCGGACTCAGCGCTTCATCACCATCTTCTAATCCTTCCTGTGAACCCAGCACTTGAGGACCTCGCCGGACCCGCTACGCGGGTCCCGCATCGCCCCCTGTCACAGGCGATTGCACAGCGGACCTTCAGGGGAACTTTGCTGGCAACTGGCAGGGCTGCGAGCACCAGCAGGGACTCCAAGGACCAGGAGTCCCTGTGCGCCCTTGGGACCAGCTGGGCTACTCTCCCTGCCGGCACCGCCCGCCCGCTCCTGAATTAAAATCGGCCGCACCTGGGATTGAGCGCTTTCCAGCTCACACCGCGCTGTATGCGGACTCAGCGCTTCATCACCCTCTTCTAATCCTTCCTGTGAACCCAGCACTTGAGGACCTCGCCGGACCCGCTACGCGGGTCCCGCATCGCCCCCTGTCACAGGCGATTGCACAGCGGACCTTCAGGGGAACTTTGCTGGCAACCGGCAGGGCTGCGAGCACCAGCAGGGACTCCAAGGACCAGGAGTCCCTGCGCGCCCTTGGGACCAGCTGGGCTGCTCTCCCTGCCGGCACCGCCCACCCGCTAGGCATAAAGGAGGCACATACCCCGCAGCGCGGGAGCACGCGGGAGAGCGCTGGGAGGGCGCTGGGAGAAGCCCGGGACAAGGGCGGGACCGTCTGTGGCCGTCCGGGGCCGATAGAGGCCGGGCCGGGCCCACTCTCTTTGCCTCTGTTGCCACCAATTTGGTTCTTTTCGCGATATTGCAGTCCTTATTGTGGTCCTATTTGTAACTTAGATTTGCTCTCTTTTCTTACAGTGTTTCCCATTTACTTTATCAGATAATAAGTTATTGCTACTTCTGTCCCCTGTTTCTCTCGTCTATTGAGATGTCCACCCTCGAGGTAACCCCGGTTCCAGCTACGTTATGGTCCCCCATTTTAGGCCCACTGGATACATTTTTCGCAAAAATAAAGAATGAAGTCGACAGGGAGCTCACACTTGCAGAGAAACGAGCAGGGCGACGTCTCTCTATCGAGAAGTTAAAGCTAAGACCCCTCCAGCCCCACGATGCAGTTATAGGACCCCTAATAGATTTAACTACACCTAAAGAACACGTTAACACCCCTTCTTTTACAGAAGACATCCCCCTTATTTTTCAGACGAAGTCCCCTGAACAGAAGGACACTATAATTATTTCTGACTCTATTCATTCCCAGGCACCAGACACTCAGACTATAGATTTAAGCACTCCTTCAGTGGAACCAGCCCCTCTTTATGATAAAAATACACCTTCTCCTGTATTTACCCCAATTGGGTCTGATCAACATCCTTTTGGTATCCTTGAGGGAAAGCCTTTAATATCATCTCCTAGGGTTTCCATCAAGCGTCCTAAAGGTTCCTCTGGCTCCCCACCGAGGAAGAGAAGAAGGAAGAATGCTTATAAAAAGAGAATTGTTCCTTCCACAAATTCGACACACACCCTGTACACCACTCCCCATAAGGAAGGGATAGCTGATGCCACAAAAGACATGACTCTCAAATCAATCTCTGTTCCAAGTTATGCAGGGTTATTAAATGATATTGACTGTCTTATAAAGGCTCTGATCCTTCCCCTCACTGAAAGGATCAAAAGATTAGGGGAGAATATCGATAAAATACTTCAAGACCAGAAGGGTATATCTTGCCTTAAACCAAATGCTCTTAGCGACTCAACCCAGTTTACTAAAGATCCCAAACACCCCAAGCCGGTGATTGGTACCCCTAAAGCAAATCCATCATCTATAGCCGGGATCCAAAACCTGTGCAGAATAGTAAACCCAATGACAAAAATAACAACAAAACTGCTTCATCTAACAACATCATGACTAAAGACAAGCCTCACCTCAACACAGGGCCTCAAAGCACTCGCCCTAACAATAATATTAATACAAACCCTCCAGTTAATACATCTCATAATCCCAAACGAAGACCAAGGAATATTGCTGACCTACCGCCTGAGTGCATAAACTATGGTATTGTACTTACAGGTGTCCCGCCCCCGCCAGTCGGTAACCCAGAACATCAGGCTAACTTAAAAAATAAGGTTTTCTACTGGCTGAGGAAAAACAGACCACTTCCTCCACACCTAAACGGTGATATCGTTTCGGTCAGGCGATGCATTTGGGTAGGCACTAGACCTAAGGACATCGAAGGCGATGTGATCATAGTCAACTTTAAAGATCACAGACTGGTCACATATATCAGCGATTGGTATCCTGGGACGGGCGAGGGGGGGATCTCAACCCATAACCTTAGTTACTTCTACCCTGAGGTTACGTTGAGGCCACCACCATCTAACAAATTTCTAGCTTGGAACAGATCCTACCATCCTAGGAATAAATGGCACTCAAAAGGCCCCCACGGACCCACAACACCCTTGTTCCCAGCCCAGAGATGTCATACAGGATTTAATACTCCTCTCCCTCAACCTACGCCCACTCATTTTCCACCTAAGCTCAGACCCTATGCTCCTCACAGACTAGATCCCATATTGATGCCAAGGGGCCAGAATTCCTATGACACTACCAATGATTTTTGTTTTCCGCCTTGCCAGTTACCTTTCCCACCGCAAAATTATCACAACTCTATCTCTTACTGGGGTGATCCAAACTCCTACAACCCTAAGGACTCCTGGAATATACCGCTGACCAATTTATTCCATCATCTCTCCGGATTGGATGAGAATGAATGACATCATGAGACTAATAATACAGAAAAGCTGCCTGAGGGACACCAGTACCGTCAGTCCACCTTTACCCACAATCTTCCAGCAAGTCCATCAAAAGTGCATCAGGTCAATATGAGGGAGGGGATAAATTCCATCGGTGATCTCTTGATACCTAGTTCTATTTCCCATCAGCCTCAACCACCTCTCCACAATTGCCCTATTTCTATCCCTATGACTCCTCTCGCTACCTCAAACACACCATCTCTGCGAATGCAAAAATCTGTAGCGAGTGCAGGTAGCTCACACGTGGTTACCAGCAGTGTACCTCATTCCAATTTCCTCCTTTCATGGAATGTGGCGGGGTTAGCCAGCAAAGTCACCAACAAAGCCTGGTTAGACGCCATGCACAAGCACGATATTCTGTGCTTTCAAGAAACATGGTGCTCTGAAGAACTACACTTGCTTGGGTATCAAACCTTTCATTCTCTGGCTACGCCGTCAGCACAGGGTCATAATAAGGGTGGGCTCTGTGTTTATGTCTCAACAACGGCAGAGGTTAAGATTCATGAATTTTTTTCCAGCATTTATTTTCAAATCCTATCTTTTAACTGGGGTATGAATGAGAAAATTGTACTGGTGAACTTTTACAACAACATGTCCAATAGTGAAATGGAGTCTACCATGTCCAACATGCTGTGTCAGTTGACTCGCACTGCTGACCTCTTTAAGGGGGAAAAAATAATATGGGTTGGGGATTTCAATTGCACCATTTGCTTACATTCTGATTCACCCTTGTGTGGTCTGGCAGACTTTGGGGCGGATGATCCAACCCATTTCTCTCACACAAAGATGGGGTCGTTGTTAAATGGTATTGTTTTTAAATTTGACTTTTCTTTCGCAAATCAGATTTTTCCATTGCCCGTGCCTTTCGAGCCAACCTTCTTTGGCAGAGGTTGTAACTCGACTATTGATTTTATATTGACAACCCATGCCAACCCAGGGTTTATAACCTCGTGGGAAGTTGGAAAAGATGTATTCAGCGACCACTATCCCTTGTTAATCGGCGTAAATGTAAAAGGGCGCTATGACAACCAGGGCATCCCTTCCACGTACCCATACAAGATTGATTTATCTAAAACTAATGGCTATGTGGTAAAATGGGAGAAGATCGTACCCAGTGTGTTCCTAAAAAAGCTGATTTCTGAGTGTGCCGCCGATGTTAATGTTTGTTTGGAGGAACACGCGGAGCCCACTACTGTTATGTCAGCCTTTGCTAACATTCAACATCGCATTAAAAACATGCTGACCCATGTAACTAAAAACAACCATACACGTAGCGAAGGGTGGTTCAATGGGAAGTGCACAAAAGCTCTAAAAGCCCTAAAAGAAGCGCTGGCCCTGAAACCAAGATATCCTCATATAATACGCGAGGCCAGGAAATTATATAAACTTGCAATAAAAGAAAGAAGACTGGCTTTAAAAAAGCAAGCCTGGGAAACACTAAGAGAAGCCTCCACACAGAAAAATACCTCTAAGTTTTGGAGGCTGGTCAAAACTCTTTACCAACCAAACGATAGTGGCAACAAAATAGATCTTGCCATAACTGGTGAAAGATGGCTAACCCATTTCAGGCAATTGTATAAGCATACAAAGATAGCTGACACTATCCCACCCGTAGGGTCGAGCCCCATGGTAGTTAAAACTTTAGTTAATAGTAGGGATACACACCCCCTAACTTGTCCATTCCCGATCGATTTAACCTTTACATTAGGAGAAGTCCAGGACGCAATTAGGGATAGTGCACCAGGCAAAGCAGCGGGGCCCGATTGCACCCCGGTAGATGTGTACAAAGCTGAACCGGATTTCTGGGCTCCCCTGCTTACAAATGTTCTGAATAAGGGAAACCGAAAGGGGTTTATTGAAACCTGGTCGGACGCAATAGTGGTCCCCATTTTTAAAAAGGGTAGCCGAGATGACCCGACCTGCTATAGGCCAATATCCTTACTGGACGGTCTAATGAAAGTAGCAGGTAGGATCATTTTAAAAAGACTTCAAGAATTGGAGGAAGACCATAATGTCGTATCACACCTGCAATACGGGTTCAGGAAAGGCATAGGGACATCCGAACAGTGTTTAAACCTGTCCCTCCTAACTTCCAAATATACCCAGGCTAGAGGTGGAGCGCTTTTTATAACTTTTGTTGATTTAAGTTCTGCTTTTGATTGCGTGATATTATGGTCCACGTTGGGCGATATGGGCATTGATGCCCGTATAATTACCTTTATTAAAGAGCTGTACAACAACTGTGGGTCAAGAGTGAGATATGGCAAACAGGGGGAATGCACTGGAAAATTTGCACTTTCAAGAGGGGTTAGACAAGGCTGTATTTTGGCCCCAAGGCTATTTACATACTACATAAACTCAGTGGGTCAATACCTCTCCCTTTTCCCGAATGAGTACCCCATTGTGAAAGGCTCACCAGTACCAATCCTCCTGTACGCCGACGACGCGGCCATAATGTCCCAGACTCAAGTTGGCCTACAGAGGGCGGTCACTAAATTTGCGGGTTACATGCAGGAAAGAGGCCTTAAAGTGAATATCTCCAAAACATACACTATGCCATGCACCAATAAGCTTAAGAGGGCTCCCTGTAACATATTTCTGGACAAACAAAAAATAGCTTCCATTGATAAGTTTTGCTACCTAGGAGTACTGTTCGACAGGCGGTGCCGTTGGAAGCCGGCGATTGCAGCAAGAAAACTGGCTTTCATTCGCACCATAGGCGCTTTGCGCGCCTTTTCTAACAGAATCGGTGGCAAACCAATCAAAGAGCTGACCCAGATTTATCGGGCCAAATGCGTTTCAACAGCCACCTATGGCGCGGGAATATGGGGTATCGAGAAGGACCAATGCCTGCAGGGCTGTGAAAATCAATTTATCTGCTACCTTTTGGGTGTACCTAAAACCACATCCTCATTTATGACGCATATCGAGACAGGAGTTAAACATCTTAGCAACATAATTAAGATGTCCCCTATTCTTCTGTGGCACAAGGTGTGGACAACACTTGAAGCCAGTTTCAACAGGGACCTTCTAGAAGATTGCTTAGCCCTAGATGGGGTTGCTAATTTTAGATGGTTATCATACGTAAGATCATTACTTACTGAAATAGGTCATCCAGAATATTATGAGAACCCGAGATCCATGGAGGGTGTTTCAAGATCAGCTCTCAAAAAAATATTAACCATCCACCTGGAAACTGTGAGATGGAATTCCGAAAAACACAAACAAACCATCTTAAACTTCCAGGAAATTACCCCCAATGAAGGCTTGCAAACTTACCTAAATGTCGATCCTAGTCCGTACCATCGAATGCTTCTGTCCCGCCTACGTCTGGGGATTTTTTATCGCATGGTAACTTTACCTGACATGAACAACTGGTCAACCAATAAGCTGATCTGTACATGCGATAATATCGCAGTGCAATCTAATATGCATATAATGTTCTTCTGCACATTTTATTCTAATCCCAGAAAACTATATTTGAAACCTTTACTAAAACTATGGGGTTTAAGAAATTGCAGGCCAGGTTTTTCAAAACTGTTAAGATTTGAAGATGAGCACGTGATTTTTGCTGTTTCGTGTTTTTTAACCTCATAGATGCTATTAAACATTCCTCCCCAGTGCTGCGCTGTCCATTGGAACTAGTGCTGAATGGACGTCTAATGGTCGTGCGCAGCACTGGGGAGGTAGTGCTGCCGTCGGCCAATGCACCGAGGCAGCACTTAAGGGGCTAAGAACTGTTATAAAGTATCGGAAATCCATGTGGTAAAATATTCCTCTTTTTGGTTTCACGACACCCACGGTTGCAGATTGTAGATATTGCACTTTAAATTTATAACAACTGAAATTATTTTATTTGGTTGTCTTTTACACTTGTTTTTAATTGAATGTGCATAAGTAAGCATTTCTTGTATTAACTGTGATTATAAATTGATGTATTTGTTGTGCTTTTATGATTTTTATATGAAAATCGAATAAAGCTACTTACTACTACTACATGTGCATTGCATGTGTCAAGGGTCTGTGTCAGGTCTGCCCTGTAGAGATTGAACAGGGTTGGGGTGTGCACACTTTCTTGTTTGAACCCTTTTGTGCCCAGTTTTACCTGCACCCAGGTTTCTAAGGTAAACATAATAGCATTTGAAGCAGCACCAGAGGGGTATTCCAATGTGTCAGCTTCCTCGGTCTATGATGTCCAAAGCTGCCCCAAAGTCTATAAAGTAAAAGTGGAGTGTTTGATTTAATGACTTTGCCATGTCAGTGGTCAGCAACATGGTTAGGATGTTGATTGTAGTCCCTGCATTATTGGAAAAGCCAGTTGCTTGAATAGTATGGTTCCTTGCTCTGCTGCCCATGCCTGAAGTTCTTCTAGTAGGGTGCCTGAAAAGTACTTTGCTTCATTAATAAACTATGAAGTGTGGCTAGGTTACACCTTGCGCAAACCAATATTTTAAGAAGCAGTATGGTCAAATATCATAAAGAGTTGCTCCAGGGAACAAAAAGGCAATGGCCACCCACGTCCCAAAGAATCCTCTGTGACAACCACAGTGGATAAGCAATAAACAAATTATTGTTCCCAAGCAAAGGGCAAATTAGAAGTTAGAATTAGTCATATCAAAATGATTAGTCCAATTATACATTCAAATTTTGAAAGTTCAAAGTGATATTTCCTTTATTTTCTTTTTTCTTTTGTTCTTATCACAGATGCAGAAATTTGAACCAATTATTCTTAATGATGAGTTGGTATAGTTGACATCACCAAATGTAGCCAAGCAGCCGACACGTGTTTCGTCTCGGGGAAAAATCACCCGACGACTTCATCAGGGCAAGAACAAATCTTTGTCAATACAATCACCACATTCCATGTACCGCCTGTGTGTGGTCCCATACAGCATGGGTCTAAAATAGATATATTTCTCCCATATAAAGCATGTATCCTTCAGGATTTTGACATAGTATGTACCCAAATATCTCATAGGGGACTAATAATCAGGACCAGCAAGGAGAAGTGTAGTCAGTTCAAGTCACAGAGAGTACTCCCGCCATCATCTTCAGCGCAAAACAAGTAAAACAACTTTGCTTCATTATCAAGTAAGGCAACAAGGCGGTAGTTATTTGGAACAGATTTTCCTCTGCTCTTTAGATAGGACAATAATGGAGCCTTTCCATGAGGCCGGTTGTTGTCCAGTTGTCTGACTTCCCGAAAAAGTTAATCTAAGGACACTGCCCAGAAGCCAGAGTCTTGCTTAAAGAGTGCTGACAGGATCCCATTTGGACCCGGTGCTCCTTCTCTCCTGCCTTTAGCAATCTGACGTTTGATTGTTACCATGTGAGACAGTTTGTCCCCTTCCTGATAGTTTGCGGTAACTTCAGGGGGTGGTGGGTGAGGGAAAGTTCTGGAGGTCCTTAACTTTGCTTGGGCTGTGTATTGCGGTTCATCGACTGCTCCCGGTTTGCTGATTGAAATGGGTTGACAGGAAGTCCGACCATGTCTCTTCGGTGATAAGTGATGTTACACCTCCATGGGGTGGGCGCATTATTCTGTTCACAGTCACCTAAAAGCATGTGCTGTTTTTGGTTTTGGTGGCACACAAGAGTTTTGCCCAGAGCTCCTCTTCCCTGGAACTTTTGTTGTCTCATTTTAGCTTTTTGAGCCTATTTCTCTGTTGTCGTAGTGATGATCTGAGACTTAGGTCTTTAGGTTTGTACCTTAGAAGTCTCAGCGTTTTGCTTCTTGTTTTTATGTTGCCTTTAGTTAGTTCAATTGGACGGTGGGAAGCAAACCTGTGTCCGTTAGGTCGTGAGGTGGCCTATATTTGACTGTTGTTGAAATGACACTTGATAGATTTGCTGTGAATTTTTCCCATTTCCTTATGGGGCTGACTGCATGGTCGTTTCAGTTCTGTAATAAAGCCTCCATAGCTTGAAACACCTCCCCCGTGTTTGCTAGAGAGGAATTGAATCTTGAAGGATGATTGTATGACTTGAGAGAGGACCCCCTGGTAGAAGATCAAAGGTTGGTGTGGCTACCAGAAAGGTTACCTTCTGCGGTCCATGGTCACTATCCCCCCTTGTCTCCGAGGTGAAAAGTGGCTACCCAGTGAAAGAATAATGTTATTAGGGATTCCAAAATCGAAATATCTTGTAAAATACAACCGCGTTTGTTTCTTGGGGATTCCACAACACAACTTTGTGCAAGTACAGGAATGACCTCGATCATATATCGTCATGAATGTCTATTCAGAAACAGAAAAGGGACAGTGCACCTTTGTTATGTGGAATTTTAGTTTGCGATCTGAACATCATCTGCGCCAGCTTGTCACCTATGTACTACGTGCACGGCAGCCATTTTAGGTCACCTATGTACTGCGTGCACGGCAGCCATTTTAGATATCATGGTCTCCCTGTCCACGATCAATCGCCAGCGCGCCCCTCTGACCCAGCAAGCATCCCCCGCGCACCCTGGCTCCCCCTCCCTCCCCCTCATGAGCATGACCCTTCTGCATGACCCTGTCCTTGGGAGTCACGCCAGCGCCTGACCAACACCTCCTCTCCTCCCATGAATGCCCCTCTGTTGATAAACCTTCCCTCCGCACTGGTCTGTCCACACGGCATGAATACCACTCCTTTTATGACCCCTCACCCCGTGTCCAGCTGTCCACTCAGGTCCGAGGCCATTGCCTAAGCCGGGAGATATCATTTACTGCCCCTTATTGTATGAGGTCGCTCTCCTTCAAAGGACCCTCTATTGATCCAGGCCTCCCCACCCCCTGTGATATGATCAGGCGCACACATCCTAAGACTCGACGGAACACTTAGCTGCGTGATGACCCCCTCCTCTTATCAGCAGGTTGAGGACCTCTATTGTGAAGGTATATGGGGGTGGGATTGACACGAGGATTACGGGGATGTCTTTTCCTTTATGCCACAATGTTCTGATTGTAATAAAGAAAGGTCACATGCCATAAACCAGTGTATAAGAGGCCAGGCCTCCGAGAGGCTGTTAGAGCACCTCAAGACGATACCTTGTTGTCTGATCTGATGTGTTCTGCTCCGTCGGAATAAACCTCTGTTTTCCTGCCTTCTGGTCTCCGGCGCCTGCCTCATTGCTTGGTAATTTGAATGGTACAAGGGCGGTTAGCGCCGCGCAAATCTTGAGAAAGGTCCTAGCCCTACCTTTTTCCACAATTGGCGTCCCAAAGCGTGGGGCCCATCAGCGACACGTGGATCCAGTGGGAGAGGTCCCGATGACAGAGTGAACGACTGCAACGATCGGGAAGAGCTCGTGTCCGATAGACCCTCGTCTGACAGCCGATCATCCGACCTTCACTAGTTCTGAACAGACCTCTCTCGAGTGATCTACGGTCCTGACTGGGAACCATCAGGAGTGCCACGAACATCACGAAGGAGAGAGGACGATCGGGCGCTGGATCCAGAGGACAGGAAACTGTCCATGCGGTCCGGGTAAGGTCGTGTAAACACGACGAATTGAGAAAAGATTGTTTTTTGTTTGGATAATACTAGTATTACGCTTTGTTGAAACCTCTGGAGATTCGCTGTCTGCAAACGGAGAAAACAACAGGCTCTCTCTTTGCAAACAGTGAAGGATAGGTAACGCAGACTTTTGTCCCCGTTGTAATCCGTCGTGCCTATCTTCCTCCCCCACTGTTTCCCGAACTGTCGTTCGTGGATTATTGTCTGGAGATTCTTTTTCTGCAAACAGGGAAGAACAAGGTCTCTCTTTGCAGGGAAAGAAAGAGTAGGTAACGATAACTTTTCGTGCCCACTTATTCTCCCCACTGAATTGTTTTGATTGACCGATTATTCGGTATTGGTTTGTTTGAGGTATTCACCGCCGGCAAACAACGGAGAATAGAAATATTCTGTCTAGTCTTTGCCCGCCGTGATAAGATAGGTAGTGCAGACTTTTGTCCCCGTTGTAATCCGTCATGCCTATCTTCTCCCCACTGGTTGGTAGCCTGTTTAGCCCGGACCGCTTATTAGAGATGAACCATCCAGCTCCACTGGAGGGCACCCCTAATAAGGACATGTTCACTAAGTATGGACTAGTCGCTATAGCTTACACTAAACTATGGCATAAATATACGAAAAAGAACCCTGAAAGTCAGTGGCCACTGATAGGTTCCTTTAATGAAAATAAAATAAGAACATTAGAAATAGCGCTCCAGAAGAATAAGACCACGCCCACTATGCTCGACAGTATCGGCATGTGGCGCAAAGAAACGGAACAACGAAGGAAAAGAGAAGAAGCAAAAATAGGGAAAGAATTACGAAAGGCAGCCCACCTAGCCGCAAAGCAACTAGAAGAGGAAATAAAAGAAAGAAAAGAAGCTACACAAAACCAAGAATCAGGGTCGACAGGCCAATGTCCTGTTAGGACCCCCTCTGCACTCTACCCTGAATTGCCCTCCAAACAACGGGCAAACAATGAGTTACTGCTAGGTCCCCCAATCATCTACATGCCCCCTCCGTATGCTCCCAGCCAACAAAGCCTGCAAGCCCCAAGTATGAGTGAAAGAGATCCTAGCGCTAGTGCACCGGCCCTCACGGCCTCCGCACCAGCCACATTAACAACTTCATCAGACGATCCCGAGGCTAGCAAACAATCACCGGCCAGACTAAGTAGGTTGAGCAAAGATGAGCGGGATGGGATCGACAAAATAGCAAAGACATTAGTAGAACGAAGGGAGAGCGAAGATTATACAATGAGTGTATATAATTCACATGCCGACAGCCACAGACGGCATTTCATCTTGCGATTCAGCTACTACACCCTGAACGCGTATGAAGATAGGTATCAAAGTAAGGGTCCCGCTAAACTAACAACGCTGTATAGGAAAATTGATGTTGGAGATGGGACTGAACGCGAGGCGACGGAGCTCTTCATGCAGATGCTTGAGGTCTTCCGCCACCTCACGGAACAAAAACCAGAAGCCAAGGCTACAGTCCCTGAAACGACCTCGGTAGAAGTAGCCAATACTATGATGCCTATCAGAGAAGCGGCCCCTTACTGGATCCCGCCACGGGGCCAGGGAACGAGCGATGATATTAATAATGAAAATGCAAAGGGAAGGGTTGTGTACAATTGGGTTTACCAACCATGGGACCGACAAGATATCCTAACCTTCAAACAAACCCTGCCCGATTTAAGAAAGAACCCGACGGCATTTTATACCGAATTAGGCACAGCCTTGGGTTCGACAATAATGACTTTAGCAGACATTGACTTGTTCTTTGGGTTATGCCTGCCAGCTGACGTGTGGAAGCAAATCCGGAAGGCTGACCACACGGATCTGTTTGGACATACCTGGGACCAACTCGGTAAACTAGATGGACAAAGAGAGCCTGGAAGGAAACCAGTAAAAGACATACTGGAACTCCCAGATAAACTAGTTCAGAAGTTAAAAACACTGGTCCCGGAAAGAAAGGTAGACTGGTCGATAGTCACGGCCTGTCGACAGAAACCCCAGGAAGATGTGTCAGAATACTTCTCCCGATTCGAGACAGTGTTCTCTGACTACAGTGGCCAAGACATGACCACCGCAACCGGACAGCACCTGTTTGTACAAAATTATGTAAAGGGCCTAACACAAGAAGTCTCCCAAAAACTGCAGACGAGTGAGAGTAGTTGGGGGGCCTCCAAACCCGCAGCTATCCTTCAGATGGCTCAGTATTACGAGCACCAAAAGAATGAGAATGATAGGGCGTCCGAGAAAAAGAAGAAAGATTTGAAGGAAAGGGTAATGATAGCCCAGATACAGGGTATAGCGGTAGGACGGGAGCACCAAAGGGGGAACTACCAATCAACCACCCCCAGAGATCTACCTCCTAAAGATCACACCCCGACACCCCACACTGGACGTAGAGACATTAGCAATGACCAATGCGCCTTCTGCAAAGGGTTCGGCCATTGGAAATCCCAGTGTCCGGTTCTGTTAGAGATGAATAGAAATAGGGATTCCAGGGATGTGGCAGCTGGTCCGAGAAATAGAGTACAAGGACGAGGGGGCACCAACGACACCAGCAATGACAGATCAGGGAGACTGAACACATTTGACCGTCCCCGACAGAACCAATATCAGCTGTCCGAAGGTGAAAATGCCCCCGACTTTGCATAGGACTGCCAGGGGCAAGGGAGGGATCCAGTCGAGCTCTGTGTTGACCAGCAAGGTCCTTATGTCACCGCTAAGGTCCTGGGTACAGAGTCTCCATTCTTGGTAGACACTGGGGCGACACGTAGTGTGTTATCAAAACGACTGATTCCAAGGGCACCCTTGTCTGGCTCACACATAACGTCGATAGGTTTCGATGGAACGCCCTCCACTAACCCCCTGTCCGTACCTATTACCTTTGACCTAGAAAACAACACCACTGACGCGACATTTCTGCTTTCCTCCAACTCCCCTGACGCCATTATGGGCATTGACTTACTG
The DNA here is from genome assembly GCF_964263255.1 of Lissotriton vulgaris. NCBI lineage: Eukaryota > Metazoa > Chordata > Amphibia > Caudata > Salamandridae > Lissotriton > Lissotriton vulgaris. The sequence goes on along the minus strand of NC_141696.1, from coordinate 999,532,835 downwards.
AAACATTTTCGAGCTACCATTAGGTGTTCCCCAGATGGAATACGAGTCATCCTGTACGACAACCCAGACTTGCCCAGATCCCGTCCCCCACGACACATGTGCTCCATAACTGACGCTGACATGTCCTTGCTTGACACCCTGCCTCCGTACCTATGGGCCAAAAATGACTCTGATGTGGGGCGAATGATGATTGATCCTATTCACATAACTGTACGACAGGACGCTATGCTCCCGAAACTTCCGCAATATCGGATATCGCCAGAGGGTGAGAAGGCACTGGTAGCGATCATTCAGTCCCTGGTAGATGCAGGAGTGGTTGAAGAGGTGGTTAGCAACGTCTGCAACAGCCCAATCCTACCTATTGTTAAGAAGCAAGGTGAAGGAGATGAGAAAGCGTACCGCTTCATCATCGACTTGCGAGAGATTAACAAAGTGGTTGTACCCAAATATCCTGTAGTCTCTGATATCACCACCATTTTGACCCTCATCCCGTCCACTGCCACCACCTTCACTGTTATCGACCTTAAGAACGCGTTTTTCTCTATCCCCCATCCATCCAGACAGCCGTTATCTCTTCGGCTTCACTTTAAAATCCCGCTCGTACCGATTTTGTAGAGCTCCCCAGGGGTACACTGAAAGTCCCAGCATTTACAGCCAGGCCCTCAAAAGGCAGCTAGATGCCTTCCAGCTACCAGATGGAGTGGCGTTGATCCAGTATGTTGACGATATCCTTTTGGCGGCCGACACCACCCCACTTGCAACGACAGCCACCGTCCAACTCCTACACTTTCTTGCAGAAAATGGCCATAAAGTCTCCAAAAAGAAGTTACAGTTCTGCCAGCCACAAGTGACTTACCTAGGCCATCTCCTGTCCAAAGAAGGGAGGAAACTTACACCCGACCGAATCCAAACCATCCTAGACACCCCCATCCCAAAAACACAAAAGCAGGTCCGCTCTTTGGTTGGCCTAACCTCTTTTTGCAGACAGTGGTTGCCTAATTACAGCCTCATTGTGAAACCATTACTTGCCCTGCTGACCAAAGATGTCCCCTCCCCGCTTCCTTGGACCACTGAGTGTCAAGCCTCCTTTAAGGAATTACGGGATGCACTCTGCTCAGCGCCTGTCCTAGGAACCCCGGATTACTCCAAACCCTTCTCCCTCTTCACTCACGAAAGGGAGGGGTGTGCATTGTCTGTCCTAACTCAATCAATGGGTCCTAAGCAGCGCCCTTGTGCCTACTTCTCCGCCACTCTTGATCCTGTAGCCAGAGCCTTACCTGCCTGCCTTCGAGCGGTAGCTGCCGCTGCTGTCTCTATCCGCCAGAGCGAAGGAATTGTACTTTCAAACTCCCTCACTGTGCTAGTACCCCATGCAGTCGACACCCTCTTGAACCAGACAAAGACCCAACACCTGACTAGCGCACGACTGACAGGGTACGAGTTGACTCTGCTTGCACCCCACATCACACGACTGATGCACGACTTTGAATCCTGCCACATTGTTACCCCTGCCTGAAAATGACCCCGACATTCCTCCCATCCACGACTGTGTGACCCTCACGGACGAACAAACTAGGAGTAGGGTTGACCTCCGAGACACTGCTTTTACTGACCCCGATGGAGAGCTATGGGTAGACGGCTCATGCATCAAACTCCCAGATGGCACCACTTCAGCCGCCTATGCAGTAACGACAGCCCGAACAGTAGTTGAGACAGCCTGCATCACACAACGATCTGCCCAGGCAGCAGAGCTGATAGCCCTCACCCGAGCATGCATCATAGCCGCAGGGACCACCGCGAACGTATATACGGACAGCCAGTATGCCTTCGGAGTGGTCCACCATTTTGGGCTCCTGTGGAGGGAGAGGGGATTCCTGACGTCCCACGGCACCCCGATCCTCCACGGAGATCTAGTCTCCGCTCTGATTGAAGCAGTTCTCCTCCCCAAACGATTAGCGGTGATCAAATGTCAGGCACACAAAAGGGTGACAGACTTAGTCGGACAAGGGAATGCTTTGGCCGACATCACTGCACGAACCACAGCTGAGAATAGGACGGTGACACGCATGTACATGACCAGGTCACAAGCAGAAACATGGAGTGACACAAGGATAATGATCAGAGACATACAGTCGGCCAGCACCCCTCACGAGCTGACTAAGTGGGCAAGGGTGGGTTTGAAGGATGAGGAGGGCTGCTGGCGAACGAAGGATGCAAACAAATGGTTGCTGCCCGACTCATATCTGATCCCCATACTGACGATGGCACATTCCCCCGCACACATAGGATCTGCACCCATGATCGAACTCATTTCCAAAGTCTGGCACAACGACAAAATCCCTGACTCAGCCAGACGCCTAGTTCAGCAGTGCCTTATCTGTCTGCAACACAACCCCGGGAAAGGAACTGTAGTACCCCGGGGAGGGTTTGGGACCCCCAATCACCCCTTTGAGGTCCTTCAGATGGACTACATCCAACTAGAGAGATGCCAAAACCTGAAGTATGTACTAGTCATCGTATGTGCCTTCAGCAAATGGGTGGAGGCCTATCCAACCCGTGACAACACTGCCATGACTACTGCCAAAGTACTACTGAAGGAATTCTTCCCTCGCTATGGCCTTTGTCGAATTTTATGGAGCGACAATGGCCCCCACTTCATAGCTGAGGTTATCCAACTAATCCTAAAGGGGTTGGGGGTGAAGCAACGGTTTCATGCGGTCTTCCACCCCCAATCCGCCGGTCTAGTGGAACGCCATAATGCCACACTGAAGCTGAAACTGGCAAAAATAGTGGCCACCACTGGACTTAACTGTCCGGATGCCCTCCCACTGGCTTTGTTATCGATGCGCTCCACTCCCACCAAGCACCATTTGACCCCCTACGAGGTCGTGTTTGGGCGACCGATGAATCTCTGGACTGCTCCCAAACCGACCTCCATTCATGACGTCCCAGACGTCCTACTATCTGATTATTTGTGCAAGTTAACTAAAACGTTGTCTGTCATTCATCAACAGGTGCAGCAGGCCATCCCCGATGCTTCCAGGGGCCCCGGCCATGACATCCAACCGGGAGATTTCGTGTTGATACGAAATTTCCAGCGAACCAAGAGTCTGGAACCTCGGTGGACGGGCCCCTGGCAAGTGCTGATCACCACCCGAACGGCACTCCGAGTGGAGGGGAAGAAGCACTGGCTGCACGCGCATCATTGCCGGAAGGTCTCTGCAAACCTGGCCACGACAGAAAACGTCAGCGCCCAAGAAGAGCTCCTGAGCAAAGACCGACCGATATTGGACTGTTATCCCGATACTGAGGCACTCGAACTTGCAAAATTCTCTGATCCCACTGTGCCATCCAGAGAAGGGTATTTCCTGCGTCGAAAGGAGGGAGTTTCGGCTAAGTAGGCCACGGACTAAGTTAAATCTCAGAACGGTGACCTGAACACAATCAAGGGTTACCAGGAGAGAAGCTAAACGAAGTCTGTGGTTCTGCCCACTACCGAGCCCCTTGAAGGTGATGGAAGCGCCAGATAAGAAGATGATGGAAGCGCCAGATAAGAAGATGATGGAAGCAACAGGAAATACCCAGTATAGAAATCCAAAGACTGACAACCTGCACAAATCAAAGACAATCGCACTCTTCATTGTCTTCCTCTTCTGCCTCCTCCTCATGACCTCCTTCTGGATTCTGGAGGAAAGCACACCGGCTCATGAGGCATTGCTACCTACCGCACAGCCAACACCCCTGAAAGAGCATCACCTAATCTCTCTGTCGCCTCAGCTCCGAGAAAGGCGCAGGGAATTCTGGAACAATTCCTTCGTGCAACTGTTGCACCAACACAACCTTGCTGCAAATGCTACGAACTGCTGGATCTGCGGGTTGCTCCCGCATGCCACAGGACACTCCATCCCCTTCATCCCTTCTCCTTTCTCAGTTCACGGCTCCTGCCTCGCCTGGTTGATCCTCATGCAAGAGAGCCACAAGGACAACGCCACCTCCAGCCGGACAGTGTCACACTTCTACTCTGGGTTCTGGCTGAACAAAACCGGAAAGGCCCCTGCTGCCCTGTGTCCTGCGCTCACGCCTCGCAGGCGCCACCTTCCTCAAAGACATTCCAGCCAAAGAACGAGTCGAAGTACAGGTACTCCACAATCCAGCCAGAACCACCTTCTCTCATCTGCAAAAACAAACTACCGCCACCCTGACTGTGGCTCTGTCTGTTATCAATGTCACCGGTTTTGTGTGCCTAGAAGGCCAGGGAACGCAACTGGTGGGTCACAGCTCCTGCCGGATCACCAGAACATTGGACTCAGTTGACCCCCCTTCCTTTGTTGCTTCTCCGAACATGTACTTTGTGTGTGGCACCAAAGCTTACACCTGGCTCCCGAAAGGTTGGAAGGGTATCTGTTACATTGCCTTCGTTCTTCCACCCACATATGTAGCCCCTGCCAACCACCACCGGCAGAGGCGTGCAGACGACATTGGACAAGCCGACTCCACCGGAGCACAGTTCCTTGATGCAGCAAAGGGACTTGTTCCCCTGTGGGGCCCAATGGCAAACAGCCGTGCTATCCGACACCTGACCCAGGCAGTGGAAACAACGATCAAAATCACGGCTGGCATCCTCGCCAACAACACTGCGGAACTTCAGGCGGTCCGCCTTGTGACCCTTCAAAAATCGTCTTGTCCTAGACGTGGTCCTAGCCGACCGAGGAGGAGCATGCCGCATCATCGGATCCAGCTGCTGCACCTACGTGCCAGACAACTCGCCTTCAGTCTACAAAGCCATTGAGCACCTCCACAGACTTTCTTCGGAGGTTCACCAAGAACAAGAAGGATGGTCGCTCGGGAGCTGGTTTTGGGACACTTTGAAGAATTGGGGTTGGAAGTTGTTTTCCTTCGTGCTGATACCTGTTGTGATATTATGTGGGTGTTGCTAAGGTATCCAATGTCTGCCACCTTTGTGCGGCCTTGTTTCTAACTGTATGTGCCCAAAGACTTTGGACTTCCGAAATGAGCACATGAGCCCCCTCTATGAAGTAGAAATACGTGGCCTTATGGGGATAAATCCAAACTGACAAGTTGGCGAGACATGTTAAAAGGGAGGACTGTGGAATTTTAGTTTGCGATCTGAACATCATCTGCGCCAGCTTGTCACCTATGTACTACGTGCACGGCAGCCATTTTAGGTCACCTATGTACTGCGTGCACGGCAGCCATTTTAGATATCATGGTCTCCCTGTCCACGATCAATCGCCAGCGCGCCCCTCTGACCCAGCAAGCATCCCCCGCGCACCCTGGCTCCCCCTCCCTCCCCCTCATGAGCATGACCCTTCTGCATGACCCTGTCCTTGGGAGTCACGCCAGCGCCTGACCAACACCTCCTCTCCTCCCATGAATGCCCCTCTGTTGATAAACCTTCCCTCCGCACTGGTCTGTCCACACGGCATGAATACCACTCCTTTTATGACCCCTCACCCCGTGTCCAGCTGTCCACTCAGGTCCGAGGCCATTGCCTAAGCCGGGAGATATCATTTACTGCCCCTTATTGTATGAGGTCGCTCTCCTTCAAAGGACCCTCTATTGATCCAGGCCTCCCCACCCCCTGTGATATGATCAGGCGCACACATCCTAAGACTCGACGGAACACTTAGCTGCGTGATGACCCCCTCCTCTTATCAGCAGGTTGAGGACCTCTATTGTGAAGGTATATGGGGGTGGGATTGACACGAGGATTACGGGGATGTCTTTTCCTTAATGCCACAATGTTCTGATTGTAATAAAGAAAGGTCACATGCCATAAACCAGTGTATAAGAGGCCAGGCCTCCGAGAGGCTGTTAGAGCACCTCGAGACGATACCTTGTTGTCTGATCTGATGTGTTCTGCTCCGTCGGAATAAACTTCTGTTTTCCTGCCTTCTGGTCTCCGGCGCCTGCCTCATTGCTTGGTAATTTGAATGGTACAAGGGCGGTTAGCACCGGGCAAATCTTGAGAAAGGTCCTAGCCCTACCTTTTTCCACAGTTATTGACAGACTGCAGTGGAAACAAAAAGCTCAAAACACTGAAACTTCCCTGGACTTAACCCCTTTTCCTATTACATGTTTCCTGCCGGCTACCTGCAGTACCACATTACTGTAAAAAAGACGTCAAATCTATGTCAGGACGAAGGCTCCGATTATGCTTATCTCAATTTCTTTACTGAAACACAGCAGCCAATCAAAACTCAGTAAAGAAAAACAAAACTACATTACCCAAAAACCCTGGGTAACCATAGAGTACATAGATAGTATATAAACAGTCATAGAGGTCCCAACTTCCTCTTTCTTTGCTGCTCCGCAGCCAGTTAAGTGTTTTTCCTTACTATTGCATTATTGTGCCTTTCTACTTTGTTATATTTGAGCGCGCTTTGTTTATAACTGTTTGGGCTTTGTTTAGAACGGCTTGCGCTATTGTTATATGCTAATTGGAACACTCCGGTTCCTTTGCTCGCGCGGCTGCTTACCGGCTGTTTTTTTTAACGCCGCTTGGTTGTCGGGGGCGTGTGCTCACCCCCCGTTGCAGGCTTGCTATCTGCGCCTGTAGGTATTTTGGTGGAGCGGGAGCGGGGCTGAGAGACGCGCGTCCTTCTTGAGCGTCTCCCATTTTCGGCAAGGTACACTCCGCACATGCGCAGTTTCACCGGTTGTACTGCCTCAGAGGCTGGCGGTGGAACTGCGTGTTAGTCCTTGTGTTGCCAGATTCTGACAGGACTTTGCGAGCGCTTCGAGCATACTCCGTGTGGAGATAAGTGAATTTGGCTGTCAGCCTTGCCCTTTTGCCTGCCGTTAGACCCCTGATGCCCTGGTTTATTATAGAACTGGGGTTGTAATAATTTTGAATAAGGCTTTGCCTAGAGTGTTTTAGCAAGCCCTCCCTCCACACTTTAAGCAATTTGTCAGGTTAGTTCCTGCTACTTTTCGGCTTGCTTTGGGGTATACACTCCCCCTGAATTGCCCTTTGGGTGTCAATATATATTTACTTCTCCTCATTGGGCATATTTTCCTTTACAAAAGGTCATAATGGGTGACTATTATGAGGACGAGGAGGATTACTATTACGCTGAGCAAGAGCCGGCAGGCTCTGAGGGTGCTGAATATATGGATCAGGCCTTGTACCAAGCTATCGCCCCTCTGAAACGGCATTTGTCAGAGTGTGCCACTCAGCAGGGCTGGCTTCCTAAGTCAGGACGCTCAAAAAAATCACCTAAAAATCCTCACATGGCGGATTTTGTTAAATTGGCCAAGAATCTGTCTTCTTCAAAATCTTCCAAACAATCATCCACATATGTGAAGGCGCAACAGGTTTCTCCCATTCTTGATGATTCTTCTTCCACTGACACTTCTTCAGAACCTGTGGTTCCACCTCCTAAGAAGAAAGCTCGCAAAGAGCATTTCGTAGATGCTCCTTCCACTCCCCAAGTGTTGACATTTGATCCGGATGACATTATCCATCCCAATTCTTCTGCCTCGCTTCCCTCCCCTGAGGTAGCGGACTATGTACAATTACACATTCGTAGGCCTTTTGAAAAGGATGTTCGCGTACGCTTGCGCTCTGAGTGTCCCCGACTGGATCTAGCTGACAAGTTGGCGGATACTCCAGAAGTTGATCCGACTATGGTTACCTACATGTGCAAGTATTCCAAGGATCCGAAAAACGGTCTGGACAGATCTTGGAGGTTCTGCCAGGACAAATTATTGGATCTTTTGGGTCCCCTGACTAAGATTTTAGATTTGGCATATTGTGCAAAAAATTCCAACTCTATGATTGATCCTGAGAAATTAGTGGGATGGTCTCAGAGGGCCATCTGCATTCTGGGCAATGCAAATTGTGCCCTTTCCTGCGAGCGTCGCCGTTCCATTCTGATGAAGTTGGATCCTAAGTTGACGGATCTCGCCCCTTCCGAGTCAGGTTCAATGGCGCAAGGCTTTCTCTTTGGTCCTCCCTTTTTGAAAGAATTGACAAACTTTATGGCAATGTTCAGTGGCCTCGACAAGGCGCAAACCAATTTGCGTCGTGCCTTTCGTCCGGTTTTCGGACAGGCCGGACGAAGGGGACGTTCGTCCGGCCGGGGAGGTAACCAACCTAACCAACGAGGTGGTCAGTCCCACAGAGGAAACGGCCAAGACAATTATGGATCTGGCAAATCCAGATTCTACCCTTCACGCAAATGCAGAGGCAACTACAACAAAGGCGGCTATGGAGGAGCCCAAGGAGGACGTCAAGATTTCTCCAACTCAGGTGAGCTTGATTCTAGCTTCCGAGGTTGTTTTGGGGGGCAGAGTGAAATTTTTTCTCCACAATTGGCGGCTAATCTCCAGCGATGCCTGGGTGTTGGAGACGGTGCAAGGCTTCAAACTAGAGTTTTACGAACGCCCTCTCCAACACCGCCTTCCTTTTCCCCTTGTTTTTTCCCAACTAAATCAGGACTTCATCTCCGAAGAAGTCGACTCTCTTCTGGCGAAAGGGGCCATCGTTCATTCTTCCCGTCATCCCGACGGCTTTGTCAGCAACATTTTTCTAGTAGAGAAAAAAGGAGGTGGTTCCCGTCTGGTCCTCAACCTCAAAGATTTCAATGGCGGAGTTGTATACCGTCATTTCTAGATGGAGGGTATCCATCTTCCTCGAGAATTTCTTCAAGAAGGGGACTGGATGGCCCGCCTGGACCTGAAAGACACCTACCTGTCTGTGCCGATCTATGTTCCTCACCGTCGCTTCCTTCAGTTTCAGTGGCTGGGGAAATGGTTCGAATACACTGTCCTCCCTTTTGGTCTTTCTACCGCTCCATGGTGCTTTACGAAGCTCATGTGTCCAGTGATGGAATCTTTGCGAGCCCGTGGGTCCGTTTGATTGTCTATCTCGACGACATTGTTTTGATGGCTCATTGCCCTCTTCTTCTACAGCTTCATTTACAATGGTCCATAGAACTCTTACAATCTCTGGGTTTTCTGGTCAATCCTCTGCAGTCAGACTTTCAACCCTCGCAGAAGATGGACTTTCTCGGGTTCTGCATCGATTCGGTAGCCTGTCAGCTCCTTCTTCCTGGTCAGAAGATCAGAGCGATCAAACGGGAGTTGCGCATAGTCTTGTCCAAGCAGGTGGTCTCTTTGCGGTCCGTGGCTCGGATAGTGGGTCTGTTGTCCTCTTCAATCCAAGCCATTTTTCCGTGTCCCTTACACTATCGCGCTCTTCAGCGCCTCAAGATCAAACATCTTCAGAAGAGCCTTTGTTACTCCGATCTCATCCCTCTTTCGGAGGATGCTCGTTGGGAGATGTTGTGGTGGTTGGACCACATGGAGTCTTGGAACGGTCGTGCGCTGTTCAGGAAGACTCCACATGTGGTTATCGAGTCAGATGCGAGTCTTTGGGGATGGGGAGCCCGATGCGGTTCTCTGACAACGGGGGCCGTTGGTCCCAGGAGGAATTATCCCTCCACATCAATTGTCTAGAGCTTCTTGCGGGCTCGTTCGCGATCCGTTGTCTTTCCCCTCAGGCAAAGAATTGTTGCATTCGCCTCCGCATGGACAACATCTCAGCGGTGAGGTATGTCAACAAGCTCGGGGGCACGAAGTCCAAACTCCTGTCGGAGATCACGAAGGACTTTTGGCATCTATGCTTGCAGCACCAGATCACGATTATTGCCGAGTACCTTCCTGGTCGCGACAATCGTATTGCGGATTGGAACTCTCGCCATCTGCGGGATTACAGCGACTGGCGTCTTCACCCTCGGGTGTTTCGGACTTTGGCCCGGACTTGGGGACGATGCCACATGGATCTCTTTGCCTCTCGCCTGAACAGACAGCTTCCCCTGTTTTACAGCTGGCATCCAGATCCGGAGGCTCTCGCCACGGATGCCTGTCTTCAGTCTTGGCCGACTCTCCTGTGCTATGCGTTTCCTCCCTTCATGTTGATTCCCAGGGTTCTGGCCTGCACGAGGCGTTTTCTCTCGGAGATCATTCTCATCACTCCACTTTGGAGGGCTCAGGCGTGGTTTCCAGTTCTTCTGGAGATGAGTTGCTCCCCGCCGCTTCTTCTCCCCAACAGGTGGAACCTGTTGCTGGACCCTCTTCTGCAGCCCCGGCCCCTCATTCTTTCGGGACATCTCCGTCTTGTGGCGTGGTGGATTTTGGGGGACGCTGGCAAGTCTCAGGCCTTTCTAGATGCTGCCCGATTTATCGGTGAAGCTTGGGCCCCCAACACACACAAACGTTATGCGTCAGCTTGGAAACGGTGGTGTGATTGGTGTACACAACGGTCAGTGGATCCCTCTTCTGCAGATGTCACTTTAGTTCAGAATTTTCTTGCTTCTCTTGCTTCTCCTGGTTTGGCATACAGAACGGTAAATAACTTTCGTTCTGCTATTTCTGCTGGTCATATTCCTGTGGATAGTAAACCTATTGGGGAGCATCCTTTGGTTTCTAAATTACTCAGAGGCATTCGGATGGTAAAACCTCCTTGCCCTAAGTATGCCGCATTATGGGATGTCTCTGTGGTTTTGAATTTCTTGAATTCCTGGCCTGCTAATTCCTTGCTTTCTCGTAAGCAATTGTCGGCTAAATTGACTATGTTGCTATGCCGGTTATCTTGCAAGCGCGTGTCAGATGTTCGAGCTCTGGATCTTGTCGGACACATTTTTTCTCCGGAAGGTGTTTCATTTACCATTTCTCGCCGTTCTAAATGCAACACGTCTTCTGTGTCTTATCCTTCTTTTCCACACAGTCCGAAGCTGTGTGTGGTACAATGCATTAAGGATTACGAGGTGAGTACTACACCTTTTCGACATGATTTGCATGGTCAACTGCTTATAGCTTTGCAAAAGCCTTTTAAGCCTGTCTCTCCCGCTACCTTGGCACGTTGGGTGCGCTGGCTCATGTCAGAGGCGGGCATTGACGTTTCCGTCTTTGGGGCCCATTCTGCTCGGGGAGCCATGGCTTCTAAGGCTTTTTCCTTGGGGGTTGGCCTCCAAGATATCATGAACGCCGCGGATTGGTCTTCAGAGTCTGTATTTAAAACATTTTATTTCAAACCTATTGTTGATGTTGCTTCTGTTGTGGTGGCTAAGCTTTGAACAAGCATAATCGGAGCCCCCGTCCTGACATAGAATTTAAAATTTGCTAACATTCGTGCCAAGAATTTTCAATTCTATTAAGGACAGGAGGCGAGGATTATCCCACCCTTATTTACAGTCTTTGTATTGTACTGATATATGCTTTATTGCTATACCATTGTGTTACTTATTCTATGATTTTTCTCCCGCCCTGTTTGAACTTTGTACTTCTTCCTTTTGGAATGGCCTTTACGGCTCTGTTTTTTATTTCCTCCAGGCTCCAACCTTAAATGAGATGTGTTGCGAGTTTCTCCTTTTCGTTGGTCTACTGTTGTTCCTGTGGCTATGGGAGGTTCCTTCGTCCCTTCATCCGGATGATGACTTCTCCGTGGGACGTCCTTAATGGATTGCTGGACTTACCGTTGTTCTTCCTGTATGGTTCTGGACAAAGAAAGAGGAAGTTGGGACCTCTATGACTGTTTATATACTATTTATGTACTCTATGGTTACCCAGGTTTTTGGGTAATGTAGTTTTGTTTTTCTTTACTGAGTTTTGATTGGCTGCTGTGTGTCAGTAAAGAAATTGAGATAAGCATAATCCTTGCCTCCTGTCCTTAATAGAATTGAAAATTCTTGGCACGAATGTTAGCAAATATTACATTTATCCTTATAAGGAAAATGCGACCATTTCCAAACGTTTTTACACGGCCCGATTGAAACATGAACTGTAAACCGTTAGCATTCTCTTTAAAGCTGCGAATCATAACCTTTACGTTCTTTCCTGAGGTAAAGGAAATGTCCAGAAAATGTATTATAAGCATTTAAACAATTACCATGCAAATAATAGGCATTTTCGCTTAAGAGGTGCCCACCAACGACCGAGTTGTATCAGCTGTCCGAGTGAGGTCACATTTTTCATTCTTTTTTTGTGGTGATCCACGCAGTTTTGTGCCAGAAAAAAATAATTGTTTCTCTAGCGTAAATACAGAGACACAATGACAAGGTGAACATTGATATTTGGTGCCACAAAACCCCACTGAGCATCACAATAAATTAATTGAATGTAACAAAGACACTGTTTGAAATTAACACCATATTTTTAGGTATGGTACGCGTGTGCTTGTTTGCTAAATTTTATGGAGTGGTCAGCGCTGTTTTGCATCAGCAAAAGACAAGTCTCATACTTTAAATGCATAGGCAAAGCATGAAATGAATAAGAAAATTAAACAATGTTCATTTTTTGTTTACGGATACAAAAGGCTGACATTGATAATCCCGGCCGCAAAATAGTACTGACAGCTGGGGAAAAAAATGGAGCAAAATATTATTATGAATCCGTAATACATTATTAATATAGTGATAAGTCCCCTCTCTCAGAGTACGTAATAAAGTCACCGGGTCACGCATTTTAAAAGTTTTGCTTTATCTTTCCGATGATATTTCGCACTTAAAAATACCCTTTTTCGAAGCTGCGATAAGTTTTCCTGAAACAAGATGCAGATCTGTGAAACCTGCATGACAAAAGCTGGACGTTACCCAGACACTAATCCTGCGCGGTAAATCATTTATGAACATGAGGTTATCGGGTTCGGCATTCTGCTCAACAGGTAGTATTGCATACACAGCCGCCATTTTAGCCCCGGGTGAGACTTCAAAGGGATATAATAGCATACAATTGAAAGGGATAAAATTGGTTAAAAAAGCACACAGAATGTAGCATTGAGGCTTTTTTTCCTTTCAGGTAATCTGTAGCTTGAATATCGAAGAGGAAAAGCATGACACAGGGAGAGAGGCAGAGTTAAGGTTTGTATTGTACTTCATTTGTAACACTGTTGACTTTGTCCCATCACTTTAGTGTATTGTGCTGAAATGTCGCTTTTGAATTACTTTACTCCACCTTTTAGGGGATTGTGAAGAGGTCAATAAGAAATATGGAAATGAGGGCTCAAAAGTAGAGTGGTGAAATCCGTTTTCTGACAGATAATGCTTTCCAGTCATATATTACCTATAGTTATTAAAAAAGATCAATTTCCTATTAAATTCATTTTTAGGGTCAATGTAGCTGTCTACGATATTCATCCTTAGCAATTCTTTAAAATAATGAAGAATGGGCTTTGATTCATGCCAATATGAGTAACTCTCTCTCATCTCATGCTATTGGTTGGTCGGTGTATCATCCCACCACCTTCTGAGTGCCAGCATTGCATTGCAAAAGGGAGTATTATTGTACATCTCAAATCAACATTGCTGAATATAATAAAAAAAAATATTTAAGGACTTCAAACCAAAGTTCTTTTTTAAATCACATACAGCCAAAAAACTATGGGGCAGATTTACAAGCCCCTTGCGCCTCTTTTAAGCTGCCGTTGCGTCACTTGTGTGACGCCGCGGCGGCGCAAAGCCAGCGCCATGCTGCGGGGTATTCACAACGTGATGTATCTGGGAGATGCATCACGTTGTAAAGCCCTGCTCCACATGTAGGTGTTCCGGAGCAGGGGGAGGGGGGGCGTTCCGGCGCAGGAACGCTTCCTAAATGTGGCTGATTTCACTCAGTCACTTTTAAGGCCATGCTGCGTCAAAACCCTGCGCCTGCTTGAAGCAGGCATAAGGATTTACGCAGCGTGTTAGGGATATGGCACCCCTCAGCCTTGCTGGAGTGCATCGCGCTTGCAACGCAACTCCAGCAACGCGCCGCCTCTCCGACGGGGGATGCGACACGCATCTTTCCATCCATGCGCCACGGTGCGACGCATTGTAAATGCGGTGCATCAGTGGTGGCGCACAGGTGGGCAGATGCATCGCAACTCTGCTGGTGCATCCCTTCTGATTGGCCGAGATGCTCCAGAAGTAGTAAATCTGCCGCATGAGCTTTTTTTTAAGGTGATTTTGATTGAGTAACCTATGGTTGGAGAAAATAATATTTACTTGGAAATTGAGGGGTAATACTAATGTAATATTCAAAGCAGTGGACAAAGGGGAGGCTCAATATTCAAGGCTAAAAGTAAATGTGATCAAATATTAATTAAACGTTTATTAGGTGAAACCACTTATTGGAAGTTACCTGAAGACCACAAGAGAGAGTATATGGACATTATTTGATGAAAGATAACAGTAGTAATTACAACAAGCATCCGTAATGCAATAGGCTTGGCTTTTTGAAAGTTTGAGCTACTGCTGTTGCAAATAATAATGCAACCACAATAGCTCAACTTTCATTAATGCGAGACCTATTGCATTGTACTTGTATTGGTAATTCTTAATTCTAGAACATCTTTTGTCGAACATTGTTTGCGTTTGCATCTGACAAAGTGTAAAAAAAGACTTGTGATTAAGTATAAAGGTCCTCTTTCACTCAAAAGGCAACATATGTAAAAGACAGCACATGCAGTTACTGCATTTTTGTGCCCTCCTCTCCCGGCCCTGCCCCAGAAGGCCCTTTTAGGATCGGCTGCCAGCAGTGCACAGGCCTGCTGGGATACAGTGCCCACACCCTCCTCCATAGGACTCACAGGACCTCCAGTCCAACATCATTTACACATCTAACTCAGCATATGGACTGAGACAGTATTTACAGTAAGGTGGCACATTCCATCATACCTCCGAAGAACTTTTAAGAAACCTGCATTGCTGTCGCCCGCTAGCATTTATATAATAAAATAATAGCGTCGGGAAGAACCTAAATAATAGGATATATTGTAGCTGGCAAGGTGATCCTAGGACCACGCTTCTATTTCTTCTCCCAGGCACGCGACGTCCGACTAACTTAAAGCCCTGAAGAAGTCCCAGTTTGGGACGAAACGCGTTGGCTGTTTATGTTTGACTAAATGTTTTGAAAATAAAGGATTTGAAGAAGAACTCCAACATCTTCAAGATTGATCATTATTATTACAACTGTTACAATTTTTGTGGTGCACCTTTGCTGTTGTTTGAATTCTAAAAAATTCCTTAGGGAAAAGGCACAGTGATGATGGGTGCCACTCAGTGTGCACACAGTCCCCTTGTTTGAACTTAAGGGTTAAAATATTGCATGGGGGAAAGATACTCAGGTGCTTAGTCTAGAAAGGGTCCATCATCTTTGTAGTTTCTGCATTTTTGTGGGTGCTCTCCTTAGGAACAGAACAACCTGTGCAAGTGACTTTGGGCCCCATTTACGATCCGTTTCAGTGGTCGCAAATGGAGAAACAGGCTGTTTGCGACAGCTAAAGAGCCTTTTGACAAGTACTAATCCTATTTTGTGAGTCGGTAACCTATTACCGACTTGCAAAATAGGGTTTGCTAGTCGGTATTAGGAAAGGGCGTTTGAGGGCGTCCCTCAAGACACCCCTTCCTAATAATATCACAGGCCAAAGATCTATTGGAAAGAGAAGAACTACAAAATTACAAAGTCTAATAATGATTTTGTACAACTATGTTTATTAAAATGTACAAAGAATACATTGTTCTTGCTGAAACATTGGCAAATTTGTGATCAAAGTAAGTTTTTAATCCTATTAAAGTGGAACATAGGATGGCTAAATGATCACAATAAATAATAATAAAGAAATACACATGTATTTATTTATGAATCATGACAAGTGAAATTATGATGTAAAAAAGGTGCCATATATATATTCCATATACAGGCCAAAAATCAAATTGCGTAAATGGGGAACATGTAATGCAACACATTACTTATACTTTATCCATTGCCCATCCAGAATTTACTATGTTTTTATAGCATAAGCATGAAGGTAAACTTTGTTACACAGAAAATAGCAGTAATATCTTGACACAAAATAAGTAAACTTTAGAGTAAATATTTTCATGGCATTAGTCTAATATTATTTCAAATACTACATATTATCATTAATGAATCATAGTGAGGAGGCTACCCAAGGGTGCACTTCAAACAAAGCGAGACTAAATGGATTGAGTTATTGGACACATCACACCTTTCATGACTGTTTTGCATTACTTTCAGTTTAAGAGGCTTGCTCCTTTCAAATTAAGGCCAGGCGTTCATAATTGGTACTGCCATATTGTTGACTAGACACATTGTAAGTGGCATTCCAGGGCGTTCCCTGATGTCACCGCAGTTCTTTAACAGTTATATAAGATCATTGGTCAAGGTAATTTAAAAGCACCAACTTTTATTCCAAAGGTAAGCAGACCATTCTTGTCTCACATCTACCTGGAAGGAAAGGAGGAAAATTACTTTTCCAGAACCTGTGACCTGCACCAGACATCGGCAGGGGTCACTTAATTCACTTAACTATCTTGTAACCAAAGGAAATTAGCTCCTTTCACCTAGCTCTGAAACTGCTGTGTTGACTCCCAGTGTGAACGCAATCAACTCAATTGCTCATGAAGAATTTAGAGGCCATGCCACAATGCCTTTCAAATGTTTGCAAGTCACTTTACCAGTGTTTCCCAGTGTTTGCAGCCAATCACCCAGACCAGATTCAATAAGTAAAAGTCTGCAGGTAGAAGAACAAGCGTGCTTAGTATATAAATCTGGAAGTCGGGGCGTGGTTTGCGCGCCAAGGAGAGAGGACGGTGGCCCAGTGAGCTCCGTGAAGGACTAATCCCGCGGATGCCGTGAAAACCTCATTCCTCACCTATTTTCACGGACTTTCGATCTGCAGTTGCGGCGGAATGTGTCCAGATCAAAATGTGCTTGCTGCAGCATGATTTCCTGCCGAACTGCACCTTTTATGGATAGTGGTAATTTTCTCTACATATAGTCGCGGGCGGTCGCCATTTTGGGCCGCTGAGCCCGCGGCTCTGCTTTCTTCTACATTGCTTTATACCGCTCCGTTTTTTACCGCTTCCTTCCTCACATAGTTGCACTGTGATGCTGTTCACCCACTATGTGGCTTATTCTGCAATGTTTCCTCAAGGATGGCTGACTTTTTTTTCTTCAGTTTTCTGCCTCATTACCCTTACTAGCGCCATGAAACCGCTGGGTATGCGAGCGCTGTATAAATGTTTTTAAATTCAAATTCAAATTCTTGTGTGACGAATTTCGGCTGCCATTTTAGGGGTGCAATGCTTGCAGAGGAGGCTTGTTCTGCTTCTTTTTCACGTCTTTTTTCATCTCCAAGGTGAAGTGCAGCATGTTTTCTTTTTTTACCTGTAATTGCCCTGGTTCATGAAGGTGGCTCTTTCATTTCTGGATGGTTCTGGCTCCCTCTCACCTGAGTATTTCTACGTGTATTCAAGTTCTTTTAGTTCCTGTAACGTCTTGTGCCGACCGGTTTGAGACTGTGTAACACTAATACTGTATTATTTTGCTCTGAGTCCACGTAGGCTACGCCAGCATTGTAGTTTGCGTCAGCGGTGAAGTTAAACCAGCAGTGAAGGTTAAACTAGTAGTACAGGACTTTGGAGTTGGTTGTAATGCTAGCCTAGCAATACCTCCTATTATATTGCTTTTTCGCACATTTTCTCTTCGAAATTATGGCTAATGACTCACCTAATCCGAAACTGTCACATACTGGAGCCAAACCTAAAAGACCCAAAAATGACCCACCTTCTCCCATTCAGTCCTCCACAAATCCTGTACTTGACTCCATTTTGGAGGAAGTTCGTGGCCTCCAACCGTTTATGACTGCCACCAACGAAAAGCTTAAACAAATTGAGGAGCGCTGCATGGTTATGGAGGGCAAGATTTTGAACTTGGAACAACGGGTGAGTGATATTCAGGATGCCTCTGCTAAAATTCCCTTGCTGGAACAGGAGATACATAAATTGAAACTACACTCTGAGGACCTTGAAAACTGTAATCGTAGGAACAATCTACGCGTTTATGGTGTTCCGAAAAATGTGGAGGGCGCGGACATGGTGTCTTTCCTGCGGAAATTCCTACTCGACCTATTGGACCTTCAATCTGCGTCTAATCCTCTCAACATTCAGAGAGCCCATCGTCTGGGTCGTTTAAACTCCAATGCCACTAAGCCTCGTGGCATTATTATGCTGTTCCTTGAATTCACTGAGTTAATGACTGTCCTGAAGGCTGCACGGCTTAAACGACGTCTTCAATGGTCTGGTCACAATATCTTCATTTCCCATGATCTATCGACCGCCACTAATGCCCGACGCAAGGAATTCTTGAATCTTCGTCCACTGATGAGGCAGTTGAATATTCAATATGGTATTCTGCATCCTTGTTTCTGCAAGATCACGCATAATGGGCGTACTCGTTCATTTGATGACCCTCAAAAGCTTCAATTGTATTTACAGAGTGTCTCCTCCTCCGGCATGGACAGAAATAATTAATGTTTCTCTTCTTCTTTTCCTCCATTGCTGTATTTCCTGTCTTCATTTTGGTTTCTTTTGATTGTTTCTTCTACTCTTTGTTTCTGTCCTTGAGGTTTTCTCTTTTACTCCCTTGTTTAGATTTATGTTCTTTCTTTGGATGCTCGAGGGGTATTCTCCCCTCTTTGGTGTATCTACGCTCCTGCTCTATTGGTTGTTCTCCTCTTCTCAGGTCAGGCTCTTCGGCCTTGGTCTGTCTCTTCTTCTCTCTACCTTTTTCACTTGTTCCCTTTCTTCTTTCCCTCTCTCTTGCTCCTTCCTTATTTGGCTTTCATGCTTGTTTTCTCTGGTCCCATGTTACTCTGTCCCTGAATGGTCTCTCTTTCTTCATTCTTTTTTCATGTTTTTCCTCTGTGTGTATCTAGGTGCAGTTTGCATCAGTTTTATGAATTTGTTGGGTGTTTTCTCCACATGTAACTCACTTGTTTGTTGTATCCCTTTTTGTAGTTATCTCCTTGAAGTGTGTCCACTCCATTTGTTGCCCATCCATCCCTCCTTCCATCCTGTGTAATCTTGTCTCGTGGACTGTCCGAGGTCTTGGTCATCCTGTCAAGCGTCAAAAGGTATTGTCCCATTTATCTAAACTGAACTCACAAGTTGTTTTTCTTCAAGAAACGCACTGTTCTGATGTTGAATCTATTAAGTTGAAAATACAGTGGGTGGGCCAAGTAGTGTTTTCTCCTGCTGTCAATAAAAAAGGAGGGTTGCAATTTTATTTCATAAGGCATTAAATGTTCAAATTGTCTCTTCTCAGAATGACAATGAAGGGCGTTGGGCAATGGCTAAGGTTATAATCCAAGATAAGACATTGGTTTTGCTAAATATTTATGGCCCGGTAAGACCCGATCCCAACTCTTGGAAGGATATTAAAGTCCTTATTTCTTCCATTGACTGTCCTGATTTCGTTATAGCCCGCGATTTTAACCAATGGTTAGACCCTTTCTCTGATAGACTTTCCTCTAGTAAATTCCAACCAGACAAATCTAATAAGAGTTTCCAATCTGCCATTGCCTCGCGTTCCTTGTACGATTCTTGGAAAATATGTAATCCTGAGTTACTAGGGTATACTTTTTTCTCTAATGTTCACCATACCCGCTCGAGGATTGGTTACATTATGGTCAGTAAGTCATTACTCCCTTCTATCCAAAAGTCTGTTACTGGTTCCATATTTATCTCTGACCATGCCCCTGTGTACACTTCTCTCAACCTTTCCCTCATTTCCTCTAAATTTAGATGTTGGAAATTTAATACATTTCTCTTGTCCGATACTGTTTTCATGAAAGAAATCGTTGTTTTTTTTAATTAATTTTTTACATTTAACAAACCTTCAGATACCTCTATCCCTAATAATTGGGATGCTTTTAAAGCTGCCCTTCAGGCCTTTACTATATCCTATGTCTCTAAGAAAAAAGAAACTTAACAAACAGAAATATGAAGACCAACTCCAGAAAATTAAGCGGCTCGAACACTTTTATTTCACATCTAAATCCACCTCTGCCTTCAAGACTTAATCCTTGCAAAGACAGATCTTAATAAAATTATCACCAATGAAGCCTGTAACACCCTTCTTAAAATCAAATCCAAATTCCATGGAGGTCAAAATAAAGCAGGAAAAATGTTGGCAAATTATTTAAAAATCAAGTAAGAACGCAAAGCTGTGGGCCCTACATTTAATGACTCTATTAATAAGCTTGTCTCATCCGATGAAGATATTGCTGCAGTGTTTCATACTTATTACCAATCATTACACACGGATGATAGGCACCCATCTGATGATAATTTGTCCTCTTTCTTTGATGGCCTTCCCTCACCACCATCATTGCCTGATGAATTAGCTCAATTGGAAGAAGACATTACACTTCAGGAAGTTACCCGGGCTATTAACTCCCTCAAAAATTCGAAAGCGCCTGGTCCTGATGGATTGCCTGTTGAATTTTATTCGGCTTTTCATAACATTTTTGCACCAACTCCTTTATTGCTGATGCTAGGGCTTCTGGGTCCTTTTTGGATGCACTAATTATAATAATCCCTAAACCCGACGAGGATCATACACAATGTAAAAACCTCCGCCCTATTTCATTAATTAATTATATTTGCAAAATTTTTCAAAAATTCTGGCTTCCCGTCTTGATTCCGTTATCCCCCGTTTAATTACACGGATCAAGTGGGGTTTGTGAAGGGTAGACTTGCTGCTGACAATGTCCGATTGTTCTCTAATGTTATTGCTCACAGTAAGAATCTTAAGGCCCCGATGGCAGCTCTGTCATTAGATGCTGAAAAAGCGTTTGACCGCATCAATTGGCAGTTTATGTTTCGTACCCTCCAGTGGTTTGGTTTTTGTCCTTCTTTTATCTCCTTGGTTAAGCTCCTGTACTCCTCCCCCAGGGCCAGTATTTTTGTTAATAACCAATTTTCTAGATTATTTTCACTTTCAAGAGGTACACGTCAAGGTTGCCCTCTTTCCCCTTTATTATTTATTTTGTGTCTTGAGCCCTTTTTGGAACGGATCTGCTCTAACCCAGAGATTGCTGGTTTCAAACTATCTTCTACAGAAACTAAATTGTCTGCCTATGCAGATGATGTCCTAGTTTATATGGCTAACCCTACTTCTTCCCTTCCACATTTTATGGATGAGGTATGGTTATATTCATCTGTATCGGGCTACAAACTCAATTTATCCAAAACGGAAGTCCTACCCCTTAACTCAGTGTGTTACCAATATATGTTTAACAATACTGAATTTGCATGGTGCCCTTCCAAACTTAAATATCTAGGTATATGGTTCTCGTCATCCCTAAAGAATACTCTTAAATTTACTTTTGACTCCCTAATGAAGAAGCTCCAATCCCTTCTTCAACAATGGTCTCCCTTATTTCTATCCTCGTGGGGTAGACTAGACACGATTAAAATGATGATTACTCCACATGTTCTATATACTGTCTCTATGCTCCCTTTTCAAATGTCCAATTCTTATTTTTCCCGCATAAATTCTATTTGTACCAAGTTCCTGTGGAATGATAAACACCCTTGTATTGCATTACATAAACTGATTCGTCCTAAATATGAGGGGGGTGTTCGTTTCCCCAATTTTAAAACTTACCACTCATCTTTCTCAATCAAGCAATCCTTCTCATTAGCTTAAGATTTTTTGGATAATCCTGTGCCTAGTTGGGTTCTTCTTGAACGCTCCCTCTTAAAGGATTTCTCGTTTCAACATATTGGGCCTCATTAGGATGGAAAATTTTCCGCATCCTCCGGGCCGGCGGAAGCCACCGCCGGCCTGGAGGATGCGGAAAATCCTCTGCGGACCCACCAAGACCCACCGCCACATTAGGATGGCTGGTGGGTCCTGGTTTCCGTCCGCAGCTTTTCCTCTGCGGTTGGCTTACAACCGCGGCGGAAAAGCACTAATATGGTGACGGTGTCTCTCAGACACCGTCAGCCAGATTAGGATGTGCATGGAAACATGCTTTTCTGCGGCGGCTTTTCCGCCGAGGAAAAGCATGTGTAACTTCACTGCGGGGGCCCGTTGCAGGCTCCCTAGGTGAAGGGGGGTGAGGGGTGCACATGGGGGGTACCTATGGTACCCCCCTGCATTTGTATGCAGTAAGCGGCAGCACCGCGCGGTACCTGCCACTTTCTACATACAAATGCAATGCGTGTGTTTTTAACATTACTGCAGGTGCAGCTTGAAGCTCCACCCGCAGCAATGTTAAAAATAGAGGATGTGACCGCAACCCTTGCGGTCACATCCTAATTGCACAGGAGGGAACTCCGCATGCCATGCGGAGGTTCCCTCCTGCTCTGGGGTCGCGGACGGACGCAAGTCCGTCCGCGATCCTAATGACCCACATTGTTTTTATGTCAAATTGTTCTTTTTTGACCAAATACCCTATTTTAAAATATTCCCAAACACTGCTTCATACTGTTTTTACTTCTAATTTCTCTCCTCTCCAATGTTTTTTGTCTTCTGTTGTGTGGTATAACAAATTCCTTAAATATAAAGGCAAGCCGTTTTATTTTAAATATTGGAAAGAAAAGGATATTTTGTTTGTTCATCAGTTTTTTGAGGATACTTCTATTATTCCTTTTCCAATGTTACAAAGTAGATATCATTTGCCTTCCTCGTATCTTACCGGATACAACATTATAACGTCTGCCATTCAGTCACACTTATCCTCTTTTTCACTGCCTGATGTTTTCCCTTCCTTCTTTCCATCCACTAAACTTTACCCATTATTTTCTTCGCAACAACCTAAGGCTGCTCTTGTCTATTCAATTTTATTGTCAAGTGTTGGGGATCGTCCTAAATCAACTGTAGAGAATGCTTGGGAAACTGACCTTGCTATTTCCCTTTCTGTTTCTTTGTGGGATCGATTATGGTCCAAACTGTTTAAAGTATCCATTGCTGCACAAATTACTCAATCGTTGTTCTTTATATATCATAGAGTTATAATTACTCCTGTTAATGTTCATAAGTTTTCTCCGACAACTTCTCCATTATGTTGGTCTTGTTCCAAAGAAAATGGAACGCTTAAACATCAGTTATACGAATGCTCCTCTGTTTTATAATTTTGGAATGATGTTTGGAATATTTGCATGCCAATGTTTTGCTGTTCCACTCCGTTATCTCTCTTGAATGTTTTTCTAGGTTCGTTGTCAACTGATATTGATATTGTATCCTCCTCTGCTAGATTGTTGGACCTGTTCATTGCTCTTGCATTCAAAGTAATTTTGTCATGTTGGAAGGATAATTCTAAACTCTCTGTACATACATGGTGGAATTATATCTGTGAAGAGCACAGAATTGCTGTCACTACTTCATCCTCTGTTCCCCTAAAAATGAAATCCGATCTTCTTTGGCTTCCCTTCTCTACCTATCTTTCTTCCAAATCTCCTGGTTGATTGCTTTGCTTTTACACCCACGCATTTTCTTTCTTCCTATTTTCTCCTCTTCTTTTCTCTCTTCTATCCCCCTTTCTTTTTTATCTTCCCTGTTCTTTTATCTTTATCTCTTTCTTCCCCTCTTCCCCTCTTGTTTCCCTTTTACCTTCTCTTAACCATATTCTCTCCATATACATATGTTTTATCCTCCATATGATTTTGTAATTCATGCCAATATATATTACATATGTATTGTTTCCTTCTTTCAAAAAGATCAATAAAAAAATTTCTTAAACAAAAAAAAAAAATCTGGACTGTCAAGTAGCATTTCAGAAAGAATCAACTCAGTCTGGCAGCTTTTAAAATAGCTGTGGTGATGAGCTTCTTCAAAGAGATTTGTACTGTATTTCAAGACAAACATTGGAACAACCCCCATTCAAAAATGGATTGGGTTACTCTTACAGGTGTATGCAAACCACCCACTTAGGTAACTGCCCAAAGTTTGAAAATTAGTTCACCCAGTTAACATGCTGCACCTTTCACCCTTCATGATAAGAAACCCTTTGAAGAATTCAACTACTTACCAAATTCCATGACAATGATGTGAGTAAAAGCAGTTAGACAACACTACAGCAACAAAAAAAGAAAAATAGGACTGGTGCTTCACATTTATGTAAATTCTACTGTGTGCCTCTTTAGCAGTGCTTCATTTGTAAAATATTAAGTACAGGTGCTCATATTTTTTTATGAGGCCATACCCACTCCCCAGCCCCACCCACTCCCTCCACTTGCTCCGCCCACTTACTCTATTGGTTCCACCCACATCCGCAACTGGCACTGAAAGCCAGATGTAATACTCAATCTGAATTTCACCAAAACACGTTGTTATTAAAATCAAGGCAAACCTACAAAAGAGACTGGATGTCATAACTTTTGGAATCGCAGATAATGAACTTTTTCTGACCATGAAAGGCCTGACTCTAAAGTAATGCTGAAATTATTATCTACTTCTGTTGTGTTTTGTTTCTCCCCGGGCTTGATTTTCAAATAACACCCTAAACTGCCTGGAACATTTTATTAGTAGAAGATAGTACCACACCTTACACACTTCTCAATTCTTTTGCTCTAATAATTTGGAGAATTTGCATTTCACTGATACATGTACATCTTGTTACCAAAAATATACGGTATTATAGAGCTGAGAGGTACGAGTCCACTATGAAGGCATCTATTAAATGAAGAATATTGAACTCTGCTGGATGCACAGTATGCACCTCTCTGGCATATGCCCTGCCTGTAACTGATTCATGCACATCAATCAGTCCTGTAATATGCCCAATATGGACATCTAAAATCTCGTAATATATGCATATATCAGGTTTCTGAATTTTGCACATAGCAAATGCTTATGTAAAATGTAATATCACAGATATGCCTATAGTATTCAATGCAAACCCTTTGTATATGCACAGTATGTGATGCTGTAGTATGCTATCTGAAAATTACACTTTTCAGATGTGCAGTTGACTTAAGCTTTACAGTGCATATAGTGGAGGTCTCCAAATGTTACATACCCAAGTCAGAAATGTCCACTTGTGCAGACTTCTGTTTAATTGGTCTATTATATATGGTAAGTTGTGAAAGACTATGTACATCAAATGGCAGTTGATATTTGCCCACTACCACATGCCTCTGGCATATTCATATTAAATGGCCTGCTGATATTAGCCCAGTGCTTCAAACCTTTGTCAAATACATTTTTTGTGGACAATGAGTGCCCAGTGGTGCGGTCATCAGGTGTAGGCACGTTATGTGATCAAAGAAAATCGTCCACATTTTAAATGTGTTTATATCTAATATTCAGGGGATTATGAGTCTGTTTTCAGTATTTAACACAGCAGCAGCACACTAATATTGCTGCAAATAATCTCTGTTACGCCCTCCCATTTCTCATTTGAGAGGTGCTGTTTTAGTCTAAAAGAAACTTTTTTTATAGAAGTTACATAACACATAAAAACAGCATGTCTGTGCAAAATGTACACAATATACTCTCACATATAACCCACTTTAAAAAAGAAAACAGTATTTAATTTTTTTTTTAAATAGTCAAGATAATCAGGGCAAGTCTCTCTGCAGAACAGAGCTAGCTTTAACAGCCCCGCCCAAAAGGCTGGGGCCCAAGGCCAGGGCCCTCTTGGCCCATGCCTTAACACGTCTCCACTGCTGGGTAGGCCAAGGGTTTCTGACTCTGTAGGTGTAGTGCTGTTGAAAGATCCTCAACACCATGTGCACCAGAAAGCTTACCTGAGCGTACAACTAATGTAAGAGGATACACCGATGTGTACTGCAAACAAAAAAGCAAAACACCAAGCTAAATGGAGGGAGGCAAACTGAATCAAAGAGAGTCAGAAAGGGATGGAATGAAAAAAGGAGACAGAATGAGTGGATACCAATGAGATGGAAGCATAGAATGCGAATAGAGATAGAGAACAAGTGAGAGAGAGGAAGACATAGTCTGGAAGAGAGAGGCAAACATGAGGAAGAGAAATAAATCAAAATAATGAGATGGATGAAGAAAGAGCGAGTGCTATGAAGTAAGGAAGCAAAAGAGAGAGACAGAGACATATGGGAGATAGAGGAAGAGGATCTAAAAGGAGGGAAATGGAGTACATCTGTTGGAAAAATGAAAGTTTGGGGAAAGTTGAGCTGGCAAAGAAAGACATATAGACAAGAGTGGATGGACAGGCAAAGTAAAGAAGGGGCGGATACACAGGAACAGAGGTGGAAAGTTAGTTTGCCAATAACAACATTTTTTGTAAAGAATATTGATGCCCTTTTTGCTCCGGTGGAATTTTGGTTAAAAAAACACAATGATGCTTATGACGTGGTGCGCTCTGGTTTTGTATGGAGCAAAAGTTGATGTTCAGATCAATTGATGGTGTGTCTTAACCTCAGGAAAAAATCACCTATGGAAACCAAGATACCTTACTGGTGTAGCTAAAAATCCATCTAAAGGGACGCTGTTGTGCATTTACTTGATGGCTCTACGTCATTAGGGAAAGGCTAATCCTGTCATGTTCTTTTGTTTTCAGTAAACTATGTAATCTCATTTTAGTACAATGGGTATAATTAAAGAGTACAGATCCCAGAAAGCAATGGGATATCAAAGAAAATCCAAGGTGAGAGTCCTGTCTCACAAGTTACAAGGGCAACCAAATCCCCTATACATGGACCACGTTTTGAACTGTATGAATGAACACCTTAGCCATGCCCCTGAGCACCATACGTGGTGGGCATCGTGGAAAAAAGCTGGCTTATTCGATCAGATGTTCGTGATCAACCCAGCTGCCCACCTTTCCAAAATGTAGAACTGGTTAAAAAGCCACGAGAATAGTTTGGGGAACACTTTTAACATAGTTACCATTGTTGGGGAAACCACTTCCTTGGTAACTATACTACACCTGACACTGTGAAGCCAGAGTTTTTTTCATTCTGAAGCCAATGTCCTAGTCACAAAGTGGGCGTTATTGAGCATAAAATATATTACCTTTGCCTTGTAATGAGCTGCAATTTAATTTAACTGATTCCAAGACACATTTTGACATATCAATTGCACTCACGTCTACCAAATGTGTGTATTGTTTAATACATTATGATATAACTCTTTTATGGACATTGTTAGATCTGACATCATTGGCTTGAGTCTCTCCTCCATTTTTTCTGTTTGCCTCCACTGTTTTACGATGTTTTGCTGGTATATGCTTTGGGCGCTGTGCCACTGCTGATCAGAGCCATAGCGCAAGTGCTCCCTATGTTAAATTGATGTATCTATTGTATCCATGTTTGGCTTATTTGATTTACTGTCAGTCCCTAGTCTAGTGCCCCAGGAGTGCCGGGGCTTGTAAATACAAATGCCGCTCGTGGGCTTGCAGCACGTGTTGTGCCACCCACAGGAGCGGCCTCATAAAAGAATGTCTACGGGTCGGTCATTGCGAGACCCACGTGCAGCCTAGTGCTGTCACGCAGGCTGTGCAAGTATACCTACTTGCCAGCCCCTCAAACCTTCCCTTGACTTCATGTTAGTCACCCCTATGGTAGGCCCACGGGCAGGGTGCATTGTAAGTATAAGGTAGGACACGCCTGACCAAGTTGGCATGTCCTAATAGTGAATTACAGCCATCTTCGTTCTTCACTATTGCGAGGTAACCTGCTCTCCGTTAGTTAGAAGGGGCCGCCGGGATTATTAATGCTATGATCCTAGCTGGCTCGGGGAGCATGGTGCAATGTCGAGTTTGGTATCCCTGAACTCGGGGTTTAATTACGCATCCGTTGGTGTGGATGGTTTTTGGACTCTGGGTTTGAAAATAGCACTTTTAGAAGGTGTCTATTTTCTTGTCTAACCATTTCTGGTTTCTGCTGGTCTTGCGTGTGTGTGACAGGAGCTGGGTGGCTCCACAGGTCTGGATGAGTCAGTGTGGGATGAGTGGGACATTTGCGTTGAGAGTAGGGGGAGAGTAGTTGCTGATAGCCTGCCCTGCCTGATACAATGTTGGCTCCACCTCCTGCCAAGCGGCTGATGGCTCTGTGCCTGCCATGGACGATCCTAGCCCCACCTCCTGCCAGGAGGCAGATAGCTCTGCTCCTGGCCGTGACAATGCTGGCTCCACCTCCTGCTGGGCGTCTGAGGACCCAGCCCTGCTCAGTGAATAAGCCAGGTGCTTCTGCCTGGCTCCACCCACAACAGACCCAGGATGTTGGGAAATTCCCCTGCATGGACAAAGGGATCAAAGCCGAAAAGGGGTATAAGAGAAGGACCCCTGAACCAAGACTGTAGATCACTTCTGACAAGGAACCCTGTAACCAAGGACAAGAGGCCTGCTGATCTGAGGACTTGCCTACCTCTTCTGCCAGTGTGCTGTTTGCTGGGGGGAATCCTGCAGTGCTTCTTTATTTTTGCCAAGGAACCAGGAGAGAGGAACTGTGTGTGTACTCTCACGCTTGCTAAGAAAATCTCCAAGGACTGGAAGAGTGCCAGTCTCCTGCTGAAGTCACAGGGCTAAAGGACTTCATCTGCTTAAAGTGCTATTTGCTGGAACCTGTGAATCCAGCACCTCTGAAAGAACCAGCCATCTCGACGCCGACGGACGTCGCCGAATCCAGCTCGACACCGTGAGTGACGGCTCCAGTGTCCCGCTTCCCCGACGCCGGCTGCCGGGCCCGATCGACGCCAGCAGCAACGCCAGTGAGTAGTGAGTTCGGCTCCAGCTCCAAGGTACCTCGTGTCTGCACCGCTGCTGATCGCATCGACTGTGTGCCCTCTCGACGCCGTGAGAGCAGCTCACACTTTGCAACATCATCATCGACATCGACGACGACGGCGGCCTGATCGACACCGAAGACGCGACGCCGGATTGCTCGACGCCGCTGATCATCGTGTGCTTCATTTTCCATGGTACTGTTTTGTTGGGGGTCCGTGTGACTCCGGGCTCGACGTAGCGCTCCTCGCGGTCGGCGCCGAACCTTTGGATTAACTTTGCCTCGACGTCGTGTAGCTCCCGTGTGGGTTACCTTGTTGCCAAGCACTGTGTTTCCAGGAAGAAGATTTGCTTTGAAAGACTTTGTGCTAAAGAAGAAACTACCTTTGAACTATTATTTTTCCCTTCCACAAGTATTTATTAAGATTGTGTACATTTTTGTCGTTATTTGGTCTTGTGCTAAGCCTTATATAAAAATCCTTATTTTTATAATACTACTGTGTCGTGTCCATTTGTAGTGTATTCACTTTATTACTGTATGTGGTCATAAATGCTTAACACACAGCCTCTGAGATAAGTCTGTCTGCTCTGCCAAGCTACCAAGGGGGTGAGCAGGGGTTATCGAAGGGTGTGATCCCCTTGCCCTGACTAGAAAAGGTGTGTCCCTATTTGTCAGAAGTGTATACCTCTGCCAACTAGAGACAGCCGGTTCTAACATTGGATGCAGAGGTGAGGATTTGAACCTTGCATTTATGACCCATGTGCAGTAATTAGTGTACGCTACGTAGTGAAAGCAGACCATAGGGCAGTCACAATCTAATTTGGAAGGATCCTATTTTTGGTTCTCCGCTTTTCTGAAGCTTGATTTTTTGAACACTGCCAGTTTCGACCATGAGTGACAACGGAGTCACTACCCCTGTTGTTGTTGTTGTGGAGGAGTTTTATAGGAAAAAGATGAAGAAATACAGGAAGAAGCAGCTGCAACACTTTTGCGAGCAGTTTAAAGTTCCTACAACAGGCCTCGAAAGGAAAGAGGATTTTCGCAAAGCTTTGGAGGCCTGGTTGGATTCCCGAGATCCCTCTGATGCGGTGGTGGTACCGCCAGGGGAAGGGGATGAGGAGGCGCCAGTGAATGGGCCTGAGTCCTCTCCCGTAAGCAGTGTTTCCTCCAAAGGTCTTTCCCCTGAAGAACGAGAAGAAAGGGCGAAGGAGCGTGCATACAACATGGAAATGGCAAGGCTAAAGATAAGAGGTAGAAGAGAAGCTGATTTGGAGACCAAAAGGTTAGATTTTGAAAGAGAGAAGTTAGCTTTGGAGCGTGATACCAAGTTGAGGGAGTTGGACATCCAAGCTAAGAAATTAGAATTGAATCCCTCTGGTGGCAGCATCCCATCTGGGCCTGCAGAAAGTAAGTTTTACTTTCCCAAAGATGTGATAAAAGATTATCATAGGAACGAAGATATTGGTCAGTGGTTTAAAGCATATGAGTTAGCATTGTTGGCCCACCAGGTCCCTGAGAAGAATTGGGGAGCGGGGTTGTGGGGTCGCTTTGTGAATGAGGGGAGAGATACCCTGTTAGACATGCCTGTTGAGGATAGGATGTCGTATACTCATATGAAAGATGCTTTAATGTTGCGTTATGGCCTAACCCCCGAGAAGTACAGACAAGCTTTTAGAGAATGTAAGAAGTTACCTGGTACGACGTGGGTTGAGTATGTGTCTTATTTTTGCAGAGCCATGGATGGTTGGGTGAAGGGCAGCAAAGTGGAAAGTTACGAAGCTCTTTATGATTTGTTTGCTTGGGAGCATTTGTCTAATAACTGTTTTCCAGAGCTGCGCCAGCACCTGATTGATAGCAAGATATCTAACCCTAGAAAACTTGCTGAGGAGGCGGACCACTGGGTCAGTACCAGGGTCCACAAGGGTCCAGTGGGAGACTCAGCCAAAGGTGGGCAGGGTCCCCAGCAGAAGAGTGGGGGGGACAAGGGTAAACAGAAGGAGTCTCAGAAAGGGCCCCAAAGTAATCCCCAAGGGAACCAAGGGAAAGGTTCCCAGCCTCCCCCGGAGAAGAAGCCAGGGGCCCCGACGGGTAAACCTGTTCATAGGGGCCCCCTAACCAGCTACGGTTGTGGGCAGGTGGGACACCGGTTTTATGACCCCCAGTGTCCCAAGAAGGATTCGAATGCACCGCCGCGTGCACCCCCCCGTCAGTTGGCGAGTGTAGCCCTGGGAGGGGAGGAGATGGTTGTCCCTGGTGGGAGGAGTCCCGCAGAATGTCCCTGGTCTCGCTAGGAGACATGGAAATGGTCCCTCCACCCCCTCTGCCTAGTAACATTAGTAAATATAGGCAGTGGGTGACCATTAATGGCCATAGAGTGGAAGCTCTCAGAGACACCGGAGCGAGTGTGACAGCTGTCAAGTGTCACTTGGTGTCCAGAGAGCAGGTGGTTCCCCACGCATTCTACCCTGTGATAGCTGCTGACAACTCCCAGAAAGAGTGTGAGGTAGCTCAGGTTTCCTTTGAATGGGGGGGAGTTTCAGGTACTCTTCAAGTTGCTATGAGACCTGCCATACCTGTCGATTGTATCCTGGGCAATGATTTAGAAGACTCCCCTTGGGCTAAGGTGGAGAGGGAGACACATTTGAGAATGTTGGGCGTGCCAGAGTGGGTGTGTGCAACCACTCGATCGATGACAGCGAGTAAGGGTGTCGATGGGGTCCCGGAGCCTGAAAGTACGGCCCAGGACCCAGCTGTGAAGAGAAGAGGCAGGAGGCACGGGAAACCGGCCCCCGTAGTTCCCGTGGTCCAGGAGGAGGTAGACCCTGAGGGGGATGCCCTGGAGCCCACAGGGGAACAAATTGCCGAACTGGGAGACCTGCCCGAGCTGACCCATTGGCAGCAGGATGGTGGTCCCTCCAGGGAGGAATTCTGTGCCGAACAGAAGGTATGCCCTTCTCTTGTGGGCATGAGGCAGCAGGCCTCAGCCCAATCCTCAGGTGATCAGTCAGGGTCACATTTTGTGTACTGGGAGAACGACCTCCTGTATAGCGAGCCTAAGGATGCTGAGCCTGGGTCAGCCCGTGTGCTGGTGGTACCCCAGCTCTTTAGAGCCTTCCTACTGGGTTTGGCTCATGACGTTCCGTTAGCTGGACATCTGGGGCAAGACAAGACCTATGACAGGCTTGTCACCCATTTTTATTGGCCCCAGATGCGAAGGGATGTAGACATCCATTGTAAGACTTGTCACACTTGCCAGGCAAGTGGGAAAAGCGGAAGGAAGCAAAAGGCTCCCCTCCAACCTTTTCCAGTGGTCAGTACCCCCTTTGACCGGGTGGGGATTGACATTGTTGGGCCCCTGGACCCCAAGACAGCCCTGGGCAACAGGTTCATCCTGGTCTTGGTGGACCATGCTACACGGTACCCGGAAGCCATCCCTCTCAGAACAGTGACGGCCCCCGTGGTGGGACGGGCACTGATGGGTGTTTTCTCCCGGATGGGGTTCCCCAGAGAGGTGGTGTCAGACCGGGGCACCAACTTCATTTCGAACTATATGAAGTCTCTGTGGAAGGAGTGTGGGGTAACCTACAAGTTCACCACTCCTTACCACCCTCAAGGAAATGGGCTGGTTGAGAGATTCAACCGGACCCTTAAAGGCATGATCATGGGTCTTGAAGAACCAATGAGGCGGAAATGGGACGTCCTCTTGCCATGCCTGTTGTTTGCTTACCGAGAGGTGCCGCAAAAGTCTCTAGGGTTCAGCCCCTTTGAGCTTTTGTCCGGTCACCCGGTAAGAGGGCCTTTGAGTCTGGTCAAGGAAGGCTGGGAGCAATCTCCCAGGAAACCTCCCCAGGATGTATACAGCTACATGCTGGCCTTTCGGAACCAGACTCGGCGCTTCAGAGAACTTGCTCAGGCAAATCTGGAGGCCAGCCAGGAGGAGATGAAGCGTTGGTACGACCGGAATGCCACTCTGGTAGAGCTTCAGCCTGGTCAAGAAGTGTGGGTCATGTCCCCTGTGGAACCTTGTGCGCTCAAGGACAGGTGGACTGGACCGTTTAAGGTTGTGGAGAAGAAGAGCGATGTCACCTACTTGGTGGACTTGAAATCTCCCAGGAACCCCTTGCGGGTCCTGCATGTCAACCGTTTGAAGCCCCACTTAGAAAGGTCCGAAGTGGGCATGCTCCTAGCTACAGATGTTGGAATGGAGGAGGAGAGTGAGCCTCTTCTTGACCTCCTGTGTGCTAAAGAGCAAGACGGGTCAGTGGATGGTGTGGTCCTCTCTGACACATTGACCCTTGAGCAGAAACAGGATTGTCGCCACCTGTTGGGACAATTCCCGGATCTGTTTTCCTTGGTTCCGGGTGTCACTCATTGGTGTGTCCATGACGTTGACACCGGAGACAGCCCTCCTGTGAAGCACAAGGCTTACAGGGTGACTGACAAGGTTCGAGCATACATTAAGGAGGAGGTCTCCAAAATGTTTGCGTTAGGGGTGGTTGAGTCCTCTAGCAGTCCTTGGGCCAGCCCAGTGGTCTTGGTCCCGAAGGCTGCAGCGCCTGGGGCTTCACCGGAACTCCGGTTCTGTGTGGATTACCGAGGACTCAATTCGGTCACGAAGACTGAGGCGCACCCCATCCCCAGAGCTGATGAGCTCATCGATCGGTTGGGGGCTGCCCGGTACCTTAGTACGTTTGATCTGGGTACTGGCAGATCGCCTTGACTGATGGGGCAAAGGAGAGGTCCGCATTCTCCACACCAGATGGGCTATACCAGTTCCGGGTAATGCCCTTTGGGATGAAGAATGCCCCTGCCACCTTCCAGAGGTTGGTCAACCAGGTCTTGGCTGGACTGGAGGATTTAAGTGCCGCCTATCTGGACGACATCGCAGTGTTCAGCGCCAGCTGGGAGGAACACTTGCGCCAACTCCAGGAAGTGTTGTTGGCCCTGCGCGGAGCAGGCCTCACAATCAAAGCCAGTAAGTGCCAGATTGGGCAGGGTTCTGTGGTGTACTTTGGGCACCAAGTAGGGAGCGGCAAGGTTGCCCCCCTGCAACCCAAGATCGATACCATCCTGGCTTGGGCGCCGCCCAAAACCCAAACTCAGGTGAGAGCCTTCTTAGGACTCACGGGTTACTACAGGAGGATTATGGTAACATTGTGCACCCCTTGACTTCGCTGACTTCCAGGAAGCAGCCACGAAACGTGATCTGGACTGATGCCTGTCAAACGGCCTTCGACACCCTGAAAACTGCAATGTGCACTGTACCTATACTCCAGGCACCCGACTTCTCGAAAGAATTTATTGTCCAGACGGACGCTTCAGAGCATGGCGTGGGGGCTGTTCTAGCTCAGGTGAATGAAGAGGGCCGAGACTTGCCTGTAGCCTTCATCAGTAGGAGGTTACTTCCCAGGGAAACGAGGTGGAGTGCGATAGAGAGAGAAGCATTTGCTGTGGTCTGGGCGCTGAAGAAGCTGAGACCCTACCTGTTTGGGACTCACTTCCGGGTTCAGATAGACCGCAGGCCCCTCAGATGGTTGATGCAGATGAGGGGTGAGAATCCGAAACTGTTGAGGTGGTCCATTTCCCTACAGGGGATGGACTTTACGGTGGAACACCGCCCTGGTACAGATCACGCCAATGCTGATGGTCTGTCCAGATTTTTCCGCCTTAGTGAAGAGGACTCCCTAGGTCAAGGGTAGTTCTCCCCACATTTCAGCTGGAGGGGACACGTGTTAGACCTGACATCATTGGCTTGAGTCTCTCCTCCATTTTTTCTGTTTGCCTCCACTGTTTTACGATGTTTTGCTGGTATATGCTTTGGGCGCTGTGCCACTGCTGATCAGTGCCATAGCGCAAGTGCTCCCTATGTTAAATTGATGTATCTATTGTATTCATGTTTGGCTTATTTGATTTACTGTCAGTCCCTAGTCTAGTGCACCAGGAGTGCCGGGGCTTGTAAATACAAATGCCGCTTGTGGGCTTGCAGCACGTGTTGTGCCACCCACAGGAGCGGCCTCGTAAATGAATGTCTACGGGTCGGTCATTGCGAGACCCACGTGCAGCCTAGTGCTGTCACGCAGGCTGCGCAAGTATACCTACTTGCCAGCCCCTCAAACGTTCCCTTGACTTCATGTTAGTCACCCCTATGGTAGGCCCACGGGCAGGGTGCATTGTAAGTATAAGGTAGGACACGCCTGACCAAGTTGGCATGTCCTAATAGTGAATTACAGCCATCTTCGTTCTTCACTATTGCGAGGTAACCTGCTCTCCGTTAGTTAGAAGGGGCCACCGGGATTATTAATGCTATGATCCTAGCTGGCTCGGGGAGCATGGTGCAATGTCGAGTTTGGTATCCCTGAACTCGGGGTTTAATTACGCATCCGTTGGTGTGGATGGTTTTTGGACTCTGGGTTTGAAAATAGCACTTTTAGAAGGTGTCTATTTTCTTGTCTATCCATTTCTGGTTTCTGCTGGTCTTGCGTGTGTGTGACAGGAGCTGGGTGGCTCCACAGGTCTGGATGAGTCAGTGTGGGATGAGTGGGACATTTGCGTTGAGAGTAGGGGGAGAGTAGTTGCTGATAGCCTGCCCTGCCTGATACAATGTTGGCTCCACCTCCTGCCAAGCGGCTGATGGCTCTGTGCCTGCCATGGAAGATCCTAGCCCCACCTCCTGCCAGGAGGCAGATAGCTCTGCTCCTGGCCGTGACAATGCTGGCTCCACCTCCTGCTGGGCGTCTGAGGACCCAGCCCTGCTCAGTGAATAAGCCAGGTGCTTCTGCCTGGCTCCACCCACAACAGACCCAGGATGTTGGGAAATTCCCCTGCATGGACAAAGGGATCAAAGCCGAAAAAGGGTATAAGAGAAGGACCCCTGAACCAAGACTGTAGATCACTTCTGACAAGGAACCCTGTAACCAAGGACAAGAGGCCTGCTGATCTGAGGACTTGCCTACCCCTTCTGCCAGTGTGCTGTTTGCTGGGGGGAATCCTGCAGTGCTTCTTTATTTTTGCCAAGGAACCAGGAGAGAGGAACTGTGTGTGTACTCTCACGCTTGCTAAGAAAATCTCCAAGGACTGGAAGAGTGCCAGTCTCCTGCTGAAGTCACAGGGCTAAAGGACTTCATCTGCTTAAAGTGCTATTTGCTGGAACCTGTGAATCCAGCACCTCTGAAAGAACCAGCCATCTCGATGCCGACGGACGTCGCTGAATCCAGCTCGACACCGTGAGTGACGGCTTCAGTGTCCCACATCCTCGACGCCGGCCGTCGGGCCCGATCGACGCCAGCAGCAACGCCAGTGAGTAGTGAGTTCGGCTCCAGCTCCAAGGGACCTCGTGTCTGCACCGCTGCTGATCGCATCGACTGTGTGCCCTCTCGACGCCGTGAGCGCTGCTCACACTTTGCAACATCATCATCGACATCGACGACGACGGAGGCCTGATCGACACCGAAGACGCGACGCTGGATTGCTCGACGCCGCTGATCATTGTGTGCTTCATTTTCCAAGGTACTGTGTTGTTGGGGGTCCGTGTGACTCCGGGCTCGACGTAGCGCTCCTCGCGGTCAACGCCGAACCTTTGGATTACCTTTGCCTCGACGTCGTGTAGCTCCCGTGTGGGTTACCTTGTTGCCAAGAACTGTGTTTCCAGGAAGAAGATTTGCTTTGAAAGACTTTGTGCTAAAGAAGAAACTACCTTTGAACTATTATTTTTCCCTTCCACGAGTATTTATTAAGATTGTGTACATTTTTGGCGTTATTTGGTCTTGTGCTAAGCCTTATATAAAAATCCTTATTTTTATAATACTACTGTGTCGTGTCCATTTGTAGTGTATTCACTTTATTACTGTATGTGGTCATAAATGCTTAACACACAGCCTCTGAGATAAGTCTGTCTGCTCTGCCAAGCTACCAAGGGGGTGAGCAGGGGTTATCGAAGGGTGTGATCCCCTTGCCCTGACTAGAAAAGGTGTGCCCCTATTTGTCAGAAGTGTATACCTCTGCCAACTAGAAACAGCCGGTTCTAACAGACATAGTTAAAATCTTAACTGCAATTATGACGGGGTTTATGATTTAGTGCTATAAATGCTTGTGTCACAAACAATGCAATCTCCAGCATCCTTGTTTCAAGCAAACTCATCCTCCTCATTCCCTACTACCATACCATTGGTTTCACTTTCTCCTCATATTTATGACGCCCTAGTTCTTGGCTCAGGTTGCTTTTTTCAGATCTCTGCAAAATACAGTAAGAAAGAACACAACACTGTGCGAATCAAGAAATGAAAGAGGGAAGGCAGCTGGAAACCTGGTTGCTGTAGAAACAATACGCAGACACATTATTTATCATCACTTGGATAGCCCTGTAATCAGGATTGTACGGCAGGTCATCTGCAGTAGAATTTGCAAATGAATTTACGCTACTTTTAAAACAAGCGCAAAAAATGAGAGGTTACCCTTGTCTGGGCACTTACCTCAACCATTAAACAAGACATACTTGCACATGTTATGAAAATTAAATCATTACCTACTGCCTTTTGGTTTTAAAACTTTTAATGATAGGGCTTCTGCTGCATGACACTCTGCTTGCTTCTTCAGATGACAGACTAGTGCTGCAGCTGCGCGCTGGGGTGGGTGAGAAGCAGAGACACTAATTAGTCCTAATCGGGTGGAAACACTTGCCGATACTCCAAGGAGGGACGGGTCTGGGCTAATAATCCCTTTAAGCAGTCATTGGTAGAGCACTAGCACTATGATTGCTGTTAGTTAGGTTGAGGAAAGGACCTCACCCAGGCAGTTTCTGGAGGTTTGTGCCTCAATATAAGGCTAGTGGCAGTGTCATCCAAATTCAAATATTTTACACGCAACTCCATGCCAAATTAGCCCACACCTGAAATCCAGGTATGGATTTACAGAGGGATATCCGCTCGTCACCAGGAAGACCGCGTGAACGTAGTGAGCTGATGTCACGCGTAGACCCTGCCCTAAAAAATAAGTGCCTATGCTAAGCACCTGGAAGCACCGGCACAAATTAAGCACTGCTCTTTAGCTATTAGAAGTTAAGCTGTCAACTTGGTCTGACAAATCATTGTTATACTGCACACTCAGCACCACTGAAATGTTAAAGTATTAGTAGAAACTCATGCTGCAAGCTACAAATGTCAAATACAATGCATGTTTAACTCACAGCAAAAGAGGCTGGGATAACAGCACATTCAACCTCCCTATAAGATAAAGAAACCTATTGCATGTTTCTTTAAAGCCGCCTTCTCATTATTTCTTTGATTAACAGCTGGTCATCGTCAGGTTGCATTATGCTTTTTAGGTCTTGCCTAGCGTTGCTGCACAGATGCGCAGCAACGCTTAGCGAGATTTATTGCAGAAGAGTACTTTTGCAAAAGGTCTTCAAGTCCCTCCCCTCATTTCCATTGGCTGGCGTCACCGTTTATGCTAAACGGTGGGCAGCCATTGGAAAAGAGTAGTGTGTGTTGCCTCCCTTTGGCTTTTTGTGCCGTCCCTCTGGGACTGGCTTGCCTGCTTTCTTTCCTTTTGTCGTAAAAGATTTCTTATCTTTATGGGGCCATGTGTTGAAAAACATGGCCCCATAAAGACAAGAGATCTTCTTTCACTTTCGTGATCGCGCCACGCTTGTTATTCCATGGCGCGAGCTGTAACTGCTGAATCTGGTACCAATGGAGCTCAGGGTTTCCCTAGCGTACCTCTCACTTCAACGCTTACAATTCTGCGTGTTTATCTCTCTCTCTCTCTCGCAGTTTCTTTTTCATCTCTGTTTTGCCCACTTGTCACAGTTCTTCTCAACTCTATCTTTCTCCTAATCGTACTTTCTCTCTCTCTCGCCTGCATTGGGTCGAAATCTGATAATGAAAAACATTCCCCAGAACGAGTTTCGTGCCCACCACCCGCGCAGGTGAAGAACTGGCTTCGCTGTGGCTGAAACGCGCCCCTTTCCCTGTGTCCGGTTTCTTGGCAGTGACCCGAGGTGGAAACTACAGCGCTTTTCTCCAAATAAGAAAATTAAATATGTTCGTGCT
The DNA here is from genome assembly GCF_964263255.1 of Lissotriton vulgaris. Taxonomy (NCBI): domain Eukaryota; kingdom Metazoa; phylum Chordata; class Amphibia; order Caudata; family Salamandridae; genus Lissotriton; species Lissotriton vulgaris. The sequence continues at coordinate 999,494,272 of NC_141696.1, read as the reverse complement.
GTGGTTTTGCATAAGACACAATGCCCCTGGACTCAGTGGTGCTGGGGCACTTCTGAGTGTGGATCGTGCTGACCATTGGTAACAGCTCCCTAAACACAGGGGTTTGAGAAATGTCTACTCTTTAGCGAGTGAATAGGCAGAGGAGCCACACTACTCCCCTGTCGCAGACTGTTTCCAAAAGATAGATTGATGAAAACCTGGGCGCCCAGTGTGCATTTTGAAGCCTATTATCCTAACGATATTGGTAAAACTGCACTTGGGGATGTTGTACAGTTGTGTCTGGTCATTTGTGCAAATCCCACTTTCTTAGTACAGCAGCTCATGTCTGAGATGCCCTTGCTAAAATAAAATGTTCACCGTAAAGCACCCTGCTTCTCCTTCGAATTAAGCGTGTGCAGTGTCAAATGCCCGAAATGAATAAAGCATAACCGGATATGCACTGTGAAAGAATGTGGGCATTTCCGCATGAGATGGAAGCATACATCTGACATAGGACTCAACAGTGGTTTGTTGCAAACTGTTCCAGCCTCTGACTGCCTTTAAAAGTATGTCACTTGCTGCAAAAAAAATCCACAATAAATGCTTGTTTATTTCTCATTCTCCTGCCAAACTCTCTGCGAATTAATTGAGGGTGCTGCTGCACCTACCACACTCCTACTTCCGGCACTAGTGTCTGGCTTACGAGAAATCAGGATTCAGCCTGCCAGGTTCTGGGCACAGAAGAGACACTCTAGGGTGTGCCACAGGTAGAGGCAGTTAATACCCCGAGGGTTTCCGATGTGTAATCTTCATGACCCCTATTCACCTTTTTCTTCTGCCGAGAGCGTGCATCCCTCCTTACATGCATCTCTAATCTACTCATATTTTGTTTAGAAACATGGCTATTTCGTCCATCTAATTCGGATCCCACATTTCTCTTCACCCTGTATCTTGCTCCATTGGGGTAGCCATGCCTTTTTTTCTAGTACCAAAATTGAAGATCCCTCGTGTGGTTGAACGCCTGCCCTGTACGAGTTTTCTGTAAGCACAACTATCTAATGCCATGAACCCTGACATTCCCCTATTACTCCCACTCATTGCTCTGGCCTACCTACCTGCATGCAATACACATGTTTTACTGGATTATCTGTCTCCTGGGCATAGGCCTGCCCACTATAATGCTTGGCAGTTAAAATGCCACCCATAACTTCAAGCAGAGGCAAAGACGTGAGGAAACTGCTGTCTTCGCTGGTTTTGGGTCCAAGCAGGTCACTGTAGAAGTTTCCAGTGCTGCGAGGCACAGAAAAGTAAAGCACTATTTTGGAAAAAGAGGCTGGGCCTGTTTGGCTGTTACACCCATATAACTGGTGAGAACTAGAGGCAACTGGTGCTCAGGGTCCTGCTGCAGAAGACTGGTTCTACCAGAGCCCCAGGCAGCTGTGGGCGAAGCACACTGTGGAAGAGGCAGGTCACGGAGCTGAGGGACGTCTCAGGGAAATCGAAAGCACCCTGTAGAAGGACCCCAACCGGTGCAGCACACATAGAAAGAGCAAAGCATCTTTCAAGATTGTTTATGTGCAAGAAGATGTCCCTTCCTGCACTTAAATAATCATCCCTGCAGCTCAGGCACCTTTGCAACATGGCGCAAGGGTCCCTGCGCTGGCGCTAGGCAGCTTTATTAGCGTCTGCACTAGGGGAAACACAGGGGTGTGCCCTATTTTTATAAATACATCACATCTCTGTATTTTAAAAATGTCGGAGCACAGCAGTACCAATTTTGGTGTAACACTGCGCTCTGACATTTTGTTGTAAATATCCCCCCCGTCTGTCTTCAGCTTCACCACCTCACTGTCAGGCAAAGGAGACTGGGGAGCTTTAAGTCATAAGACGCAAACAAACTTTCTTAAACAGGATGCATTGAGTTAACTAATCAAACGATCCCAACCAAATTTAGGAGTGTTCAGGGGTGTTCTGTCCTTGAGAAAACTTTGAAGAAGCCCAGGTCCAAATGGTGCTTTTTACAGTACAAGTTTCACATACATTAGGTAAAAATTAAGAAAGAGGGCTAATTAAGTATTGCAGTACTTTGTAGTGGATTAGATTACTTTCCTTCCATAGGTGTGTTGGAGCTCATCCTCTTCAAGAAACATTTGATGTATTGGAGGCAATATAACAGATTTTCCAATGTAATAGCCCATACATTTTGGCTGAAGAAATTATGCGTTAGAGATATTTAAGAAAATCTTGTTATGGTAATATGACATATAATGTTTCAAAACGTACTTCACATCTTTCTTTGCTTTATTTTACTACCAAATGCCTTCCAAATAAATTCTTAGTCATGTGTTATGGCTGAGGTTCTACAAGGAAGGGGCAAGGTGAAGGTTATACAAATCTTACAATCACATTCCCAGAACAGCAGAGCTAGCCTAATCATACAGGTTCAAATGGCAAGGCTACTGCCCAACTACATGTATATTGCAAAATCAGAAGGCAAACATATTACACAATTTTCACATGCTTATAGCTCAGACAGCATTAGTCATATTATCATAGAAGGTTTCTCTGTATAAATTGCTCCACAAAAAACATGAAGCAACAGCCATATCAGGAAGTGCCCTATGGAGCCAAGGAACACAAATCTGTAGTAAGTCACAAACTTGATTACTCAAAAGACAATTTTAAGTATATGTCAAAAGCTTCTGTGCGAGGAGTGGGCAGTGAGGATGATACTATGACAATCTTGCACATTGATATTTCACTAAGGGTGTTAAGCAGCATCTCAAGTGCTGCAGCATTGATGGTGGTTGATGCTGGAACAGCATGTGTGGAGATGCCCAGCGCTGAGCTCTAATACGCCCATTCTGACATCACCCCCTCCTATCACCCAGGGACTCTGGAAGATGAAATCAAAACACCAGGTAAAGGAGAATCAACTGCTGACTGTAGTGTGAAATGTGCAGCATGTCTTGCTGCAGAATTGAGACACCTTCTTGTGTTACACACATATGCGTTGTCCTTGAGACACCAGCATGCATGTTACATAGAAAAAGAACACGCTGATGATCAACTAAACACATTGTTGTAGCACAAGCAATGGGCAGCACGACACACAAACCTCAGAAGCAGGTATGGTATTCAATACCACTGCAGTACCAGAGTGCCTTCTGAGGCAGTTTATAAATTACAGGTGAATTGGTCTAGCTGTCTGGGGTCTTCCTCTAAGTTGCAATTCCAAATCTGGTAGTTGGGATACGCACTCCTGGATTAATTTGAGTGTGCTGAAAAGGTTCTTCTTAGGTGGGTGGTGCCCGTGGGGTTGAACCCTCTGTACTTGGGTTGAAGAAGATCTGTGACGCACTATTTCTCGCGAGAAAAGTGTCTCCCCAGAGCACTCGCTGACAAATGTTCAATAAAGATTCAAAAGCGTGTCACTACTTTCAAAAAATCTTCTTTACTTATTCATTTCGATTCCATTTCATGATTCGTCTCATGATTTATAGTCCAACTAAGATACGCTGAAATCATTCTACCCGATTTATTCAAAGACGAGTGCGGGGAACTACACGTCAATACAGAATTTCACAGGGCCCCCGAAGAAGGGCTTAGCCCGAAATGCATTGGGCCAATGAGTTGAACATGTATAAATCATGAGACGAATCATGTAATGGAATCGAAATGAATAAGTAAAGAAGATTTTTTGAAAGTATTGACACGCTTTTGAATCTTTATTGAACATTTGTCAGCGAGTGCTCTGGGGAGACACTTTTCTCGCGAGAAATAGTGCGTCACAGGTCTTCCTCTAAGTCACATTTAAAAGGCTACCTCAGGAACTTTCCTATCTTTAGGGCAACCAAATTGAGAGGTGTAAATATAAAAGCAAGTCAGTCTTTATCCTTATACTTCCAACTGCATGTGGGAGTCGGTGCACTCTGTCCTCCAACATAAAGGGGCACCCATGAACACTGGCAGACAGCAGAAAAGTGTTAAGCTGAGCCCACCTGTCCCTTCTTTAATGCTATCTCAGGGGCTCTGAGATACCTGATGGTTTTGGGGCATCTGCTGATGAAGCAACTGTGGGGAGCTAAGCCCATAGGTTAAAGACTGATGAGGTACAAGTCTTGCAGTAGGGTGATTGCTGAGGGAGAAATATTAGTGGCAGGAGCTAGGGAGTAATCGTGTGCTTTAGCTGTTCACCTTGTGCTCAAAAGAGAGTCTTGTCTACAGCAGCCATCCGTTTGACCCAAGCTACACCTCCATTCAGTCTAGGAAATCTGAGCCATGGATTGTCCAACTTGCACATTGGACTTCTGTAGTATCACCCTCCCCACCTCCAGTTACACTAGAAATGTAGGAGAATTCTGCCAATTTACAGCGTGGAACAATGGATTTGTCAATGCTTGGTTTTATGCAGCATAATGAGCAATCGTCTTGGACTGCGCTAACTTTCACCCATTTGTTCAACTACATGTTAGACCTGTATCAATATACAGCACCGCGCTTTATGTATTTTTTCTCATGGTATGCGAATTTGTACAACAAAAAAAAACATGCCATGGCTTGACTGATCTTTAAGCAAGAGCTCTGCTGCCTTGTGTGTGCCAATGTATGGCAAGTGATTTACAGTGTGGAAATGTTGCACAATAGAAACATACAGTGCATGCACTCACTGCGGTTTAGGGTAAGCTGTCACTCTTTAGAAAAGATTTGATGTATCACCAAGGCAAACAGTAAACAGTTTGCACAGCATGTGCTAGAGTCCACCTCCAAGTGTATTCAACTAACTGAACGTTTACCTTGAAGGAACAGTTGTTTGAAATAACATTGTTTAATATTCAATTTACTTGAAAAAAAATAGGATTAAGGCTTATAGGAGTAGGGTTGCGTTTTAGGATGCCATAATAACACTAGGAAATTGGAGCATACCGGGCTTGTGTCCATCTGTGCTATGAAAAACATATTTTATTCCTAATGCGAGTTTAATTAAAACGCAGAAATCTGCGCATAGTAAATTTATAGCACAATCTTTTCAAAGATTTACGAGAATCCCAAAGGCGCATGCATGATAAAAATTTGCTCTGGTGCCACCTGCTCGCTGGTAGATCACAGCACCTTCCCCTCACTGGAAATACATTTTTTTTTTTGCATTGTGAACTGTTTCTTGATTTTATTATTCGTAGCACCCATTTGACACATAACTGCCTTCTGCTCCAGGCAACGTAACACATCTCACACTGACGATTTAGCTGGATAGATATTAACTGATGATGTCAATTAATCCAGCACTTGCTAATATGTATATTTGCTGAGCTAACCTGTCAGCCAGAGGAGTGATGTGCTTTAATCATGTCTGTTTTGAGATGTCGGCCTGTAAGATAGCTGCCTAGTCGTGCCATGTCAAGTGTGACACATTAAGCCATCCCTGGCTTTTTCCCAAACAGGGTTATGTACGCTGGGTTTTCTTAGCCAATAATCATAACTATAAAAGCAAAACTAATCTCCCCACCTTGCCAAGTGCTGTTCGCTGAAACATCAGAAGTAGCTCAAGATGTCAGATTTAACATGGGTCACCTGGTGGCTAATAAAATTAAAATGCCACTGACAAAAATAAATAATTCCTGAGATTTTTTTTAATAGCAACTCTAAGCGTTTCGCTATTTTTCAGGTTCAGGTGACATTGAAATGTTGGTCCCACCACTAAAACCCTGAATCTCTTCTCTGAAGATCGGTGTATGGTAGAATCCAGGTTGCAGATCTAACAGCAGTAGTATAGCTCACTGGGTTATGGAACTAGTTGCTGAGACTTCTGGCTTGCTTAAGTTTGCTAGATCCATTTCCAGTTTGGAAACTCAGAGATTTGAATGCATGCTGCAAATGTAAACGACAGTTCACTCTGTCTCCCGTACACTGGGATTTCTTAAATTCTACGGGCCTCATTTATGAGGCCGTGCGTCACTTTCACACCGCTGGTACGTCACTTTTTGTGACGCACCAGCAGCGTAAAAAATGTGCCTTGTTGCACCAAATATACAAAGTAACGCATCTAGGTAGATGCGTCACTTTGTAAACCGCTGCGCTACATTATACCTGCGCCAGGTATAATGTATGCAGGGGGGTGTTCTGACGCAAGAAAATGTCATAGAAGTGACGCAGTGAAAACTATCAGATTTCACTTCGCCACTTCTAGGACGCAAAGGCATAAATTTCTTACGCCTGCCTCACAGCAGGCGTAAGATTGACGGTGGCCCTTTCACATGGGGCTTGCCCCATGTGAAAGGACACATTGCTGGAGTTGTGTCACTTTTGTGACACACTCCAGCAATGAGTCACTTTTGCGCCATGCAGATACGTCAGAAATACTGACGTATCTGTAACTCCTTGCGCAATGATGCATCATATCATATTGTAAATAATTTAGACAATTTATTAATAAACTGCATGATTACCTAAAATCTTTACAGTATAAGGAAAAAAAAACAAAAAAAAAACTTGATGAGCGTCCCGTTCCCCCCCATCACGTGTCCCATCCACTCATAAAAGTAAATATCACTTTAAGTTAAAATACTAACATATTAGTACTGTTTAGTTGACCAAAACAGAGTTCTTTTAAAAGGAGTAGAGTGTAGGTTGCACCAATGTTTCCCAACTGATTAGGGGAGGGACATGAAAGTTCGGTAAAATCAATTTGCGCACCAAGGGCGGTTGACGATAGATGAATTCCTCGTGGAGCTTAAAACCAGCCCAGGTTAAATGACTGGGGCCGAAGGATTCCAGTTACTTTGCAGACACTACCGTTAATTGGGAGTCGAGTGCCATTTTTACCTGGTGTATGAATTTCCCAACTCTGGCTATCAAGCAGGTCGTGGAGACTGAGAGGCACCAGTCCGAGGCCTCTCTACAAGTTCTATAGTCCGTGTTCCGTAAAATCGGAAGCAACAAACAATGGCGGTCATTGGCCAACTTTGTGCAACAACACAAGTGTAGCCAGGATTCTCTGCGGTAGTTGCATAGACAACAGGCTATGGTGCCATCCGTACGGGCCCATTTGGGGTTGAAGTCCACGATCCTGAGGGCCAAAAGGCGAAAACACAGAATTTTCTTTCTCGCATAAGTGGATACTGGGTCCTGCAGGTAAGGTTTACTCTCTTAATTACTCTCTTAATTACTCTCTTAATTTCTATGCAGGTAAGTACTTAATCAATAATAACTCAATCAGAAGGAAAGAAAACAGAGTCCGTGGTGTTAGAGTTTCTAAGGGTTTTATTCCTCATAAAGGAATCAGGATATCATGTTCTGACCACCACAGGGGTGTCAGAAGGGATAGAGCGCTGAAGTTTATTATCAATACATAGCTTATATACTTGATTTATACATAGGAATCAATGTAAGAGGCGTTACAGCTGAGAGAAGACAAGATAACAGTATACACGTGGTACTAGTACATCATCAAGAGGCGTAAACTAGGCGTGAACTAGAGGTGTGTGCTAGAAACGTCACTGATAGGTGACGCAAGTGGGTGGCACCAAGGGGTGGTGCTAACAGAATGTTGCAATGTCAGCAGAAAATCGGAAGCTTGGATGCGCGCGCAGCTGCATGACGTGTGATTGACGGGGTGCAGGGGACTTGACATTTACACTGACGGAAAGAGACAGAAGTCTGGCATGTCAGATCAACTTGTACTTCTATCATATCTGATATCTGATGTTTAGGAACTATACTATCTGGGCGGAAAGGTCTCTAGGGCAGAAGCTACTCTATGCTAACTGTGGATGCGTGTATGAGCGCCTAAGTGTCTACATGTGAAGCGTGGGGGCACGGGGCCTTCCATGGAAGCATGGCAACGGAGGCTATGAATTACTTGCATTAAGACAGGTCGGCCCTTTGGCTCTGCAGCTGGAGAGGATGTTTACAGGATCTAGTAGGCAGGAATGTATTCTCGGGGAGCGGAACAGATAACTCGAAGGTTATAGTCAGTCTTGGCAGAAAGCAGGCTTGAGCTGAGCGCGAGGGGCCGCGCTGAAAGTAGGACAGAGTTCACGAGTACAGAAGTAGCCTGGGCAGAGCCAGGAGCCACAAAAGAGGTTCAGATGGCAGGAATTCAGGGCCTACTCTGGCTAGAGCAGGAAAAATACGAAAAGTGTACTACAAAAAGACGGTGGCATAGCATACTTAGGAACGGACTATATAATCCATTCATGGTGGATCTGAAAGAGGACAAGTTGACGGTGGACGCAAATGTATTTGCGTCTTCATAGCTGGCACAGGAGGGAAGTTACATGCACTTTAAGCTGGTACATGGAGTCGGTGGGGTACGCGCTAGGGAACACATCATGACTAAAATTTAATTTTCCTCATTCCCTCCTTGTTCCCTACGGACCCTTCATGAAATATCGATCCTCATGAATCGATCAGTCTGTTCTTGTAACATCATTTGTTCTTCTTTCTTTCGGTTACGTTTTAAATGAAAACTGGAATGTTCAATACAAGAGGTGGCACACAGTCCACAAATCGCTGGCCCACACTGCAGGCACAGGCAGCAACTGAATACTAGGACTAGGCCAATGCCTAGGAAGGATAGGATCTTCCATCCCCAAGCTGTTAACGTTGTCCAGAACCAACCGGACCAAGTCCAGGTGCCTGGAGTCTGATGTATCTGATTTGCAATCTTATGGAGACGGGTGATAGCTTGATATACAGATGGTGCATTTTGTGGAATGAAAACACAGCAGCTTGACCCGATGACCTTACAGGCTCCACCTCTATCTGCCAAGATGACGTCAATTACAAGACGATTCTGAAGGACAACAACCCGCATAGCGGACTGCTCTTCTGTTAAGTTACCTAGGGCGGAGGTAGTTTCGTTTACTACGGCTTCAAGTGTTCTAGTTAATCTGCGTATTAATTTACTATTCTGGACAGGGCCTAAAAAGAAAAAGAATCCTTTATTAAAATCAGTGTACTGTTCCCATGCCGTTTCTGTGTAGTCGACAAGGGGGGCATCTCTTCTGGGTCTATTCTTTACTAGATTGCTATTTCTATGGTAATCAGAAGGAGCTAGAAAAACAGGTGGTAGGAGGAATGCAATATAACAGGTACCATCCCAATCTGGAGGTAGACGAATGTATGCGGTATGACCACACACAAAATAAGAATGACTGATAGCTTTGAAAGATGATTTTCCATCATCACAGAATTCGACCACAGTAGTGCATTTACTATGACCTAAGTGTACTGAACCTTTCTTCTTGATACATAATTCGCCAGTGACTGGCAGCACTGACATAATGGGTAGAACTGGTGTGGCTTCGGATTCGACTGTAAGAATCATAAGGCTAATTGTATAATTACCTAATCCATATACTTCATTTTCTAGATCAGTTCCTATTCTAATGGGAAGTCCCTCCTTATCCGGGTAACAGACATCGAGCAGGACCAAGTTCAGGTTTCCCCAAACCCAACCCCCATCGAAAACAGCGATGTCGGGATCTAAAGAATTAATTATCTTAAACCATGCTCCGCAGGAGCCATTGTGAGTGAACGGATACGGAAAGAGAGGCAGGGCTCCCTTGTAATTCTGGTAGGGAGGGAGTCGGCCACATATCCAGCAATTTGTAGCATTGTTAGTTTGATGAGAATGATGTAACATACTAATGAATGTATTGTTGCGCAGCGCGAGTCTGTAGGAAAGCTCATGAGGAGGTAACTCACTAAAAGTGTGTTCAGCAGAGACATTGTAAGCAGATTGTTCACGCTTGAAAATAGGATAGTAGATAGGTAACACGATGCTAGCAACAATGATTAAAATACTGAGAATAAACATAATTATTAGTGTCACTATGCAGTGACTACGAAGTGATTTGCAATATGTTCTTTTCTTTTCTTCTCTCTCTCTAACTCGATCTAGGGGATACATGTCAGAAACTATTTAACCGATTCACCTAGGGGAGGACTTAAACAATTAAACTGTCTGACTTGCTAGATCGTAATTTCATGCGGTATTGTTCTTGAGGAGTCTTTTCTCTTTTGACTTCGGTAAAGTCTTTGTTATCACAGTCTTTGGTGGGGGTGGGTGTGTCTTGTTCCGGTTTCAGTCCTGGGAATGTTTTGATATGGCTTAGGTGGACCCACCCCTTTCTGCCTTCCAACTTGGCTGCGGTCTTTGTAGTAAGAAGAACGGTCTTCGGAGACTTCCAGCGGGGCTCCAATGGACTTTTCCTGTCGAAGTTACGGACGAGGACAACGTCCCCGGGGCGGACGTCATGCGGCTTCACATCGGTGTTGTCAGGGAAGGCTGCGGCAACCTGTGAACGACATGATTGGAGTGCAGACATCAAGGAGGCAAGGTAATCTGTCAACATATTAGAATCAACATCGGTTATCTTTTTAGGAATGGGCGTCCCCCACATATTCGGTGGTCTGCCAAAGACCACTTCGTACGGAGATAGCCCTGATCTCGAATGGGCGACCATTCTCATATAGAATAGTGCCACTGGCAGGGCGACTATCCAGTCGACCCCTTTTTCCTGACATATTTTGGCAAGGCGGATCTTTAATGTCTGATTATGCCTTTCTACAAGGCCTGCTGCTTCTGGATGTCGGACACAATGGAACTTCCACTGGTATCCCAATAACAAGGAAACTTCTTTCATTAGGGCAGACGAGAATGGCTGACCGTTATCCGAGTACACGACACGAGGCAAGCCGTACCGTGGGAAAAATTCACGAACCAACTGTTTGGCAGTGGTCGGAGCAGTGTAATCTGGGACTGGGTATGCTTCGGTCCAGCGGGACAGAGCACAGACAATTACGAGAACATATTTAAATCCTCGACAACGGTCCATCTGGATATAATCCATCTGGAGGACTTCAAAAGGGTGATCGGGAGGATGGAATCCACCTTGCTCTACAGGGACGCTTTTACCTGGATTGAACTGACAACAGATCATGCAAGTACGCACTTTCTGTTTTGCTGCTGCTCGTAAGTGTTTATTGTACCAGAGATTTTGCAAACTGTCTAGCATTGCTTTCTCTCCTAGGTGGGCCGGACTATGTGCTGTATTTATCATGACTTGAACCATAGAGTCAGGGAGAAACCATATAGATTTTCCCTTCGTCATCCAACCTTGATCTGTCTGGATCCCTCCTAGTTCAATCCATTTCTTTATTTCTTCTGGAGTAGCATGTGTCTGAATGTCAATAACATCTAGTGTGGGATCTCTGACTGTCATGCAGTTTGTCGGATCTGTTGTCTTTATCGTATCAGTTGTCTGAGTGTGAGTCAGTGCTGTATGTTTTGCTGTCTGATCTGCCAGGTCGTTACCCTGGGAAACAGAATCTGTGACTTTAGTATGTGCTTTGCACTTCATGACGGATATGCCTGAAGGCAGATGTATTGCTTCTAACAGTGCTTGAATGAGTGGACCATGTTGTATCTTTGTACCATGAGAGGTCAGAAAACCTCGTTCCTGCCAGAGCATGCCGAAGTCGTGTACGACTCCGAACGCATAACGGGAATCAGTGTATATGTTAACATTTCTGTTCTTGGCTAGTATACAGGCTCGGGTCAGAGCGATGAGCTCTGCCGCTTGAGCAGACAGTATATCAATACGATGTGTTTCTTTAACTTCGGTTTCAGTGGTCACGGCATATGCGGCCACTAACTCTCCTGTACTTGTTCTCATGCATGAACCATCCACATAAAGTGTCAGGTCTGGATTTGTCAAGGGAACATCTGTTAAATCTCGTCTGGGCTTTGTTACTGCATTAATGATTTCTATACAATCATGTGGAGCTGGATCTGTCATAACTGTAGGTAACAATGTCGCTGGGTTCAAGATACTGCAGCGTCTGATTTCTATGTGTGGCTGGAATAATGTCAATTCGTAACCTGTAAGTCGTGCTATAGTCAAGTGTTGAGTCTGGGTTCTGTTTAACAGAACCTCTACAGAATGTGGAACTTGTACTGTTAACTGATGACCTAGAACAATTGAGTCGCTCTGTCTGATTGCTAGTGCTGTTGCTGCTACTGACTTTAAGCATGCAGGGAGTGCCTGGGCTACTGAATCCAATGTACTTGAAAAATAAGCACAAGGCTTATGTGAACCTGCTTGATCTTGAGTGAGGACAGACAACGCTGTACCGTCACGTTCTGTAACAAAAAGTGTAAACGGTTTGCTGTAACATGGTGTCGCTAAAACTGGTGCTTGGCATAAAGCTTTCTTTAATTCCTCAAAGGCTTGTGTGTGTTCCTGAGTCCAAGGGAGGACAGTCGAAGTCGCTGCCTCCTGTGTCGTTAACTGAATGAGTGGTTTAGCTAGAAAGGCATATTGAGGAATCCATTGTCTGCAGTACGAGGTGAGGCCTATGAAGGCCCGCACTTCCTTTTGTGTCTGGGGTTGTGGCATGTTTACAATTAATTGAATGCGATCGGGAGTGAGCTGTCTCCCCACTTTGGACAGCAAGTGACCCAGGTACACAACTTGCTGAACACAGAATTGGAGCTTTGAAGGGGACACCTTGTGTCCCTTGTCGGCCAGGAAATGCAAAACTGTTAGTGATGCTTGTTCACATTCGGGCTCACTTCGTGCGGTGATCAGTAGATCATCGACGTACTGTAGTAAGGCGGTATTAACTGGCATTTGAATACAATCTAGTTGTCTTTTCAGTGCTTGACTATAGATGCTGGGGCTTTCTGTAAATCCTTGAGGTGCGCGGGAAAATTTGAAACTTCGTCCATTTAAACTGAATCCGAAGAGATATTGGCTCTCCGGGTCAATAGGTACACTGAAGAAAGCGTTCTTGAGATCGATTACAGTAAAGAACGTTGCTTCTGAATCAATAGCCGTCAATAGGGAGGAGATATCAGGGACCACAGGGTACTGTGGTACAATACATTTGTTCAGTTCTCGAAGGTCAATCACCAGCCGATATACTGGCGGTGCATTGCGGTCTGTACGTTTAAGAATTGGAATGATGGGTGAATTACAGATATTGGAGTCGGTCTCTACGACCACTCCTTGGGCAATAAGCTCTTCAATTATTTTCAGTAAAGCCACTACAGCATCGGGTGGTAACTTGTATTGTCTGATTCTGGGTAGAACAACTCCTGTCTTGAGTGTAACACGATATGGAGTGATATGCATACAACCTACATCAGCTGGGCCTTTTGCCCATAAGTGATCTGGTACATTTTTCAATCTGACATCAAAGTCACGTAAAACGTAATGACCCTTGAAATCCCGTAGAAAGAGTCTGACTCCTTCCGGGGAACAGCATATGATAGCTCCTAGAGCCTTCAGTGTTTTAATTCCTAACAGATTTTCTGGACATGATTTCGTAAGTAACAAATCTGTAACTCGAGATAATGGACCCACAGCTAGTGGTACTGGTTCTGACACTTCATTTACAATAGGCTGTCCTGAAAAACCAAGGGAAACATTCTGTGAGCCTGAGAGGGGTGCCCCTGGAACTTCATTATGACTTATAGTAGTGCGACTTGCCCCTGTGTCAATTAAAAACTTTCTGTCTTTTCCTAATACGTGACTATGTACATAAGGACCTTCTTGATCTACAGGAATTTCAATAAGAGGCAAATCACCTTCCCTCTCTAGGCTGTTTCATGTATATCGCTGATAATCTGGATATGCCGACTGGGCATACTGGTACATCTGTTGTGAAACTTGCCGGGTTGCGGCAGCGGGCTGTGTCTGAGCATGCTGTGGCTGTGGTACCGCTACTGTCTGTACTGTATGGGACTGATCATGCATAGGCTGTGTATTCTGCATTGGCTGTTCGTTCTGTGAGGTCTGTTGATGACCCTGTTCATGTCTAGGCGGACGCGGTCTTTCTTTAGTTTTACCTGTCTCGATGTTATGTTTCAGGACTGGACATTCATGTACGTAGTGACCTGGCTGCTTGCAATAATTACATGTCCCTTTAACGGGAGCGGCAGAATGATTGGTCTGGGCCCCACCTTTTCTATGACCCTCGGCTGGAATTGTCTGAGCTACTAACATTTTCATTTTCGTGTCTTTCATACGTTTCTGTTCCTGATCTTGTTCTTCCCTAATTCTGTTCTGGTGATATTGTAACATTTGTAACATCTGTGATGGCGTATTTGCCTGCCAAGTACTTTCAACCTTGTACACTCTATTTTTAACTAGTGGTAGGGCGTTCTCTACTAATTTTGTTACAAAAAGGTGTGGATATGACTCGCTACTAGTTTTTAGACCACTATTTATGATGAAACATTTCTCGAATCGTGAATAAAAGTCACTAGTATCTTCATCTTGTTTCTGTTTACAGGACGAGATTGCGTCCCAATCTTCCTTTCTAGTTGTCAATAATCTTGGCAAAACCTGTACGATTAGACCTGGTAATGCTTTAGTCAGATCCCCAAGGCCTAACCCTGGGACTCGTTTGCTTTCTTCGTCTTCTATTTCCGCCCATGCTATCTTTGACTCTCCCACCTCCCAATCCTTTTCCTTTAATTTCTCGTAAATGCCCGTGGGCAACAGTACTTTCAACATTTTCGTAATATCATCATACGTGTAATCTCCCATTAGTAACATGTCTTTGAGCTCTCTGTGAAAACCTGCAGGGTCTTTATCATGGCACGGAACTAATTTCTTCATTTCTAACAGTTCTAACTTAGTCAGTGGTGTGTGAACATACACACGCTTCAAGCGTTGGTCCGTACCCATAACTGGGTGTACTTCTCGTAAGGGATTCTGACTTTCAATGCCACCACCGCATTGCATGTGGTACGTTTTTCTTTCTGGAGGCGGGGCGGGAACATATTCAGAGCTTAGGAAGTTGTAATACTTACGTCGTTGCTCTAGAATTATCTGTATTAATTTGGTACTAAAACCTCTCCATCTATCCATGAGTAGTGCTTCTAATGTCTCGTGTAAGGGACCTGGATCAGAATGATGATTTCTGAACTTGATGAGGAGGTGCTGAATCATATATACACCTGCTATTTTCTGCTCTTCCGGGGAAAGGTTCAAGAATGTCTGTACTAACGTGTCATCATTATACATGTCTGGATTTTCGGCCCATAATACAGCTGACCGAGCTAATTCCTGTTCGTCCATAGAGTTCAGTACATGGTACCCCATTCGGTCTCGAAGCCTTTTATCAGTTTCCTGGAACTGATGTTCAGAAGAATTCGGATTTGTTAACTCAGAGAGAAAGACTCTCTTGCTTTCTGGACGGACACCCTTCCTAAGGTAGGCTCCCCTACCTACATACGCTATAGTATCTGTAGATTTTTCTGATGCTTTTCCTGATGTTTCTTGTTCCTCTTCCTCCTCTGAGGAAGTTTTATCATTCTCTTCCTGGTGTGCTGTCAATACTGCCTTTCTTATTTTCTGGGACATACTGGCTATACAAGTCCCTTTATCATGCCTTGCGTCTGCTATATTTTGACCCCACTTGTTCAATGCGTCTAATTCACTTTGATCTGTCCCAGGCCTGTCTCGTTCTCTTATCACACAATTTATGAAAAATCGTAATATCTGTGCTTGAATGTCAACTTTCTGTTTATGCATGGCAGCTTTGACACTTTCGGGGTCTTTCCCTGTCAGTATGAACTTGTATAGTCTGTCGAGAATTTCCTGCATTCCTACATAGCATAGCAAGTTATTGGTGGCAGATCTTAATCGGAGTGATGCTAATACCATCAAATCGTCCTTTCCGGGTACCGGATCATATCTACAAACTGACATCCTATCTTTGAATGCGTCAAGCCGGGATGAGTAGGGAGACTGGAAAGGATTCTGCGTGTCCCTCAAATGCAATCTGTGTGTCGGTGGCGGGGTCTGTAGACCCGCTGTCGCACCTCCCGAGGCGGATGCTTGGGCATTATCTCTTCGCGGAGTCTGGATTTGGACTTGAATTTGTCGTTTAGTAAGATCAGGTAGGACTGGTTTCGGTAGGTCCGTTTTGAGTGGGGGGAGTGGCGGAGCTGGCGGAACAGGGGAGGTCTGTCGCGGTACCGGCGGAACATTATCTGGGGGCGCAGTGCCACCCCCATCCCTGTCAGTAGGCAGGGCACGAACAGGCAGATTGGTATAAGCTGGTACTACATCCTCTAGATATGAATTTAGGAATATGTCTTTAGTAGTTTTATGCATTACTTTAGTTGGGACTAATGGTGTCGGTAAGTTTTTTGGTATTTCTGATTCAGTTTCAGATGTGCCATCTGCGGCAAGATACATACCATTTACAAGATTATTTCGGGCACGGTCTATTTGTTCTGTTTTTACTCGGATCCCTTCAGTAACTAATTCGTTTTCTTGCTCTTTATCTGATTCTTTAAGTCTGTCTTCTCTACGGAGTGCTTTGTCAGCACGCTTACGTGATTCCTTACGCCAAAACTCTATGGCGTCCTTCTGAGATTGTCTGGCTTTCTTTTTCCATAATGCCTCTTCTACCCTCATGATGCACTCGGCATCCCACGTTCCAGTGACAGGCCATCTGTGTCTTTCGTCTAGGTGTTTGGTATAATCGGCCCATAAATCTAGATACAGTATGGCATCTATGCCGTGTTTTTGATACATAAAATTGCCTGGAGTGTCCCTAGGGGGGATAGGAATTTCTTCCTCCAGTAACCCTTTCCTAGTTCCTATCTGTTTTAACTTGTTAAAGAACGGCATCTTGCTTACTTATTACTGAACGCTAGATCTTTATTCCTTAATACTCTTAACAGCTAGATTATACGAGAAACACAATAATACACGTTTGAACAGTCACATTCATACCACAACATTAATCACATAACACATTGTAGACATAGATGACTACCCCCCTATACTAGATGTACTGCTCAACAGTACGGATACACTGCTGTAACAGTGCAGAAATTCGGAATACTTGATATACTGCTAAACAGTACAGATACACTGCCTAAAAACAGTGCAGACAGTGCAGACCGGACTTGCGTACCCAAACCCGTCTAGATACGACCCAGCAATGGTACTCACCGGGAAGCACGGAAACAGAAGGCCTCGGAAAACTCGACTGGACTCGACTCGGAACTTCGGAAAACTTCGGAAAACTTCGGAAACTTCGGAAAACTGGTGGGCCTCTTCACACCTCGGACCTTGCTTCTTTCGGCTGGGCTCTGGTCGGGATCCTCCGCACTCCTCACCGCCTCGTCTGGGCACTGATCGCAGTCTTCGTCACCTCCGTGGGTCAGAGGGGGATGCAGGAAATCCTGCCAGTACACGTGTAGTCCGTCTAACTGATGGCAGGGGACACAGTATGCAACGCACCAACCGGCGCGTGAGGTGGGGGAGGGGTCCCTGTTCGGGCGCCAAAATGACGTAAATAATTAATTTACTCTCTTAATTTCTATGCAGGTAAGTACTTAATCAATAATAACTCAATCAGAAGGAAAGAAAACAGAGTCCGTGGTGTTAGAGTTTCTAAGGGTTTTATTCCTCATAAAGGAATCAGGATATCATGTTCTGACCACCACAGGGGTGTCAGAAGGGATAGAGCGCTGAAGTTTATTATCAATACATAGCTTATATACTTGATTTATACATAGGAATCAATGTAAGAGGCGTAACAGCTGAGAGAAGACAAGATAACAGTATACACGTGGTACTAGTACATCATCAAGAGGCGTAAACTAGGCGTGAACTAGAGGTGTGTGCTAGAAACGTCACTGATAGGTGACGCAAGTGGGTGGCACCAAGGGGTGGTGCTAACAGAATGTTGCAATGTCAGCAGAAAATCGGAAGCTTGGATGCGCGCGCAGCTGCATGACGTGTGATTGACGGGGTGCAGGGGACTTGACATTTACACTGACGGAAAGAGACAGAAGTCTGGCATGTCAGATCAACTTGTACTTCTATCATATCTGATATCTGATGTTTAGGAACTATACTATCTGGGCGGAAAGGTCTCTAGGGCAGAAGCTACTCTATGCTAACTGTGGATGCGTGTATGAGCGCCTAAGTGTCTACATGTGAAGCGTGGGGGCACGGGGCCTTCCATGGAAGCATGGCAACGGAGGCTATGAATTACTTGCATTAAGACAGGTCGGCCCTTTGGCTCTGCAGCTGGAGAGGATGTTTACAGGATCTAGTAGGCAGGAATGTATTCTCGGGGAGCGGAACAGATAACTCGAAGGTTATAGTCAGTCTTGGCAGAAAGCAGGCTTGAGCTGAGCGCGAGGGGCCGCGCTGAAAGTAGGACAGAGTTCACGAGTACAGAAGTAGCCTGGGCAGAGCCAGGAGCCACAAAAGAGGTTCAGATGGCAGGAATTCAGGGCCTACTCTGGCTAGAGCAGGAAAAATACGAAAAGTGTACTACAAAAAGACGGTGGCATAGCATACTTAGGAACGGACTATATAATCCATTCATGGTGGATCTGAAAGAGGACAAGTTGACGGTGGACGCAAATGTATTTGCGTCTTCATAGCTGGCACAGGAGGGAAGTTACATGCACTTTAAGCTGGTACATGGAGTCGGTGGGGTACGCGCTAGGGAACACATCATGACTAAAATTTAATTTTCCTCAGGTTTACCTGGAATATATGATTTGTCCAGGGCCTGAGTTAGTGGATTTTGCAGCAGAGATGCAAGGTCAAGCCCAAAGAAAATGATCTTGACTTGGCGCTTAACAGCTTGAGCCCAGGCTGAAAATGGAATTTCGTGCAGGGGCAAACTCCTTCTCTCGATTTTCAATGCTTCAATAGCTTGTTCTAGCTTTGAGTGCCAGGGAGAGCCCACCTCATCAAAGATTGATTTTAGGGAGTGCTTTAGAATATGTTCTGGCACTTTCAATACTCTAATATAGAGTTTTAACAGGTCCCCCAGTAATGCCAGCTCTGGTTGCTTAAGGCCTATTTCTAGCCTTAATCTGTTGTTCCTTGCATATCTGGGGGCCTGTAACACCATCTTATAGGCTTTCGCCTGGGCCGCGTTGACCACTTTGTCAAATGCACCCGGGTGGGCTACATGCCCATACGAAATGGCAGGGATCAGTTTTGCCCTGAGCACTGTCAACATTGGTTCTGCTGAGGGACTGTCCAAGCAATGACTTAGGCGTCTTAACGACAGAATGGTTTTGTCAGTTTTAGGTTTAAGCTCCTTCAGGTATTTAACTGCAGTGGCACTCTCAGAGACCCAGGTGCCCAGATAGTTGTAGGATGGAGCAGTGAGAATACGGTGCTCACCCAGAGTCCATGAAGCTTCTTTTTTGTGGGGGTATTTGCCAAAAATGACGATTTTAGTCTTGCACACTTTGATCCGTAAGTCATTTGCCTTATTATATGAGGCCAAGCTACTTAAGGCTCTTTGGAGCTCCACCCTAGTATGGTCCATGATCACCGTATCATCCGCATACTGGGGCGTTCCCAAGACGAGCTTCCCCAATTTTGGGGGTGCTAAGTTGGCATCTTTCAGAGCTGTCCCCATGTCCGCTATATACAAGTTAAAAAGCATGGGGGCCAAGACGCACCCCTGCTTAAGGCCAGAATTGGTGTCAATTCTAGCACTTCTTATTGTAGGACTTAGCTTCACCTTGACCCAGGTACCCTCATAGAGCGCTTTTATGGCTTTTAGCAGAGCCTGTGGTAGCCCCCAGGAATCAAGTTTTGCCCAGAGCCGGCCTCTGTTCACTCGGTCAAAGGCTGTGGAGTAGTCTATGAAACAGCAGAACAGGGGCGGCTTGTTCCTTGTATTGGCCTTCTTTGCAAGGTAGGAAAGCGCTAAGATGTTGTCGAGGGTGGAGCTATGAGCCCTAAAGCCGGTCTGTGTGGGCAGAAGAATGTCGTTCTTGTCCACCCAGTCCTCCAGATCCCTGAGAAGAAGGCGGACATATATCTTTGCTTCTACGTCGAGGAGAGCTATAAGCCTGTAATTGGCCGGGTTCGTGTGGTCCCCCTTTTTATGGATGGGGAATAAAATAGAACCTTTCCAAGAGGATGGCAAAATTGCAGTGGCAAAAGAATGGTTGAATAAAGGGGTAAGTCTAGATGCAAAAAAGGCTGAGGCAGTTTTCAGATCCTGGGCCGGAATCCCATTTGGGCCTGTAGCGCCATCAGTTCTAATGGCCTTGATGCACTTTAGAACCTCCACTTCTGTGAACGTTCTGGGGCAGGTCGAATTTAGGCCTTCTGTCGTGGAACTTTCGGGTTCGATAATTTCCGCCGCCACCTTGGACCACGCAAGGCTTCCTATTGTAAATATGATGCATCACTGGTGTCGCAAGGAGGACCCAATGAAATGTGACGCATCGCTGTTTTGACGCAGCGATGCGTCACTTTTCATAAATGAGGCCTACATGATTAAAGTTTAGCGCAACATTTATCCTAAAAATCCTTTGAAGAGTATTTCTAAAATCCTTCTATAGTAGTGTTTATTTCCTACTAATGCTTGATCAGTATTACTTATAATTGCACCATCTTCAATGCATCCCCTAAAATTCATTAAGGTACAACCCCTAATTACCCTGTAGAGAGAAATCCAAGTTCTACTGAGGTTGATTATTAATTTTTCTAATGTGCTTTAAAGGTAGGAATGTGGTGCCTTTTTTAATTTTTTATACGCATACAATTGAGAAATTCCGGTTTATAGCTAATAGGTGTTTCCTAATTTACAATTATGTCATTCTTAGTTTAAAAGTTTGTCCTGCACCCTATTCTACTAGTTCCTCCAGATGTGCGTTGGCAAGATATGTTGGAGCAAGATAGGTCAGATGGGAAGGCAGCACTTTCTGGCTATCACCAGTATGTGGTACGATAGGAGAGACACACTTTACAGTGTGTGGAGGGGCTTTAAGTAGAGCAGGAAGCCCATATGAGCTGGCCAGGAAACACTCTGTGTGGATGTGCAGTCTAGCTGGGAACCTTTGTGTTGGGGGCGGGAATCACAGAGTAAGTAATGGTATGGACTGCTGCTAAGCGGCACCAATCGTATCTACCCTCCTTCCATGGCATTGTCCCAGGAGGCCTGTGGTGGCAGTCTTCTTTCACTGATTCTGTTTTTACCTTCTTCCTGCATCTAGCTTGCTGTATGTGGAGATTAACAAAAACGGATGGGAGGGGGGTAATTCAAAGGGAATGGGGTAAAACACGTACTCTTTCTAAGGCCCCATCATATCTTGTCAGAACTCCACAAATCATATTTTCTTTTTTCTCTCTCAATGGAAAATATTTTTCATGCAAGAACTCCTGTTCTACTGCATGTTAATTCATTTACTGCTGATTTTTGCAGGGATAGTTTAACAACCATTGAAAAGGGGAGAAATGATTTGCAAAATATCTGTAAATAGCACAAACCACGGGGAGGCAAGGTGGCGTCCGTGGATCGTGAGGAGTAGGTTGTGCTCTACCTAGCTCTGGCCCCTGTTGTGGATCGTAACGGATTACGGACTATAGCGGAGCAGGGCTACGAGAAGAAATAACCCAACTCACTAGTAGCAACCTGAGCAACACGAGCACATAGAGTCAACAGACGAATGTGCCGAATTGTTGTCTACCTGCCAAATAACATTGGGATCAGCGTTTTTACCCAGCGTCTTACCCACCAGAGTCGCAGGCATCACCAGGCTCATCGGGAAATCATCGAGGGAGTGGTCACTGGTGCCAGAGGTCGTTTGTGCCAGCCGGCTGGTCGGAGTCGACGTCTGCGGGGTCAGCATCATGTCAGGAACGGAGCTGTGTCGGAATCAAAAGTTCATAGAAGGACTCCGACGCTGCCCGTGGGCCGTGCTGGGGGAGAGTGGCCGAATGGCGGGCTCCAGACTCCCGACTCCCCGAACATTACCCCTTCTCCTCACACATCAGCTTCACCCAACGAGGGCGGAGCTCGGAGCCAAGCTCGGAGCTTTCGATCCAGCTACGGAAGGCGAGGAGGCTCAATCGGAGACAAACGCACGAACCGAGCTGATGCAGCCGAGCCAAGCTGATTGAGCCGGTGAAAGCAGTGACAGGTGAGAGGAGAGGAGAGAAGTGATCACCGGTCACCGGTCTAGAGGAGGCTCGAGGCTTTTTTTTGGAGGGGGCAAAAAAAAAGGATAAAATTAAAATATAATAATTACTAAACACAACAATACAATAATACTCCAATATTACCCCCAACAAACAATAGTGAGAGGTAAATTATAACCTCCAAAATTTCTAGCCCGGAGACTTAAACCGAGCCGAACTTTGTCAAGTTGTGTATTACTCCAAAATAATTTCTATCTGGTGGTTGGTCAGAGACAAAAGCAACAGCTGTGACAGAGGGTATCCAAAAGTGCCTGAAGTGCCTGAGGTGCCTGAAGTGGTAGGGGGTAGTGGCATTTGAACAGGACGGACAGGGTTGGAGCTGCTACATCGATACCTGATATCTGATACTGATTCTGATACTTGCTACTCGTCATTCGCTATTCACCACCTGAACTGCTGAAAGATATGTTCGGGGGAAAATAACATATAATAATTTGTTGGAGACTGTGTAACTGAAAACTACGAGAGATTGTTTGATACCGTGATACTGTGAGCAACTGTTAAAACTGTTAAAGACTACTAAAGACTGCCTAAACTTAATAGCTTACCGACCAGCTGTTCAATCTCTCAAGATCCTAATTCTACAATATAACACTGCACTGCACGACTGCGTGTCTAAATCCGAAAAGAAAAGACGGATGCAGGCGGCACCTTTGTCATTCATGTCTTGGGCAGCTTGGAAAATATCTTGAAGCCGCACTGGATTACTGTCCGCAATTGGGTGTGCCTTGAGCAGGGCACCTAATCTTCCTATTATCCCCAGGGGGTCTAGGGATTCAGCGGCTGCTGTAACAATTGCCTTCATTTTTCCGGTGCAACTTAAGCAACTCAAGCATAAGTACAATCAAAAAAAAAAGGAGAGGCAGGGGCTCAGTCGAGTGTTTAATATGGCAACCACTGGCACGCTACAAGGCGAAGGGTCGAATAGCGGAGCTGGTCCAAGCAAACAGAACCAACATCATGACTTTAATGCTAAAGACAAAAATACAACTAGTTTACAGCAGGATGTAAACACTCGGGAGATTCCGGAGGAGGCCGAAGTACAAGACCAGGGAAATATGGTACGGCGGATTGAAACCAGGGGGGCAAAAAGCAAAGAAGAAAAGGACAAAAACCGGGAAAAAATAAAGGAGAAAGAGAAGATAAAAGATCGACCGAAAGATAAAGAAAAGGAAAAAGAAAAAGAAAAAGAAAAAGCCAGTGAAAGAGGCAAAGAAAAAGAAAAAAGTAAACATAAGGATGACGAACAAGAAAATGGTCCGGAAATCCAACTGACGCAGGCCAAAATGGAACTACAGGTAAAAAAAGCAAAGCGATTTCAGGCAATTAGAAACCTAAAATCGGCTGCGAAGTCAAGTGGGTTGTCACAGGATTCCCAGCCGCGGATTTCAACAATCTTCTGTCCCGTTTCTAAAGAGCCCCCCTACCAAGAGAACCCGGTTGAAATAGAAACCAACGAAAGCAATATATCTAAAACCCAGAGGAATATAGACATTTCAAGTGAGCATCAGGGCACTTCAGAGGCGGGTATCAAGAATGGATCTCTGTGCACCCCAAATTGTACTACGAGCGTCAGACTCTCAGATTCTAAAGATAAAACAGAAATCTTTGAAGAGGGCAAACAAGTGGATGGAGAAGATGACTCGTCTGCCGATTATTGTGCCCCCGACGCATTATCATCGATGAATGCGAGCAGTATAGCGACAAATAGCTTAGCACATATAGAAGATCCAAGTGACTCAAACCTAAATTCTAAGCCAAACCCAAACTCAAACATCTCTAATATAAACAAGCCGGGAACGGACCCGGAATCTGAGCCTGAATCAATATCAGAGTCCGAAATCTATGAGACAGGGATGTCAACCTCAAGTGAACCCCCAGGATTACGATACGAAGAAATCCACACAGACTCTATTGATTTATCTAACTCCAAGTCTAGCTCCAAAAAACAGAACAACTCTCCTAAAGATAACAGTGCCATAAAAAAAAAACAAGAAAGAAAAAAAAGAAGACAAAGGAGACAAAACAAATTGTTGGACGAAGATACTACAGACCAAGGAAGTACCGTAGAACTAGTCTATCGGCTTGATCAAAAACACAGGAACACTTCCCCACACGCTACGACCAAGCCACATTCAAAAACAAAACCAAAATCAATAGGCGACGACATGGTGGCTAGTGAACCATCCCTGGTAGACGTATTCAATTCAATAAAGAAGTTTCAACTGGATGTTAAAGCTGACAACAAGAAACTCCAAGGGGCTATCAGTAAAGTAGGCCAAACATGTTTGGAAATTTCAGATAGAATGGCCTCGGTCGAACAACGCACTGAGAATCTTGAAACAGACGTCCTGGCTCTCCAGAAACAAGGTCAATCACAAGAAGGGATTATTCGTGATCTAATGATGAAGGTAGAAGATCATGAAAACCGGGCTCGCCGCAATAATCTACGCATTTTGGGGATCCCCGAGGGATTAGAGGGGAACGATCCAAGGAGTTATATGCTATCCCTGTTTAAAGACTCATTCCCCGAGCTTGCTTCATGGGATTGGGAGAAGGAGATCCAGCGAGTCCATCGCTTTCCTTTTACCATCAACAAAAAGTCACAAGGATCAGAGCAATATATCGGAGCAATGCTTGTCAATTTCGGTAACTTTCTTTTACGGTAAGCAATCTTTGACTTGGCAAGACCGACCAAAAAAAGACAATACAAAGGATATGCTTTCTTTAGCAGACCCGATTTTGCCCATGCAACGGTCTAGAGAAGATGGCGATTACGGCAACTCTTTTCCCCATTTGAAAAGATTGGCGCAACGGTCTTCTTACTCAATCCAGCTAGACTAAAAGTTATATTTAATGGCATAACGAGAAGCTTCTCCAGCGAGATTCAAGCACAATCCTATTTGGAAGAGATCTCCGACCAAAGTAAAGATAAAACAAATCTTTTGAAAGGGAAAAAACACAACAAATAGAGACCATACGCTTGCAGTCAATGGGCTGGAACATAGGTAGAGAGGGAGAGCCGAGATTCTCCTTGAAAAAGTGGGTTGACAGGTAAGATTATTGTGGAATAAGTAAACGCCTATAAATGATAGTCATTGAATAAAATTACTGATTAGGGTTATCAGCTCTTCAGAAGTTACAGGGGTCAGGGCCTAGAACCACCAACTTCCGAAGGACCTGCGAAATGCCCACTACCTGGGCCCACGGGCAACAGGTAGCCTCATCAGATGGAGGGAGAGTGGGTTTTAGTTGTTGTGGGGAAGACGGGGGAGGGAGAAGGGGGCAACGGTACAGGCAAATTGAAAGGGTGGAACTAATGATCAGGCTAAGATATAGGATAAGAAGAGCACAATGCCAAATGAATAAAAAAAGATTTAATTTTAGAAGTACACCAAATTTACAAAATAAATTGCTAAATTGAGAATACTAACTATGAATAGATGTGGGCTTAATGACATCAAAAAAAGGCAAAGATTAGCAATAGGTTTACATTCAATAGGAGCAGAAATATTATGTCTTCAAGAAACACATATAGAGGGGTCACAAAGACATCTGCTTAAAGATTTGGGATATACGAATCTTCATCCAAATCTTATCCCAAAAGGAAGTTGGCCAAGATAAGGAAAGATCACTCTCCCATTGCTCCTCTACTTTGCTTTTGAGTCTGGGAAGAGTGTGTGTATGAAGTTGTTTATAAAGGACAGAGGCTTTTGGAAGGGTTAGTAAAGTTGAATGAAGGTGAGTAATAGGATCAGGAGCAGAGGTAGAAGGGCGGGATTTGGGAAGTTTATTATAGGTTTCCATAACTGATGTTTTAAGGAGAAGATATTGGGGAATAGAGGATAGGGGTAAATTAAAGGTGAGGCGAAGAGTTGGGAACATAATGATCTCAGTGTTCGAATTCTTGACTTATTATTGGCGGTTGCATTTCAACAAATCACTGTCAACTGGAAATCTACATCCAGTATCACTTTCAAAGCTTGGTGGTATAATGTTTGTTACAACCACAGACTTGATAATGCTTTTGTTTTTCCTGCACAGTTGGCAACTAAACGTGCTGAGTTATGGCTTCCTATTACGTTATATCTAGATAATTGTACAACCCGTTCCTTCCGTCCTCCACCTGCTCAGCAGGAGGTTCCCAAACCCCCCTGATACCCTTTCCATTTCTTCATGTTAGGCTAAACTATTTTATTGCATAGCTATAATTGCATTTATTTCTACTGTATATTTAATGTACCCTTTATTTTTTTTATGCCTTGATACCCATGATTGATTTCTATATTTCGAATTGTTCATTTCAAATTGCATTGTTCTTCTTTCTTTTTCTTACTCAATCATCATATGTTTTCCTTTTACCCTCATCCCCTTATTGTGTTTTTTTTCCTCATAATGCTATGTTCCTATTTTGTACTCTTACCTTGTATTTCTTTTAATAAACTTATTTTTGAACTTAAAAGATTTGGGATATAGAGTTGTTGTCGCCACCACCCAACCAAACTCGTGGGGTAGCTATTTTAGCGCGAGGTGGGGGGTTGAGTTTTTTAAGATCAGCTTCAGATCCATCGGGTAGATGGGCCATTACAGAATGTCAATGTATAAGCGGGAAAAAATTTACTGTCTCTTCAATCTATGGCAACGTCACAGACGATCCAACATTGTTACAGTTCCTATCTAATGAATTAGCACACTGGCCTGTTCCTATGATCATGTGTGGGGATATCAATATCAATCTCCCACCAATTTGGCTTTCGGAACTAACATTTAAATATCAAGGCCGGAAACCTAGAACATACAAGGCCTTGGTGGAACTCTGTCATGTTCATGGGCTGGTAGATTGTTGGGAGATGAAAACACCGCAAAACCATGGATATACTTTTTTTCCCCACCCCCATCGCAAACTGGCTAGATTGGACTATATGTTCATTTCCAATGTAATTCTATCCAAATGCTCTATAAATAAGCTGCCGAGGGTTTTTTCAGACCATAATCCTCTGCTTTTGAGTTTTAATATCGACATTATTAAATCTGATCGCCGTAACTGGACCTTTGAAAGAGCTCTGCTAACCAATGACAAATATTGCACCCATATGGATCAATGGATCCCAGAATTTTTAAGTTTCAACATGGGTAGCGCCCCGCTAGAGGTGGTATGGGACTCATTAAAGGCAGGGATAAGGGGAGAAACCCTCGGATTTTCTATTCAAAATAACAAAAAAGCCAAACAAAACTTAAAAGATCTTGAGGAGAATTTGGCCAGGAAAGAAGATCTAATCAGAGTACTTCAAGAGGGGAGCAATATCGATGAGGCAATCAGAGATGTAGCGATAGCAAAAAACCTAATATCTGAAATATTCACTCGCAAAGCAATCCTTAAAGCTACAGCGAATAGGGAAAAAATTTATGAATGGAGCGAACAGGTAGGGCACCAATTAGCCATTAGTGTAAGAGAACAAAATTCTAAAAATACGATTAAAGCCATAAGAGACCCTTTTCTGGGCCTAACTCATGATACAAACGACATCAGAGATGCCTTTAGGAGATATTATGCAGAGCTTTATTCTGAAACAGATATTAAACAAGATAAAATTGATGAGTATCTAATTTCGGATATAAGGACCTGCCTATCCAAAGCAGATGAGGAAACTCTCGCTGAAACACCAGACTGGATAGAAATTTTACTATCCATATGCAGTCTTCCATCAGGCAAGGCATCAGGTCTGGACGGTATCCCCGTGGAATTTTATGTCAGATTTAGTAGCTCACTCAAAGATATCCTAACCCAGTTGTTTATCCAGGTCTTTATGAATGGAAATCCTCCGGCCTCTTGGGCATGTGCAAAAATTATAGTGTTCCCTAAAAAAAATAAAGATCCGACAGAATTAGGCTCATACCGTCCAATTACCCTAATTAACAATGACTCCAAAATATATTCCAAACTGCTAGCAAGTAGATTGGCACCTCTGATCCATAAAATTGTATCTGCTAGACAACACGGGTTTGTTCCTGGAAGATTAACCACAGACCACGTTCAGAGGGTGATAACCCTCTTTGACGTTGCCGAGGTAGCAGGAGACGCTATGGGGCTAATTTTATTAGATGCTGAAAAAGCATTCGACAGGGTCTCCTGGCAATATCTATGGTCGGTCATGGCAAAGAGTGGGATCGGGGAGCATTTTATTAAAGCAGTACAGAAAATGTATATTGCTCCCGAAGCAGTCGTTATGATTAATGGGGTCGCATCGGATACTATCAAAGTGACAAGAGGCACAAGACAAGGGTGCCCATGTTCTCCCCTACTCTTCGCCATTTACATCGACCCCTTTATCGCAAAGCTAGAAACGAATCCGACCATACTACCAATTAAGACATCGAATGATGAAACTAAAACTCTAGCCTTCGCAGACGATATTGCGATTGTGACATCTGATCCAATTACAACAGCAAGGATAATGGAGGAAGAAGCTAAAAAGTTCGGGGAGATTTCGGGATACAAATTAAATCAAACCAAAACCCAGATTGTAATAAATAATAATATCAGTGTGGATGATGCAAGAGTTACTGATAGTGCATTATATCTCGGCATTAATATCACATCCGATCTGAATAAACTAGTGGCCCTGAACCTAGACCCTTTAGTCAAACAGACAAATAAAACCTTATCGTGACTTCACAACCTGCATTTAACAATAGTCGGAAGATGCAATCTCATTAAAATGTTTTTTTTGCCCAAATTTTTGTACTTATTCCGGGCAATCAGTCTCAACTTTGACTTATCACTCTTTAATGAAATAGACAATATGCTATCTCGCTTTGTTTGGGGCTATGGAAAAACACGAAGAGCCTACAAACATATCACACACTCCAGGGACAGAGGTGGCCTAGCCCTCCCTAATTTCAAACTATATTGGTGGGCTACAACCATCAAATACAGTTGTTTACTGTTAATCCCCAAACAAGACTCAACGCCAATTTGCTTGACTCCAACTCCACAGGAATTAATTTTGGCTAATAATGCCAATAACCATCTCTGGAAACTACCCTATGAATGCCATCTAAAGAAAGAACGATTTAAAACTCTCAAGGGTATCTATACAGTTTGAAACATGGTTCGGAAACATTTGGCGATAGGCAGGTTTTCATTTTATACTCCGATAGAAAACAACACCAATCTGCCCGAAATTTTTTTGGATTCCTGCATGCCGCGATGGGTTAGTTTGGGAATTTCACAACTCGGCTCGTTTTACGATTCAAATATGGGCTGAATTTGCATGATTTTTGTACGTTTTTACAATCAAGAGATTTTATTCTCAAAAAGGGGGGACCCAATGGTTGCTTTAAGAAAATCCCCACAATTAACACTGTGGTTAGTTCGGCTAGGGTAAAAATTGGAGACATTTATAAAGAACTAATTGCTGCACTACCAGATGATATTGATAAACATGCAAATATCTGGCAAAATAGGATCAATATCACAGAGGATCTAGCCCACAAAGCACTCAAATTATCCAGCTCTATTCTAATGTCCACCAAGCTACAAGCTCAGTTCTACAAAACTTTTTTCGACCTCTATTATACACCTGAAAAAAATTCAAAATGGGGAGTGGGGAAGGGGACTCTCTGCCCCAGATGCAATAAACCTAAAGCCGATCTGATACATATGTTGGCTACATGTCATGCTTTAGATAATGTTAAACGAGAAGTCTCTGACTTCTTATCAGAAATATTCAAAGTTGATATAGAGATCAGCACACTCTGGGTGACAAATAGAAAAACAACAATTGCTGGACGGAATGTTGCACAATGGCAAAACATTCACCCCCAGTCACAGATCTGGGTTTAATCCATCGTTATTTTGCTCACCACACCACCCCAGTTTAGACATAGCCATATGCAAATCAGTATTGACCCTGTGCCTCATGGGAACAGTCCAGCCCCATTTGCATTTGTCACCCCGAGTGGGACGGGTATGCTCAGACGTGAGTCCCGTGCTCTCCACACCACTGGAGTCAAGCTATCCTGGCTGATGATGGCTGATAGCCTGAAACCGGTCCTAGGATGCTTGATTCCGGTCCAGGAAAGACATGGCTCTGCAGTTCGGGCTGGACTGTTCCCATGGGGCACAGGGTCAAGGCTGATTTGCATATGGCCATGTCTGAACTGGGGTGGTGTGGAGTGCAAAGAAACGATGGATTTAGGCCCAGATCTCTGTACTGGGGTGAATGTATGACATTGTTCTGCATTCTGTCCATCAACTGCTGTTTTTGCATTTTTCACCCCGAGTGGGACGGGTATGCTCCGACGTGAGTCCAGTGCTCTCCACACCACTGCACTGGAGTCAAGCTATCCTGGCTGATGACAGCTGATAGGCAGAAACCAGTCCTAGGATGCTTGATTCCGGTTAAGGGAAGACATGGCTTGGCAGTTTGGGCTGGACTGTTCCCATGAGGCACAGGGTCAAGGCTGATTTGCATATGGCCATGTCTGAACTAGGGTGGTGTGGAGTGCAATAAAACGATGGATTTAGGCCCAGATCTCTGTACTGGGGTGAACGTATGACATTGTTCTGCATTCTGTCCATCAACTGTTGTTTTTGCATTAGAGGCCTGAAAGGCATGCTGTAAGACCAGAACTGGTGCCTGCAGGTTAGCCTGTCACTCAGAGGTGAAATTACTTCACCTGAAGTCTGCACTTCTATTGGAGCCAAGGGTCTGCCTAGCACCTAGAAGCATGCCAGTCTGCTTATAGAGGCAAGGAAAGCACATAGCCCTGCAGGAGAACTGAGTGATAAGGAGATGAAGTCAGCATATTTCCAGCAGGAGAAACACCCAAATGAAGATGACTAGCCATGGGAAGAAAGTAAGGAGTAACCCATCTTCTGTGGAGTTTTCAGCTCTCCTTGCACCCGTTTGGAACCGCACTAATCTATACAAGTGAGATGCAACATCGTTTCATTTGGTGCCTTGCTGTGTACCCGAAAGACTGGCTCTGCCAATTCCTGACATGGGAACTGTCCCAAGTAGAACCACCATCATCACTGATGTAGGAGCCCTGTTCGACCAGGGAGGCTGCAACTGCCAAAATTATAATCCACTGTATTACCGGCCCTCGGCTCTAAATTAACTGATCGGGTCACTGTGTACAAATGGCTTGGGAGTCTGCAACTGAAGATGATCGATCACCAGCTGAAGAGCCCACTGGGAGGCTGCTACAGCTATGATCGAGTCACCATTTCCAATTGGACCGGATGGCCGCAAGTGCCAAAAGCAATCACTCTCTGAGAACAAGGACTGGATGGTGCAACAACTGTGACTAAGTTTCTATTCTGCAGAGGCCTCAGAGGTTTCAACTGTTGAAGACAAGCGTTTCTTTGTGGCCCTGCCATGCTACATCCTGTTAGTGGCTCATGACACAAGTGAGGCTGCAGCACCATGTCACAGCAGGTCCTGTGACAGGAACAGGTTTGCCCAGCACACTTGCCTGCACCATCAGAGATGCAGCTATACCAAGAAGATAAAGCATGGCATAAATACCAATACACTGAAAAACTGAGTGTACAGAAAAGTCTGCTATATGAGCAAGATACTTTTCTTCACCTCCATGAACTCTTTGTTAAAGTTCAACTGATCCATGTATTAGCCAGTGTGGAAATCCAGAATTAATTGCACCTGTGCTTGTTAATGCCTATGCTCATATGATATACCGGGAACTGTAGAGATTAAAGCTTCTAGAGAGGCCACAATGGCAGCAGACCTTACTCAGAATAGTAGCCCACAAGCCTGTAATTCTTCCTGAGTTTGGCGCCCTTTCCCCACACTACATCCGCGAAAAGCCTTTGCCATCTCGTCCTTGCTACCATGACAGGCAAGTGAGAAAACAATACACTTGACCCAGTTTATACAGGTAGTGTTGGTGAGGCTCGAGAACACTAGTAGCAAATGACCATGATTAGCACTGTGGTGGTCAAGTAGCCCCCGTCTGCCTTGTTGAGCGGGGTCTGACAGTATGCAAATTGTTTATAAGTAAGATCTACAGAGCTATAAGTGGGGGGCGTGGCTTGGCGCCCGAGAGGAATGGCGGCGCCTGAGTGAGGCTCCGCGGCTGCTCCAGGGAATATCCTCTTTACCCGCTGCCATTTCCTGCATGGAGACTGGTTCCTGCCATCGGAGCTCTACAGTTCTGCTCCGCAACACTTGACGACTTTCTTCATCACCCCCAGACGGAGCATTTGCCCACAGCGTCTCAGACGGCTTTGACTGTAACTGCGGCAGCCATTTTATATCAGCCGGTGCGCTGAGTTCCTTCGCTGTGGTGCGAGTGCTCAACTCTGTACCTTGCACTCAGAGGCTGACATGCTCCATGTCTTTCCTTTCAACGGCTGCATGGCGTCAGGAGCCCCTTTTCGCTTCTCAATAACCCAGCGTCTCAAACAGTGAGTCTGTGGAATTTTTTATTATTTCGGCGCGGACGCCATTTTGTGCAAGCTGCCGTGCCGCGCTCTCCCTGTCAGGATGGGACAATGTTGCTTCATAGCCATTTGCCTCAAGTTTAGCCTCAATTGTTCCTTTTGTGTACTTTTCCTTCACTGACATTACGTTAGCATTGCACTTGCTTTGCGTTTGCAGTAGATTACTTACTGCTCTCGTATTACTACGACCAACGCTTTGTCATGGTTAAATGCCTCTCCAATGCGTCACGGTGATAACCTGATGACCCCTTGCTGGACGGAGCCCGCACTTGAGGGGGCATTTGTTTGGATGCGCAGCTTTTCACCTATTGATAACCCTTGGCTTCCAGCGCGCTTTTCGGTGCATTGTTGCATTTCAATCTAAGCACAGCCTCTGCAGTGACCATCTACTGTCCTTCTAATATGTTCTTTGGCGCATTGACATCTTTTTTTCCTCATGATGCTTTTGGAATGACTCCATCCTGTTGTAAGTGATGCTGCTGATATCCTACGCAGTCCATGTTTTATATTTTTGGCAGCCTGTATGCTTTCTTCATTGCTAGCTTTTGCTGGGTCCTATTGATACTACTTCCAACTACATGGCCACTGGATAGTTACTTGTTTTCCTCAAACCTCACGGTTCACAGCCTGTATCTCTACACAGAGGTTGCTATCCTTCAGCGTTTTGCTGTTTTTTTTAATGTACTGTGCAGGTTTTCTTCTGACTATGCACTCACTGACGGACTTCTTCAATTAATGCAAGTGGTTAGGTTATAAACCTGTTTGGACGATTTTTCATTTCACAGAGCGTCCATTCACCCTTCTGTGTGGACAGAAAGTGCTACGCAATTTCCTCTTTTCATATCTGTTTATTTTTATGAGGCGATTTATATCTATGTCGCGCTCACCTTCCAAATCAACTACAAAGGTGGCCTTTGTGAAGAACTCCAAAGTATTTTCTGCTTTCTCTAAGCTGGAAGATTCTCTCACCTCTTCTGATTCTGATACTATCATGGATCTTCCTCCGCCACCATCAGGGAAATCCACCACCAAGAGACTAAAAAAAAGATCCTCCTTCACCACCCAAGCAGTCCGCGCCTGTTTCCATGGAACTTTTACTGGAGAAGATACGCTCATTCCGCCCCTTTCTGGAAGAGATTGGGACTTTGCGTCCTTTCATGGAGGAAACTAACGTCAAGCTTCAGGCTCTTAATGATAGCTGGTCACAAATCGAATCAAGAGTTTCTACAGTTGAACAGTCGGTTGCTTCCTTCCAAGAAACTACTACCAAAGTTCTTCGTTTAACTTCACATGTGGATACCCTCCAAAGGCAGGTGGAAGAGTTGGAAAATAGAAATAGACGTAACAACCTCCGTATTTACGGCCTAACAGAAGGTCTTGAGTGTGCGGACCCTATCACTTTTTTCAAATAATTTCTCCCTAAGCTGCTCCACTTGCCAGAAGGTACAATTCTCAATATTCAGCGTGCTCATCGTCTGGGTCGCCCTCCTACTTCCACCTCTTCATCACAACGTCCACATAGTGTTATCCTTTACATTTTGGAATGCACCGATCTCTTGTAGGTTCTTACAACTGCCAAGGCTTCTCCCAAATTGACATGGTCAGGTTCTTCCCTGTTCTTTGCCCAGGACTATGCTAAAGCAACCG
Source organism: Lissotriton vulgaris (assembly GCF_964263255.1). Lineage (NCBI taxonomy): Eukaryota > Metazoa > Chordata > Amphibia > Caudata > Salamandridae > Lissotriton > Lissotriton vulgaris. The sequence goes on along the minus strand of NC_141696.1, from coordinate 999,460,168 downwards.
CAAACCGCCGGAAGGCCTTCCTTGGTATGAGAGATGACCTTCGTTCCATGGGTGCTCGATATGGCCTGTATCATCCTTGTTTGTTCAAAGTCACCTACAACAACAGGACGACCACCTATGAGTATCCAGAGAGACTGCAGAGTTTCATCAATGCACACAAAATGACTGTCATGGATTCCTCTGGTCCTTCTTCATCCTGCCCTGGTTGAGATGTCACTTTGTTTGTCCTTGCACTGTTCATGTTTCCTCATGTTTCTGTTTTCTCTTTTACATGATTCTCTCTTGACTGTTACTCATATTTACTTATATAGTGGTTGATTGTTTGTTCTCTCTTGTTGAAGATTTGTAACCTTTTAGTCCATCTCCCTTCTTTGCCTCCACAGGATCCCCTCCTCATTTGATGATGTTTCCCTGGTTTCCCGCCCAGCCGTCCTCGGATGTGTTGCCTTACCTCTATGGCTCCCTTCCCCCCCCCCAATTCCTCCTCATCTTCTCCTCTTATGGGTATGTCCATCCACTGTTTTTTCCTCTTCCCTTGTTTTTTTATGATCCTTTGCTTTTTTTGTGTGCTTCAATTCCTTTGGCTGTGTTGTAACCACAACATCTTCCTTCCAGGTTGTATTTTTCTTTATTTCCTCTCTCTTCTTCTCCTTTTCTTCCTGCATTTCTCACTGCTTTCATTTCCCTCTTTCTTTAAGCACACTTTTTCATTCTCGTTCATCTGCACACTGGCAAAACATTCACCCCAGTCACAGATCTGGGTTTAATCCATCGTTATTTTGCTCACCACACCACCCCAGTTTAGACATAGCCTTATGCAAATCAGTCTTGACCCTGTGCCTCATGGGAACAGTCCAGCCCAAACTGCCAAGCCATGTCAGACTATCGCTTAGAGGTGTTCCAATCTCTATCCTTAATGTTTACGGTCCCACTACTGGTGAACCCCGTTTTTGGGCTGAGTTTTCTCCATGCATGGATGATAATTTCATTCTCGCAGGAGATTGTAATCAGCCTCTTGATCCGTTTATAGATAGGAAATCTGATGCCACTTTTATCCCTACTAAACCGCACAAACTTTTCACCCAGGCTATATCCCAACATAAACTTGTTGATTCTTGGTGACTTTGCAACCCAACTTTGCAGGAATTTACCTTCTACTCCCCATATCACCGTTCCCAATCGCGAATTGACTACATTTTTGTTTCCCATGATCTTGCTCAAACGCTTAGTGCAGCAGATATTGGTCCGATTTTGCTCTCGGATCATGCCCCTGTTGTAGTTAGCCTTGATGTGCTCCCAAAAATTGATGGGCCCGGGAGATGGCATTTTAATAATACCCTCCTCTTGGATCCCAAGTATTCTACTTCCTTCACTGCATTTTTTGATTAATTTTTTCTATTTAACGATGTTCCGCCTACTCCAAAACATACTGTCTGGGATGCTTTCAAGGCAGCCTCACGCGACTTTATTATTAATTATGTCGCAAAGAAACGCAGGACTGCGCGTCACTCCACTAAAACTCTCCTCAATGACATTAAGCGATTGGAACATGCCTATTTCACCTCACATTCCAAAGATAGTCTGACAGCTCTAGTTGCTGCTAAGCTCAAATACAATGAAAAATCTACTAAAGATGCTTCCTTGTATTTACTTAAATCAAGTGCTAAATTCTATGGTGGTAGGAACAAGGCTGGGAAAATCCTTGCCAATTTTCTGAAGGTTAAGTATAATAAGATGAATATTGAATCTGTTTATGATTCCAATACACATTTACATCACAAAGATGCTGACATCCTTGCCACATTCTCCCACTTCTACGAGACCTTATACACATCTGACACCAAACCATCTCCTCATTCTCTTACTCATTTCTTCTCAACTATTCAACCTCCTTCGCATTTCCCTCTTGATCTATCCTCCTTGGAGACTGACATCTCACAGAAAGAGTTACTCAGCGCACTCCATCATCTTAAACCTAACAAAGCTCCTGGCCCAGACGGCTTCACTGTCGAGTTTTACCTTCATTTCTCCAAATTATTGATCCCAAAATTGCACTCTCTTCTCCATTCCTTCGCTGACTTAGGTGCCTCCTCAGGATCCTTTTCAGATGCACACATCTGTTTAATACCTAAGCCTGGTAAAGATGTGCAATACTGCAAGAATTACAGACCTATCTCCCTTGTTAATATTGATTATAACATTTTCGCCAAGTCTTTAGCAATAAGACTAGACCACCTTTTACCTGATCTTTTGGGAGAAGAACAGTCTGGCTTTGTTAAAGGTCGTTACATCACGGATAATACCAGGCTTTTGTTTAATATCTTGTCAAAGTCATCTCATCTCCAAACCCCCCTTGCCGCGATAGCCCTGGACGCTGAGAAGGCATTTGACAGGGTTGAATGGCCTTATCTCTTCCACACTCTTGGTTGGTTCGGGTTTGGCCCTAAATTTACTTCCCTAGTCTCTTTACTATATTCTCACCCACGTGCTGCAGTCTATGCCAATGGTCAAATTTCTCCCTACTTTGACCTTGGCAGGGGAGTTCGTCAGGGATGCCCCCTTTCACCCTTTCTTTTTAATCTTGCTTTAGAACCTTTTTTATCCAGACTACGCCAGAATCCTGACATCCATGGCTTTCAGACCACGGAATCCTCCATTAAACTTGCTGCATACGCAGATGATATTCTACTCTTCATCTCTAATCCCACGTTCTCTATTCCTGCTTTCTTGGAAGAAGTATGACAATATTCCTCAATCTCTGGCTATAAGCTTAATAACGATAAATGTGAGATCCTCCCCCTGACAAAATTCACCTTCAAACCTGACTTTAGTTCCTCTCATTTTACCTGGAGCCCTTCTCACATCAAATATTTAGGATTGTATATTACTCCTTCCATCCATGACACTGTTTCCCTTTGCCTTACTAAATGCACTCAGAAAATCTCTGACCTCACAGCCCGGTGGCACCCTCTTTACCTGTCTTGGTGGGGTCGTTTGGATACCGTTAAAATTATGTTATCCCCCAATGTTTTATATACAATCTCCAATATCCCTGTCTCTATCCCAGCCACATTTTTTAAGAAAATCAATTCAGTTTTGTCCTCCTTTTTATGGCATAAAGCGAAACCCAGAATGTCCCTTGCTAGGCTCATTCGCCCCACCACTGAAGGAAGAGTTAATTTTTCTGACTTTCCGTCGTACCATAAGGCTTTTTTGTTGCGCCAAGCTTCCTTCTGGCTGCAGGACCCTGATTCCCCCTCTCCCCCATGGACCAAGGTTGAGCGCCTTTTCCTTTCCCCTTTTTCTTTTGCTGAATATATCTCTTTCTCATGTAAACCCTTTTCGATTCCCACTTCTATTCATAAATTCACTGTCAAACTCCTTTTATCCTCTAAACCTCCCCCCTTACAACTAATGCTGATTTCCTCTCGTCTACTATATGGCATAATAAATACCTTTTAATCCGAGGTAAACCCATTTATTGGAGTTCTTGGAGATCCAAGGGATTGATCTGTATATCGCAGCTCTTTTCACAATCCACTTTTCTGCCTTTCCAAGCATTGCGATCCACCTTTAAGTTACCGTCCTTCTTTGCTCCCAAATATCTTCTCCTTAAAGCAGCGGTCATGGAGGTTTATACAAAACTCTTGTTGGTACCCCCCTCTTCTTTTATTTCACCTGACCTTACCCTCCAACTTCACTCTATTCTATGACCCCTTCCCAAAGCTTCTGTTATTTACCAACACTTCCATGCAAATACACTCCCCAGATCCAAATCCACGGTTGAGGAGCATTGGGGAATTTACCTTTCTACATCATGGCCAATATCTTTATGGGACAAGATTTGGACAAAGGTTCATAAAACCTCTAGATCGGCATCCTTGACTCCACAAGCGATTCCCTATCACCCCTGATATATGTTGGTCTTGCTCCTCACCCAATGCCACTCTTTTTCATATGCTGTTCCTCTGCAAAAATGTACATGCCTTTTGGTTGCAGGTTTGGGCACAAATCAATGTTATTTTTCATACTTGTATTCCTTTTTCTCCCACTCATGTCTTTTTGGGGAGTCTTTCTCCTTGTTGGGATGAGACTGACCTGTATGTTTGTATTGTTGATTTATTACTGGCTGTTGCATTCCAACAAATAACTATTAATTGGAAGTCCTCCTCTCTATCACTTTCAAAGCATGGTGGTATAATGTATGTCATAACCATAGACTTGACACTGCTTTTGTTTTTCCTGCCCAGATGGCAGCTAAATGTGCAGACTTATGGCTTCCTGTTACGATAGTTGTAGTTGTACAACTTGTTCCTAGTGCCCACGACCTGCTCAACAGTAAGTTTCCAAACCCCCTTGATGCCCTTTTTTCATTCCCCTTTCTTTGTTAACATGATTACCTGCATAACCTCACTTGCATTTACTTTTATTGTATATTTACTGTACCCTTTCATTTACTTTTATTGCCCGTGATAAGTTTACTGTTGTAACTTCTATATTTGTAATGTATTCTGATTTTTCTTCCTAGGTTCTCCCTTCCCTCCCCCCTCCCCTTTTCCTTCCCTCACAATTTCTTTACTGTATTATGTATTCATACCTTTTATTATGTTCAATAAACCTTTCTTGAACTTACAGAGCTATAAGTGAAGCACCTGCGTATTAAACAGTTTGACATGAATAAAATATGCCTGACAAATTATGGCTGATAAAGTAATATTTAAAGGTAGTTGGCGAATGCAACTGCAGTGGGAGAGAATTCCATATGAGATGACCCAAAACAAAAGAATAGACTAGGGGAATAGCAAGATCTTCTAGAACCCTGTTGTAAAGTAAAGATTCGGGCAGTAGTGACCGGTGTCGGAGGAGAGGTGCATGGTGGGGGGTCGACGACGATTACAACACAAAAAAGGGAGACAGAGAACTTACCTGCCGCCTACAGCCTGCCGCATCGTCGGTCTTTTGCTCCTCTCGTGGCTCCACTGCAGGCAGATGCTCCCAGCCTCCTCTCTGGCCAATCCTGAAGCTGCTCACCATGCAGGATTTGCGCTCCCAGGGAGACAGGGAGCCTGTGATTTGTTGTCTCCGACCCAGCAACACAGCTATACAGTAGAGAACCGTCATGCACACTGATATTAGTGTCCACCACTCCTTTCAGTGCCTAGCATCCTCCTAGCTCCGCCCCAAGACTCGGCTTGGAATCAAAATAAAATTATAATAAACCAAGGTTTACTAAAGTTTTATCTTTCTTCTTTTTAATGCTGCTGGCGGTGGATGGGTGGGGCTGACGCTCCTCCACTATAGTGGAGGAGCCCCTGATGGATTCAGGCCTATATTTCTTCTGAAATTAACTGTTTGCTATATGAAATGAGCAAGCAGGTCATGGATCTAAAGTAATGAAGCTAGTTGTTGTTAACTTCTGCCTTGAGTCCTAGGTTCAACCTGTGCTTTCAGCAGAAGTAACACAAAAAAATCTTCATCAAGAGTTTTACATTTCAAATGTACAGCACACACAGTGGTGCATATTAGTGGTGTTATTGGATGCAAAACATGGGAGACTGATCATCAAGTAATCTGGTATCATTGGATGCAATACATGGAAGACTGTTCATCAAGTAATCTGGAGACCAAAGCATTCCATGGATTTCTCAAAACTGGCACCTTGTGTTACTGTAATAAGCCTCCACAGAGGATGAACATTTTGATGAAGCTGATGAGTTTACAAAAAAATTCCACCCACAATATTATATAAACGTGCTAAATATTAACATGAAAAATGTATAATAAGTTAAACGTTAGACAATGTGCATTTATTTGATGTGCAAATGTCAAAATGTTGTTGATTTTAAGCAGAAATGTTTGATTTCTATTGTTTTTTGTGTTTTTTTAAATTACATTTTTCCATTTTAGCAATACAAAAGGAACAAAGATGCAATAATGAAGCATAACATCACAATAAAAATAAGAAAGAAAAAGACAACTTAAGACAAAGTACATTCCCGGTGTGTCTTCAGAATATTGGGCAATTAAGGGAAATCAAACAAATATTGCATAAATGAATATCAAAATACAATCGTCAATGAGAGGAATAATGAGTACAATAATTTAGAGACACCAGTACTCTATAGTCGACACAGCCCTGTAGAGCGTTGTTCAGTAGTGACAGAGTCCGTCATGACTGCTGAGATCTCCCTGTGGAGGGGGATGTTTCAGTGCGCTCTCGAGCCCGAGCCTCAATGTAAGTAGTGTGCAAGCTCCAGAAGTTCTTGGGTCGGTTCCTAGGGGGAAGTAGCTTGCTAAATGCTTCTGTTTGTGTATTGCAGTACATCATGTCCTTAGACCATTAAGATAGCGAGGGGGGAGAACCCTGGGACCAATGCAATGCTATTACATGCTTAGCGACCAAGAGGGCCATATCTACAAAGCGTCTGATGGGTTTCTGCAAATTTTAAGAGTAGCCGAGGAGAGCTAGTAGCGGGTCAGGGCTGATTGCCACATGCGTAACTGATCGGAGTTCGGCAAAGACTTGCATCCAAAAATCCACTATAGTGGGGCAGAGCCATGCTAAATGCAAAATGTCGACCTCAACCTCACCACATTGCTCGCAATTGGTCGTGTCATGTAGCCAAATTTGCGCAGATGCACATGTGTATGGTAGATTCAGTTAAGAAATGTAAACTGTATAAGGCGATATCGGCCGTAAAGTGAGATACGTTTGGTTGCTTCGCAGGAAAATTTCCCCATGTTGTCATCTATGTCAATCCCTACATTAGTCTGCTATTTGAATCTAGGTTTTACATATTGATTACGGCTCAGTTCCTGCATCAAAGAGTATATATGCAAAACTAGTCTATTAGGGGAGTCTACGCGAAGTAGTGTGGAGAAGGAAAGTACCTCCGGAGGTTCCAGTAACTCATCACTGAGCAGGTCTCGCAGAGCGCTTCTAGCCCTAAAATAGTGAAATGCGGCTAGGGGAGGCGGTGGCGGGTCCATCTCTAACAGGTCAGTCCAGTCTCTGCCTGTTCCGTCACTAAAGAAGGCTCCAATTGTGTTGATTCCCAGGGAGTGTAGAGCCGCTATCATTTCTGGGGAAGTGACAGTCGGGAGCCACTCGCACCAGGCTATGGCTGTGAGCGGAGAGTACAATATGGAAAGCGCTTGTCTGTTAAGGAGGTTATGCCAGGCATGAGTGGTAGCACTAATCGAGTCGAGAACAGCAGTGGTCTTACGTGGTGCGTGGATTAAAGCAGTCGCCAAGTGAGCAGGGGTCTGCATAAGACGCTCTATGTGTAGGTGAGGAAGGGGTGTCATAAGAGATATTCTGCCCAGGAGGGAGAGGGGAGACGGATCCACATCGCAAAATCCTCCTCAAGTTTATTAATGGCGCTGCTAGAATTTTCTCTGAACACTGGCTCAGAATCTGTGTGTATTTGAATTCCCATATAGCGCGCTGGGTCAGTAGACCATTGCAGAGGGAAGTCTAATTCCTCGGGGAGCCTCTAAGGGGTAAGGGGGAATATTACTGATTTCCCCAGTTCATTTTTAATCCTGAAAGCTCTCCGTATCTTACTGTTTCATGTAGGACGGGGGACACATTTTGGGCTGGGTCACAAACATACAGAACAGTGTCATCTGCATAGGAGGAAACTACTAGATTGAAACAAGGGAATCGGATTCCTTTATTGCTATGGTATTCCAGCAGAGCGCAGGCCAGTGGCTCAGCCACCAGTTGAGTACCTCTAGAGATTTTCAGGGGGGTGGTGACTATGTATCCCACCCGCACCTGAGCATTGGGGCTCACATATAAAGTGTTGATGAGGTTCAAAAAGACACTACCCAACCCCATGTATTCCACTCCACCGAATTGAATGCTTTTTCAGCATCTCAAAAAATTGCAGCCGCTGTGTCTGGTTTAGTGTGCTGAATGGCTCCAAGCACTGTACCAGATTGTACGTAAGTGTGCATCCTGGGATAAAGACAGCCTGCTCCGGTCCCACAAGAGTTGGCATCAGGGGGGGCAAGTCTATTTGCTAGCACTTTGGCAAAAATTCTCGTGTCCAAGTTCAATAGTGAGAGTGGACAGTAAAAGGAGCAGTTTTGTGGAGGTTTCCAAGGTTTTAAAATGACAGCTAAAAGTGCTTCTCTCATTGTAGGGGGCACGGAGCCCTCCTCAGCCATCTCCTCAAAGAGTGTTAGTAGGTGCGGAACAAGTAGCTCTGTAAACTCTTTGTAGAACCCCACTGTAAGCCCATCCTGTCCCGGCGCACTACAAGGGCGCATTGTGGATAAGGCTGCCCGTATCTCCCACGCCTCAAGAGGGTGCATCAGGTATTCTCTGTGGGATCTAGTAACCGGGACAGGTATTCCAGAATGTCCGATTGTGCAGTGCAGGACTTGGCTTTGTAGAGGTCAGCATAGTATGACCGAAACCACTCCGTCACTTTATCAGCGTCAGCAATAGTGTCGGTTTCGTCTTTAGTTAGTTCTATGGGGTGAGATGTTGCTCGGTGCCCCTTCATAAGGTTTGCCAGGGCGGTGCCAGATCACTCCCCCTCTTCATACGTCCGTGCTACTGCATATTTACCCATTAGTTTGACCTCTCTATCTGCCTCAGAGTGATATTCTTCTAGCGTGGTCATTCTAATCTAGCACTTTTTGTTCTAGTCTAGCCAAGGTTTGTTCTAATAGTGCCTGCCTTCCCCCTAATTGATTTCAGCACCCTGAGTGTTTAGAAATAGCGATGCCTCGATCATATACATTGAAAGTCTCCCAGATCGTAGTGAAGTTATTTGTTTATTTATTTTATAGTTTTATAGAGCGCGAACCAGACCCGTGAGGGTATCAGAGCACTTTACAGAATTGAGGGGGAGGAATACAAAGTGTAAGGATGGGAGGGATCACATTGGGAAAGCTAGGGATACATTGTACAAGAGGAGCATGCAGTCTTAAGTCCAAGCTACATATGAAATATAATTGAAGCAGGAAGATAAAAAATACAAGGGGGCTGCATTATACAGGAGATGCACGCCGTCAAAGGTCCAAGCTTCATGTGGGATAAAAATTAAAGCAGTTAAAAATTAAAGCAGGTAGGTATAATATACACGCAGTCTCAGCTCTTGGGGGAAGCCCCGGAGTGCAGAAAAATGTATCATCCATGGAGGTTGTGGATAATGCCGAGGAGGAGGGTGGAACAAATCGATGAGATGATTGAAAAGTATTTATTAGATGAGGTATTTTCCCATTAGGAAAATTTTGGTCTCCTTCTTAAAGTGTGCCAAGGATGGAAGTCTTCTGATGGAGGGTGGAAGAGAGTTCCAGATTCTTGGTGTGGCCCCAGGGAAGGCCCATTTGAAGGTTTTTTTTTCCGGAAGCGTGCTGGTTGCAACATCAGGTCTTTTAGCAGAAGGGGAGTTTCTGGCTTCTCCGTATATCACAAGTTTTTGTGCGAGAAATGTAGGGGAATTCGAGTATAGAGCTTTAGGAGTAATGCAGGCTAGTTTAAATTGTATTCTGGCCTCTATGGGAAGCCAGTTCAGAGCTTTTAGGTGGGGAGAGATGTGGTCAAATATTTTTGAGCCTGTTAGGAGTCTGGAGGCGGTGTTGAGGCAGGCTTTCAATGGGTAGCCCAGCAAGAGTAGAGCATTCATATTCAAGTGTGGAAATGACTAGGGCCTGGGTTGCCGTTTTAAGGTCGGACGCATCAAGGGAGGGTTTTAGGTTTCCAAGGTAGCTCTGGTGGAATGTAGCCGTTTTGGCCATAGAGTTTATATGGCCTTGCATATTCAGGCTGCCGTCAAGGGTTATACCAAGGGACTTTGCCGAGTCAACAATGGTGGGAGGGTAGTTTAGTGCCGTGATGGTCTTGATCCGTTCCTGGATGTCTGGATTGGGTTTGGGAGGGAGATCAGAAGAAATTTGGTTTTATTTGCATTGAGTTTCAGCTGGTTGGCAGTGAACCAATGGACTGTCAGTTTCAGTGCCTCGTTTAGGGAGGGAATGTCCTCAGGGGAAGAGATTTTTATGTAGACCTGTGTATCGTCGGCGTACATAAGATAGATGTTAACGGCATGAAGCACCTCAGTGAGAGGTTCAAAGTAAAGGTTGAAGATGGTGGGGGAGAGGGTTGACCCTTGGGGAACTCCAACAGAAACCAGAGAGGGGGCGGATAGATCACTGTTGATGAGGACTCTCTGTGAGCGGTTTTGGAGCAAGGATCTAAACCATTCAAGGACGGTGCCATCCAATCCTATCCTGAGTTTGAAGCATTCTTGGAGAATTTTGTGGTTCACCGTATTAAAGGCGGAGGAGAGGTCTAGAAGGATTAGGAAACAGGTTTTGCCTTGGTCTAGGGCTTGGAGGGCGTCATCCACAATGTGGAGGAGGGTGGTTTCCGTGCTGTGCCCAAGTCTGAAACCAGATTGGAAGTCATCTAGCAGGTGAAAGTTGTTGATGAGTAGGCTTAGCTGCTGTTGCACACATTTTTCCAGGACTTTGGAAAGGAGTGGGATGTTGGATGTGGGTCTATAGTTCTCAGCGGAGGAAGGGTTCAGTGTGTTTTTTTTAGGATGGGGACAACTTGGCTAGTCTTGAGCGAACCAGGAATTGAGCCCTATAGGAGGGAGGCCTTGATTATTGAGGTCCAGGAAGGGATGCTAGCCTGAGAGGCGGTAGCTAGGCAGTTAGAAGGGAGAGGATCATTAAAGTGATTGTTCGGTTTTAAGGAGGCAAGAATTCTCGAGATAGCGTGATCGTCATAGATTTTAAAGTTGGACCAGTGCCCTAGGTTTTTGGGGGAGGTTAGGAAGGACAACGCGGAGGGAAGAGGTGGAGCTGGCTGATTTTGATTTTGGTGATGGGTTTCTCATTTAAGTTCATTTCCAAGGGCAGAGATTTTGTCACAGAAGAAAGAGGAGAATACCTTGCTTGATATTAGGGGTTTAGGTGTTTCTTTGGCGGTTTTCGCTAGTTTTTGGATTGGTGTTTGACCAAGTCGAACAGCTTGCGAGGTTCTGAAAAATCTTTTTTTGTATTAAGGATTGACTTATTGTAGGCATTTCTGGCCTGTCGAAGAAGTTTTAGATGTGCTGCAGATGGGTGTTGTTTCCAGATTCGTTCCGTCTGTCGGAGGGATCTCCTCTCCAGGGATTTCTGTCCTTGATCTGTGTTCTTTTTAATTTTAGAGGTGCCAGGTTATCGAGAATGTCAGATATGGTGGAGGAGAAATGGTCCACTAGGTTGGTGACCAATATGCACTGTGGGGGGGGGGGATCAGGTTCTTGGTGTCCCTAACCCATCGTTTGGGAATCACAGGTTGAGGTGTCCATGATTTGTGGGTGCTGGGCAGGAGGAAGGTGATGGCATGGTGATTAGACCAATCACAAGGATCAATGGAGATACGTTTGACCGCTGAATCCTTGTCAATGATGCAGTCTAGGGTGGTACCTTTCGAAGAGTAGGGAGGAAGCAGGCTTGGGTAAGGGCTTGATCATCCAAGAAGTCTCTGATGGCATTGACCTGAGGGTCCTTAGGAACGTTCCAATGCAAGTAAAAATCGCCCAGGAAAATGTCGTTAGAGTTTGGGGACACCTTGGCTGTGATGATTTCCATGAGGAGGTCCGTAAAGGTGTCATTCTTGCCAGAGGGGTGGTAAAAAATTTGAAGTTTGCACAGCTGTGAGGTGGTGAGGTGTTGTTGTAGATGGCGAGTTCGAGGTATTCGCAGGAGTCCGTGGGGTCTACCAGCAGTTCCGTAACAAGGAGGTTGGAGCAGTAGATACAGGAAATGCCACCCCATTTTTTCTTTGAGGGCCGGTCCATCCTTACGATGTTATAGTCAGGGGGGACCAAGAGGTCAAGGTATGGTGATGAGGAATCCTTGAACCAAGATTCAGTCAAGATCGCTAGGTACGATTTATAATTCAGGATGAGGTCTGCAACATCAGATTCATGCTTTACAGCTGACCAGCAGTTTATTAGGAGGCCGGCTAGGGAGGGGATAGGAGTGGTTGTCAAAGGAAGAAGCGGAGGTGGGAACTTTAGCTAGGTTGCTATTGACCACGCCTCTGTTGCGGAGGGTTGCAGATGTGTTAGGGTTGGTTGCAACTGTGCAAATAGAGTGTTCTCCCCTCAAATATTAGGGGCATGGGGTTGTCAGTGCCGAGTCGTAGCTACTGAGGAGGTCAGCCACTTCTTCCTCCGTGAGTTCTGAGGGATTAGACGTGCCAGTGGTAGGTTTGTAGGTGTGGAGGAGAGCAGAAATTTCCTCTTCCGAGAGGTGGCAGGGTTGCTTACGAGGGCACAAGTGTCTTAGGGATAGTGTTAGAGGGTGGAGGAGGGGCATTGTGATGGGGATGTGGGTCGCATTCTGTGATAGCCATAGATTAGAGAAGGAGAGTTCAGTGATGTGAAGGAGGTGCCCTAGATCCAGAATTGATTTGTGGATGCTCAGTGTTAACTCGGAGGATCTGCGGTGGTGAATATCAATCTCTTTAAAAGAGGTATGACATGTTGAGGTGGGTCCTAGGGGGAGTTTCGGAGTTCGACGGGGCGGGGATCTCTAAGAGGTCTAGGTTCTGTGGTAAGGGTACACAGTGGATGGGATGTGTGGGTGACAGGGTGACAGGGCCGGGTCGCCAAATGATGAGGCAACTGGGAGGAGTGGTTGGTGAGGGGCCAGGTACACTTGGAGGAGTGGGCGTGAGGAGGAGCGGCGGCAGGGTGAACTGAGATGGGTTGTGAAAATGTTTTTTAAGGAGGGTGAAGAGGTCTGCAAATTTGATGAGGTTTTTGGGAGGCCCTTGATTCAGTATAGTGCCACTATTGTATAAGGTGATGGTGAGGTCTGTAAGCAGATTTGCAGATGGAGTGATTGTGAGTTTTTGTTCCGTGAGGGACGTTCCTTGTTTCTTGTACTTTGAGGTAGCTCAATAAGGCATTACGCCAGCGAGACGTTTTCCTGGAATGGAAGATGAGGCCGTTGATGACAGTGCCCTGGTTTACGCAGAGCGAAGGTCAGATATCAGCATCTCCGGATGACCTTTCAGGATTGGGTGTTTAAGGGTTTTAGAGGCAGATTTGGAGAGATTTGGAGGGTAGATAATGGTGTAATAGTTGGCTCCTGTGGAGATCAAGCTGGGCTCAGCCATGCTGGGGAGAGTGATGATGTTGCAGCCCCAGTGGCCAGTTTGCGTGGCGAGATGAATCCGCAGGTCTGCACTACAATCAAGGTTTGCCTACGGAAAGGTGGTACGGCGATAAGATGGCCTGCATTAGATGAGTAGCCAGAAGCAAAGAGCAAGGACACGTGTGGTCTGTCCACTTCCACTAGCTAAGAATAGTGCACTTGGGTATTCAGGGCAATAAGTTGAAAAAGCTGTAGAAGAGGCTGTAAAACAAAAGCCCATGTCCAGATGACCACTGTAAAAATCCTTTTTCCATTGTTGTAGGGGCTTCTGGCATAGGTCTCTTTCCGTTGTTGTATGGGCATCTGGCTTAATCCTTTTTCCGTTGTTATAGGGGCTTCTGGCTAAGTCCTCTTTCTGTTGCTGTAGATGGCTTCTGGCTTAGTCCATTTTCTGTTGTTGTAGGTGGTGTCTGGCTTAGTCCTCTTTCTATTGCTGTGGAAAGGTTCTGGCTTAGTCCCCTTTCGGTTTCAGTGGAATCAACAAGAGTAGTCTTCTTTCAATTACTATGTGGCTTAGTCTTCTTTCTATTGTTGTGGGAGGGTTCTGGCTTAGTCCCCTTTCTGTTTCAGTGGAATCAACGGAGTAGTCCTCTTTCAATTTCAATGTGGATGAGGATCAGTCCCCTTTCACACGCTATGAATATGGCAATTTAGGATATATTCAATTATGAGATGCCAGCAGACTCACTATGAATGCAACAGTGCAAAAGCAGTTTAGATGACCATCACAAGTAACCTCCGACTTAGGGTGTCTACAAGTAGTGTTTTACAAGTGGTTGAGCCCACCCCTATAAAAACTAAAGAATATGGTGAGGCGTTCACCGCTTGCTAGAATCTGGCGTCAGCTGAGCTCACCGTTAGTAAGAGGCAGGCAGTCAGCTGTTGTCACAGACGCAGGCGAGCTGGTTATTCATCAGGGCCCCCTGAGGATATAACATCAAAAAGGTGGGTGGGGCGAGCTCAACCACCGGCAGCAGGCAGCTGGCTTAAACTCAGCTTCTCCTGTGGGTGGAGGACCGGCACACAGGTATCAAAGCAGGCAGAGATACAGCTCAGCACCAGCCTCAGAGTGCAAGAAGTGCAAGGACACGTGTGGTCTGTCCACTTCCACTAGCTAAGAATAGTGCACTTGGGTATTCAGGGCAATAAGTTGAAAAAGCTGTAGAACAGGCTGTAAAACAAAAGCCCATGTCCAGATGACCACTTTAAAAATCCTTTTTCCATTGTTGTAGGGGCTTCTGGCATAGGCCTCTTTCCGTTGTTGTATGGGCATCTGGCTTAATCCTTTTTCCGTTGTTATAGGGGCTTCTGGCTTAGTCCTCTTTCTGTTGCTGTAGATGGCTTCTGGCTTAGCCCAAACATAAAAGGTTTCCATTGCCGCCAACATTTCTTCTCTAAAGGCCTCATCAAGCCGCACATAGGGGGGAAAGCCTCAGGTGAATGGTGGGGGGGGGGGGCGTTTGTCAGGAGTGGTCAATATTAGTAGCACCGGGGAATGGTCAGAGTAGATACGGGGAAGTACTTCACACTCCTGAACAGTGCCTCTAAGTGATCCCATCAGGAACCAGTAATCAATCCTGGTATGGAGATTATGGGGCGCAGAGTAATGCATGTAGCCCCCTGCTGTCGGGGGGCGGAAGCACCAGACATCAATCATGTTTAGGTCCGTGAGGGCATCTAAAATTGCCTTGGCTGCCTGCGTGCAATGTTGTGGTGGGCCCCCAGAGCGCTCAAGGTCCAGGTTGAGTGTACAGCTGAAATCATCCTCCCATATTTCTGGTATATTAGGCAGTTGTCGAGCTAAGGTCAAAAGATCATGATAAAATTGCGTGCAGTCGTGATTAGGGCCTTACACATTAATTATTATATATTCCTCGCCTTTCCCCATGCATCTGGACACCACATATCTACCGTTAGCATAAGTGTGTAATTCTTCAAGGGCGAGTCTAGCTTTGGGATTAATCCAGGTGAGGACTCCCTGTGCGTGTGAAGTGAAGCCCGCAGCATGGAATGTGCCGCGGATCCTGCTTCTTATTTGCTACGGGGAGATGTGTTTCCTGCAAGAGCGCTACGTCAATATTGTGCCTAGTGAGATACGACATGACCCTCCTGGTCTTACGTTGGTCATTAAGGCCTCTGACATTCCAGGACAGGAACCTCAATCTAGCCTCCATGTCCTATTGTAATACAAAGAGCGAGGTGCTACGAGTGCTTCTCCGTTGGTCTCCCAAAAACGCGTCAGCCGTGGAGTAGTGTCTTTGTATACCCTCTGGTGTGTGTGTCTCATGCCATTGTATCAAAATAATCCAAAAAAACAAAATAAGAAAACATAAACATGCAACGTTCCCTCCTACCCACCTCCCACGCCATGCTATCCTAAACTGAGCACAGTCGAATCTCCCCCCCCCCCTTCCCCAGGTAGATATGACAACCAACCATGTAGTGAGTAACACGTAGGGGCGGATGTTACCTAAGCACTACGAGTAACCATCAGCTTAAGTCCACATAATAAGAAAAAAAGCATGGCAATCAAATTCTAGAAACATTCAACTGGATATCAAGCGTCAGTAAGGTACTGCACAACTATCTATAGTCAGAGAACTAAGGAATTCTCCCCCGGGGTTACCGCCAAGGGACTACAACAATTATAATAAACAAATATTAAGCCATAACTGGCCCCCAGAGTGCATCCAGGGCACAAATACTTGCGAATAGTTCAGACGATTGCCCCCTCGTGCGATCTGTCTGTTTGTCGTCAAGTATTCCAATAGAGGGCGGGAGCTCTACAGTACCAGCATTCTAGTCATTGTTTTCAAGAGAATTTGATGTAATCAATAAGAAGCTGGATCTTCCTTGTTGATTAAGCAAGTTACTTTATTGAATTAAGATGATAGATAATAAGTTATAATGTTAAGCCCATCAGGAGCAGCTGTCCTGCTGCTCAGCACTCACCCAACTGACATTCACAAAGCACAAGCATTCCACTCATCCAACATTCTACATCACAAGCATTCTAGCTGAGCAGCAGGGAGACTCAAGATACAACATATCTCCCTTTGTTATAGGAACAATTACGTTGTGAAATATAACAGATGAATTAATTAAGATAAAGGAAAAACAACATATCTCCTATCGTCATGGGAACAATTGCAAAATATAACAGATGAATTAATTAAGATTATGACCACATGAAAAGTACACATAGTCACAAACTCAAAACAATGCACATATAATAAATATGCAATATATGCAATACCATTCTACCAATGAACTTACAAAGAAGATACATCCTGAATCGCTATACCACGATTCACCCAACAACAAAAGAATACAACCCGAGACGCTATATAATGCCTCATCTCACACACCACAGTCTGAGCAGAACGTCACATATGATTCCTGAAATAATGCACTATCCTTCATCATACACCATCAAACTCAAATGCCACAAATCGTACCAGTTGGCCAGACCAGAACAACAAGCAGCACCCACAGGAACAAACCTTAACACCAAATATATCAGGAATTAACGTGTGAGCTACAGACAACCGAACCAACCCTCACATAACTCAATCATACACCAGAACGAGCACTTACATAAGTCATCCATACACCAGAACGAGCACTTACATAACTCATTCGTACACCAGAACAAGCCCTTACACAACTCATTCAGACACCAGAACGAGCACTTACATAACTCATTCATGCACCAGAATGAGCACTTACATAACTCATTTGAACACCAGAACGAGCACTTACATAACTCATCCATACAGCAGAACGAGCACTTACATAACTCATTCACACAACAGAACGAGCACTTACATAACTCATCCATACACCAGAACGAGCACAAACATAACTCATTCAAATAACACAACACACACACAACAATAGTTGTGGGACAGCTCTTCTTGAATTAAACAACTTCTCAAACCAAATCCAAAACACTGTTGTGGTAAAGTTCTGCGACAAATGTCCAAACGAAATGAATCCACATGGGCTCCACGATCTTCATAATCTCCGGGTCATTCGTCCAGTTACATCTTCCTCTTGCCACACAGAACTTCCATGAGAGGAACTCTTCCCAGCATCAAGAGTGCTCTGGTATGTCTGCTTTTTGTCTATTGACAACACCAAAAACTCTGACCAGTTAGGTCTTTACCCAAACAAACTAATTACAGGAACCAACTGCCAATATAACCTGGCAGTAATCCATACTTTCCTTCGTTTCGCTGCACTTCACAGAATAACTACACATCTGACTTCCATGAGTGAAAGTTAAAACAAAGAAAGTACCTGATGCGCTGACTACTGCAGAAACATTCACGGCACACCTCACAAAGTCCACAAGCGTCTCCATAAGGCGGCTTTTCCGATGTATACCTCACAACCTATTTCCCAAGATGGAGGCACGCACAACGACGTTGGCTCGGCTGGTTCACGGCAAAAACATGCACGAATAATGCTGCTTGCATCAGAAGGACATGGAGTGCAGATCCGTCACAGAGGCCACTAGTGAGGTAAATCATAAACAATTTAAACAGTCTAGTCTTGTGCCGTTTTTAAATGAATACTTCAACCGTTGAATACATCAAACCAGCGAAAATGAAAAGAAAAAAAACTTATTTTTTGGGTTCTTATTAGCCTGGCAAGCACCACGCTGCGGCCGATACAAATGTACCTGCCTCTCCGAGGCACGTTTTTCGCCTCCGAACACACCCAAACTACGCAGCGGCAGATGTCAACCATGTATTTCACCTTCCTCGACGCAGCGCACAACAGCTGATAAATCCTTCACAAACTGAGGCTCGATTTACCGCCCCGGAAATTCAAATAAACCACACCATTGGTGGTACTAGTGTATTACACTCTCCTTTACACGATTAAACATCAGCAAAACAAAGCGGTTAGTGATCATCTTTCACAGTTCACAGCGGCTCGATTTCCCCTTGCCAACGCTGATAGTCAGGCAGACCTTGATCAAAAGACAACCTACACTCAGCGAGGATCTCATGAGCAGGCCTTATTTAAAGAACATCAAACACATTGCTTCGAGGCTCTGATGAGCAGACCTTGTTTAAATAACATCCCATACATTGCTGCGAGGCTCGATTTACTGCCCCGGACCATATACAAATGACACAGCAGCTGTTAATGTGCCATTCCTTTGCACCGAGGCTCGATTTACTGCCCCCGAACACAAATAACTATACGCTGATGGATCTGGCAAACCTGGGTTTCAGGGCGACCGATGTTGGGTCACTGATGGGGTTTGGTTGCCAGACAGCGTTCCACAAACACTTTAGATGACAGTTAAGATTCATTTACCTTGAGATTTCCTTTCTTTCGGTTTTCTGTACTATTCATATTTCCTTTCCCTTCAAGCTTGAGCTTCTCTTCTTGATTTCATAACAGTACTGCTTAGCTTTTCATTTTCCTTTATGTTGCACGCGTAGATTCTCCAAAAAATGTCGCCAAACGATGTAATCAATAAGAAGCTGGATCTTCCTTGTTGATTAATCAAGTTACTTTATTGAATTAAGATGATAGATAATAAGTTATAATGTTAACCCCATTAGGAGCAGCTGTCCTGCTGCTCAGCCCTCACCCAACTGACATTCGCAAAGCACAAGCATTCCACTCATCCAACATTCTACATCACAAGCATTCTAGCTGAGCAGCAGGGAGACTCAAGATACAACAGAATTCCCCTGTGCTTGGTCCGCCACCGCAGTCGATATCTCCTGTTACAGGTTGTGGTTGGGCACCCGGGATGGGACTCGCACCAGTGTGGGGTGGGCTCTTTCGATCACAAACATGTCTGAGGAAGTTTTGCGGTCCAGCAAGGTGATAAGTAGCTTTTCTGTGAATTGTTCCACGTTGTCCATATGGGTGGTTTCCGTAAGGCCCTTTATGCGAATATTGCTGTGACGTGAGCGAGCTCCCAAGTCTTCTGCCTTATCCTGCAGTTTGGTGATGGTTTTAACCAATTGTCGCTGTACCAGGTCAGCCTCGGACTGGGCCTCTTCAACCTCCGTAATCCATATCGAAGCGTTCCGTTTGTTTGTCCAGGCGTTCTGATATCCTGTCCATACGGTACACCAAGGAGTCGATTTTCCCATCCATCATCATCAGACTTTTCTGTATTGTTGCGAACATTTGTTTCACCTCACTCCTCAGAGGTGTCTGCTCTGGTGTCCGCGGAGCGGGCCATCTCCATTTCTTTGTTTCTGGTGACTTTAGCATTGAACAGGAGTTTTGTTGGCGTCTTGTCCACCCTGTCCATGGTGTCATCCCCTCACCAGGCGTGTTTGAATTTGCCGTCCCTGTTTGTAAATTTAAAATGGGGCTATTTAGCGCTGGTTTGGTCCGTTGTCTTCAAGCATGCCAGCAGGACTGAAGAGAAGGGCCCTCCTATAGGCCAATGAGGGTGGGGTCAATTCCTGCTGTTGCGGTGGTTCCCAGAATAGCGAGGGGTAATAGGGGGTGTGTGATCAGAGCACTCCCGGAGGGAACCAGGAAATCTACCAATGTGGCGCTCCTCTACAAATTCTCCCACAGTCAATGGGCAAGTTAGGGGACCACTGCAGGAGCCGGTTGTAAAGGGGCGTCTAGTGCACAGAAAAGCCAGGGTTTTGCAGCCTCCCACTTCCCCAACTATGCACCTTGTGTGCGCGATCTGGGCGTCCTCAGCTGTATGGGGCGACAAATGGATTCTAGAGGGGGTAGCAGGAAGGTCTGCTTGGTGTGCAGATACAGTATCCCTCCTCACAGGTCTGGGGGCCTGTGAAATCCAGCTACAGTGCTGCAGATCAAAGCCGGGCACCTCCCTCCGGCAGTACAGGGCCGACCTCCAGTGGCACTCTGGAGTCGGAGTCAGCACTATCCAGCGTAGCCTAGCGGTCAAGGAGCCAACAATATCGGTAAGAGGCCCAGCCCCAGCCGACAACGTCCACTCGGGGAACTCATCCACTGTTTTCGCCTGCAGATCATGTGGGGATTGCCACGCGGGTGTAGGCATATCCGCACTTCATATTTTGCTCGGGAGAGAAAGGCAAGTCTATGCTCTGGGTTTATTGTCCTGCAGCGTTGCCTCACAGGAAGGTGGAAATTGGAGCCCGCAAGCCCTGTAGCAGTGCGGCGTACTGGTGCATCGTGCCTATGTCTCCGGGTTCCAGGGGATCACACTACTAGTGGGGGGCCGCAGTGTTGGTCAGAGGAAAGCGCTCAGTGCGCGCGCCGGCAGTGGTCAAGCAGCCCAGGGTGGTGAGAGCGTGAGTTTGCGGCTCGTCCCTACCTCCTACGCCGGCAGTGGAAGGCCACCGGGAGTGAGACCGTCTCCGCCTTCCGATCCCTAGATCAGGCCACATCGCCGATATCAGCCGTTTCAAAGCTCCCAGCCGTCCCGGGAGGGCAGCGATGGGCAGCTCTCTCCCAGGACAGTTATAATCCAGTAGGAACTAGCGATTTAGGATGGTGATTGCCAGGATAGGTACAGCGTGGAGCTGACGGCTCGTGGAGCTCTTTCTCTACGCAGCCATCTTGCACTGTGGCAAGCTCTGCCCCCCCATGTTTCATTTCTATTGTTCTCCAGTTACTAGGCTGCACTATTAATTTATTCTACTCTATCCCTTTAAGAAAATAAATGCTTTTCAATAAATAGTGATTTAACATTATAATTGAAATCTAGGGCTTTACTTTTTGTGAAATGCGTGGTTTCCTGAAAAATGTATTCTTTCTTTCCTCACAACATATGACTTCACTGTATTTAGATTGTTTTTTTTGCCACATATACATAATGAACAAGTGTATTAATGAAAGGAAAATGCTTGCAGCTAACATATTGTGATCTAACCAGAACACACCAGAATTTGAATGTTTAATGTCATAGAGTAGCTCTCTGTTATACAATGGGACACCAGACAGTGAAAAGAGTAGGCTTGCAAAAAGTTTTCATGAGAACCTTTGCAGATGCCACTTCTTTTAAAACATTGTAGCCATCTTCAACTGACTTCATGCTAACATGAAATATTACTGTGGGAATCGAGGACGAAGACAACTGACAATTGGAAGATCTCTTGCCATTGGATGCCGATGACACATTCACCCTGTTTGTGCAGCATGTTTAGCTGCTTTCTATAGAGTATGTTTCTAGCTAGAATGCTACCATTACTCATCTTGAGGCAATCCATACATCCCTACTCTACCATGCACCTTGGCATTTTGCTGTGCTAGACATACTTGCCATAAGCTACTGCTTATGGTGATTTCTTTGTTTTCCTTACGGTTTGTGAAGAGATTTTCTGCTTTAAAGCTGATCATAGGCACAGCTGTGATTTTCACCTCCTCACCTGCATAGACTGTTGCTACTTCAATTGTCCGGAGCACTCGACTAAGTTTTCAGAACTACTCTTTACGGGGAGTTTGATCTTTTCCTTATTTATCTGACTTTGCTCCAAAATCTACTTGCTCTTTTCCAGATGGAACTCTTTATGGATTCTTGTTAGGATAGGATAGGTCCTTTAGTTTAGCATAGGGACTATACTCTGAATGGAACACGCTGTTTTTATTTCTCTATGCTTGTTCTAACCAATCTTATTATTTTTTTTTTCTGTAATCGATTTGCCACTAATTTGAATAAAAAGAACAAAAATACCGACTAATCTACTGAAATGAGAAAATAAACTTCACCAACCCAATCTTTATTGACTGAACTTGAAATGTAATAATAATGTCATTGTTGTGTACTGCTATATCCTAAAACTGTCGCAAAGTTAATCGGCAGAGAAAAGCGCAGATCTTCCAGGTTCTCTAAGTAAGTTTTAAAGAGACATTGTTTGTGGAAATTTTATAAGAATTCTATGCTTGCAATTCCTAGTACAGGAAGGACACTTCTTGCCCAGGATTTATTTCTAACCTATTGTCTGCACAGTGCTTCTCCTTATTTCATTTTCTGCATAGTCCTCCTTCATACCTAATCCACTGTTCACGGTTTACACCACCCATTTTAACGCAATGTGTGCAGAATACTTTGAAAAGTGGGTAGGGCTCAGGAAGAACCAATCACCAGTCAGACCTGTGTGCCAGAAAGTCTTGTGAGGCTCTTGCATAATAAGTCATAAATCAGGTGTGTTCCTTGAAAGGTCTACCTACACACACTCTTTTCCTCAATTGGTTCATTGGGATTCGTCAGCGCTTTTCTTCATGAAATCATTCTCATATTTGCCACACAACTGGGACTGCTGTGTCACTGACTTGCTGCATATCAAAGGACTTAATGGACATGTGTTCTTCATCTTTATAAATTAAGGAGGCTGATGAATGAAGTTAGTACTGTTAGATGTTTGCACTGCTTTTAACAACTGCTGCACTCTTAAACATGTAATTTTCTCCAGCATCCTATTCACATACCTTACATCTACAAAAGCAATTTGAAGTGATTCAGTTCACATTAAACATTTAGTAAGAATATCCATCCCCTTGCTTATTCTTCATATCCTTACACCTCAGCACTACCACTCTCATGAATGTTAGTTGTCTATGGTTTTAAAACATACAAACGGATGCCAGATCCAAGCTACGACTCCAAACAACCAAGTAAAGCTTTGATAAGCAAACCACTATAAGAAAGCAATACAATGTTGACGACATATTTTCTTATTCGCATAAACCAGTAGTGGCGAACTACTAAAGTTTCAAACTTCACACACATCTACTTTACAAGTGAACTTACTGTGACTTCTTTAACTGCAGGAAATGAAATCATATGGGAAAACATTATTTCCTTATCTACCATGGGACAATGTGTAAGGGTAGGGAAGGTGAATATACAGATAAAAGCACAAATCTGAGAGGGGAGGGGAGGGACTTTCAGAAGCAATTTCAGCAGTTTCAAATTGCGGTTATGCACAAAATTCCAATTGAAATATAAATTCAGGTGCCTATGGAGCCTAGCACAGAAGTGAATGTGACTGAAAATACCTCTTGCTTATTACTGATTCACATATATTGGCTTCTGCTTAAACATGATCTTAAAATGTGAGTCATATTATCTCTGTTTCAAGAACTCCCATAAAATTCTTCTACAGGGAAACGCTGATATTTTGCCATAAAGGTAGATCAACACCAGTTTCAAGAAATGGTTAGCACTGTGGTCAGTTGCAGAAAAATCCAATTTGTGTGAACTCCTGAATTTGTTGCTTTTTTAGACCTGTATTTCTGGTGTTTCTGTTCTGTCATCAGAGAGAGGCTGGTAAACAGTACCCCACTGCATGTGCCATTGCCTAAACATTGGTAACCATTTGACTAAATTAATTCTCATATTTCACTCTTCTGTAAGTAAGCATAACAAATTAGGAAGATGTCATGCAACTCAATTACTCCATGAGTTCCACAAAGAGGCTTTGCTACCAAAATCTGGCATAAATACCATGCCCATAAACGAAACAGATTGTCATAGCAAGCCAGCTGTGGGTGTGGGTTTGTAAAGCATCAATATGTGTCTACAGAACTCTAAATCTGACATTAAGTAAGTGAACTGTTAGTGTGCCTTGTAACAGGAAGTTTATTTAAATCATGTAATTTGTGCACACTTGTATAACTATATTAGTAAATGATCATGTTGTATTTCAAGCTGAAACAGCTTCATACTTATACAGTGTTTAAAACTTATGTTTTCTACTTTTTGGCTTAAAAAATTAAGAACTATGTTCTCACAACATATAAGAGACAAAAATATATGTCACAAGAATTATTTTTTGAGTTTTATATACTCTGCATTTTAAAGAATTTGGTGGTTGGATTTGCTACATGGCTGGCTCTCATCAGCTAAGATTTAATTACTATCTCTTACTCTTCTTCATTCCAGGAAAATGTGTGAAGGGTTGTGACTGAGATGAATGTCTTAGGTCTTCACAGGGGAAAGGAATCTCTGGACTTCAGCACCTCCTGCCTGACAGCTATTTACTAAAGCAAAATGTCACAGATGAAAGGCTCGCTTAAACAAATTACAGGCATTGTTTGTTTGTCTTCTCTGTTGGGTAATCTGGTGACAGGAGATGTTTGACAGAGTAGCCCTTGCAAAGAAGATCATGCCTTTTATTACACAAATGAATTTCAGAGATGAGCAATACTAATTGATCTCTTTGAAGTCAGAAACATCTGTTGGATATCAGAAATATTGGTAGTGTTAGAGACTCACAATATGTGGTCTAAAGTATAAGATGGAATCAGCTAACATTAATTTTTAATATTCATTTCTTACCATCAGTGGCTGTACACAGAGCAGACGAACATGCAACAGTACAGAGGTAAGAACATATACTTCTAGTTCTTGATTCTATGGTTGGGTGGCAATAAACAGTCTGTTTGTTCACATTATGAAAATACTTGGATAAAATCTAAGCCAATTGCATCTTTAGTCATTGTGACTTAGGGTGGGTCATTTAGGTAATTGCTTATATATAGAATAAAACAAAACAATTTTTCTTGAAATTGTGCATCTCTAAATTAATCAAAACCAACACCCTATGTAAGGTGAATAATTATCAGGTAACATTGCATGCTCACAGGAGTAAGGAACGGGATACCATTAGGATTTCTAAACACTTGAAAGAATAGGGGTTCAGATTTGTAAACAAGCTCCCCTTAATATCCTAAATGAGTATTGATGAATACGTTCTGTTGTTTTCCAATGCTGCACAAATATTTGGCATTTTGCTGACAGAGTGTCTAGGTTGCTTATTTTTTAAGGAATCACTCATCTTTAATTTTGCTTTACAAATTACAGAACACACTCTGAACATCCAAGTAGAAAATGCAAATGCTCTCGTCTTCAAGTTGCAAAAAAAGAAAATATGTCCAACAAAATATTAGTAGTGTATTGCTCACCATGATATGATCAATGAGATAATACCTTTAAAGAGGCTCTCAGACAACCATTCGTAATTCAACTACGAGTGATACCTCAGCTCTAAATTTTGGATACATTTAAAGTTTGAATGTATTCTCCATCGGACCTCATACATAAATTATAGAAAAAAGTATTGATGCTCACAATATTAAATTGTTTCGTTCTCATAGCATCAATCTGAACAATGGTCTATTCATATATCTGTAGAATGGCAAATCAATCACTCTACCCGCCTACATATCACTAACTATCGTAGCAAAAGCTGATTGGAAAACGAACTGGACTTTGAAAATCTCTGTGCTGAAATGAATCTTTTGTCCTGCGAAACAAATGTGCTCAGTAATTTCAATGTCCTTATCTTTGGCATTTACAATGAAGTGATTGTTAAGGAAACACATTTTATGCAGACATCTGATGCAGGATTTCTTTATTTCAACCATAACACTTTTTAATCAATCAATCAATCAATCAATCAAGGAATTTATATAGCGCGCTACTCACCCGCTAGGGTCTCAAGGCGCTGGAGGGGGTGGGAGGGGGGGAAGAAACCGCTACAGCTCGAAGAGCCAGGTCTTGAGCTGTTTCCTGAAGGAGAGATGGTCCTGGGTCAGTCGTAGGTGGGTGGGGAGGGAGTTCTATGTCTTGGCTGCCAGGTAGGAGAAGGATCTTCCTCCGGCGGTGGTTCTGCGAATGCTTGGGGCGGTGGCGAGGGCGAGGCTGGCGGAGAGGACCTGGCGGGTTGGCGTGTAGAACTTGAGGCAGCTGTTGAGGTATATGGGTCCCATGTCGTGGAGAGCCTTGTGTGCGTGGGTGAGGAGTCTGAACATGATCCTCTTGCTGACGGGGAGCCAGTGCAGGTCTCTCAGCTGGGGCGAGATGTGGCTGAGGCGGGGGGTGTCCAGTACGAGTCGTGCAGAGGCGTTCTGTGTGCGCTGCAGTCTTTTCTGTAGTTTGGCTGTGGTTCTGGCGTAGAGGGTGTTTCCGTAGTCTAGTCGGCTGGTGACGAGGGCCTGGGTGACTGTTGGTGGGGATCCACCGGAAGATCTTTCAGAGCATGCGCAGGGTGTTGAAGCAGGGTGATGATACGGCGTTGACTTGCTTGGTCATTGTGAGGGAGGAGTCAAGGATGAAGCACAGGTTGCGTGCATGGTCCGTTGGCTTGGGGGCGGTGCCCAGGGCAGGGGGCCACCAGGAGTCGTCCCAGGCGGAGGGGGACGTTCCCAGGATGAGCACTTCCATCTTTTCTGAGTTCAGTTTCAGCCGGCTGAGCTTCATCCATTCTGCGACGTCTTTCATTCCTTCCTGGAGGCTGGCCCTGGCGGTGGCGGGGTCGTTGGTGAGGGAAAGGATCAGCTGGGTGTCATCAGCGCAGGAGATGACGTTAAGGTTGTGTTGGCGTGCGATGGCAGCAAGGGGGCTCATGTAGACGTTGAAGAGGGTGGGGCTGAGTGAGGAACCTTGAGGGATGCCGCAGATGATCTCAGTGGCCGAGGACCGGAACGGGGGAGGCAGACCTTCTGGGTTCTACCGGTGAGGAACGAGATGATCCATTCCAGGGCCATTCCTTGGATTCCGATGTTACTGAGGCGCTGTATCAGGGTGCAGTGGCAAACGGTGTCGAAGGCTGCTGAGAGGTTGAGGAGGATGAGAGCAGCTGTTTCCCCATTGTCGAGCAGGGACCTGATGTCATCAGTGGCTGCGATGAGGGCAGTCTCTGTGCTGTGGTTAGCTCAGAAGCCGGACTGCGAGTGGTCGAGGGATCCGTTAGTCTCGAGGAAGGCGAAGAGTTGTTTGTTGACGTCTTCTCGATGACTTTGGCCGGAAACGGGAGGAGCGAGATGGGGCGGAAGTTCTTGAGGTCCGTGGCGTCTGTGGTGGGTTTCTTCGGGAGTGCGGTGAGGTCGGCGTGTTTCCAGCTCTCCGGGAAGGTGGCAGATGCGAAGGAGCTGTTGATGAAGTCCCGGAGATGTGGTGGCGTTATGGAGCCAGCTTTGTTGAAGATGTGGTGGGGGCAGGGGTCGGTAGGGGAGCCAGAGTGGATGGTGTTCATTGTGCCGATGGTGTCTCCGGTGCTGACCGGGGTCCAGGTGCAGAGGGTGGTGGTAGGGGGCGTTGGATCAGAGGTAGGGTGCGTGGTCTGTGTGTCGAAGCTGTTGTGTATGTCGTTGATCTTGCGGTGAAAGAACGAGGCGAGTGAGTCGCAGAGGTCCTGTGAGAGTATGATGTTGTTGTTGCAGGCGCTGGGGTTGGAGAGCTCTTTAACGATGATGAAGAGTTCCTTGCTGTTGTGGGAGTTGTTGTCCAGTCGTTCTTTGAAAGTGGCCATTTTGGTGGTGCGGATCAGCTGGTGGTGTTCGCGGGTGGCATTCTTGATGGCTGTCAAGTTTTCTGTTGTCTGGTCGTGGCGCCAGGCTTTCTCGAGGGTGCGGCAGGATTTCTTGGAGGTTTTGAGGTCATTGGTGAACCATGAGGCTTTCTTGCTGCCGGGTCTGCTGGTAGGGTTTTTCAGTGGTACGCGGTCATCGGCGCAGTTGGTGAGCCACTGTGTGAGGTTGCAGGCTGCTTCGTTGGGGTCCGTGGTGTTGGTGGGAGGGTTCTTGCTGAGGGAGGTGGTGAGCTGGACGGTGGTGATCTTGCTCCAGCTCCTGCAGGGAACCTGTTGCGGATGGTGGTGGTGGGCCGTGGTTTTCCTGAAGCTGAAGTGGACGCAGCTGTGATCCGTCCAATGTAGTCCAGTGGAGTGGCTGAAGGAGATGTGCTTGCTGGAGGAGAAGACGGGGTCAAGCGTGTGGCCTGCGTATTGGGTGGAGGTGTTCACCAGCTGCTTGAGTCCGAGGTTGACGAGGTTGTCCAGCAGGGCGGCGGTGTTGCTATTGTTGTTGTTCTTGACGCCTTGATGCCCTTGGGCTAAGTCCGCGGATTATAAATAACCATTCATTCATTCATTCTACAAGTGGAAGTTGAGGTCTCCTAGGAGTATGTAGTCCACAGAGGTCAGGGTGTGCGAGCTGATGAAGTCTGCGATGGCTTCGCTGAATTGTGTGCATGGTCCTGGGGGTCTGTAGATGAGGGTGCCTCTGAGGGTAGCGACGGTGAGAGTGTCATCGGAGTTGGTCGAGATGTGGATGGTGTTTCTGTGGACGATGGCGATGCCTCCTCCGGTTTGGTTGATGCGGTCCCTCCGGGTGATCTTGTAGCCATCCGGAATGGCTATGGCAATGTCGGGGGCTGAGGAGGCGTTCATCCAGGTTTCTGTGAGGAAGGTGACGTCTGGAGATGTTGCTTCGAGGAGGTTCCAGAGTTCGATGGCGTGCCTGTGTACTGAGCGGGTGTTGAGCAGGATGCACTTGAGGTGGTTGTTGCTGGTGCCTGGCTTGACGGGTGCGATGTCGGTTCGGAGGCAGGTGAATTTGCAGGTTTGGCAGGTGAAGGGTCTGTGGGTGCGCCTGGGGGTGGCCTGGTAGCAGGTTGAGTTCCGGCCGACGTTGAGTGCGTGGAGGGTGGCGATGTTGTAGGTCCGTCGGGTGGGGTGGCAGCGATGGGGGCCAGGGGTTGTGGCGCTGGGCGCGGTCCAGGCGTGGACGGGCGTAGACGGGCTTGACTTCAGCGCGCCAGCGACGTGCCCGCTGCGCGGTCGCACAGCGTTCGACATGAGAGGGAAGGGGGGAGGAGGGGTCAGCTAGAAGGTGAGAGGGAGCAGGGGGGTGGGGCCGCACGGGAGGCAGCGGCGGGAAAGACGGGGCTGGGGAGCCTGCCGGGGATCGCGGCGATCCTAAGAGAGGCAGGGGCTAAGAAAGAAAAGAAGAACAGTCCAATCGCTCGGGTTACAGAAAGAGAAGGGGGGCGGGCAGGCACTCGGGGCACAGAAACCAGGAGTCAGGAGGGGAGAATAAGAACAGTCACTCAGTCATACGGGGTACAAAAGTAGAAGGGGGGCTGGCAGGCACACACGGGGCACAGAGCAAGGGCAGAGGCAGCCCAGGCGGCGAACGCGCAAGAAGGAGAGACTGCCGATCTGGAGGGAGGAGCAGGAGGCACAGCAGTCAAGGCAGGCGGAGCTGCAGCGGTGGGGAAGCGACCTACCTGAGAGTCAAGGGTCTATGTATATATATATATATATATACATATGTATATAGTTTAGTATTTACATAATTACTGAAGGCAAGCTGCTCTAAAAGTCATTAAAACTGAGTGGTCCAGATTTTTAACATCAGTGTCCGTAATACTACTTTGCACTCAAGTGATATATTGAGCACAATATTGTGCTGACAGAGATTATGATGGGTGCAGAGCAGTGCAGTTTAAAGGGGTATGTGTGTTCACTAACATGTTTGCCACAGCCTTAAAGCCAAAACCAACCGTCTTTTGAGAAAAATCACCTATCTTTTTTTCTGGCAAATTTTGGAATAATTGAGAAGAAAAAAGTAGCGTCAGAGGGAAAAAGTCGTAGGGCTCTGAGTGCCCCCTGCAACCGCCACAGTACAAACTGGTCCTTGAAGGAAGCAGTTTGAAAACAAGTATCCCCATCCCTGAGAATACATGTCAACTGGGGAAGAGGTCACCGATAGTGGTCAAAGAGAATCTAGTGAGGGTTCAAAGGACCAGAGCCTCTTGTATGATGAGCAGCCAAGGGTTGGTGGACAGGAGGAGGGCCAATGAATAGAATAAATGGCCTCCTGTCATCCGGATCAACCGTTTCCAGTCCTAGCTAGTTGTGGGCACAATCTGGATATCATGGGGTTCATGTGGCAATTCCGTCGGCAGCAATGCCTCCAGTGGCACCGGGTCAGCCATACCAACTTCCAGCTTAGTGTATGGTGTCTTGACATCTGAGTGGTACCAATAACGAGCGAAGCAGCACTGGGCCACCAGATAGTTCAGATGGAAATGAAGGACCCCGAAGCCTCCCAGCTTCTATGGTAGGGTCATAGTATATGGGCACCCCACTATGCCCATTTTCTCACCTACTCGTCAGCCCAGCTCCGATCCCTACAAGGCTCGTGGCTACTGGCAGGTTCCGCCATTGTCAACATTTCCAAACTCGGCCTCAAGCCGATTTCCCCCACTCCCTTTCTCACTCCCTGCACGTTACCCCCGCCCCCCTCCCCCCTATATTACTAGAACCGCCTCCCTCACCTTGTGAGGCCCCTGCAATCTCTGTCTTTCTGTTGAACACCAGATATGCGGTCAAGCATCATCATGAACTATTCGTGATGCTATTCGTGATGCTCGTCACGCACAAGCCTGACCTTCTGTTTCTTACAGAGACCTGGTTTTGCCCGGATTCCCTGCCAATCCTACTAGCCGCCCTCCCTTCCTCTTACTATGCCCTCCGTGCTGACCGACCGGCAGGGAAGGCTGGCGGTGGCGTTGCCTTGATTGTCCACTCTGGACTCCATTTTCAACTATTAACAGCCCCTCCGATCACAGCGATCGACTATTTAGTTGTTCGCTCTGCCTCCTTCCTAACACCTCTCATGTGTTTGCTCATGTATCGCCCCGCAACAAATCCTGCACTTCCTTCCCACGGTCCAGGACCGGCTGGCCACCCTGGCGGTGAATAACTCCTCTATTTTAGTGCTAGGTGATTTGAACTTCTGGCCCTCTAACCCCGCTGAGGACCTCTTATCCAAAGAGTTTTCGGATCGCTTTGTTCTCTTAACTTTCTGTCTCACGTTTACACCCCTACCCATATTCGTGGACACACCCTGGACCAGGTTTGGTCGCTCAACTGTCCTGTTTCTCCCCCTGTTGTCTCCCCATGTTCCTGGTCTGATCACTTTTTAATTTCTTTTTTCCTGCACCCCAGCCTTGCTAAGAAACTGGTTGCTCCAGTCCCTGGAACTCTTTGTTTAGGTCTTCCTCCTTGGGCCTTCCTCCTTCTCCCTCCTCCTCTGTCAAGACTTTAGGGATAAAATTAAACGCTCACCTCACCCTGCACTCCCAGATTAGTTCAGTTGTTTCATCTTGTTTCCTTACCCTCTGCACTATTCGAAAGATTTCCCGATTCTTTTCTTTTTCCGCCCTTAAACTTATTTTTTCAGCCATGGTCATCTCCCGCCTCGACTACGGCAATGTTTTGTACACTGGTGTCCCTGCTTACAATCTTCGGCGACTTCAGCTGGTTCAAATCCAGAACCGCCCGACTTGTCTACAACTTCCCCAAGTCTCACCACGTTACCCCCCTGCTCAAAGCATTGCATTGGTTGCCCATCCGGGAGCGCGCACTTTTTAAGATGGGCTGCATTACTTTCCAGGACCGGGCATGGACGGTCCCTACCTTCATTACTTCTGAAATTAAGGCCTACCTCCCCAGTAGAGACCTGCGCTCCTCTTCACAATCTCTCCTGTCTGTCCCTCGCTTTAGGAAGAAGAAGTCGGGAGGCGTGAAATTCTCTACTCTAGCCCCCGCTTTTTGGAACACCCTTCCCCTTCCCCTCATGTCCTCCTCTTACTATCTGGAGTTCCGAAAAGCATTGAAGACATTTCTCTTTACCCAAGCTTTCCCACATTAGCAGTCGACCCCCCCTCCTGCCCGCTGGCCCGCATCTTCAGCACCAAGAAACCGCCTGGTGGTCATGCGCTTTATAAATATTTTAATTTCAATTTCAATTTCAATTCTCTGCTATTTGCCCCCAAATAAGGCATGTGAGGGTTGTGAGAAGTGTTGCAAAGAACGTGTTAGTAAGCGGAATAGGGATGTTGTGAAACATATACCAGAACCGGGGCAGGACCACCATTTTAATAATGGCAATTTGGCTAGCCATGGATAATGGAAGTTCCAGGCACGGCTCCACTTGCATTGATAATTTATCCAGCGCCTGCCCATTGTTGGAGTGTATTATCTGCTCCTTATTTCTGTGGACATGGATCCCAAGGTACTTGATGAAATCTTCGCACTAAAACAGTGGGAACTCACTATCAATGCTGCTTGGCACTGCTGTAAGGAGAAATATCTCAGACTTACCTAAATTTATGTGTAACCCAGACAGAGCCCAGTATCCAATTATTTCCCTTAGCATTGGCGCCAGGTTGTCACCCGGGTGCCTTACAAAGAGGATGATGTTGTCTACATAGAATGTGATCAGGAGTGGGTTGGTTTTAGAATGAATCCCCTTGTGAGATTAGGGGTGGGCGGACATTTCCGTTCCGCCCACGGAATGGGCGGAAATTCGCCCCTTCCACCTTCCGCAAAGAATGCGAAAAAACAGGGCAAATTTCCTTACACTCGGGGGCGGAACGGAAGTTGCCAGCCCGCCGCCCGCCCGCCCGCCAGCCCACTCGCCTCCCGCCCGCCTCTCGCCCACAATATTTAACAGACTAAAGCCTAAAATAAGATTTAAAACAATTACCTTATCGCAGGGTCATCTTTTCCTGGTCTATCGCGCCTTCTTCTTGAAACTGCGCATGCGCGGGAGCCAGCGCATGCGCATTTCTTGCCAGGAAGAGATGACCCCGCGATAAGGTAAGTGTTTTAAATCTTATTTTAGGCTTTAATCTGTTTAATATTGCGGGCGGGAGGCGGGCGGGCGGCGGGCGGGTGTCACGTAACAGAAATTTGCGGAGAGGCACGGAAATTGGGTAAATTTCCATGCCTCTCCGCGAAAGTCCCTTACGCTTCTTCCGCCCACCCCTAGTGGAGATGCCGCTCCTGCAGGTGGCATATCAGGGGATCTAATAATATAATGAATAATAGAGGTAAAAGCGGTCAACCTTGCCTTCTTCCCCGTGTCAGGGAGAAGGGGGCATCAGCGTCCCATTCAGGTGAATGTGCACTGTGGTCCGACTGTACAGCAGCGCGATGAGTGCCGTGAATTCTAGAGGGAAGCCCACTTTGTGCAATGTGGCTTGTAGGAATGTCCACTCCAGCAAGTCAAATGCTTTCTCAGCATCCAACAGCGCAGCTGCTACAGACACAATGGGGGAGATTCTACATAGAACCGCAAAGAGCTTGCGTAGATTCAAAGCTGTGGATCTGTGCGGGATGAACCCTGAGTGAGTCAGGGATATTATTTGGTCGAGCAGGAGGGATAGTCACTGGTCATAATTAACAATACCTTTGTCTTCAACAATA
Source organism: Lissotriton vulgaris (assembly GCF_964263255.1). NCBI lineage: Eukaryota > Metazoa > Chordata > Amphibia > Caudata > Salamandridae > Lissotriton > Lissotriton vulgaris. Next base: position 999,426,998 of record NC_141696.1, on the reverse strand, counting down.
TCACTCATGAAAGCCGCAACACATTCTACTTCACCAGAACTGGTATTAGATACATCATTAACAGACATCCTAGATCGACAGTCAGCTCTGAAATTCTTGCCACCAAGTATGTATTTGACCATGGAGTGAAACTCCTGCAACCGTGAAAGCAGTCTTACCAGTCTAGCAGAAGCTTTATCAGTACCAATGCCATTAAATAGATGTAACAGTAGTTCTCGCCACAACAAGTTCGGAAGGAAGTCCAGTCCCCAAATGACGCACTGACCAGACGCAGCCATCCTCCTCGCAGAGAATCAAGCTCCAGTGTTTCTGACTCCCCTTGCGGGGTGTTAGAGATCGAGACCTGGGAAAGAGATTCCAACCCCTCTCATTCTAAGGTATGGAGCAGACTAGAACCTAGAGGGACTCTTGGCAACTATAGCTGAACTAAAAACTATAGCTGAACTAAACTATCACTAAACAGCACCTACTTCTTCCCTCGTACTACACTTAGGTTAGGTTCACTGGGGTAGGATTATTTTAGAAGCACCAGATGAGTATTTTAGCCTGTGTTATTTATGTATGGATTTTTATGAATAAATGTCATAGCTACAAACCATGCTATTACAGTATTATTTTATCTTACTGCGAACGCTGTACGTATTATACTTCGCATTCTGTCTTACGATTGAAGCAGTTCATATCTCTTGCATGAGACCCTTTTATTGAAACACCCGTCTATCTATTTCTGTGCAACTCTGTAGAAAAGAAGCATGCACGACTGACTGAGTGAAACGGTTATCTATTGTCTCCATGATTCTGAGATTGTTCTGAATCTAAGGGAAACAAAGTTGCCATGCTTATGCTGTTGTCAGAAACGAATCCCTTCTTGTTCATTCGAGAAGTTTCTAGTGACCTCTGAGTTAGCTGGCACACACAAGTGATTACATTTAATGTACTCGATAGAGACATACTGACCTCAGTCCTATGTCAAAACTATAGTGTATATTATTCCAATAGCGCAGAGCCTATCAGGGCTATAGAAACTACACTACCCCTCATTCTTAAGACCTTTATCCTCCCCATATAGTCCCTGTCACCTTCTCAGATCATCTTAAGCACATCGGCTGAATATCCCCAAGATTTTCAGGTATCGATCGGGAGGCCACTTAATGGCCTACATGGCCCCCAAACTCTCGAATACCTTACCATTAGAGCTACACCCATTGGACCACGAACTCCCCTTCCATAAGGCCTTGAAAACCTGGCTGCTTATTAACTAGTTCCTGTTGTGGTCTGGTGAATGTGGTGTCAGTTTTAGCGCTGGGAGGCCTTCGGGTAACCATGCGCTATACAAGAACTACTGGATAGAATAGAACATGGTCTGTCCTAACATACTTTTCCACCTTTTTGAATAGATTGTACAGAGGCTATACAATAAAAGCACAACCTTGCACACATTGTGAATAATATTCATCGAGACTAAAAAAGGAGCAAAGAATTTCCTTATCCCTGGGCGCATCTGTATCCTGAATAGTTTTGACAAAAGAAAATTTTGGTCATATTTTTCACTATTTGTGTGACTTAGGTAGTCCCTTTCTTGTGCTACAATTTACATTTGTCATGTAATAAAATGATATCGTATTGCTTGAAAACAGGAAGTACTTCAACAAGTGTAGTGGTATGCTCTTATATGCCCATTTGCAAAAATCAGTACATCATCCTGAAAGGTGTGTACTTCTGTTATGTTCAATAAAAGAGTGTCCATTAGTTTCTGAAAAACACTGGTGCCTGATGCTAAGACAAAAGGTAATCTAGAGTATTTGTAGGCATCGAGTGGTGTGATAAATGTGGTAAGTTCTTGAGACTCTGCAGCTAAAGGAATTTTGTTGTAAGCAGATCTCAGGTCTTGTGCGTATGAAGAATTTGACTCGTCCTAAGCTGGCTAGGAGCTCATGTACTTTGGCTAGTGGGTGCAACCAATTAGAATATTTTTGTTGGGTGTGTGGAGATCAGCACAGAGGGGAATCTTGCCTGATTTCTTGCACACAGATAACAACTGGACTGACCCATTCTGCTGGGTTGGTGGGTTGGATGATAGCATCAGTAACCTGATGACCAATCAATTGCTTGATTTCTTCCCTAGCACTCAATGGAACCAGTCTAACCTTATTTACCACAGGAATTACTTTTTTCTTTAACCTGATTTTGTGGATGCATTTTCTGTTTAACCCCAATTTTCTCTTTGAAGATGTCAGAAAATCTGTTAAGTATGTGTGTAACAGAATCAGAAATGATGTGATCAGCAAGTAAAATAGAAGCATCCACGAAATGACTGGTGGGTCAGCACCAGGTATAAGCATGAGACCTAACTGCATGAGATCCTGCAAGCCAACTTTGTGTCTACCCTTGTGATGGTGCGACAAATTCACATTAGCCTATCTGTAAAATAGCCATGCATATCAATGTCCTGCTCCTAATATGTCCTGGGGTGAACACCAGGAGTTGTGAGGGAGTAGTCTGCCCTCCACTGTTGAAATAATAAGGGCCCAGATGTAGGTAAATCTGATTTACCGACTCTAGAATACCGAATTTTACCGATTCGGTATTCTAGATTCGGTAAATCAGATGTAGGTAAAAATTCGGTAATTTTTACCGAATCTGTATGATTCGGTAATTACCGAATCGGTATTTACCGATTCGGTAATTGCCATTGATTCCTATGGGCCTACAGGCCCATAGGAATCAATGTCAATTACCGAATGGGTAAATACCGATTCGGTTAAATTACCAATTTTGCAAGTGTGACAGGGTGTCACTTTGACACCCTGTTGCACCCCTGATTTTGCCTTGTGTGCCATGTGACACACATACATGCCCTTAGGGCATGTCTGTGTGCCACATGGCACAGGTGTACATGCACAGATGTGCATGTACACTGGAATTCGTTATTTACCATGTAATAGTATTACATGGTAAATAACGAATCGGTAATGGCCTGTGGCGCTGTTTTCAGTGCCACCTACATCTATATTTACCGATTTGGTAAATTTACCGATTCGGTATTTTACAGAATCGGTAAATTTACAGAATCGGTAAAGATACCGATTCTGTAAATTAAGCCTACCTACATGTCAGATCCCAAATACCGGTCGGTAACGGCTGAAATCGTCCGTTACCGACCGGTAATTGGCGACCTACATCGGGCCCAAAGTGTCTGAAATGATGGTAATGGGAGCACCAAAATCAGGTTGCATGATTAGAGTGAGTGTAAAGTCAAGGGAGACTTCACATAAAGTATTTTTAACTTTGCTGATATCAGTGACGATCTAAGAGGAGCACTAAATCAGACAAATCAACAGAGCAATCCTATAAAATAGCATCCAAACTGCTTACCTTCATAGATGCTTTGGAACTCCGGAAGACACAGTGAAAATGACCGATTTCTTTGCACATAACACATGCTTTGCCATGAGCTGGGCACTTAGGATTATTACCAATGTGATTCCTAGAACACCTAAAACATTTAGGGCCCAATTCATAAGACAAAAAGTCTAAATTTATGACTTTTGGCATTCACAGAGTTCATTTACGAGTCGCACTCTACGTCCGCAGTTGGGCCGCGATCTCCTGCTTGGGCTGTACTCTCCAGCTTGGGCAGTACTCTCCGTCTCTAGCCAGATAAATGTAATCAATGGTCCAGAATGCAAGTTTCACAAGAAGGAACATTAGGAACATGTGATCATGAAAATCAGTTAGGGGCAGTGAAAAGGGTTGTTGTAAATGAATCTTGGACCCTAGTATAAATTTCCAGATTCATGCCCTTATATAGGTATACTTTATCATTTCCTTATATAGGCATAGAAATCATTACCATTTTTGGCCTAAACCATACAGACCAAATACGGCATGGATACTTCCACTAAGCTCCAAGAATTACCAACATTTTCTTGGAAAACCCAGCCTTCAGCAGCCCTGGACTTCCCTCTGCTTGAATATTAAGTTCTCCTAGAACTCCCGGCGTTTTCCAAGAAATGAGCCTTTGAGTGACGTTATTAATTCCAAACATGCGTCAAACTCAGCACCTTCAAAGTATAAATATTCCTTGATTTGCCTAAACAAACACACATTGGTTTGGAGCAGATCGACTATCTACTTGCCCGACGCCCTGCAACAGCAAGTGCCGAGGAAGCCGACCCTCCAGCAGATGCACTGCAAGACTCTGTCATTTCTCCTGCCGAGAAATCCAGCTCCAGTGTTTCCAGGCTACCCTTGCGGGTATCTGGGAAATCGAGTCCCGAGAACGAGATACAAGACCTCCTTCATTCTAGAGCCAAAGGTACGGAGCTGATTAGACCTCTTAGAGAATTATTGGAATCAGAATCCTGGCAGAGAACTCCTAAAACTTAAGCTACTCCTCTTATACTTCCTCCCTCGTACTAGACCTAGGTCAGGTACACCGGGGTAGGCGTATTAGGAAGCTCCTGTTTAGTATTTTAGTCATCCTTTTATCATTATATGTATTTTATACATTTTATGCACTTTATGGCTTAGAAACCATATCATGCTTTTACAGTACTACCTTATAATACTGTTCGTATTATATGCATTGTACTTCATAGTATGCTTTACTATTGTAGCAATTCATTTTCAATGCTTGAGAAAGAAGACTGTTCAATAAATACCTTTTTATTGAAAATGCCCGTCTCTCTATTCCTCTTGCACCTCTGGTGAAACTAAGCATGCACGATTGACTGAGTGTAATAGTTATCGATTGTTTCCGCGACTCTAGAGATTTGATTTCTTATTCTTGGGAAACAAAGTTGTCATGGTTTAGGTGGTTGTCAGAAACGAATCCGTTTTTGTTTATTCAAGAAAGTTTCTAGTGACCTCTGAGCTAGCTGGCACTCACAATTAAGTCTAATATAACCGGTAGAGACCTAGTAGACCTCAGTCCTACGTCTAAGCTACAGTATATAATATTCCAATGCGCAGAGCCTTTTGGGAATATAGGAACTACGCTACATGGCGCCCAATGTTTGGTAAGGTGATAATTTAACGCTAGATACTAGAGTATCTCAGTCGTGCTTTTCACAAAGACCCCTCTTTCATGTAAAAACTCCAATAGACGTTTGGAGTGGGTGAAAGGGCATAATATCCGCCAAAACTTAGTAGGACAAGAATCCTATGTATTAGTTTTTGGTTTATTCAACGTTGAAGGATACAGTGCACCTAATCTTTGTTTCCTTGAAACTTGTTCTGCAAGCTTTCATTAAACAATGTCGGAAAACGGCGACATCAACGCAACCGGTGGAGCTGCAGTAAATGCGCACCCACCAGGTATAGACGTTACAGGGTTTAATGAAAATAGCCCGGATGCTAAAACATACCGGCAAATGTAAGGAGAACCATAACTATAAAACTTATAGAAAATGGAGTATCATCGAGAGGTGTTAAAGTTTTATTTGTGATAGTGGCACATGAATATCGGCAGACAGAGGTATTCTATTCATGGATTACTTTTCCACAAGCAAATCCAATAACACGTGAGTTCCACTACTACAAAGCAGAGGAACCTCCAGCGGAATACGTTCCTTTCGAGGACGTTGAAATTCCACTAACTTACCAAGAGCATCAGCTCTGGTTTAATGGCGCCCTAAAACATCAAAATCACATTACCGGGCTTGGTCCACTAGATAGACCAGGAGCTACATGGCCGGTTCTAGCCAGCTATACACCACATCCTGACATTGAAGAAAGGTCAGATAGAGAACTTTTAGCTCAACTAAAACAAATAATAAAAATACATAGACAATTGTCATGAGGACTTTAAACAGTCCAACCAGCAATAAAAATTCCGTGACACACCCTATACCAGGGGAACACAAAAAAAATTACACCACAGTCTATACAGTCAGTCATTGGCAAGTAACCAGCCAAAAGGGAAAAAAATCTGTTTTGGCTAGCACAAACAATTACTCAAATAGAGGCAGTATTTCCAGATAGTACACCTCATGAAAAACACAGAATTCTGACAATCTGTTTACCAATGGTGATTGCACCGCATGTGGAGGACTGTGACACTTGGGGTACAGTCTTTGCTTCAATCTACACAAAAACACATGGTGTACCGTCAATGGTGGTAATACCAGACGTTCTGAGACAAATTCAAAATGAATATGGCCACGAACCAGCCTCAAATTTAGGTATGAAATTACTGAAAGATTACAAACAGGTCTCAGCTATATTATTAGCAACATTAGAGGTGAAGCAGCATCTGTGGCAATCCGCCAGAAGTTAAAAGAAACAGATATAGTAGACCAACCATATGAACTTGCTAGAATTATTGAAAAATAATATGAAGAATTAGGTAGAGATAGTTTGGGTGGGAAACCATTAAAGCCCCAACTAACTGAAAATCATGAAAAAACATTCATTAAGAATAATCTCACTACTCCAAAGAAGAAGTGGGAAAGTAATAAACAAACTCTTCCTAGAGAAAAATATTCTCAACCCAGAGGAAGGTCTCCCCAACAGAGAGACAAGTTTCCCCAAAGGGAGCCCTCTGAAAAGTGGTATAATCTTAGGAATAGGGATAATTTGAAAAAACCTGATAGATATCAAGATAATGATTCAGGTCCCTCTCGATCTTTTCAGACTTCCTCGCAGAAATTGGAAAGAAGAGGACGGTCAGAACACAAGGAAGAACGCGTCAAGTCCAAAGACAAGGAACCCGTTCACCAAAGTAAAAAAGCTCAGTTTTCCAAAAAGAAGGTAGCAAGTATAAAAGTCAGAGAAATGTGCGCTGCTCCAACCTCCAAAGATGCGGAAAAACTTACAGTCAATTCTAGGTTTCTTGAATTTTGGAAGAACTTATTATTATTATTATTATTATTGTTATTATTATTATATTCTTATATAGTGCCAGAATCAACCCCCGAAGGGGTATCTCCGCGCTTGCCTTGGGAACCCATTCTGGTTTTTCCCTGTGAGATAGCCCCTACAGGGCATCCCCAAGGTGAAAGCCAGGCATCCCGCCGCAGGGGGCCGTTGTGGAGATTAAGCAAGCTTAATGCCCAGAGTTGCAGAGTGTGAACCCATGATTAGGTCAGGCACCAAAGCGAGAATTATCGAGTCCATGGACATTTGAGCTCAAGACCCTGCCGCGTCGGAAATTGAACCCTGGTCCCGGGTCTGACCTCTGCTTCAGGGTCTGCCTGCTCTAACCAGTGAGCCACACTTCTCCACTTACGTTCTGAATTACGCAGAGAGGGTTAAACCTCTCTACGGATTAATCAAACCTGATTTTAAACCAACACATTTGACGTAAACACACACAGAAATGTTGCGTTTTGTCCAAACAGACATGTTAGCACAAACGAAACTAGACACACTCGAAAACGTGCGCAACCTTGTAATCCGAATCATCCCAGGAAGATGCGGATTCACGTACCTGACCTTTAATGAAGGAGAAACGGTACCAACAGCTTACAAATCACACCTGTACACACAAGCAGAAATGAAGTTCACTTCTACAGAGAAAATTCTGACAGCGGTTCAAACTGCTGTAGCAAAGGAGAGAGCTCTCGCGCAGGGTAAACGCATAATGATAGGTACACCTGTACCTGCCTTAGAGGCAGTGACAAGAGCAAGCATTCCTAATTCGAAAGCTCTACATACGAGATGGATACAATGGGTTAAATCTCTTGCTGCAACAGACGTTCAATACTTTTTTGACCCTAGTCTTAAGACACAAGAATTTCTCCAATATGAACACGAATGTCCTCTGCCGATCGAAATTCTTCCTCTTGAACATTATGGCTGTATAATATGTACAGATTGATCAGCACAGCCCGCAATTGGGGATAAACAAGCCTATAGTGCTGCGTGCCCGATTGTTAAAGGTCACTGGCGCGAAGGCTAATTTAGACCTATGGTCACAAAAACTCAATTACTCGCAGACTGTACAGCTCAGCGAGCTGAACTACAGGCTTTCAAGATGGCGCTTGAAAATACTGATTGCGAATTCCCCACACTTATAGTGTGCGATTCGTATTACTGCGTCCAATCTTACAATGAGTATCTGCAGAACTGGGTTCAAAACGGAATCAAAGATTCTAAAGGTGGCACAATCAAGCATAAGTTGCTTTGGGAACAAGTAGTTCTTTTACAGAAAGAACTACAAAAGACTCACGTGATACATACACTGAGTCATCAGCGTGATGGCGTTCACGTTGCAGCGAATTTATTGGCAGATGAAGCCGCGAAGGCAGCTGTGCAAACGGCTTCCGTAGCTGCTATCAGCCGGTCAAAAACAAAAATAGACAGCAAAATAAGGCAAGCTGCCCCCGCTTCAATCAAAGACAGTGGTAAGACACTCCCGAAAGGCTTTCCAGTAAAGTACTCATATATAACTGATGCAAACAATGTTCCTTTTGCTCGAATCCCTGGAGTGGGGGATAGGGCAATACCAAACATGGAACACAGGTTAGGACTAATCGTTGCAGCACATGAAGGGCTTGCTTCTGCACACGGTGGTGTTTCCGCTACAGTATCATTATTAAAACAGAGATACTGTTGGCCTGCATGAGGAAACAAACTAGAGACTATGTACTGGAATGTGAAATCTGCCAGAAAATGAAAGTTTCTACAGTGAAACGTCCTGCACAAACGCCCCTTCTGATTTCAGATAAACCACTAGCGTGTGTTTATCTGGACCACTGTGGTCCCTTAACACGGGATGGCAACTATAAATATATAATGGTCACAGTGGATTCCTGCACGAGATTTATTTGGTTATGGCCCCAGCGCTCGGCTGATGCCAGAACTGTTATAAAGGATTTGCGAGTCTTTATCGGCACATACACAATAGGCATACTACATTCTGATCATTTAGCTCTCGAGCTAACAAGGAGGCCATGGCTAGTTTGGGCGTTGCATTGTGGTTTTCTAGTCCCTTCCATCCTGAGGTTAATGTGGTAGTGGAAAGAAAAAAACTTAACATAAAGCAATCCATAACAGCAAAGGTATTAGGTTCGGTGATGGGTGGGTCAAACATCTAATAAGTGTCCAACATAGTCTTAACAATCTGCCAAGAAATTCTCTGGAGGGAATCACTCCTTATGAGCTACTATTTGGTACTAGAATGGTGATCGAGGATCTCGATTGTCAGACTTCAGTGGTAAAACAGAAACCCTTTTGATATCAAAGATCGTTTGGCTGTCTTACAGGACTTAAATGAAACAAGAAGAAGTCTGAGTAACACAACACAAAAGCCAACAGCCACTGAAGATAAACCACCTGTCCCAGCTAGACCTGTGTGGATTCCAAAAATTGGGGATCTAGTCAGGGAAAGGATAGCGGTGAAGAAGGAATTTGGGCCTTCTTACAGAAAATCAGTACCTTTCTTAGCAATCCAAGGAATGAGATCAGTAGTACTACCGCAACTTGCAGGTAAAAAGGAGAACAGCGTCGTGTCCATCGACCTGGTAAAACCACAACATGTGGCCAATAATAAGTAGTAGGTCAAGTGGACTCCCAAGATGTAGCAGACAGCCAAATCTTGCTACAATCCAAGAGGTTCAAACTGAAAGACTTATCACTTTTGATAAACCTGCAGTAAGAAAAGAAGGACTATGCAATAAAGCAATGGAACTCGTGCCTCTTGAGACCCAAATATCTGTTCGACCAGAAGCACCAGTCTACACTGATGTAGCACCTGAATACACTAACATGACAAAGGAGAAATCAGTTCCAGCGATTTCAACAAACCCCAATGCCATTCAACCAATTGACAGAACTGCATCTGGATATTTCATCAACTTTGATAACTTTTCTGAGGATCCAAGTGAACCTGAAGATACAACAACAAAGAAAACTCTCAAAGAAAAAACGACAGAACTTTTTCATTAACTTGAAAAAATATATCTGGTTTCACCATGGACTGAATTGTGGATTGGTTTAGGTGCATTTTTCCTCCTGCTCTGGATAATATTGGTTTTAAGCCTGGGACAAATGATAGATAGAAAATACAGTACAAAGGACACAGCAGTCAGAAAATCAACTTGGTCCTAAAACCGCACAAATCATTTTGATATCTATGGCCCGGTAGAGATGCTGAAGATTCCACTCAGTTCAAGGTTTCTTTGAATGACTTTGTAACACCCAGCACATTCTCTGATGATTGGGACTTTAAGACAATTAATAATATGATGTCAGATTTAGAAATGTCTACGAAATATACTGAACATGACTATTTAGTAGGGTCATCAGACTATGAACAAATGTATTGTTTTAACCATTTTGGTCATCACTATTTGCACAAATCTGCAAGCCCTAGAAATGTTTTTATGTATAATCAATGGGAACATTGTACAACACCACAAGAAGGCAGCTCTAAAACATTTTATGAAAAGTTTCCTTACTTCTCAGGGTTTAATGTTACAGATCCAGAAACGTTTTATTTCAAAAATGTAAATAAGACAGGATTGAAAACAATGTTGACCAATACCAAACAAATTTATTCTGCAAACTTTTATGCTAAATTGTCCACATTGGGTTTCGACTTCTGGAAAGACAACATCGAGACAAAAACTGGGGCACAAAAGAATGGCAGGTGCAAGGTTTGGAAGCTTTATTCAGAGCTTGCATTATACCTGAACAAATAATGTTTTTAAATGACACTGTGCAACAAACCTATTGTCTTGGCATAGCAAAAATAAAAGATTTGAATAAACCGTCTATACCAAAGCCCATATCTGAAAATAATAAAACGACAGAAGGGGAGATAGACGTACAATATGTTTTCAAATTGAACAGAACTTGTCCTGATTGGAAAAAATTGTTTATCTGGCCCACAGACACCAATAACTGTCAAGATAGATTCCTGAACAAAACACAGGATTTAATTCTTAACAGGCCAGATCCAAGATACTCCGAGAGACAACATCAAGGGATAGTAACAACATATAGTGTAGGGAAACTATGCCTTGAATGGCTGAAAACCTCTACACTTCCAGAAATTAAACAGCACTTGACTTTACTTAAAGAAAGCAATGATTTGCGAGATTTCTTATTGGGACCTCGCAAACCACGGCAAATACGTTTCATATACACCTGTATATATGCTGCGTACAACGAGGCTTGGAAAATAACACAATTAGAAACTGCAGAAAGAATACGATAAATTGATCGTATTAACTTGGAGAAAGCTCTCTCTGTAGTGGACAATGGGTTAACTACACTGTCCTCCAGATATTCATTGGACAGCATTGTATCCTCTGCAATTGACATAATGGAACAAGACTTGCTAATTTTACAACATGGCCAGTCTCAAGTATGCTCTATAATGCAGCTAGGCTGGACATTACAAAATCTGCGTTCAGGCTACGTGCCATGGAGGCTTATCAACACAACGTCATTGTTTACTGGGTTTAACCTTATTGCTAAACAAATCTCTTTGGCACAAAGAGGAGCAGACTATACGGTGCTGAGCATTGAAAAACTGGAAAGATTACCATTGACAATTTCTGAGAAACCTGTAATAGAATGGATAATTCAAGGCACCATCATGATTCCAGTGACGATTTTCCAATTTCAGTATTGTCTACAGCATAAACCAGAAAGCCTATATGTAAGGTTGGGTAAAGAATACATTAAGTCAACATGGACTTTAACATATAAACACAAATGTTGGAATAAGGGGAAAGAAGTATTCCTTAGTGGGAAAAATTGTAAAAATTCTCTAAGTGGTACACTTCTGTGCCAGGGTATTATTTACACGGAGCCTGCGATGGTTCTGCAAATAACCTTTCATGCCACCTGCACTGTACTACCTCCACACTGATAGAACCCGTTTTCAGGCAGCTATCCAATGGCAGTTATGTTATGTTGAATGATCACAGCTGCTGTGGAATGGTGCCAGGAAAAGTTTATCTGGCTAGTGCGTCGTCCATGGTCACTTGTTGTATGCAAGTATTGTATCCAACTCGCAAGTCAGACAGTAAGACGGCAATATGGCCTTCACTGAATATCTCTTCTATACAAATTGATACTTTAAGCAGACTAAAGTCTATTCTTTTGCAAAAATTTGTGTCACTGACATCATCAAAAGAAACGTATGATCTGCAAGTTGCAAGGACATTTGCAGAGATACATGCATTATTATCAACAAACTGCCCTGTACATTTCGCAGAAATGTTACGTCAAATCTTAAACATGTCTGATACCAGTGGCATCGCACATGTATTTAAGACGATTTTTTCGGGACTGTTAGCACCATTTGAAGCAGTCCTCGGCATTTTTCCAAATTATGTGCACTCTGTGTTCGGCGGCCTGCCTCTCATCTTGGGACTCGTAGCAGGAATACTATATTAAATTTCTTCTGCTCCGATATGGCAAGTCCAGTGACCGGCGATACCCAGAATCTCATGGAACAAACGGTCCGTGCCCAGAGGTATCGTGAGAGAATAACACAGATTCTCGGCTTGGCTCGTTTAAGAGATCTGAATACGACATGGCTTCTCTCGGTCAGACAAATCAGAGCAAGATTGCATCTTACCTGTTCTACAATGCCTGCTATGAGGAGAGGAATGCGTGTTAGAGATTTGTATTACACTTCCATCAGTCCTGCCATCGGATGTCGACGCATTGCTAGGTCCTGTAACGGCTCATGCATTGTGTTGCCCCCAACGGCTATAGATCCTGATGACGGGATTCATTGAGATCTCACCAGTAAGTCTAACTGAGGGTTAGGTACGAGAAACATCAGGCAAACAGGTACCATCTGATATGACCATTGCTAACGTGGCAACAAGCGCTGACGGCAATGCTTCTCATCTATGCACATTTGATCTGCTAGATCAAGTGGTTCCACTTTCACCTACTGTGACAATTTCTTTGCCAGCCTAGACAACTTGATGTTTTCTCCTGACACCGAGAATAACTTTTGAGTCATACACACAGTGTTCTCTGAACTCCGAAATTCGGCCTTCAATTTTCAAAACAATGACTTATAACATTTGGAACTCTATTTTCACAACAAATTTAATTTTTTCTCTCTTTCCAAAACATTGAACTTTTTGGCACAGACTAATCTGCTTAAAGTAGAACTATTCCTAGAGAACAAGTCATTTTTTGAAGACTGACTAAAAGAACTATTTTGCCTCGTCCCTATTAATAGTAAGATTGCTATGACATGTTATGTTATGAGATGATCTCGACTCTTCTTCTGTATTTAAGAGACGCTATCATTAATGTAATCTCTTGATTCTTTTCAAATTGCATAAATTAGACTAAAGACTGTATGCTTAGAAATGTTTCCCTTAAGTATTTTGGGCTAGATGTAGGTAGGAACGATTTACCGATTTTAAATTACCGAATTTTACCGATTTGGTAATTTAAAATCGGTAAATCAATGGGTCCGACATGTAGGTATTCCAGATGTGCTGGAATACCAAATCGAATGAATTCGGTATTTACCGATTCGGTAAATACCGAATCGGTAATGCCCATTCATTCCAATGGGCTTTGAAGCCCATAGGAATGAATGGGCATTACCGATTCGGTATTTACCGAATCGGTAAATACCGAATTTCACAAGGGTGCAGGGGGTGTCACTTTGACACCCTCTGGCACCCCCAAAACAGGCACCGGTGCCATGTGGCAGGCAGACCTGCCCTAAGGGCAGGTCTGCCTGTCACATGGCAGAGGTGTGCATGCACATGTGCATGCACACCGGAATCAGTATTTTACCATCAAATTGGATTTGATGGTAAAATACTGATTCGTTAAGGCTCCTGGGACTCTGAAGAGTCCCACCTACATATGGGTGGCTCCGAATCAGTAAATTTACCGATTTATTATTTTACCGAATCGGTAAAATTACCGAATCAGTAATTTTACCGATTCGGTGAAATAATGCCCCCTACATGCCATTCACCTGTTTACCGATCGGTAACGGCCGAAAATACCGATTTTCGGCCGTTACCGACCGACCTACATCGGGCCACTTGTGTACTGTAGAAAATGCTAAAAAAAAAAATTCTGCATACCCAGTTCATATGCATTCTTTGTATTGGGGTGGGATTGTAAACACTAGCTTTAGATATGTTCAGTGCTTGCTAGGTTAGCTTTATTGAACTTAATATCCGTGGAGTGGGTGTTGTAAATGAATCTCGGACCCTAGTATAAATTTCCCGATTCATGCCCTTATATAGGTATACTTTATCATTTCCTTATATAGGCATAGAAATCATTACCATTTTTGGTCTAAACCTTACAGCCCAAATACGGCATGGATACTTCCACTAAGCTCCAAGAATTAACAACGTTTTCTTTGAAAAACCCACCTTCAGCAGCCCTGGACTTCCCCCTGCTTGAATATTAAGTTCTCCTAGAACTCCCGGCGTTTTCCAAGAAATGAGCCTTTGAGTGACGTTATTAAGTCCAAAAATGCGTCAAACTCAGCACCTTCAAAGTATAAATATGCCTTGATTTGCCTAAACAAACACACTGTAGTTTGGAGCAGATCGACTATCTACTTGCCTGATGCCCTGCAGCAGCAAGTGCCGAGGAAGCCGACCCTCCAGCAGATGCACTGCAAGACTCTGTCATTTCTCCTGCCGAGAAATCCAGCTCCAGTGTTTCCAGGCTACCCTTGCAGGTATCTGGGAAATCGAGTCCTGAGAACGAGATACAAGACCTCCTTCATTCTAGAGCCAAAGGTACGGAGCTGATTAGACCTCTTAGAGAATTATTGGAATCAGATTCCTGGCAGAGAACTCCTAAAACCTAATCTACTCCTCTTATACTTCCTCCCTCGTACTAGACCTGAAGCACCAGTTGAGTATTTTAATCATCCTTTCATCATTGTATGTATTTTATGTATTTTGTACATTTTATGCACTTTATGGCTAAGAGACCATATCATGCTTTTACAGTACTACTTTATAAAACTGTTTGTATTATATGCATTGTACTTCATAGTAAGCTTTACTATTGTAGCAGTTCATTTTCAATGCTTGAGAAAGAAGACTGTTTAATAAATACCTTTTTATTGAAAACGCCCGTCTCTCTATTCCTCTTGCACCTCTGGTGAAACTAAGCATGCACGATTGACTGAGTGAAATAGTTATCTATTGTTTCCGCGACTCTAGAGATTTGATTTCTTATTCTTGGGAAACAAAGTTGTCATGTTTTAGGTGGTTGTCAGAAACTAATCCATTCTTGTTTATTCAAGAAAATTTCTAGTGACCTATGAGCTAGCTGGCACTCACAATTAAGTCTAATATAACTGTAGAGACCTAGTAGTCCTCAGTCCTACGTCTAAGCTACAGGCTATATTATTCCAATGCTCAGAGCCTATTGGGAATATAGTAACTACACTACAGGGTGTGGCCGGACACTACATCATATACCAAAAAAGTTTGCTCCTTTGCTTCATGGTACATGCAGTCCACAGTTTGCGCTCCCCTTAGTGTTGAATGTAGTGGTAACACTACAGTCAACACTAAGGTGAGCCCAATGCTCTGTGTGTCACAGAAATGGCATCAATAGTATCAACAGCATTTACCACTGTTGCAGAAGACATTCCATTGCGTTCTTGTTTGATGAACCTACTGGAAATAATGGAAAGTTCTTTGCAATGTCAATGGCTTCTGTAAAAGTGGGATCTCTACAAGATGGGAGTATCCCTTTAATTGTTTGTGAAAAACAATTATAGACAAATTGATCTCTAATGTCCACATCAATAAAAGTTCCAAAATTGCATTTAGAGGCTAACTGCTTAAGTACTACTCTACAATTTCCTGTGGGCTCAGCTTACTTTTGAATAACTTGAAACATATTGCAAAAGTACTTTGAGTTCTTCAGAAAATTTCCTTTGAAGCCTGGAAATAGCTTTGCCATACTCGTCTCAATCGCCAAATAATCCAAATGGGGCACGCATAATGGGGAGATTGTCAAAATGTGTTGCCTCTCGGCCAAGGTAGAGGGGTATAAGTGCCTTCAAGGGGATTTGTTTAAACAACAATTGATAATTCAAATTCAACTAAGAAGGATAAAGGTGGCTGAAAAGTAATGCTGCTTTTTTTTAAGGTGCCGTGCAAAATCTTTACCATATATGGCCAGCAGACCATTTTCGAAGGTACATATCCATGACTTCTACTTTATGGGTGGCTTCCCAGGATAATGTGATCTGGACTAAGTGATGAGCGGAAGCCATCTTTAAAGGTGAGTAATAGCAATAATAAAGGATGAACCAATAAACAAAGCTGGCAGAGCAAAAGCTGTAAATGTACACAGGTACTTATAGACATCCAAAGCAATAATAGTTGGGATAAGCAGCCCAATCCAACATGAGCATCAATGAAGATAGCTTATGTTTTGAAAGTTAGTCCAGTCCAAGATGGGTGACATTTTGATAGCGTGATGACGTTTACTACCTTGAACTGAGCCCAAACTAAGATGGCTGACTGTAAACCAGCATGCAGGTGGCCCAAATAGTAGCGTGGCCCAAGCAGCCCAAACCTGCCCAAACAGTGATTGGTTAATCCAAATGTGGATTGGGCATAGTCTGAATGTGCCAAAATAGTAAACAATGTATCCAGGCACCAGAGCAACACAGGGCTGTGCACTATGAGAATGACTAGGTTGAACTTGCCTGGCAATGTGCCACAGAGACAGTACACAGCCTGTATGCGGCTGGATCATCAGCTTCAGGAAGTGCAATGCCACATGAAAAAGTTAAAGGTGTTTATGGACTCCTGCGTATCCACTTAGACCGGCAGGTAAAATTCTCTGAATATTTATTCTAGAAATGAGGAGCCCACAACCAGCTTGAGGTCTTGTTCATAATTGTCCAGAGTCCACTCCTGTAGCGGTCAACAAGGATTCCATTAAGACAACTCTGCTGGAGTGTGGAATGGAGATTAAAAAATAACAAGTAAGAAACAAGCAATAACAAAGGCGAAATAAATAAACCAAGGCATATTAGCACAGGGAGGCTGGAGTGTGATCTATAACATATACTATAGTTCTGTCTATGACTTTAGGTCTACAGTGTGCAGAACTTTACAAACTACTAGTCTACACCCATTCATGAAAAATGCCAAGTTGGCTCTGTTGCATGACACGCTAGCCAAAGAGGATGCTCCCTTTCATTGGAAAAGATGGATGTCCACAGACTCTTGTTGAAAATATGTACCCTGAGACACTAGTGATCCCGAATACACTGACAGATTCTGAATGGATGATTGAACTATTTCTAGAGGTGTATATACCCACAGCAGTATCAATTTCCCAGGTTCATCATGATAAGGGGACCTCCTTGCATCATAACATTAAACCGGCTGGAGCACATCCACTCCCTTCGACCCTCTGTCCTCCTGTGACGATATCAGACATGCTGTCATCTTTAAGGTGTGACAGTCGAGATTAGGATACAAGTGCACCACCAGTCTGTATTCAAAGGACCATCAAAGAAAGTGGGTGCCTGTTGGCTGCAGGAGGTGGGGAGTGATGAAGAACTAATGTGGTTGTGTAAACATACATATGGAAATCCTGGTGTGGGCAGTAAAAGTCACTGCTTTGTGATAAGGCTCTAGTGAAGGTAGGGAAGTAACCTATTTCTGGTTCATCGAACAAGCAATGGCATTGTGTATGGGGCACACACTGCATTTTACAATAGTGAACTATGCCATGCCACCATATGAAATACTGTATTATGTTACACAAATCTATTATGTCTTGGTATACTTATTATTTCCTGCTTAGCCCCATTCTAACTTAGACTTTCTGTTCCAGCATGCAAAATAATAATCATATTCATTCTTGTGACATTGCTACATAGCTTAGAATTACTGCATTTTGTTACATGCGGTTAACATGACAGGAGATTGCCTAGCTGATGACTCTAACAGTATGGCAGATTCCACACAAATAAATATGCTGTACCGAAGATGTAAATTCTTAACAGAACAAAAAGACAGCTTACATTACAACTCTGTAATCATTGGCTGTTGCCCACTGTTTTGAAAAGTTAAATTGAGAAATGAACCACAGACAGAAGGCATGTAATTTTATGGGTTCCTTTTATTGAAGATAACACTTAGACTAACTGACTTTTTTTAAAATAGACATTGTATTGCTATTTGAAATAGTAACACATAAAGTGGACAAACATTGATGATGGTGAAGGTCCGATCATGTAGATGGGAAACTACAACATTAATCTTTACAATGTCTCGAAAACCACCAGGGTACAAGAAGAAAACCAAAAAAGTAACATACATGTTGAATTCCTAGGAAGTATCTTCTGAATCAGAATGTGTCCTCAATTTACCATACATTTCTCTCCAGCTTTTCAAGCATCTTTCCAGTTTTGGATCAGTTTTATTGGTAAACATAAGTATCTCAACAGTCAATAGCCATTCTAGTATTTCTTTTTACCATATGTCAAAATCCATTCTATTTTTGTTGCCAATGTATCACAATGTGTCTTTATGTTATTACTTGACTAAGAGTCTCCATCCATGCTTGAATTTATGATATGGGTTTAAAACCAGCACACAATGCATTCTACCCAACATTTCAATTGCCCTGTTAGCTTATGAATAATCTCTAGCACTCTGCCCCAAACACTGCACTGCTGAACATGTCCACACAATTTAGAGCACATCAATATTAAAAGGAATATTTTCTGTAAGACAACAGATATGATACTTCTTGTCAAGAGACTTAGGGCCTGGTTTTACGAGGTAAACTTACACTTTAAATAAAATTCATAAACTGCATGCAGAGTTTTACAACTCTGCATGTGCTATCTTTTTATGTGCAGACATCTCCGTCCCGACTGTGGAGTCTCCCCACATGTAAGTATATGGAGACGTGTTAGCTGGAGTTCCGTAGAGACTTACAAATGTACTTAGAGTATCTAACACCTTGGGTTCTTACACTTTGGGGTCTTATGTAAAGGTATTTCTAATAAAACATTAGGGTATCATCCACTTATTGGGATGCGATAGGCATAGTGGCACCTATTTGAATTTCTCTCCTTTGCAAGTGAATTCAACGCAATTAAGCTAAACTGTACAGTAACAATGACAAGGGGCATCTCTGACCCGTGCTGCACACTAATATCCACCTATAATGTAATAGGTGTCCTCTTTTAACATTTGCTAATGATTTAGTATGCATATAATTCATCCATCCTATGATATAATAATTATTGTTCAAGGGCCTGGGGCATAAAATACCATCCCACTTTGTCAAAGACCTTCTCCATACCTCTTGAAGCCATTTCATATTTCTCTTTCTTCATATTCAAAACATACTGTACATTCGCTGAATAGCGTTAATTGCATATTATGTTGCTATGTATGAAGCCAAATTGACTGGGGTGTACTAGGTCTGTGATTACATTAAAAAACTGACCCTTTTAAATTTTATTGTCTGATTTTTAAAATCATTACAATTAGAAAATACTTTGTATATGTAAAAAACATTTAAAAAGAGCCAAGCCATTAATACAAAAGTTAAAAAAGACTTTTCTAAATTTCATTAAGGCGTAGTGTCCCAGTTATTTAAAATACACAATTTCCCAGCGGCGTAGTTTATCTGATGGAAGGTGTGAGCCAGCAGGGACTAAAACTTAATTGTTAAATTGAGGGAGCAGTCTAAGTATGGACAAGGGAAAATGAAAGGGAGAAGAAAAGGGGAGGCTAACTTGGGACTTATCTCTGAAGGTTTGAAAGATCTGAGTGGGCTCGGGTTTCGTCAAGGATGTACAAACTGGAGCGGAGGAACTTGCGATCCTGCAGTGCTGAGATTTCTGCCTGCTTTTGAAATGATTATGTTGAGCTGGATGTTAAGCATCGTGTTTTTTGGAATCATGGCTGCTATTATGGTATGTAGGCACGTGGCTTGTCGGCACGATCGGACACCAAGTTTGTTCTGTTCACCCTGCAGCAGAATCCATCTATCATTGAGTAGGATGGGAAAGACGCATACCACATGCTCAATCGATTCCGAGTGGCACCCACAACCCCTGTACTCGATGTTGGCACTTGAACAATGCCAGTCTGGAAGGTGCTGCGAAAAAGGCCATTCACCCATCCTCAGTGCCAGAAACCATTTTTTTCAATAGAACCTAGTAAGATCTTGATAGAAAGGGTACCCCCGGCAGGACTGTCCAGGCATTTTTTCTTATGATCAATAGTGCCCTAATTGAATGAAAAGGCCAGAGTCTGACTCTTATTTTGATGGATATTTTAGAGCCTGCTGTGGTGGATTACTTCCTCAGTTTTCATTTACTATAAGCAGATGCAGAGAGTGTTCTAAGTAGCATTAATGGTTTGTCCTACTTGGATGGCCAATATTTCTTGCCACAGCCTAGCCTCCAGACTTCTTTCTCCCGAATTACACAGTCTGTTGCACAGCTTGATGAAGGCACTGGCCCCAGCCCTTTGATGATCTAATAAGCCAAACTCAAGTCTTATTTGTGCTGGGAATGAAGATTTTGGCAGGAGCAGTACTCGCTTAAAAATGTGTGTTATTATTATGTTACCCATTTTGAAATTGCTCCCCAGCATTATCTCTTGGTCTTATAATAAGTAATTTATGATCTTAGCTTTCATAACTGTTAAGAGCGAGGTTAGGGTTTGTCCAAGTAGCTGCCTCGCAAGCTTTGTTAAGGCTACTTCGATTGACAGGGCTTTTGCCTCAACCACTTCTTTCTGTTTTGAGAAAGTTCCCTTTGGGTCCATGTAAACCCCCAAATATTTATAGGACATTGTAGTTTCTATGGTTTTGCCAATAAAAAACCATCATCCACTCGGCTGCTTCCATTTCCCAAAAGAAATTGTCTTTATTTTCGATACATTTAATTCCAGGTCATTGCTTGTTTTATAGGGAAGCAAAGGTCGAGAAGCCTCTGTAGATCGACCCTTGTATGGCTAAATAAAACAAGGTTGTCTGCAAATAACAGATTACTTATGCAGGTTCCGCCTAGTTGAGGAAAGTGGGAATTAACATTGTCCAATAACTGTGATAAGTCGTAATAAAATAGTTAAAAAGGAGGGGTGCCAGCACACATCCTTGTTTCAACACACAGGAGGTTTGTATTTTTCTTGAAACATGAGATCCCTCTCCCAACTTTATGCGAATCAAAGTGTTTGAATGGAGTTGGATTTATTGCCTTTAAAAGGGCAAGAGTAATTCCCCATTTCTGCAGTTTATGCCATAGCAGGCCCCTGGGAAAGCCGCTTTAAAGTCAACGAAGCAGCAATGAAGTGGCATTCATAGAAATGATGTTTTCTCCGTCAATACAGATAAAGCAAGCAGATTACTAGTGGTTCCTGATTTAGCCACAAATGCGGTCTGGTTAAAAGGTCGACTATGGTTTATGTGTGCCCAAGATGACAGCTCTTCAAGCAGCAGGCTAGCATTATATTTAGATTTGATGTCCAGAAAAGCTATCATCCTGTCATTTTCAGGGTCGGCTCTCTTACATCCTTTAAAAATAGGATGGATAATGGCTTCTTTCCACGACTCTGATATGTGGTGACTGAGACAGCAATCGGAGAATAAAGAAGCTAGATGTTTAGACCACAGCTTAGAATTTGCTTTAAACATGGCTTGGGGAAGACCATTGGGAGCAGGAGCCCCATCCGACTGCGCGTTATTTATGATGCGTGCAGTTTTTTGTCTCAAAGCTTCAGGAGCCTTTGAAGACATGGACTGGAGCTCTTCTTCCTGGTTCGCAAGATTGGTAGTGTCAGTGACTTCGCCTGAGCAGCTGGTTCGTTTTGCAGGGTTTGCTCTCTGGCGCTCATTATTTCTGATAGGGGATGCAAAAATGCAGATGACGTGAACTTGTTCCTCTCTGTTTTTGGATTCCTGAAAATGGTCCATTAAAAAGAATACCCATTCGTCTTTGCTTATGTTTGCACTGTCTTGCTCTCTAGGACCCTGTGTCCTCTTGTTCACAAGCGACCAAAATAACTTTGTATTGAGATTTTTGCTAGCATGTACTAATATCAGCTGAAACTGGTCGTTAGATCTTTGTTAGGCTCGATAGATGGTTGCTTAAGAGCTTTTCGTGCTTGCTTGTAGATTTTAAACAGCTGAGCGTCTCCCGGACTGTTCCTGGCATAACGTAGGGTTGAATTGTGTTGGGTTTTTAGTTTCTACTGAAATAAGTAGTTGGTTACTAGTTGACGGTTTTCGCAAAATGGAGGACATTTGCTAAGTAGTTGATTTGAGAGGAACTTCCATGGTACAGTTAGTGCAGTATCAACTTCTCTCTTTAATCCTAAAAGAACTCTGCATTTATTCATGATTGCGGGGATTGAATGATCGGCCCTTTTTAACCTTTTAAGATTCTCTGTGTGAATTCCAATTGTTGTATGACTGGTTGCCGCATGATGGGAAACACTGAGGGATATGCTGATTATTTGAGGACAGTGGTCGCTCTCGCCCTGTGAAGCGAAGAAATAATTCTCTATCAGGAGAAGCATTTTGTTATTACTTAACAGGAATTCCAAAAAGGAATGAGAGTGACCGTATGTTCTTGTCCAGGATGGTGGGGTGTCTGAGGGGAAGCGGCCATTCAGTATTGTATAACCCATGCTGTTGAATTGTAAGACTGTATATTCTCCCAATTTACTCACCCTGTTACCGGCTGGTTTCGATTGGGTCGCAAGGTGTAATGGGACCGCTGATTGTATATCATTGTTTAGATCTATAACTTTTGAAAGAGATTTGTGTTAAAATCACCTGAGATTAAACAGGGTTTGCATTCGTGCTCACTTATTAGATTACACACAATCTAGGCCAGCCAAACCAGTTTAGCCTTTTTCTCACTGGCATATGGAGTAATATATACACTGAGCAAGAGCAGTAGTTTAATCGGATTTTGGCTTCTGACACGGATGAAGATGATCCAATCTTCTTCAAATTCCAGCATGCTGATGTTGAAATTTAGTTTACAGGCTGCGTAGATTGAAAGCCCACCCCCAACATCTGCCATAATTGTGCATTCTTGAGGCGGGAGACCTGAATTCCAGATAGCCTTCTATTGGGATGCTGGCAACTGACCAAGTTTCTGGAGAAATATGATGTTGTGTATTTTTATTCCTTCTAGCCTATGTGTTTTAGCGGAGAAGCTGTTGATGTTCCAGGAACAGATTGTTGGACTAGGATGGATACTGTTTAAATTTTTTCGAATCCCTTGGCAGGGCTGCTGCCAACTAGGACCAGTCGGCCCTTGTGGTGGCTTGACGCTGTGTTACTGGATCTTCATTTCCATCTAAAGCGCGGTTTCTAGACGATTTTAGTATGGAAAAAGGTGAATTTCCTGAGTGACTTGAAAGGGCAGGGGCGTTTGCAAGTATTGACGGGTATTGTAGGTCTCTAGGAGTTATTCATTTAATGCCCCAACTGTTAAATTGATTTACCTTTAATTGAAAGAGCTCCTTTATTGCCTGTGATGCTAATGTGATAAGTGTTATTTCAGTTGTGTGATTGTTATTGCTGGGTTTGAATTCAATTGAAATTATATCATTGGATTCCAGGTTGCGTAGTTCTGGAATTGATTTAAAAAGTATGAGGATGTTCCCTCGATTTAGGATGTTGTGAGGACCTCGAGAGATATACTCCGTAATTAGCAACAGTTTGGTATAGAAGCTGACTGTGGCCAAATTATACTCTGTGACTGTGATGGGGGGACTCAATCTTTTTTATTCCATTTTTCCAATTCTCTGTTGAGTGGCAGGTTGTTGTTGCTGAGGGCCTACAGTTTCGCTATGTGGATTTAAGATCGCCTTATTGAGTACTGTTTTACACAAGGTCGCTGAAACGGGATTCTTAGTGTTATCAGAAGTCTTTCTGCATCACCATTATTTGACTTGCCTGTGAGATGTTCCGCAGCCAACTTTCTCCGTTTATGTCTGGTGTTAGTTACTGATGTTGAGGAGGGTGTTCCAATGTCTGGGCTTGCTACTGAAGAGTTTGTGGCGGGAGCTCGCTCCTGAACTGTTTCGGGCTCCACATTGGACTGAGGTTGAGAGTACTTTAATGATGCTAGCTGGTTGAGCTTTGATGGTTGACTTGGCTCAGTCTGGGAAGGTGCTGCTGATGATAATTTGCTTGTTGGGACACGTTTTATGGTTGGGAATGAATGATGGACCAGAGACAAACTGCTGATGATGCTGGAAGTACTTATCGAACCCAGTGATATGTTAATTTTGTGTTTTGAAAAGTAGTTATTAATTGTATTTTGGTTTTCTATTGTCTGTCTATTGCGATTTTTTAAAGTGTTTTTTTTTCTCGTTTACTCAGCCTGTGTGGTTGAGGTGGATTATTAGTTGTGCTGTTATCTAATGTAGTATGTACTATGGTCCCGGTGTCTGATGGAAAGGTTGGCTTTTGCACGGTCAGTTGGTCTAGCCCTAGTACCTTCAAGTCCACTTCAGCTATTTTATCTCGAGGGTTGAGACTGCTCTACGTAGTAACACTTCAATTGTCGAATCTGAATTTGGCTACTGGAGAGGCAGTTTGCATGCCTGATGTTAAAGCGACAGGAGGCATGTTACCGTTAGTGAAACCTTCCTTCATGTTGTTGTCCATCTGAATGACCGGCACTTTTGCATCTATTGAACAGGGATCCTGTGGCAGACTGCAGGTCTGCTTTGATGAGGCTAATTTCCTGTCTTAGGTTAATACTGTTGACAGAAATTGAGCAAGCGAGGACAGGCTATCTATCATTGGAGAACAGCAGCATACTGCTTGTGCTAATTGAGTGTTGGATTGTGCCTTTATGATCAGCATGTTGAGAGCTTCTAATTTTTGATCTAGCATGGCAGTGTACACAGCTAGCGTGTTTAGTAGGTCAAACAGTAAGTCTAGTTTGTCTGAATGGTAATTTAGTACTAGTACTGTGGATTGGAAAGTTTGTAAAAGTTGTGACCAAAATGCATTTGGTTCAGCCGAGTGGTGTCCTTCCAGAGGGTCCGGGGGCTTATTGATGTCGGTCACAATGGATCTTGTCTATTGTGTGGCTAGAGGGCTAGGTTCTATTTTACTCCTGGCTGGGTTGTCTGTGTTAATTTGTGGGTTTAGTGAGAGGCACAAGGATGAGTTCAGGTTAGATTTGGACTGGGTATCGTCACTTGATATAGAGATTGGAGGGGAGCCATGCACAGTTTGTGGGTGTAAAGTTAACAGGTCATAGGGAATTCCTTGAATCCCTACGGGGATGAATTTGGCTTAGTGACTTTTAATAAGGAGTGTTTTTCTTTTCTGGGGAGCCATATAAAGTTGGACCATGACCTTGCCTGCTGGGTACACCATGGACCATGGCCTGTATCCGTGTTTGAGCTAAACCCAATTACGAACATTGTTTGATTTTTGTGGCTGTTCAATCACACACAATTTTAGTGTATCATTGTTTCTGAAGTAGTCCCTCAGAGTCACATTTTATGTAGTGGCAGCAGCTGAGAGTACCCTAACTCAGTGATTTTGATTGTGGGAGTTAGGACTGACTGATGTTGTTAATACTCCCTTGGTTATTTGAACAGTAAATGAACCACTGGGGGTCGTGGGATGGTCAGAAGTCCATTGCCCACGTCTCAGTGATGCACTAGGTTGTGTTGAGTCACGCTGTTACAAGGCCCCCACAGTGTGTGTGGTTTCAATAGTGAACTCCATCCTGGATTTTTGTGATTTTTAACTGGTTGCTCTCTGACTCTCTTTGACCTCATTCTGGGTTAAGGGGCTTATACTGATGATTTGTATAACTGGCTACTGGATGCGCCTTCGATAATATGAGCTGTTGGCAATGTGGGTTGTTAGACTGTGGGCTTGCTCTGGGCTCCCGCTGGGTCACTATAGTTAGCGCCCCTGCTCCTATTTGAGGATTGAGTAATGACATTTTCTGGGAGGGGGTCCAGCGATGGTCCCAGGCTGCCCTCACCACTCCTCACTGCAACCCCTCACCACCACCACTGTCCTGTGCACCCGGCTCAGTGCTACAATAAGTTTGTCTTGAGGCGTGAACATCGGCCAGTTGCCGCTGGGGGCTATACTGCTCCTGCAGTCCCAAAATTCGGTCCCAGGCTGCTCCTGATGATTAGGGGGGGCGCTTTCGGTGCTTGATGTACACACCTAGCTCCTCTGGGGCAAGTAGGGGCCACCAGTGAGCCCTAGGTCTGACTGGGCCGTCTCTGCAGCACCCGGGCCCCGCACTTTGCGGCTGCCGGCTACGGCTGCCACACTCGCTCCCACTGGTCGGTCTCACTGATTGGTTCTGGCTGGCTGAAGTTGGAGGGCCGCTGGTGCTGGGAGACACGCCACACCAATTCATATGCCGAGCACCGAGTGCCAGTCTCCGACGTCCGAGCTCCCCGGCTGCTGCTGTGTGCACCGGGCTCCTCACCCCCCTCGATCTCTGATTTCCTGGCTCTGGGCTCCAAGCTCCAGCCTACGGCTCGCAGCCTACTCTGCATCTCTGTATCTCTATGTCTCTACATCACTGTGTCCACAGAACTCAGGCACCTCAGTCAAGAATAGACGCCTAATGTGAACAGTCCAGCCCGGACTGCCATGCCAGGTCTTCCCTGGACTGGAAAGAGGCATCCAGGGTAAGCCTAGAAGTATGTCCCTTGCTCACTGTGCCACTAGATTCAAGCTAACCTAGCTGATAAGGGGTGTTACCGCAAAACACGTCCCAGGATGTTTGCTTCTGGTTCAGGGAATACATGAATTGGCAGTTTGGGTTGGACTGTTCCCATGAGTAACAAGGTCAAGACTGATTTGCTTATGTTTGGGTCTGAACTGAGGTGGTAAAGTGAGCTAAAGAACGGTGATGGATGAACTCAAATCTAATAGTGACAGGGGGTGAGTGTCTGGAAAGTTTCAGCGCTCTGTTCATCATCTCCTTGTGCTTGCTTTGCTTGCTCTAATTTGACAGGGTATACCAAACGTGGGTCCCTTGCTCACTTTGCCACTGGTTTCAAGCTAGCCTGGGGGTGATTCCCTGAAACCGGTCCCAAGATGCTTGTTTCCAGTTCAGGGAAGACCTGGCTTTGCAGTTCGGGATGTGCTGTTCCCATGAGGAACAGGGTCAAGACTGGTTTGCATATGGTTGAGTCTGACTGAGGTGGTGAAGTGACCTAAAGAACAGTGATGGATTCAACCCAGATCTAATAGTAACTGTGAGTGAGTGTCTGAAAGGTTTAAGCTCTCAGTTCATTATCTCCTTGTGCCTGCATTGTTTACCCTAATTTGGCAGGGCCCCATGCTCATTTTGCCACTGGTTTCAAGCTAGCCTTGCTGATGAGTGGTGTTACCCCGAAACCGGTCCCAGGATGTTTGTTTATGGTCAAGGGAAGACCTGACTTGGCAGTTCGGGCTGGACTATTCTCATGAGGAACAGGGTCAAGACTGATTTGCATATGGTTGGGTCTGAACTGAGGTGGTGAAGTGAGCTAAAGAACGACGATGGATTCAACTTAGATCTATATAGTGGCAGGAGGTGAATGTCTGCAAAGTGTTAGTGCTCCATCTAACATCTCCTTGTGTTTGCATAGAATGTCACAGAAAACGTTTTCCAAGCCTAGGCAAAAATGTCAAAGGTGCATGGGTCTGTGGCAATCTTTTGTGGGTTATAATTATTGGTTGTGTCTTTTATGATTGTTAGTAGTTCATCGTTTGTGGAGGTTTGTGTGTTGGGCATTCATTTATTATTCTTTTAATTGTTATAGAGTATGATGTTTTGGTTTGTACGAGAGGCGTTTAAATGGCAAGGAAGTTCTATTTTCTGAAAGGTTGTTTAGGTTACAAATTGTTAGTAACTTTCCTATTGCTTCTTTAAGAATACCTGGTGTTATATTTTTGGAATATTGTTCCTGTTGGGGCAGGGGACGTTATGCATGCTACCGTTGTGTGTTGCACAATTTGCACTTCTGTTATCTTGGGAGGGTGGATGCATTACTTAACTTTTTCCACTATGTCATTGCCAGTTTTTCTCTGCCAAATTGTAAGAAAGTTGCCTTTTATTTGGTCACCTGCACATTTTTTTCCGAATGCAGATGGTTCTGACTCTGAAAGTGCACTAGAGTCTGCTAACCAGTGGCAGTTTTCTCTACTTAAATATGATGCGTATAAACTGGTGACCCTTAATTGGCAAGGACCTTAGCCCCCTTATGAGTCCCTGGTAAGTGGACCTGTGGTACCCAGGGCGTGGAAGTTAAAGGGGTCAGCACGGCCTGAAGCTCTGCTTGTGCCGCCCTGAGAAACCCAAGTAACCAGATGACGAGAGGTCTGCCATTGCAGACAGCATGAGCAGTGCAAACTGCTAAAACTCAACTTAGCCCTCACCGTGAGTTGCAAGGTCACTACACTATTTTTAATACATATCAGTCATCCCTAAGGTAGGCCTCCTGAGCCCAGGTGGCAGGGTGCATTATATTACAGGTGTGGACATATAAGTGCAAGCTTATATGTCCCTATCGTAGCCCCCTTCCATTAGGCGCTACTAAAAGTGATCATGGGGTCATAGTATAACAAGAGCTGGCACCTGGGCACACCCGAGTTGCCAGCTCCATTGTGGACCCACTAAAGGGTGTCATATTTAGTATCAAACAACCTGTCTCATCCAACCTGACCTTTTCTCAAGGTCAGATTTGATGTGACATGTACCCATGTGGCTACCTTAGAGATTGCCCATCTTGTTCCCCTAGCCTTTCCTCTACCCTGGCTGACAGCCTTCAGCTTCTGCCACCAAAAAAGGAATCTGAACCCCTACCAGGAGGTGTAAACAATACCAGGAGTCAGATACAAAGGTCTGCCTAGCAGGAAAGTGTAACTTCCCCCCTGACAGGACGGCTAGTGAAGTGGCACATCAAGACAGTGAGCTTCAAAGCCTTTCACCGCCTCTGATATGCAAGTGGGCTTCATCCCAGAGAAGGAAAAGCCAACCACCTGTCCCAGGCGCATTTGCAACCCCAGCAGAAAGGGAAATTAGATAGTAAGAAGGTGCACACCCCCAGAAGATTAGCCACACCCCTAGGATGGGATGCCTTGTCTGTACTGCCATGGAAGGTTTCTGACAATTTTTAAAAGTGGCAGAATAGAGGCTTCTGGGGAGAAAAGGAGCCACATACCACAGAGGGTGGTGACCTCAGGGGGTGATTAGCAGCTTGGGATAGTAGCCTATTGGATACCAGCACCCACACCCCTAATGCCCTATAAGCAAGGATTTAAGGGGATCCCCTGGTGCCAGCACCTGAGCTCTGAATCAATGTATAACCAAGGAAAAAGAAGAGACCCAAGTCTGCGATTCCTGAACATTTTGACACCATCTCAGCCAAGGTAACATGGTGCAGGTGCATTAGCGAAGACATCCTCTGAAGTACAAGCAGTTACAGTCAAATAATGGAATGCACATTGTTATTTGCAGGGAGACCAACTTTGCACCTTTGCACCCAAACCTTAAGTCAGGTTATTATAGACACTGGCTCCAGTCCTGAATGTTTCATATTCAAATGATTAGTTTCAGGTGTATTAGTCTAATTAGCTCAAAGGAAGTAAAACATGACCCGAATGCAATAGGCTGTTATTCAAAATTCCAGGACTGGAAACTGTCTGCATACCCTAACCATGCATTATTTGGTACATAAAGAGCTGCATAAACATCTGTGGCCCCTCCTACAATGCCAAAGGTTTCTAAAATAGGAGCACATACCATTAGGGTACACCAGGTGAATAAGAGCCTACTCACCTTTATTGATAATCCAATCTAAAAAACAGATTTATATAAGTATGACATGTAGCTGTGACTGGGTGGTCCTCTCCACAGAAACTACACTGGGACTCAGCAAAAAAAAAATCAAAAATATTACATAACTGGAAGATGAAATAGCAAAAAAATCAAGTGATTTTCATTGTGAAGAAATTATTGAAAAATATATTTTTTAAAATACTTGAAAGAGACAAAGCCACCTCTAAAATAAAGAGGTTTCCCCCTACATCAACAGCGAATTCTACACCAGACAAGAAAGTCAGTCAACTATTAAAAGGTATTGAAGACACTAAAGAAAAAGATTCATCACCTTTTCAGAAACTTCAGCTGTGGATGGCAGTGAAGAAAGACCTGAAGATAGAGACTCCACTTGGAACAGTAGAGAAGGGACCTATTCAATGACAATTTATGGGGAAATGATCCAGATGTTTCAGATGGAAGACAAATGAGAATTATGACCAAGACAAAATCCAAACAAGATCTCTCCTTAGTTCCCCTCGAGCTCCAATGATTTTGTCAAAATGGACTCACCTGAATTCTTTCAAATATTAAGACTCAGGGTGTTTTTAATGCACAATGAAAGACAATGCCAAGAAGATAAAACAGGACTCCATAACAGACAACGTTTGTTCCATCCCTTCATCCCTTCACATAACCCCTCTCTAACTAATCACCTTTGAAACATCAATACTATACGGCATTTATTCAATGCACTGAAACAAAAAGAGACACCATAAACATGGCTCGCATTGAACTAAAAAATAATCAAAATGGGTTCATCAAGCCAGCAGATGAAGGTGACTGATTTGTGTTAATAGATCAGGACATGCACATTAAAGAAGAAATTAAACAAACTTCCAAAACTGAACTTTACAGGAGAGTTCACAGCAATCCAATGGAAGAACTCGAAGAAAACATTAAGATATTACTTAGAAAGGCGTGGGAGTATAATGGTTTATGCACACCAGCATTTTAGCTACTCCTGAATGTGCAATAGAACATTACTTCGAGAATAGAACTAGACCTCATAGAGTACCCCCTAAATTCACAGTAGATCATGCAACACAACAGCTCCCTAAAATAACTTTTTTGCATTCAACAGGGAATTCCATCTGGATACCAAAGGAGTAGGGATGAGTTGTTCAGTTGCCTTAGAATTAGAAATATTATGCATAGCAGAGTATGTGGAATGTTGAATCTGTCATAACAATATCATATAAACACATGGCAGGGATGATGTGTTCCACATCCAGTACGGATATAACTCTTCACACGTTATTATAATTATGTAACCACAGATACCCAGATTTGAAATTCATAATACAAGAACACAATCACCAGTGACCTTTCTACATCTATGGATTAAGAAAGAGAAAGAAATCATCACCACCACCTTACATACAAAGCCAGCAAATCAAAAGAAAAGTGAGCTCCATTATGGACGTTTTCATGCAATAAGCCTCCTTTTGGAAAAAAGTTAGGCATATGATGAAAGTGAATTAAGAAGGAAAATTACCCGTTCGCAATCAACAACATGAGGGATCAGCTGCAGAACTGAGCTGTTCCTGCTGTTTCTAGGAAACTTGCATGATCCTGATGGCTGGGGCCCGTGCAGGTGGCAAAAAAGCATCAGAAAATGGCCAGAATAGGCCAGGAGGGGTGCTTCAGTCTAGGAATATAAAACACAGCAGAGCAGGTAACACCTAGTAGTATGGTCTTGTGACACAGGAAGATCTGGGGTACAGTGTGGCGCACTGGAGCCAAATAGAGGGAAGCGGGCGACAGCTGTGGCATGAGAAGTGGCGAAGTTTGGCAGAAAGCTACTGGTAAGCAAGTATGCCATTGGTGGTAAGTGGGATCACAGGCAAATTTCCTTCCTCCCTGGCAAACTGCACCTGCAAGTCTCAGGATGAGGAGGAGAGGTTGGTGGCTGCGAGTGCCCATGTATCAGACTGACAAAACTCACATTGTTGATGGGTCAACACGCCATGGACGTGTCTCCGTTTCACACCACTTGTTTGTCCCGGCATTTGCTCCTTCTGGAATTTGCGGTTATTTCCTGCAACTTACTGAAGACCTGCTTAAGCAGAGGCAGCACTCCATCCCTACAAGGGTTCACAATTGGATTATTTCGCAATATGCCACAATGTATCGATACGTTAGTGTACCACCCAATTAGGTAGTTTACTCATTTTTTATATGACATTCCTGAACAGGCACTAATTGGGTAAGGCCTGTTGCTTGTTAAATTACAGATTGTTGTTAAAATCAGGTACTTCGAGTAATATACCAATTGGTATCATGCCAGGCAACTGAACCTCAGTCCTGATGATGATCTCATATTCTCTCAGGATCAAAACACTGTTGACACACACTCTGACCCGTTACACTTCGTTTTGTATTGCTTCTGTTTTGGGTGCAGCAGTGGTTTTAAAAATTTTTTTTTTATAAGTGACCTAAGGGGGACACACTAATGTTGGTCACTGTCTTCTTGCCTGTATATGTTCATACGTCTTGTGTAGTCAGTTTTTAACACCTGATTGTTTTGCTCTTTTGTTTCTGAAATTACTCAGGCGGGGGTAATTCCTATTTTTTTGTTCAAATGTATTTGTTGTAATAAAAATTCAAATTTTCTGATCCTTGAATCTATTTATGGAACTGATTTCTGTATCCATAATGTCTGTTTTCATTACTTTGTGAAGGGGTCATTGTTCCTAGAATTACTCAAACACCCTTGGTGCCTTGGGATCCTAGGGTCTTCCTTGTACATACATACCAAGTATCAGATTGAGGCAACAAAGCAGGAGACAGCAGAGACCAGCTAAGAGTAGTCAGCAATGAAATAAAGATCTCCTGCTGGGCCAGAGGTGGACTTTTTTCACTTCCCAGTAGCTCTCAAGAAAGGAGGGGTTGGATATTTACAGCCGCATACCTAATGAATGTTTTTAAAAACATGTATGTAAAATAAAGATGGCAGAAATTTGGAACCTGGGGCTGCGGTCCTGGAACCTGACATATTCCTGGTAGGTACTCCATACAGCCACTGTAGAATATTTTCATTATCTCGAGTTGCACAACTTACACTTCATGCTACATCTGACGTTGTATCTGATCACTGCCTGTTGCTCACATATTTGGAGTGGGGTAAGCAGACTGCCCATGTCCCTACGTTGAGATTACAAGGAGAATCCCTTTTGGATTTGGCATTTCGGGCCACAGTTAGGGAGCACAACACATTACACTTCAGTGTGACACCAATGAGGGCCCTATTGGGAATACACTAACAGAATGGGAGAACTTTAACATCTATGTTAGAGGTATATGCATTTACACAGTCACTGTCACTAGATCAACACTGAACTGTTGTTAGATAGGAACCGTCAAGAAGCCAGTGGTTTTGTGGGTAGAAGCATTAAAGAGGCTAACATCAATAAGAAAGTTTTGTAAGGAATGGATGGAATGTCAGTTATACAGAATATATAGCCAGATAACATGTAGAAAGAGATAAATCAGGGTGCCCGCTGGCATGAGTGTCCTACATGAAAGAATGAATACACCCATAACAGCACTTCACACTGCTGAGGTAGTTATATTAACAAGCAGGAGAAGATAAGTGAGATAATGCCTCACTATTATAAAACCTGTATGTGAACACCATAGGGAGCTCATCAGACAGATTGTGAGAATACATAAGAAAAGTAGGACTGCCAAACCTAACTGCTCCACAGACAGAAAGAAACTAGCTGCCCCAGTTGCACCATAAGAAATTATGACGGCATTAAAAGGCTAACACATAGATTCATCAAAGTGCCATTCTGCGAATTTCTAATTGCGAAAAATAGCGATTTGCAATTGGAAAATCGTAGAATGGCATTCATGAAGAAATGCGATTGAAAAATGCGAATCGCAATCGGCTGCAATTTCCGATTGCGATTTTGCCACAATTGCTTAAATTTTGCAGAATCGCCCGTTTTCCATGTTGAAATTGCGATCTCGCAATTTGCGATCTAGGTAACTGCAAGATCGCAAAAACAGGAAGTCGCATTTCGAGCTCATTGATGACATCACAACCAGGAAGTAGGCTTTTCCCTCCCACAAACAGATCACTGTTTGTGGGAGGCGGGCAGATGTGGATGTGGGTACAGTCAATGCATCCTATTACATGTGGGAATTGCGCGATGTTGTAGAAATAGCCAGCTGCTGGTAGCTCAGCAGGACATGACCCGCCGCCGCCACCGCCAACTACTGGCCCGCCTGTTGGCCTACACCAGGTCCAACCATATAGTAGGCAATGCTACATCGCAACTGTCACGCAGATCACTTGCCATGCAGGGTCAAATGGTACAGTGTTGCCAAGATGTGGCCAGGTCACTCGAACTGCTGACAGCAGCCGTGCTCAGCATTCGGCCCACTGCCCATGGTGAACCAGGGGGGGTGACGATGTCAGCAAAGTTGCGTCGACCAACAGCAGCCTGTCCTTGCCACCGGTGCCTGCATGCCCCCGCAGCAGCAGGCCCACAGCAGGATCACGGGCCAACACCGTCCCTCAGGACCCTGAGAGACGACTCGGTGCGTCTGGACGTAGGCGCCAGTGACAACTTTGACACTGTCTGTAGGGTCATGCTGGACACCTAAGCAAGCACTCTACCCCTGCATGGGGAGGTATGAAGCAATACTGTCCTCATGTGACACAAAGGAAATCAAAGGCCACAATATTATGAATTAACAATAAAATGTTATGGTCTTACTTAACTCCAACTCATGTCATTATTACATTTGTCATGCATGAGTGCAGTGTTGTGTGAGGGGAATGGGTGCACTAGAAACAGTTAATAGTGATGTGGTTGCGGTGCCTGTGTCCTTCTGCAGGATTTCCCCCGCGTGCATGACGCACATGTGGAGGTAGGCGGTTGTCCCCTTCCGACTCACTGCCAGATCTCTCCACTGGTATCCTGCGCTTGGTAACAATGTTGTGGAGTATTGCACACACGGCCACGATGCGGCAGCAGACCTCAGGCGTGTATTTGATGGCCCCACCAGTCTTGTGAAGTATGCGGAAACGGCTCTTCAAAAGCCCAAATGTCCTCTCAATGCTATTTCTTGTGCGTATGTGTGCTGCATTGTAACGCCGTTGCTGTGGTGTGGCAGGGTTGAAGTATGGGGTGAGGAGGTGCTCACGGAGACCGTAGGCGCTGTCACCTGAAGGGAAGAAGCACAGGGTGAGTGCCTGTTCTGTGCAGATACATGATCATAGTGTACTATTTGGGGGCATGTGTACTTACCTAGTAGGTGTCCTTCGCCAAAGTCTCCCCTGGCCAGTCGTGTGTGCATGCCGCTGTGCCCAAATATGAAGGAGTCATGTGTGCTCCCCGGATATTGTGCCACTATGTCCGTGATGATAGTCTTGGCGTTGCACACCATCTGGATATTGAGGGAGTGGTAGGACTTGCGGTTGCGGTACTTGTATTCCGTTTGTGCTGGCGGGCAGTTGTGGATGTGGATACAGTCAATGCATCCTATTACATGTGGGAATTGCGCGATGTTGTAGAAATGCAGCTTGGTGTCATTCAAGTCCTGTTGGGTGGTCGGGAATGAGATGTAGTGGTGTAGCCGGGTCAGCATTGCCTCCAGGAAACTCCTTAGGCAGCGGGACATGGTGGGCTGGGATATCCCCCCTGCATCAGCGACTATCCCCTGGAAGCTTCCGGAGGCCAGTAGGTGCAGGCTGCACAAGACCTGGACATGTGTGGGCACGGCATTGGTCCTCCTTGTTGGGTGCTGCATCAGGGGGTCTAGGTCCCGGATCAGCTTGATGATCATTGCCCCATTCAGGTGTTACTTAGAGTACATTTGCTCATCAGTTTGGCCCAGAAGGGTGATCCGCTGGCGGAATATTCGCTTATGGATCCTGCGTCTGTTCCGTGGTGCTCGCTGTAGCCTTCGCCGCCTGACCACCATGTAGAGTCCTGGCATTGTGAGAGTCCTCATGCTCCAGCTGCATGTCCTTAAGTGTGTTTAGTCAGGCCTGCACCTGTTGGTAGTTTGTTAAAGTTTTTTGTTTTTTTTTCCTTACTGGTTACCACCTGGTGTGGGTTCTCCTTAAATTGCGCATCGCAAATAGCGATTTTTGGGTTTTTCGCATTTTGCGATTTTACTTGAATAGTGATTGAGATTATTTTGCGAGAGTTTTCACTTTCATGTATTCCTTTTCTTCAAATTGCGATCGCAATTGCTAATTCGCAGCTATTGCGATCGCAATTTGGCTTCATGAATCTATCTGTTAGACTCTAGAAAAAAATTGATTTCTGGCATAGTAATGAGCAAAATTAAAGACATTTCTCTTACTGAAACATCAGCGGATTGATACAGAGGAGTACCAGTAGGGAAGACTACCGACAAACACCAGAGAAGCCATTACAGTGATTATGCTCAAGCATCATAGTGATCCTCTATATATACCTTGCTACCAACACCTCTCTATGCTAAATTTGGATAGCAAAATATTAGCCAAACAGTAGGCAAGCAGCTCTCCTGTTAGTTGAGTGGATCAACTCAGATCAGTCTGGTTTTGTACCAACAGAAAATATGGCAATGAGTCTCAGGCACTTCTTTCATGTCATGAATAGATGCTCACCAGACGAACATCTGCTGACTGTAGCATAAATAGACATGGAGAAGGCATTCAATACTTTATATTGGGATTTTCTATTCAACACCTTCGAGGAGATAGGCTTGGAGAGGCAGTGGTGTGTTGGATCTGTCTATTACACCTCCATATTATCACCAGAGTGAGAAGTGGGGAACACACTCTGACACTTGTAGCATTCACCTGACACACAGTAGGGATCCATCCCCACTGCCCCTTCTCCGGTTCGCCATTGCAGCAGAACCATTGGCAACAACAGTTCGAAAGGAGAGAGCAAGATGGGGTATAAGAGTCAGGAACCAAGTACATATGATTTCCCTCAAGGGAGACAACCCCTATTATGCCCGAGGTGATGGGGTTGGTCAAAGAAATAAGAAAAAACAAAGAAAACAAATGTAAACTTAACTTACTGGTGGCCACCTCTCCTCTGCCATCTTCCACAAATCAGGAACAGGAAGCACCCAGGCTCCCAGACTCCTCTAGTCAACCATAACACTGCAATGCAGCATTGTGACTGGTCTGAGCACCATGTATCGGCACTCAGATGGAGACTGCAGGATTGTGCATGTTTCTCACCAGGCTGTGTATTACAGTCTGGTGGGAAACATGCACTGATCGCATGAATTTTTGATAGAAATGGCTGTCCAGACTGTCATGTGCACTTGGGGACTGCTTACCACTCCTCCCCTGCTCTTTGGGCAGCCCAGTCCCTTAGCGGAGGAGCTGCCACTCATGAGAGATAAGTGAAAGCACTCAAAATACTCAGGAATTACAGAGCAGTATTAGGGTTACAAATGAACATCGATAAGTCAATTACTATGGTTGGTTCTATGGCGTATGGGGCCGGACAACATACAACTACTGTACCTGTGGGGATTTACTGGTAAAAGTCGAGAATGACAAAGTTGATGTCTAACTTTGCTAAGCACACTGTATTCCTGGAAATGCAAAGCGCCTGCAGTTGGTGGAGTTGAACACTACCAAGAACTAAAACTAAAAGTGCACATGCACTAGATTTACCACTATGGATTACACCAGGCTTTGAAAATTTGGCTGAATGGACAGGCACTAACGTGTGGGTAGGAGTAGACATTTGCATGCTCAAAGGCTTGATGAATTGAGATCAGTTACATACATTTCAATCATTAAAATTAAAAAAGGGCATGCCAGCAGGTCAATTTTGAGTGTTCGGTGTGATACTTGAGCATTTATAAAGAAACTAGGGACAAGAAGGGACAATACCCTGCAAGCACACTCTCGTGAATTAATAGGCTTCATAGCCATCCCTGTAGTCAGTACTTGTCAGGATGGAACCCTGGGTCCAAATCTGAAAGCAAATGCTCTTGAATTAAGAAACACCAGGAGTGCATGACATCAGGTATATGGACACCGCAGCTGAAACTAGAAGATGCAAACATCTGGGTATTTAACATGCAGCACAATACTCCTTATATCTGCTTGGGAGCTCTTAAGTGACATTCCCTTCCAGATGAGCTCCAGCAGCTGGCGTAGATGCACTGGGTGCGTCCATTCCAACGGGGGCAGAAACAACAGCTTCTTTTACAGTGGGGGTGCCCTGGATAAACCCATCAAAAAGGGAGCTAGACGTAGGAGAAAAGAGCACAGCTATTAAAATTACCTTCAGCTGGGAACAAGGTTTCAAATAGACCACAAGAGTTACAGGTAGCCATTTCTGACATTAAGGCAACAACAGACTCCCTCTGAGACATTTTTTGTGAAAAACATTTTTCTGAATAAACACTTTAGATATAAATGCTTCAGGGTTAGCAGACGGATTACCCACTGTTAGTGATTTTTTGGTTCTCAAATCAGCTGGGTTGCCACCACTGTGTGCATCTGGCAAGGATGAGTAGATAGGAGACACGGCTGCAAATATCAAACAAACCTCACACACAAAGCCAACTGTTCAAAAGGCCACCAACAACTGTACAGATAAAGGGGAAGGCAAGGAAATTATGCTAATGGGAGATATCCCCAAGACTATTATCCCTTTCTGATTGCTTGGGTATTCATTGTGAATGGGGCTGACTCTGATATTGACCCTGCAACAGGTTGGAGGAGCAGAACTGAGTGAATGGGGGGAAATCACTCCAATTAAAAAAGAGATTGATATTTGAGGTAGATGAGGACACAGAACAACTTAGATGGGATTTATCAGCTCATGGTCACTGCAGTTTTACAACCAACAATCCCATTCTCAACTACAAGACATTAAGGAGGGCAAAAGAAAAAAATCTTACTTTGACCTCTGTTTACAATCATTTAATTTTGTATAATGAGGAATATAAAAAAGCGGCCTTCAAAATGTCTCATCTTAAGACCCAGTGCATCCTTCAGAAAATATCTAAACAAACTTTGACCACAGTTTACAAGGTCACCGAAGTTGAACAAAATGCTTTAATGTTAAAAGATACTACACTAGCTCTATGCTGTCAGGTCAAAGATAATGACAACACGATCAAAGATTTATTATGTAGAAGATCTTGCTAACCAGATGTGATGTAACAGTTTGGCAGGTCTTGGGTATCCCTGAGGGGTGGAAGGAAATTATTCTCAATAATATGTTGAGCATTTACTTTAACAAGCATTCCCTGGCCTTATTGTAATGAATGTTAATTGTCAAATACATAGATTTCATCATAGTCAATCCTCTAAACCCAAAAAAGGGAAACCTACAATGCGACCCAAAAACATTGCTTGTCAAATACATAGTGTTCATTGTTTTACATTCTCGAAACCCAAAGAAGCAAAACCAAAACCATGACCAAGAGCTATTCTAATCTATATTGGTAATTTCATTTACAGGCAAACAATGCAAACTCCAATAATCCAGGCAAGGTTGAGCTATAACTTTCTTTGCTCAATCAAACTTCTGCCAAGCTACAATTGATGACATTGATAACTGCGACACATGATAATCCAGTGGAGGAAATTGGTGCACAGGTATTTTTGATGGAACACTCCAAGCTGAAAGGTATCTTTTGAAATTGCACATATTTGTGCACCTCTGGTTTTCATGCCAGAGGACTATTAGCTCAATGGTCTAAATCCACGCTATGTGATAATGATTACTAAGGACTTATTATGATTATTCTAGACACACATCTTGCTTATGTTTTTCAGGAAGGTTGGTGGGCAGGCAGCTGGACAGGACAGACTAAAAAAGTCTAGGATTAGGGCTTTTTTCATGTAAGGGTTGTTTGTAGAGCCACTATCTGGACAGTGGATGGAGAAAAGCCACTAGTGCATAATCAGGATGGGAACATGGAGGGTTAGAGAAGGACTGTGGAGGCTGGTCAGCGCCATGGGCCAAATGGCAGTTGAAATAAAGCATTTGGAGCAGGGGATTTTGCTGATGTAGATCAGGTTGATAAGGGAGGAGAGAGTGGTGAGAGGTTCTCTTTTCCCCCCTATGTTTAAGGAAAACATAGGAAAACATGATTATGATTTTGGCGGACCTTCGTACCACTGAACCTGTGGTAGAGGTGCGGTGGCAGTCAGGGACCACTGTGCCAGTGGTCCGACTGCTGTATTACATGTATGGTGGTCGGACTGTTATGGGACTGCCACTAACACCCGTGAACTCTATTCCCTGATGTTGGCGCAGTGGTCTGGGGCAGCAATATGTTTGGCAGCATTTTCATGGCAATGAGCTCTCCATGAAAAGACTGCTGGTGGGAAAACAAAGGAGGCCCTACAGGGAATCCTATTGCCCCAGTACACTGGGAGGCATGCAGGGGGAACATGTTGTGCATGCATGCCCAGTTCCTGCATGACATGGACTAAACAGTCCATGATGTGTAGAAACTTGCTTTGGCGTTCCCATTGCGATGCCTTTTTGAAAGGCACTGCCGTGGGAATGCAAAAGGACTGCCCGCCAGACCAGGAGAAAACTCCTAATGTGGCGGGCGGCCAGTGGTCGACTTTGGGAGTGTGGTGGCGTGCCGCCCCGCTCCAGCACTACCAAAGTCATAATCAGCCCCATAGTCTGACCTATAGTAACTCTATTAGATGAGTAGCCTCACCTGGAGTAAACAGTGGCTATGTTCTAAGAGTGGTACAAAAGGGGATGGTGATGGACGGAGCATCTGAATCAATTAAACACTCACACCCAGTCAAAAGATCTGGGTTTAATCCATCACCGTTCTTTAGCCCACTCTGCCACCCCAGTTCAGACATGGCTATATGCAAATCAGTCTGACCCTGTGCCTCATGGGAACAGTCCAGCCCGAACTGCCAAGCCATGTCTTCCCTGGACTGGAAACAAGCTTCCGAAGAGCGGTTTCTGGCATTCCGTAGCCCGGCTTGCTTGAATCCAGTGACAAAGTGAGCAAGGGACTCACGTCTGAGCATACCCTGCCACACTTATGGCAGCCAAAAGCGGTACAAAAGGGGGTGGTGATGGACGGAGCATCTGAATCAATCAAACACTCACACCCAGTCAAAAGATCTGGGTTTAATCCATCACCGTTCTTTAGCCCACTCTGCCACCCCAGTTCAGACATGGCTATATGCAAATCAGTCTGACCCTTTGCCTCATGGGAACAGTCCAGCCTGAGTGAGTGTTTGATTGATTCAGATGCTCCATCCATCACCACCCCCTTATGTACCGCTTATGTTCTGAGAGTGGCTTTGATAATAAGGGGCACTGGGCAATTGCTGCTGGTGGAGTCTTTACAATATGCTCAATATATGGCTCAAATCAATAAAATCCTTCTGTATTCAAAAAAGAAAATCCTTGGAAAATACCTGCTGGGAGGTTCCCAGCATTACTTGTGAAGATTTTATTTTTACTCCAGACTTAATGTAAGAAATGTGGGTATTAGTTAAGGGAGTAATGTCCCACCTTAAGCAATATTAACAATCCTTGTCAAGATGAACCATTAAGATCGCTAAATTCACCTGAGCTCAATCTCCTGGTCGCTATGGCACAGAGTAGACTAGCTTAACTTGGAGGCAACGTATAAAGTCTTTATGCAGTACCAAAACAGTAATAAAGTAAAAATACAGCACAGGAATAATCTCAAACTAATGTACGAAAATACAGTATAATATTGTAGAAAATATAGTGAATTTTAACATACAAAATGGCACCAAAACAACAAAAGTTCAATATGCGGAACTAGAGATATGAATATTCCAATTTTTAAATAAAAATACTGATAAAAAGCTTAAAGCACCAACTGCAGTCAACTGGTTGCAGAATACTGGGGCAAGGTATAATTTGAGGCCAACCGTGATGGAGCGCGGATCCAATACAGCATTAATTAAGGGCTGATTTTGTGTGTGCAGTACAGGCTGTTGTTTCTTCCTCATGGAGTACTCCATCCACCAGGCTGACGGTATACCACCCTCAATGTTTAGAACTTGGCCTTAGTATTCGTCAACCCTCATGACAGAGTGGTTTCTGCCAGGTAAGCCCAATTACTCCTTTGTCTGTTAATACTCTATTGATACTGGTATAGTGGATATTCTTTCATCTTACTTAGACCTGCACATCATCAGAATGGGATAGACAGACCAGCGTAGCAGAGTACGTTATGGTCTGATGTGTGTTTATTCAGCATATGCGTCTGCCAAAATGGCAGACATGTTCTTCGAGTTTTCCTATGTGAGCATCAAGATGATGGACACCAGCATACTTTAAAACCCACATTTGTATCTCATCATAGAGATAGAGAAATGCTGTTTACACTCACATGAACTGTAATTTAAACACTTCTTTAATGGTAAACACAGATTGTAATTCACAATTCTAGAAAGTTGGCATTTTCTTGTCCCTACCATTTATTCCTTCTGCCAGTGTCCTGGGTCACATACCTGTGACTGGTTTTGCTGTCTGGGTTTGTGTATTTCTTTTAGACAGGGACACAAAGGGGACGTAGATGTGGACAGGATGGGTCATCCTGAAAGGATGACAGCAGTGGGGCTGTACCTAGCCCCACTTACCTTAAAAGGGTTTTGACTCCTACACACACAAAGGGATCTGATACTAGACCTGTGCTGCTTTTTGTCATCCACAGTTTTGAGTCTTGACAGGGATAGGGGATTAATTTTTTGTGGGTTTAATGCAGGGATTCCCCCCACACAAATGCTGGCACCAGGTATAAATTAGACCTTTAAAGATACTCATCAGAGCACTCGGGCAACTGTGGAAGTTACAGAAGCATACTGCCCTGCTGCTTGAAGGACTGTTGCTGTCTGTTAAAAAAGACTGGAACTGCTTGCCTTCAGCCCAGGCTACCTAGAGGGACTCCAAGGGTCTGTTGTCTGACCTAGTGCGTTAGCTACAGTGACACAACAGGCTTGAGACACCTCACTGCAAATGCCCAGCTGGCCTGCAGTAACTGAGCCTGCCTCGTACTGCAACCGGACCTGCCTGAGCCTGCAGGCCTCTGCTGGAATGAATCCCCGATACCAAAGAGGTACCTCCTCAGGCCCTGGACCCTTGACTTGCATCAGTCTACTCCTCCCGAAGAAATTAAAAAATCCTGAAGTTTTGGATTATCGCAACTACGAATGGGCCCTTTTGCACCAAAACTCTCCAACCCACGACAGCTGCCAGTGCTTTTTTTTAACTCTTTTTATTGCAGTGAATAAGCATAATATAGTGTTGACAACACCCCTCGGCATACAAAATAGTGAGATACATAATATCAGTGCATGAGTCCCATACATTTTATATACATTTCAATTTGCCATACCTCTTCCGCCATGTCACAGCAGCAGGTTCCTTCATGCATCAGCATTCAATCCAGTTCCATCGGATCAACGCTAACAAGTGTGCACATCATTCCCCTGATTTTTTTCCACCTCTCCCAGATCTTCGTCCATTTATGTGGACATCCCCTGCCCTCATAGACCACCCTTTCCATCTGCATAAACCAATCCATATCTGCCTTCCATTCCCTTAACATTAAGGCAGACACAGCCCTCCACACCCTAGCTATATTGTGTTTGGCCACTTTAAAGCCTAGCATAACCCAGAGCCGAAACATGGTAGTTGAGTTCAATAGGCACCAAATTTCTGAGACCGTCATAATCCCTTTACACAGTGTCATGATACAGGATATCACTTCAGCCCAGTAAGCCTGGAGTACCGGGCAGTCCCGCAACATGTGGGAAATTTGCCGGCCACCAATGTTAAGCTCCTGTGATACCTGCTCTTTGTGCCAACGACAATCTTGCCACAGTAACAACAGCTCATGATGACCACCCAAGCAAAGCTACAGCAACGACTGTCTCTGAAGTTCACTTGCTCTTTCTACTGAAGTGACGACCACCCACAACACCCAACCTGCTCTTCCCGCTAAAGCAACAACTGCGTGCAACTCTCATCCTGATCCTCACTGCCTCCTGAATCCCAAACTAAACACCTTGCACCAGATTCAGAAGATATATTTTCTGCGAGACAAACCTGGTCCTTGTATCCAAGCCGCACCCCATAGCAGCTGCCCTGCACTTGCGACTCTCCCTCAATCTAGCATGCCCTGATGACCGTGAGTGATGCTTTGTGCTACTATTTTCACTACAAAAATTAAAATCCAATATCTCAGGTTCTACTGATTGGATTTTTTTCATTCTAGTATAATTTTATTTATTTAGTTGGAGTTTTGTGCGTCTATGCACTTTTCACTTGAATCTTTAACATTATATATCATGGGTTCTACTGATTGTATTTTTGTTGAAAATTAATTTATTACATTTTAATCTATTTTTGTTAATTGGTTTGGGATTTTTAATTAGGTTAATGTATTACTTTTCTGTGGTTCAACCTGGCAAAGATTGTGATTTTTGCCTGAGTGACTTCCACTCCGTTCAATCAATATCCCAATTCCTACAGAATTTTTAAATCATTGAAATAAACATTTAACATTTATTGTTAAAACTAGCTAGAACAAACCAGTCTATAGGTAAACTCACCAACAAGCCGGGTCATCAGTACTGGCAGGTCAGTGTGCTACGGTTTTTTATGGTTGCATTGCACAAGCAAGTCAAGGGTAGAACCTGGAAATAGGCACACATTCCTATTACTTAGCAAATAAACTGAGGGAGTCCTGAAATCATTTTTCTAGCTGAGCCCATGCTTAAATTAGCATTTAGTGCAAACCAGTGCTAACCTATGGGCGAGTCAGCCTGCCACTATGAAAAAATACTTTGAAGGTTCTTCATTGCTAGAACATGTAAAACATAAAATATACATGTTCTACTTTTTAACTACCATGCACTCTGCCCTAAAGGCTTTTAAGGCCTACCTTATGTGTGACTTA
The DNA here is from genome assembly GCF_964263255.1 of Lissotriton vulgaris. NCBI lineage: Eukaryota > Metazoa > Chordata > Amphibia > Caudata > Salamandridae > Lissotriton > Lissotriton vulgaris. Next base: position 999,382,285 of record NC_141696.1, on the reverse strand, counting down.
TAAGTGTTAAAAACAAAGGTCTATTCCAGGTAAAAGGTTTATTTTGCCATGTTGAAATGGCTGTTTACAGGTGCACTCCCAGAGTGCAGTAGGAGGCCTGTAGGCATGTTTTGCAATCAGTACTGCAGCCCATTAGTATCACCTAATTTGCAAGCCATGGTTACAGGTGGTATCATATGTTAGGTATTATAAACAAATTAAATGTGCAAATCACGTACCAATTTTGCCATTTTGAAAAGAAGACCACAACCACCTTATAACTTGGTGGGGGCAAAGTGCACAGTCATACAGCCAACACAACTGAGTTAAAAAAAAAGGTTAAACATCTGAGGAAACCCTACAGGAAAGGCAAAGTTCCAATAATTTCTATAATATCAGTCAATTTTCCTTTTGTTTTCCATTCTGCCTCTTCTATTTCACCTACTCCAACCACCCCATCCAAGTTAGGTCAACCAATTTCTAATAGAATCCTCATGGCCATCCACAGAAGATAGTACTACTCAATCCACTAAGATAATTGAATTAAATTTCACCATTGCCTCTGATTGTTTAATTATCATAAAACATTGTCTGGTCTCTTCTATTTGTCTGAAGATATGAATGGGTCATCTGTAATTAATCTTTACATCTTTACATAGTACCAGGGAGATCAGGACTAATAGTTGCCTGAAGTCATGCAGTAAAAGTCTCACTTTCCTCCTGCCGTTTGGCTTCATCAAAGGTTAGATCTGCAAATATGGCAAAGGTAATATCTAACGGAATTTCAAATGTTTTTCCCCAAGCGGTAGCCAGTGTTCTTTCTTTAAACAAAAGGACTCCAAGGTACTTCAGCGAAGCCTTGTGGGTGGCCTACATCAAGTGTGTTACCTCCAGAAAGAGCACATTAACTTATCAGTGTGGACAAACATTTAACTGCTTTATTCCCTTCAAGAACATTCCTTCCAAATTCAGTGCTGCTACAAAGTGAATTTTGGATCTTTGTTAGCGTATCTTGAAGTCTTGTTTATGTTCATGATTTTGCATTTGCCTTCATGCTCACGATTGCCTTGCTTTTTCTGCCCATCTTGTAATTTACAGAAAAAACAAATACATTGAGGAATGTGGAGCTTAAGGAGCCACCTGATACTACCTCCCTATCAATAGGTGCTCAAAACAAACCAGGGAACACACATTAAGTATGCGATTTGAGAAGAGGATCTTTTTATAGTTATTCCCACTTAGTTTTTTGTTTAGTCCCCTTGTTTGTGTGGATAGTCGTAACAAGACCAATCTTTGTTCTTTTTGAAGTTGTCTCTGATTGTTTTCCTTCATGTCTGCAATGTTCTCCAACTCAGTTCAACTGAACTCACATTGCTATGACCTGTTTGTTCATAATAGGCAATCAGTTTGGTTGTCAGTCAACCTGTGAGGATATGGCTATGATGTTCTTTAATTCACATGCAATTATTTCTGGTTGTCATTCCCACATACCTAAGTCCACAAGGACATGTGATCAAATAGACCACATAATGATTATTGGAATTGTTGTGGTATATTTTTCTGCAGGGAAGGTTTTTGTAACCCTAGTTGTAGTTAATTTGTTGCCTTAGTGAATCTACACTTCCCACACATGCCACACAGGTGATGGTACATTTCTTGTGAATGGCACCATAGTGTACTTTGTGCTTTAGCAGTATCTAGAACGTAGTAAGTGCCTGATTTAGATCTTGGTGGACAGGTTACTCTGTCACAACAGGACTGGATATCAGTCATTGTTGTGATGGAGTAACCCATTTGCCAAAATCTAAATCAGGCACTAAGTTTCCCCTGAGGAGTTCTTTCTGTCTTGAAAACAAAGAGTGAGTAAAATTGGCAATTCCTATGTTTTGAATGTGAAAATATGTTTATATGATATTCTTCAATCTATTAAACATTGGGTGTAAGTAGTTGCACATGTAATATTGCTGTCTTTTTCTTTAGGGTTTGTATCTCATAGGGCATCCCTATTTTTGTTTTGGACCTTCATATGGAATGACAGGCAAGGACTTTGTTAGGGTTTGAATTTGTTGATCGTATCTTTGTAAGTCTTTACAGTGCCTCCTGACTAAGGAACTGTACAAACCAAAGAATTTTGTCCAGACCCTTCAGTGATGTCTATCGTACAAGTAAAACAACTCTGGGTTACGCGCCAGGAGGCGCTCAAAACCGGGACCAGGGCTCCCGCAGCGCGGGACACGCATGGGCGTGCCCGAGCAAAGCCCAGGCAAAGGGGAGGCCCGTCCGCACCCGTCAGAGGCCGTCAGAGGCCGGGCAGGGCCACGTCACTGACATTCTTGTCACAGACAGTAAGCTTGTGTTTATTGTTGATTTCCTGACTTTCGAAGGCTGCTGGGGTTGGTTTTTGTGCGAACTTCAAAAGAAATATTATCAGGAGTAAAAGGAAGGTTGGGGACAGGGTGGTGGGCACTTTGGACACCTTTTTAAATAGAGCTGAATCTGTTCTAATACATGAGATCCAGCCAACAGAGCACAGGCTCTCGCTTGAACCCATACCATCTAGGGGAGTCTCCTTGCCTAGTGCTCAGGTACCCCATCTACAGCCTAACATTGAAGTAGAATCCGCAAGGGATATAACACCACCTAGGTTATCATGTGTGTTGCCTATGACCACCGTTCAGGGCTCCCCGCAACCCCAGTGCAGTACAAAGAGCCCTGCTATGGTGAAGACCAGAGGGAAGAAGGCCTTGGGAGGGATAGGTGTGGAACCACCTACAAAGAAAAGGAAAGGTCGTGGTGTAAATAAACAAAATCCAATGCTTGGTACTAGCGAATCAAGTGGGGTCTTTGTCTTTGGTAATTCGAGTGTTAACACCTCTGATTCTATTCCTGTTGCTTGTCCTAATCCCCAGTTTAACTAAGGTGATTTGTGCTCCCTATTAAGAGAACAACTAGCTGCCTTTATTGACCCTATTATGAAAAGATTAGACTCCGTTGATGCTAGACTTAATAAAATCGAAGAATCCCTAGCATGTTCATTTCAAAGGAATTTGAGACAACCTACTACTCAGGCAAATGGGGGGGACCAATGTATCAATTTGGGGGACACACACAAGGAACAGCGGGGAAATACGGTGAATGCCCAAACAACTGTGGATCGGGTACAACCAGTGGGGAGTGTAGTGTACCCTCCCCCTTCCAGTGTTATTAACGCTAGCTCCGCCCCACAGTTACAGCAAGTTAGGGTGGAAGGGAATAGGAGGTTGGATGCGCCTGGTATAGAAAGGGGTTTAGTCTTGCCATCGAGTCTACACCTTCCCCCGGAAGCTACACCTTATACCATCATCCTTGCAAATGTGCCCCCTCTCTCTTCGGGAACACAAGAGCATTGGTCTACACTTAAAAAATAAGACTCTCCACTTTTTGAGTAAGAAGACAGGCCTTGGTTATGAATTTTTCGACGAATTCAAAATGGTCCAACGAATTAAATGGGTAGGCCATTCATTTAAATCCATGCCTGGTGATTGCGTGGTATTGAGTTTTAAGTCACCCCCACCGGTCCGTTATATTCTTGAGATGGCTGGGCATCTTCCCCCTACTGGAGAAGGAATTAGATTACTCCCCCTTGTTTTTTTTTTTTACAATCGGCGCATGCCGCCTAGAAATAGGGACTTAAGGGTACCCCACAAGACATATAATTGGTCAGACTTTCCCATTCAAATTAACAATAGCTTCGAGGTACTGTCATCACTCGAGGACATTGACTGACAGAGGGAGTGGTAATGTACAGAGGGGACTAGGTAGTGGGGATAAGATGATGGGTGCGAAGAATTCCTTAATTGGTATTGGTAGTAATTTGGATAGGAGGTGTGCCGTACTTAGGGATACCATAACAACTGATTCAGGGAATGGTTGTATGGGAAGTGAAGGGAGTGATACTCATGCTGTTTTGGAGGTACAAATTCCCCCTAGAACCCCCATCCCAGGTTACTTAGCACCAACGGAACCTAGTACAAACGAGGTTTGGATTAGAATGCTTAGTCTTACTTATGACAAAAATTGTGGTACACTTGAAGCCTTCTTGATTGAATCAAACTGATAAAACTCAAAACATTTAATTTAGAAAAGAACAAAATGAGGAGTTTCATTTTTTCATAAAAGTTATGGTTAGTGCTATAGAAAGAAAAATTAGGACATGTTTTAAGTAAGTTCTCAAATATCTTCCTCTTTTTTTTCATTAAAACATTCTATCATGTAGATTGAAAAAAGCACTTTCAACACCAGCAGCAGACTGCCAGTTTACTCCCTGGTAATCAGCAGTTTACTACAGTGTTCTAATGACCAACTAGAGTGATAACATTTGGATTTTATGGCAAAAGTGTGAAACATCTGAACACCTTCTTGATGGAATCGAAGTGGAAAACTAAAAGCATTTTCTACTGAGGATACTGCAGTAAATGAGGGGATTAGGGAGCTACATTACAAATAAGTCTCCCCAGATGGCAACTGGAGAGAAAAGAGCCCAACGCAAGCTCAAATATCACCCTCAAGTAGCCCAAGTATAGTCCAATGACAGAAGTGTGTAAAACACATATCACCCTCAAGTAGCCCAAGTATGGTCCAATGACAGAAGTGTGTAAAACACATATTTTCTTTGTTTTTGTGCAGTTTTATATAGCTCAGACTTGACCTGAAGGTATTGGAGTGCTTTACACGAGCATCAATTATATCATAAAGTGGAATATTCTTTTTTGGCTTCAGGCATGGGGAGATTAAGGGATTTACCCCGAATCCAAGGATGACGAGCTAAATCTGAAACTTGAACCTGATTCCCCAGTTGCAAAGGCAGCAGCTCTAGCCGTAACGCCACATTATTTTTCCCTAAGTGCAACATATAATAAAATGACGATAGCAAATTACTTAAAGTGCTATGCCGCTATTTGTGGACTCAGAAAATATGTCCTCATTTTAGGTTTTTAGAGCACTAACCATCATTTAATGGGAATATGATGCTTTCATTTTTATAATTTCTAAAGGAAATGCTTTAGGTATTACTGTTTTGATTACATCAAGATAACGTCAGATGTGCCATATGTTTGTCATTAATATAGAATGTTAGCAATCTGATTGTTTATTAGAATACTGTGGGGAAGCAGATGTCAGGGGCATGGACTCGGATAATAGAGGTAAGGGAGGAGTGGCAGCGGCAACAGGTTGATCATCCTGGGCAGGCGGGAGGGGCAGTGGCAGCACAACGGGCCGTGGAGACAGGGGAAGGGGGCAGGGGCAACAAACCAACCATGCAGGACAGACAGGAGAGGCTGTGACAATATAACAGACCATTGAGGGCAGAAGGAAGAGGCAGTGGCAGTACAACCATTTATGCCAACAGACAATTCAGGCAGGCGACTCCAGATGTTTTAAAGCACAAAATACATTTATTTTATCTATCTCCTGCCCCAAATCTCCTCTTTTTGGTTGTAAGTCAATGGAGAAAATCAGTTTTATTTTCAAACCACCAGCGGTAGGTCTCTGCCACAATTCTTGTCTAATGCTACTGAAACTGCTGCGCTATTATTGTTATTTAAAAACGTTCCTGCTACCTCTAGAGATCTGTTAGCCACATAGATGTTGTTTATGACTAGCGATTTCCTCCCCCTGCACATGACACTTTATCTAGAGCTCCTGTGCACTAATATTACATATTTTTAACTCGCTTTTTAATATATGTTTTTTAAATTAAACTGAAGCTTTTCTACTAATTAGAAGTTGAAAAAGATACTCACTCAGCAAATACCGGGCTCTAATTATTCACCCCTGCCCCGTTCCACTGCGGGTGGTGCCGTTTGTTGTGGAGGGCGAGGGGACCGTATACATTCGGATTGACTTCCAGGTCAGGAAACAGCTGGTGCGTATGCGGGATTCCGACTCACAGCTAAAAATTCAATATGCCGGAGCGGACGCGCAGCGGGCACACCGCTGGTGCGCCACTGGCGCGCCAAAGGCAATTTCTGTCTGCGCCGGTCTGCGCCCGTCCGAGCGTGGGCCGGGCCTAGGGCCACAACCCCTGTTTGTTTTCCCCCTTTTCTGGGACCTAGATTGATCTATAGTAAAGATACCCTTATGAGCCTCAACAGACCTAAGAAAGATATGTGCCAACAGTCAAATCCATTGAAGGAGACAAAGTTCTGCCCACATTGCAATATAGATTTCTTTTTTTACTAAATTCAAAGGTTGTTCAAGCTCAGAACAGGATCCACACCTGCAAACTATGTCTCAGAAGTCATTTCTAGGACTGCTTCTGAACACATGCTCTCTAATAAAACACAATATTACATTTGGAAAGCTGCTCACAGCACACAATATAGACATGGCCTTTGTGACTGAAACATAGGCAGACAGCACTTCTGACCCTGAGTTATCCTTAGCCATCCCTCAAGGCTATATACTAATCAGAAATGACAGACTGGGTAAACGGGCAGCGGAATAGCAATTGTTATTAAGGACGATATACTGATAAAGAGCTCCCCAACAGGAAGCTGTCCAGACTGTGAAGTGCTTTCATTCAGAATCACACTAAGTGACAACTATACCTTTAATGGTTCATTACTGTACAGACCTCCGGGGGCAATAAATACATTTGAAGAAATAATAAGTCATATCATTGAATCTAGTGTTGATTCACAGGATTTCTCCATCTTGGGGGACTTCAATTATCATCTTGAAAATGAAAATGACCAATACACTGTCTCTTTTTTAGAGTTGATGGCCAGTGCATCAATGCAAGAGTTGGTTAAGAACCCTACGCATGAGGACGGTCACACTCTAGGTGGAATCTTCACGTCCAATTCCCAACTAGAAGTACTGGAAGTTCTGCCAATTCATGGTCAGATCATCAGGCCATTTTATACGCACTTACCTCTTCCCACCACGCACCATGCCCTCGCTCCACACACAGGACATTTAAAGAGAGAAATTGGAAAAACATTTGCCCTCAGCCTCCTCTAAACCGAATTTAAAGTCGGAAGTAAACACTGCAACTTATAGCTTTACGAATTGGGTAAAAGCAGCAGTAAACACTTTAGCTCCAGAAAAAACTATTATTAGTAAACGCATGTAAAAGTCAGAACCCTGGTTTTGTGACACGCTATGCAACCAGAAGCAACTCTGCAGAAAAGCAGAGAGCTGCTGGAGAAAAAACAATGAGGCAGAAAAAAAATTATATACACAATCTCTTACCACATACAAAAAAATGATCTTAGACAGGAAAAGCCTATACTTTACGGAGAAAATCAAGCAGACTTGTAACTCCAGTAAAATACTTTTACCAACCCAAAAGGAATTAGTTACGCTACCTGCTTCGTTAATAGAGGATACCAGTGTAGCGTTCAGCAACTCACTTGCAGGTTTCTTTAGGGAAAAAGTACAGGCCATTTTCGAATTCATTTTCAGAAAAAAGTATTGACCCTTTAGTGGATCCCCCCACTATCTCTACCATACGTCCTCGTCATGGTCTGGACTCCTTTTTGTCATCCAATGCAGAACAGATTTCTCTCATAGTTAGAACAGTTAAATCCTGAGCACCATCAGATCCATCCCTCCCAAAAGTATACCAACTGGCATCTGATGATATTCGTGAGCATCTTAGCCTACTGTTAAAAGACATCATCAGTGCTGGTATTTTTCCAGAGCCATGGAAAAAGGTCTCGATCATTCCTCTATTAAAACAACTAATTTGGATCCTATTGACCATAACAGTTATAGACCTGTTGTGATGATTCCTTTTCAAGCTAAGGTTCTGGAGAGGATCATAAATTCCCAACTCACCACATATATGTCCTCCGAAGACCTTCTGGATCCTACACATATGGTTTCCGTCAAGGACATGGTACGGAGACTGCCCTGGTAATGGCAGCAGAGGAACTTCGTAACACGCTGGATTCAGGTGCAAGGGCAGCCTTGATCCTATTGGATCTATTGGCGGCCTTTGACACCGTGAACCACAATATTCTTATCAAAAGGCTACAAAAAGTGGGAGTCAAGAATTCAGCCTTAAACCTGATTAAATCCTTTTTAGATAACAGGCTCCAATCTGTTCAAATTGGAGACTCTTGCTCAGAACAGTTTATAGTTCCATGTGGGGTGCCTCAGGTCCCTTCGTTGAGTCCTACTTTGTTCAATCTATATGTGACCCCCTTAGCTGATATCATCGTGCATTTTGGCTTTTCATTGGCCTCCTACACAGATGATACCCAGATTGTGGTGTCCATCTCAAGTAATCTGGAGGATACTGCTGCTCGCTTTAATCAATGTATGTCCCACGTAGACCACTGGATCAGCTCAAACTGCCTAAAGCTCAATGGAAGTGAAACAGAGGTTCTGCTGATGGGATACAATATTTCTTTCTGGTCACAGAACCGGTGGCTTCTGGATATGGGAACTCTTCCTACTCCAGTGCACAAGGTTAAGAACCTGGACATCATCTTTGACGACAGACTTACCTTTCATCACCAAATTAATAAAGTTGCCTCTCAGGTTCATTTAACACTGAAATTAATCCGGAAAGTGAGACCATTTATTCCCCCAGATGCAGTAAAAATACTAGTGACAAGCTCAGCAATGTCCCTACTGGACTATGAAAATGCCCTTTATTTGGGCATTCAGAAACAGCACTTGATGAAACTTCAGCAGGCACAAAATGCTGCCGAACATTCCCAAGTATCAGTCTGTTTCTCAAGGCTTAAAAGAACGGAGTTTAAATCTCTATGCTTGGCATGTAAAGCTGTTCATGGAACAGGACTTGTGTACCTGAAATAGCATTTTTCATGGTACCATCCTTGTAGAACACTACGCTCAGTGCACAGTAAACTTCTTCAGATACCCAAATTTAGGAAAGCTCGCTGGGGAGGAAGCAGTTTTATCTTGAACATTGCAAAACTGTGGAACTTGCTCCCTCTAGCCATTAAAAACTGACCAACTCTGCTTCCCTTCAGAAAAGCACTGAAAACTTGGCTTTTCTCAAACTAAATACTTTTCTTCATTAATTATTGGCAGATTCCTCTGTTGCAGCGCCTAGACGCTCTTCGGCATTCGAGCGCTATATAAATATCATAATCAATCAATCTATATAAATCTCAAAATCAAAATATCCCTCTTATTAAGTTCAAAATGTTGGCAACTACAGTACACAGGATCTCTGAGGGCAGGTGGAATAGGGTAGCGACATGGACTTGGATAACAGAGGACAGGGGGAGATGGGCAGGGGCGCCAAACTGACCTTACAAGGCTGGCGTCAGGGACTGCAGCAGCACAATACACCAAAAGGGGCATGCGGGTTGACAGTGCAGGACAAAAGACCATGGAAAGCAATAGGGAGGAGACAGGGCCATTCACATGGACAACAGAGAGTAGAGGGGAAAGAGGCAAGGGCAGCAAGCTGAACATATCTGACAAACAGGAGGGACAGTTACATCATAACTGACCATGAAGGGCAATGAGGGAGGGGGCAGAGGCATGACAATGGACCAGACAAGGCAGGAGGGGAGGGGCATGTACATTGTAATCAGAGGGTAGTGGGGCAAGGGGTCAGGGCTGGAGCAGAACGCTGACCAAAGAGGGCAGACAGGATAGACACAGCTTACCATGGAAGGCAACAGTGAGACTATAATGGCATATTCACAGACAACGGAGGGAAGGTAGGAGGGTGGGGGGTTAGGTGCAGCAAGCTGAATAAACAGGGCAGGTTAGAGGGGCTATGGCAGCACAGATGGCCATACAAAGCAAGCAGGAGGGTTAGTGGAAGCACAACAGACATGCAGTGGCGGCTCACAGAGGGAGTGCTGCAGGGTGGTGGGCGGGGCAAGGGTTTAGGGGCAGAATGGGTGGTTAGTTGAGTCGGACATATGACGGCCAGGAGTAAAGTAAGTAAGTAAATAAATAAAACTCTTTACCTTTCGCTCGCTGCATAGCCAACTCGGCAGTATGCAAATAATTATGTGAAAAATGATGTGAATTACTTCATAAAACAATTAATGGTATTAACGACATGCTCAGTTTATTTCGGGAGCTGCTGGTTCGGGCTGCCTCTTAATACTCACAAGAGTCATAAATAACAATATGCAAAGAATTATGTGAAAATTGTGTGAATTACTGGGTGAAATTAAAAAAAAAATAATTACATGACTGCATCAGTAGAACCTGAGTATTTCATCAGTACACGTGTGTGCCTCAGTATTTCAATGACTGCATGGGTTATAAGTGGGTCTTTAGATGGCTGCATAGGTTCTGCGCAAATGTTATAATGATTGCATAGTTACAGCCTTGTTATTTGTTAACTCAATAGATAGTACTTGGGTGATTAGATGGATGTATATGTAGTGTCTGCATACTTCAATGACTACATAATTTCTGCCTGCCTTATTGCAAGAGTGCATGTATAGTTTCTAGATAATTGAAGAACTACATGGATACTGACTCACTGATTTGATGACTGCCTGCGTAGTCGCTGGGTGATTTCATGAGTGCCTGAATACTGCCTGACTCACTGAGCACCTTCATTGCTGGTAGATACATAACAGTTGTCACTATATCACTAAATCATTGGTTATCTCTTTCTGTCAGTATCAAACTACCTGTTTTACTGTATACATGTTTTTCTTTAGAGCTATGTGTGAGTTAAATCTAGGTATCACACTTGATATATAATTACATACATGGCCCTCTATAAACATACATTGCTTTGTTATTGAGCGTGCACAGGCATCAGTAAGTTTCCAAAATAGAAAACAACATATTCACATATTTCAAAGCACAAAACATTTTGCAAATTGCATACTTACATAATTTCTCTAACATATATTCAGCATATCTCAAACAAAAGTTACATTCTAAATGAAGCTAGCACAAGAACTCTCGAGGCATTCTGCACTATTAATCCTTCTCAATTTTAAACTAACTATGTTTAAAGAAAAACACTACCCTCACCATATACATGACATTTTCATCAGCCATGACTGAACATAGATCACCATGTAAACATATATGCAATTTCTTAATATACGTACACCTTCAGGCTATCTTTCTCAACATATACACCTCTCTGTATCTTTAAGCTAGCAAAAAAGCCCCACCGTATATAGCTCTGTGCAAGCACAAAAACTATATCTCACCATTTAGGCATATGCAGAGTGGTCATATATATGTTAAAAACCACATTGACAAACACTTCCCAATATATACCTAACAGGTATCCTTTCTAATTCATGTACACACAGACAACATGTTCTCAACTTTTATTTCTCACTATACTATTCCTGTTGAATAATGTATAAAATATTACATAATAAAGTACTACAACTCCCCAAATGCAAAACTATACTGTTATGTTTCAATAAAATACACAATGTAATAAACAGATGCTAAATCATTTTTCTCTCACTTCCCAAAACATTCACCACTAACCTCTTAAATGCATGCCCTCCAATAGATACAATACATCTCATATATTTTTTCTCATCACTGTGATACTCCTTTTAATCAAACTCCCATATACATCTTCATTTCTAATGAACATTTTTAAAATAGTTACAAAGATATGTACTAACCACTGAATTCAGTTTGTAGATTTTAGATCTTTCTGCATAGTTTGGACACTGTTAACATTTGTAAAAACTAAGCAAAGGAATGGTACACTACTCTCACAGAAAGCAAGTCTAAAATGGCAACCTCTTTAATTTTCTACTCTATCATGAGAAAGGCAGCGAATGAAATCATGTCTTTAATTTTAGACTACTGCATCTCCATTTGTGAATGGTTAGCATCTGCTAACCCTTTCCCTTTCTTTCAAAATGAGGTTCCTGTTGCTGCGTTTTTATGTTGTTTCTGCGATCAAACCTGGAGTTCAAACTGATTGCTAGCTTAATTTTTCTGAAATGTAAATACTACACAACAGTTTATTACTTGTCCTCAACTGGAAATTAAAACTTGCCATTACTTACACTGTGTCATCTCCTTAAAAAAAAATTCTGTCTCTTTAGGACCCTTCCTCCCAATGCTGTCTTAGCTCAGTGTACCTCTCAACCCAGGGGAACCTGTAGGTCTCAAGTTCACAGCAGATTCTAGAAGGAACATGCTTCCAAATAAGATACAGCAGGTGTGCTTGCTCCGCAGATTCAACAACATATCAAATGTCTGTATTACATTTCTTTCCTTAAACAACAACCAGTAATACGACTTCTTGCTAAGGTATCCAACACACTACTTAATTTTATTCATTTTCATGCTGACAGCCTCCAATGAAATATATATATTTTTTAAACGCCTCCATTTTTACTGCTTTTTATTTTATTTGGAAAACTACCTTTTTCAGCTCCATGCTTCTCCTGACTGCTATTGCTCCTTTACTTCAAAATGCTTAGAGTATGAATTGTGGGCCCCAGCTATATCTATTAGACTAAACAGGCTGCAAAAAAGAGAGGTATTGACAGGGACTTGAGTTTGCCAAATGTGCAGATTACTTGGTTTGGCCGGAGAGGGTTAAAGTTTCATCAGCAGCTGGCTTTGGTTAAATCCATTGTGAATTCCGTAACTCCTCACCTCATGATTGTGCACTGTGGTGACAATGACCTAGGCACATTGACTGGGGTAGGGCTGGAATTCCTAATGAAAGAAACCTTTGCAGAACTGATGTCGCTTTTCCCTCCCACTGTTATGATGTACTCTAATATATGACAAAGACAGAAATGAAAGTGGTCAAATCAATTATGTCCACAGATTGACAAATCCAGAAAACTTATTAAGAAAACTGTTTCTGCATACCTCAGAGACAATTGTATGGGCTATGTCTATAACAGCAATCTGCATTTTGACATGCAAGGAATTCATAGAAATGATGGAGTGAACCTTATAGATGAGGGCAACAGGGTGTTTCAAAGTAACCTGCATCCAGTCTTATGTGTAGCAGTCATATACACACAACCAACACAAGAGCTCTTGTCAGAGTCACCCTAGTAGCTGAAATATTGTGAAGTGTTTTTCTAACGTTTTTTTCCTTTCGTTTTGTGGATCTTTTTAATGACCACAACTACATTAAAAAAAATCCATTCTGAACATTGCACTACACCCATTACTATATACATACTTCTTTCAAAGCAGATTTAAACTCATATTTGTGTACTAATTTTCTTTAGAACCCATTTTTCAGACCTATTTCCCATTTTCCCAGTTGTTCTGGACGTCGCAACTATGCTGTTAACTGCGACAATCACACCTTTCCCAAAAAGTGAAAACACATACATAAACACACATTACTGTTTTCTACACAATAGAGGTTTATTACTGTGCACTTCAAACTCATATGTTTCTTGTGTATTTCTAGATCAACCAGCTCTTCAACCTATTTAACATTTTTGAGGTGACTCCAGAGATTGCGATAACATTGCTCACTCATCGCGGTCCCTGCTGTTACGTCGCAAGAGCAGGATTTCAATGGCCACCACCACATTAAACTATTATATCTACATAATTAATTCTAACCATCACAGTAAATAACTCACTATATAAATAACTCTATAAAACATTTATCAGAATCTCAATATCTCTATAAGAATGTGCATTAATGATTCACCAATGTTCACAGCGACGTTGCTAACCGCGACGCTCCACAACTGTACATGCGGGCCGTGCTGGCAGTATTGGTGTTCTTGCGAATATTGTGCGCAGTTAAAAAAAAACAATTTTGGACACATAACTTGTGTCACTAACACCCCCATTTTTCAACCATGGTGTCAGAGTATCTCCTCCCTGACCCCTTATGTGGGCTTTCACACAGATTTTCAGCCTCAGGAACCGTTTCCGATTGAAAAAATGGCGGTCGTAACTTTCTAGTTAGGTTGCGACCTGCCAATCAGAGCATTCCCCTTGGTACGTGCATTCGTGATTCATCGCGAAACCTTCGCGAAATCGCCGGAGCCAGAGATATCACTGTAATTTTAAACTAACAGTTCCCAAAAACTACTGATTGGATTTGCACCAAATAAGCTAAAGGCGCTTCCTTGAACTAACATCTACCTCCCTACTAAGGGCTTGATTAGGATCGCGGTTTTCCCGCATCCTCCAGGCCGGCGGAAGCCACCGCCGGCCCGGAGGATGCGAGAAAACCGCTGCGGAGGCACAGAAGACCCACCGCCAAATTAGGATGGCGGTGGGTCTCAAAATCCATCCGCTGCTTTTCCACCGTAGTCGCCTTCCGACCGCAGCGGAAAAGCCCTAACATGGCTGGCGGTGTCTGTCAGACACCGCCAGCCATATTATGATAGCGGAAAACATATGCTTTTCCACAGCGGCTTTTCCGCCGTGGAAAAGCATACGGAGATTGCCTTCGGGGGCCCGTTGCGGGCCCCCTTGGTGACAGGGGGGTGGGGGGTGCACATGGGGGGTACCTATGGTACCCCCCTGCATTTGCGTGGACAAAGCGGCGGGCACCGCGCGGTGCCAGCTGCTTTGTGCACGCAAATGCCGTGCATGCTTTTTTAACATTGCGGCGGTGCAGCTTGAAGCTGCACCTGCCGCAATGTTAAAGATTGAGGATGTGACCGCCACCCTGGCGGTCACATCCTAATCTGCACGGAGGGACCTCCGCAGCACCTGCGGACGCTCCCTCCTACTCTATGGTGGTGGACGGACTCTGGTCCGTCCGCCATCATAATCAGCCCCTATATTTGGTGTAAGTCTCTTTAGCAGCTGAGGCTGGAGAGGTGGCTAAAGGTTCCTACGGGAATTGACAATACAAACGCAACCTTATTTCATGCCCCAAATTCTTGATCCCCACTCCACGGATCAATCCTAAACTTTCCCAATCAATAGTACCCACTATGACACTTTTTCAGGCAAAATGTCATGCAGATTACTCAAATGACGCCAAAGTTATAGCCAAGTCAAAAAATGCTTATCCTATTGAAACTAGGTAGTCATGGTAGTCGACCTCAAAATAGTAATAATGAACTGAGAAAATTCTATTTACTTCAGCAATATATGTATCTTACCTACTGGCGGTCACCAGTAGGTAGTTATAGTGAGGGCCAAAGTTTCCATAAGAAAAGCACTTTTTGTTTTGCCAATAACTTTGGCACCACTTGATTAATCTTCACGAAATTTACATAAAATGCCCCCTTTTTGGTTCCACTGCCGTATTGAAATTTTGGGGTGATCCATCAAGCGGGGGCGATAAAAAAGGGAAGTCTCAAAATAAATTTTCCCCACGTTAAGTCTATGGGGATTTTTACATTGTTTTTAACACAACTACATTCTGAACTCATGAACAGAATTATCAAATTTGGCAGAAAGCTAGACGTTGGTCAAAAAAGCATGCTTTTTGTGATTTGGTGTAAATCCGTTCAGTAGTTTCAGAAATAGTTGAGTTTTAACATTTTAAATATCTGGGAGCCCAACTGCCTACTGAGACCTTACTGAAATTTGATCGGTTGCCAACACTTCAACCAGGAAGTGTTGGCGGCCATTTTGGGACTTGGGAAAAATTAAGGGAAGGGGCAGGTGAGAAACACTGTGACCATATAGGCCTCCACGGGGGTCCCACTGGAACTCCCCATACCAATAAAAGCATTTTATAAAAATAATTTCAGCAGGATCCACGGATCCCCCCCCCCCCCAAAAAAGCATCCGCCCCTGGGTGGGCCCGGTCCTGAGGTCATTTTTTTAAATAATGGAGGGGGGAACACGGGCCCCCCTCCTGGGGCTCACTATTGTCCCAGGCACCACCACCTCCCTGGGGCTTATAGTTTTATAAATGGGGGGACATTTGAACCACCTCAAGCCCCGGGAGCTGCCACCTCCCTGGGTCTTCATCTATAAACAAAGTCAGGGGCCCACATGGACCCTCCCGCAGCCCCAGGGCTGCCACCTCCCAGGGATTTCATTTTTTCTATTAATTTTTTTTTTCATCATCATCATCAAAAATTATATTTCATAAAACATTTGAGAATACCATTGTTACGCAAAATATATATAATAGATCAATGAATCCAGAGAAAAGCATGAAAAAAAATGTCCCTCTAGGAAAGATGACCAAATATGCGGACGAGCATAATACAAGGTACAGAATAGCCTAAAAAGAGGCAAACGGATTATACCTAATATCTAGAGGGATTTCTTATTGAGACAAAAAATACACCATTTCCATTATACTCCCTTTTTTAACATTTTTTTTAATTAGCTTTCTTCGAGCCTTTGTTTCCATTCTGCAAATGGGGCCCAGATCCTTTTCCCCAATTGCTTTGTCTTCCATCCCTTTTTATCATATAATGCTTTCTCTAGTGTATATTTAGCTAGCAATCGTGGCATCCACTGCTGAAATGTTGGTGGATTTGATTCCTTCCATAGCGTTGCGATACATAGCCGGCTTAGAGTCATTGCTAGGTATATAAATTCATAGTGAGAAATTTCAATACCTTCTCTGGTTATCCCTAAAACCATAACTTCATTTGTTAGAGAGATAGAAATCCCCAATGATTTGTTAAATAATTGCTCTAGTGATCGTTTAAATGAATCTAGAACGGGGCATGAAGCAAACATATGTACCGTATCTGCTTGTGTTGATTGACATCTCGGGCAGGTTATCCCACTTCTTCCACCCCATCGTGCAATTCTATGTGGTGTATAATAGAGCTCGAAGATGGTCTTATATTGCTGTGTCTGGAGATTAGCTACTCTTAGCACTGAGTTTGATAATTTAAGCGATTTTTCAGCCTCATTCCCAGATAGACTTAGTTTGGTGTTCCATTTTTCAAACATCCTCCCACAATCATCTTCCTTATACTGACTCATTTCACTATATAATTGGGATATAGAGCAACCCTCCTCATCTCTCAAGTACTCCATGACTTCTACTCTATTGAACTTGGTATCGCCTCCCTGTGTTTTTAACAAGACTAACCTGGCCTGCAGATATTTAAAAAAATCTCTTCGCTCTAAGTTATATAGCTGTTGTGCTTGATCAAATGTTATAAGACCTGTTGAACCGATAAGGTCCCCAATAGTTTTAACCCCTAAAGTATCCCATCTCTTCATTACTTGATCATGGAATACCCCAGGTAGCGACGGGTTTCTAAATAAAGGGGTATAATAATTCATCCTTCCTAAAACTTTTTTCTTCCAAATCACAGACCAAACGGACATTGCAGCCCCTAAGGTCTTAAACCTTACTTTTTTGTAATAGCTCTTTTGTTAAACGAGAGCAGCCACTTATTACGGAGGAGTGTGGCTCAATGGTTAGAGCGGCAGACCTTGATGCAGAGTTCTGGCCAGGGACCAGGGTTCGATTCCTGCCTCGGCAGGTCTCGGGCTCATAAATTCCTCTGACCGGATATTCTCGCCTCAGTGCCTATTCTAATCATGGGTCCCACGCTGCAACTCTGGGCAATAGCTTGCTTAATCTCAACAATGGCCCCAACAACGCGAGGGATGCCTGGTTTCACCATGGAGGTGCCTGTGAGTGGACACTTCATGAGGAAAGCCAGGAAGGGTTCCTGAGTGGTATGAGTACAAGTGCTGGGAGACCCCGGTCCGGGGTAGCTGTGCGCTATAAAAGTACAACACATTTACATTTACATTAGATTCTTTGATTAATAATTCATTTCCCAGGGATTTCAATTTAAATAATATGGGGGGGGCACACAGACCCCTCCACAGCCCGAGATACTGACACATCTCCGGGCTTTAGCCAAGAGTAATGCAGGGAGCTGTGCGGGCCCCATGCTACCCTGGGAACACCATCTCCCTGGGGCAATTTAAAACAAAAATGGGAGGCTGCACAGCCCACTCCAGGAGCTAATAATGGTCCTGGGGACAGCCACCCCCAGGGGCGGCTCCTGCAATGTCCCGGGATGCCCACCCCCAGGGCACTGCTGTTTGCTATGGCTTGATGGCTTGATGGGTGCACCCATTTTAAAAATGCCTGGTCCCAGGGGATTGGAACCCCAGGGCCAAATACAGCCCACGGAAGGGAGAGGCCTTTCTTTATAATTAAAAATAAATAATTAAATGCTACCACAAGATGACAAAGGACAACCCCTTTCTGTACCACTCTGCAATCGAGTCTCATGGCACGCTGCTGGTTGGGGGATGTAGTCCAACAAGACCAACAGTTACGTCTAGTTATTCCCACACAAATATTAAAATATAAAAAATAATTAATCAGTTTGCACAATTACTATAATAATGAGAAATCAATTAATAAATCATTGTAATTCAATTATTATTTATTTAACTTTCCAACATATACCCCTACAAACCTTGCACCCTGCAACTAAAATATAATTAAAACGAATACATATTTAATAATTTAAATATGTAAAATGTAATTAAGTAATTAATTAAAAACATGAATAATTAATTCCCAACCTATGCCCCTACAAACCTAGCAACCCACAACTAAAATATCAGTTGAATAAATCAGTATCCCTTATTTTACAAAATTAAAAAATAATCAAATAATGAATTAGAAAAGATTAAGTTATTAATTTTAACCTAATTAACTTCCCACCCTGGACCCCTACAAATAACCTGCAACTAAAATATAAGTACAATAAATAAGTATTCTAAAATTTACAGAATTAAAATCAGGTAAATAATTAAGAAATTAATTGTTAATTAATACTTAATTAACTTTCCACCTATTCCCCTGCAAACCTAACAGCCCACAAATAACTTATAATGAAAAAAATATATATTACATAATTTGCATAATAAAAGTCAGTCATATTAATAAATAAAATGTTTTGGATGTTTCATAATTATTATTAAATAATTACCTTTCCCACCGTATCCGCCATAAACCCAACAACTCACAACAACACTACAAATTACTATAAAAAATGAAAGAAAAATTCAGAATCAGTTAAAATTGCAAGCTATATTTAAAAAATAAATAACTTTTATATAAACAATATTTACATATAAAACTAATATATCAACTTAAACGCATTCAAACAATTTAAAAACAATTTTTTAACGACTATATTATTGGAAATGATAATAAGAACATCAATAATATTTAAAACTATACTACTATTCGTGTATTAAGATATTTCATTTCCTAAATTCCTGCCCCCAATATTTTTAAATCAATATTTTTTCCAAACCCAGTTTGGCCTCTGCCCAATGTACATGTTGTCATGGTTGGTCCCTGTTTCCATTGACCCTATTGATTTCTCTTTCGGTGTTTGGTTTTTCCTTTACCTCTTTCTTGGCCTCATAGCTTTCCCATAGTTTTAGTCACTGGGAGGATAGGGTTTTTGCCAAATATTTATCTGATCAAATGGCCACTTGATGGAACTGAACTGAATGCCTATTTCTTCAGCATTGGACGCTATTATTTAAATCAAAATATTTGTTACTTAGGCTGTGGTTAAGAATAATATTCATCTTTTAAGTATTGTATGTGGTGTTGTGTGCACGATTTTCTAGCTTTTTTTATTGGTTTTGCTATTTTACCATTAGTAATAAATTCCTTGAATTGAGTCACTTCGGTATTAATCTCAACAAGATGGTTCTTATAGATACATAGGGAAACCTTGCTTTTAATGGATTACTTTTTTGTAGTGATCTCAATGAGAATTTTGTCGGAAAAGTGCTTTGCAGCAGTTCCTGGTGCACTTTCATGCTATCAGAGACCACAATTCTAAATATCTCATCAACTGGTACCGCTTTTGCTCTCTGATATTCAGTCATGATTGCTCCATGGAAAAACATTTTCATTTGATTTATTTTCGAGCGATTGAGGGGTTTTCACTCTACAGCATTACTCTGTATGTGTGAGTTTATATCGCCCAAGAAACAGGGAACTGCTATGATATCCACCACCATTTTATCAGTGTAGGCAAGGCAGATCTAATCTATCATGGTTTAAGTGTAAAATCTTGAACACTATGGATCCGGGTGGGAAAATCACAAACTTCGGAGGATTTAGCAAAAGGAGTTTGTGAATTATTTAAGCTGGGAGTTTCCTGATTATAGGTATGCTAGCATAGTCGCAAAGAGGAAATCCCGTGTCTGTTCCGTCACCCAAAGTCAATCAACAAAACAAGGAGGAATGACAGAAGCTGAAGGTAATCACCTGATACTACTTCCCTATATGAACAGATAACAAAAAAGTATTAGGGAACGCAAATTACTGCGTGATATATCCGAACATGTAGGACTACACTTAAAAAGAATGATAATCCACGTCCCTGCCTAAAGACATTTCTTTAAATAGGACCCTCACCCACATCCAGTGAAATGATTCATCATCGAGTACATATTCACTGCTATACAGGAACATTTGGTGAGAAGCACCAACAGAAGAACAAAAATTATTATATCACAAAAAAAAGAACTCAAAACACAAGATCTCAACAATGAAATGTAGCAGTTTAGCAGGCAGTGGGCATTACACCACAGAGGATCTTCGGGAACAGCAACAATGAGCATCACACAGAATCCCACAGCAAACATCCTTTTGTTATATCTAGACCCGAAATTTACCTTCAGCATTGTACATTCAGAAATGGGTAAGCACAATACTCCAAACCCCCTGCTGTTTCTAATTGATCTCTAACAGCAAAGATAAGAAGAGGGACATACCACCATATCACTCCTACATCAGTGTGTTCCAGATTGACTGAGTTCCACACAGGCTCTCTTGTCTAACATGGCTCTGCTGTCAACACCCCTGATATCATCTTCTCACATCCTCAGCCCCCTCAGCCCCTTGTTCCCCCTTAGTAAGCACCCTTCCTATCTTCACAACTACACCTTGGAGGATACTAAGCAAATACTTTGTGGTGTGGTACATATTTTGGCCACCAATGCCACAACACAACTCCAGCAAGGCAACTCTTCTTTAAACCAGCACACTACTGTCTGAGTTTACAGGAAGCAGACTCTGGGGATATGAAGTTGGGAGGCTATGGGTGCCTATTATAAAAGATACTACAACAAAGAGAAAAGTAGGTGGAGGGTCCGAGGAAATGCTTTAAGACCTGAGCACAGTTATAAACCCCCTTTCAAGCTACTGAAAACACAAAGAATAACTGTGGGTCTAGAACAAAAAGAAAAAAGGAGAAAGCTATGTGTGTGCAGAGATGACTGTGTGTATGCTTCCAGATTTAAGCAAATTCCTGGACATTTATCCTCTGTGAAAAAATGTCCATCAGTTACTCGTCCTGTACCGCCCAGTTCATCATTTGGTCTACTTCACAGTAGGTAGTCCGTATTTAGCCAACTCCAGAGGTGTTACTGGGAGATGGTTACATTTGATGATGTTGTTATACGGTGGATGTTGTTTATTAGTAACCGAAAGCAGTGCATATGTGATTTGTGAAAAATAAAGAAAAGTGCTTCTGATAAAATTGGATAGTGTACGCAATATATTTTATTCTGGAGCCGTGCACTTCCAACAATAAAAACAATAGAGTGCAAAAAGGTTAGATGGTTCAAACAAATAACTTCTGACTGGGTTATCTGGTCGACATGTTTCTGCGGACAGTTAAAGGCCCGACATGGTACTTGCCGCTTCTTCAGGACCCATAAACTTAATTGCTACTGCTCTTACGTGATGAAATAAAAAACAATTGTAAACAACAATGATAAATGTCACCTGTTCACTTCTGGTATTCCTCCTGGTTGTGTGGAAGAAGTCCAGATGTCAAATCAACAAAGAGCACACACATAGACAGACATAGAAACAAAGATAGGATAACAAGCCATCATTAGTATGGGTTATCGCTGACGGATCACTGACAAAATATCGACCTACAAAATATCAACCTACAGGAATATCGAGTAAAAAATATCGAGGGCAAGAATATCGACATCCTATCTACAACATGGTAAACACAAAAATATCGAAAAAATAATATAGATGTTAAAAATATCGATGTTAAACATATCGTTTTTTTCTTATAAAATATGAATGTAAAATAAAGTAAATAACACTAATAAATAAAATCTACACAGTTAAAAGTATCTAATAATGTTTAAAATTAATAAATAATACATATATAATAATAATACATTAATTAAAAATATATAATATATATGTACTGAAAAATAAGTTGTAATAATTATTTTACTAATTTATAAATTAATAAGTTATATTCTAAATTACAAATACATTTACAAACATAAAACAATAACATTAATAAAATGTAAAAAATATAAAAAATTAAATATACTTGTAATGTTTTTAAAATTAATTATATAAAATGTTGGATAGCGTAAGGGTAAAAATTACTATTCCCACTCCAGAGAGTGCAACAGTAGGGAAAGCGTTGGATAGTGTAGGAGTATAAATTACTATTCCCACTCCAGAGAGTGCAACAGTAGGGAAAGCGTTGGATAGCGTAAGAGTAAAAATTACTATTCCCACTCCACAGAGTGCAACAGTAGGGAAAGCGTTGGATAGCGTAGGGGTAAAAATTACTATTCCCACTCCAGAGAGAGCAACAGTAGGGAAAGCGTTGGATAGCGTAGGGGTAAAAATCACTATTCCCACTCCAGAGAGAGCAACAGTAGGGAAAGCGTTGGATAGCCTAGGAGTGAAAATTACTATTCCCACTCCAGAGAGTGCAACAGTAGGGAAAGCATTGGATAGCGTAAGATTAAAAATTACTATTTCCACTCCAGAGAGTGCAACAGTAGGGAAAGCTTTGGATAGCGAAGGGGTAAAAATTACTATTCCCACTCCAGGAAGTGCAACAGTAGGGAAATCATTGGATAGCGTAGGGGTAAAAATTACTATTCCCACTCCAGAGAGTGCAACTGTAGGGAAAGCGTTGGATAGTGTAGGGGTAAAAATTACTATTCCCACTCCAGAGAGTGCAACAGTAGGGAAAGCTTTGGATAGCGTAGGGGTAAAAATGACTATTCCGACTCCTGAGAGTGCAACAGTAGGGAAAGCGTTGGATAGCGTAGGAGTAAAAATTACTATTCCCACTCCAGAGAGTGCAACAGTAGGGAAAGCGTTGGATAGCGTAGGAGTAAAAATTACTATTCCCACTCCAGAGAGTGCAACAGTAGGGAAATCATTGGATAGCGTAGGGGTAAAAATTACTATTCCCACTCCAGAGAGTGCAACTGTAGGGAAAGCGTTGGATAGTGTAGGGGTAAAAATTACTATTCCCACTCCAGAGAGTGCAACAGTAGGGAAAGCTTTGGATAGCGTAGGGGTAAAAATGACTATTCCCACTCCTGAGAGTGCAACAGTAGGGAAAGCGTTGGATAGCGTAGGATTAAAAATTACTATTCCCACTCCAGAGAGTGCAACAGTAGGGAAAGCATTGGATAGCGTAGGGATACCAATTACTATTCCCACTCCAGAGACTGCAACAGTAGGGAAAGCGTTGGATAGCGTAGTGGTAAAAATGACTATTCCCACTCCAGAGAGTGCAACAGTAGGGAAAGTGTTGGATAGTGTAGGAGTATAAATTACTATTCCCACTCCAGAGAGTGCAACAGTAGGGAAAGCGTTGGATAGCATAGGAGTAAAAATTACTATTCCCACTCCAGAGAGTGCAACAGTAGGGAAAACGTTGGATAGCGTAGGGGTAAAAATTTACTATTCCCACTCCAGAGAGTGCAACAGTAGGGAAAGCGTTGGATAGCGTAGGGTTAAAAATTACTATTCCCACTCCAGAGAGTGCTACAGTAGGAAAAGCGTTGGATATCGTAGGAGTAAAATTTACTATTCCCACTCCAGAGAGTGCAACAGTAGGGAAAGCGTTGGATAGCGTAAGAGTAAAAGTTACTATTCCCACTCCACAGAGTGCAACAGTAGGGAAAGCGTTGGATAGCGTTAGGGTAAAAATTACTATTCCCACTCCAGAGAGAGCAACAGTAGGGAAAGCGTTGGATAGCCTAGGAGTAAAAATTACTATTCCCACTCCAGAGAGTGCAACAGTAGGGAAAGCATTGGATAGCCTAAGAGTAAAAATTACTATTCCCACTCCAGAGAGTGCAACAGTAGGGAAAGCATTGAATAGCGTAGGGGTAAAAATTACTATTCCCACTCCAGAGAGTGCAACAGTAGGGAAATCATTGGATAGCGTAGGGGTAAAAATTACTATTCCCACTCCAGAGAGTGCAACTGTAGGGAAAGCGTGGGATAGCGTAGGGGTAAAAATGACTATTCCCACTCCTGAGATTGCAACAGTAGGGAAAGCGTTGGATAGCTTAGAAGTCAAAATTACTATTCCCACTCCTGAGAGTGCAACAGTAGGGAAAGCGTTGGATAGCGTAGGAGTAAAAATTAGTATTCCCACTCCAGAGAGTGCAACAGTAGGGAAAGCGTTGGATAGCGTAGGGGTAAAATTACTATTCCCACTCCAGAGAGTGCAACAGTAGGGAAATCATTGGATAGCGTAGGGGTAAAAATTACTATTCCCACTCCAGAGAGTGCAACAGTAGGGAAAGCGTTGGATAGCGTAGGGGTAAAAATGACTATTCCCACTCCTGAGAGTGCAACAGTAGGGAAAGCGTTGGATAGCTTAGGAGTAAAAATTACTATTCCCACTCCAGAGAGTGCAACAGTAGGGAAAGCGTTGGATAGCGTAGGAGTAAAAATTACTATTCCCACTCCAGAGAGTGCAACAGTAGGGAAAACGTTGGATAGCGTAGGGGTAAAAATTACTATTCCCACTCCAGAGAGTGCAACAGTAGGGAAAGCGTTGGATAGCATAGGGTTAAAAATTACTATTTCCACTCCAGAGAGTGCAACAGTAGGGCAAGCGTTGGATAGCGTAGGGGTAAAATTTACTATTCCCACTCCAAAGAGTGCAACATTAGGGAAAGCGTTGGATAGCGTAGGGGTAACAATTACTATTCAAACTCCAGAGAGTGCAACAGTAGGGAAAGTGTTGGAAAGCGTAGGAGTAAAAATTACTATTCCCACTCCAGAGAGTGCAACAGTAGGGAAAGCGTTGTATAGCGTAGGGATAACAATTACTATTCCCACTCCAGAGAGTGCAACAGTAGGGAAAGCGTTGGATAGCGTACGGGTAAAAATGACTATTCCCACTCCAGAGAGTGCAACAGTAGGGAAAGCATTGGATAGCGTAGGAGTAAAAATTACTATTCCCACTCCAGAGAGTGCAACAGTAGGGAAAGCGTTGGATAGCGTAGGAGTAAAAATTACTATTCCCACTCCAGAGAGGGCAACAGTAGGGAAAACGTTGGATAGCGTAGGTGTAAAAATTACTATTCCCACTTTGAGAGTGCAACAGTAGGGAAAGGGTTGGATAGTGTATGGTTAAAAATTACTATTCCCACTCCAGAGAGTGCAACAGTAGGGAAAGCGTTGGATATCGTAGGAGTAAAATGTACTATTCCCACTCCAGAGAGTGCAACAGTAGGGAAAGCGTTGGATAGCGTAGGGGTAACAATTACTATTCCCACTCCAGAGAGTGCAACAGTAGGGCAAGCATTGGATAGCGTAGGGGTAACAATTACTATTCCAACACCAGAGAGTGCAACAGTAGGGAAAGTGTTGGATAGCGTAGGAGTAAAAATTACTATTCCCACTCCAGAGAGTGCAACAGTAGGGAAAGCGTTGGATAAAGTAGGGATTACAATTACTATTCCCACTCCAGAGAGTGCAACAGTAGGGAAAGCGTTGGATAGCGTAGGGGTAAAAATTACTATTCGAACTCCAGAGAGTGCAACAGTAGGGAAAGCGTTGGATAGCATAGGTTAAAAATTATTATTCCCACTCCAGAGAGTACAACAGTAGGAAAGTGTTGGATAGCGTAGGGGTTAAAATAACATACTTATAAATAAAAACTTTTTTTTAATAATAATAATAATATAAACTATTAATTACATATAAACCATATACAATACCTATACATAATTATAAAAAAAAGATTAGCTAAATAGATTTAACAAATAATAAATATTAAAACATACTATTTTATAATATTTAATTACCAATTGATAATTAATTAACAATTATATTATTAACAAAACAATTATTTTAAAAACATTATTACTTAATGAAATTTAAATTACTTCCGACCATATTCCCCTATAGACCCACTACCCGCAACAGAACACATTTATCCATTTATGAATTAATTAAAATTAATTACCAATTATTAAAATTAATTACCAATTAATTAAAAATAATTACCAATTAATTTAAATTAATTTATAATTCCTACTAATTAATAATTAATTAAACATAATTAAATTACTTCCCACTCTATTCCCCTATAAACCCACAACCCGCTACAGAACATATATATCAATTAATCAATTAATTAAAATGAAATACCAATTAATTAAATTTATTTACCAATTATTTAAAATTATTTAATAATAACTACTAATTAATAATTAATTTAACATAATTAAATTACTTCCCACCCTATTCCCCTATAAACCCACAACCCGCTACAGAACATATTTATCAATTAATCAAATAATTAAAATGAATTACCAATTAATTAAATGTAATTACCAATTATTTAACACTAATTAATAATAACTACTAATTATTAATTAATTTAACTTAATTATATTACTTCCCACCCTATTTCCCTATAAACCCATAACCCATTACAGAACATATTTATCAATTAATCAATTAATTAAAATTAATTTCCAGTTATTTAAAAATATTTACAATTAATTTACAATTTATTAATAAATTCTACTAATTAATAATCAATTTACCATAATTAAATTACTTCCCACCCTATTCCCCTATAAACCCACAACCCGCTCCGGTACTAAAACATATAATTTGCTTATAAATAAATGTATTAATATATAAAATTAATACACATATAATATTAATTATTTTAAATACTTAAGTTAAACATATAACACATACATAATAAAAAACATAAAATAATACAAATATCGATATTAGTGTCATCGAAATTAGTGATATCGATATATATGCTATGGATATTACTTACATCGATATAAAGAATTTCGATATTACTTACCTTAGGGTCGATATTCTGTCCAACGATATTCCTGACATCGATATTCTGCACCTTCGAAATTTCATACACAATATTTTGGTAGGTCGATATTTAATACTCGATATTTTGACTGTGTACCATCGCTGACATTACTAGTATTGTCATAATGGGCCATTTTGACCCGCATTAATGTATCATAGGCTCACCTTAGATTCAAGGGGAACGTGCCTCTCCTCACCTGGCAAGCAGCTCAGGACAATGGAGCACCGCTCTGAAGTATGGAAAATGTAAAAAGCTGTGTTGAAATGTGTGACCGCTCAGCAGTTATAGACTCATAGGATTAGAACAATTGCAGACCAGTTTCGATTTGTAAATGATGAAATCTCTCTCATTAAATGTATTTATTCTGAGGAATAAGGATCTCTCCCCTGTTTGAACTGAGGTGGTCATTGTTGCCTTTAATAGTGCCTATTTTGCCAAGTTAGCCAGCTCGAACACCTCTTAACTGTAAAGTTTAATAAACTCAAACACCGTTTCACTCGGAGAGTGTGGCGTTGTCATCTAAACTTTATGGGGGATTGAATCGTGTATGTTACATGACCGGGTGCTGTGTCAACAATACCAGAAGTGAACAGGTGACATTTATCATTGTTGTTCACGATTGTTTTTTATTTCATCACGTAAGAGCAGTAGCAATTAAGTTTATGGGTCCTGAAGAAGCGGCAGGTACCATGTCGGGGCTTTAACTGTCCGCAGAAACATGTTGACCAGATAACCCAGTCAGAAGTTATTTGTTTGAACCATCTGACTTTTTTGCACTCTATTGTTTTTATTGTTGGACGTGCACGGCTCCAGAATAAAATATATTGCGTACACTATCCAATTTTATCATAAACACTTTTCTTTATTTTTCATAAATCACATATGCACTGCTTTCAGTTACTAATAAACAACATCCACCGTATAACAACAGCATCAAAACTAACCATCTCCCAGTAACGCCTCTGGAGTTGGCTAAGTACGGACTACCTACAGTGAAGTAGACCAAATGATGAACTGGGCGGTACAGGACGAGTAACTGATGGACATTTTTTCACAGAGGATAAATGTCCAGGAATTTGCTTAAATCTGGAAGCATTTACACAGTCATCTCTGCACGCACATAGCTTTCTCCTTTTTTCTTTTTGTTCTAGACCCACAGTATTCTTTGTGTTTTCAGTATTGTAAAAGATAACCAAATACAATAGACTTGTAAACACAATACTCTGCCCTTCCTCTGCAACTCACAACCTAAAGACCACTGTCATATTCTCTGCATAATCTCTCTCTTTTTTGATCTCTCCATTTCTCTTCAGAACTCCTCACGCTTATCCTCCTCAAAAGTATGATTCAAATGACATACACATCCTTCTTCTCACTTACCAATCCGTCAAGTTTTGCAAATCAATTTAACTCTGGGAACAGGTACAGTCTTTCTACTTTAATGCCACTAAATTTAACACCAGTACATCAGTGTTATCACAGCACAGAATACTAGTTCATTGCTTTATTTAAGGATAATTACTTGTAACCAAATGCTGAGGTATTTAACTTTAGATTGATCAAAAATAATAAAGGTGTTACTCATTTAATGCATTTTTATTTGCCTTATTAAAATAAATTAAGAATTATTGTAAATTAATTAATTACATTTGAGTTACTTTAAAATAATTAAGCATTAGGATAAGAACTCTTTGTTTAATTTAAAGATATTTCATATATACCTTGGGGTAAGAGATACTCACTTAATTGTATTTATTTTATTTACATTATATGAGTTTTAAAATTAGAGTTACATATTTGTTAAAAAAAAGTAATTTTAAATAATTAATAGGCAAGGTTAAAATGTGCAGTCTATTAAAATATAAATGAATTAAATTAAATGTAGGTTAATTTAAAAATCTCAATGTAGTTGCAGCATAATTGTGATGGTGTATCTCTAAAATATAATTAAAAACATAACCTACTGATATTTTTGCTCTCCAGGTAGTGGACTTCAAAATAGTAACATTGAACTGAGAAAATTCTATTTACTGTAGCAATTCAGGTAGAAGGGAGGGGCATGCAGACATTAAGCCAATCCATATGTCTTCAAGCACAACAACAGTTGACCTCGCTCCCTTTCACTCTCACTTAGTTCTACATAAGACAAACAGACAGTCTTGTCAGGCAACCAGAGACTAGCAGATCGTGCTTAAGTACTCCACAGGCGAATTGTGAGCATTACAGTCACGTTCCTTTTATACGCAGACGACATGTCCTGTCCCACAAGGAAACAATGAAAACAAGCTTTGGCAAATCAATAGTTCTAGTGCTGACAGCCAATCTTTTGGCTTTGTTATTGCATGTTTTGTTTGTCATAGTCTTTGCTAAACGTTATTGTTGGGGAGACTGCTGGGTCCCCGCCAATCTAAAAAGAAAGCATTGGCTAAAAGTAAAAAAAAAAATCTCAAAAAGCATATATTGGCATAGTACTTTATTGCACCAAGGGGAACTACTTTGTGTGTGAATTTGCACCTTGTGTAAGGCAAGGTTGTTGTCAGATTAAGTAGGCCGGCCCACTGGCCCAGTCTGTAGTGAGCCAATGGTTGAAGAGGGCTGGCTGAAAGTCCTTATAAGTATGTATATCATACCTATAATTTTAGTACTAACAAAAGATCTGTAATCAGATTTCTGGACTTGCCACCATTGCACTGGCTGCACAAAGTACAGTGATGTTGGTCATGGGAACTAGTTTGAGGAAGTGACGTAGCAAGTGTGCCATGCTTGCAAGCATGGAATAGGGGACCTCCGGCCTTCCGGTTAGGAGCAAAAGACAGCCATACTTAGGGTGCAGCTGACACCTCAAATCGGTGGGCCCGGGCCTAATTCTGCCATTGAAATGATGATGAAAAGTCCTTCAGTTTGGAGATTTAACATTTGCAGCTGAAGAATCAGGTTTTCTCGGAACATGGGAAGGCGCCGGTTTATTTCGGGTCCAATCACAAATGTTTCCGTGATCTACAGATTCAAATTAATAATTGCCAGTGATCGCTGCAGTAGTTTGGCAGCCAGCCCTTTCACAAACACTTGAAAACGTGTTTTTCAATTCATCGGACTGGGTCATTTTCGCATGGAGTTTTCTCATTGCTGCTTCCAAGCTGAGAGCGAAATTAACTCCTCATCTGAGATGCTAACTATAGCTTGGATCAAATCTTGGATGAAGCTGGGTTCTTACTTCTCGCCGTGCACTGCAGTGGCCTACGACAATATTTTTTATCAAAATATTTCACGCTTTGTTGGTGGTTCATTTGAAGACCTTCTGTTTCTTTTCTCTCTTAAATAGCAAGCAGACGTTTTACCGTTTTCAGTTAAACAAGGCAAACACTTGCCTTAAGAGAAAAGGCGAGGAATCGGCGTGTTACAAGTCTAGTTACTCTAAGTAGCTATTTTTTTTTCGGTCATATGCATTTAATACGCACTCTCATTGTTTTGTTTAGTGTCGCAGGGGCATATTATCAAGCCTGTGCGCTAAAATTATCGCCGCTTCACATCTAACATGTGCTTCGCTTGGAATTCCATAGAGCATATTATCAAGCCCATTATCGACGCTTTATCGGCCGTTTTCGGCCGATAAAGCGACGATAATTTTAGCGCACAGGCTTGATAATATGCCCCTAGATTCCCTCAGCCATATTTTTGCCAAGCTAAATCGTTTTCACTTGCTCTCCCGGTCATTACTACCTTAAACCTTCCTCATCCTAGTTCTTACTACTTGAGATGTAACAGCACACTACCCCACCAGCTGTAGGCACCAAGGGCCTTATTTATGAGGCTGTGCGTCACTTTTACGCCGCTGGTGCGTCACTTTTTGTGACGCACCAGCAGCGTAAAAAATGTGCCTTTTTGCACCATATTTACAAAGTGACGCATCTAGGTAGATGCGTCACTTTGTAAACCCCTGCGCTACATTATACCTATGCCAGGCATAATGTAAGCAGAGGGCGTTCTGATGCAAGAAAGGGTTATAGAAGTGACGCAGTGAAATCTATAAGATTTCACTGCGCCACTTCTAGAACACAAATGCGTTAATTTCTTACGCCTGCCTCACAGCAGACGTAAGACTGACGCAGGCCTTTTCTCATGGGGCTTGCCCTATGTGAAAGGACACGTTGCTGGAGTTGCGTCACTTTTGTGACACACTCCAGCAATGCGTCACTTTTGCGCCATACAGCAACGTCAGAAATACTGAAGTATCTGTAACTCCTTGCACCATGATACGTCATACTGTAAATATGACGCATCATTGGATAGGCAAAGAGGTCGCAGTGAAAAGTGACGCATCGCTGTTTTCACGCAGCAATGCGTTACTTTTCATAAATGAGGCCCCTAGTGTCCTGGTGTCCCCCTATCCTCTTCCTCTGTCCATCCTTCCTGCCCCTCCTCAAGGAACATAAAATGGACAGCTATTTGATCTGATTTGTGAAGAGCCTCTGTACAATAGTGCCTTTCTCCTTAACTGTAACAACTCACTTGTTTTGTTCCACCTTCAAGTCTCATCTACACAAAAACATACCAGTAAATACTAACACCGCTGTGTCGTTGTAGAACAAATGTGTATCTAGGGTGGTCAGAGCTAAGAACATGCTAGACCAGAGTGCTAACAGATTATCAGAGGTCTCATGGGATAAACTAATCCCCTTGTGTAATCCGTCAAATGTGAAAAACATATTTTTATGTTTTCTTCCCCTTTGCTTTTGGAAATTGGGCAAAGTGTAGATCTTTTCTTGGAGTGTTTTGGACTGAGAAAGCTTTCTGCACAGTATTTTCCATAGCTTATGATTCTGTACAGTAGGAAGGTGGGTACATTAGCAAATTGGTGTCTGTGTTGTTCAGCTTGCTATGTTTTTTAACGCTCAACAGATCTTCAGGTAAGGCTAAAACAGCTTATTTAAGAGCACATCGATAACCAACATTCTAGCCTTTTTGTTTACTCTGACAGATTTGTTGCAGTTCCCGTTCTCTGGTTAGCTCTTACTAGCTCTAATCAATGCACTCTGCTCAAGCTTCGAGATATAAATGAGGTATGTTTACCACATCAGAAAAAATCTAATTGCACTTAGAATAGAACGCAATCGTATGTTTTTACTATGCCCCGTAAATATTTTAGAATGTATTTGTTGTCGTAAATATTAGATATCACTATATATATTGCACCTGGTAAATACCTATTGGGATATTTAACCGCATCGCTGCTGCGGCGATTTTTGCGCTGTGCGGCTGTTTTCCCTTTTCCGCGATACATGACGAGCTCAGTTCGTCATCAGCACACGGCACCCGTGGGTGATGACGAGCTGAGCTCGTCATCAGCATCGAAAGGGTTAACATTATCAATCAATAGATGATTTTAGCAGTCCCGGACTTCGCCACAAGGGTGTCCTGGACAACTTGGAACCAAGTGCAGGCATTTTTGGCATCCTGAAAACCCTGCTGCTTATATTACAAAACGCTTGAAGGTGCACAAGGACTACCATTTTGGGATTACGTTAGTAGGCTGACATCTCCATAGCAAACGAAGAACAGTAGGCGGCTCCAACACTCATTATGGACCTCAGCAAGGTGAGAAAGCCCACGTTTAATGAGTCAGAGCTGAGTGTACTGATTGATGAGGTTATCAAACATAATGGCTGATTCACGGCGGGTAAGATATTTGTGATCAAGTGCGCACAGTGACACTAAGGACTATGGGCCATATGTATCAACCCTAATTGTGATTGCAATTAGGCTTAATGGTATGTATGAAAGCAAAACTGCCTCGCAAAATAAGGAATCGCAAAATTTGCGATTCCTTATTTTGCGATTGCATTTAAGGAATTGCAAATTAAATGCAATGTAAGAAGCACAGAAAAATTGCAATTTGGCTTTAAGGAATCGCAAATTACCACCAACTTCAAGCTGGTGGTAATTTGCGATTTCTTTGAAAAATGCACTCTTTTGCATTTTTCAAAGTGCCTCGTGGCGCACATACATGCCCTTAGGTCATGTATGTGTGCCTAATGTGCACACATGCACATTTCAGGGGTTCAACAGGGTGTCGTTTTGACACCCTGGCACCCTTGAAATTGCATTCTCAATTTACGATTCTCTAATTGAGAATCGCAAATTGAGAATGTCTTCCCATTCATTCCTATGGGCCTCTTGGCCCATAGGAATAGATGGGGAGGTATTCCTTAATTGCGAATTGGAATTTGTGATTCGCAATTAAGGAATATGAAGGATTCGCAAAATTATTTGCAAATCCTACATACATAGCATTTTGCAATTCTCAAATAGCGATTCTCTAAAAATCGCTATTTGAGAATTGCAAAACCTAAGTTTCATACATATGGCTCCAAATGCATTACCTGGTTTGCATTTGTCTTGTAATTATCAATGTGGTGCAAGAGCGACGCAAATCTAAAGACAGATTTTTGAAGGCAAGCAATGTTATTTTGTGTGGCTTGAAAAATCGGGATTAATGCAACGCAGTGCAAATCACTGTGTTGCATTACTGTGCCCTGGATACGCATTCCTTGGGCATTGCTTGGGTGTTCATGTGTAACTCCCATGTTTTCTGACTCATTCCCATATTTACAAGACTTTGTAAACCTGGGAATGCACCAAAAGGTAATGAGGAGAAATTACTTTATTTCTCCTCTTTTTTCCTCTTTCTATGTATGCTGTATGCTGCAGCACACATAGGTAGAGGAAACAGCCTCTCAGGGTTGTTTTTGTGCAGGATGGGGACCCTTCTTACACAAAACAATTCTTGCCTACAATGCTGGCACCCTTGCACCATGGAGCAAGGGTGCCTGTGTTGGCACTAGGCTGCCAAAATAGTGCTTGCCCACAGAAAAGGACAGGAATGCGCTGTATTGAATAACTACAGTGCATTTCTGCCCATTCCCTGTGGCACAGGGCAGAGCAGCAAGGTGACTTGCTTTGCTGCCCTGCGCCACGCTAGTCATAAATATGCCCCTAAGTAAAACACAGTGCCTACTTGAGATTTGATCAGACTGGTGTCTTCAGTAGCTGATGCTCTGGAGTAGCACTGTTTTTCCACCTTAGACAGTGACTAGCAGCCCGCCCCAGCGTTGCCTGGGGCAGAACGGGGTTGGGGGCAGCATTTGAGGCTTGCGTGCAGCCCGCCCCGGCCCCCGCCTGATACAACATTGTCTGTGAGCCTGCGCCTAACCTCCTGCCCCCTCCCCCTCGCCCTCCCCCTCCCGCCCCGGCCTGGCCCCCTCCCAGCCCGGCCCGGCCCCCTCCTGCCCGTGTCCCGGAGAGCCTCATCCTTACCTCAGCCGCCGGTCCCGATCCAGGCGCCCCGCCCGCACAGGCCGCCACTTCGCCCAGCAGCAAGCAGGGCCGCAGCAGTCCTCCCAGCAGGTCGGGATTTTCGCCGCCATTTCAGGAAGTGTTCGGGAAGTGTTGGGAGCGCAAATGATATCATCACGCAGACGTCGCGGCCGGCGCTACTTGCAAGGGAGTACTTTATTTTTAGTTCTAAATTTTTTTAACAACGTATATTTTTTATTTTTAATAGCCTATGTTCTTCTGCTTGCCCTGAGGTTTTCAAAGATGTCTTGGGTGTTTTGATTGGTGGTATACTTTTCGAGTTTACCTGGCTCAAAGGACACAGTTCTCTCTTTATAATAGTAGTATAGATAAATAGTTGCTTGTAACAGGGACGTTCAAAATATGCTGCTTTTGGCTGGACATGTAGAAGCATGTGTTGATTGTGGTGTGAAGCTAATGGTATCAGATAATAGAAAAAACTGATGCCAGATTTCATAGGTTTCATCTGTTTATTTTGAAACACTATGAAAATGCCAGTAGGCCTGACTTACTTTTTGTGAAAAGTCTGAGTTAAAGGCAATAGCAAAAATAATTAAACTATAAAATGACAGCTGTCATTTTATAGATCCTTGTAAATGTGTTACAGAATACCTGATATTTGCCTTGTGGGGAATCTTATCCACCACACAGTAGGCCTGAGTTGTTATGGTGAAAAGTCAATGATAAAAGTTGTAGACCTAAACAAACTTCTCGATGGCTTTCTTCTGAACTTCCTTTCTATCCCCCCATCTGGTTACTTATGGAATCCTCCTTTATCTCTCCCTTTACCTTCCGTGAATTTCTGTCCTTCATGTCTTATCCGGTGCGTCATTATACTCCTATTGTCTCCCATTGTCGTACTCTTCTTCACCCTTTCTTAACCTCGTCATATCCTTCCCTCCTTTCCCTCCACAAACAACCTATCTGGTTTAATTCGCTTCTTAAAATTCATAACCGCACTATTTATTGGAAAGTTTGGCATTCTCGAGGTCTATGTTGGATCTCTCAATTGCTCTCACACGGTGTTCCTCTCCCTTTCTCGGATCTCAAATCCTCATACTCATTACCTGCTAAGGCTGGCTCTAAATACGACCTGCTCTGTCCTGTTCTCGCACTCTTCCTTCAGTCTTTGCCACCCTCCATTGATATTCCTTTAGATCGCAGACCCACGTCTTCACTACTGGAATCTACTCCCTCTGCATCTTCCCTTTATAACTCTTTCCGCTACACAGTTGACAGAACGAAGTCCAAAATTGAAGTTGCATGGGAATCTGATCTCTCTCAAGATTGGTCGGTTCCTCTCTGAGATAGAGTCTGGTCCAAACTTCATAGAACCTCTAGAGCTACTCAGAACACGCAAACTTTATACTTTATTTATAATAGAATTTTATTTACCCCTCTTGCCCTTTCACACTTTTCGTCAGAGACCGCTTCTTCATGTTGGTCTTGCCCCTGTCCCTCTGCGGACCTCAAACATATGTTGTTTGCATGTCCACCTATATCCACGTTTTGGAATTTAGTTTGGTCCCAAATGCAAAAGATTTTCCAATTTCAAATCCCCTTCTCCCCTGCACTCATCTTTCTAGGTTCTCTCTCCCGAAACCTCCCTCAATCCCCATGCCATTACTAACTCCTTGATCTTTTGATAGCTGTCGTTTTCCATATTATCACTTCTAATTGGAAGCAAGCTAAGGATGTTTCCTATTGCTCATGGTGGAATGCAGTCTGTTTTCATCACTGTCTTGACACCAATTATGTATCCCCTGTCTCCCTGGCAATTAAACGGGACCTTCTTTGGATTCCTTTGGTAACTTATCTCTCCTCCTGTACTCCAGTGCGTCCCTCTTTATTCCTTGATGCAGCCGAAGTACGCAAGCCTCCATGAATATCCTATTGCCCCTTTCTTCAAATTTTTATTCCATAAGGTTATATTGCAATACATTTACCTCATGCTTATTTACTTTGTTAATGCTATTTTCATGCTCGTTATACTTGCTTTTCATGATAAATTAATGAATTGTTTATTTTCTCTTATGTATTTTACATTTGCTCATGTTTATTCCTTAAGTTGTATCTTATTGTCATATACATTTTCCTGTTTCTTCATTTTTATCCCCTGCCCCCCTTTTCCTATCTTCAATAAAATCAAACTTAAAAAAAATAAAGTTGAAGACCTGATTGCTTTTTATGAAACATTATGATAAAAGTAGTAAGCCTGATGTATTTATTGTGAAAAGCATTTGTTAAAGTCAACAGGCATTCAAATTTGCATTGTTATTATTTTGTACGAAAGTCTAGAGAGCGACATTTTTTGACATGAAATCTCATATGGTATAGTAGACAAGGGTTTTGGTGCTGGTTACCCCGTCTGCCAAGCTGTGTGGACAGAAGATTTGTATCATGAGTGTCCCTGTTAGACACTCTTAGGAGAGATAGTATTTTTGCCAACTGCAGTTTTGTTCACATTTATTTATTTTGTTAGTATATCCATAATGGTTGCCTTGTGGGAAAACCTACCCTCAGTAAGTAGCCTTCAGTTGGTTATTGCAACATGCAATAATAACAGTTATAGGGGATTAGGAGCACTGGGAAAAGCCATACGAGATGCCATAGAGCTGGTTGTTTACTGCAAAAATGCAGAAGGACTGGCTTATCTAGTGTGAAAACCATTTAAAAAAGCCAGTGGGCCTCTAAGATTGAAT
Organism: Lissotriton vulgaris; assembly: GCF_964263255.1. Taxonomy (NCBI): domain Eukaryota; kingdom Metazoa; phylum Chordata; class Amphibia; order Caudata; family Salamandridae; genus Lissotriton; species Lissotriton vulgaris. The sequence continues at coordinate 999,345,231 of NC_141696.1, read as the reverse complement.
TCTTATCATGCTTTGTTACATGCTGCAGACAGGTATGTTGTTACATGTAATCTCACAGATTAACATATTAGGCAAGGGTTTCGGTGTTGGTCACCCACTCTGACAAACCTTGGAAGTAGACGTTTTTCACTATGGTGGTTGTTGTTAGGCCCTATTGAGAGGGGTTGTACATTGGTTTCCCAACTGTAATTTTGTAGAATACTGTAACAGCAGAAGTGCGTGCATGATGCTTGCTAGTTTATGTGCAATTTAGTAGGCCTATGTTGGATGTAGTGTCAAGCCACAGATAAAGGTTATAGGTCTGATTGGGTGTAATGACAAGTTGCCTTAAAGTCAGGAGGTGAAAAAATATTGATTATGAAATCATATGTTAAAGTCAATAAGCATTTATGGGTGGACTGCTTTTAATAGGACTATTTTGTGACATGGAATCTCATAGATTACCTAAGAATGCAAGGATATTGGTGTTGGCTACTCACCTCTCACTAACTATGGATCTAGAGAATTTGTACTGTGAGAATCTTTATTAGGAATTCTTAGGAGGGATAGTATTTTTCTTTGCCAACTGTAATTTTGTATACTTTTGCAGTTTTATGACTACATGCCTGATCCTTTCCTTATGTGAAAACTTAAACTTAATTCTGTAGCCCCGAGTTCGTTATGGTGACAAGCATCTGATAGCAGTTTTAGGCCTGATTGGTAGACTAGGAAAAGGTTTTTCACATGCAAGAGATCCGATCTGTTTGTTATGAAAAGTTGCGACAGTCAATAGACCTGGATATTTACTATTTATGACATATATTAGGGTCAATAGGCCTTTTAGTGTGGAATGTGTTTTTGCACAATGTTCAAGTCTGCAGTCAGGTATTTTTTTTACATTAAATCTCACAGATTACTTTTGTACAGAAGGTGTTAGGTGTTGTTTAACCCCTTTGACAAACCTTAGGGGTAGTAGAAATGCACTGTAAGAAATCTCTGTGGGACGCCTGGAAGAATTAGCTGCCAGGATCTTGCAATGAAAACAAAATTGTTAAATAATACAAATATAATAATACAGATACAAATTAGGCTTTGGCTAAGCCCTCTTTTGCCATTGGTATGGTTGGGTGTTTTTTACCCTCCGCTTAATTTTCCTCTTGTATCTTTCCCCTTTCATTTCTTTGCTTCTCCTCTTTTTATTGTAATTTTTTTTACAATTCTACAGCTCCCCAGGCAGTGCTAACAGGCAGCTTGCCTACTGCTTATGTCATCTTCAGTGCAATGCATGCCGCCTGGCCATTTCCTCTTACCAGATGATCATAGACTGTGTACAAAACCAATGCCAGACAGACACTTGCTGCTATGTTTAGTTTTGTTATAACAAGTACTTTCCCGCCGTGTTTAGATGCCAGCATGTTTTCATTTTTCTACTTGTATTTTTTTAATTTATCTTGCAGATGTTGTTGATTTTGTGGGGGCTTTATTGTGGTTGTTTCATAGGAGAATCCAAGAATGAGTCAGTAGATGGATAAATGAATACATGAGTTGCAACAATGAGTTTCAGAGTGCATGTATGATGGCTTATTGAATTCATAAACTACTCAACAACACTAAAGATACATTTTAATTCATTGACCAGATATATTGTCATTGTCAATACTTATCTGGTTAGTTATGAATAAAATAGTTCAACATGTAGGATCTTGTGCAATTTTCTTCTGCTCTTTGTAACTATAGTGTGCTTTTATTATAGTGTAATTGATTATTTTAGTCCTGTTGACAACCTGATGTTTGGGTTGTTATGGATAAAATAGTTCACCATGCAGATTCTTGTGCAATGTACTTTTGTGCGTGCATACCTAAAGTATGTTTTCATTGTAGAGTTTTCTAAAAGTAACTGATGATGATTTTGGCCTTGTTGCCAACCTGTTTATGTCTCAGATGTTCCTCCTATGGCTCATCCTCACCATTACTGTCTCCACCATATTTACTGTCCTCAGGTATGGATATGCACCCTTTCAAAGCTATATGGTGGAGCTGAGAATTAACAACAATTCAACAAACCTTTTCAGAAGTGTCCTCTACAGCTCCAACATTGTGAGGCAGATATCAGAAGGTCCTTCTTAGAATTCTGATGAGACAGTCAAAGGTGTTATTTGTGCATGATAGTACAAATTGCTCATCTACTCTTGCAGATACTAACAATTACTTAATCAGTAATGGCTTAAGAGGATATCCCCATCACCTAAAATGTACGGATAAATGTGAGTTTTACTTGTGAAGACAAGTTAAAAAATATACAGAATTCTGAAATATTGTATTTGATTTAATTTTATCATGGTGCTTAAGTAGCAGCGAGTCGTGCATTTCTTACTACAAGTTCAAGTTGGTAAGTGTTCACCTGGACATTGGTAGTGAGCATTATTTGAAGGCCTGCCATTGTGTAATTCAATGGATCCCTACTGGTAAATGTGGTAGCACCACAATGAGAACACTCATAATGCATTGTTTTGCAAATCACTTAAAGTAAGCAGCGGTTTCTTAGTTGGGGCTTGGGTGTATTGCTTCCTATTTGTATTGGTGCCCGTGCCCCCAGTTTACTTTAATGATATAAATTCATTTTCATTATTTTTATTTAGCCGCACATGGGTGGAATGGCTCTGGCAAAGTTGTCTTGGTTTATTACAGCATGCTGCAGCGGGCGAACATTAGGGGAGGCATGACTGGAAGCTTGAGGATTGACAGGCTCCTTGAGGTGAAGTGCACATGTCGGGTTGAACAGGTGCCTTGCTCTGTCAATCCCGACATGCGCACTTTAACCCTCCCTGCCAGTGTTCAATGTATGGGCTCTGGGATTGCTGCCACAGCCCCCAAGTATCCTAAGAAGAGTTTGCAGTGTCTGACCCAGTTAATCATTGCTCTGCTTTGCATCAACTCGATTGGCTCAGGCTAGGCGCTGTGGGGGTGGGACAGAAGGCGAGCTGCCATTGCACATTTTCAATCAGCATGTTTGTAGTACACTATGACACAAAGAAGTCACCATTCTACTGCATCGCCAACATCCTGCGTCCATGGCACAAGTTGCAGGCAGGCGGAGAAGTGACCGAGGGCCTGCAGCCGGCCCCTTCGAACTTGCAGGCCTCCTCTGATATACGGCCCACCCCTGTAGTATCCTGCGAGACACATTCTAGTGTCCCGCAGGAAGTTGTATACCAGCCACTCCCCCGAGGGCTGGGCACACTGCACCCCTTCACCCATCCATCACGGGTGCCACGCGTGACATGGCCCCGTCAATAAAAGGGCCCGGGTGCACGTGCTCGAGGCCAGTTGTCTAACTATCTTGCCCGGTGTCTGTGTCATACTTTCGCGTAATGTGGGCCCAGGGCCCAACACTACAACGCCCATGGACCCCTTTGTCATAATCTGCACCTTAATTTCTTTTCTTTTTTTTAAATACTGCCACTGAAGTTTTAGAAGTTGCAGCCCATGTTCTTTCTACTAGCCTTGAGCACAACGGAAATCGTGAGAATCTGCTGAAGCCTAATTCATGAAAGTTATTGTACAGGTCTGTGCGTGACCCAGACGGCATTCTTTGTCCTTTTCAATGTATATCCTGCTAGTAACTGAAAGTTGTTTCTCTTTTTCTTTTCACAGCATATTGTTTTATTTCTGACACAGCCTAGCCTGCGTGCTGCTGCCCCATTCAACCTCAGCTTGCTTTGTGGTTTATCCTATCCAGTTTCGTTTCTTAAATCTACAAACATCTTAAGTTCTCGACTAGTGCCCCCGCTCTCCACCTACAACCAGCACCTGTCCCTATGGGGACACACCTATCTTAAAAAAAAACGTTGGACTGCATTTGTAATTAGGTTCGCAAATATTCCCAGCTCACACGTTTTTTCAAGGTGAAGTAATATTTCTACAGGGAAGCATGTTCATTGAAGTGTCTCGTGAAGATTGTCCGTCACGTCGACAATATTCAACAGGAATTTAATAGAAAATCAGGAAAGTGCGTGGGTGCCTGTAATCTGTTTAGATTCCTATGCAAAGGTCGGGGGTGGTTGTGATTCTCAAAAAACTTGGAAATCTGCATAGATTGGTTGGGTATCTTTTATTGGATGTTTCTCACCTTCTTTTAATTGTGTGAAAAGTTTGGGACGATGATAACAAATCAGTGCAGAGATGCAGTCTGTGCTTCGAGGTTTTTTTGCTTTGATAGAGTAGGCGGCAAACACTTATTAGCACAACTGCCCTCACAAGGCAATCTGACCATTTCCTCATTTGGTTGGACAATAGAAATGAAGGAATCCTTACGAGTCTGTGACACAATATAGATGCAGTCACATGAGCAAGGAAGCCCTTTAGGGATGCTCTAACAATGCACTATCAGTATTTGTATTCTCTTATCAGTAAACAACTTGTCATCACACTCCTACTGTGAGCTCATTTGCTGGTGGTGGGGAGAAGGTATGTAAATTATTATGTGATTTCCATCTAATAGGAAGCAAAGTTGAGGCCAACAACAGATTGCTTCAGAAATTAAGTTTGTTGACAACCATTGTGTTATTGAGCATGATGGCTTTGTGGAATGGTAAAGTGAGTGCCTCTAGCACACATTGAGAAGCTAAGGAGTGCTGTGTCGGTGACAAAGCTGGTACAAGTGTGAAATCTGTAAAATGAAACATAATGTGCTGCTAAAGCTTGATACCCCCCTCTTCAGCAGAAGTTCAAGATTAAAATACTGGGCACCTTTGAATTTCCATTGAATGGATTGATCTCGCTGGGTGTATGTTTAGTAGAGGCAGTAAAAATGAAAAGCCAACAGTAATTGAATTTCAATCACTGCTGGCTTTTCATTTTTCATTTGTGTCATAGTGCAAACACATTATGTATATTCTTTACTACATAATTTTGCTCTTATCAAGCACACAATACATATTCCCACCCTTAACAGAGCGCATTGTCTATTCGCTGCATGTTTGATTGTCTGTGTCACATACTCATGGTTCTCATTATTTCGGGTATTTCTGTAGAGCAGTCCTTGCTTTCTCATATATGCTTGGAAATGCACTATTTACCCTCTCTTTTTTCAAAATATTCTCCCCCTGAATCCCCTTCATGGGAGGCGGACATTCATCCAGATTAGAATGTTTACGCCTCACCACTTTCAAATGTCACCAGCCGCCATTGGTTGAAGTAGAACTGTGCAAAGTATTCATGGTACATCTGTTGACCCTCTGCTTCTACTACACAACAGTTTGAACCTCTCACATATAGCACATGTTTACACATGTTTACAAAAGAGATACCATTTACAGCATGTTCACAAAATAGATGCCATTTTCCAGGAGGAATATTTTGGGGATCTCAGATACTTACCAAATAGCCATGACCACTCTGAATGATGAATTACAGTGGAGTTGGAATGCAGCTTCTTCTCCTTATCATGGATGTCTGCATGGCATCTGGGAATTTGGGACAGTCGTGTGGATTTTGCCGTTTTGATAGAGTAGCACATTTAGAAATCCAAAAATGGCATCCAATTTGATTTTGGAGATATGCAGTGAGGAGATCATTATGGAGCACAAAGCCCTGAGCACTAACATTCATCGAGGCATCTGATAACCTAAAGAAAGCTGTTTATTGCATTCTATGTACCATGGCAATTGCAAGCTGAGCGCAGGCACTTACAAAAAAATTAAAGAATCTCATAGATATAAATCTTTTATGTGTTGGTATTGGCACTACTGCTTTATATTTATTTTTGTAATTCTTTGTTTAGTTACCAGTTCATGTGACTCCTATGGAGCTAGGTGCCAGCACCAGAAGTTGCTGTGCTCTGCAAGACTTTTCTTTGTACTCCCACTTTTCCTTAGATCTTGAAAAGCTTGGAGCATTGCCTAGTCACCTTTGGTCATATCCCACACAACCATATACCAGCTGGCAATTTTAAGACCCGGTTTACGTGAGCAAATTCTGAACTGGAAGAGGTAATCGCAGTAATCTTAATAGGGACAGATAGTTTCCCCCTGAATTCTACTTTATTTGTACCTAGCATGGTACCTGGCTCACACGCTTGCTGCTGTTTTTAATGTATCAACATATTATTATTGCCACTATTCTGCTATGTTTATTATCTATACTACTATTATAAAGAGAGAACTTGCACCTTTTGGCCAGGTAAACTCGGGAACCACAGTGCCAATCTACACACTCGATACATCTATGAAAATGTCAGGGTGTGTAGATGGACATAGGCTATATAAATTTAAAAAAAACAAGTAAATTAAAAAAATTAAGTTTGTAAACAAAGTAGTCCCCTGAAAGTAGCGCCGGCTGGGACCTAGCACTGACCTAGTGATGACCGCGACTTGACGTGCGTGATGATGACGAAGGAGGAGCAGCGGTGCAGTGACGAGCGGCTGTGCAGTGAGGAAAGAGAAAGTTCAGTGCGAGACTGTGTGATGCAGGGGGAGGCAAGAAGGAGGCAGCAGTAAAGGAAAATGTCGGAGCGCAAGTGAGTCGGGACGGGAGGGGGGCGCGAGTGAGTGAGTCGGGGCGGGAGGGGGGCGCGAGTGAGTCGGGCGGGAGGGGGGCGAGAGTGAGTCGGGGCGGGAGGGGGGCAGGAGTGAGTCGGGCGGGAGGGGGGCGGGAGTGAGTCGGGCGGGAGGGAGTCGGTGCGGGAGGGGGTCGGGCGGGAGCGGGTGTACAGCCCCCAGCCCCTTTCTGCCCCAGGCAACGCTGGGGCGGGCTGCTAGTTTATTATGTAGGGCTAATGCACAGGGAGGTAGATGATGATACCAGGAGTTTCTGGGCTCCAGCTGCTTTTTTTTGTCTCCAGCTTTGCTTTTGCTCTTGAAATGCTCAGAGCGTGGCCTGTTGACCCTTAGCCATAACATTCTGATATCTTAAAAAAGTTGTAACTCTGCATAGATTTTTGGGGAATTTTACATTGGACATTTCTCACCTTCTTTGTGGCCCACATCATCGGGTTTCCCGCATCAGGTGCCTCTCAGACACGCCAAAGAAATGCCAAATGTAAGCCTGTCAGTGCCCATCTGTGCCCTGACCTCATTCAGCATCAGTCGTGCTGCTGGATTCGCCTCAGATCATCTGTTTATCTTGCTAGATATTCCATAAACTTTCCTGTTCTTGAGGAAAGTACTTCTCTCCCTCAAACCAACCACCTGTCAGAAATTCTGTGACATTTTCCCTTGTAGCTGTGGATTTCGCTACAGGAGGTACTGTTTCCTTCACTGCACCATTGATATTGGTGTTTCTTCACCTAATTAGCGCAAAGCTCCATCAGCCTGTCTCTCGCACTGCATTATTAATCAATCTCAGGGACCATCACTGCGCAGCTCCAGCAATGCCCGCCTGTGACGTTGGCCATCTCTTGGCGCTTCGCTGACCCCGCTCCTCATGGCCCTCTTCAATGTGAACAGGACTCTTAGCACAAACTTGAGAAGGTAAGTTTTGGGGTCCCAACCTGTGAGTCAGACCTGCGCCCCATTGCGGTCAGCATGAACATGTGACTTTGATCTGGTCCAGCTCAACCAGATATCCTGAGTTAGTTCTTTGTGCTGTTTGGTGCTATTTTCACTAAATTCTTTGAAAATCCATAACTCTGGTTCTACTGATTGGATTGTTTGTTAATTTGGTCTTGTTTATTTATACATTTTTGCTCTATTTCCTAACTAAGTGTGTGGTGTTTTCACTATTGTACTGTTTGAAGTGTTGCACAAATTCTTCAAACATTACCTCTAAGGTAAGCCGGACTGCTCTGTACCAGGCTACCAGAGGGTTGAGCACAGGTTAATTTAGGGATGGCTTGTGCCTCACTCTGAGAAGGATGGTGCTTGCTGCTTGACCAGAGCTCACACCCAGTCATTCAACAACCCAGTTTCTCACAGATTCAATCATAACAGCCTGCAAGATGAATTATGCATTCATTAATGCAATTATATTTACGGAAGTCATAAATCCTCTGTGCCATGCCATAATGAATATTTGAGATCTGCTAATTGCTTGCACAAAAAAAAACTGAATTTAAGAGAGGACTGACTACTCTCAATTAGCTAAAACCTCGTTTAACTACTGCTTTCATAAATATAAATATCTAGGCAGAAATGCTGCCTTTGTAAATATAAATATCGAGACAGAAATACCATAGCAAACTATTAACTATAAAAGATTTTAACAGGATCTGGCGAGCCCCGTTGCAATGGGCCAATGCTTCGCCACTTAATATGCTACTCTTAACTCTGCACAGCTTCCCACCCTCTCTCCACCGGAACTCCTCCATCACAAACAGTTTTCCCTCCCGTGACTCAGTGAGTCTGAAATGGAGGCGCTAGACCTCCATCTCACGTCAGAGGAGATCTACGATGCCATATTGCGTATGGCTGCAGGTAAGGCACCAGGGCCGGACGGACTCCACAGGAGTTAAATGCTTCATACAGAGATACACTGATTCCCCACCTTCTAGAGGTGTATCAAGAGGCGTCTGACTGAGGGTCCATTGTCCCGAGACGGATATGGCTACTATAGTTGTGATTCACAAGTCCCAGCCCCCCTCAAAGCAATGCCCTGATTACCGTCCCATCTCCCTCATTAACTCAGAGCTCAAAATATTAACCTCTGTCCTAGCCAATTGCATACGACCCTACCTGGCGAACCTGTTCCATCCCGACCAGTGAGGATGTATGCCCTCTGGGGGAACCCGGCACTGCCTCAGGCATCTCCACATCGCTTTAGCAAACCGACAGCAGCTGACCCCCTACTTATCACTCCTTCTCATAGATTTTGAGAAAGCATTGGACTTGGTAGATTGGCGATACCTGTAGGAGGTATTGCTGAAAATGGGTTTTGGAGCACCTTTCTGCGGCCTGGTTAAGGTGCTTTACTGCAAGCCAGGTGCCCAGGTACTAATCAACGGAGCCCTGTGACACCCCTTTCCCATCAGAAGAGGTACAAGGCAGGGATGCCCCCTCTCGCCCCTCCTATTCGCGTTGGTGATGGAGCCCTGTCTTGTCCACTCTGACCAGCTCCTGACGGGATGGAGGTGGCCCGGATTGGAGGAGGACAAGATCGCTCTCTACCCTGATGACGTTCTGCTATTTTTAACAGATCCGGCTCGATCAGGACACCAATGCCTCTGGGCCTTGAGTCTTTGCAAACAAAAACCTCAGGCCTTCGATTGAACTCACTTTGTGGGTGAATTGTATGTGGTCCTGTGTGATTTTATAACCTACACGCATCCTGACCTAAGGATTTATGTTATTGGACAAATTCCTGGGAATATTAATGATAAGTAGTCCCTACCTTGTTGGTCTTCTATGTGGATGCGGTCAAATGTAGGTGAGGCTCCAATTGTTTGAATACTGTGTGAGTGGGGGGCCGCCTTACCTATTCCCTTCCCCCTCTACCCCTAGAGATTGCTCTCTCTTCGATTGAACTCCGCCAAATCCATTCTGGTCCCCCTTCACCTTTCGAGGGAGTGCTTTGATTGGCAGTCGTCGATACATCTTCGGCAACAGTCGTTCAAGTATGTAGGAATTTGAGTTGTCCTCCTTCCCGACCTCGCATGGGCCCTGAATGTAACCCCACTAATGAAAAAGGTTCAGGCTGACCTCTTCAAGTGGCACACCTGCCCCTTAACCCCATGGGCAGAATTGCCCTATTTAAAATGATGATCCTCCCCAGATTCCTCTACATGCTTCAGAACACACACCTTTCTTTTTCAAGGTTGTGGTTCCGGGAGCTGGATAGCATGGCCAAAAAGTTTCTGTGGGGAGGTAGGCAGCCTAGGCTGGCCCTCGCCCTATGCCGGATCCCACCCTTTGATGGCTGCCTGGGGATGACAAATCTCTACCTTTACTATTTAGGGACTCGGCTCCTCACCGCGCATGAGTGGTTTAACGGTGGCTGGTCTGACCCGGCATACAGCTTGGAGTTACACACCCTGGGCTTGTCTAACATTCAAGGGATGCTCTATTGGTGAGCCATTTCCCAATCTCTACCGGAGGTCACACGTGTGGTGCTCTTGGCATGGCGGGATTCATTGTGCCACACCTGCTGGTCGGATAAATTGACCCAGTATACCCCATTATGGTGTGGCACACGGCTCAGGGAAGTCACCAATCTCTCTGGTTTCAGAACATGGGATCTCATTGGCATTTGGCTACTTGGGGATATCTGGGGTGGAAGCCACATACGCACTTTCCAAGAATTACAGAGCCGTATTCCCTCCACGCGTCCCAATTTTACTGATACTTGCAGATACGCCAAGCTTTCCACTCTCACATCTCAGAAGGCCCATCCCTGCCCGAATATAGCCCGCTCGAGGCATAGACCATGACCGGTAACCTAGGGAGGGTTGAGATCTTCCGTATCTATTGCTCCTTTACTGATAATACTCTCAACAAGCTATCACAACTCATGGACAGATGGGAGGGTTGGTTCGGGTCCCTGGATGACGCAGATTTGAGGGAGGCATTGATGGCTCCCAAAACAGTCACAGCTTCAGCAAAGCTTTGCCTAGTTCAAATATACTATCTCCACGCTGCCTATCATACGCCACTGCGTCTCCACCCCGCTGGCCTCCGACCTGATGCAACCTGTCCCCGCTGTAGCCACCCGCAATCTGACTTTTATCACACGGTATGGTTTTGCTCTAAAATCACACTTTACTGGGAGTTAGTAACTGGGGAACTCACTGAGGTCCTGGGCTGGGAGGTTCCCCTTAACCCAATGAATGTCCTTCTGGGTGTCACCGAGGGGTTGGATGGTTCCAGAGCTGAAAAACTCTTTCTAAACATGGCACTGATGGTGGCCAAAAGGGACATTGCAGCCAATTGGTTGGGCTTGGCTTCCCCCACCATGACCTGCTGGCGCAGAGGGTTGGACTGGTGCACCACACAGGAGAGGCCCCTATACGAGGCCAGAGATGGCTCGAAGAAATTCTGTAGGATGTGGGGCAAGTGGGTCAGGTGGTGGAGGACTAATGCTCTTAATGAGTATCTGGCTGGCATGGGTGCAGGACTGTTCTTACCTTATCTTGCCGTTTGTCTATGCTGGTGTGATATTCTCTTATATTTGCCTTGCACAGCTTAATGTACAAACAGCTGGTATTAGCATCTCTTGTTCGTCTTTCACAAAATCAATAAAATTGGTTATAAAAAAGAAGATTCTAACAGCAAACAAGTCAGGCTGAAAATTGTTCAAAATGTATAATTTCTTTTGCTTCCTGGATAGTATCTCCACTGAACCTGAACCTCCTCAGGTTCTGTTTGATGAATCATCTCTATTTTCCAGGATGAAATCATATTAATTTATGATTCTTTCAAGGACAAAGTGGAACTCTTCATCACCAACTTGTGACTACGCAACTGTTTCCACCATCTTTCCTTCCTCTACTTAGCAATGAGATCTCCTCAAGAGTGACCTTTAACCTCCTACAGTGTTTTAGAGTAGTCCCCAGGTAGTAAACGCTGCCCGGCTGAATCTTTGCAACAAGGCAATTAGACCCGCAACAGTATGAGTGATATGGAAAAAAGACTTGGTAATTCTGTTACTCAAACATCTTGATGAGTAATTATTGCCCAATATCTCTCCTCTCCTATCCTACCAGTATACATGAGAAACCACTGAATCTTCATAGATGACAATCTACATATTGCTCAATCTGACTTCCATTACCCCCAGGGAACAGTACAAAGACCAAATTGGTTTTGGTATTAGATGACTTGAGAATGTTTATGATGTGGACTTGGCCCTCTCTGCAGGGTCACCCCCAAACATTTTGCCTTCTCCCCTCCTGTTTTGCTGAATTTATTTTTGATGGCATTATGACTCTGTGCACTTTACCACTGCTAACCAGTACTAAAATGCTTGTAGTCACTCCCTAAAGTATGGTAAAATGTGCCCTACACCAGATTGACAGATTTAATTTATTTGTAATACCTAGTAAAGTGGTACTACATATACCCAGGGTCTGTAAATTAAATGCTACTAGGGGTCTTGCAGCACATATTGTGCCCCCCACTTAAGTATACCCTTAAACATGCCCAGGCCTGCACGTGCAGCCTGTGTACAGTCTTAAACTGCCAATTTGACCTGGGAAAATGAACTACTTACCAGGCCTAAAACTGCAATGCATATGTCACCCCCAAGATAGGCCCCACGCAGTCCAAAGGGTAGGATGCATTGCATTTGAAGTTGGACATGTATGTTCAAGTTTTGCATGTCTTGTAAGTAAACTACTCACACATTTGTTTTTCACTACTGTGAGGCCAACCTGGGTACATTTAATAAGAGATAACATTTGTTTGGAAGCAGGAGGAAAGGTCATATTTGTTGTCTAAGGAATTGTAGTTTAACATTCCCCTTAATGGTAAGTTTGGATTTTAAGTCACAATTGTGAAAATGCTACTTTCAGAAAGTTTGCAGTTTGTGCCTGCAGCTTGTTTCCTGGATCACATGACTAGGAGTAGTTGGCAGTTGGCCTTTGTGTATTTCTCCCAGACAACCATAACCATCCAGGCAGGATTGGGGTCAGAGTTATGAACAGCCCAACTTACACTTCAAAGCAGCTGCCTTAGCACACCCACAAAGGACTTCACACTAGCCTTTTGTGACCCCCGAACCAGTGGAGCCTGGGCATGAAGGCAGGAAATCCCAACACCATCTGTGGGGGGCAAGCCTTAAAGGTTTCTTCCACTTCATAGCTGATACCTGGTATAATGAGGCCCATTTCAGAAATACATAGGTTACACTGATACCTATTTTTAACTCTACGTATTTTACCATATGAATTGGTCTATACTCAGTAAACAATGAAAATCAATTGTACAGTGCAGCTCAGTCGTTGGCTCTTTGTATCTCAGGTTCTTGGAGAACCAACAAACCCTATATATCTCCACAACTGAAATCGTCTAGCAAACGTAATGGTACATTGCTTTTGTAAATAGGCCATCGTGACAAAAAGTTACAGATGAAAACAATGTCACAAATTATTGTTTTTTTTCCTACTCGTTTTCAATATTTCTTCCTTTCAACAGTTATTACCTTTGGGAAAGCCTACAGGGATCGACACGTATGACTATCTGCTGAATTTGAAATTTTGTCTACTTTTCAGAAATATATAGCTTTCCTGTATCACCCATGTGTTTCACACTGGTTTGCCCCACAAAATGGAAGTACGTAGAAAGCACAAAAAGTAGGAAACATTTGCTATCATTTTGAAAAATGCCAACACTGTGAAAAACATGTTTTTGATTTAGCTCTGCATGTTCATGTGGAAAAGTGTGGCTCAATGATTAGAGCGGCAGACCCTGATGCAGAGGTCTAGCCTGGGACCAGGGTTCAATTCCCCACCTCGGCTTGTCTTGGACTCAAAAAATTCCACAGACCTGATCATTCTTGCCTCGGTGCCTATTCCAATCAGGGAGTCCCACTCTGCAACTCTGGGCAAAGCTTGCTTAATCTCCACAACGGCCCCCACAACGCTAAGGATGCCTGGCCTCCACCTTGGGAAAGCTAGGATGGGTTCCACAGCGGTATTCATACAAGCGCCTTGAGACCCTTGCGGCTGAGTAGTGTGCTATACAAGTATCAATTTACATTTTACATTTTCAGGAGGAAGGTTATGTCAGTAAATTATGCTCCTACAGGAAACTAATACATACCCAATTGACTCCAGCATGTTCAAGGGCCGCACCTGTGGGGGCGGGTCAGTGGGGGAGGGGGCGGGGCTAGAGCAACAACAAAAAACTGTGACCATGAGGTTGAACACAGGTCCCTGCACGGACCCCTTATTCCACTGAGCCACCAGACCTGGCATACATCTCTCTTTCTTCTTCTCTCTCTCTCTCTCTCTCTCTCACTCTCTCTGTCTCCCTACCTCTCTCTATCTCTCTCTCTCCTTCTCCCTCCCTCTCTACCTGCCTCCCTCTGCCTCACTCACTCTGACTGTCTCACTCCCTCTCACTCCCTCTAACTCCCTTTCCCTCTCTCTCCCTCTCTCGCCCTCTCTCTCTCCCTATCTCCCTCTCTCTCCTTCCGTCTCCCTCTCTCTGTCTCCCTCACTCTGTCTCCCTCACTCGGTCTCCCTCTGTCTGTCTCCCTCTCCCTCCCTCTGTCTTCCTTCCTCTGTCTCCCTCCTCCTTCTGTCTGCCCCCTCCCTCTGTCTCACCCTGCCTGTGTGTGCCCGGGCTGAGATAGCTTCCTGGGAACACACACACACAGCCGCTCGAGCACCTCACAGATCTTTAAAAGACCATTTGAATGTTAATGAGGCTTTGATGTATTTCACCTCTTCTTAGGCCCCTGCATCTCCACTCTGACTATGGCTGCGATCACCGGGCCCCCACAGAGCAGCAGATTCTTTCGGAGTCACGGTGCTGAAACCGGCAGTGTTTGCAGACTCTTACATTTTTTTTTTAAACACGGGTATGATGTCTGCAATTTTCATACGTAATATTTATTTCATACATTAATTATTGCTATAGGGAACTTTATCAGGCAATACCTAGCACTTTATTTAGGGCACACTCTGCTGGACCGGCTATGAAATGCAATATTTACTGATATGTGCATGGGATTACCACACACTTGTGATCATAATCAGCCTCCCACCTCATTAATATTTCAGTTGAAATATCCAGACAACATAAAAAAAGAAACTTTCGAGTTTTAAATTCGCATGTGTCTGCTTTATAAAGACACTGGTATCATACTGTACATTGGTTAAATCTGATCCTCTCTTTTAAACCTGGGGCCTTTATTGGTAATTGCAAAACCTTGCTGGCTTTGAATGGTCATTCATCTGGGTGGTGGATTGTCGTAAAGGGGCCAAGGTAGATTGGAATCTGAACCTACAACAGAAAACACAGAAATATCACATTATGAAAAACATGACACTTAAAATACCAAGCCGCATAGGTGGTTCCAATAAAATGCAATACACGTTTCGCCAGAGGTTTGCTTTAAACGGCAGTCTTATGTTTTGAAACTGTGGCTCTATTCATCCCATTGTTTTGTCTATTTACAATAGAAACATAAACTTCCTCAACAATATAAAAGGTTGAACTGTCGTTTTTGTTAAAAAGAAATTTCCCGGGGGCAAGCGGCTCAGGTTAAATCAGAACCTGTTCTCTTGTTGTTTTACATGGCTTGAATTAAAATGAAACTGTAAGAAAAGCATGCTTTTTCCAAGGAAACGCGTTAAACGAACAAAGAAATGATAATTTGATTTGTATTGTCATAATATTTTGACCTCACCAAATGCTATGATGCAGTCCTAGAAATGTTAAGATAATATCCTTCCTCCTGGCCAGTTCGGCATAAGAAGAAGCTCTACAAATAAAGTCTGCTGGGAGTTAAATCACCTTGGACCAGAAGTAGGAAGCCAATTTGCGATCACTGTTTGCGATCGCAAATGAGCAGTGTGCAATGTAGCACACAAAAACCCCCTTGCAAAATAAGGAATTGCAAAGTTTGGGATTCCCTATTTTGTGATTGCATTTAAGGAATGGCAAATTGCGAATCCTTAAATGCAATGTAAGAAGCACAAAAGAAAGTGCGATTTGGCCTTAAGGAATCGCAAATTACCACCAACTTCAAGATTGTGGTAATTTGCGAATTCCTTTGAAAAAGCACTTTTTTTCTTTTTCTAAAGTGCCATGTGGCACACATTCATGACCCTAGGGCATGTATGTGTGCTACATGTGCACACATGCACATTTCAGTGGTGCAACAGGGTGTCCCTCTTTAACCCTTGCACCCTTGAAATTGCGCACGCAATTTGCGAGTACCTATTGGGTACTCGCAAATTGTGTGCGCAAGTCCCATTCATTCCTATGGGCCTCTAGGCCCTTAGGAATTAATGGGAAGGTATTACTTGATTGTGAATCGCAATTTGATATTTGCAATTAAGGAATAATCACTTGTTTATCCCGGCCCAAATTCCGCCACAGTGCGGGCGTTCTATTCAGTGGGCAGGGCTGCGTCGGCCAACGGTCGTGCACAGCACCAGAGAGGTAGCGCTCGCGTCCGGCGTTGGCCGATGCAAGCATGGAACGTGTTAAGGAATCGCAAAAAATATTGCGATTCCTACCTATATGCCATTTTACGAGTCCTTAATAGCGATTCCCTAAAAATCGCTATTAAGGATTTGCAAAACTGCTTTTACCTACATCTGGCGTCATGTGTGTAAACCCTTCAACCATTTCCCCTTCCTGTTTGGCTGGAATTATTTACCCAAAATTGCAGGTTATTTTATCCTGACCTGCTTTGCTCCCCAGTTTTCCCTATATATGTATGTTTTTTCATTTTGTATATTTTTTGTGGATAAATCAGGTTCGTTTTTATGATTAAAGAAGGACCAGAGAGTAGGTGTGTTTTTTTTTGTGTCACTGTGAACTTTAGAATCATTCACCGGCCTGCTGATGACCGTGAATCTGTGAATACCAATAAGTCAGGAAGAGCACTAACAGGTGAGAGGCCATTTTATGCTCTGTCATTCCCGAAATAGTAATCGGTTGAGCTTTTGGCCAGTTCGAAAAGGCAGAACGATTTTTCTTTATATTAAGGATTCATTTAATTGACTCTAAAATAAGACTAACATAACCAAACTATTTTCACAGATTCTTAAACATGAATCCGTAATTGCTCATTTTGGGGCAATCTGACAATGCAAATTGATCACTAGTTGTTTATGATGTTTCTTATTAACTAATGTATAAGAAATGTTTAACATTAGTGTGGCCAACTCTTTAGTTATGGTCACAGACGGTTGAGAATGGCAGAAGGGAGAGGACACTGAGGTTTACTTTCATTTGAGTACCCCATCTAATTTTTATTTACTTTTCAAATTATTCCAAAATTGACTGTGCTCTGATTCTCTGCATTTTTTTGGCATTCTTATTTCAATATTTATTTCTTCAGCTGTTTTCTATTTCATTTGTATACTGCCATTTAGCAGCTTTGTGGCACCATGGCAAGCATGTCAAGTAAACGTGTTTGGTACAGTTGGCGTTTCCATTTGTTGCTGTGCAAGGTTGGTCTGGTTGGGTAAACATCGTTTACCACGAAGTTTTTACAACGCGGTACCTTTACCACGCGGCCCTGACAACGCAAGTCGTAACCACGACTTGCGCTGGATGGCGCTAAAGGATTAAAAATAGTTAATTTACTATCCCAACAGCTTCCCCAGGGTCCACGGGGACTGGTGTTAGAATAGTAAATTATACTATTCGAAATCCGCGCCCCCAACGCGTTGTCACGGCCGCGTGGTAAAGGTATGCGTTGTGACGGTACACGTTGTACCGTCATACATCCATCTGGTTGTGATCTTTAAGCGCTCTAATCTTTGATAGTCGAAAAGTTCATAAAGGGGAAGTTTGATATTAGGCGTACATAGTACTTTTTATAAACTGCAAAATGCTGAAGTTGACTGCTCTGATTTCACTCAGGTGTTGTATGTTAAATGTATACAGCTTTGATGGGGAATGTCGAATTAAAGTAACTGGTCATAATAAGATCATTTACATCCAAATACAACTCTCATAACATTAATGCCACAATTCCTAGAATTCTTCCAAATCATTCAAATACACATTGCATCTGTGCAAGTCAGTCTATGAGACTGAAATATGTATCTGAGAGGAGTCTCTTGTTGATATGTTCTGAATCACCCATATTTGGTGTCTGTTTTTGGAATTGCTCAGTCACACAAACTTCACTGTTTATAACTCTCTTGAAGACACACAAACACAGCATGTAAACTGTGAGCATGAAACAAAGAATGACAACTCTATAAAGCATTGTGGTTATTGAATGGAGATTCTCTGCTATACGACAATGCGGACATGTCTGATATTTTCTATGAGAATATTGATGAGATGTCTTCAACAGACATAGATTGGGTTGAGAACTTTTAACCGTCTACCAAATGTAATATACTGCAATTAATCATTGACATATATCAAAGCTGGATTAGATACAGTTAAATTCAATGTGTAAGTGATGGGGAAAATTAATTATAGTTGTAAAAATTGTATCACTTGAATAGTGACTACAAGACATATATAAATGGCTACAAGAAATCAATCACAAGTATTTAGTTGCACTTTTCAGACACTTTGTAACCTAAAAAAGTGAGAAGGTACTGAGTTATAAATCTGGTGCCAGCTAGTCTACAAAACGTTTTATTTGAATGATTCTAAATGGATAATCAGGGCTATCTGAAGGTGTATAGGCAACTTAACAGAGGACAACACCCTATTTTGGTATCAGTGTTTCTACATTCCTGTTCAATGGATTGAGGAGACCACCTTTAAAGCTTTCTCCTATACGCAGCCCGAAAATGTATTACCAGATTTTAATATCTTTGCTTTAAGTCATGATTAAAGCATGTCATTATCTCAAGTCTTTTACTGCTGAAATTGGGCTCATGTGTTTGACAGAATTGCTGGTAGTTATAATCAATCCGTCTTAGGTGTGAGCCGGATTTATTTAACTACCTTTGTTTTTTAGCAAAGAAATATTAGTAAAGAAATGTTGACTGTAGGAGAGGCTCTAGTACAAAAGAATCGTGATGCAAAAATATTTTTGCAAAAATACCGCCTAATATTGAGTTGTATAACACCACCACATAAACATCAAAAATATCGACAACAAAAATCTTGCCAATAAAAATAACATGAAAAATATCACCATTTAATAAATAGATACCTAAAAATAATGCACATCTATCATATTAGTTAAAGCATGAAAAATAGGAATTCCTAGCAAAAAATTTAACCAATCAAACTTAAAAGCGAAACAGTTAACAAATTGGGCCAAGCCCTAATTGAAAAAGAGAACAAATAAAGAATAGTATAACAAACCCCATTGTTGCACTTCTCAGCAAAATGTCACTCTACCAGGGGAAAAAAAAGTCACCGGGGACTACTTCAGCAAAGGAAAGCAGCAAATCACTTAATATTTTACAAAAGAAAGTACATAAATCACCTTTAAATTAACTAAACCTAAAACAGCAATAATAAAAAATATGTTAAATAAATCTATATATTTCCCTAAATAATGCCAAAAAACTTAGAAAGTAAAAAACAAACATGAAATAAATCAGAAATCTGTAGTCAGCATAAATGAAAATCAGTGAAAATGACATGCGAATAAAGTAAGTATTAAATTGTAGATGTAAAAAAAATACTTAAAACTGTTAATGATAAAAAATGCAAAAATGTAAAAAATAAAAACATCGCTTGTGATCTGAACACCTCACTCCAAGTATTTACAAACAATGATTCCAGTCCTTGACTAATGAATAATTGCCTAATATATTCTGGGTGTTGTAGTCATATTTTATTGCATTAAACACATTAAATTACACCCTGAACATGCTTTTGAGTTGCCAGTTGAATAAACTTTTCTCATCGCAAGACACGTTGATCTTAGTGAATTTGTACTGTTCTTGGATATGGATTTATTTGCAGGGGTTCTCCACCAGTTTGGGTAGTTATAGTTAAGAACGTGTTTCAATAGGAACTGCCTTTTTTGTGTTGCTAATAACTTTGGGAGTCCTTTTTAGGAATCAAAACTTTTCAAAAAGTGCTTCTATTTGACTAGTTTGTGCACAGAAAGTTTTGGGGTGATCTGTCGGGGGGAGGGCAGAGAAAAAGGAGGGGGCCCAAAACCCATTTTCCTCATTCATTTTTCCATAGGAACTTTAGACACAGCTTCAGCCCAAACTACAAAAAGGATTTACAACACATTTGGCCGAAAGGATGGTCTTGGTACAGAAAAAGTGCTTTATGTGATTTGGTGTCAATCTGTTTAGTAGTTTTTGAGCAATTATTCCTCAAACACTTTGTATATCTAGGGATGCGGCGCCTCAACGGATCTGCAGAGATCTGATTTACTGACACCACATCAACCAGGAAGTGGTGGCAGCGATCATAGGACTTGGGACTTTGTCTTGAGGATAAGGAAAAAAGACAAAGGGAAGGGTAGGACTAGCCTGTTCCCCTGGGTCTGATGGTGGGGTCTTAGAGGGACCCAGCTGAGGCCAAGAACATTTTTATTACTGCAAATTCGAATCCACAGCAAAATAAAAAGAAAGTGTGGGCTGCTGCATGTCTTTAAAAAAATCAGGTTCTGGCCAATTCCTGGGTACAACATTAACTTTAAAATGTTGGGGTGGGGGTCATGTGGCCCCCTCCCTGAGACTCTGAGAGACCCCAGGGACTCTATTACCTGGGGCCACAGTAAAAAAAAGAAGGGAGAGGTGCACAGGCCCTCTCCCAGAGTGTAATTAGGCCCGAGAGCCCCATCCACCAGGGCCAAAGTTATTAATAGAAGGGGAGGGGGCATGCCTCCTCCCCTAACGTAAAGGGCCCCAGGGAGTCCATCCCCTGGGGCCAAGAAATTAAATAAAGTGAGTGAGGGACCTCCCTTCCCCCTTTTATAAGAACATGCAGAGCTCTGGAATTTTCCTCTGATTACAGCTAATAAAGTGGTTGAATTAATTATGCATTTCAAATCAGGTGCCCCTTCAGAGCCTGTGCCACCGGGGGTCATGCATAAAAAGGTCCATAAAGTAGCTCCAGCACTCACAATGTTATTTAATAACATTATACAGTAGGGTTGCATTCTTGTGGAGTGGAATAAAATCTTCGGTCTTACCTCTTCTGAAAAAACCTTCTCTTGACTCTATGACGGAAAGCAATTACCAACCCATGTCCCTATTACCTTTTCCTGCTAAGGTATTGAGAAGCAACTCAACAGAACCCTGTCAGAATAGTTGATGAGCAGAGTTTGGCTTCAGATGAGGCCAAAGCACTGAGACTGCCTTAGTTGCAGTCTCACAAGAGATTAGACTCATATGAACAATGGTGGAATGGCTGCAGGGGCCCTTTTGGACCTTTCCGCAGCCTTCGATACAGTGAGCTATACAGTTCTTGTGAAGCCGTTAGCAGCAATTGGGATTACAGGATCTGCTCTTGACATTATGCCTCCATTTGCAGGAGATGGTGAGCAAAGGGTGGCTCTTGAGGAGTTTAATTCAAGATCTTTTACCCTGCGATGCAGAGTTCCCCAGGGGTCGTCTCTCAGCAGCACGCAATTAGTATCTATGTGGCTCCTTTAGCCAAACATATCCATTCTTCTGGCTTTGCCACTGTAGCATACGCTAATGACACCCAGGTTGTGATGTTGACCCTAAGCAATGTCGAAGAAGTTGCATATCGGTTTAACAACTGTATGCAGGCTATTACACATTGCACGAGAAGCAATTGCTTAAAATTAAACACCCAAAAAACAGATGTTCTCCTTTTTAGGAAGGATTTTACCTTTTGGAACAGAACTTGGTGGCCCCAATTTCATGGTCTTCCTCCCCTGACAGTTTCAAAAGTAAAACATCTAGGGTGATATTCAACACTGAGCTGTCATTTGGGGAACAAACTAACAAATTGGCATCATTATGTTTTTTCATAATAAGAATGTTGAGGAAGGTGCTGCCGTTAATTCCACTGGATCTACAAAAGTCAGTGGTCACTTCTCTAGTTATATTTAGGCTTCATTATTATAATGCCCTCTATTTGGGCATTCAACAGAGATCACTAACTAGGCTTCAGATGTTGCAGAACACAACTTGTTATTTGCTTAGGAAAATTCCTAAGTGTAAGTCCGTAACTGCTGCATTGGTGGAGCTTCACTGGTTCCCTGCCAGCAAAAGGATCACCTTTAAGGGGCACGCCTGGCACACAAAGTGCTACACAAATCTGGACCACAGTTTCATAAAAGTAAATTACCATGGTACTTTCCAAAAGAACGCTGCGAACCACCACATCTAGATCTGTGATCACTACCCAAATCGAGAAAATGGCATGAGGCGGTCACAGTTTTGTTTATTCCACCTGTAATCTTTGGAATGCCCTGCCCTTTTCTCCCAAAAGTCAGGTTAATTTTCTTTGCTTTCATGAGCAGCTAAAAACATGGTTGTTTTCAGAATCCATACAGTTTCGACTATCTCTGTGCTATAAACAGGCTGGTCGTAGGTTGTAGGATGTAGAATTAAGTCAGTGCCAAGACACTTGTGGGCCATCATGTGCCTTATAAACTTCAAATCAATTCAGACCCAGGGGATAGGGTCAGGGGATGAGACCCTCTGGTCCTTTGAAGGCTCAGGAGTGGGGCTGTGTAGCCCCCTCCCTTTCTATAAACAGTTTGTCCTCAGGGGATGGAGTGCCTGGGGCCTCCTTTGGCTTGGGGAGGCGGTGCCACATGGCCTCTCCCTTTATTTAATTACTTGGCCCTGGGGCATAAGGTAATCAGGAACTTTTTAGGTTCGGGATAGGGGCCACATGGCCCTAGTGTATGAGGCCCCTGGAGCCTACTAAGGCTTGGGAAGGGGGCTGCATGCCCCCCTCCCTTTAGTATATATGTTTTGGGCCCAGGGTCCGAAGGTCAACCCTATGCCGCATCATCAAAGACTGTGCGTGGCACGGGGTTAGCAGTCTGCGAAGGGGAGTAGCTGCACGCCCTGTGGCCAACATCCTGCTGTGCAGTTGAAGGCTGTACTCAGCAGCTCTGCCGACCGAGCACTTTGATCTGGCATTATCCTGCGGTGAGTCATGACTCCGCGCTCACAAAAAAACAGTTCTGTACACCGGAACACCTGGGGAGCTATTTGGCTGGCCGCGGGTGCCCGAGGACTCTGATGGTTCAGAGATCTGGCATCTACAAGCAGCGATCACGGCAGCCCCTCCTCAAAAAGGCGGCCAACAGGGGGTGCCGGGCGCTAGCGGCAATACGCTGCAGCTGGACCTCTGATCGCGTACGCGACTGAGAGGCCCTTCGAACTTGCCGAGCATTTTGAGTACAGGTTGATATCTATGGAGTGAGCGGCGAGCGGAACCAGCAGGCAACAGAGCACGCCTGTCTGGCCCCAGGGCACCCAATCAGATAAGTGATGCACGCTAGTTTGAAGGAGGGTTGAGGCGGTGGCAGCAGCAGGGCAAGGAACGGTGCAGAGGCTGTCGCAGAGGAGATAGCTGCATTGGCCTGAGGGTCTGGGCCGGGCGGGAAAGACCACCAGGATTCACTCGATTGTGCCTGACCCTAAAATGGTGGTCCCAGGCCACCCGACCAGATGAGTGCTGCGAGCCAGATCGTAAGAGCGCATCAGCGGCGCCAGAAAAAAGAACTGTTCAGCGGGGCCCATGGAGGAGTTATATGCACTAGCCTGAGGGTCTATTCCAGGCGGAAGCCTTAACCCTAAAATAGCGTTTTAGGGTTAAGGTTAGATGTCCTTCACATGTAATATGGGCTTCAATTGGAATTCCATAGAGCATATTATCAAGCCCATTATCGCCGTTTTAGCGGCAGTTTTCAGCTGCTAAAGCGGCAATAATTTTATCGCCTGTCTTGATAATATGCCCCTTTGTTCGGTACCATTCCCAATCTTAGGTGCTATACTGTCCAACAGAGAGACATAATTTAAGATTAATTCTAGCAAAGTGCTACTGCATTTTAGCAAGCAGGGAAAAATCTGATTCCTGTAAATATAGATTTTTTTATACAATAAAAAACTACAGAAATAAAAAAAAAAGATGCACAAGCCAATAAATGTATGTGGATAAAGATTACGTGTCCATACTATTTAAGTAACTATGCTCTCATGAAACAGTAAACATTTCAAATCCTTTTTCAATAGCCCGTTCTGAAAAGTAGAAAAACACACAGTTCCACTGCATTTAAAAGTTCAATTTGACTCATAAATGTATATTTAAGCTCTCAAATCCTACCACAGGATAAATAGTTGAAAAAACAAAACTTTTATATTTTCGTGTCCTATTTTTACATGCATAGCGGTCCAGAGAACTTAAGTACCCTTGTTAAAGTAAGGCATTATTCACCAACAAGAACTTGAATACTTGTCATTTTTGATGACTATGTCATTATTTTGAATTAAAGATTCAAATATGATTAAAATAAAACATATTTATATGTATTTTATTTTCTGATTCTACTTCGCAGCACTAAAAAAAGAATCACGCTGCAAACGTTTTGAAAGAGAAGGTAAGCCGAAATCTAACAGCCGTTGACAGCAAACCCCAGCTGACAGCCAGTTCGAAAATAACGCCTATGATTGGATTCTTCGTATCTTCGTTCCTCTCTCGCTAAGTTTATCCCTTTTGAAGTAACATTTCTTGGAACGAATCAACCTCCATTGTTTAGAGACAGTGCTTGTTTACCAAAGCTGGGTCTCATCCACGCCATGTTAAGACAAGCCTATGAAATTGTCGAACAAATGTATTATTACCACGGTATTAATTTAATTTTATGATGCAACATAATTGAGGTCTGGCACACGCGAGGATTTTGTATTTGTTCTTTTCCTTGCCAGCTTCTGTGCAGCTGGCGGTGAAGAAACCATTGGGAAACTATTCTGCTTAAAACAAAACTTGTATTGTTCTAAAACGACTGCTACTCGTTTTAAATCATCATTCTATGGAAGATTGTAGCACTGTATATTTATACATTCTTGTTTGTTTGCGTTTGTTGGTTTGCGTTTCTCTTACACACCACATAAGTGGTTGCTGGAGTGGAAAGAAGCCAAGTAAATATACAAGTATTTTGCTGGCACAGGTGACGTGTCATTTTGCTAAGAGTCGTGCCTAATAACGTGTTGCGTTTAGAAGCAATGTGGGGGCAGCATTCACGCAACTGGAAAGTTGCGGCTCTGTGTTGAGTGAATTGTAGAGAGTAGAAAAGCTCTATATCTACTTAGATATGGTGCTCTTCAGCTCTCCCCCAGCTCTGGCGCAGTTGAGGTTGCTTAGCAATGCAGGCATCTTTGCGCTCTGGCAGGATGATTTATGAGTAAGAAGGGATACTTTACTGCAAAAAAAATAATAATCATTCGAGGTGTAATTCTCTTAGTATGTGTGCTGCAGAATGGAGCACATGTGGATAGAGGAAACAATGAGATATTTCTCCTTATTACACTTCACTTGGGAAGGCGTAGCATTCGGACGCATTCCCAAATTCACTAGCTTTAGTAAAATCTGGCAATGTGCCAAAATCCATGGGTGATGCATGGGAATGCCTGTGCCCCACCCATGGAACGCCTTCCCAGTGCAAGGTAATGCACAGCAGTGCTATGAGGTGCGTTTAGTTATTTTGTATTTACTAAACCAGGCAATGTGGCTTTGCCTGGCTTAGTAAATACTAAATATGATTTTGCGTTCAGAGCTGAGCCACAAATGTGATGAAACCCGACACAAATTATAGTAAATCTGCCCCCTGGTGTCACACCAGATATGCCATCCAGGCCAACCTGGTCAAAGAATTGGCCTTGCTCATACCAGGATTGGGCTACACTTGGTCCCTCTGCATAGTCTAAGTAGGCAGTGCCGGACTGGGAACAACAACCGGCCCTGGCAAAGTGCTCTGTCGGCCCCCCCCTCTCCACTCGGGGGGTTGGATGTGCCGCCGAGCTCTTTGCCGGGGACGGTTTTATTTTGCAAAAACGGCCCTGTAACAAAATCGGTCACCAGGAGCTCAAAACCGGACCCCACCAGTGCGGCGCACCGGGGGATTGCCCGGTGCCCGCTATGGCCAATCCGGCCCTGTAAGTAGGCACCACAGATCATGGGCATGGTTTTATTTTCCCTGGAGCATGACAGGTACTGTCACTTTCTAATAAATTTGGGAATACTTTCTGGGGGTGTTTTCTACAATCCATTGTGGATATATTGAAAAACTTCTCTAGGCTAAAGTTGAGCTAAAGGGTAGTGGAAGAAGGATGCCATATGACTTCATGGGCTTTTCTCATGCTTGGCTATCAGGCCACACACATCCCAGTTGTTGCGGCTTTTCTGTCCCATTGGTTTACCCAGTAGAAATGGCCAAAGGAAAGAGTCCTGTAGAAGAGGAAGTGCTGGCCTGAGATTGCATAAGGTAAAGGGTGCGTCACTTTGGTCAGCCCCACTGCACTCCTTTAACATGGTGCACTGGAAACAGATTGATTAGCTTATGGCTGGGTTGAAATTGGAATGGCGTGGTGAGCAAAAAAACTATGGATCAGGCCTAGATCTCATTACTGGGTGTGAATGTCTGACAATGTTCAGCATTCTGTCCCTCATTCTTTTGTGTTGTAAAGGCAGTACCAACGCGACTACTAACCTTCACACTCCTACAGGTGTGGCAATTTTGACTAATCCAGGCCCTCAAAGCTATAAGAAAAGGCATGACAACAGGACAAAAGTGACATTTTGATGCATGGTACCTTCCGCAAGCTTTCATTTTAAACAATGGAGCAAGTCAAGCATGCAGTTCCTAAAGCCAATACTGCTGATTCAACAGCTCAGGACAAGAGGAAGCATACACTCTTCTTACAGCAAGGGCGCCAGCATATTTCTTTGATTTCCTTCTTCACCCCTGCAATTTTATTATATTACACTACCTAAGAGAGGAACACTTATGGCACATCTCAAATTCAGCTTTCTTTATTGGGTATGCTCACCTAGTGTCAAGTTTCCTTCCATGCAGTAGCCATTTTCTCCACTGCTATAATTCTGCAGAATGTTAGATCCCAAGGTAAAGCAATCACGAGCTGCCTGTGGAAGGTTGAGTTGTCAAAGCAGTCAGTGCTTAATTTATAAAGAAATAAACGACACAAGGCCACTGCAGCTTCCACCACACATTGCCCCTCCAAGTGCTGCTAATGATTGTAACAACACAATTAGTAATCATCTCACTCCTACAAACTTGACAACTCAGACCATATCAGTCCCCAAAGCTATAAGAATAGCTTGGGTGGCACGTAATAGGCATTTTTAATGTAGATTCAATTATTAGTTGACTGTTGTTGTGGTCATCTCTAAATTAACCAGACAGCACCACCTTGTGGGAGACTGTAAAGCGCTGGTGTTGACAATTAAGTGCCGGTGCAGAGTACTGGAAACCACGGCTCAAATTAAGTACTGAAAGCAGTCCTCATAAAAGAGGATATTGGTTTTCTCTATCTGGACTCAATTTCCAAATGTTGTGAAGACCCACTTTCTTTTTTATATAATTTCGGCTGCGGCCCAGGCACTACATTATTTAAGGTACACCAGGCGTGCAAGAGTTCCTCCGTCCATAGTGCGCTTTTCCTGTTTTATTGTCTCCTTTTGATACCCCCTCCTTATATCATTCTCTGTATTTATTATGTTTTCGTGTGTGACTCACACTCCATTTCTCTTCAATTTTCATTGAGGCCTACTCTGTTATGTAGCTCTTAACCTTTTCTTTCCCATTCATATGTGTACTCACGGTCTCTCATTTTCATGATTTTTTATGGTTAGTATAGATGTTTATGGTGGCTAGGTAAAGGTTTAAAAATAACTTCAAAGGGCAGTTCAATAGGTGTTTGTGAAATGCACACTGTAAGAATGCACACTCTTACTTGTGAACTTTGATTTAGTGAGAATATCAGTCATGCTAGAAGAGAGTAATTCTGAGAAGATCCTCACCAGACAGCAGTTAATCACAGCAAATGAATCAGCAGTTGAC
Source organism: Lissotriton vulgaris (assembly GCF_964263255.1). NCBI lineage: Eukaryota > Metazoa > Chordata > Amphibia > Caudata > Salamandridae > Lissotriton > Lissotriton vulgaris. The sequence continues at coordinate 999,317,688 of NC_141696.1, read as the reverse complement.
AGTGAAATTAGGACTTACCAGAAAACAAGGAAAACATGTTATGCAACAATTGTAACTGAAGAAGAACTGAAACCTAAATGTATTGCTTCTGCTACTTAAAGGGAAAGTGAATTCAGCAAACACTATATTGACTCTAAGGTAGGTCTCAACCCCCAAAAAATTATTCAACACATTTTTTTACTTTCGGCTTGTGTGTGTTGCATAATAAAGTAAACCATGGTAAAACGCTGAGGATATAAAATGTCTAGGTGAAGCAACCAGCATACTAATTACCTAATTATTCATATGGACACCAGAGTAACGAGAACAACAATACTTGCTTTCGAATTACAGTGTATTGCAAACAAACACTATTTATAAATAGTACAGAAACAACATGGTGGCACAGAGTGTGACCGCGCAGGACTTGAGGTGCTCACAACATGAATCAAATGTTGGATAATAAATTCCACAAAACTACGTGTAATACTTAACAAGGTAGGTTTCGCTGTATTGATACTATTATCAGAAAATGAAAAATAGAAGTCTTTCTAATTAGAAACAGTGTTTATCTGGTTATGGTAATTCAAAATGTTAAAGTTCAAATTGTCAAGAACATTGCGCCACCGGAACGTCACTTTTCCCCGACGTTCCGGTGGCGCAATGCACGGCTCCAGATTTACAAAGCGGCATTAAGCCACTTTGCGTGGCTTAACACCACTTTGTAAACATCGCCCACTTTCACGCATGTATCTGCGTGAAAGGAGTAAACAATGGCTGTTGTTGTGAGCGTTCCACTGCAACACCCATTGCTTTTGGACCCTGCCCCAGATTTACAAAATCTGTACAACTCCATTGAATAGCAGGCATTAGATTGGCGCAGCGAGAAGAAATACTTTAATTTCTTGTTGGTATTACTCTTTCTATGTGTGCTGCATTTTGATAGAGCAAATCGCCTTTAAAGATTGTTGCATGTAAGAAGGTGTCCCTTTCTGCACATAAACAATTATCCCTGCAACACAGACACCTTTGCACCATGGTACAATGGTGCCTACGTTGCAGGGAATAATCCCATGCATGCACTCTTGCACTATGGTGTCTATGTTGGCGTTAGGCAGCTTTTTTCTTAGCACCAGCGCAAGGGAAAACACAGGGGTGTGCCGTATTCTTGTAAATACTTTGTATCCCTGAGTTTTTTTAATGACACAGCGAAGCACTGCTAAACTGTGTGCAGCACCGCACAGCACAATTTTGTTGTAAATACCCCCTGTGTGTCTAGATGTTTCAATCCCCAGTACAATTGATGCAAGAAGCCCTCATCAAGTGGGGAGCAGGAGTGATTCAGGTAGCACCCTGGAGAAAAAATAAAAAATATGTACAGATTGCTCTATAGTCAGGATGATATGAAGCGGTTCTGATTTTTGTTTTCCATATATTCACTTAGTCAAAGCAGGAATAATTTTGGGAAGATATCATTATGCAACAGATAAGTTTGCACAGTAAAGACAATGAGCAAGTAGGAGAGTTCCTAAAAATATGTAATGCATACTCAAAAGTGGGCAGTGGCATGCGTACCAATGCATGAGTGGTTTAATACTCACTGTAGGGTGAATATAGTGATAGTCAAGGATAATCATGAGTGAAATAATGATTGCCAAGTCAGCCAAAAGTGAACAAAAACTATAATAATAACAGAATAACGAAAAAGCTAGCGAAGGCACGCGCTATACATTAAGTGGATTCAAAGACAATGTTAAGTGTAGTCTGATAAGAAGTAAAACTGGCAAACAGAGACTGTAAGAAATTACAAACAATGGTGATGCTTGTGAGAACAGATAAAGAGGGAAGGATTCCATTGAAGTACGGATTTATTCCCTCTTTAACATGGGGGAGTTTTAATAAATTAATTGATCGTCACATTTTAGCCCTCCATTAACTTTAACTAATCAAAAACCAAGATGGGGGGAGAATGGACCACTTGTAACTACGTCTCCAGGGAATTTATTCCATTAATAAAAAACCCTCATACACGCACGTAGTTGGTAGGCGGTATATCTTGGTTCTCCGCCAGTTACGCTGTGTTAGTGCATCCTCATAGGGTCTTTTTTTGTTGTATGTTAACCTCCATCCGGAGGTAACCACTGGATACGTAGTAGTGTCCAGAGACAGTGTCTTTAGGTGCTCAGAAAAATGTGAATTAAAATTCTCTGGGTCATCGCAAATAAATGGTTTTATTACAAAAAAGAGATGATTCAGGAAAAATAAAAAGAACTGGTGTGTAGTTATGGATCAAGTTACTAGATCCTCTATACTGTTGGTTAAAATCAGGCCGACATGTTCCAGCCCCACTGTGCCCAGCCGGGTCTTTGGGGATTTCTTCAGGACCAATGTAAAAGGTAAGTACTTACACAACTTGTGCAGTTACTATCAGTGGTTCTCTGTTCCACTTTGTTAACAATGAGGCCAATCGTGCCTCACACTCATATTGTTCTTTGCTTCCTCCGGCGGCTCGAGAGAGAGTTTCTCTGTGTCGGCTTAGAAGGATTTCCTTTCTTGTGCTGACTCTCAAGAAAGGAAATCCCTCTAAGCCGACATGGGGAAGCTCTCTTGAGCTGCCCGATGAAGCACAGAACAATAATAGTGTGAGGCACGATTGGCCTCATTGTTAACAAAGTTGAACAGAGAACCACTGACAGTAACTGCACAAGTCGTGTAAGTACTTACCTTTTACATTGGTCCTGAAGAAAGCCCCAAAGACCCGGCTGGGCACATTGGGACTGAAACATGTCAACCGATTTTAACCAACAGTATAGAGGATCTAGTAACTTGATCCATAACTACAAACCAGTTCTTTTTATTTTTCCTGAATCATCTCCTATTTGAGATAAAACCATTTATTTGAGATGACCCAGAGAATTTTAATTCACATTTTCTGATCACCTAAAGACACTGTCTCTGGACACTACTATGTATCCAGTGGTTACCTCCGAATGGAGGTTAGCATACAACAAAAAAAGACCCTATGATGATGCACTAATGCAGCGTTACTGGTGGAGGACCAAGATATGCCGCCTACCAACTACGTGTGTGTATGAGGGTTTTTTAACAATGGAATAAAATCCCTGGAGACGTAGTTACAAGTGGTCCATTCTCCCCCCATCTTGATTTTTGATACTAAGCTAGGAAGCTAAATGGACCTGACCTTCCTTCTCCCCCCTTTGGTGATACTGAACAATAACTTTAACTAATGCCATATTCTCCTGAGAGTGACTATTAAGCCACAATTGTACAGGTAATTGTTACATTTTCTCAGAGCGATACAGGGACTCATTCTTGACCTGCAAAGTGCCAGGACATGTTGTTAAACCTGATAATATTGTGACATCAGGGGCCAGGAATTGCTGGTGTGCTTGCTCTGATTAAACTTTTTAATGAGATGTTTTAGGCTACCTCTGGACTGTTAACATTAAGTATCCGGCCTAGTGGGCCTTCATCAGCAACATTATGCTCCCTTGGTCTGCTTAAGGATTTTCAGCTCCAAAAAAGTGACAAAGACCTTATTTAGGCTTTGGTGGAGTGGGAGCTCCAACCATAAATTTCCAGAGCACCTGTCCCACCAAACATTCTGTTTTCCTGCCTCATTTATACTGCTAGGTTTCTGATGGCGAAGTCTGAGAAGGCTTTGCTGGCAGAAACTACCTGCTTGCTGATTTGCAGGGGTAACCCCACCTACTTTAGTGCTGGGTGACTGTCGGAGCAATTCCCCACCTCGGTCTGCCATGCACGGTATGACAGACGGGGGCAGGGAAAGCAAGCAGTTTCCATGGAATGTAAGGAGACTACTCAAGTCAGCCACAAACATCCCAACATGTAGGCAGGCACTCATCTGCCATGGGATCAGAAACTAGAACTTTTGTTGACCTTACAAGCTGGTGGGTCACTTACCAAATGATAAATTGCCATTTCAGCCTGAATATTAATGGCTCCAGAGGGATCCCAAAAAATGAATATCTGACTTTGTGAAGAACTTACCCGCTCCAGCATTCCACCTTTGCTGGCTGGATAACTTGGATCATAAAAAGGAAAAGTCAGAAAGTAAGTGCTAATCTTTATTGTGGTGGGCCTAAAATTGTGCCCAGGCCCTGGTAAACCACAACCATAGATGCTTGACAGACAGTATCCCCTGCTAAGGGGCTGTGGTGGTGGTGCGGGCTGAGAATGGGGGTCGGGGGTTTTAAAAAAAGAAAATTGGACTTACCTGGCACACGCCGCCTCTCCTCCGCTCTTCTCACTTCGACGAGGCAGAAACTGGAAGGAAGCCTCCAGGCCTCCTAGCCAATCACAACCATGCTGATCGCATTCGCATATGACACCATTTGTTCTTACAGTACAGCAAAGGGGACAATTTTTGTAGCGTAAATTATTCACAGCGACATCTGCTTTCCCAGTGACCTACCTCAGTGACCCCCAAAAATGCATAACATTCATTAGTTCTTCATCTCCTTCCTTGTCCCATTTCTTGCATGATGAGGAGAGGTTCATACATTACCCATACAAAGCTCTATTTTGCATAATACTCCATTAAAAAGGGAGTTTCATCACCCTCCCTTAGCGTGCCGTGGGCGGCCGTTGAAAATGGATCACTTCCTCTCTTTTTTTGTGCCTATCCTTCAATGTATTCGCCATCCTCCTGCGGAGTCAGAATTTTTTTATTCTAATTTTTTTCTTTTTTTTAAAAATGAAATATATTGGTGCTTGGGCCAAAGGTAATTATTGTAGAAGCGGGGCATGGATCTGTTTCAGTGCACCTTAATGACGTTTTAGCAAGGGTCAGCACTACCTTACACCTTAATTCAGTGAACCCTCTGAAGCAGGATGAAGGTTCCGTTATTTCACAGGCAAGTTTTGGTATCTGAGCAGGGGCTTCGTCGATTTTTAGAAAACGGTGCTGGCAGGCCATGTTGTTTTGTTCATACCGGTGGTCCTTGGGCCCATGATATTCCGTGGGAGCAGTGTGTGTGCACCTTCAACCCGCCTTAATAAGTTTCCAGCATGTGAGAGAGGCAGAGATCTGCTCTCATTACGAGCAGTGCGAGGGCCTTCTTGGTTGAGGGCATTTGTGGTGAGAATATAAGAAGGCCCGCCTATTATTATCAGAGCATAGGGGTGGCACATTTCTTATAAGAAAAAATACCGGTCATCTCTTCACGTTTTAACATTCGACAAAGGCGGGGCACTAGGTGGCGCTTGACCGTAATGGCCGTGCTTTGGTGAGGCTCCCGCCGATCCGGGCGGTAATCTGTACATAATCCTCATCCTTTTGACCATAACTGCCCATAAAAAGTGCCACAGGACAGCGGACAGTGTTCTTGCTCTGGAGACTCATCTTTGCCGGCGAGAGGCTGCCGTGGAGCTGTGTGACGGGCGGCGTACCCGAGTGCAGCGCAGTACGAGTGCGGCCTGGAGGACTTCGGCGGCTGGGGTGGCTGGGCAAGGCCGAGGCTGCGTAGACTCCGCCGCGCTGCTGACCACGTTACTGAGAGGCTGGAGGTGACTGCGGGACACGGCGGAGCCGCTTGAACACTTGGTGAGCATTGGAGAGGCCCTGAAGTGACCGGGTGCATCTGCCGGGGCGGCGGCTCTGGTGGGCCGCAGCGAGTGAGGTCGGAGGCCCGCACGCGGTGGAGGGGGTCTGGCAAAGAGGCCTGCGGCCCAACTTCCAGCGATGTGAGGAGCAGAAGAGCCTGGGGGCAACGGAGGCACTCTCATTGACATTAAGGCCCTGAGGCCGGGATAGGTCACACGCGAGGGAGCACAGCGGCAATTTGGGAAGACGCGCCCGGCAGAGGAGACAACTGCGGCACGGTGTAGGCCCGAGCCGCTATTTTGTGCGGTGCTCGCAGGGGCATTGGCTACTGGCCCCCTGCGAGTCGTCAGTAGCTTGGAGGGCGCTTCCCTTGTCAACTTGATGGCCACAAGTCCCTTATCACCCCCATTTGCTGGATTCTGAATGCTTTGGGTCATACACTCACTGCTGAAACCCCCCTGGGCTCCCCGGCATCCATTTTATGACTGCGCAAACTGGCTGGCTGACCCATATTGTGCTTTGTTACTGGCTGGAGGTGTAGGAAGAGGCCATGAGCTGTGGCGGAGAGACAGTGCATTAGCGCAACTTGCAAAGTGGGACACATATATCAGCTCTGGGCGCAGTGCGCCCGTGACACGCGGCCGGACATCATGGGAAGATCAGAGGTCAAACAAGCGAAGCTATCCTTCGACGCACAGAAGACGCCCAGCTCGAGCTCCAAAGAGCGTACAGACCCAAATCCACCAGAGTCAAGAGATGGAGACTGGAAGGCGCTGCTGGTGGGGATGCAACAGAGTCTTACTTCCATAGACTCCAAGATAGACGCAATGAATAGTAGACTTGAGGCGGTGGTTGCCAAGATTGACCAGCATGATGAGCAGCTCAAGGAGGCAGAACAAAGAGTGTCGGGATTGGAGGATGGGGCAACGGCCAACAAACAGCACATGCTCCAGATGGATAAGCTGCTGAAGGTCATAGCGGACAAAAATGAGGAGTTAGAGGCCCGCTCTCGGAGAAACAACGTGTGGATATTGGGCCTGGCGGAGTCGACAAACACCGGGAGGATGGAGGATTTTATGGAAAGGCTGCTGGTGGAGCTATTTGGAAAAGACTCCTTCTCTGCTCACATGACCATTGAGCGAGCCCATAGATTACTGGCGGCGCGTCCAACGCTGGGAGCTCCACCGCTCCCGGTAATAGTGTGCTTTTTGAACTATCGCGATAGGGACACTGTACTATGCCTGGCTTGTGAGAAGGGCGAAGTCCTATATGAGAACACCACCTTGGCCTTCTACTCTGACTCCACCCATGCCGTACAGGAAGCCCGCCGAAAGTTCGCAGCCGTGAAGAAGAAGCTGCAAGTACAAGACATTTTATATGCCATGCTTTACCCTGCCAGATTAAAGATCCATCACCGGGGAAAACAACACCTCTTCAATTCTCCTCAGCAGGTGGAGGAGTACCTCAAGCACGACCGCAGAGCAGCATCCCAGGAAGGAGCTTCACGCTGGCGTTCCCGGTCCCAGTCGCCACTGTCGGATCCGGACTGATTCTGTGTCCCCGCGATGCGCGGCCCACCGCAGAGTCAAGGCAAAGAGACTCCTGAGAACTGTACCGAGAGGGTGATGTATCACTGATGTTTACTGGTTGTTATGACACTTTTACCGTCCGGACACTCGCTTCCATCCCGTTATTGCAGCCCGCTTAGTTAAGTGGGTTAGCGGACGGGTGAAATAGGGAGGTTGAGTGGGCACAGCAAGAACCCCTGGTGGTCCTCATTTGAGGGCATTCCCCTTATTACGTATATTGTTTAATATTAGGGGGTAAGAATGCAGTTCTTTGGAAATAAGGCCGGGAGGGGGAGAGTGGCCTTACCCGGCGTGTTGGGGAGGCCGGTGTGGGTGGGGATTTGGATTGTACTAGTGATTTTCCAGAGGTTAGACTTGAACTGAATGCTTATGGAGTCGGGGAGGGAGAGGGTGGATATATTCGTCAAGTTGGGGGAGCTGGAGTGGGAGGGGTGACGGGGTTTGGGGGGGATGGTTACACCTTATGTTTAAACGAGACAAGCAAGACCAAAGCAGAAGTCCGATTGGAATAGTTAGATGCCATGACTGACGACACGGGTAATAGGAATGATCTTCACATAATTTCTTGGAATGTGAGAGGATTGAATAATCTGAGGAAACGGAGGCAAGTGTTAGGATATCTAGATCGCCACCATGTCCACGTGGCTCTATTACAAGAGACCCATTTTCGGCAAGGAAGCACACCCCAATTTGCGACAAAATGGGCTTCCCATAGATGCTTTGCATCATATTCGGGCTACTCCAGGGGGGTGCCTTTTCTTATTAAACGGGGAGTCAGGTTTGTGCTAAGGGGATGGAGGCAGACCCTAATGGAAATTATTGCCTACTTAGGGGGAAATTGAACTCACATGATGTCGCTATTGCGACCTACTATGGCCCCAATACAGATGACGTGCACCCTCTACTCATGCTGAGAGGCAAGCTCCACATGCTTGGATCCACGTATGTTCTCTGGGGAGGGGACTTTAACACTGTGGTAGACCCCAAACACGGTCGCTCTCATGCCATGGCAGCACACTACACCACTGTCCAAAGCACCCTGCATGACATACTAGAATCTGATCATTTATTGAACACATGGCATCACATGCATCCATCATGGAAGGAAGGGACACATTATTCGGCTGTGCATAACACGTGGGCCAGATTGGATTATGTACTAGTGACGGTGGGTGTGACGCATTGGGTTGGTAGGGCGACACATCTGGCCCGTACGTACTCGGATCACTTCCCGGTACTTGTGACAATTCAGACCCCGATAGATCAGTCTCCCTATCTTCACTGGCGGCTGAACCCCCTACATTTGCCGGATGTCGTGTTTAGAATGGAGATGGAACAGTATATTCAGGATTTCTTCGCTAGGAATATTGACTCGGTGGCGAGTTTAACAAAGGTTTGGGAGGCGTTCAAAAAGACAGCGCGAGGCTGGTGCATCTCCAGGGGAGTGATTTTCTAAGGGACCTCCGCAAAGAACTACACAAATTAGAAGGTGAGCTGAAAACACTAGAACAGGAAATAAGAGGAGGCGGCGAGACCGGAACGCTGCGGGCTAACCTGAGAGGGAAAATGACAGAATATGAGGAGGCGGGAGGTAGAGAGTGTAAGTTTCGGGGGCAGTACTGCATGGCAAGGGTGTACGGTGAAGGAGACAGGCCGGGCAGGGCGTTGGCCAATGCGGTGCGACCACCTAAATTTCATAACTATGTAACTAAACTGCAGGATGAGCAGGGGCAACGCACAGAAATCTCCCAGCACCAATGACTACTTTAGTAGTGTATTATACCAAGCTTTACACCTCGCATAGAGTTCCTCCATTAGATCTTCGGAGGTACTTTGAAGACACCGCACTGGCATGGCTGAGGGATACACAACGTACATTTTTGACTCTAGACTTGGAGGTAGATTAGATAACGGAGGCAATTATGTCTATGTCATCGGGGAAGACTCCGGGGTCTGATGGACTTCGAATAGACTTCTATAACACATATGTGTCCATATTAGCACCTATATTGAAAGCAGTATTCTACGAGGCGTTGGAAGAAGGTAGACTACCTACAACAATGAGGGAAGCTCAGATAATGTCACTATTAAAACCCGACAAGCCCCCAGTCCACTGCGAATCATATCGGCCTCTTTCGCTCCTCAATAGTGATAAAATAATCTTGGCGAAAGTATTAGCGACGAGGCTCAATCTTCTCCTAGACCGGTTGGTTTTGCTCGATCAAACAGGCTTTGAGCCGAACCGAGCCACAGCCCATAATCTTCGGACTCTCCTGGCTGTTTTGCAGGATATTGACCCGAATAGCGCTGCGGTGGCGGTCTTTTTGGGCGCCACTAAAGCGTTGAACTCCGTAGAATGGGACTATGTGATGGGAAAACTCAGCTATTTGGGTATGCCGGACTCCTTTGTAAATTGGATTAAACTGCTATATACACAACCGTGTGCCAGGGTTCTCCTTAATGGCTCACGCTCTGAGGCCATTCCGGTTACCAGAGGGACGAGGCAGGGGTGCCCGCTCTCCCCAGTGCTATTTTCCTTAGCAACGGAACCTCTAGCTGCAAAACTGAGACAGCACCATAACCACAGAGCCCTCCTATACCCATCCAGGCAGTTACTAGTGTCCCTATACGCAGACGACATCACGCTGTGCATCCATAAATCGCAAGCCAACCTCAACCCAGTCTTATGGGAGATCACGAAGTTCGGGGGCATAGCTGGGGTGCAAATAAATTGGAATAAATCCGCAGTTTTCTCCTTGACGGACAAAACAGTGCCACATCAACTGGACTATCCCTTAACATGGGAGAAAGGAGATTTTAAATACCTGGGCATTCATATCACTAAAGATGGAGACACGCTATTGCGAACTAATTATGGGCTGGCCATGGACAGGGTGACCGATAACGTTTCCAAATGGATTAAATTGCCCCTCTCGATGGCAGGACAGATATCTTTAATTAAGATGAATATACTGCCGAAATTTTTATATTTATTCATAAATATCCGTTACCACCCGGGCGTTTTTTTTTTAATACTCTCAAAACGCAGCTAGTGCGACTCATATGGGGGGTAAGCAAGCACGTTTGAGGTTGGCCACACTCATGTTACCGTATCATTTTGGAGGCTTTGATGTCCCTAATTTCGAGCAGTATTATTATAGCGCACAAGCACACTTCGCGGTGTATTGGTTTCATCCACCCCCGTTCATGCCCCATCTTGCGGTGGAGGATGGGTATATGGCCTCTGTTCCTCCAAAGGGATATGTGTTTACACCAACCAAAGAGAGGGAAAGGGATCCATCCACTGTTGACTGTACAGTGAAGGCGTGGAACTGGTTGGCGTGGGATGAGGGGGTGCAACTGATGTTCTCCCCTAGGGTGTTGTTGCGTCACTGCCCATTGCTGCCAGTTACGAATGAAAAGATATATCAAAACCTGCTTGATAAACTGTGGTATAGGACCTGGGGGGATCTGTATATCGGGGGAATTTCGCACAAAGGACCAGTTCTTTGGGGAGAGCGAGCACTCGTTCATGGATGTGTTTCTTTACACCAGACTTAGACAGAGTGTTGGAGCTAAAACCCTGGAATACCCGAAAGAGCCGGAGACGTTCATGTCGCTTCATTTAATGTTACAAGCGGATGCTCCCAAACATGTTATCTCACTGTTATATAAGAGGGTCCGAAGCGCACCACTCCTTTACCCAGTAAGGGCCAGATGGGATTGGGATGAGGATCTTGATAGCCCCCTAACGGATGACCAGTGGGAGGCGGCCTGCCTCCAAACAGACGCTGTCTCCAGCAGCAGCAGGCTGCGCTTACTACACTATAAGTTTCTACACCGGCTTTACCATACAACGGCGAGGTTGCACAAGCTCCACCTTAGGGAAGATGACAAATGCCTGTGCTGCGGTCAGAGAGGAGCAGACTTCATGCATTTGGCATGGAGGTGTCCTCTGGTGGCTACTTATTGGGAGGAGGTATTCATGGGCCTGACTCGCATGTTAGGTACTCAGGTCGAGCCCACCCCCCTTAAAGCACTGTTGGGGCTGACTGGAGACATTAAAACACCACACCGAAAATTCCTAGCACTGGGAGTGCTTTTGGCACGAAGGCAGTTGGCCTGTAGGTGGGGTAGGGGCAGGGCACCTAAGTTTAAAGCTTGGATCCATGACTTATCCACTTCACAGGAATACCTCCACGCATATGCGGAACAATTGCCATTGAAATCTCGCCCCAGGGACATCTGGGGCCCCTGACGACTTATCTCCTGAGTCAGCAGGCGGAGGATGAGAGTGCTGAGGTAGTTTTGGTGGACTTGGAGGGGATGTGATGTGTGCATGGGATGGTGCAAAGAACGTTGATATATAACACGATATTGTGGGAACGGGATGCACGGGGGTCGCTGCTGGACTGGCAAAATTAACGACGGAAGCTGAACACCTGCTACTTTGCAAGAGACATTGACTTGCCTTTCGTGTTTTGAAACTCTATATATGGCTTTCTTTGTTAAGCTTGGCTTTTTAGGTTGAAGTCGATGGGGAGTTTGGGGGGTCTGAAGGGCGGGTAGTTGAGGGGGCGGGGGGGAATGGGATAGGGCAGAATGGCAAAGTACACCATTGTTATTGTATGTATGGCGATAGCTCGACCTGAAGTTTGACAATATGTGCTGTATTGTATAACATGCTATTATGTACAATAAAGGGTTTTGAAACTTAAAAAAAAAAAAACATTCGGCAAAGGCCCGGAATTTTTTTTTTTTGTAGACCTTTATATGAAATCATCTGTATTGTGTTCTTAACTTGGCATTTCTGTTTTTGTTTTCTTTAATGATCAATCACGGGTCCTTATGGCAGCTGTAGAAAACGTTAAAATGTTTTCTTAAATTTACTGCTTAAAGTAGTTACTAATAAGGCAAAATATTCTGGCTTTAGGAGATTTTTCTTTGTAGGTTCCAGTCAGGACATTAAAATGAAAAACAGGCCATGCCTAAAACCGGTCAGGTGTCAACTGTTTCAGAGTAAGGGATTGCTGGACTTTTGGAAAGTGGTGTAAGTAGCCTGCATTGTTTGTCTTTATTAGCGCGATGCAGTGGTTCGTGCATTCAGAGCAACTGATGATACACCATGGAGGAGAGAATAACTTTTGACTAGGTTCTTAAGGTTACCCTGCTGAGTAGTGGGTCAAACACCAGTGTCTCTCCACTGTGACAAGACTAATTGAAGTCCTGGTTCATTCACGGATTCCTAGAATCTCTTAGGAACCATAATAAAAAAGTGGTGACCGCCACAAACAAAGGGTGTTGGGAGCATGGGGGGAGCGTGGGAGGGGGTGTTATTACAGCCGCAGTGAGAGTACCTGCCGGGCGGTGACGTGGGGAGGGGGAGGGGCAGGATGGGGGATAGTAATCTATGGATTTCGGAGCTTTACAGGTAAGTAAACATATAAATAAATAAAACAAATTTTGTTGCACTCACTGCATCGCATTTGGGGATGCAGTGCACGTAACAAAATGTGTTTTATTGATTTATATGTTTACTTGCCTGTAAAGCGCCGTACTCCATAGATTACTACCCCCCACCCTGCCCCTCCCCACGTCCCCGCCCGGCAGATACTCCCAATACCGACCGCGGCTGGGTGTTAATAATAATAATGCTCTCCCTGCTCGCAGCCAACACTGGGACAGACTCCCTGTGCAATCCCTGCACTGCTGACATGCTATAAGAGCAGTGCATGAATTTTCCTGAATGGCCTGAAAAGACGCTCCACTCAGGACAGGGAGTCTGTGCAGTTTCTCCAGCCTGGCTGTACAATACAGCCAAGTTGGAGAAACCTAATTGCTCATGTGTGTTTGGCCGGCATAACGAAGCCGGCCAAAAACACATGTCCACTTAGAAGTGCAGATAGCACACCTTCTCCTCTCTCCCATGCCCCAGCTCTGCCCCTCCCTGCGTACGCTGGTTCAGAGCAGGCAAATGAAAAATAAAACAATGACAGAACATCGTTTCTTTTTTTACCTGCAGGCTCTTAGCCAGTGGTGTGACGCTCCTCCACTTTTGCAGAGGAGTCTTCCCTGAATAAACGGTGGTGCAGTCGAAAAGACCTGCTGTATATTTGTATGTGTAATATTCCCTCGTATGCTGGTAAGTGGTATATGCTAGTACCTTCAAGAAGAGACCATTTGTGGCTGGGCCCACCTTGGATTAGTATTGCCACACTTCCTATATGTAGGCTCCTTGAAAGGGGAGTTTATTTATTTAATTTTCCCTTTAAATGTCTTCTTTGTGTTCCTTTTCACGATCTAAAGCAGCTTGAGATCAGAGTTGTGTGATGATTAAGAGTTCAGATGCCATTGTCTATTCAGTGAGGAAAAGCCTTCTAAGATCATGTGTCTGCCTACATTTTTACCCATCGCCGGTGCTTAATTTGAGCTGGTGGTTGCCGGTGGAGGCAACCAAGCTTATTTTTCAGCATCAGACGTTAACCAAGAACAAGATAGGGAAACACACAAAAAGCAGAAAGACGCAGGAGGAGAAAGATGGAAAACCTGTTGCACAGGGGGAACGCTGGAACCTACAAGAGTGATTTAAAAAGGGAGGGAGTGTCTAATAGTGGATTAGAGAGGCATTGTGCAGTTTTCACATTATGTAGCCTTGGTATTCTGCGTGCTGACATTTAATTGCATTGACCGTAGACTTTGAACAGAGCTTCCGGCCCCTGCACTCATTCTCTTACAAATTAAGCACTGTCCATCTCATGATGTCATCAGGAATTTCTCATATAATTGGAATGGGACGTGAGCTATTTCAAATAGACTGATTTCTTTTCTCAAATGCAGAATGAAGTGGTTAAAACATTTGATAATAATGAAACGCAAGATACAACAAGGAACTGTCACAATCCTTTATCTACTGGGAATAGCATTGTTAATAGACTATTGAATGAAGGGTGGCCTTTTTGCAAGAGCTGCCATCCTCTGAACATGGAGCCCTGAGTTTACATCCCAGTTTTGGCTCTGCTCCCTGTAACAGTGAGGTAGCTAACCCTAGACCTGAATGTTAGGGGTTTGAGCCTGTTGTCTCCATGTTATAGTCTGCTTGAAATCATCTTGGGTGTCAACCAGTGCAAAGGGTTTTTTCAACAGTTGAAAAATAAGTCAATAACATCAGGTTGACATGTGGTGGGTAATTCATTTCATGGTATCTCTTGTACAGTCTCCCTAGTTCATACTTTTGGATTTTTATACAGACTTAGATAGAGTGTTTGTTGTAGTTGATATGTGTTCTCTCTTCCTATTGGTTAACAAAGTTATTATTTCGACAGTCTTTACTAAAGAGGTTTTTATCAGACTATTAAAGCAGTGTAGAGGTCTGAAGTCTCTCCTGGTCCATATGTTTTTGTTGCAATGCGCTATTGCCAGTGGCCTAGATTCTTCCCTGAGGTCACTAAGAAGCCTGCAAGACATGTGTTTGAATCCTACCATGGCGGTAAAAATATCCTTTTCTTTATTTGAGAGTCTAGACTTTGGCACAAGATGGCTGTTCTAGTTTTCAGTGGTTAAGAGGACATTTAACTAGCGTTGTGTCATGCCACCACTAATGCCTTGTCTCTGATGTATACCTTTTATTGACATTAGCCTCATTGATGGGACCTTTGGGAAAATATTTTATAAATCCTTTAACATCCAGAGATATGGCCTGGATACTAACAATGGTTGATGTTGATGTGGAGTAATATGGCTTATGATGGTATTATCTATGGTAATTCAATCTTTCAGGTTCAGAAAGGGGCCTTTTTCTTCAGGAGTATCTCTAGTTTGTATGTCAGGTGCAGTGTGTTCTGTGATGATTGGTGAGGGATATGCTTGCAACCTTTGATGTTCTACTGTATTTCTAGGAGAAGCCTTCGATCCTCTAACACCTGACAGGTAGCAGTCTCCATTATCAAAAAGACGGGAAGCGGGGAAAGATCCTTTGGCTGCAAAGTAGCCAAACTATGGAACTCCCTCTCTCGCACCTTGCAGACAACTGCCAATAAATTAACCTTCTGAAAACTTCTAAAAAGCTGTGTTTTTGAAATCAACCCCTTTTAGAGCAAGTGGTCCAGTCTATGTTGCACTAACCGCGCTGGGATGCCTATGGGTATCTACACGCTCTGCAAATGCTGCAGATTAGATTAGAATATGCCACCCAATTTTCGAGGTTTTTAAGACCCAAAAGGTTGAGCAAGTCAATGGTTACCTTTGAGAAGAATCAGGGAGTTTAGTTCAGATTGCAGCACAGATTCTTGTTCCTCTGCGAAGGTTAAGTATATAGATATTTGTAACAGGGACATCTTTTACCAGCAGGGAAGAGGATATTGAAATATTTTCATTTTTCTTATTCATTTGGAATGTAGTTTCATCCATGTGAGTGGAAGAGATAAGAGTATATTTACACACAAGCAATATCAAGTTTCATAGGCTTTGAATGTGGGATCCCTGTGATAATGCTTGGACCATTGTAAGGTATTCAGCTGCAGGGTGTTCACAGGGATCTTCAAGCAATACATTCATGCCCTGCTGGGCACAGGCGTATTTAGGGCGATTGGGTTCAGACAAAGTTCCATTGTAGCCTTCCTCTCTACATACTAGATTCGTGGCTCTTCTTCCTCTTGTAACTGATTTATGACTCAGTCAACTGTGGACTTGTGTAGTGGTGCATGGTAATTTTTGTTTAAGGTACCTTGTTTTTCCAATGGAACTTATTTCTATATGTATCCTGTGTGTAACAGGGTTTAGGATCAGTCTGCATTTAGGCCCTCTGTCATTCACCAGATCATATCAAATGGATGAAGATGATGGTTCTTTCACTTTTGATGGTTCTAATTTAGGTTGTCCTAAGGATTTCTGCAATCGATGCAGCTTTCTGTGGGATTGAGTTTTTGCCGGAGACATTTAACCTCAGAATCTGAGGTTTCTACATTTCTTTCTCTCAAGTAGATGTAAGGTTGGACACCATTGTCCAGAGATCTGCCTTGCCTCATTTTCTTCTTCCCAAATAACAAAAGTGGGTTGGGGCAGATGCTTTATCCTCAGATAATTCAGGCTTTAGATGAACCTTCCATGAGTCAAGTATATGATCACCCTGGAATTTCCTTTGCTGCCAAAAGGGAGTGTAAATTGGAGTAGTACTCAAATTCTTGAAGAGTGTTTTCTATGTTAGTCTATATGCTATTCATCATGTATGGAATGGGACGAGGAAAGAGAAGAGGAGGTAATGTTTAGATTACTTACCAGTAATCTTCATTACTACAATTCTTTCTTCCTCATCCCAGTACTCCGGGGTGAGGATGTGTTGGCAATGTCGATTTTATGCTTGCTTAAACAGGAAGTGCCTTGTGGACCAACCTCTTTTCAAGGACTGCACAAGGCACGGTAAATGACAGTGAGGAAACTCCCATTTCAATGAAGTATTGTAAAAAAGAGAGCTCTGCATGAGGTTCTAGTCTGGAAGAGGTGGGCTTCTCACCATTTAAGTACTGGTGTGAGGAAGGAAGGGTCAGAGTAATGAAGATTACTTGCAAGTAATTTGAACATTGTTCACTTTTTTCTGGATGGAAGATACAGTTGCAATCTTAAAATTAGTGAGCACTCTAAGGGCCGGAAACGACTGGGGGGGATGAGTATGATTTATTTACCGCGCTGCGGTTAGGGTGTTTACCAAGTGTGGTAAATATTTCATATACCTAGTTTTCAATTGTAAATGGGGAAGGATTATAAGGAACTTGGGGGCATATTCACAAGGACCGGCGATACCTATCGCCAACGCCAGTCAGCTGCACTTTTGTTATCGCCGCCTAACCCTGAAAACTATAACAATGTTAGCGGTGTATTGACAAGCCGTCGCTACATAGCATTAGTATCAGGGAAAGGTGGTGAAAACTGCTGCTAACATCAGTGCAATGGCGATAGGAAATCCGGCGTTAGCAGGCGATACCTAGAGATAGGCCCATTTTCGACAGAAAGGTGCTGCTAACGCAGTGATAACTACTTGTGAATACGCCCCTTGATGTCTGACACCACTTGACGTCTGATATCTGCTCTCTGGTGAGAAGTGCAGGATATCGTTTTCTGAACCCACCTGTGGTCTGCTAAGTGAGGGGACACCCTTGAGGTTCGGTGAATATCGCAGGCACTCACTCTCTGAGATTGCACGGTCTCTCAGGCCAAGTGCATGAACTACGTGACTGGCGACATCTGTAGTCAGATGAGGAGTGCGGGAACTTTGCTTGTGGTCTGGTGAATACAGCAGGCATTCACAATCTAACAGTGTCTGTTCTCTGGAGAGACGTGCAGGAACCTGATGTCTGACATCACCTGTAGTCTAACGAGGAGTGCAGGAACACACTGACAGCGCTTGAGGTTCAGAAATAGTGCAGCCACTCACTCTGACGATGCATGGTCTCTGGTAACAAGTGGGGGAACTACGCATCTGGCACCATCTGTAGTTCGATGAGAAGCGCTGGAACATATCTGTCTGGTGAACAGTGCAGGCACTCACGATCTGACAGTGTCTGTTCTCTGGAGAGACGTGCAGTAACTGGGGTGCTCGTTCTCTGGTGAGAACTGCGGATCTCTCTGACAAGGTTTGTAGCTTGGTGAAAATTGCAAGGACTCACTGTCGAACACCACATATAATCTGAGGGTAAGTGATGATTCCTAGTGACAGTGCCTGTAGTGTGATGAGAAGCCACCCGTAGTCTGATGAGAAATGCTGCTACACATTGACAGTGCATGTGGTGTGGTGAGAACTGCTGTATGTGGTTTGTTGAGACATGCAGTTACTCGCTATCTGGCAGTGCCAGCATTCATGTAGATAATGTTAATACACTGCCTGACAGCACCTGTAGGATTTCTATAGGTGCTATTTGCCTGCGCCTAAAACTACAGAATTCAACTGATGCACAATTCATACAGGCTGTAGAACCCTGCAGGTACTCAAGCTCTGAGAGTGACAGCAGTGTGCTCCCCACTGACAGCTTGTGTAGTCATCACTGACAGCGCCTCGTGAGAAATTCTGTCACTGGCAGCCCCTCACTGTACTGCATACACTTGACTAACTGAACAGATAACCGGCACCTGGGAGTGCTGGTGCTGACTGTCAAAAAGTGCATGCAGTCTGAAGAGAAATGCAGGTATTGACTGTACAAAACTGTCTGACTCTGATGAAGAAGTACAGGCTCCCTGGGACCCCCACCACGGCTGCCTATCCAGTCTACTATGTGCCCAAGCATGAACTACACACCTAGGTTCACGTGCTCCTCCCACTTCACCTTCCCCCGAGGCCCACAGAGAGGCATCAAGCGCAGTGCACCCTCCCAGGCTGCACGATGCCCCCTCATGGGATACCTACCCAGGTTGATCTGTGCCCCTTGAGGACTGCACACGGAAGCTCTGCAGTGCCCTTCTTGGAGGTTCTTTTCCCTAACAGGCTAGGGCTGACCTCGAAGTCTGCACCTCCCAGGTGCTCCTCTCTTGGGACGGCCACTTAGGCTTCATAGTGTGCCCCTCGGACCCTCGTGGGCTTCAGGATGCCTAGTTCTAGCCTTTTGTGATGTACTTGCTGCACCCAGGTGCCACGCATAAAGGCTGTCCTCCAGGGTGCCCTCTCATGGACAAACCTCCCAGCTTTCTAGGTGCTTTGTGAAGGACTGCCCTCCTCGCGGCACCAGAGTTCTAGGTGCTCGGTGAAGAGCTGCCAGTGCTCTCCTCATGGACGCCAGGTTTGCAGGTGCTCCGTGAAGGGCTGCCTTCCCTGGATGCCTAGTGCCTGCCTCATGGGCTGACCTCCCAGAATGACCTCGTCAAGGGCTGCCTTTCCAGGTTTCCGGGTGCCTTGTTAAGGGCCGGCCTTGCAGGATGACCGGTGGTCTCTTGTGAGCTCACCACCCAGGTGCTCAGATGGGCTGACCTCCAGGGTTTCCTGGAACCCTTGCAGGTTGCCCGGTGCTCTCTCACAGACCTCCTTTCCAGAGTGCTCTATGCCCCTCAAGGATAACACTGCAAGGAACCTGTTTCCCTCCCCACCAACGATCGCCCCTACATCCCAGAAGGACCACCCTGCCTAGGCTCCCAGATGGACCTTATGAGCTCCCTTCCCTGGATGCCTGGTGTTGCTTCCACCCCCCTTCTAAGGGTTTCCTTCCAGGCTGCATTGTGCACATGCTCTTACTGCCTGCCACTGTCTCAATTTACAATTTACTGCCTGCCACTGTACTCTTCGGGACAGGATTTCCCCTCTCATGCTGGCTGATGCTTCCTCATAATGGCACTCTATGCTCCTCCAGTTCAAGGTTGCCTGACATCAAGCCATTCTCCCAGGCCACTCCCCCACCTTCCCTATCAAAGCTTTCGGTCTCTACCCTTCATGGTTAGCCCTGAAGGACAGCCCAGTAGCACACACCCTTCATGGATGGGCGACCCAACACTGGAGGACACTCGCCGGCACCTCTCCCCCATCACCCAGACTAACCTCAGAGTTACCTGATGTCCTACCACTTGGCTGCCCTCACAGCTGTCTAGCCCCCCCAGCACTTCTCAATGACAGATGCTGTGCACCCATGCACAGCGGGCCTACCACTCGTTTGCCAAAGGCAAATGCGTAGTTGCAACGCATGCCATAACATTGCATTCCATTCCAATTCATACTAATACTAGGCACATTGCAACAGTAGAGTAGGTGTTGCATAGCGGAGACATAAATATCACTATTCCCACTTCAGTAAGTGCACCCAAAACTAACCTTCGCACCCCAAACCCGACCGTGAACCCTTGAATTCCTTTTAGAGACCGAAAAACACACCCAAAAATCAATTTCTACCCTAAAAAACACCCCAATATTCATATTTTACTCCAAATCACACCCAAATTTAATGGTCAGACATCCGAAACCCATACCCACCCAAATAAAATTTAATTACCCCCTTACTGACCTCACAATGCATTGCAATCAAATGTGATGTAAAGGCACCTGCGTTGTTGGAGTTGCTTTGTTGACGATGTACTGCCTGCGTTGTAATGGTTGTCTCCCATGCCAAGGGCAAACAATAGGCTACGCCATATGCGTCCGTCTGCCCCTGGACCACGCTCAACACCCAGGAGCCTTCTTTTTGGACACTCCACTGCTACGACACCAGCACCCTCCTCGCCATCAACCCCAGACAACACCTCACCTGCCAGGACCAATCTCTGCTCCGGACTGGACATCGTCATCGCCATCAATGGCGGCTGCAGTATCACCTACAAGGAGCACCCCGACAGTCAAGGAGGAGGCATTGCCATCACCTGCAGAAGCACACTTCGACTGACCACGCAATCTAATGACCCAAGGGTGACGATTGACTACTTCAACTACCAGATCCGGACCACGCACATTCTCTGCAGCAACCTGATGTGCAGGCTCCTCGGGCCATGGCCGCCCATTCTCCAATACTATTGTAGACCTCATTGCACCCCAGGATCTCCCATCCACCAACAACATCCTACTCGGTGGACTCAAGTTCCACCTGGACAACCCCAGTGACCAGGACACCATCCCCTCCTGGGTAAGATCTCCTACATCAGACGCATGCAGCAAATCATCTCAACAAGCCACATAGCAAGTCACACGGTCGAGCACGTCACCTCCGCCAGCGGGCACCTCAACTACAGCCGCAACACCAGACTCTCCTGGACCGGCCATCACTGGTAACATCACGTCTTCACCTTGCCCACCGAATGCCACCCCCATCATCGCACCGCCTCGCAGCTGGATCAAGGCCACCAAAGAACATCTTGTAAACTCTCTCCACACCAACACTCCACCAATGCTTCAAAATGATGACAGTGCAGCGCGCAACCACCACCGATGAATCTCCAACAGCACCGATATTCAGGCACCCCTCATGAATGGCACTGTGTCAGTACCTTCCACCTGCCTGATGGCAGGGGTGAGGGTGGCGCAATGCCACCGGGATAGGCTGGCCCCATGCATTGTTGGAGTTGCGTCATGGTTGTGACACGACTGCAGCATTGCGTGGCTTTAGTGCAGGCAGATACGTCAGGATTCCTGACTTATCTGTCATTCTTTGCGTCATGGAGCACTGTCCAGTGAATACTGTGCATCCATGCTGCTGTAAAAAGGCCATCGTGAGAAGTGTTGCAACGCTGTCTTGTCGCAGAGCTGCAACACTTTTCATGACTGGGGCCCAAGAATGCGCACTATCTTAATGATGGTGCGCATTCCTGCACTGTCGTTTTGTTGCAGGGCAGTGCTGCAATATTGCTTGCAGCGCTGTCCAGCAGCAAAAACTGCTGAGGTGTGGCCCCCAGTGTGATCCCCATTTTTAAGACCAGCTATTTTCTGGTCTTAAGTACCTGGCACTAACTGCAGTTAGAGACAGTTTTTTGGGTCTTCAGAAGTTCAAGGATCTCCTTGTGAATATGGAGTAGTAATGATTGCGGCCGTTTTTGCACAGGAACGCCCCTCCTGCATATAATTATCGCTAACAAAAGTGGCAATCTTTCCAACGGATGCTTTTCGCCTAAAAACTGTTGCTAACAGCTGTTAGCGACACCTTGGTAATAGAGCGATAAAATTATCGCTCCATTAGCGGCATAAAGGTGCCACTAACACAGCAATAAATCCTTGCGAATATGCCCCTTGGTGTTACAAACAGAATTCCACACGTATCAGTGTTTCCCAGGCGTCTACCCAGGTAAATATGTGGAGTCTCGCCTGCTGAAACCTACCTGGGGAAAATAACAGATGTATGATAATGACTGCAATACTCTGAAATTCCGAAATGTGCAGTAACAGTATTCATCGGATTTGTACCAACATAGTGTCAGGGCCACTCGAATTAGGAAATGTTGTGCCCATGGCATTTTCTGCCTAAATATGGTTTTGCTGCATTTGCTGCACAATCCATAATTTGCAGATTTTAACAAAAACTTTTCTAGCTCAACTGGATCGAAAATTACTAAAAACGCAACAACACTTGTTGCTGCACCGTGAAAAGGTCTTCGCCAAGGCTGCCTATTCACTTTTGAGTTGCTTAATGCTGTGCTTGGCTGTTAATCTGATAACAATGAGGTGAAACTTTGGCCCACACTATGTTAAGGTGCAAAAATAAGCAATACTGTCACAAACTTTGCCACATTGCTCCACATAATTAGCATTTTTTTTGGCTACATATTATTGTCAACCCTGCAGCGTGATTTGTCCCCCCCCCCTCCCATCTATTAATTACAGTGGTCCTGATCATTGCAAAAGGGTCCATTTACAGTGCTGGACATTGTGAATTTCACCCCAGAGGCTCCTTTGTACTCAGGAAGCACATTCTGCCTTCTGAACAAGACTGCAGCATTTCCCTTTCTCAGCAGTTTTAATGTAAGCAGACTTCTCCCCGGTGTCTATGTCAGCCCTCGGGTCAACGTGTGTAATGACAGTGATCCGCCCTCACTAGTCACTGGAGTCTGGAGACTTCATCACGCCACAACACTTTATCATCCTCAAGCGAGGAGTTGTTTGGACACAGTCGGATGTTCGCAGCAGGTGTCAAAAACACTTTAAAGATGCGTCAGAAAACAAAAAATGGGAGAACCCCTTCTGCACGCTGCTTCCCTGAGCCAAGAGGTGATCTTATTTCAAGTACCGCATGGCTCCTCACAGCTCTTGCTGACCATCCTGGTGGGTGGTCTGAGATACTGATTTGGAAAATGATGCTGGAATAGCCACCCAGAGTTCCTGGAGTCAAATATCCAGATGTGTCAATAATCATTGCAGATTAGAAGCAGATGCAAATCCCCATTGAACAGTAAGTGAAATGAAATGACTTGCTCTGCGGCGCGCTCAAGAACATGCAGTGGGCGCTGGATGCTTTCCCTTTCCTTCTTTCATGGTTTTTATCTCCAGCTGTTCGCCAACTGATCCCTGCTGTCTTTGGACACATGGTTCTCATAAATGGGCTGCAACTTAAGCGTTAGGATGAAATATTTCAAGTGTTCTTAGTCTCAATTGCGCACTCACTGCCTCATTTGCTCTCACTCACTCACTCATTCACTCACTCGTTCACACACTCACTCATTCACTCACTCAATTACTCTCACTCAATTACACTCACTCACTCACTCACTCACTCGTTCACACACTCACTCATTCACTCACTCAATCACTCTCACTTACTCACTCACTCACTCACTCACTCACTCACTCACTCACTCACTCACTCACTCACTCACTCACTCACTCACGTTAACTGTATTGTTCATCATGGGCCTTATTCTCAAAGCTATAGGCACTTATTCATTTAGCTAACACAAGGAAATAACCTTTTCACAGGTGGGGAAAATCACTTTTTGCAATCCTGAAAACATGGTTTCACATTTGTGAAATGATTTACTCACACGAAAAGTTTTACGCGAGTAAATCTTTTGGGGACAGAGAATGGGCATTCACGACTCGAAAGCACTGTAATTTTTGAGCACCGACAACATTCATTTTTTGGGGTGTTCATATTTCTTTTGTGACTCATTCCCACCCTGGAAATGGCAGACACTTCACGCTTGTAAATAAATGGTGGATGTAAATTCATTTTCATGGTGGTAACGGGAAAGGCACACTGTCAAAATTGGATCGATTATTGGAAAAGATGTTACTGTGGGTAAAAAAGCGTCTTTCCTGAGTTAAAAATAAAAGAACATAGAAAGTGCATTTGCATAAATGGGAAAAACTTCCCAATGTGCACTTGCACACTATTCACAATTATGCATTGTGACATGCCTTCACATGCCTATAATGGAATACATTCCCCCCCAGGAATACACCCGCGAATCTGTGACTGGAGCAGCTTTTGAGGCCTGGTCTATGAATCCTCCGCAAAATTAAAAACCAATCAGAAAAATGCACGTGAGATCAGGTGCAGAATTCAATTGTTTTTAATTAATTGAACTTTATGAATTTGCCAAGTATTACAGCAGACCTAATTATTGTATAAATATACTGATGGCACAATATGGAAATAATTTCCAGGGCCACTTTTAGTTGAATGCTCAACTATGAAGAAGTCACACATAGACCATGTGTATCACTTTACTTGGTGTGCATCTATTCTTTCGGTGCCAAACAGATGTTCAGCTACTTCATGAACAGAGGATCGTCAATGAACAGCTCATTAACTTGACATATATACTCGAGAGAAGTAGTGTTCCCTAATAGGGAAGAACCTGCACATCAAGATGAACAATTAATGTGTACACAAAGTAAATGGCGTGAGACAAATCAATGGACTGTTGTTGTGAGTACTGCAGGGTGCTTGGCTAGCTACAAGCACTCACTACCCAAGAGTGCTAGTTTAGCACATTGCCAAACAACCTGCCAATTTAAATACCAAAAAAACACAGGCTGATATAGCACACCCTTGGTCTATGTTAATGGGTCCACCAAAGAACAATATCACGGACCAGGATACATGCAAATTCAAGAGAAACAATTGCACAACTCCTAAAGTCTTTTATGGCAGTCCAATCTCAAAGAAAATATGATGAACAGTCCACGAGGCTTCAGTAGAAAATGTTCATTTTTATTCTCAGTTTTCAGATCAAATTCCCAATGTGCAAGAACATCACATTTTTCCACTGAAAACGGATCCGTTTTTTTGCAATGTGCCTAGCTGTGGATTTTGGGCCCTAGCTCAGCCGGCACCTAGGGATACCTAGCAAACCTGTACATTTTTTAAAACAAGACACCTTCAGGTATCTAATGTGGGCTGACTTGTGTGGCTTTCACCATATTTTTTACCCAGATTCCTTGCAAACCTCAAACTTTGACTGAAAAACACATTTTCCTCACATTTCTGTGATGGAAATTTCTGGAATCCGTGAAGAGCCACAAACATTCATCACCGGCATTCCCCTAAGTCTCTCGATGAAAAAGGTACCTCATTTGTGTGGATAGGCCTTGTGACTGCAACAGAGTTAGGCGGCATAATTACTGGGTTTTGCACCTAGGTACTTGCTTCCCTAGGTGACTGCGGCCTCCACTCAGGGGAAAACACTGGTGGTATCAATCTGGTAGTGTCTAAAATTTCTTCTTGTATTTTAAAGACTTGCCCGCTCTCCCACTGTCATCATCCGCCCCTCGACGACCTCCCTTTTGCACCATCTTGCCCTTCTGCACCATCTTCTGGGCACTAATTGCAGCAACACTGCACTGCGGCGCTAATCGCCCCAACATT
Source organism: Lissotriton vulgaris (assembly GCF_964263255.1). Lineage (NCBI taxonomy): Eukaryota > Metazoa > Chordata > Amphibia > Caudata > Salamandridae > Lissotriton > Lissotriton vulgaris. Next base: position 999,292,279 of record NC_141696.1, on the reverse strand, counting down.
GCAACAAGTTATCTCATCCTCAACCGGCACTTCTAAGGCAGCATTGTCTCTTCCATGAAAGGATCTTAGACCCCCAAGCATGACTTGGTATTCCAATGTATACTTGACATGGTGTTTAATAATATATTGTCGGGGGAGGAGCCAAGCTCGGCATCGAGATGGCGGCACATTAGCTCGGCTCCGCCGGCCTACCTGCCTAAATTCGAATATCCTGTCACCCATCCCGCCCCAAAAGGATAACAACTTATATGCAAAGCTTTGCAGTCACATACCATCCATCCTGGTGGATCCGGCGCTCAGTGGGTCCGCAGCGGCGTCCTCCCGGAAAGTGAGGCCTCTTCGGGGCTGAGACCGGGGCCTCGCCCTTAGCGAGTTGCTGGCGAGACGGTGTCGGCGGCGGCCTCGGGCGGAGGACGGGGCCGGCCGGAAGATGCCGATGTGCGAAGAGCCCGGAGGCAAATGAACGCACCTGGGACTACTGTCCGGTGCTCCAGAGGTGGTGTGCGGCAAGCTGTTTGTGGGGGACGCCGTGTTGGTGGCTCCCCCCTTTGTTGCCGTCCGGCCGTGCCGGACTCCATCGCTCGGTGACAGAGAGTGCTTCCAGCGGAGCGGTGTCGCCGGCGGGTCCCCCTCTATTGGTGGTCAACATTTCAGCGCCAAGGGTGCGGTTTGTGCGCTTGAGGGGGATCCCGCGGGGGCCCTACATGTGAGCCCACCCCTGGAGATGATTTCGAAGAGACGGCGCAATCGTCACAAAATGGCGGCTGAGGCCATGTCCTGTGTAACTTCCCGGAGTGCCGAATCCTTGCCCTTGTGTTCCGCTTGGACCTGCACTGGTGAGCACGAGCCCACGATTGGCGACGTCCTGCAAGCGCTGAAGATTTGGAAATTGACCATGGCCCAGGTCTCCTGTGTACAGGACGATGTAACGGCCGCCATTGCTCCCGGGTCTTCTCTTGAGGACGCGGATGGGCCCAAGGTGATTGTTGACTGTTCCCCGCTTTCTGGTTGGGGTAGCGATGATCCGATACGTGAGCGGGTTGAACCGCTGGTGATCATTGACACTGTTAAACACGACTACCGTGAACAGCTCCTGCATTGCTATCGGCAGGGGAGGTCCCATGGGTTGCTTCCATTGATCGTCCATCGAATTTTCCACGGCCTTTTCTCTTCGCCATGTCTCCTGCCCACTGCATCGACGTACATTGTGGTGTTAGCTAAGAAAGGACTAGGGTGAGCCGGGTTTTTACTTCGGAGGACTACTAATCGGCGCACGGATTTATGGACTGCCCCAAATGGTGATACTTTGTTGATTCCTTCATAATTGTGGATAACTGAACACTTGCCAGTCTCGTTTTGGGCCATGCTCATGGTTTGTTTGGGCGGGGGCGGGGGCCGCGTATTCTGCTACATGGTTCCTCTCTCCAGGTTTTTCTTTTTTCTCTTTCTCTTTCCTTTTCTCTATATCTTCTCCTTCTATATTTCGGGTTCATAATTAGGGCGACAGGCACGCTGCTGGGGGGGTAGGCCATAGCCTTCTGCAGGGGTGCAGGGTGGGGCGGGTGAACTAGGGTCTATTAGATAGTTCTTTGTTTCTATGGCTCTTTTGTGTCCTTTTCTTGGATCTCCACGACGGTGCGTATTCCCGCAGGGTGAGTTATTGGGGGGGAGGAAAAGGTATTATATGTAATATGGTACCCACGGCTCTGCTTATCCTGAATTAGTTGCCCCGCCCCTAAGCACGTTCGCTATTTGTATTATTGATCGCCATTACCATCGTGGGGCGGGTACAGTAACGTGGAGTCCCTCTACTCCCTCTTTTTTTAGTATTTTTTTTTTGTTTTCTTATTTCTTGGGTTGGGTTGTATACTGATTGCAATTTATCTGTCTCCCTGATGGTTTCTACTATTACGGAAACGCTGTTCAGTTTGTCTCTGGGTACATGAGGTCGCGAGTGGACACTACCATTGAGGAATTGTAAGTGAACCTATGTTTCGCATGATCCGGACCTTTCTGATTATTGCTTTGTGACTTTATTGCTATGATGTAGCTGGTTTTGTTCCCCGCCACGTACACCAGGTTGCTATCTATACAACTTATCCTTTATTCTTTTAATATATAAAATTAACCTCCTTTGATCCTATGTCGAGTGGTTCCATTTAGTTAGTATCATGGACTTGCAGTGTTGGGTAATATCGTCTAACCACTCCATGCCTTTAATTGATAATGGTGCTTTCCAGTTTTGTTCCGTGGCCGGCCCCCGGGTTGTAGGCCCGTATTTGTATGCATCCATTTTTTTCAAATAAAGGTTTTCCAAAAATTTTTTTTAAAAAAAATAATATATTGTCACATGATATTGTTTGCGCTCCTTGTACTCAAAATCAGCTCTTGTTGACTGCTTTTTTGTAACCACTGAGAGTTGCTGAGATCTTTCACGATCTCTGAAAATATCAGCGGTCATCTTGGGTTTGGCTACAGTTTAAACCACAGCCAAGGAACCGAGAAATGCTTTACCTCGAGGACTCAAACCAGGATGCAATACCTCACCTGCCATGGACTTACCTGGAATCACCAGTTTCTAGGCCGCACCCGCCATCCTTGCTAACACCAGCAGAGACTCAGTGGACCCGCAGCATAGTGACCTAAAGGAAACTAAAGAAACCAGCAAGAACCAACAGGACAGAAAGGTAATTCACGGACCACGCACATAACCTTGCTTGCAAGTATGTAGGAACATTTGCAGAAAACTAAAACTATTATATACAACCTCAAAGGTATTCAGTTTGGAATGTATACCTTTGTATGCTAGTGCAGGCTAATAATAGAGAAGAGAGCCAATGTAACATTTGTGTGTATTTCTTAGAAGCAAAGAATTTCCTGTATGACCACGCAACACAGAAGTAAACCTGCCACAGACTGTGTATAACAAGTCTATGAGAGTGAGAACTTGTTAATTACATTGGTACCAAGAGCAAGGTAGCTGAGGCGCAGGTAGTTAGGGGAAACAAGAGTGGGGAGATGCTCAACTGCAAGAAAGTAAAGTTTACAGGAGTGTGACCCATATACCAAATCGGGACTGGGTAAGGAAGATGCACAAAAAGAACAATATCCCAACAGGTAATAGTGTATAGTCAATTAATTATGCATGCACACAGGATTGCTGACAAGGAAAGAAGGAGAACACTCTTTGAATTGAATAAAGATAGTTAATAATCTTATATTGTAATACAAGTTCATGGTCGGGTATATACAGTTTCAAGCAACACTGCATAAAACAAATTTGTGACAACCATAATGTACTTGGTGCTCAAAAACGTGTCTGTGTTGAAAGTGGCGATGCAAGTGAAGGAGTGAACAGCATGAATTGCGCACTGAGAACAAGGTGCAAGTTATGTACAGTGAGTGGCTCAAGTAGTGTGACAAGGTGATATCACAGATTACAAATTTCTTTCAATTGGTGTTGAGCCACATTTGAGAAGTTTGCCTGTTAATAAGCTGTTAAGTTGACGGCGTTTCGATCCACATTAGTTCGGATCGTCATCAGGACTTGGTTGTCTGAGTAGGGGCGTGCTGCAAGGTAAAGGAAAGATTTCAGGGGGGTGGGGGAAGGGGGGGCAGGGGGAGGAAGGGGGGGCATAGACAGGGCAGGTGGGCATTTACTTGGAGTTTAGTTCGTAAGCTCAGAGAGAGGATCATCTGGGAATATGTCTGGAGCCTGCATGGGGGCACTGTAATTAAAAGGAGGACAATGAGTAACATTATTGGTCGAGAGACTGGAATTATTGGGCCACAGCCAAACGCGGGAAAGTACTAACAGGCAAGGATGCGTTGGGCGGCCGTCTGTGATCCGCCGATGGCCGGGCACGGGTCCAGTAGAAAGGGAGACAGGCACGAGGCGATCAAAATTGGCCACAGAAGGTATTGAGAGAATCAGAGTCATGCTGTATGTCCCGGAGGAGGGCTAGTGTTAGACATACCTTACAGAATCAGCGTGCCGGGGCAGGAATGAATCCGGAGGTCTGGTAACCGCGGTGGATCGCGGGGTAGTGATATTCACTTCCACATGTGGGCGGGATCTGGGCGGGTGTGAAAGGGGCGTGTACCGAGCGTGAACCAGGTGACGTGAACGCCAGAAGGAGGGCAGAAGGGTGACAAGTTAAACCAAAGCTCATTGTACAGTTAATAAAACAAGGTACAGTGACATATAGGTAATGTTACACACGCATGTCAATTACATGGAGAGGGCAGGGGCTTAAGGGAGATGAATCGAAGAAACAAGGTATCAATTGTAGTCATGTGTCATGGCTAATTACTCACATTGGTTACTAAGAACAGTTCAGGAGACATAGTAGAACATATAAATAATTGTTTACCAAGAAAAGGTATTTAACAATTAATGTATAGTTTATATGACCAGTCCCATAGGTGATTGTCTGAAACAAGGCGTTATATCCAATTAAGGAACAAAGTAGAGGGCAATATATCATGTGTGGTGTGGGTACGCCAACATTTGGAAACAGCCAGAGTTTCAGGAGTGGGTTGGGACCAAGGAGGGGGACGAGTGCTTACAGGAGAGTCACAGATGGGAGAAAGGAAAGTCAATCACTTCACGTCGTTACAGTACTGTTCCATTCGTCAGTTGTGTTGAGGCCATGGTTGACCGAGTCGCAGGTGGTCATCCATTTACATTCAGCTTTGTTGAGGAGGAATTTGATGTCACCCCCACGGGTGGGCAATGTGGGTTTTTCAATCACTTGCCAAAGAATGTCTGTATCCAGATGTTCCAGTTCCAGATAGTGTGCCACCAGGGGTGCTCTCAATGTTTTGCAGTTGATTCTGCTTTTATGCTGGATGATTCGTTGTTTAATCATCTGAGTCTTCTGGCCAATGTAGATGAGATCGCATGGGCATTTGATTGCATAAATGACATTTTGTGATCTGCAATTAGTATGATTTTTCAGTTTGTGAGACCGGCCATTGAATGTAAATTCTTTCATGTTGACGGTCAGGTTACAAACACTACAGTTTTGGCATCTGTAGCGTCCTACGATCGGGTGAAGTCCCCAGGCTGCTGTTATGGTATTTCTTTCGTGGGTGGGTTGTGGCCACGTGACAGCATGTACTTGATGACTGGCCAGATTATTGCCGCGTTGGTACGAAAATAGCGGGGCTTCGTGGAATTGTTCATGTAAGCGAAGTAAGGGCCAGTTCTTTTTGATAAATTTGTTGATCTTGTTGCTGTATCAGGGTATGCTCAGACGTGAGTCCCTTGCTCACTTTGCCACTGGAGTCAAGCAAGCCCAGCTGAGACGGCTGTATTGCCAGAAACCGGTCCTGGGAAGCTTGATTCCGGTCCAGGGAAGACATGGCTTGGCAGTTCGGCTGGACTGTTCCCATGAGTCACAGAGTCAGACTGATTTGCATATGGCCATGTCTGAACTGGGGTGGCGGAGTGAGCTAAAGAACGGTGATGGATTAAACCCAGATCATTTGACTGGGGGTGAGTGTTTGTATTGTCAACGCTCCGTCCATCACCACCTTTGGTTTTTCTTTGTTCGCCCTAAGTTGGCAGGGTATGCTCAGACGTGAGTCCCTCGCTCACTTTGCCACTGGAGTCAAGCAAGCCCGGCTGAAGACGGCTGTAATGCCAGAAACGGGTCCTGGGAAGCTTGATTCGGTCCAGGGAAGACATGGCTTGGCAGTTCGGGCTGGACTGTTCCCATGAGGCACAGGGTCAGACTGATTTGCATATGGCCATGTCTAAACTGGGGTGGCAGAGTGAGCTAAATAACAGTGATGGATTAAACCTAGATCAGTTGACTGGGGGTGAGTGTTTGTATTGTCAACGCTCCGTCCATCACCACCTTTGGTTTTTCTTTGTATGGGGGACCCCATTACCTCTCAGCTCAGCAAGAGTAAATCACATCAGGATCAGCAAAAGCTCTCTGCATCCCTCGAAACAGAAAATCTACCGAGTGTGTAAAATCATGGCACCTGTGCAATAATAAAGGCGCCAGAATCTCAGTGGCTCACAGCTGCCATTTGTAGTGTCTAAAAAATGTTAGCCGGGGGCGTGGCCAAGATGGCGGGCTGAGAGGTCGCACTCGCCGAGAGCTCCCGGACCCCTGAAATCCTGCGCCGCTCGTCACTGCTGATTCCCCCCCGGATCACGCGGTGACTGAGCCTGGAGCCCCCGGTGGAGGTGTGGACCGATTGTTGAGTCTTGTTTGCCCCGTTGGGGGTGAGATCCTGTCCGGAATAGCCTTGGTCGGAGCCCGCTGAGCGGCCTGTGTGTGAGCCGGGAGCCGCGAGACCTCCGAGCTTCGGAACCTGACGGAGCGCTCTGCCGCCTATGAGAGGCCCGCTGCAGTGCCTGTGCTGTCGAAGTGGGAGCTGACGGCGACTTCGCGAGCGAAGCGGAGCCGGCCAGCGGCGGATGCAGGGAGCGGAGTTGAGCGGAGGAGATAGGCGGAGGCGGAGCCGGCATCGAACTGCTACGCTGGTCCGTGGTTCGAGGAGGCTCGTCCTGAGAGATCGCTCCGGCCGGTCGTTGGTGGTGGAGTAGTGGCATTGTGCTCCTGAAGTGGATCTTTCCCCGGGATTGCTGATACCGGCGACCATCGCCTCGTGAGCCTGCCTACCGGCTGGATTTCTCGCTACCGGACCCGAGCAGAGGATAGGCCTTCCATCTTGGGCGTTGGCCTATTGATATTACAGGGCGGCCATTTTGTGAACTCCGGCCTGGCGGCTCGGCCTTCCTAGTGCTCTTTGTGTGGCGCTGCCCCCGTCTGGTGTACAGCTGCGACGGCGCGGCTGCCCTCTTTGCCGGACGGAAAACCTCGACGTCCCCTACACAGCTGAAATGTCGAACGCTAGAGGACAGAGAAGGGGTGACCGGACCTTGCCGGACATGCTGGGGCGCGGCGCCTTGCGTAGTGGAGGAACTCAGCCCACCACGACCTCCCCGGCCCCGGCCAGGGGTGCAGATGGTGGAGAACCCCCGGTGACGAGATCATTTCTCGAGTCGCTCTTCAGTTCCCTGCGGGAGGACTTTCAAACGCTGAAGCGTGAAGTGGCCGGGGAGGTCCGTGAAGTACGGAGAGAGATGGACTCCCTGGGGGAGCGTGTCAACACCGTGGAGGAAGCAGGCCACTCTAGAGACAAAAAGATCACCCATTTGCAGCAGGAGGTCCTGCGGCTGCGGGAACAACAGATTGAATTGCAAGCCCACGCCGAGGACCTCGAAAACCGATCCAGGCGGAATAACATCAGGGTCCGTGGCGTGCCGTCCGGTGAGGAGGGTGAAGACGTGACTGCATACCTGGTGGCCCTCTTTCGTGCAATTCTGGGGGAGTCGGAAGACTTTCGGATCCGTATAGATCGGGCACATCGGGTGGGTCGCCCCCGCAGAGCCACGGCACCCGCCCCGGACATTTTGGCCTTCCTCCCGGACTTCCCCCTCAAGGAGCGGATCCTCCGAGAAGCGCGTGGCCAGCAGCCTTTCCGCTTCCGAGACCACCCGGTGGCCCTGTATCAGGACCTGTCTACGGTCACGCTGCAAAAGAGGAAATCGTTCAAGATCGCTACCGACTTCCTCCGGGAGCAAGGGACACAGTACTCTTGGGGGCATCCTTTCCGATTGATTTTTCGATGGAACGGTACTTTGCACCAGCTCCGGTCCCTCTAGGATGTCTGCGCGGTGTTGGGCCTCACAGCATCTGATACGGACACCCCGGCACCGCGTCGTAGACGAAGCACTCGTGACGGATGGCAGCATGTGGGAGAAGGGAGCTCTCCGCCGTCGGAGCGACCGGGCTCCCCCACGATCCGGGCGGACATGGCGGCCGCCATCCAGGAGGCCTCCAGAGTGGCGGCGAATGGTGAAGTGGCCCTGACGGCCTGAACTTACTCCGGGGGGAGTCTGCTCTAGCTTTTTCTTCTTGCAGGTGCGGGGATTCGGGGGGAGGGCGGGGAGGAATAGCGAGTGCTGGAGGTGGTGGCTGGACGTCCACTAGACTGATTTACCACGGCCTTGTCCGATAAGGACCGGACTGGGACAATGTCTTTTTTGCAAAGTTTAAGAAGTGGGGTACGGGAATAGGACCGGCGGGGGGATGTTTTGCATTTGGGGACTAGCGGGGGGGTTTGTTGTTGGGAGTGGTATGGATCTGGACGTGTGGGGTCCCGGGGGGAGGGGGGGGCTTTTCCAGTTGCGGGGTGTTGGGGTTCGGGGACTGTACTGTGCCATGGGGATGTTCGTGGATGCTCTGTGCTGAGGCCTCGTGTGGCGCCTTCCATGTTTGCCCGCTGGGCTTTGCTTCTTGATGTGTGCTCCAGTGATCCCCCTCCTTGATGGCTCTTAAAGTGATTACTTTAAATGTGAAAGGGCTGAATAACCAGGTTAAAAGGCGGGCTGTGTTATCTTTGTTAGAGAACTCCCAGGCGGATGTCTGCCTGTTGCAGGAGACCCATTTGCTGGCTAAGGACTGCTCTAGGATGCGTACCCCCAAGTTCCCCACGCAGCTGTTCTCCTCTAGCGCTTCTAAAACGGCAGGGGTGGCGATCCTGTTCTCTAGGGGGTTCAGGGGTGAGGTATTGCACAAAATAGCGGAACAGAAAGGGAGACTTCTGGCATATAGGATCAAGGTGGGGGGTTTAGTACTGACTGTTGGCACTCTCTACAGCCCCAATGACCACCAGGACCAATTCTTGCACAGGGTACTAGATGACGTGGCGTCCACCTCTGATAGGCACATAGTATTGGGGGGTGATTTGAACCTAGTTTACGACGCGACGATGGACAGGTCTGTGCAGCGGCGCCACCAGTTGGGTGAGCTTTCGAGCTCGATTCGCACTCGACTTGAGGAGCTGGACTTGCATGACATGTGGCGCCACCTTCACCCCACCACCCGCGCATACTCCTACTTTTCACATGCTCACAGGTCCTATGCGCGACTGGACCATCTACTCGTGTCGGGTCCAACGCTCCTTTTGGCTTCGAGCGCAGATATGGGGGTCCTCTCTCTTTCCGACCACGCACCGGTGGAGGGTGCTTTCACTCTGCCGCCGATGGTTCGGCCGAGAGGGGTCTGGCGGCTCCGAGACACGCTTTTGCATAGGCGGTCGACAGTGGACCAGATCCGCGCGGCCATTTTGAATTTCCAGAGTGTGAACGATAACGAGGACACCTCTCGCGCGACACAGTGGGCAGCCCTGAAGGCCGTGCTCCGGGGCGAATTTATAGCTATCTCCTCGGCTGAGAATAAGGATCGACAGCTCAAAAGGGACGAGCTTACCCGGCAGGTGAAGGAGCTGGAACAGGTTCATCATAGGACAGGGGCCCCCAGGGTTTGGAGGCAGTTGAAGGCAGCCAGAAAACTTTTGGCAGCCCTGGACATGGACCGGGCGGAGTATGCGATGCTTCGACTGAAGCACAAATACTACACGGGGGGGGATCGGTGCGGGCGGCTCTTGGCCAACAAACTCAGGGTGCAGCACCAACAGCACCGAGTGAAGGAATTGGTTGACTCGGCCGGAGGTTTGGTCACAGCTGATGAGCAAACAGCAGACGTCTTTCGTAGCTTTTACGCTGACCTCTACACTGGAGAGGCCCCCTCTGCCCAGGCTGAGGTGGACTATCTGGACTCGGTGCCGCTCCCGTTGTTAACGTCAGATCAGGCTCAGTATCTGGAACGTGACATTCGTGTCGAGGAGGTGGTCACGGCGATATCCCGGCTCAAACCGGGCAAGGCCCCAGGACCGGATGGCTTTATCCCTCTGTTTTACAAGACCTTCTGTCAGGAGTTGGCACCTCTGCTGACCCGCCTTTTCAACACCTTTGCGGAACCGGGTGCCATCCCCTCCGAATTTCTTCAGGCCACGGTCTCCGTGATCCCGAAACTGGGCAAGGACAGGACCGCCTGTGGGTCCTACCGCCCGATCTCGCTGCTGAACACGGATTTGAAAGTGTTCACCAGCATATTAGCGGCACGCCTGGCACTGCATCTCCCGGGCATGGTTGATTCGGATCAAGCGGGCTTTGTGCCTGGCAGGCAAACTGTAGACAATACAAAGAGGGTGACCCACATTCTCGAGAAGGCCTCCAGGATCCCAGGGGAGAGGATGCTCTTGTCTATAGACGCGGAGAAGGCTTTCGACAGGGTACACTGGCCCTACCTAGAGAAGGTCCTAGGCAAGTTCGGGATAGGTGAGAAGTTCCGTCATCTGATCTTCAATTGTTACTGGTTCCCGTCTGCAGTGGTCCGAGTGAACGGAGGCAGCTCTCGGCCCTTTCCCATTGAACGGGGTACGAGACAGGGGTGCCCACTGTCCCCTTTGCTCTTTGCCCTATACATGGAGCCATTTGCTCAAAGGGTTCGGCAGAACCCCGACATTGTCGGAGTCAAGATGGGTGAATTCCATTATGCGATTGGCCTGTACGCAGATGACGTCATTCTGACATTAGACGACCCGCGGAGGTCGCTACCGGCTTGCATTGCGGAATTGGACCTATTCGCCGAGGTGGCGGGCTTCAAGGTGAACTTAGGGAAGTCAGCCGTGCTTGACATTTCGCTTGCTAGCGCTACCAGAGCGGAGCTACAGAGGCTTTACCCTCTGAGCTGGTCCAGGGACCGGATTCCATATTTGGGGATCCTGTTGGCGCCTTCCCTCCCGGCGATGGTCACGGTCAATTATGCGGCTTTGAGTACGAAAATCAGAGAGGAACTTGGCCGGTGGGACAAGGGCACGTTGTCGCTGCTGGGCAGGGTGGCTGCGGTGAAGATGACCCTCCTGCCTCAGGTGCTTTACCTCTTCAGGGCGTTGCCGCTCCAGCCCCCCACGGGGTGGCTCGCGGAGACCCAGTCGGCCATCGCACGGTTTGTATGGCAGGGCTGTAGGCCGCGGATTAAGAGGAGCATCGCTACGATGGCGCCCGACTCTGGAGGGCTGGGGATACCGGACTTGCGGAAATATTTCCAGGCCGCCCAACTCCGCTATCTGGTGGAATGGAGCCGGTGGGAGTCTGATAAGCACTGGCTGTTCCAGGACCAGGCGGTGGCGGGTAGGACGCTACAGGAAGTACCATTCTTGAGGCGGGCCCATCGACCCCCCAACCTCTACGCGTCTTTGGTGACGCGGGTCCCGCTTCGGACGTGGGACTCGGTGGCCGTTAGGCATGAGCTTACTACCTTCCCCTCTCCCTTTACGCCGCTCATTGGCAACCCGGACTTCGGCCCCGGGATGGAGAGCGGTGCTTATGAGCGCTGGCGGGCGGCCCGCTGCTGCGCCTTGTATCATTTGTACAGCCCTGAGGGAGTTGTCCCCTTCCAGGATTTGCGGCGGGACTACGGCCTCCCAGAGACGGAGCGCATGCGATACATGCAGGCGCGTCACTGGGCACTTCAACCCCAGGTGCGCGACTCGGCGAACCGGGGGATCACGGTATATGAGCGCTGGTTAATCACTCGCACGTCGGACGCTAAACTGATCTCAGATCTGTATAAAATGCTGCAGCCCCCCTCCTTCCATATTCACAACCCCGGCCGGGAACGATGGGAGCGGGAGCTCGGGCGAGTGTTGAGCCACAAGGAATGGGAACACATCTCCTTCCGCGCACGCCACTCGGCCTATCACACGGGTCTTACGGAGACCTTCACCAAAATCTCGACCTATTGGTACCGCACCCCGGAGAAACTGCACAAGATGGACAGGGCAATACCAGGGACGTGCTGGCGCAACTGTGGCAATACTGGTACACTTACACACATACTGTGGGAATGCCCCCTTCTGGCTCCTTATTGGGAGGAGGTCCTGGGTGAGGTGGACAAATGTTTTGAGATAGAGTTGCCGAGGTTCCCTGCCTATGTTCTACTGGGATTGCCAAATGGGTTGATGTATCCCCTCAGGTCCAGGAGGGGCAGACAGATTGCGATTGCTCTGGGGTCAGCGGTGCAAAATATTCTCATACATTGGCGCTCTACCACACTTCCCTCTGTAGTTGGCTGGCTGCATAGATTATGGCATGTCCTTGGAATGGAGAAGATGTCCTTAGTGGCCCTGGGAGACACTGATACTTTTGAGGAACTGTGGGCGCCCTTTCATAGCTTGTTGTGCTCTGAGTTTTGGGAGATTACCTGTCCCAGATATCTCAGGTTGATACGGCTGACGCCGCCACCAGACCCGCCTGTCTGATCGGACGGGGCTGGCATTGTATAGCGGGGATTACTGGAGGGTCGATATGACGTGAGAACTAATGGTAATGGCACAGTACAGGGGGTGGGTTGGGGTATGGTAGTTGGGGGGATTCTGTATGGTTAAGTAGGTTTTTGGAGCGGGGATGCTTCTCTACCCTTTCCCCCTTTCCCCCCCCCTTATTTTCTTTTTCTTTGCCCCCCCCATTTTTCTCTTCCTTCCCCCTCCCCCATCCTTCCTTCCCCCCCCCCTTGTTATCCTTATGTGACCACAGGCGCAGAAGCTGTGTTCCTGAGTCGAATGAAGCCTATTGAAAAGATGTAACTGTTTTGCTGTATTTGCTGTATCACACGCACCGATTGTGCGGATCCTGTGGTTTCTCCTTTTTTCTTACCCTGTTGTTTCCTACCCCTCCCTGCTTCAATAAAATACTTTAAACATAAAAAATGTTAGCCGATCATTTCGAACAACAGCTACCATGTTATGAGAACCTTGACGGCTTCAGCACTCACTTTGCAGACTAGGGGCACGATGTAAGTCTAGGGATGTCAAAAACAAGCCTTTTCTCATGTGCAGACATTCACGAAGCCTAACTAACAAAAACAGTTATATGCACTGTTGTGTACAAAAGCAGTAAAAGGTAAAATGGTGTTTAAACTTCTAATAAAGCATGCTAACATAACATGTGTGCAAACCAGGCTTAGGCCACACTACACCCTCCCTTGATCGGAGAACGCACAATAAAAGGGGGCAATATTTATAGAACGCCCAATTCAAGTTCAAATGAGACAAAACCAAGTTCAGAAATTTTGCCAAACATGATAATAGGGAGTAAAAATTCGAATTAAAAAGTATCCAATTTATTAAAACATTCATGGGTGGCCATGATGTGAATAAGATATCAAACCTCTCCTTTACAACTGCTACAGTTCCGATTTTTTGGAAGCAAGTCAAACTATTGCCGCTCTTAAAGAAACCAGGTCTGGACCCATCAGTTCCGTCTAAGTATCGACCTATTTCCCTGCTACCGGTGCCAGCCTAGGTTTGTGAAAAAATGGCGTTTCACCAGTTAGACGCTTTTGTGGAGGCCTCCAATGTTTTGCGGCAGAGCGGCATTGGTTTTCTTAGACCTATCTGCCGCCTTCAACACAGTGCCCCATCAGCTTCTTCTCGCCAGGCTGTCTGCTATCGACATCACTGGTTTTGCCTTACAGTGGCTGACATCATTCCTGAACAATCGGACCCAACAGGTGTGGATGCCTCAGGGGTCTACTCTTAACCCCATGTTGTTTAATATTTACTTGACCCCTTTGATTTTCCTGGCAGAGCAATTAGGTGCAAATATAATTGCCTATGCTGATGACACCCAGTTTTTGTTTACTTGGCCAGGTGATAATCTTCACACCTCCGGTGTCCAGCTTTGTCTCTCATCGGTTTTTCGTTGGCTTGCATTTGCCCAACTGAAATGCAATGAGAAAAATCTGAAGTCCTCCTCTATGGTGATTTTCCTACTAACTTTAGAGAACTGCTGTGGCCACCGGACGCGCCTTGCCCTAACTCCATGGGTAGCCCGGCAAAAAAATTGGGAGTGTGGTTTAGTGAAAACCTTAAATTTGAGGACCACATAAAATAATTAACAGGTGTCTGCTTTGGCACTCTCAAAACCTTATGCAGATTCTTTCCCTTGCTCCCAAGGGAAGCAAAAGAGTCAGTGTCACGTGCCCTTATCCTTTCTCAGCTAGACTACGCGAACGCTCTGTTCATTGGCATTCCAGCTTACCTGATCAAGCGTCTTCAGATCATCCAGAATGCGGTGATTAGACTTCTTTTTAACATCTCGAGGAGGTCCAGCGTACGGCAATATTTGCGTAGTCTTCACTGGCTGCCTGTGGCTCAACGGTTCTATTTAAATCTCTGGTTCTTTCTTTCAGAGCCACGCATGGCCAAGGTCCTCATTACCTGAGAAAGCGTTTTTCCATGTATGTTCCCAACCGCTGCCCTAGGTCGGCCAACCAGTGTCGGATGGCCCTTCCACGATTCGAGCGCGCTTGGCTAGGCAGTCAATCTATCTCTGTAAAAGCAGCTAGAGCTTGAAACGCACTTCCACTGCAACTTCGTGCCATCCAAGATATTTTTGTCTTCAAAAAAGCACTGAAAACACATCTCTTTACCATAGCATTCTAATTTTCATTTCCACCCATTCTGCCTCTCTGCACGAGCTGGCGCCAGGATACTCTAGAGTAATTGAGCACTCTATAAAACTTTTTTATAACATAACATAACAAAAGAAGTATAAAAATTAAGACATCATTGAAAGAATCACGAGTCCCACAGTATGTTGAAACCGCCTCCAACAGGAAGTCGTTGTTATCATCCGTGAATATTTCAGCCATCCAATTCAGTAATGGAAATGAACATACATGTTCTTCAAAAGCCGGAGCCTCTAGCACCATCAGTGGACAACTCTGGCTTTCTTCGAGATAACTGCGTGCAAGAAAGTCATGGGCCGCAGACCATATGTTCCAATTGCCCAGGACCCCATGAGCCGCTGCCCAGGCTATAATCCAGAAACCAGAACAATCTAGTTCATGAGCAACTAAAGGACTCATTAGTAGATTAAAATCCTTGTCAGGAGACACCGTGTTGCAGAGACACAAATCCAGGGCCCATTCAAATCCACAATCCAGGCAATGGAAAACAGGCTCCATGCAAGTAAAGTAAGAGAACCGGAAAGATAAACCATACCCCACACTCAGAATCGCCAGAGGTAGCAATCCATAGTATTCAAGCATCCGGTTACAAAGCTGAAGCAGCCGGGGCAGACCATCGTGGGCACAGAATGTGCTTCCATTTTGAAGTAAGCAAATTAACAGCAGTACACCTGTTCCCAAAGCGAGAATTAACAGGAAACCGCCAAAGACACTCGAAAAAATCGAATGAAAAAATGCTGGTATCACACCAAATATAGCTTGGAATGAGGTCACAAGGCCAGAACTCACTACTTTAAAAAAGTGTGCCAGGCCTGTGGTAGAAGAGGCATTAAAGATTCTGTGAATCAAAGCTCTAAAATGCAGGGGCAGATCTGTATTTACAAAGGCACATACCTCAGTACGAGTGTTAGCAACGTGAGGGACGAATGTTTCACGCTCAGATGTGAGGGTGACTTCCTTCTGTGACAAAAGAGCCCTTATTCGACTCATCTTGTTGAACTCTGCTTTCAAGGTCGGAATAGAAGGCGAGATGAAAACATCAAGCCTCCCATGTGGAGGAGGAAAATATTTACAGCAAACTACATGTTGGGAAACAGTAACAATGTACAGAATTCTCCCAAGCATACAACAGCAATCTTCATTATTTAATAACAAATAACTACAGTTTGCAAGAAACATGAAAGTTGGAGTAATAGCCGGGGTGAGGGTGCCCTTCAAAACACATGCAAGATTCGGTGTCATTACATTATATGAACCATGCAATTGCAAATTTCTACAGACTAATGAGTGATCTGGTGTGGAAGTGCATTCTTCACATTTAAATAAACTTATTTTCCTTCCCTCAAGCACCTATATGCAAATAGGAGATTCCACAGTTCATGGAGAAAAGCGCTGCCTAAAGGCTCAAATCTGCCTATGGCATAGTGTTGCATGCATGCTTCAAATTTAAACAGAGGAAAAGGGAGAGTTATTAACCCATGGATAAGCCAAACTGCCGAATTCGTTTCGGCCACAGAAAATGGTAATGGTTCTAACTTTTCAATATGTAACAGGGAAAACATGGCATCCTTCAATGACATAAATTGTTGTTTAACAGTCAAAATAAAAGGCAGAAATAGTGCAGTTGTGTTCATGTAATCCCAAGGCACCTTCCCAGATTGTAACGTTTGAAGAGTCCATGCAAACTGCATGATAGAACGCAATTGATTTTTTCCATGGTACAGAGCTGCAACATCTTCTTATACAATATCAACAACAGATGAAACATTATTATCTAACGTGTAAATACAGGAAGAAAGGGTGTTAATGCTATTATCTACAAAGGCAATAACTTTTTCTAAATTGGCCTGATCAAAAGCCCTAAGCCTAGAAGCAGCTTCAATCTGGGACAATTCCCAAACCTCGTTGTAAACAGCATATATCCATTTTTCGATCTGTTTGCTGCAGGACCTTTTACACAATCATTCAAATCAACAGTGTCAGTCAGTTTAGACAACTGCAACTTAACTGATGCTAAGGTAGAGTGTTTGACCCAACTCTGACACAACTTGTCTACAGAATAGGTGGTGACTGAATGCTGACTCTGAAATCGGGGATCTACTCTAACCTCTGTATAGCCAGGGGTCAGACACAGAAAAAGATGCTGGCAGGAATCTGCACTTTTTTGCCACAGCAACCAGCCTTCGAATTCATGCTGGAAATACTAAAAGTGAAATTTCTCAACAGGGTTTGTAAATCACTAAGGGAAGTACTGGTGTAATTATTCCAATGGGGATATTCACCCTGTTAGACCTGACATCATTGGCTTGAGTCTCTCCTCCATTTTTTCTGTTTGCCTCCACTGTTTTTCGATGTTTTGCTGGTATATGCTTTGGGCGCTGCGCCACTGCTGATCAGTGCCACAGCGCAAGTGCTCCCTATGTTAAATTGATGTATCTATTGTATCCATGTTTGGCTTATTTGGTTTACTGTCAGTCCCTAGTCTAGTGCACCAGGAGTGCCGGGGCTTGTAAATACAAATGCCGCTCGTGGGCTTGCAGCACATGTTGTGCCACCCACAGGAGCGGCCTCGTAAAAGAATGTCTACGGGTCGGTCATTGCGAGACCCACATGCAGCCTAGTGCTGTCACGCAGGCTGCGCAAGTATACCTACTTGCCAGCCCCTCAAACCTTCCCTTGACTTCATGTTAGTCACCCCTATGGTAGGCCCACGGGCAGGGTGCATTGTAAGTATAAGGTAGGACACGCCTGACCAAGTTGGCATGTCCTGGGCAAATTTTGCGAATCTCGCGTTCGCAAATTTTGCGGATTTGCGAACTCGCAATCCGCAAAATCCGCGAATTCTCGCAAATTTGCGGATTTTTTTTTTTTGTGTTCGCGCGGGTTTCTGCCAGTTCGCGAGGGTTTTGTACAATTTCGCAAAATGCGAACTTACCTGTCGGGTCGCAAGTTTCGCGAACTTGTTGTTTCTACGTGTTCAGCCTGTTTGGGACACTCTTCTTCATCACTGCCACTCTCTGTCACCACTGCCACTCTCTGACTACTCATGCCACCCTCTGGCCCACCCATGCCACCCTCTGTTTCATCACAGCACCCTCTGGTTGTCCAGTCAGTGTACATTATTGTGGCAAAGCAAGCACACCTTCCCTGCCTCAAGTGACCTGAATTAATTTGGGGCTGATTAATGTGTCACAGAATATTTTTTTAGCTGGCACCTGCTTCCTTAGTGCTTCCTGATTAGTGATCTTTTGCACTTGCTAAGTGCTTTCATTGTTGCAAAATTAGTTACAACACCTGCCCTGCCCCAACTGACAATAATGAATTAGGGGCTGATTAATGGATTTGAACTTCCAGCCTGGCTCCTGCTTGTCTCCCTTAGCTGTAATTCAGGACCTTTGTGGCATATGTGTAACTATTCTGAGGTTCAGAGCAGGGTCACATAATAGTTGCAACTGGCAACTGAACTCTGGAGGGGCCCCTCAGGAAGCACTACAGGAAATGGCTACTAATGATGAGCCTGAACTTTTGAACCTGGTAAGTAGTTTCAGTTTTGCTAAGATCGTATTTCTGCAATTTTGCGTTTATTCGCGGGGCGCGAAGTTGTACTGGGAAGCCGCGAACTCACGCGAACAGTGCGAGCAAGCCATAAAATCCGCTGCTCGCGGATTTGCGGATTTTGCGGGAGATTCGCGAATCTCGCGGATTGCGAATTTACCGAAAATCCGCAAAATCCGCGAGCGAAACGGATTTTCCGCCCATGCTTAATTACAACCATCTTCGTTCTTCACTATTGCGAGGTAGCCTGCTCTCCATTAGTTAGAATGGGCCGTCGGGATTATTACTGCGATGATCCTAGTTGGCTCGGGGAGCATGGTGCAATGTCGAGTTTGGTATCCCTGAACTCGGGGTTTAATTACGCATCCGTTGGTGTGGTGGTTTTTGGACTCTGGGTTTGAAAATAGCACTTTTAGAAAGTGTCTATTTTCTTGTCTAACCATTTCTGGTTTCTGCTGGTCTTGCGTGTGTGTGACAGGAGCTGGGTGGCTCCACAGGTCTGGATGAGTCAGTGTGGGATGAGTGGGACATTTGCGTTGAGAGTAGGGGGAGAGTAGTTGTTGATAGCCTGCCCTGCCTGGTACAATGCTGGCTCCACCTCCTGCCAAGCGGCGATAGCTCTGCTCCTGCCAGTGTCAATGCTGGCTCCACCTCCTGCTGGGCGTCTGAGGACCCAGCCCTGCTCAGTGAATAAGCCAGGTGCTTCTGCCTGGCTCCCCCCACCACAGACCCAGGATGTTGGGAAAACCCCCGGCATGGACAAAGGGATCAAAGCCGAAAAGGGGTATAAGAGAAGGACCCCTGAACCAAGAATTCAGATCACTTCTGACAAGGAACCCTGTAACCAAGGACAAGAGGCCTGCTGATCTGAGGACTTGCCTACCCCTTCTGCCAGTGTGCTGTTTGCTGGGGGGAATCCTGCAGTGCTTCTTTATTTTTGCCAAGGAACCAGGAGAGAGGAACTGTGTGTGTACTCTCACGCTTGCTAAGAAAATCTCCAAGGACTGGAAGAGTGTCAGTCTCCTGCTGAAGTCACAGGGCTAAAGGACTTCATCTGCTAAAGTGCTATTTGCTGGAACCTGTGAATCCAGCACCTCTGAAAGAGCCGGCAGCCTCGACGCCGACGGACGTCGCCGAATCCAGCTCGACGTAGTGGGTAACGGCCCCAGTGTCCCGCTTCCTCGACGACCGGCCGCCGGGCCCGACCGACGCCAGCAGCAACGCCAGTGAGTGGGAGTACGGCTCCAGCTCCAAGGGACCTCGTGTCTGCACCGCTGCTGATCACATCGCCCTCGTGCCCTCTCGACGCCGTGAGCGCTGCTCACTCTGTGCAACCGCATCATCGACAAAGACGCCTGCTGAGGCCTGAGCGACACCGAAGACGCGACGCCGGATTGCTCGACACCGCTGATCATCGTGTGCTTCATTTTCCAAAGGTACTGTGTTGTTGGGGGTCCGTGTGACTCCAGGCTCGACGTAGCGCCCCTCGCGGTCGACGCCGAACCTTTGGATTAACTTTGCCTCGACGTCATGTAGCCCCCGTGTGGGTTACCCTGTTGCTAAGAACTGTATTGCCAAGAAGAAGATTTGCTTTGATACTAAAGACTTTTGTGCTAAAGAAGAAACCACCTTTGAACTATCCCTTTTCCCTTCCCAGAGTATTTATTAAGATTGTGTAAATTTTTGTCGTTATTTGGTCTTGTGCTAAGCCTTATATAAAAATACTTATTTTTATAATACTACCGTGTCGTGTCCATTTGTAGTGTATTCACTTTATTACTGTATATGGTCATAAATGCTTAACACACAGCCTCTGAGATAAGCCTGTCTGCTCTGCCAAGCTACCAAGGGGGTGAGCAGGGGTTATCGAAGGGTGTGATCCCCTTGCCCTGACTAGAAAAGGTGTGTCCCTATTTGTCAGAAGTGTATACCTCTGCCAACTAGAGACAGCCGGTTCTAACACACCCAAATCAGGAAATGAAGTAGCATTCAATTTTTAAAAGTGGCCAATCCAAAGCAGGTGGTTTGTGAAATAGAAGCATTCAGAAACCATATATGGTTCGGGATGAGGCATGCGCGATGTAAAGCCTTGTTGCCTTGCACTTGCCAACTTTTAGAACGCCAAACAGATTTAAGATCAATGGTATCCTTCCACTGCTCATAGGCCCCAACAGCCAACTGGTCAATAAAGGACTTAGGGCCCGATGTAGGTCGGTCGGTAACGGCCGAAAATCTGTATTTTCGTCCGTTACCGATCGGTAAACAGGTGAATGGCATGTAGGGGGCATTATTTTACCGAATCGGTAAAATTACCGATTCGGTAATTTTACCGAATCAGTAAAATAAAAAATCGGTAAATTTACCGATTCGGAGCCACCCATATGTAGGTGGGACTCTTCAGAGTCCCAGGAGCCTTAACGAACCAGTATTTTACCATCAAATCCAATTTGATGGTAAAATACCGATTCCGGTGTGCATGCACATGTGTGCATGCACACCTATGCCATGTGACAGGCAGACCTGCCCTTCGGGCAGGTATGCCTGCCACATGGCACCCGTGCCTGTTGTGGGGATGCCAGAGGGTGTCAAAGTGACACCCCCTGCACCCTTGTGAAATTCGGTATTTACCGATTCGGTAAATACCGAATCGGTAATGCCCATTCATTCCTATGGGCTTCAAAGCCGATAGGAATGAATGGGCATTACCGATTCGGTATTTACCGAATCGGTAAATACCGAATTCATCCTATTCGGTATTCCAACACATCTAGAATACCTACATGTCGGACCCATTGATTTACCGATTTTAAATTACCGAATCGGTAAAATTAGGTAATTTAAAATCGGTAAATCGTTCCTACCTACATCTAGCCCTTAGAGTACAGTAATTTTGTGTGGATAAGTCTAACCTTGGAAGAGTACTTCTCAGTCATCTTAAAATAAAATACATCAAAGTAAGAAATCTTTTTAAAAAGAGTTTTAGAGCTGCATTCAACAGGTGCGGGACAATGTTCCCACTGTGTGTAATTTACCACATTTCTAAACGTGTTTGCTTTATGCAGAAAGTGACTTCCATAGTGCTGATAACAGAACAAATCGCCATAATTAGCTGAATCTAGATACAAATCTTCAGCATCAAAGGCAGCATAATATTTCAAATCAGAAAATAGGGCCTCTACGGCCTGTATGTCCCAATCATCAGAGCGAATATTTTGTTTAACCACATCTCCCATAGAGACACGAAGTACATTAGGGACAATAATAACCTCTGTGGGACCATGAATCTGGAACTTTACAGCATCCCATACTATCCCATCTAAAACGGGCCAAGCAGTTATGTTCACCAATGTCTGGTCCCTTTTCATGAAGTGTGATGAGGAATGTGGAGCCAAAGTCCCATCCATTAGTCTAATTGTAGCTCTTTCTTGAACGTAGTGTCCATTCACAAAACGAAAAATATACACCACAAATCCAATGGACATGAACAAGAAAATCGAAAAAAGCACCAGCCAAATGTAAGTCCAAGGGGGGAATCAAAAAATGTTTCTTAAACCAAGCAGCAAAAATCGAAATTTTTGAAGGGAACTTTGATGTGGTAGAGCCAGTGTCAAATGAAAAAGATGATTGATTAGCCACACAGGTCTCCAATTCTGGCATAGACAAGTCAGTAGGGTAAGTATATTCAGTATCATTAAGAGGATCACCAGCAGGTCGATTCAATAAAGGATTCGCAATTGTATTCATTTCAATGGCAAAATCAGGCCCGATGGCAGGGGCCAAAACAGAGTTTTGCATCATTTCTGGACACGAGACTGCAGGTGTCATACTAAGAATCGGCTACTCTGTGTAGTTTGACATTGTCAATGGAGATGTACCTGTTCCCCTTTCGTCTAGGAAGAGGAGGTAAAATGACCGTTCTTGTACCCAGCACGCCAAGCACTGGAACTGGAGCTCGATAGGAGGGGCCAAATTCCTTCTTGTTCTCGACCTTCTCACGGACCAGTTCACCAACTTGGGGTAGCCAGCCGACTACCGGAATCTGCAACGCAGCATCAGATGTGGAGGGCAAAGGTTCCTATGCAAGACTGTCCGCGTCTTTTGTAGGTTCTGTAAAACATTAGAATGTTCATCTACGTCAAAGGATGCGGCAGATGCCCCATGTCTAGATCCACAAGGACCAGAACAAAAATTTTGATGCCAAAGAGCATTCCGTTTGGGGTCCGCCCACCCAGAGACCTTCCAGATTATTTAGAGCACGCTGTTCGCTATTGAGGTGGGTTAGCCAGTCTCGTCCCGTACCTAATAACTTAGCTTTCAAGGTTTGCTTTAAGTCACCGTTCATCCGCTCCACAACACTATTGCCCTCAGGTCGATATGGAGACAAAAATTTGACCTGGACCCCCAAAGAACTCATGGCATCCTTGTATGCCTTAGAGGCAAACTCTGGACCCTGGTCCGAATGGAAGGTACCACACACAAAAATTCCCACAAAGACACGCAAATCCCTTACAACAGTTCTGGAATTAGCACTGCGTTGCGGCCACACCCAGACAAAGCGCATGCAAGAATAAACTGCTACTAAGATGTACTTATACGCAGTATCAGAAGAGAAAGGACAGCAGTGATCTAGATAAACACATGCAAGTGGTTTATTAGATATGTACAACTGTGGTTGGGGTGGGCGTGTAGCAGTAAAAGGTTTAATCTGCTGACAAATGTCACATTGAAGGACATAACCACGCGTCTGTTTGTACAAACCCCACCACCAGTAACGTTGTTGTAGAAGAGAGACAGTAGCTGATACGCCGGCAGGCGATGAGGCCATCCCAGCGTGGGCTGCTGTAATCAAAGACTGCCTGCGGACCGCGCAGTGGATTAACCTGTCACCAACGTCGTTAATTCTCACATAAGGAACTTTATCAGGGCTTAAATTATAAGAGTATTTAGAAGGGAAACCTCTGGGGTAATTACTTCCCTTCTCTGTTGCGGCAATAGCTGCCAAGATGTCATCATCAATCTTACTTTTGGAACGTGTAACTGCTGCTACTGAGTATGTTGTGACTGCTTAAACCCAGATCTTTTGACTGGGTGTGAGTGTTTGATTGATTCAGGTGCTCCATCCATCACCACCCCCTTTTGTACCCCTTTTGGCCACCATAAGTGTGGCAGGGTATGCTCAGACGTGAGTCCCTTGCTCACTTTGCCACTGGATTCAAGCAAGCCGGGCTGAAGACAGCTGGAATGCCAGAAACCGGTCCTCGGAAGCTTGTTTCCGGTCCAGGGAAGACATGGCTTGGCAGTTCGGGCTGGACTATTCCCATGAGGCACAGGGTCAGACTGATTTGCATATAGCCATGTCTGAACTGGGGTGGCAGAGTAGGCTAAAGAACGGTGATGGATTAAACCCAGATCTTTTGACTGGGTATGAGTGTTTGATTGATTCAGGTGCTCCGTCCATCACCACCCCCTTTTGTACCGCTTTTGGCCGCCATAAGTGTGGCAGGGTATGCTCAGACGTGAGTCCCTTGCTCACTTTGCCACTGGATTCAAGCAAGCCGGGCTGAAGACGGCTGGATGCCAGAAACCAGTCCTCAGAAGCTTGTTTCCGGTCCACGGAAGACATGGCTTGGCAGTTCGGGCTGGACTGTTCCGATGAGGCACAGGGTCAGACTGATTTGCATATAGCCATGTCTGAACTGGGGTGGCAGAGTGGGGTAAAGAACGTTGATGTATTAAACCCAGATCTTTTGACTGGGTGTGAGTGTTTGATTGATTCAGGTGCTCCGTCCATCACCACCCCCTTTTGTGACTGCTGTCCTAGCAGCTTCATCCGCAAGACAATTGCCAACAGGGTGAACCCCGACATGCTGGTGACCCAGAGTATGAATTATAAAGACGAGTGGCAGCCGTTCTTTAATCTCAGCCACTCAAACCCAGATCAGTTTATGTTTTATTATGCGACCTTTGGAGTCACGATAATCATTTTGAGTCCAAAAGGGTAGATTGTCATTGTATGATTGATCACAGTAGTAAGAGTCACTTACGATAAGAGTAGTCACACTGGGATCTGCATACTCCAGTGCAATCATCAGACCACGAAGCTCTGCCATCGGACTTGAATTTACCATCCACCATAGTACCAACCACTATTGCGCAGGTTGAAACATATGCGTGCTTTGAACCGGTAGCAGCTTGCGCACTACCGTCAGTGTAAATGATACAATGACAATCCTCATGTGGGCGTGCAAAAACTCCTGAGTCTGCAGAGAGGAATCAAAAATGAACGTGCATCCAGAGATGTCAAGGACGTTGCCCATGGTATCCATCGCGGGTGCAAAGCCTTTGAATTTGGTACACTGGCTTTCGCCACTTCCTCTAAGGTAGGATACAGAGTAACAACCAAAATGCACTTTCCCTGCGACAGTGCACTTTCCTTAAGAATCGCCATTTGCACTGCTGTCAAAACTTTTTCCACAGTGGAAAACTGCAACTCAGCCAAAGTGTGCAAATGTAACTTGTAAGCGACAGGGACTGTGTCACCCTCATTAAAAGTGAGGTACGTGAAACCCACCGCCCCTGGTACGATTCTTATCACCAGGTTGGTGTGGTTATCACGAGTCAACAAGAATTTAGATTCTAAAAGATCAGCCAGCAAAGATTGCAAGATGGCTGAATTTTCAGGCAGCCAGCATGATTTGGAGAAAGTTTGTTGTATCAAGGCATAAAGAGGCTTGATACGCTGGGCATAATCAGGAATATAAGTACTCCCCAAAATTAAAAAAGCCCAGCAAAGATTGTAGCTTTTTCACTGTTGTAGGAGCACGCAGCAGTGCACATTTCTCCAAGAAGTGAGGAGCGAAACCTTGACCTTCATTGTTGAGCTCGTAGCCCGGGAACAACACTGTATACTCTGCAATGCGAGATTTCGCAAAGTTGAATTTATAGCCAAAATACGCAAAACGGCAAATAATGCGGTCTGCACGACACAGATGCGGCCACAATTAGTCGTCTGTGAGATAAATATCATCCACATACGAACATGCATCTGGGTCGAGTCCCTCTAAAAGAGAGACTATGCAGGTGGCAAAGACGCCTGTACTGTTTTATAGTCCATAGCCAAACAACAGAATTGGCGTTGTTTGCCACCACTGGTAAAAGCTGTCCATTGACTACTAATAGGGGACAGATTATGGCCAAAAAAACATTGGATATGTCAAGTGTGGTTTTGAACTGTTTGCGCACAAGACTATCCACAAGAGTGGAACTATGAATATTTTGTACTGCACACGTACGACAGTGTGAGTTTAAGTGGCGGTAATCCAGCATCCAAACAGTACGAGCCATCAGGCTTAGTCACAGTAAAAAGTGGGTTATTCATCAGAGACGCACACGTTCAATTACACCTTGATATTCCAATTGTTCAAGGATCTGTGCAACAGGAGCTTTTGCTTCATGCCTCATGGGGTATTGGGGTTGAGGCTGTGACATAGACCGTAAGGGAATCTCATGTCTGAGGGAAAATGTGTCCCACCCACAATGAGTATGGTATAAAGCCAGTGCAAGCGCTTTAGCCCAATGTTGTACAAAACGCATGGCCTGCTTCTTTGCCACTGTGTGTGCGAAACTAGGGAGGATTACCTCCTCCCCTTGCAAAGGCAACTAAGACAAACGGTGGGGGCCAGCCGACCTCCGCCAACAAAATGTCATAGGTAGTAGTCAGATTATCCCAGAATACCCCTTTCATTGTACGTTGTATGTCACCTTCAATTAAAAGGACAATTTCAAAAAGTCTTTCAGGGGGAGCCACTCTGGCGTCAGCTGTCTCAACTACAACACATTTATCAGTCGCTGTCACCTTCAGTAGTGGATACAGGACCTCTCGCACTATGGTAATCTCCGCCGCACTGTTCAACAGTGTCAGTGCCCATGTCAGATTCCGAAGCTGCGTTCTCACTATCGGTGGCATATCTCGCTGTTACAGCAGCAACTTTCATCTTTTGAAACTGGAGCCTTTGACGCGGTGACTCGTCCTGCTTGCCCTTTCCGTCAGCCCTGTGAGGGTGCTCACAGCTCTGTTGGGTACCCTGTCCTCTACCGCCGCCTCCTACACCGGTGGATGAGACCAATGTTTCCTGCAAAGAGCGAGGAGAACGTTGTTCAGGAACCTGAAATCTATCAGGTGACTTAATCGTAGTGCGGTTGCGCAACTCATGTGTACGCTAAGTAGAGGCAGGTGTAGGTGAAGCAGGACGGGTCCCCTGTTTCTGTTGCTGTTTCCCCTGTTTTTTATTCTTACTCCAGTTTTGTTTTGGAACCTTCTGGTGATCATATTTATGAGAAGACGTCGACTAAGTTTGCTGCTGCACTTGTTTTTTAGCAAAAAGCTTAACGCCCAAACTTTTACCTCCAATAGTCTTATAAGCCTCTGTAAAATTTTTCAGTAACTGACGGGGTTTCTTGGCTTTGGGAACATTGGGCAAATCATTAGACAAGGATTGTGAACCATGTCAAACGCACCCACGAGTCTCATTCCCAACTCTACAGCTGCCTCCGATCCATGTTCATCCTGAACATGTTTAATGACGAAGGGCAGGACAGCCATTGACGGGGTGCCGAAGCACCTAGTATAGACTGCCGCAAACATCACACCCCATGTGGTACAGTCATTTACGTCCGGCACTAAATCTTTCTGCAAATATATAGTAAGGATCCTGTGTTTCTCCACAGGAGTGGTGTTAGGAAAAACTGTCAAATTTCTCGACAAGCCAGAAAGGCATCTCATTCTTATCCTTGGGATGTTTACTCATAACCCCATTAACCATAACCAGACTAAGCTTCAGCCCGTTCGGTCCAACTGGATGCGCTGCACCACCAGGGGCCCCGCAAGGGAGGTTGCGTGAAATATAATGAACCAGACCCCTTATTACTGACACAGCAGAGACATAAAGGGGCCTTAATACAGCAGCTGTACAATTCCCCGCATTAGGGTGCGGGGTATAACCAGCTCAAACAGGCCAAGAAGTGCCTGCAATCGACAACGGTACCCTTCAGACTGCCATCAAACTGTGGGGGGGGGGGGGGGGGAACCAATAAACCAAACGTTATGCTGCCAAGCTGAAATAGGAACTTCCTGTGTCCTATATGGAGCATAATCTGCAGGCATGACAGTCAAAGTGTAAGTATGAAACACATTAGTATTAGCATCAACCGCAGGAAACGTGACCCATGAGTAAAACAGCTCAAACGGGTGCGCTGCGTCAGCAGATACAACAAAAACCACTGCCATGCCTTCCAAATAGACATTGAAATCCTGCAAATGATTGTGCACAGCCATTTGCAACTTGATTTTTCTTTAAACTCTGCAGATGCTGCGATTGAATTTCAGAACACTATGACCCACATCCAAAGATGAATGAATCTGAACCACCTCAAACTAAACCCGGGCAAGACAGAACTTATCTTGCCCGGGAAGAGTGAAATCAGTTGGGACACTCATTTTTGGCCACCTAACATGGGGGTTCCACCCACTAAATCGCCCATGGTTAAGAGTTTAGGGGTGACTCTTAGTTAAGATCTGTCACTCAAAGGTCAGATAGGGGCGGTAGTATCATCTAGCTTCTTTCAGCTTAGAAAGATAAAGAAAATAGCCCATTTTTTAACTCACTCTGCCCTGATCCAGGTAACTATTGCCCTAGGACTGTCTTGACTTGACTTCTCGAATAGTCTGTACTTAGGACTCCCAGCAGGTCAGCTAAAGAGATGGCAATTTGTTCAGAATCAGGCAGCCAGACTCATTTGTAAGCAACCTAAATGGCAGTCCATCAGACCCGGTCTAGAAAAACTACACTGGTTACCAGTGGCTCAAAGGGTTGCATTTAAGGCTGGCTGCATCATTTTAAAGCCCTGCAGAGTAAGGGTCCTAAATTCATAAGGAATTTGGTACTTAAGTATGCCCACTCACGTAACCTTCGCTCTGCTCACAAGGACTTGTTAGTTGTCCCTTTGTTTAAGAAGAAACGTCAGGGAGGCAGTTGCTTTCATTTTCTTGCTGCCTCCCTATGGAATTCTTTACCACTGCCTCTAAGACAGTGTGATTATCTTCTTACCTTTAGACACGCTCTTAAGACGTGGCTTTTTGGACACGCCTACCCTTAGAGTAGTGTGGAGTGTGCCCTCTAAAGTGCTATGTTGTGTTCCTTAAATTCCGATAGCGCCATGAAGCCCGTGGGCGTACGTGCGCTGAATAAATACATATCAACATAACATAACAGCCAAACAACTGTGAACTGGGATATCAACGGCAGCCATAATGACACAGAAAGAGCTAAGTACAATGCAATGAAATGAAGCACAACTGGGTAGTAATTCAATAGAAACCGTTTAAAAAATATCAAGCTAGAACTATGTAACTATAGGTAGGTTTATCCATCATCACTGTCAACTGGAAACAATAGTGAGGGGGTCGTGGACTGATATAAGCACTACTCGAGAGTCTCACAATAAGAGCCCCACGTGGGCGCCATGTTGCAAGGATCCTGCTCCTACACAGAACTGTGCACAGAGACTCAAAACATCAGTGAATTGTGGTGTACCAGAAACTCACTTCAGTACCTAGAGAACCCCAACCAGCTAGCATCAGTGTCACATTAGCTCTTCGTCCTATAGCAAAGTAACCAATGATTAGACAACCCAGAACATGCAACTTAGGACCAACTCAGGAATGGTGGGAAGGGAGAACACTCTTTCGTTATACTCTCATAGCAGTCCACAACAAGAGTAAATAAGAGACACAGGCAAGGTTAAAATATTTATTTTAACGACGTGCTCTCAGGTGCAGTATCTTTGTCAACATAAGCAGACATATGATTAAAAATAATATGATCAGCATTGTTACAATTCCATAAAATACAAAGGGAGAAATCATTTTACAATGATGGTGAAAACAGGTCATATAGCGCCTAGTTAAAACACCCTACCTATGTAGGAACTATGTTTATAAGCTATAGAACGTCTCTTAGGCTTGTATGGGGGACCCCATTACCCTCAGCTCAGCAAGAGTAAATCACATCAGGATCGGAAAAAGCTCTCTGCATCCCTGGAAACGCAAAATCTTCCAAGTGTGTGAAATCATGGCAACTGTGCAATAATAAAGGCGCCAGAATCTCAGTTGGCTCACAACTGAAATTTGTTGTGTCTAAAAAACTACCCGATCATTTCAAACAACAGCTACCATGTTATGATAACCTTGACGGCTTCAGCACTCACTGTGCAGACTAGAGGCACGATGTAAGTCTAGGGATGTCGAAAACAAGCTTTTTCTCATGTGCAGACATTCACGAAGCCTAACTTACAAAAACAGCTATATGCAGTGTCGTGTGCAAAAGGGGCAAAAGGTAAAATGGCGTTTAAACTTCTAATAAGCCATGCTAACATAACATGTGTTCAAACCAGGCTTAGGCCACACTACAACATATCTGCTGTGAACCACAAGGTGAGTGAGTTTATGCTATCTGCTTTCCTGCCCGTTTCCCAGCTCTTGTGCACCTTTCTGCCCTGCCCTTTGTATTTTGCCACTTCCCAAACAAACTTAATGGCAGGGGCACGGCTCAGTGGACTCATGCAGCATGCATGCTACTGATGCGTCAGTGGTGGGCCAAGGAAGCCCCCAAACATGCCCGTCGACATCTGGACCATGTCCAGCACCAGGAATGCAGGCAATCCCCTGACACATCTAATCTGCTCACTCTGCCCTGTAGAGGGAGCTTACTCAATCACCTACTGCAAATTCTCATGCACTCTGCCCGCATTTCCAACCAACACTCAGTACCCAACTCACCCACACTCACACAAGCCAACCACCCTCCCATGCTCACACAGACTACCCACTACCTGCACAGCATGCTACTGTTGTATGCATGCACCTCCTCACCTGATCACTCACCAAACACACCACACAAATATGGAACTTGTTGCACGGACATGCTCTGGACCTGCTCCTCCTCACAGAAACATGGTTCAACCCATCCTCTGCATTGTAAATTACTATAGCCTTTGCCACATGCTACAAGATTGCCAAAAAAGACCATCAGAACAAGGTCAGAGGTGGACTCACTATTATTTTCAAGAACACCATTAGCTGTACCACTCTTACCAGATAAATGGAGCACTTCACATTAAAGTTACGTAGCTCTGCAAACTACTAGGAGGAACCCTGATATACAACCAAGAGCACACAATATTTTCACCATGACTTCACAGATGTCATTGCAACCCACATTTTACACCACCACACCTTCTTCCTCCTCTTGGACCTAAACTTTCACCTAGAAGACTGCACCGACCCTAACTGGACGCTGCTTCTGGAAAACCTCAGAAACCTCTGCCTCACTCAACCAGACCCACCCATGCTGTTGGAGACCGCCTCAACCCGATTTTCTCCTCCATTAACAACATAACAGTTAACAAGCCAACCCAGATGAACTGGACAGACCACGTTGTCATCAGCTTAAACATATCCATCCCACCTCAGCAACCACCAACTCCTCAGCATCACTCAGTCCAGATTCAAGCCCAACCACAGTACATCATAGCCACAAATGACATCCACAGGATCTTTAACAGAGGTGATATGGCAGCCCTCATTATCGTAGACCTCTCAGCAGCACTCAACACGATTGCACACCTGATGCTCATCAGGTGCTTACATGAAATCAACAATCAAGGACTCGCTCTTCTCTGGATCTGCTACTGCTTAATTGAATGCAAGCTGTCAGCATGAGACCCCACTCCTTGGAAAGCTCCCAAACTCATCTGTGAGGTGCCTCGACGTAGATCCCTCAGCCCAATCCTCTTCAGCACATCTATGATCCCTCTGGCCAATGTCATCTACACCTACAACATTAACATACTCTCCTAGGCTGATGACATGCAATTCATACTCTCCCTCAAATTTGTTAACTGGATGAAAGCCAATTGTCTCAAAATCAACATCCTTAAGACAGAAGTAGTGATCTTCGGCAAAAAACATTTCACCATGGGACTCCCACCGGTGAAAAGCTGAACTTGGACCCACACTCAGACCAGGAACCTCAGAATCATCACTCTCAGCAAATTGGACATGGCTTCACAAGTTAACACTGTCACTGCTTCCTGCTTCCACACCCTGAAGATGATAAGGAAGATCCCCAAATGGCTCTGAGGCAACACCAGAAAAACATTCACCTACAACCTTTTCACCAAAAAACTAGACTATTGAACAGCCCTCTATGCTGTTATCACCAATCAACACACCAAAAAAACAACAAACTTTCCAGAATGCAGCAGCAACACATATGCCCAACCTCCCACTCAGAACTCACATCACACCAGACTTTAGAGAGTTCCACTGGCTCCCGATACATGAACGCACTATTTTAAACTATTCACACACATTCAAGGCATTATACATCTTAGCACCCACCTGCCTGGACAACCACATCCCCTACCACCAACCACCCAGGCACCCACCTCCCACAGGACTTTGACTAGCACAGATTCCACACATACACAGAACCAGAACCAGAGGATGGGCGTTCTCTTATATTTCTCTTAAAGAAGGGAACAACCTCCTACTTCACGTCAGAGCCTCCTTCCCTCTTGAAAAAAGCTGAAGACCTGGTTCTTCAAATAAACTATGCACACTAGGTTAGGCTAGACAAACTCTTACTCAGTGCCGGGATACCCTCAGGGATGAGAGTGTGTTTCACAAATACAGATAACACAACATAACAGGGAAGGGTTGATTGTGCTTATCCAGTGCCCCCTCTCGGACATGAAAAATACCTAAAGACAGAACAGTTATACAGTGGGCCTCCTGAGAACACCAGTGGGAATTGTTCCGTGAATCTCTTCTCGTAGAGCTTACCGTCACCAGGCACAGAAACATAAAAGCTGAAGGGTAGTACCAGACACACATATGCCTTTGATGGTAGGTATTAACTGTGTGAATGCATCAAGACACAACTAAAGCCTACTATAAGGTGAGGGAGTTATTGACACTGGGGAAAGCAGATATTTACAGTAGGATTCTGCCCAAAGTCTTTGGTAGAAGTAGTAGAAATATCTTTACTCGACGTTATAAAAATCATAAAAGCTCATCAAATCATACAGACATGAACAATAATATCAAATCACCCATTCGACAAATGAAATTGGTAATGCTTTTGTACATAAATTATTCCTCATACAATTTGATTGGAAATTCCCTTATTACCTAAACAAAGTGTAGATACTAGGCAGCTTCCTGAGTCTAAACTGTAATTAATGGCAACATTAATATCATTTACACTAGAAGAATACCAAGTCAAGTGTTATGTGCAACAATTTCCTCAAACACATTACTAAAAACAATTCCATTACAAAATTAAGTTTAAGCGTCTAATCAAATATATCCTTATACAAATCATCCTATCATTTAAAACTGTTATAATCTATTAAAAACTATTATATATTGATAAGCAAAATATAAAAACAAAGACATTTCAGTACATCTAATAATCATTTCAGTGTCTATTGGGTAGTTTCAACATCTTAGTTCTTAGTGTCCATATGTGTAACAGGTATCTGGACACAGTAAACATAAACCACTCAGTGCAATCACTTTTTTAAATCCTGATAATATCTTTTAAGCGGTTTGCAGCTAAAATTCTGTATATTGGGATTAATCAAACTCTTCTAATCTGAGTGTACTTTGGACAGAAGAACAAAAAATGTTCTTTAGTATCATGTTCGACCGTGCATGAGGGGCAGATGGACAAGATATTGGCACTCTTCCATTTGATGCAGAATTCATTGACTGGCAAAATGCCATACCAAAACTTCAGAAATAATTATTTTGCTCACAGATGTTCTATGCAGTTAGGATATTCCTCTGAATGCTTGTTGTCTTTGAAATCCAAAAACCTCCTTGAGAATTCCCCTGTACTTCCTTTGTTTAGCCGCATTTCATTAACATAAAGCCAGTATCTCTTTTTAAGGCTGAACAAGGTTTTTTTCTGTATGCTACTGGGGTTAGTCCAAAACTCACTTATACCCAATCTGTACAACGAACTGTTTATGTAGTTGAGCAATGGAATACTACCTCTAGTATCTAATGTCAACACATCACGTAGTGATTCCCTCATGGGGAGGGGTGAATTATTTGACCAGCCTCGAATCCAATATGCACGGGCCTAAAAGCAATCACATGTGCTAAATTTTTTAAGCCCTAAGTCCGAGCCCTAAAGGGTCAGGGGGCATTTTGAGGTAGTTCCAGGACTGATCTCATAAAGAATTTTCAGTTTTTTCAATAGTCCCTTCATTATTCTGGCCCTGCAAGTCCGCACAATACACTGCAGCTCCAATTCCCTTTGCTGGATACACTCGAATTATTGGACCAACTCGTCTATAAATTAAAATTTTCCATTTTTTAATTAAAGTAGAGGTTACATGTTGGAGCGAAAGCTGCCTTTTTTTGCAATCTGTGGGGCTCACTATAAGGAATTTGTTAGCCTAACCCCCAAATAGTCAAATTGCTTTACCTGCTCTAACAAAGTGGAACCCAGATTTATCACGGCCGTAAAAGACTTATGTGGGTTGAATACAATGAATTTTGTTTTTGTGGTATTAGTTTTTAACCCAAATTCCCTACAAGCTGCTGCAAACCAGCCTCTAGATTTTGAAGCCCCATCGGGGTCCAAGAAATAAATAGGGTATCATCGGCAAAAAGCAGTGGTGCCACTGCTTGACCAGCAGGCTTGGGGGATCACCTTTGCAATCAGTTAGAGATTCAATCAACCCATTAACGGTCTTTGGTTCACTGCCATTAATATATGTCTTTGCACTTATCACCTATTGATCACTCGGAAAGTCAGTCAATCAATCAGTGGTGCTTAGAGCATGTTTACTCATCCGTGAGGGTCTAAATGTGCGGGGGTGGCTGCTGACACGTTCAGGTGTGGAGCTTCAGTTGAAGAGCAGGTCTTGAGGTCCTTCTTGAACTGTATCAACAATGCAGATTATCTGAGGTGGAGGGCAGGGTGTTCCAGGTCTTGATGGTTAGGTAGGAGAAGGATCTTCCTCCAGTTCTGGTTTTATGGTTCCATTGGATGGAGGCCAGAGTGAGTTTGGCAGAGCGGAGTTGTCTGGCGGGTGTGTGGAAGGCGAGGCGTGGTTCAGATATTCTAGTCCTGCATTGTGGAGAGCTTTGTAGGCATTGATGAGGAGCTTGAAGGGGATACTCCTGTTGATAGATAGCCAGTGGATTTTTCGGAAGTGTTGTTTCACGTGGTTGCGGCAGAGGATGTCGAGGACCAGTCTGGCAGCAGCATTTTGGACGATCTGTAGTTTCCTGAGCTGTTTCTGGGTGTTGCCGGTGTAGAGTGCGTTGCCATAGTCCAGTTGACTGGTGATGAGTGCGTGGATGACTGTCTTTCTGGATTCTGTGGGGAGCCATTTGAAAGTTTTTTGAAGTAGGGGAAGTGTATGGAAACAGGATGAGGATACTTCGGCGATTTGTCGGTTCATTGAGAGCGAGGAGTCCAGTATGATGCTACGGTTGCGTGCGGGGTCCATATGGATGAAGGGGTTTCCTAGTGTAGTGGGCAACCAGGAGTCATTCCAGGCTGAGGGGTGGGTCCCAGGTTGAGTACTTTGGTTTTGTCGGAGTTGACCTTGATGCAGCTGTCTCTCATCCAGGTAGCAACTGCCTTCATTCCATTGTGAAAGTTGGTTCTGGTGGTTGTAGGTTCGTTGGTGATAGAGATGATCATCTGGGTGTCGTCAGCGAAGGAGACAATGTTGAATCTGTGGCTTCTGACGATGATAGTGAGGGGGTCCATGTAGATGTTGAAGAGGGTGGGGCTCAGGGCAGAGCCCTGGGGCACACTGCTGATGATCTCTGTAGGTTCTGAGAGGAACGGGGATAGTCTTACTTGCTGTGTTGGGCTGGTCAGGAAGGAGTGGATCCTGTCTAGTGCCTTGTCATGGATGCTGGGGTCATGGAGTCTTGTAATTAGGGTGTAGTAGGAGACAGTGATGAATGCGGCTGAGAGGTCCAGTAGGATGAGGGCTGTGGTTTCTCCCCAGTCGAGGAGGGAGTGGAAGTCATCACTGGCAGCGAGGAGTGCGGTCTTGGTGCAGTGGTTGCTTCAGAAACCTGATTGGGAAGTGTCCAGGACGTGGTTCCCTTCAATGAACTCAGAGAGTAGTGTGTTGATGGCCTTCTCGATGACCTCTGCTGGGAAGGAGGCAGATGGGTCTGAAATTCTTGAGGTCTGTCTGGTCGGCGGACAGTCCATAACATATGTCATTTAAGTGGACCCCAGGGGAAATTAGTGGGTACTATCCCCGCACTTCCTCCCAAGTTGTGCTTTATTGGAGATAAGGCAAGCCCCTGACTGAGATGGCGTGTTATGAAAGATGTTACCTCATTAGTGTTTGTGAGCTACCTGACCTCACATATTGCAGGACAAAACAAGTAGATGTGTATTGCAAGTACATAATTGTATCAGGCGTTAGGAAGAGCTACTGCCATATTGTTTGCATCTTGCTCTGCTGTGCCTGGATGAATACTGGGCTAAATAGGCCGTTTATTCCGCTGGGCATTTCAGTGGTGGGCTAGAGCCTACAGAGTCGTATTTTAGGACAGAATGCTGCTCCTGGTGCTTACATCGGCTCCCTGAGGTAACCTTTTTATTTGTGTTTCTATTTTACATAGCATGAACATGACCTGAGGGTGTTAGAGCACTTTACATGAGCACCAATTACATTAGATAAGGACACATTCATTTTGGTAGGTACGGGGAGATTAAATTATTTGCCCAGAGTCACAGAATGTTAAACCTACACCAAGACTTGAACCTGGTTTCCCAGTTCCAAAGTCAACAGCTCTGGCCCTTATTCTAAATCCTCCTACACAGGCAGGCA
This sequence comes from Lissotriton vulgaris, assembly GCF_964263255.1. Taxonomy (NCBI): domain Eukaryota; kingdom Metazoa; phylum Chordata; class Amphibia; order Caudata; family Salamandridae; genus Lissotriton; species Lissotriton vulgaris. Next base: position 999,256,379 of record NC_141696.1, on the reverse strand, counting down.
CTGGGATGTTTCAAATAAGAGAGAAAGAGGGGGGGAGGTAGAGAGATCAGAAAGGGGGAAAAAAGAGAGAAGGACAGATAGAATGGATGGATAGATAGAAACAGAGAATTTGTGAATCGGAGATGAAGAGATATGACAATTTTGGGCATTTTTGCAGGACTGCTTTGGTTCCCCAGATGGTCCTGTCTGAATATGATACCAGACCATCTCTTTAGTTTTTTTTTGCTAGATGCACGTTGGGGGATTTGCTGGTATTGACGCTAGAACAGAGGCACTTAGATTTATACAGGCTATTACATCTCCACAGACTATACTAAGCAAATAGACTTAGGGCCTAACTATGACTACGGCAGTCAATTGGACTGCTGTAGTCATGGTGGCGGTCCGTGTACTGCCAGACTGGCGGTCCACCTGCCATATTCTGACTATGGCTGTCAGACTGCAACAGAACGACTGCTGCCATCAGGGATCCACGATCCCTGGCCGTCTTGCAGCGGTGTGAAGCTGGTATTATGCTTGGCGGTCGGCTGCAGCATATTACTAGTTTCATAACCTCCACCGTTTTGATGACGATGAACCAACCATGAAAAGTGTGGTGGTGAGGGAGCAAAGGGGCCCTTACAGAGCCCCCTGTTGCTGCTGTGTCATGGGGTGCAGGCAGAAGGGCACATCTTGTGCCTCCTTGTATGCATGCGCCCCAGCTCCTGTAGGGCATGGACTTGACAGTCCATGCTCTGCAGGAACTGCCTTTAATGCTTTCATTGCGGTGCCTATTTCAAAGGCACCGCCATGGGACCGCCAAAGAACTGCCCTCCAGAGACTTCAAAAGTTATACTTTAGAAAGCAGTCTATTTTGGCTTTGACTGCCCCGGAGCGGGTGGTAGAGTGGAGGCCCCGCTCATAGACTGCCAAAATCAAAATAAGTCCCCGAGAAATATACCCACTTCTGTCCCCTATACCCACCAACCAGACCTATAAAGAACATTGCCACCCAAGGGGTGATTCACAGCGCTGGTAGGGATCAAGGAGTTAAATGCTCTGGGAGGGAATTAGGGGTGGAATGTAGAAGGCTGCAAGCTGGATGATATGCTATGCAGTGATGTCCAAGAAATTGTACACTACAACCAGACATTGTTTAAGCAACAATTGCACTGACGGACTAGAGCAAAATGATATTTTCAAAGATTGACAATTACATTTGACACTGGTCTGTTGGTGCACATTTGCGTGAAAATGAGCTCAGCAACTGGTGCAAAATAGCTTGGCCATCAAGGACATGTATTTAATTTGGTCTATCACAATTTACAGGATTTTCTGGGGCCAATTAGCTCTTAACATAGTCCCCAATTCCAGGAATACTACAAGACTAAGCCAGATTTGTTCATAATATATTATTTTTTAAGTCAGGCCCAAATGTTTTTATGTCTCCTGCGTCTCTCTGCCCACCCCCTCCATTTGTAACCAAAGGCTTCATATACTCTAATCAGCGGTTTAAGTCTACATTTAAACTAAGGCCAATAGCATCCTTTTTAGTGTGTGAGAAATAAGCGTAGGAGTAAATTGTGTGTGTGTTCCTTTTCATCTAGCATGATATCAATAGTTCTTCGCTGCCAGGAAAACCAGCTATTGACATTTTTAACATGCATTGTGCTGGCCAAAAGAATAATGTGCTTTTAATGAACATAAGCTGCTCTCGGTTGCTAAATGCCTAACCAATTTAAGTGTGAAGCACATATCCCTACCTGCCTCTATGGAGTCTGTTGACCAACGTTTAGTTTATCTCCGCCTCGGGGACTGGATTTCAACCACTCACCCAACACAGAATCAACAGATACTATTAACTAAACAGAGCTCAGCTGCAATATTTGTTCTCCCTCGGTCCAGCGAGTTTACTTTTCAAACAGTACAATGGTAGTTGACTGTCGTTCCCTAGGTTAAGAGAAACGAAAACCGAGCTCATTCTCAGCTTTTTGCTGATAATGCTATCTTGGTTCCCAACAGTTCGCGATGTTTTCCCTGGGGAATGTACAGTAAGTATACTGATCGTCCATGTGTGTGAATGCGCTGACTTTTTGATTATTACAAGTGGACATAGGTTTGCAATGAAAACGGGTTTTCCTCATATGGAGTTTGAAGAAAAAGCGCCTTATAGTATACCTGAAATTAATGACTTGTAGATATAAGGTATTTTTTTTTCTTTTGTAAAAGTCATTTTTGAAAGAAACATTTTATCCCAGAATGAGTGAAAGAAATTGTAAAATGTGCATTATAGAAAAGATAGGTCTTAAGTTAAATGATATTGATACTTAACCAGTAGATTAAAACCCTGCTTTCCCTAATATGGCAACGGAACTTCGAAGTCAATTGATTTGTTATTTTTTTATGCACAGTTGCCAAAAGGTATTCCTCACAATACACAGTGACACTCACTCAAAACACTGACAATAATTAAGTTTTTCTCCCTCTGATGCAAGGACCATGTATGATGGAAACTAAAACACTGAAATGGAATTTGAAATTGGCTGAAAACATGTTTAAAGCTTTTTAATATATACCATTCACTGAACTTCAACAACACTAAATAAACAGAATGTTCTAAATGTCTCCTCTCCTTATCAACAAAACACTGTGCGGGAACGAAATGTCAGATAAAAGAATCTGAAATTAGACATCACATAAATTAAGCATTTCTGTGGAATTTGATTGCAGTGTATTCTGCTTTTTATTACACTCTGCGAGGCCTGGGTGCTGACATGTTTGTGTTCACGTGGCGATGGGGAGGAAAGCCAGGAACAGTTAATACATTTTCTACACCCTGCAGGCTGCAACACCTGATGGGTACGAAGGACAAACATATGAGTGAAGGAAACCTGCCTGGCTTGCTATTTCCTTTACAGCATCCATGTTATTGAAAGCATATATTAAGTATATGGAAATCCCTGCATGGCATAAGTCCCAAATTCATTAAAAGCCTGATATTCAGGCACACTCACGTAACCTACGCTCTGCTCACCTCTCACTCCTCACCACCCCTGCTTTCAAGCGGTACGTCAGGGAGGCCGAAGATTTGCTACCCTTGCCCCCAAACTCTGGAACTCCCTCCCGTTGGAAATCCGGTCCTGCACTGACCTTCTGCAATTCAGGAAGTCCCTTAAAAGATGGCTATTTGCACAAGCCTACAATTAATGTCGCTGCAGGCAGCGTACAGAGCCTTCACAGCGCCATGAAACCACCTGGTGTACGTGTGCTTTATAAGACATTTTTAACATCAAAATTAACATTAGACAAAATTCAACTGTAATAAATTACTACAGTAGAGTAGTAGTGCTATTTCAGTATTACAGATGTGTGGTAACAATTAATTGGGTACAGGAAAATTATATAAAAGTTTCCATATATGTAAAGGAGGTTTCCTAGTGTTGAATAAGCATATCAGTGCCACCTTGATAAAATCCCTTCCAGTCCCTGCTGCAAACCAAGACAAATTATAGCTCGCACCCTGTTTACAGCGAGATGAACTTAAAATAGAGTACTTTCACCAACCTGCCTAAAAAAATCTTTAATAGTCCTTTGGCACATGGTGATATTTATCTTTATTGTTAATTAACACTTATATAGCACAGTCTTCCCTGTTGCGCTACATCAGATAAACCTGGAGACATCAGTCACACCCAAACCTCCTTCTTACTCCAGCTCTCCCCACTCCCTTCACATCAACACTCTACCTAAGGTAATGTTGTTGTGCTATCATTACAATATATTGCCACTCGTCTCTGAACAGACTGTGAGATTCAGGAGGTTAATGTCCTGCATAAACTACGCATCGCATATAGGGCCACTGGCATTATGCAGCAGTGGATGACCAAACAGTGGGTTAGGATTGACTAAACTATGTGGCAAAAAAGAATTGCGGCCGCATTGTGCTTCACAGATATGTCAGTGTTATCTGCAATTTGGTATTTTGACCTACATTGATACAAAAACGGATACCAATGTTATGCAACATACAAAGGATCCTTAAGAGAGATAAAAATTGACATTAACCAGATTCTATTGACAATGGAATTCAGTGGCTGTCAGAAAGTGGATTACTGAGACAGGGGGTCCTTATCTATTTAATAAATACACTTTTGTTATTTTGCAACCTGAATCTCAGAGAATTTCAGCTCAACTTCAGGTAGCAAAGACAGAAGCATTAGGCAATTCTTCAAAGAAATATGTGGTAAGTTCAGTCAAGCAGGCCCAACAATTTCAAAGCACATAGAAAAAGTAAAGTGCTATTGAAAAACAACAGTTCACATTTGACGAAACCTAGGTGCAATTTCAGACCGACCATAATGGAGTAGAGGTAAGGTATACCAAGCGAGTCATCCTAACTGAAGCTTTTACCTTAGGACTTCATGTCTGATCAAAACTATTCAGGGGGTCAAGGTCGAATGTGAAGGGCAATGATGGTGCTTTGAATTTGGATACTTCGTCAATGAGTTCCCTTTGAAGCGGTTGGGTTTGGCTCCAGAATCTCAGAGTGAGAGAAAGCTGGATTTCATAGCTGCTGAGTTTGCTTCCTCACTGTGTAGATGTTCTGCTTTGTTCAGGCCTATTGTTTTACATTCAGATTTAAGATTTGATTTAGAGTTTGGGGTTGTGATGCGAGTCACAAACATTTATGATATCCCGACGGTCATATTACAAGTGCCATACCATATGATGCACTTGAAATATTGTAGATGGAATGTTTGTCGCTTTTGTGACAGAGTATCCCATCAAAGAAACACTAAATAAAGCCCTTAGTCACATTTTCAGTTCTAGAAAATCCTCCAGGGTTGCAAGGCTGGAAATTGTAACCTGGCAGACCTCCATGAGGCTGGACACTTTTTCCATGCGGGCCAGGTGAACATATTTTCTGTGTGTAGAAAAAAGCTTACAGAAGGATGAGCCTGTTTTTCTTGTATGCCTTGGGCAAAATCTCACTGGGCAAGCCTCAGCAACTAGTCCCATTTCCCTGGACAGTAAAAAATCCCGCCTTTGTACTCTTCTTTGCTCGGGGGAGCTTCTTGTTGGCCCATAACCACTCCCTCACGTAGACAGCAAAGACATTGCGTGAGGCAAACTGGACCAAAGCTGTATTCAACACGAACCAAACCAACTCGAGCACTTTTCGGATCTTATAACCTGAACAAGCCAACTAAAATCTTGCATAGCTCCAGTGTACAAGAAGAGAACTGAACAGACTTTATGGTAAAAAGATTTGAAGGGAAAATGCTTTCAGAATTATCTGGACCACAGCCATTGGAACATCAATTAAATAACGATTACAAGATAGGTAAGATGGCCTCAGCAACAGCAGAACAGCCAAAAAGTAAAGACTCTGCTCAAAAATTCTCAATTGATGGCACTGTTGACACAATAAAAAGAGGAAGAAGCATTGGGGCACCAGGTCCCAATGGCCTTCCCCCTGCAATATTCAAAGGAGAAATACAATTCTGGGGTACACAAGTTTTAATGTTGTTAAATGAAACAGAATTATTGGGCAGTATCCCTCCAAGCTGGCATGGCTCCCTATTAAATCCAATTTACAAGGGGGGTGACCGAACAAACCCAGTAAACTACCGACTCATTGCACTACTTGACGTTGAAGCAAAATATTAAACTCCCATGATTCTGGCAGACCTAACTGAGTGGTCAGAGAAGCAGACCTGATCCCAGCCAATCAAACTGGATTCAAGGAGCCAGAACTACCATATATATACTAGCAGTATCTCAGATTGCTGAAAAATGTAGAAAGGGAAAGGAAAAGATCACACATCTGCTTTATCGACCTATCGACCTAAAGACATCCTTCAACTGCTTGGACCAACACAGGCTGTGGAAAAAGATAAAAGACTGGAATATCCCAGGAAAAATATCATGAGGAATAATTCAACTATATACCAACACCTGGGTTAGAGTCAAAGTAGGCGATGGGACAAAGGTCTTAATAAGATCCTAACAAATACGGGATTGAGACAAGGATGTGTACTGGTCCCCCACCTATTTAATCTGTTCATGAGCGGCTTAGCTGAAAGGTTGTATCAAACTAGCACTCACCCCCCATGACTAGGGTCCCTAACATTGTCACATCTCGCTTATGCTGATGACGTTGTACTAATGAGCCTCATCCAGGTAAGCCTCCAGAGGGTGCTGACAGAAATGCAGAAGTACCTAGCAATAAATACATTGGAAATCAACATAAACAAGATGAAAACCATGCTGATCTAAATCAGATGTTATAATAATAATAATAAAGGGGCTTGTAAAGCGCATGGTGACGCCATCCCGGCGTGTCCCCGCGCTGTGGAGAAAAGTCAGGGCCAGGAGAAGGGCTTACAGGGAAAACAGATGGGTTTTTAGATTTTTCCTGAAGGTGGACTCTGAGTCCGCTAGCCTGATGCACATGGGGAGAGAGTTCCATTCCCTGGCGGCCATTACACGGAAGGAGCGACCACCCATTCTGGCTTTTTTGAAACGGGGAATTTTAAGCAGTCCAGTTCCCCCAGAGCGAAGAGTTCTGTTAGGCTCATAGGATATAGCCAGATCAGTCATGTAGGGGGGAGCTTTTTTTGAGATGATCCTGTAGCACATTAAAAGTGCTTTAAATAGGACTCTCTTATTTATGGGAAGCCAGTGCAGAGTGGCTAGAGCTGGTTTAGATGGTGCTCTCTTAGGAAGTCTGAGGACTAGGCGTGCTGCTGTATTTTGGAGTACTTGGAGTCTCCTGATGTTTTTTTGCGTTGTTCCAAGCAGAAGCACATTGCCATAATCTATCCTCGAGGTCACTAGAGCTTGGGTCATAGTGCGCCTGGCTTCAAGAGGGAGGAGGTCTAGGGTACGGTTTAGGGTCTTCATGACCCCAAAGCATTTCCCTACCACTTTGTGCACATGGCTATCATAGGAGAGTCTGGGATCAACCCAGATCCCCAGGTTCTTGGCTGCTTTGCAAGGGGTGGGTAACGGCCCCAGACATGATGGCCACCACTCCTTGGTCCAGCTCGTGTCCCTGCCTCCAATTACCAGCACCTCCGTTTTTGAGCCATTGAGCTTCAGGCAGTGCTGGGTCATCCATCCTGCCAGAGCCTGCATGCAGGTTTTAAAGTTGTTTGCAGAAATGGAGGGGGCTTGGGATAGGGAGATGAGAAGTTGGGTATCGTCGGCATATGAAACTAATTCAATGCCGAACGATTGGACCACTTCAGCCAAGGGGGCCATGTACAGATTGAACAGGGTAGGGCTCAGGGCAGTATGTTATGTTAAAAATTCTTATACCGCGCACGTTCACCGAAACGGTTTCTTGGCGCTCATAACAGATGCGGAGGACAAGGGCAGAAGTTTTACTCAAATGCAGCTGTGAAGAGGAACGTCTTCAATGTCCTGCGAAAACATTCATAAGAGGGACAGTGGCGGAAGGAAGAAGGGAGGGAGTTCCAAAATGTGGGGGCTAAAAAAGAAAAACGGAGACCACCATGTTTCTTACGATGGATTTGGGGGATGCACAAGAGATTATCAGCAGAGGAGCGTAAATTACGTGTTGGTATGTACCGCTTTAAATTGGAGGAAATGAAGGCAGGTGCAAGATTGTAAAGGGCTTTGAAAATAGTGCATCCAAGTTTAAAGGTGCAACGTTTGGCCACAGGAAGCCAGTGAAGGCTCCGTAATAGCGGCGAAACGTGCTGGTGCTTAAGCTGGTGGAATACTAAGCGGGCGGCCTGGTTTTGTATCAGTTGTAGCCTCTGGAGCTGGTAGGCGGGGATCCCCACGTATAGGATGTTGGCAAAGTCAACCCTGGAGATAACAAGAGCCAAGATGACTAAGATGAGTGCATCTCTGGTGAGAAATCTACAGATTTTACGAATCCTGCGCAGGTGGAAAAAGCAGGACGATGTAACCGCAGAGATCTGAGACTTCATAGATAGATCTCCAGAGATGACTACACCAAGGCTTTTCACAGAGTTGACAGGTTGGGGGGGAACCCCAAGTGAGTGGGGCCAAAAACTGTAGTTCCAAGGGTTGGCCGGCCCGCCCACCAGCACAAGTTCGGTCTTTGTGGGAGTTAGCTTGAGCTGGCTGTGAGCCATCCAATCAGAGATGTCTAACATGGTAGTTTGAAAGTCTGTGTGGGAGGAGGGAGAGGTATCAATAGGGAAGATCAACTGCAGATCATCTGCATAATTGAAAATTGTTGCTGAGGATTTGCGGAGGGAAACCATAAGGGGTTGCATATACAAATTAAAAAGGAGAGGGGATAGTGCTGAGCCCTGAGGGACTCCGCAGGAAAGAGAGGAAAAAGGAGCAGAGAAGGGAAAGATGTACGGCTTGGGAGCGCTTGTCCAGGAAAGATCGGACCCAATCAAGGGCCACGCCCTGGATGCCGGCGTTAGTGACACGGTCGATCAATATAAAGTGATCGACCGTGTCAAAAGCCGCCGACAGGTCTAGCAGGACGAGGGCTTGAGAGATGTTGTTGTCAGCCCCAGTTCTTAGAGTGTCCATGACGGCAGCAATGACTGCCTCAATAGAGTGAAGGGGGCGGAAACCGGCCTGCTGGATTAAACTGTAAACTCAAGATCAGGTTGAACGGCTAGATGCTGCAGGATGTTTCAAACTGCAAATATTTAGGAGTCTACTCAGACAACAGATTCAACCAACAAGCATAAAGAAACTTTAACACTCTAGCAAAAAAACTGGAATGTCCGTTGTTTAAGCCACTACCAGCAGTGATTGCACCAAGGCTCCTGCCAACATTATCTTATAGCATCATTGCTCAACACGGAAAATATTCTGCACTACTAAACAAACTGCAAGTTACCACCTATAAACGAACCTTCCAGCTGCCAAAAAGTGTATCACCAGCTCAGGTGCGTCGAAATTTAGACTAATAAAAAAATCCCTAGGATGGATGTATTTGACTGTAAAAGCTGGTACAAAATAAAACTTAACCAAGAACAATGTAATATCAGCCAAGCACTTTGGATGGAAGTTGAGCAAGATAAATATCAATGTCCTCCAAAACACCAAGACAGAAGACCTGTGGAACAAAAGTCTGTCCTTCTCAGTATTCCGCCAACAAAAGGGCTTCAATCTTTAGTAGAAGACAAACCCACATTCAGCAGGCAAACACATGCATGGATGGTAATCAATAACTACAACTCTTTAAAACAAGCACCTTACTTAAGCACCACATTTTCTGTCTTCTTCCATAAGAAGCGATTGATGGCTCACCGGTTTGGTGAACTACCAACAACAGCAGATCAACCAAGCTGGAAATATAATGGCCCTATAACATGTAAATTTTGTTGTCAAACAAAAGAGGATTTTATTCTCTTGATCTGCACCTGCACATACTTTCATGCGGCACAAGTCACTTTACTGCAGCCTGACTTTAAAAAGAGGAAAATTACTCAGTTCCTTAATCCATCTTACACTCAATTAAACTGTAAGTTGATAAAGTATTTAAAGTATCATGAATTAGCCTTAAAATATATCCTAGTTCAGTCAACGTCATAAACAAAATTATTTTGTACTACTCTGAGCTGTGATTTTAATTCTTTTTTAAGGAAGTTATATTTGCCTAATGATTTTAACACACACAAAGAAATGTCTATATGCAACATTGTCAAGGTTTTGATTAACCAAACAATAAAGTTTCTTCTTCTTCATCTTCTTCACTCCCTCAGTTAGATTAGCTAAACTACCCTCTACCAGGGGCAGAACCATCTCACTCTATGCTGGGGTTGATTCAAAGTGTCTATCAGGGCTCTAGGAATGACTGGTAGACCCATTTAGGATAAGCAAAGTAGAGCAGGAAGTGTTCTGGCTGTCCATTGTTCTGTCAGGTGTCCTTGCCTCATCAATTGTAAAGCTGTTTCTCCAGTCTCATGATTCCATGTTCCTCCCCCTTTACACCCTCACTATCTGTTTATCATACTATCTGTATCTCAGAACACTATTGCTCAGCTTTACCATTTTTAACTGTTTCCCTTAACTTGACACAACACTCCTTCTCTCTTTTCCTTTTGCGCTTTTCTTCTCTCAATCTATTTACCCCGTTATCCTCCAACCTTCCCTATTGCTGTCCTCTCTTTCTCATGTCTTCTTCCTCTTCCCTAGATTTACAACACCTACGTTATTATGAAATGTTGGTACTTTCCTCATTATGTAAAACATACTACTGGCTGGAGTATGTTGTTGCGACAAAACTCAACTTTGGACAGGCCAATCGATACTATGGGTAATTTGCCTTATTTTATATTTGCCTATTTTGGCACATGTTGATGAATGATAAAAAAATAAAGAAAACATTTCCAGTTTACAGTAGAAATTGTTTCATAACCTTTTTCTTTTTTAAAGTTCCTGAAAAAGAAGGTTGTAAAATCTATATACTGAGTTAATATGAAAGTTTTTCAGGCAATTGTTGTGCAGGCCATTTTAAAAGTATGAGTCAATGAAACACTAATGTTTTGAAAAATGAATTTTTCAGAATGTTGTGCTTTTAACATTTCCTAATTTTTTGTAGTTTGAATGTAGTGCTTTTTTGCCTCTCGTGGCTTTATTTTTTGTTTTTCTCAAAATAGCTTCTCTCTGACATAAACTAGGTGATACTTTTGAATAGGTATCTGAAGGAAAAGTAGTATGTTTTAAGAGGCAACAGATTCATTTTAAAACATGTCCAGCTATATCACATTATTTAATTCAAATTTAAATGTAAGGTACTTATTTTGCTTTTTTTCAATCGCAAGTACAGGAAATCATTTGATAAAAAAAAGTACATTGCGAAGAAAAGCTGCACTTGCACTGAGTACCGGAGTATCAATGTCGAGATTTCAGAGGGCCCATGTAGCCAAATTTTGAAATGAAGTCCAGCCCATAAATATGCATGAATATGCATGAAATGTGCAAAGATTATACAGTTTCAGGGTAAAAAATAATTGTCTACAGTCAGAAGGAAGAGGAAGAAAAAAACAAGATCATACAACCACCCCCACTCTCCAAACAATTCAGTGATAACAAGGATTGGCAAAGCCAATAGGTCTCGGCCATCCGAGAGCTATTGGTGTTGTGAATGACAATGTCTTTTAGCTATGTGTTATGGAGTGAAGTGGATGTTTGTGGTGTGGAGTGGAATAATGTGGTTTGGATTGGAATTGTTTGTTGTGGAAATGTGTGGTGTGGAATTGTGTTGTGTTTGGTGTGAATGTGTGTTGCAGAATTATATGGCATGATGTGCAGTGATATTATGTGGATAGTATTTATGGGGTTATCAAGTGTACTAGAATTGATTAAGCCCGGGGCTAAGGATGACGCTGTAATGCTCAGAAACTAATCTTGCATAATTTACTACAACTTTTCTGTCAAAGCAAGCTTGATGGCCTTACAACTATAGCCCTGAGCATTTGTCCATCGGAAGCAATTCAACGAGCTGAACATTTTGTCTGGGCATTGCAAACACTGGTGCAATTCCACATTGCACTCCTTGTAAGAGGCTTGGCAGCAGCATCAGTAGGGGGACCGTTGAGATGATAAGGGCTCCAAGTTAAATAGTGGCAGTGCTGCTATATTCACATATAACATGTTGGTTGAGAGAAGCAACCAGGAGATTTAAAAGAATAGAGGGGTGGAGAGGAAGGAAAGAAGAAAAGAACTTGAAATCACATGTACTCTTAAGGAGGGTCTAACTATAAAGAACCAGATGATTTCTAGCCTAGGCTTAAAAAGTGGACTCTTCATCTCGCACCGCAGACTTGTATGCGAGGCGGGTCCCCATGGTGAGAGGAAATCTACCGTAGTATTTTAAAATGACACCGCGTGCAGTCAACCATGCGCATGTGACTCAAATGGGCCTCCGGTGGGTATGTTTATGACATTGTTATGAATTCCTCCCTAGTTGGACTGGAAAGCAGTATAGGCGTTGTTTAGCATTTAAACGTGTTTGCTGGAGTGAAGAAAATCAGGACCAATCATGTGAATGGCTTTTCAACAAAGAAGAAAGTAGTTAGTAAACCATGCCAAAATGGGGACCTACGGATGGTACTTAGTCCCTGCTCTCGGGGATGGCTAAAATAAGGAAGAGGGATGACAATGCATGCCATGGCAAATTGGGAGAACTGATAGGAGTGTGACGATGGAGCCAGAAAATGAGAAGCAATGGGTGTCCTGTAATCCCACAAAGTATGTACAATATGTCTCAAGAGACAGCACATGCAATGTCTAGCCGAGACCTACAAATACCCCCATCTGTGAATGCTAGCTCTGCCTTTGCAAACTGCCATTTTAAAGAGACAAGGGAACCCAGGAAATCAAAAAGGGGGCTCAATCAATCAATACATTTATAGAGCACGCTACTGACCCGCGAGGGTCTAAAGGCGCTGAAGGGAGAGGGGGGGGGGGGCGCTTCTGCTCAAATAACCAGGTCTTGAGGTGTTTCCTAAAGGTGAGATGGTCCTGGGTCAGTCGTAGGTGTGCGGGGAGGGAGCTCCATGTCTTGGTGGCCAGGTAGGAGAACAACCTTCCTCCGGTGGTGGCTCTGCGGATCCGTGGGATGGTAGCGAGGGCGAGGCTGGCAGAGCGGAGCTGCTAGGTAGGAGAGTAGAACGAGAGGCGGTTGTTGAGGTATTCGGGGCCCATGTCGGGGAGTGCTTTGTGTGCGTGGGTGAGGAGCCTGAACGTGATCCTCTTGCTGACAGGGAGCCAGTGCAAGTTTATCAGGTGGGCCGATATGTGGCTGTGGCGAGGGATGTTGAGGATGAGTCGTGCGGAGGCGTTCTGTAAGCGTTGAAGTCGTTTCTGAAGTATGGCTGTGGTTCCTTCATAAAGGGCGTTCCCGTAGTCCAGTCGGCTGGTGACAAGGGCCTGCGTAACCGTCTTTCTGGTTTCTGTGGGGATCCACCGGAAGATCTTTCGGAGCATGCACAGGGTGTTGAAGCAGGAGGATGAGATGGCGTTGACTTGTTTGGTCATTGTGAGTGAGGAGTCCAGGATGAATCCTAGGTTGCTTGTGTGGTCCGTGGGTGACGGTGCGGTGCCCAGCGCTGTTGGCCACCAGGAGTCGTCCCATGCGGATGGGGATTGTCCGATGATGAGGACCTCCGTTTTTTCTGAGTTCAGTTTCAGCCGACTGAGCTTCATTCATCCCGGGACATCCTTCATTCCTTCCTGGAGGTTGGTTTTGGCGGTGGTTGGGTCTTTGGTGAGGGAGAGTATCAGCTGGGTGTCGTTGGCGTAGGAGATAATGTTGAGGTTGTGTTTGAGTGTGATGGCGGCGAGGGGGCTCATGTAGATATTGAAGAGGGTTGGGCTAAGTGAGGAGCCTTGGGGTACGCCGCAGATGATCTTGGTGGCCGTGGAGTGGAACGGCGGGAGGTGGACTCTCTGGGTTCTGTTGGAGAGGAACGAGGTGATCCAGTCCAGCACTTTTCCTTGGATCCCAGTGTTGTAGAGGTGGGTTATTAGGGTGCGGTGGTGGACAGTATCAAAGGTGGCTGAGTGGTCTAGAAGGATGAGGGCGGTTGTCTCCCCGTTGTCCATCAGGGTCCTGATGTCGTCGGTGGCTGCGATGAGGGCTGTCTCTGTGCTGTGGTTGGCTCGAAATCGGATTGGGATGGGTCGAGCAAGTTGTTTGCCTCGAGGAATGCAGTCAGCTGTTCATTGACGGTGTTCTCGATGACTTTAGCCGGGAAGGGAAGAAGAGAGATGGGGCGGAAGTTCTTGAGGTCTTTAGGGTCAGCTGTGGGTTTTTTCAGAAGGCGTTGATCTCTGTGTGCTTCCAGCTCTCTGGGAAGGTGGCTGATGCAAAGGAGTTGTTTATGACGTTCCGGAGGTGGGGTGCAATGATGGCGTCTGCTTTGTTGTAGGTGTGGTGGGGGCATGGGTCAGAGGGAGATCCGGAGTGGATGGTGTTCATGACGTGGGTGGTGTCTTCTGTGCTGATGGGGGTTCAGTTGTTTAGGGTGGTGGTGGGGGTCGTTGGTTTGGAGACTGGAGGCGGAGTCTGGGCATCAAAACTGTTGTGTATATCTGCGATCTTGCGGTAGAAGAACGTGGTGAGGGAGTTGCAGAGGTCTTGTGATGGTGTGATGTCGTTGTTGCTGGCGTTGGGGTTGGAGAGCTCTTTTACGATGCTGAAGAGTTCCTTGCTGTTGTGGGTGTTGTTGTCCAGCTGCTCTTTGAACGATGTCCTTTTGGTGGTGCGGATCAGCTTGTGGCGTTCTTGAGGGCTGTCAGGTTTTCTGTCGTCCGTTCTTGGCGCCAGGTTTTTTTGAGAGTGCTGCATGATTTCTTTGAGTCTTTGAGGGCGTCGGTGAACCATGTAGTTTTCCTGTTGCAGTCTTGCCTGAGGGGGTTCTTCAAAAGAGCGAGGTTGTCGGCACAGTTGGTGATCCACTGTGCGAGATTGTGAGCTGCGTTGTTGGTGTCGGAGGTGTCTGCTGGTGGGTTCTGGCTCGGTGATGTGGTAAGCTGGTCTGTGGTGACTTTGCTCCAGCATCTGCAGGGGATCTGTAGCGTGCAGTGGTGTGTTGTAGTCTTCTTGTAGGTGAAACGGATGCAGCTGTGGTCGGTCCAGTGTAGTCTGGTGGGGTGTCTGAAGGAGACGTGGTTGCTGGCGGAGAAGATGGGGTCCAGTGTGTGGCCGGCGTAGTGGGTGTGGGTGTTCACTAGTTGCTTGAGTCCGAGGTTGGCGAGGTTGTCGAGCAGGGTGGTAGTGTTGCTGTCGTTGTTGTTCTGCAGGTGGAAGTTCAGGTCCCCTAGGAGGATGTATTCTGGTGAGGTTATTGCGTGCGGGCTGACGAAATCGGTGATGGTTTCGCTGAATTGTGTGCTCGGGCCCGGGGGGCCTGTAGATGAGGGTTCCTCTGAGTGTGGTTTTGGGGTCAGTGTGGATCTGGAAGTGTAGGTGTTCAGCGGTGGAGAGTGTGTCTTCGGCGTTGGTCGTGACGCTGATGGTGTTCTTGTAGATGTGTGTGATTCCTCCTCCGGTTTGGTTGACCCGGTCTTTCCGGGTGCTTTTGTAGCCGTCGGGATGGCTATGGCGATGTCGGGGGCCGAGGAGGCGCTCATCTAGGTTTCCTCGAGTAAGGCGACGTCCAGTGCTGTTGTGTCGAGGAGGTCCCAGAGTTCGATTGCGTGTTTTTGGACGGAGCGGGTGTTGAGGAGGATGCACTTGTTGTTGTGTTTGTTGTTGCTGCTGGGTTCGATGGCGGGGTGTAGGTTGGGAGGCAGGTGAATTTGCAGGCTTAGCAGGTGAAGGGTCTGTGGGTTTGTTTTGGGGTGGCTCGGTAGCAGGCGGGTGGTCGTCCGGTGTTGAGTGCGTTTAGGGTGGTGGTGTTGTATCTCTGTCGGGTGCCCTGGCTCCGGTGAGGGCCAGGGGTACTGGCACTGGGCGCGGTCCAGGTGCGGACGGGCGCAGACGGGCTTACCTTTGGCGCACCATCGGCGCGCCAGCTGCACGTCCGCTGCGCTGCAGCCGCGCGGCCTCCGAATGAGGAGCTGTGGGAGGGAGGAGCAGCTGGGAGGCGGGAGCAGGGCGGCTAATGGGGCAGCGGGGGGTGGTGCCACAGGGACGCAGTGGCGGAAAGAGGGAGGGGACACAGAAAAGAACGGGGCAGAGGGGGCACAGAGGGCGCAACAGTGGGGCAAAAAACTGCGAGACAACAGTAAAAACAGTAAACAGTAGAGATGGTAAAAATACAGTCAAAATACAGTAAATACAGTAAACAAAGGGCAGTGAACCAGTAACAACGGGCAGGGACTCACACAGCAGTCCGAGGCAGCGGCAAGAGCGAGGCGGGGGCAGGCGTCACAGAAAGACCGTGTGGCGACTGGTGGGGCGACCTGCCTGCGGACAGGGTCAAAGGTCGCTCCCTTCACTGCCGCGCGGCCTCCATATGAGGGGCTGTGGAAGGGAGGAGCAGCTGGGAGGCGGGAGCGGGGAGGCGAATGGGGCAGCAGGGGGCGGGGACGCAGGGACGCAGCGGCGTGAAGCAGGAGGGGACACAGAAAAGAACGGGGCAGAGGAGGCATAGAGGGCGCAACAGTGGGGGGGAAAATGGCGAGACAACAGTAAAAACAGTAAACAGTAGAGACGGTAAAAATACAGTAAAAATACTGTAAATACGGTAAACAAAGGGCAGTGAACCAGTAACAACGGGCAGGGACGGCTCTAGGTTCATGGCGGGCCTGGGCAGGGAGCATAGGTAGGGGGCCCCGGAAGAGGGGGTCCGGGCAGGGCGGAGCGCGGAGGCCAGTAAAAAGGGAGGGGTTAGCGTGTTTGGAAGTGGAACAGAGCCGGAGGCCGCCAAATCCCTGACAGGGGCCACCACGCAAATATGTATCAATCCTCAGAGGATTATTAAATTAAAGATATATATTGGCGTGGTGACTCCTGGGGTTTGGTGGCCCTGTGCAGGTGCACAGCTTGCACATGCCTAAGGCCGCCCCTGCAACGGGCAGGGACTCACACAGCAGTACGAGACAGCGACAAGAGCGAGGCAGGGGCAGGCGTCACAGGAGGACCGTGTGGCGGCTGGGGGGGCGACCTGCCTGCAGACAAGGTCAAAGGTCACTCCCTTCACTGCTGCGCGGACTCCATATGAGGGGCGGTGGGAGGGAGGAGCAGCTGGGAGGCGGGAGCGGGGCGGCGAATGGGGCAGCGGGGGGCCGGGCCGCAGGGACGCAGTGGCGGGAAGCGGTAGGGGACACAGAAAAGAACGGGCAGAGGGGGCATAGAGGGCGCAACAGTGGGGGGAAAACGGCGAGATAACAGTAAAAACAGTAAACAGTAGAGACGGTAAAAATACAGTAAAAATACGGTAAATACAGTAAACAAAGGGCAGTGAACCAGTAACAATGGGCAGGGACTCACACAGCAGTCCGAGGCAGCGTCAAGAGCGAGGCGGGGGCAGGCGTCACAGGAGGACCGTGTGGCGGCTGGGGGGGCGACCTGCCTGCGGACAGGGTCAAAGGCCGCACGGTTACAAGCAATTAGGAAGGAGCAATGGTCCCTTTCAAACAAGGCCATACAAAGCAATAATACACAGTGATGCAATGATATCCATGTTCATGAAATCCAAATGAAATTCTAAGTTTATTACATCCCAAAAAAATAAGAAAGTTATAGAAGTCGAACAATATGCCTAAGAAGATGCCTGCTGGAAGAAAAGAAAGAGAAAAGAGACAAAAGAACAAGGACAAAAAAGGGGAGAGAGAGGTGTTACTCATGAAGCATAGTTGGAGTCGTGATAAACCCACATGCCGTGATTAGAACATGCATGGAAGGTTCAAGAGAATTGTGATCTAATAATAACATGCTGGATTGTGTATAATGAGTACAACAACAGATAAAAAACCAGACCAAGTAGTGATGCAAGTATCCACTATAGTAAGTAAGATCAGGATTGTAGACTAACCATGTTGCAGAAGACATAGGTTATGCCAAGAAGCGGCTTAAGGAATTTCCAAAAGAGACCTAATCAAAATGAATAGTAACACAGTTAGGTCAAAATAAGTAAGGAAAAATAATTAATTTACACATATCGAGATACCAGCCAGGAAATTAAAGACTTGCCAAATATGAAATTAGTGCCAATCCACAGTAGTGAGGTTGGGTGATCAATTTTTAAATCGAAAAGATGTGGTGCTTGTGATTGATACTGGTAGCTAGATGAAGGCCTGCAACTACAAGGATGCTATCTGTTAATAAGTCGGTGAGTATATAATTGGTCATGTAGACAGTATATAATTGGCCAGAAGAGTGAAATAAAACCATGCATGATAAATACTTGAATGGTTTTATCAAATTAAAGGTCTGGAGAAGAAAATGCCTGTCAATAATTATAAAGGCCAATCTGTTAAGCTTGAAACATAAGACTTCATCGTCCACATATAACTGTTAAGAAAGCATACAACCAATGCGGGGAGTCGGCAGTATAAAAACTTATCGAAACTCAGAGTCACTAGAGTCGACACACGAATAACAATGGTTCAGCGTACGTGCCACTAGTGTAGGCACATAGAAGGAGCCAAAATAGGCTCGCATTTATATCCTCAAGTGTCGGTGCAACAGGTGAAAGTGCTCAGAGGCGCATGCATCTATACCTAACTACAGAGCGGTGAGAGAGGGTGCTAGAAAGCGTATGTCAGAATAGAAAGAATCATGCCAAATAAGAGGCGTTACAAGGGCACAATATTGTAATAGGCAATTGTTGAACATGTGTTCAATAGTAGACAAAAAGGAATGGGCAATGCTGATAACACATGATGCAAGTGTCTCCAGAAATGTAAATAATACTCATGATGGGCATATTTATTACTCATAGCAGGCATATATAAAAATTTGAAATTCATAAATACATCAAGCAATGAGCATAACCTGAGGTATGAGCTGTTGTGTCCTCATGATGATCCCCCTATCCTGGTAGGGATTGAAACGTCATCAGCTTCAGTACCTTGACTTCAACCCGTCTACTTATTTATTTTTTAATGAGCAAAGGTATTATGTATTTGTTGCTTAACCAATATTTATACTTTAGCTAGGTGTTCTGTGGCTTTCTTATATTTTTTTGTGGTAATAAATGTCCATTTATGTTTCATAAACATAGATATCATTGTATCTTTGTGTATTTTTGCTTTGTATGACCTTATTTGTATACCATCAAGCAGGCAAGCTATAGTGCAATCGGATCACTGACAGAATATCGACGTACCAAATATCGACCTACAAGATTATCGGGCCTACAATATCGGTGGACAGAATATTGACATCCCATCTGTAAAAAGGTTAGTCAAAAAATATTGAAACCAAGATATTGTTGTTTAAAATATCTTTATATAAAGTATTGTATTTGTAAATGTCTTAAAAATAATATAAAATTAACTAAATACTAAATATAATTAATAAAAACATAGTTAGAATTTTAAAAAAATATTCAAAATGATAAGTAATAAATGTAACACAAAAAAAGTAAACATACATCTTTATTTTTATATATTAACTTATTAATATTTAATAATTATTTTATTTAATTACAAAGGGGCCGATTCCAATTTGGTAAAATCCTTTTACAAATAGCCATACGGAGCATATTTCCCGTACGAATCGTACCCTTAAACGTCCCCATACCTACGATGAAGTACGATTCGGATCCAAAGCAGATCTCTGTACGAATCGTACTAAAAACCGTACGACTAAACAATACGTGTGATTTGTATCCAGAACACGCAGTACGCGACGTCCATACGTAATTAAGCAGCAGTTTCCGGCCCAGCAAGTACGATTCGTCTCTGCGACACTCTGTACGACTCTTTTTCTACGGGAGCTCAAAACTTCTGGAAAAGCAGAGTCCGACCCGAACCGCATCCCCGTTACACGACGTACACGCCATGAACCCCATCGCCCATGTCATCCCAGTCCTGTATGCCTATGACCTGGTGCACAGAAATCGATGGCGGCTCATATGGTGAGAACCACAACCATGGGCAATTGGGGGTTTGGGAGCGGCAAACATCACCCATACCAAAGTCCAAACCCAGAATCTGTATGACATACATCACCACCAATGTCTGGTTACTTGGGGGGGCGTGTTCAGCAACCCCTGCCTACCGCAACAACGGAAGTGTACTTGTACGTGTGTTTCACACGCTCGTGTATAGCACCATTGAAATAGTAATACGAGCCCATACACGCCATGAATGGCAGGATACTTGGTTTCGTGTGCGCCTCGTTCAGTGTGGGTTCGTCGCGTATTTGATTGTGTGGCTCGCTCATATGTGACGCTTTCTGTACGAATCGCATTCTGATTCCCCGGTCTGGATTGTACTTGTCGGTCGTACTGCATGTTTACGATTTGTACGGTTCACTTTGAGGGTCCATGTCATACGGATTTTCCCTTGCTATTCGTACGGTTCGTAACGATTCGGTTTACCGAATTGATATCGCCTCCAAAATGTTAGAAATATAATACAATTTTTAAATACATATATATCCATAAACCTGTCATATAAATATAAAAATATAAAAATAAAATATATATATAATAAATAAAAATATTTAAATTAATAATTATTTGTACATTAACTATAACAGTAAAAAAAAATGTTGGATGGCGTATGGGATACTATTACTATTCCGACTCCAGAGAGTGCAACAGTAGGGACATTGTTGGATAGCGAAGGGGAATAATTTCCTATTCCCCCTCCATGGAGTGTAACAGTAGGGAAAGTGTTCGATAGCGGAGGGGTTAAAATTACTATTCCCACTCCAGTAATTGCAACAGTAGGGAAAGTTTTGGATAGGGGTGGGTAAAAATTGCTTTTACCACTCCACTGAGTGCACCAGTAGTAAAACTGTTGGATAGAGGGTGGGTAAAAATTCCTATTCCCACTCCAGAAAGTGCAACAGTAGGGAAAGTGTTGGAAAACAAGTGGATACAAATTACAATTCCCACTCCATTGAGTGCAGCAGTAGGGAAAGTGTTGGATATCGGGACGGTAAAAATGTATATTCCCACTCCAACAAGTGTAATAGTAGGGAAAGTGTTGGATAGCGGGTGGGTAAAAATTACTATTCTCACTCCAGCAAGTGCAACAGTAGGGAAAGTGTTGGATAGCCGTGGGTAAAAATTACTATACCCACTCCAGCGACTGCAGCAGTAGGGAAAGTGTTGGATAGCAGAGGGTAAAAATTAATATTCCCTCTCCAGCGAGTGCAGCAGTAGGGAAAGTATTGGATAGTGGGAAGGATAAAAATTACTATTCCCACTCCAGTGAGTGCAACAGTAGTGAACGTGTTGGATAGTGGGTGGATAAAAATGACTATTCCCACTCCAGTGAGTGCAACAGTAGGGAAAGTGTTAGATAGTGGGTGGGTAAAAATGACTATTCCCACTCCAACAAATGGTACAGTAGGGAAAGTGTTGGATAGCAGAGGGGTAAAAATTACTATTCCAACTCCAATAATTGCAACAG
Organism: Lissotriton vulgaris; assembly: GCF_964263255.1. NCBI lineage: Eukaryota > Metazoa > Chordata > Amphibia > Caudata > Salamandridae > Lissotriton > Lissotriton vulgaris. The sequence continues at coordinate 999,235,388 of NC_141696.1, read as the reverse complement.
TATGGAAAGTGTTGGATAGCGGGAGATAAAAATGTAATAATCCACATTTGTAATAATCCACATTTGTAAAGCGCGAACAATCACCCGTAAGGGTCTCTAGTCCAGTAGGAAAAGTGTTGGATAGCGGGTGGGTAAAAATTAATATTCCCACTCCAGTGAATGCAACAGTAGGGAAAGTGTTGGATAGCGGGGGTAACAATTACTATTCTCACTCCAGTGAGTGCAACAGTAGGAAAAGTATTGGACAGCGGGTGACTAAAAATTACTATTCCTACTCCAGCGAGTGCAAAAGTAGAGAAAGTGTTGGATAGCGGGTGGGAATAAGTTACTATTCCCACTCCACCAAGTGTAACAGTAGGGAAAGTGTGGGATAGTGTAGGGGAATCATTTACTATTCCCACTCCAGCAAATACAACTGTAGGGAAAGTGTTGGATAGTAGAGGAGAATAATTTAATATCACCACTCCTGCAAAATAATTTATATAAATGACCAAATGATTAAATTTTCGAAAATAATTGACATCCCACCATATTTCCCTATAAACGACACCATCAATATTGTTAGATATTACACAATTAACATAATTAATTAACAAATAACTAATAACAATCAACAAGCAATTTAAAAACCATCAAAAATAAATTAATTCACACAATTAACACTATAAAAAACTTTAAATAAATATTATATATAAAAATGTTATTATAATTAAACTACTTCCCACCCTACTCCCCTATCAACCCACAACCCACCCCTAAAACAATATCACAGTTAACATATTTACCAATTAATAATTAATATTTAATATCTAATTAATAACTAAATAATAAAGAAAATTGCCAATATAAAATATTAATTACATAAATATTAATTACTATAAAAAATAATTAATTAATTATAATTACATTACTTCCCTACTCCCCTATCAACCCACAACCCACCCCTAAAACAATTACACAATTAACATATTTACCAATTATATATTAATTAATAATAACCAATTAATAATTAATTAATACAAAAATAATTAAAAAAATTAACAATATAAATTATTAAATACTAAAATAGTAATTGATACAATTAATATTTAATTAATTTCAATTAAATTACTTCCTACCCTATTCCCCTATATACCCACAACCCGCTACAGAACTAAAATATGCAAAAATTAATTAACATAAAATAAATTATTTCCAAAAATTCTAACATGCATTAAAAAACAAGCTATACTTTTAACACATATACTGACATACAGAACACACAAACAAATGATGATATTATACAACAATATTTTTACTAACGATATTACTAACTCCGATATTCAGGAAAACAATACTTCTTACTTGCAGCGTCGATATTCTTGTTGACGATATTCTTGCAGGTTGATATTCTCTCATATCGAGGTTTAAACATCAGTATTTTGATATATTGATATTCAAACCTCGCCATTGCAATACTGCACTGATAGTTGCTACGCTCGAGTATGTATGACTTCACCTACTACAAATGGACATTCATAAATGCCAATGCATGCCAATCAAGCATACCAATCATGGCATCATCAAACAGTCAACAAAAGGCTTTGAAGGTGCCTAAATTGACATACAGTGTATACACTACTAGAAGCTCACTTGCACAGCATTGCAGAACACCACTTTCATGATGTGCAGCAACGAAACCACAAACTTACATTAAATTCAGTAGTCCTAGAGTGTCTCAATCTCTATGCAAAAGTTAACAGGCAGCCTCTTCTCCAGTTCAGGCAAAAAATATATATTTTCTGGTTAACTTGAGTAGTCATGGATCCAAAATGACAAAAGGTAAATAGAGTAGGAGAACTTCTGGTCCAGAATTTGACCTCCCACCTTGAATCTGAAAATGACATTGCTGCAGTATGTACAGGCTCTTGCTGTCATAATGGCACTGAAAATCTACTCATCAAGCCAAAGTAAAAAATAATTTACGTCATATTTTAAGGAGAAATTCTTAATATCAAAGCACAAACTACCAAATGTTAAAAACAATAGAAGCACACACAATCAATAATAAAAAAGAACAAATAACAAAATGGTCAAACATCAATAGTGAATCAAAACATGAATGTTTAGGCACATTTAGATACAGCGATTTTTTTCTCTCCTGCATTCTAATCCTCATGACATGTCTGTAATTTTTGTATTCTAAAGACATCAGCGAAGGTGAAAAATAAATCTCTCTCTGTCTCACTCCGTCCTGCAGTCAAACCACTGTGAGCAGCCAACACCTGCAGTGCACAGTCTTTGGCGAGTTTGGTGAGTTTTGGCAGCAGCGCCTCATCTATTGCCATGTCCACAGTTCTTGTTGTAAAACACTTTCTACTTAGGGTCTATGGCGGGGGCGATCCGCCCGCCATTTCTCCTCACCATATTACGATGGCAGTGGGGACCCAGCCGGACGGAAAGACCGTCCGCCTGTTTTCCGCCAGTAGGCAATCCGTCCGGTAGGCCTACCCGGTGGAAAAGACCTGCAATATGGTGGCGGTGCCTTCCAGGCACCGCCATCCATATTACGATGATAGGTGTCCATGCCCTTCCATGGCGGAGACTCCGCCATGGAAAGGCATGCAGAGAATGCCTTTGGGGGCCCGTTGCAGGCCCCCAGGGAGTTGGGGGGTGGTTGGCTGCACATGGGGGGTACCAATGGTACCCCCCAACATTTGCATTCACAAGGTGGCAGGCACCACGCGGTGCCTGTCACATAAAAGCATGCAAAAGCACAACATGCACTTTTAACATTGTGGCGGGTGCTGAATTCAGCACCGACTGCCACAATGTCAAATATTCAGGATGCGACCGCCATGGTGGCCGTTGCATCCTAATAGGCACAGCGGGACCACCACACTACTGGCGCCCGGTCCCAGCACAGTTAGGGTGGCGGGCGGACTCCTAATAGACCCCTTAGTGTTTGTGGAACCCAAAATGGCTTAGTGGTGTCAAGTAAGTGTCACTCTGTGTGGGAACACAAATCCAGGGTAAACTTCACAGAGCTGTGTCGGACCTATGGTTTTAGAATCTGGTCTGCAAATCTAACAATTGGTCAGCAATTGTCAGTGAAGCTAGCCCTGGATTTTCACTACCAGACAGTGATGTTTGCCCTGAACTCATGGACCACAACTCAGATTCATGGACCCCGGGGGCCATACCTGGGACTGCAAATCCAGATGCTGGTTTCACAAACACTGAGGCTAAATCTGCTTTTTATTAGCTTTTATCCTTAAAGGTATGCCTTTAGAGTTCTCCTGCACATGGGCCTGTGGTTCATGGTGTGCTTATCCTTTCCTTTATATGCTCTTACACAATGTATTTTAGGGCAAGCTCTGCAATGGTAGCCACAACATGTTTCTTTATGTTGCAGCCATCCTGTAATGGGGCCTTAATTATTTTATTTATGTCACCAGTAGATAGCTATACTTAGGACCGAGTTCCATAGGAAAAATATTTTTGGTTTTGCCAATAACTTTGGCGTTGTTTGACGAATCTTCACAAAACGTTAAAAAATGTGTATGCCACTCACCTCAGCTGCTGTGTGGAAAGTTTTGGGAAGATTCGTCAAGTGGGGGCTGAGAAATAAAGGGGGTCCCAAAACCAGTTTTTCCCCATGCAATTTCCCAAAGGGATTTCGAACACGACTACAGCCCGAACCGCTAGATGGAATCTTTTTAGTAGTTTTTGAGATATTGAAAGAAAACCACATTTCTATATCTAGGGAGGCGAACCCTCTGCGGATCCACCCACAATGAATCCGCGGCTCCTTACACCAAAATAAAGTCAAGATTGGCTTGCTGCAACTTGACAGAAAAGTTGCGCCCGCCATTTTATCTATTGGGATATGGTCCCCGTGGCTGTAAAATAGCATCTAAAATAAATGAAGGAGTTAGATTAGAGCTTTCCCAACACCATTTGTTTATAGCTGTGAGAAAAGCAGATATAAGGGGCAGCAAAATGTCGGAAAATGCTTTTTTTGCCACATGCGAGATCCGCGGATCTGTCGCGGGGCTCAACGCGGCCCATGTAAATTTGCAACAGATGCACAAATCTTGCTGGAAATAAAAAAACACTCACATCCGCTCACACACATAGACAGATCCTCTCACACCCACTGTGACACCCAAATAGACACTCTCACACCCAGTCAAACACCCAGACAGCTGCTTCACACCCGCTGTGACACAGACAGACATCCCACATCCACTCTGATACCCTTACATACACCCTCACACCCACTCACACATCCAGACAGACACTCTGATGCCCAAAAAACACTCATACCCAGTGACACACACTGACAATTTCACATCCATTTAGAGAACCATACAGACACTCTCACATCGATACATTCTCACACCCACTGTGACACACAGACATACACACCCAGTCACATACCCAGACAGACACTCTTGCACCCACTGTGACAACCAGACAGGCGCTCTCGCACCTACTCACATACCCAGACACTCTTACACTCACTCTGAAACCCATGCAAACACTCTAATACCCAGTGACACAAACAGAGAAACGTATACCCACTGTGAAACCCAGACAGACACTCCCACATCCACTCTGACACCATATAGACACTCTCATGCCCACTCACACACCCGGACAGACACTCTCACACTCACTCTCTTACCCATACAAACACTCTCACACCCAGTGATATACAGACAGATGCCCTCACACCCACCCTGAGGCCCATACAGACACTCTCACATCTACTCACACAGACATACACTCCCACACCCATTGTGACATCCAAACACTCTTACATCCAGTGACACAGACATATACTCTCACACCCACTCTGATGCCCATACAGATACTCTCACATTCACTCACACAGACAGACACTCTCGCACCCACTCACATACACAGACAGACTCTCTCACCCCCACTCTGGCATCCCTCCGAACACTCTCACACCCAGTGACACACACAGACAGACAGTCTGACACCCACTGACACACACAGACAGTCAGACACCCTCTCACAGACTGAGAAAGACAGTTAGACATCTACTCACAGACTCACTCAGAATCTCAAGCACACACTCACAGACTCAGACACACCCATATACACCTACTCACACATATATTCACTTGCACACCTAGGGGCCCTTTATGATGGCGGGCAGAGGTACCACCATGGTGCTGGCGGAAAATAAAATTTTCCGCAAGCGAGCTGCGGTCCTCACGCCTGCCATATTAGTATGTACAAACATAGCACATTTCCCGTCCGCCGTGGTGCGACGAGAACCGCCATCAAAATGGGCCTGCCACTGCAGCTGTGGGAGCCAATGGAGATCCACTGCTGTGCAGAATGACTTCCCGAGTCCTGTACAAATCAGTATGCCCCAAACAGCCAGTCACACCGCAGCGGAGAAACCACCCAACCAGAGAGGGCGGAAGAATGACTGCAGAGTGCCAAACCAGATTCCTGGTCCACACCACCTGGTCTGGATTGCACCGCAATGGATCCAGCTCTACACGTGTTCCCAGTGCTGTACCTGATACACTACCAGCAAGGTATGCACCCGCGCAGACACCGCCGCAGGTACACAATCACACAACTACGCACACAACCACAACACACAACTCATGAGCTGACTCATACCAGACACCCTGGTGGGGACAGGAACACATCCACAAGTGCACCCACACATGTCCTACCTGTCACCAAACCACCCCTCAACATCCATGTCACCCATCTACCGCATATCAATGCAATGTCCCAGTCACGTCACTGCAGCAGTGAAGACGACGAAAAACATATGCACAATGTAGAAGGCAGGGCCTGGGCCAGGCATGGGCAGCACACAAAGTTCAAAGACCCTCCACACACCAGCCCCCCCATTATGGGACATGCTATGTGCCCCTCCTGTGCACCCCATGCAAAGCAACCAGCCAGGTGTACCCACACCCAGCACCACACACACCAAACAACCAGGGAGACAGTCACAGCAGGTGGTGCTGCACAGGAACACACAGCACATAGGATCAGGGCAAGGGCAACCCCACACCACACCCTCACTACACTCATGGCAAGCAAACTGAGTACAATCACTAAATGAACCCCTTCCCGGCGGGGGTAATTCCCCCACGGTGGCGAGCACGGCGCCACAGTGCTTGTGACGAGACCAGCTCGTCATGAGTTACGACAACATACACAGGAGTACAACAAGCACAGACCTGTACAGCAAAACTAGAAAAAGGCAATGGGAGCCCAGGCAGAACAGGAGTACACAACATCACACTCAGGAAGGGAAGCAATAGCTCAGCAAATACACATACTGCTCACCCATCACCCACAGATGCACAAGTCTGGGATACCCAGGTAAAAACAGCTGACCAGAGGACTGTGCAGCCCAAACAGTTGAACTGCATATGAGCAACCATGACTGCAAAACAGTGCAAGAAGATCACATATAACGAATTGGGAAACTGTCCTGAGTGGCACATAGGTCCTGTACACAGATCATCACCACAAAGCAAAGTGTAAAAAATAAAGTGGTGGGGAGGCACACACACTGGCAAACCAAGGGGACCGCTGACATGAGAGTGAAGTGTTGTGTACGTCAGTGGTGGACAGGTCTGCAGTGCCCCATACACATATAGATGGAGTGCACACTCACAATGGGTAGGCATCAGAAGCACAGATAGGGGATGTTATGACTCCACAACCCACATGTCATACTGGAGCCAACAAAGCCTCAAGTGTCAGCAATGCAGGAGAAACACACCCACAATTTCAGTGTGACTGAGCAGGTCTATACAGTGAGCACAAACAGTATCAGGACACAAGGCTAATCAACAATACACAACACTGACTTGCCAGTCACGCACTCTGCAAATTCACAATTGCCACTTACAACAAGTAGGTGTCCCCAAGAAGTGCAAGGACACATCATGACATTGTACAATGCACAACCTACAACTCAACACAATCAAAAGCACAGGGCTGACTAATCAAACTTACAGCCACTCAACTCCTGGGTGACACGTGTGTGCAGTTCCCATTGCAGGGGCACACGCATCAACACACCTGGTAAAGTCACCCCTTCACTCAGCACACTTCTTGACCACCCAAGTGCACACATTCAAAGTTACCCATGTGACTAGGATGACTGGCCATCATAAGATGACCTTGCACCAACACTGCTGTTCACACATCAAGAAAGAACACACAGCCATGATGGCCCTGGCCAGCCTACCTGCAATCCTATGGATAGAACCCCACTTTGTGCTGGCACTGCATCCAAACATAACATGTGTAGAATGTAGCCAACCTGACCAAAGAATGATCAAGACAACAGTAGTTCATCACAAACCACCATCATTGCACCCACAGGCCCCAGAGTCAATAAGAACTGAAGTGCCTGTCACCCCTGCAAAACCCTGAAAATGTGGATCAAGCGACTGGCAATGTTGAAGTAGCATACAGTGCATGTGTCACATTATACCATACCCACACAGAAAACCCTTTATTTAGCAAGGACACAGACAAGGCAGACAACAGGAGTAACTGTCTTTATTCACATATTACACAGATAGACACCAAAAGTAGACAAGAGCAGGGCCAGTGGGCAGTACAGAGTGCAGTGAGGTACATGAGATTCTGCACAGGGAATTCGCAAACAGCAGTAAACATTAAGGCCAGTGGCCAGTACAAGGTACAGTGAGGGACTTGAGATCCTGCACAGGGAATGGGCAAACAGCAGTGAACATCAAGGCCAGAGGCCAGTGCAAGGTACAATGAGGTACATGAGATCCTGCACAGGGAATGGGCAAACAGCAGTTAACATGAAGGCCAGTCGCCAGTCCAAGATAGAGTAAGGTATCTTATCTTATCTTATCTTATCAATGACTTGTAAAGCGCTCGTACACCGGTTGGTTTCATGGTGCTGAAAAAACTAGGGGGTTGTCAGTCCGGAGTTGATCATTCATAAGCCTGTGTGAATAACCAGGTTTTGAGCGATTTTCTGAAGTTGAGTAGGTTGGTGCAGAGTCTGATTTCCAGGGGGATGGAGTTCCACAAACGTGAGGCGAGGGTTGAAAACCTGCAACCCCCTCGGCATTTCAGTATGAAGGTGTGTACCGTCAGAAGGTGGAGTTGGGCTGAGATCCTGCACAGGGAATGGGCAAACATCAGTGAACATCGAGGCCAGTGGCCAGTTCACGGTGCAGAGTAGGTACATGAGGTCCTGCACAGGGAATGGGCAAACAGCAAGGCCAGTGGCCTGTCCAAAGTGCAGAGTAGGTACATGAGATCCTGCACAGGGAATGGGCACAACAACAGTGAACATCAAGGCCAGTGTCCAGTCCAAGGTACATTGAGGTGCATGAGATCCTGCTGAGGGAATGGGCAAACAGCAGTGAACATCAAGGCCAGGGGCCAGTCCAAGGTAAAGTGAGGTACATGAGATCCTGCACAGGGAATGGGCAAACAGCAGTGAACATCAAGGCCAGTGGCCAGTCCAAGGTGCATAGTAGATACATGAGGTCCTGCACAGAAAATGGGCAAACAGCAAGGCCAGTGGCCAGTCCAAGGTGCAAAGTAGGTACATGAGACCCTGCACAGGCAATGGGCAAACAGCAGTGAACATCAAGGCCAGTGGCCAGTCCAAGGTACAATGAGGTACTTGAGAGCCTGCACAGGGAATGGGCAAATAGCAGTGAACATCAAGACCAGTGGCCAGTCCAAGGTACAGTGACGTACATGAGATCCTGCACAGGAAATGGGCAAACATCAGTGAACATCAAGGCCAGTGGCCAGTCCAAGGTTCAGGGTAGGTACATGAGGTCCTGCACATGGAATGGGTAAATATCAAGGCCAGTGGCAAGTCCAAGGTGCAGAGTAGGTACATGAGGTCCTGCACAGGGAATGGGCAAACATCAAGGCCAGTGGCGAGTCCAATGTCCAGAGTAGGTACATGAGGGCCTGCACAGGGAATGGGTGAGACTTTACCCTGCCATGGTCAGCAACACAGTTAGGGTGATAACAATGGGCAGTCCAGGCATCGCTGTGTGAGAGACAGGTGTGTGAGGGCAACTTTGACTCTTACTTGGCTGTCAGTTGTACTGGGAGGTGGCTGACTGTTGGGGCCAGATGGAGGACTGGACCAGGGCGAGAGAGGCACAGCTGAGGTAGAGGTATCAGTGCCTTTGGAAGCCCGAGGGCTGCTTGGACTAGGTGGAGTAGTGGCACGTGGAGGTGGAGTCATGCTGCCTTGCGATACAGTGTAGGTGGGAGAATGTGGAGGGGTGCCTTTCCACTTATTGGGGATTCAAAATGGCTTTACAATCCTGGTAGGAGTGGGAGTTGGGACAGACACAACAGGCACACTCATCATCAAAGCTGCATCAGGTGCAGTGGGTGGCCCTCCCTCTGGGGACATGCTTGATCCAGCAGGACACTTGGCCTGGCCTTGCCCTTGCCCCTCCATCCCCTGTTTTTCAGGGGTGCCCCCTACAGTGCCCTCCTTTCCCTGCTTCACAGGGGATTGGATGGGAATTGAGGTTGTGAGTGAATCTGCCTTGGAGCTCTTTTTATGAGGCCTCTTCACAGGCACCAGCTTCTCAGCAGGCACGACAACTGTCTGCTTATCTTTGCGAGATGCTTTTGGGACACGAGAGTCCTTGGCAGGGGATGCCTCTGAGGCATGTGAGCCTGAGGCCTGCTACTTAGCTTTATGCCTCTGAGTGTCGCCTGAAGGGATTTTGCCTTCGCGCTCTGGTGTGGTTTTTTTGGGGGGATGGTGTCTGCGCTCTGGACTACTTGGGCCACTGCTGTTGTGTGCTGCGTGTGCTGTATCTTAAGCCTAAGGCCTGTGGTGTGTGGTCAGTATCATCAGATGTGGCCACTGGCAGGGGGGTAGCATAAGGTACTGGAGCTGGACTCTGAGATTGTGACAATTGAATGGCTGCCATCACTGCAGAGGACAAAGACTTTACAGTCCTGTGTAGCCCACCCACGTCTGAATGAATGCCCTCCATGAAAGCAACGACCTGCGGCAACTTTCTGTTGTGGTCTATGAAGGCGTTGATGAGAGTCATCTCACCCACACACAGCTGGCGCAAAAGGTCCACAGACTCAACACTGATGGCAGCAGGGGAGACAGGGGCAGCGGTGCCTGGGGTGAAGGACACTCTTCCCTTCTTACTTGTGTGAACAAGGGCACCCCTAGTGAAAGTAGAATGCAATGTCAAGGGCCATTACTGCAATGACATGAGAAAGTGGGGAAAATGCATGTCAGCTGCACACAACACAGAGGCCACTTATAAGCCATTGCATCACACTTGCAACATCACAGAGCTCAGCACTGGCCCAGGCTTGGAACACATGTAGTCACTCAAAACCAAAGTGACCCGTCCCAGGGTACTCACCCCCAGCTTGCTGCTGATGCTCCTTCAAATGTGCATCCAGCTCAGGCTGACTCACAGCTCAAATGCGGGGCATTAGTAGTGTTATGCTCCTGCACGCCAACCTGCCATTCTGAGGGAGCAGCCCCAGCTCCATCTCTGCCACGTTTTTAAAAAGCCGGCAGATGTCAACCCACCTCTTGTGACAGTGTGTGCGCCGCCGGTTGGAGACTCCCAGAGCCCGCACCTTGAGTGCAATGGCCCTCCACACAGCCTTATGCTGGTGGGCTTTGAGCTGGAGGCGTGGGAGACAAGAGGGGGGAAAATCAGTGACACTGGGTTATGTACCACTATCTATCAGTACAGGAGCATGATACGAACTCAGCACTACTTCACAGATATGGCTTGCAGAGACAATACAGATCTCACATAGTACATTAGCATGGGAGAATCAGAAGAAAAGTCATGCAGGTGTGGGGGTAGACACAGTACCTGCCCAACTCATACACATGCAGGATGCTAGCACAGAAAGCAATGTGTAGGCTGTCCACGTCTACTGTCCAGTTTGTGGGTGAGCAAGACATACATTACATTGGTATTCAATTTTATGGGCAGACTCACTGTGCCCAACATCGGGTTGCCATCAATGTTCTTGCTCTGTGAATGGCTCACTGTGTCATGGAGGTCACATTGAGGGACATGACCTTACAAACTCACACCCTCTCACAAGATCTACAGAGCCGAGATGGCTCTTTGATGGACAGTCTAGCAAACAACACACATGTTTCACTCTGTACCTTCAGTGATGTGTCCTTGTTAGATTGGGCAGTGACTGTGTCGGCCGGGTGGGCTCACACTGAGGTCCAATGTGGGGCATCAGAAATGTCACATGAAGGGAAATATTGATAGCGCAAACAGTGCCTACACATGCGAGTCAGTACACATGCTGGGGGAAATGGAAAGGGCTGTGCACCAAGGTACTACAGTCTGGTTTTTCATAGGTGATTTACCACCAAGAGTGTCACCTTCTGGTATCAAAGTCCTGAGCATAATGCTCACCTATACATGATGCAAATTTTGACTCAGACACAATTCCATCAGAACCCTCTGGACGTGAACCCTTGCTAAGGCCACAGATAAGCCTGTGAAGAACATCAGGGCCCCACGCATCCATTCACACAGGCAATTCCTGTCCTGGCTCCTGGATTACCAACTTGCTGCATCACTGTATGGCTGAAGAAACCATACATGTCCCTCCCATTCTGATGTGCAGGCAGGGATATGTGTGAAATAGGCTACATACCCCTTTCCCCTGGAGACAGCATGCTAGGCAATGCATGACACAACCCCACACTCACAGGCACATACTGCAGCAGAGAAACGTCATGTGTGCACTCCCTGTACTCTCACTTCCACTCTGAAACACTTACCACAACATTTGGAGCACCATATAGCCTCCCATACTGTGTGAGCACCTCATCCACCAGGACCTCTAGCTCCTCAGTGGTGAAGGGACGGGCACGGATCTTCTCAGTCCTCAACATCACTGAGTCCACGAGACAGGAGCAGCAGCAGTTGGTGTTGAGGGGTGTCAGGCAGAAGGCTGGAGACAGGAGCAGCAGCAGCAGCAGGTGGTGGTGAGGGGTGGCAGGCAGCAGGCTCTGGAGACAGGTGCAGCAACAGCAGCAGGTGGTGGTGAGGGGTGTCAGGCATCAGGCTCTGGAGACAGGAGCAGCAGCAGGTGGTGCTGGTGAGGAATGTCAGGCAGCAGACTCTGGAGACAGGAGCAGCAACAGTTAGTGTTGAGGGGTGTCAGGCAGCAGCGTCAGGCAGCAGGCTGTGTAAGCTATGGAAATGTGAGGCTCTCTCCCACACATATATAGCCTCCTGGGCAGTGTCTGTTGTTCTAAGTTGCTGCAATTGGTGTTCCAGGTCAGTCTTTTTCAAATGCATCCAATGACCAGCTTCGCGGTGGAGGAACACACCTACCGTGATTTTGCTTTGCATTGGTTGTAATTATTAAGGCAACAGTGGTCCCTTACAAATAGTAATGCTTAATCAATAAATATAGACAAAGTCGTTGCTATATTCGAAAACGAGATGCCCAGCCGGGTATTTACTTTTCAGGCAATGTATAACATGAATAACACACAGTATACAAGACAGGGCACAAACCTGTACCCAGTCAATCACACAAGAAATATCAGGACAGGGAACAATTAAAGGGAACAAACAAAAGGGCTTAGGCAAGAGCTTAACGTTCTGTAAACTTGTTAATCGCACAGTTTTAATTGTAAAACAGAACAATATTGACACCTTCACACTTTTAAAGGGCAAATAAAACATTCCATGTGTGTAAGGTGCTCATATTTGTCGACTGCGTCTCGATCCGTTTAACACATTCTACGGATCTCGTCAGGACATTTAATGTATGCCTAATAGTAAAGCAGCCTCATTTGCCAAGAGGGAAGCCAAGGGGTTCAAGGCATATTGTGTATCCGGTCCCAGGAATATCCGGGCGGGCTGTTGCTGTGACCTGTTGGGGTCAGCTTAGATTCGATTCTGGTTAGCAATGTGCTTGTGTAAGACTGAAGAGGGGCCAAGGTTTGGCCAGTCAAAGAAGGTCAGGCGGACCACAATCAGGAATATGGGGATGTTCAACATAGTCCGGTACGATAACCGATAGTAAGGATGCAGTGCTGCTCATTCGAGGGTGCCGGTAGCTACCGGCACCCGCTCCTGCCTAAGCCCTTTTGTTTGTTCCCTTTAATTGTTCCCTGTCCTGATATTTCTTGTGTGATTGACTGGGTCCAGGTTTGTGCCCTATCTTGTATATTATGTGTTATTCATGTTATACATTGAGTGAAAAGTAAATACCAAGACCTCTGCCCGGCTGGGCATGTCATTTTCGAATATAGCAACGACTTCGTCTATATTTATTGATTAAGCATTATTATTTGTAAGGGAGCACTGTTGCCTTAATAATATTGACTCCCAAGGTCCCTTGCCGACTTCTTTGGGTTCCCTTGTTGTTTTCAAAAATTGCATTGGTTGTAAGGCATGGGCCATGGCGGTGACACACCGCAGGGGCCTGGAGCTCACTACAGCGATCGTGCATTTGTCAATTGCATTAAATGACCGGCTCTGTGTTGGCAGAGCAGGTATACAGCGATTTTCAAAATTGCATTAGTCTACCGTGATTGCAATTCCCATTGGCTGTAAGGGCATGGCCATTGGCGGTGACACACTGCAGGGGCCAGATGGTAGCTACAGCGATATGGGTGCCATACATTACTAAGAATGACCATGATTTGGGTGGTGGAGCATGCAAACTGCCATTAGGCAAGACACATATCGGTATCACTACCGCAAGTGTGGCATTGGCCTTGGCAGTGACACACCGCAGGGGCCAGGCGGTAGCTAAAGCGAGATGGGTGCCATACATTGCTAAGAATGACCATGATTTAGGTGGCGGAGCATGCCAACCGGCATTAGGCAAGACACATATCAGTATCACTACCGCAATTGTGGCTGTGGCATTGGCAGTGACACACCGCAGGAGCCAGGCATTAGCTACCATGGATGGGTGCCATACATTAGAGCCAGTGACTGTGATTTGGGCGGTAGAGCATGCCAACCGTCATTAGGCAAGACACATATCAGTATCACTACCGCATGTGGAATTGGCATTTGCCGTGACACACCGCAGGGGCCAGGCAGTAGTTACCGCGAGATGGGTGCCCTACATTGCTAAGAATGACCGTGATTTGGGTGGTGGAGCATGCCAACCACCATCAGGCAAGACACATATCAGTATCACTACTGCAAGTGTGGCATTGGCATTGGCAGTGACACACTGCAGGGGCCAGGCGGTAGCTACTGCAAGATGGGTGCACATATTGCTAAGAATGACCGTGATTTGGGTGGTGGAGCTATTTGACAGCACCTATGGACACATCAAGCTATATCAATGGCCAATGGGCAGTTCTCAACAGTGCACAGTGGCCACATGATTAGTGGCACATGAATGTGCACACAATGCCAATGTAACATTTACCCCAGGGCTGACTACTCATGCCATGTTTGTGTATATGACTTTAAACATTGGCATGTGCTCCCTCACATGCCACTTGTGATATTACTGGGCATGTACACAGAACAGTGTTGTGATGGACTCTCCAATGGGTACATATGTCAATGTGTGAAAGGGCAGAGCAATTCACAGTGATGAATGTCTGACTACCCAATGTGCATCTTTGACTGTCTACTTTTTGTGGCTCATGCACAGACTTGATGTTTATGCACAGACTGGGCTCCTTGTGTTGTTGATGTGTGCCCGGTGTGACTTACACCAGAAGGTGTGGCAGGTACAGCAGCTAGGTATGAGACAGTAGTGTTGCTGTTTCACACATATGCTGTCTGAACTACTCTCAGGGCTGCACATGCAAAATGTGGACATATCCCTTTGGCCATTCACATAGTCAGATATTGTTTGGGAGGTGCTAGCTGTGTGAAAAGTGAACAGGTGTACTGATGATGTAGCCGAAGGTGTCCCTACATGTTAATTTGGCTTTAAGCTTCACTGTGGTGACAGTCTATGTGGGCGTTGTGTCAGTCAAAATGTAAGATGTCGGACACATCTCCTGGTGGATAGCATTAACATGTGTCCCCTTTCATCTCACCTAGGAGGAGGCCAAATATGCATCGTCCCTACACAGTGATGGCAGACATGGAGGATGTCATATGGAAATTCTGTCTGGATCAACCAACCCTTCAAAACCCATGTGCCATGTTGGAACCCCATCTGCAGCCTTGCAGGGCATATCTGAGTGCTTTCACACCAATGTCTAAGGTGATGGGGGCCCTACGTTTTTTTGCTTCTGGATCCTTCCAGTACACAGTGTCCAGCGCAGGTGGGATGTCGGAACCTATGTTCAGCATGGTGCTACGTGATGTCCTGTCCGCTATGATGATCTTCAAGGACAGATATATCCGATTCCCCAGGAGGCATGAATCGGCGGCAGTGAAGGGAGATTTCTATGAACTTGGGCACATCCCCAAAGTTGTGGGTGCCATTGAATGCACACATGTTGGCCTGGTTCCACCACAAGCATGTGAGCACATCTACAGGAAGAGGAAACATTACCATTCCATCAATGTGCAAGTGGTGTGCCAGGCAGATATGATCATCTCACACATCTGTGCAAAATTCCCGGGATCTGCCCATGACTCGTACATCATGCATAACAGCATTGTGCCACAGCTGATGGATAATCTGCTGCCAGAGCATGCATGGATTGTGGGTGAGTACGAAGATTCAGGAAGTGTGCTGTGTGTGTGACATGCTGACCTCCGCCAAGTCATATTGAAAAGTTGGTCTGTGTATCTCCCACCTAGGTGATTATGCATATCACAACCGTCCTTGGTTGCTGAGCCCACTGCGGAATCCCAGGACCCCAAGTGAAGTCCGCTACAATGATGCTCATGGGAGGACATGTCATGTGGTGGAGCGTACGTCCTGAAGTCACATTTCCGCTGCCTGGACAAGACCGGAGGTGCACTGATGTACTAGCCCAAAAAGGTGTGTCAGATTGTAATTGCATGCTGCATGCTCCACAACTTGGCCTTGCGCAAGGAGATCCCCCTGTTCCTGAATGCCGGTGAGCAGCCAAGGCCCCGCCTGTTAACCAACCCATATCCAGTGACGAGGATAGTGGAGAGGAGGAAGGTGTCCACCTGCGCCAACAGCTCATCAACTGCTACTTCACTTGAAGGTGAGTGACAATGTACAAAGGAGCCATTTTCTGCTGTTATTATTGTTGGTGGCAAGGTGTATGTGATCTTTGTTACTGCGGCCTGTTTTTGACTAAGTGCTGGGTGCCAATGTCCCTGGGTCAGGGTAGTTTGGCACAGATACAGGATGTTCATGTCAGAACTGTTGCTCATTGCAATGAGTACCCTCATGACAAGGGTTGTGTGATGGCTGTGATGCCATCACCTGACTAGTGAATATTGTTCCTTTGTGTCTTCCTAGGTCCCTTTCGCCTCTCCTTACCTACGTGCAATCCGAACTCCAAGTACACTGTAATCATGGTGAAGACTGCACATCCTGTAATAAACACGGAGAAGACACAACTATATGTGTGTGTAAGGAGTGTGTATTTAAAATGGGTACATGTGACAGGAGAGTAAATATTTACGAAAAGGTGAATAGTGAAGCAATGAGTTGTCAGTGATGTAAGATGAGACAATCGAGTAGTCACCACATGGATGTGGTGACCCAGTCCAACAGACAGATGCCATTAATAAGGCAGTGTGGGAAAGGACAGTTAACAAAGTCAATGCAATGGTGAAGACCTGCACGGCCGCTGAGATGGGGGACCACAGGCACCAGGATTCCCTGCGCTCTGACGCAGGCGCACACGCCTACTTCTGCGCCCGGAGGCTGAGCTTCTGCATTGCGGGAGCACGCAGGAGCATCCTGGGAGAAGCCCGGGACAAGGGCGGGCCCGTTTAAGCCTGTTCAAGACCGGCCAAGGACGGAACGGGCCTCCCCCCTAACATCTGCCACAACGCCAAAAGGTTAGTGTCAGTCTCCGTCGTTTGGCTGTGTTACAATCTGCAATAGAGGTGGACAAGAGACAGGCTCTACATAGTAAAGATGTCCACTGTACCAACTGAAGGAGTGAACGCTAGGAAGTCCACAGGAGGATCAATAATGGGCACCCTGGACAATTTCCTTGTCAGGGTTACATCAGCATTGGCTAAGGATATCGAACTTACAGAGCAGGGACTATCCTTGGATACCCCATTCGAAAAAAGATCCTCACGGGGCGCCTGGCGAGGGTTAGATCCCCAATTTACCACCAGGTTGACTCCAAGAACATGCTGCCCTCTTCGGGAGTTGAGGAGAGAACCCTTTGGTCGCAGCCAGCTGCCACCCTTGAAATAAGCTTGAACTCCCCCAATGGGACGGTCGCACATAATGCGGCAAGGAGAGTTCCCTCTCCTAATATTAAAACCCGCTCAGCCTCTCACGCAAAAACAGGTCCTGCCCAGAGGGAGGTGGGAGCAACAGCCAAAAGAAAGTATACTGGGGCCCACTCACTTGCATGGGGTAAAAAGGCTAAAACTGGCAAAACGGTTGTGCCAAATGAAGATCTAGCTGTTAGGCCCCCTCCTTGTTCTGCACATCCCATAGTAAATCCTACAGAGGGCCAGACTAGCCACAACTCTACTGTAGGGGGAGACGTAAACCCGTCTTGGCCCTTGGTTTTGGAAGAGACTGGTAAGCACTTTTAAAAACTTATGTAACCCAAATTCTGACCGGCTGGACTCAATCGAGAATAGACTGGTGTGTCTCGAACTCTCTCTCTCATCAGTCCAGAAACAGGTGGGGGCTTGGAAAAGCGATCCAACTCGCAAGCAGATAAAACCCACAGGACAAATCACTGCTGATTCCAACTTTGCTGACGCATCAAATGGGTGTACTGTACCTATTCAAAAAGCTCCTACTTTGCCCACAGACATTACTTTGACCTCTAATCTTCCAGCGGGTATAAACACAGTTCCAGGGGACAGGCCTAATCAAGTAATTGCTAGTAGATCTGCAGCTACACATCAGAAAATCGCTTGTGACGACTCAAGCTCACAGTGTAGCTACCCTGCCCACTATTGATCTCCCACGAGAATCAGCCCCCTACGTGGTAGTTTTGGTGGGGGTCCCCCCTTTTGGCACAGGGAAAAAGGGAGACATATACAGATCTAAAAAATAAGTGCACCTTCTGGCTCAACGAGTATCGAGCACTGCCAACTTATATACGAGCAGAAATTCTGTTCGCTAGGAGAGTGGACTGAATAGGCAGGAGTACTAAATCCATGGTGGGGGACTGTGTCATAATCAACTTTAGAGATCGGAGGTGTGTCGAATTTATCTGTAATTGGCCCCTAAACGATCTGTTGCCCGGAATTCATACACTGCCCCTGTCCTACTTTTATGGACCCCTGCATTCTATATTGTCTGCAACTTCTACATTGGGAGAAGCACCAAACCTATGTTCTTTGGGAAATATTAGGCTGTGCAATAGATTTGACGCCTTGTCAGGACTGGGTGACTGTGACCGACTGTATGCATCCCAAAGCCTATTCCAGAACAGTATAGCCCTGGGAAATGCGGTGGATATAGTAAGGCAGGCAGGCCAGGCTTCTAGCCAGTTATCTATAGCAGATCATGGGAGGGCAGGGGAGAAGGGGGTAGAAGGTCCTATCGAATCGCTACCACCTAATGAAGATTTTCCCTTTGATGGGGGTCTATTGCCGAGGAGAACTGTAGCCACCTCAACAATCCCCTGTACTATCGTACATTCCACTGTACCATCTGCCCAATGTCCGCCTCTACAGCCCGCCCCGCCCAACACAGGCTTTCCAAAGCTCCTGGGGGGTCTAATAGTTTGGTTATCCATGGCAATTCGGCCTCTAGGAATTCTAACCAAAACGTAACTCTAAAAATCTTATCCTGGAATGTAGCGGGTCTCGCTACCAATCTAGTAATTCCCGATTGGCTTGCATTTGTAGACCTTCACAGGATTTGCTTATTCCAGGAAACATGGGCCCTCACTCCCATACACAGATTGGGTTATGTTACCTATATGGAGCCAGCTACAAAGGGACCCAGAGGCAGACCATCGGGGGGACTGTGTATATGGGTAGGTGCTTACTTTGGGTTCACTATGAAAAGAATAGACACCAACAGCCCCGATTTGACATGTATTCTACTGTCACATACTCGAACACCTAAACTGGCACTCATCAATATTTATTCACGACCAGCTGGATCAGGAGGCACCTCCCAGACCTTAGATTCTTTGACCACCCTTCTTCACTCTCTCCCGGGAGATGTTGCACTGATGATTGGTGGTGACTTTAATTGTCACTACAAGCCTCTCATTGGTGCTTCTCAGCTCTCAACCGAAGAGGATGAAACCAGGCTAGTTCCCTACCCGAATATATATCCAGCAAAGCATTGGTCACCCCTGGTACTCCAGTTAATCTCCATTACCTATTCCTTTTCCATAAGAACGTGCAATGGGCGATTCCAGGGGGATATCCCAGGGCACTCAACCTATAGTGGAATGGGGCGCACCTACGTAATCGATTACTTTATGGTTAGTATGTCCCTTTAGTCTAAGATCCATAACTTTCATATTTCCAGTCGCCTGGAAAGCGACCACAACCCCTTGTCAATAGAGTTGAACTTTAATTTGGCTACTGAGGGCAGTGAATTGTATGAAAACAGTGATCTTAGAATTATCCAAGGTGGGAGGGGAACCCGATGGGCAAACCTGAAGAAATCTACCGAAGATATGGGTAATCTGTATCTGAGTTTAATTCCTCTGCTAGAATGGGCAAATTCTATCATGGCTCTCCCATTCGAAAATAGTGCGCAAAGGCTCCTGTTAGGATTACATGAGGAACTTACTGCACTATTGGTGAATTCCTTTTATAAAATAGCCTCCATCAGACCCAAGACACAGGTTGTCAATCATCCTTGGTTTAATGGCGGTTGTAGAGTCTGGAAGCACGCTTTGCTTAGGGCATTGAAGCAAGGCACGCAGGTGGCAATAATTGAAGCCAGGCGCGCATATAAACATATGATTTTTAACGCAAAAACAGAGTGGGATGAAGAACGATGGCTCGACATCAGATTTGCACTTGAGGCTAAAGATTCTCGGACCTTCTGGAACCTTGTTCATACAGGGAAACCAGAAGGCAGAACCTCGATTGATGCAAATATTCCCGAAGAATCTTGGTCTCTCCATTTTAAAGAACTCTACTCTATCGCCCCAATGCTAAAAAGCGCAGTCCCCCCAACCCTGTTGCCATGGACCCTATGTGGTCTACACCGCTATTTACTATGGATGAGGTACTTATTGCTGTGCATGGCCTGCAATCCAATAAAGCCCCCGGGCTAGATAGGATTCCATGCGATCTTTTCAAGTAAGAACCGGTTGTTTGGGCCCCTTATTTATTACTACTATATAACGCAATCCTGCAGGGCCTACCTCTCCCAAGTACTTGGCTGGGGGCGGAGAATATACCCATTTATAAGAAGGGTTCTCCGCTTGAACCCTCAAATTATAGGCCGATCAGCCTTATAGTTGTTAGCCAGAAAATCTACGCAAGGCTACTCCTCCAATGCTTATTGGACTGGGTCAATGATAACAACATCTTGACCCCCCTTCAGGCAGGGTTTAGGGCCAAAATGTCCACAACCGACCAACTATTTCGGCTCCAGGTTCTCTACTAGATGCACGTTGTGTTGGATCGGGGAAGCTTATACCTAACGTTCGTGGACCTAAAGTCAGTATTTGACTTGGTGGATCGAAACCAACTTTGGTCTATTCTATTATCCATGGGGGTTCCACCATACCTATGTCACCAATTCAAACTCCTCCACTATGGCACGTTTGCCAGAGTACGTTATGGAAAGCATGGCCAACTAACGGGACCCTTCCCAGTTGAGAAAGGGGTTAGGCAGGGTTGTATGCTCGCCCCAACCCTCTTTTCCCTCTTTCTCAACGGGCTAATAGAAGATCTACTATCCATAAAAGACATCGACTCCCCAAAATTGGCCTCCCAGCCATTCTCCGCACTAATGTTTGCGGACGACACCTTGCTGCTCTCAAAATCTCCCATGGGCATGCAGATGGTCTTAAATCAGTTCATCAAATTCTGCAACCAAAGAAACCTGGTAGTTAAAATCAATAAAACCAAGTACATGGTATTTAATGCCAATGCCACTAACTGTCCCCATCCTATGATGGAAGGAAGACCATTAGATAGAGTCCCAACCTTTGACTATTTAGGCCTAACTCTTAACAACAGAATGGAGTGGGGTGCCCAAATGGCCAAGGCCAACTTAAAATTAATTCAGACTACTGGTGGGATCTTAAAAGTCCCAAAGAATTGCGCTTATAAAATAGTTGGTGCCCCACTTGAGATTTTTAAAGTTCAAGCAAGGTCATCCTCCCTTTACGGGGTGGAACTTTGGGGGCATGTTCCCTCACCCGAATTAACCATTACAGAAAACAATTTTATAAGGAAAATGTTATCTTTGCCCAGGAACACCCCACTTGTTCCACTCAGGTTGGATTTGAATATCAGCCCTATTGCTGATGCCATCACCTCCCGCACACTCCTTTATTGAAGGAGGTTATGGAGTACTCCTGAGCTGGAATGTTATAAGGAGGAATTAAAGGTGGTGCTGGCTTCCTTATGAGCTGGCAGGATTCCATGGCTGTGTTTTGTAAGGCAGTCCTTCGCTCTGATCGGACTTGAAAATCTATGGTCAAACCCCGAGGCATCTTGTTCAGCTATTTCTAAAAAATCTTTGTCAAACATTATAAAGGACTTTAATCTCAGGAGGACATTTTGTTCAGCTGCTCCAATAAGCTTGACTGGTGCCTTCCTGAATTATAAGTCATTCTATAGCTTTGAACACGAAATCGATGCAATTCAACCCACCCTAGCGAAGAAGCTGTACCTTCAGTTTAGATATGAAACACTGCCCCTTTACTCTATGACCGACAGGTGGAAGGGGGTTCTGTACATCCTTGGCCAGGCTGTAGAACAGAAGTTGAAACGATTCTTCACGTTATTCTTTTCTGTCCGGCCTACTCATCTATACGGAAAATATGGATAATACAGCTATGTAATAACCTGGGCATTAGGAACTATCTAGCTTTCTTCAGAATTTTGAAGTCTGATACAAATCCAGTGATAGTGTCCGTTGTAACTAAGTTTTTGTTCTCTATGTGGATTATTCGAAGGAAATTGCTTAGCTAAGGATGGCACATATGTAACATCTCTAGAGACTAGGGAACTAAGTGGATCAACAAATGTTATTCCTAAAATTTTAAAATATTTGGAAATTATTCAAAGTTTTATGGTTTTAATATATTGTCTCCTCCCCTCTGATATTTTAGATGATGTATTTTTGTACATATAAATACCAATGAATTCCTCAAAAACTGTACATGTATTTTTTATGTGCTTTTATGGTTAAAACTAACCGAAATAACGTTTTTTGAACTTGAACTTGAATCTTCCTCAGCATGGCCCGTTCGTCCCTGGGCCCGTTCATAGGACCCAAAAACTCTGTTGATGTTGTCCAGGGCTTCGGTCCCAGTGTCCTCTTAGCTTTGACTCCCCTTTGCCCTCCCACCTGCCCTGCTGTCACAGACCTGTTACCTCACCACTGTAGGCACCCACCTCCTCTCAGTGCCCTCCCCTTTTAGTGGGGTGAGGTGGTCATCCTCTGGGACAGGGAGAGTGTTGCAGGCAGCACTGGTGGTGTAGGTCGCACAGGTCGTTCCCACTGGGGTCAGCATTGTTGTTGTTGTTGCTGCTGAGGTTGTGGGGGGAACAGTGAGGTCCTGGGACCTGTTGCACCCTGGCACACCCGATGGGCCGGCTTCGAGCTCCGCGTCCTCGAAATCCAGGGAGTCTTCAACTGAGAGTCCATGTTCCGGGGGTGGAGACTGGCCCTGCAGGTTGATCTTGTCGTCCTCTGCAGTCAGTTGATGGTCACCTGTGGGAAGGGGAGTAAATGGTCATTGATGTTCATCCCTAAAGCTTTGTGGTTGATGTATCTCATTTATTGGTTATGCAACATACAGTTAACTCTTTCAAACATTGTATGTCTGCACATTCATGTGCATCATGACATTATTTGGAGGTACATACATTAGACTTCCATGGTGTGACATGTCGTTGGATACCATGCCCCACGTGTAATTTCTGTGATTACGTTTCCATCTGACCACTGGCGGGTACACAACTTGATGTGAGGCATCTTTGCTGATTACTCTGCCTTGCAGGAGTTACATTTGCGCATGTACTAATTTGCGCATGTTCTAGGCATTGTCATCTCATGCACACTTTTGTCATGTCCTGGGCTTAGATTTATTTGTTCGACAGACCATGCTTGGTTTGTTTTCCTATAGTCCTTCAAGCTCAGCACCCATGTAACTTACAGATAGCATTCAGTGCTGTGCATGTTTTTGCCCTGAATTGCTATGAAATGCGATTTGTAGAGTCACACTTCTGTTTCTGTGACAGTTACATACGCTTTGCTGTCTGCACACTGTAAGTGGCAATTGTTTCTTTGTATATTGTGGTGGGATGTGAGGGCTGGTGTTGTCATTTTGCTCCATGCTTTTTGATAGGAATGGCGGGTTTCATGCACTGTCTACGTGCCTGTTCTGTTGTCACATTTGGGTGGAATTTGTGACACATCTCTCTGGGTGTGTGGTGAGTGCTACATCTTGCTCAGGGATGGGATAAATTGGCATGGTGGGAGTAGTATTGCAGGCCTACCACCCCCAAACAGCACACCTGGGAAGATGGCTACCTACCTGTTAGTCTGAAGTGAACAATGCAATGCCTGCCATGTGCTTCTGGGTGGGAGGGAGTGCTCCATCTTGCTCAGGGGTGGGACAGGGGGGACTGTTGGGAATTGTAGTGCAAGTCTCACACACACACCCTTCCCTGGAAAGATGGCTACCTACCTGTTAGTTTAAGGTGAACAATGTAATGGTTGCCACATTCTTCTGTGTGGGAAGGAGTGCTTCATCCTGCTCAGAGGTGTGACAGGGGGGACTGGTGGGAATTGTAGTTCAGGCCTTACACACTTGGGAAGATGGCTACTTACCTATTAGTTTGAAGTGAACAATGTAATTGCTACCACATGCTTCTGGGTGGGTGGGTAGTGCTCCATTGCTCAGCTGGGGTATAAGGGGGCATGGTGGGAGCAGTATTGCAGGTATCCTACCCACAAACAGCTGTCCGTGGGAAGATGGCTACCACCTGTTAGTTTGAAGTGAACAATGTAATGGCTGCCACATGCTTCTAGGTGGGTGGGGAGTGCTCCATCTTGCTCAGCTGGGGAACAAGGGAGCATGGTGGGAGTAGTATTGCAGGCCTCTCGCCCCCAAACAGCACAACCTGGGAAGATGGCTACCTACCTGTTAGGTTCAGGTGAACAATGCAATGGCTGCCACATGCTTCTGGGTGGGAGGAAGTGCTCTATCATGCTCAGGGGTGGGAAAGGGGGGACTGTTGGCAGTTGTAGTGCTGGCTGTCTGTACACATACAACCCTGGAAATGTAGATGATTACCTTTGGGGTGGATCTGATGGGGTGAAGGTTACATCTGTGAGACCTGTGTTGGGCATGGTTGTACAGATGAGTGGGATTGGGCCTAGGAGGTGTAGCTTTGGAGTTGTGTGAGACAGTACATGGCAGTGTAATGGAATACATTTGTCTGTCCTTACCAGCCTGCACTCCCCTGGCTATTCCTGTGAGACTCTCTGGATGCAGTATGGCAAGCACCTTCTCCTCCCATGCAGTGAATATTTTAGGTGGGATGGGAGGGCCACCAACAGTCCTCTAAGCCAGCTCACGGTTCCTGTTCCTCTTTTCTTTCACAACCCTCTTCAGGTCATGCCACTGCTTCATGATTTCATTTCTGGTGCTCGGGGTGTTCCCTACTGCATTGACCTTGTCAACTATCATTGCCCACATTTGTGCTCTTGTGGCTAATGGTGTCTGTTGGACCAGGGTACCAAACACTTGTGATTCTACTCTGATTATCTCATCTACCATGACTGACAACTCACTCTGTGTGATTTTGGGCATTTTCTGTGGTGCCATGGTGTGTGATGTGCTAATGTGTTGAGGTGCAGTTGTGAGGGTGATGGGGATGGTGTAGGTGGGATGTATGTGTGTTGTGCAGGTGAGATGGTTGGTGTTTTGCCTATCCAATTTTTAGCAGGGTTTGGTTCCTTCTGTGCTAGAGTAGTGCAAAAGATTCTGGTCAGGGAAGGGGCTGGTTTTATACTCAGCTATGTGGGTGTCTCAAAATGGAGTATTGCTGTCAGGTGTGTTGTGTGGGTTGTCCTAGGATTAGTATTTTCATAGTTGGCATGGGGATGTGTTATTGGGATGTGTTAGGTGTTTGGGGGGGGGGGGCAGGGCTAGTTTGCTGTGTGCACTTGCTGGCCTTGTTGTGTGTTTTTTGGGCGACCTCCATATTTGTCACGGAGCATTCGCGGTGGTGGCTTTGCTAGAGCCATTCCGCCGGATCTCCCATTCATCACTGTTAGGGACCGCGGCGGTCGGAAACATTGGAACGTCACGCTGTTGCAGCAGAGGAATACTAATTTTGCGTGCGGTCTCTCCGCTGACCTGGCGACTGTTTGGTTTGTTTCCGCTGCTAATCCGACCACCGCAGACAAATTTCCATCTGCTCCGCCAGCTATGGGCGGTCTTTGTTAGCCTCGTTCCACCTCGGTCAGATTGTTTTGGCGGTTGGTCCTAATCGAACCACCGTTTTTTCTGCAGTATGAGCGGGCGGTTGATTCCCGCTGCCTTGGAGGTCGGGTGATTTTCCGACCGCCATCCTAATAGACCCCTCAGTGTTAGAGTGATTAACCCCTCACATATCCAATAAGACATTCTGTAGTGTTACTGGTGTGTATTGTAAACTGCTTTTGGTTTGTGGATCCACAAAAGATCGTGGCTCTGCATGAAATTTAAGAAACTGGAATTGAAAACTCGAAAAAACGCCGTTAGTGAAATGGTTGACTCTGAAAAAATGTTTATGATGTGTAGGTGATAACTACACATAATACAGAATGCAGTCTTTGAAGTTCTTGAGAACCATTCTCTTGCCTTTCTCTGTCAAATGAATGCCATCATTTCTATACACACCTTCCATGTTAAAGCGTAAATTGTTGTTGTAAATGGAGCCTTGTTGTGGTCTCGGAGGAATGCAGAAACAGTTTTATTAACATGTTTCCTGGCATTGTCTATCTGTGGACAGAATTTGTTTGGCCACTTCCATTTCTGAGTTCAGCAAATGTTAGAGAACACCAAGGCAGTGTGAGGGAAAAGTGCCATTAATAGAGCAAAGGTCTCCTTCGTTAAGATTTCCAGTCTAACCCTCGTAAGTGCCCCTAGGTAATTGCCACCACAGTACACAATCATGAGGTCTGGATGTTAGCAATCCACAATATCCTCAACCAAAGGCAGCAATTGATGCTACTTTAACCTTCTCTGGCCAACTCAAGTAATGTCCACATTAGGCAAACCCAAGTCCTTGTCAATTCTGCTCTTTCTAGCACACTCTCTGGACCAAGACCCACAATACAGACTCTAACCATTTTGAAGGCAAGGAGGAGTGGCTCACAAGAGAAGGCTGCAGCTAAATGAGACAGTTTTCAAAATGAAAGGACAGCACCTAATTAAAAATATATATTTGTATTTGATTGGGTGGTGAAAATATGCAGTCTGCTAAAACTAGGTAACGATTTTGTGAAAAAAGTAACTAGATCTGTGATTTGCTCTGAAAATGTGTACAAATGTTATGCTATTTGACATGTGCTTATATTTCCAAACAGCCAACCACTCCTACTATAGCTGAATTTGAAGCTAGTATGCTGCACACAGAAAGTGTTGTGAACTTTTGACCTATTTGAACAAGAGAGTATCCCAAAGGCAGTTGCTACTGAAACTAAGCTAAGGCAGTGCAGGAGGAAGGGTTAAAAAGAGACTGTACTTTCACATAAAAAATTAGAGTTGTTTATACACTTTCCTTATTATGGAGAAGTTATTTTCTAAATCAGTTTTGTCATATAAAGTTAAATGAAGGTGTAAAGTGATAGCTGGATAATGTTAAATGGTTTAACAGACTCATGCATAGATTTGAGAATCCACAGCGAAGTTACATGGTGCTGCGCTGAGTGTCTTGGATGATTTGCGGATTTGCCCAAAACCCCAACCAAATTGGGCTTTCTTTGGAGGAGTGTTAAAAAAT
This sequence comes from Lissotriton vulgaris, assembly GCF_964263255.1. Lineage (NCBI taxonomy): Eukaryota > Metazoa > Chordata > Amphibia > Caudata > Salamandridae > Lissotriton > Lissotriton vulgaris. The sequence continues at coordinate 999,208,119 of NC_141696.1, read as the reverse complement.
GTTAACAATGTTGACCATTCAGAAGTGGTACACCAATAATTAAATATGAAAGGGATGTTGTGATTTTATTTCTGACTCAGTAACCTTGAAAGCAAAGTGAAAAGGGTTGCCATTAATGGCTCTCTTATATGGGGGTGGTGTACCATTTTTGTGCTTGGTTGTCACGAATTTCCAGTGAGAAGAGATTCTTACTGAAACAGAGAAACAAAAATAGAGACCAACAAATACAGTTAACAAGTATCTGAATTAAGGCATAGTTTTGAAAAAAATGTTTTAAAAGGCATGAGTGTATATAAGATGGATGACAGTGAATGGAATGTTTACAAAAAGTAAAAGGGAATATAAATGGAGGGCATGTGATAAAATAAGGTAAAGTACAGTGATCACTACCAGAGGATTACAAATATTAAAGAGTAACAACTACCCAGGGATACACCAATGTAGACACTGACACAACCACTCAAACACAAATGCATCCAATAATAAACCCAGGCATTCCGTCATGTATACACTGACACATCCAGGTATGCACTGATGCATGCACTGAGACACCCAGGTACAAACTGCTGCTTGCACTGACACCCCAGGCACACACTGATGCATACACTAACAGGTATGTGCTTAAAAGAGAAGACATGCACTTCAAAGTTTCAGTGAGTTACATGCACACTTACACACCCATATGCTCAGTTATACATCTAGTCTTCCACCCATACTGCAAATTACATACCTATTTACAAAAACATAGAGCCACTCATACACCCAATCACACAGAGACAGGGGCACTCACATAACCACCCAGTCACCCATGCAGCAGTTATTTATCCAGCAGTAACAGGCCACTTGCACATACAGTAGCACACCCCAAGAGTCCTAACAGTCAGTTACCAATCCATACAGCTACTTACAGACACATTGAGAGGCCCATACAGTTTCTAAGATAACAAGTAATATAGTGACATAGTTACATACATATCCAGAGACACATGCACAGAGGAAATAGTACAGTCACTCAGATATGAACTCAAAAACTGACACAACCAAGTTAACCATCCAGGCAAGTTGACCATTAAACATGTCTTGGGCCTGCTCCTGCAGAGCCTGTCTGTGCAGTTTTACTGTCAGGCCAACTTGACATTTAATACCACTTGCCAAGCCTTACATTTCCCTTTTTAGACATATACTTTGCCCCTAAGCAAGGGCATAAGTAGGCCATATGCCAGGGTGCTATGTGCTTAAAAGGTAAGATATGTACTTTGAAGTTTCAATGAGTTACATGCACACGTACACACCCATATGCCCAGTTAAACATCTAGTCTCCCACCCATATTGTGACTCATAAACCTATTTACAAAAGCATTGAGGCACTCACACACCCAGTCATAGACACTTACCTTCCTTACCTATACAGCAGTTATGTATACAGCACTAAAAGAGCCACTTGCAAACACAGATGCACACCCCAGAGTCATTAACACAGTCAGTGATGAATTAATGCATACACGTTTCAAGGCCCATACTGTTTCTAAGATAGCCAGTCATTTAGCGACATAGTAACTTACATATCCAGTGACACATGCACAGAGGAAATCATATACTCACTCAGATATGTACACAAATAAAGATGCAACCAAGGCAGCAAGACACGTTGCCCTTTCAACATGTCTCAGGCCTGCTACTGCATAGCCTGTGTGTGTAATTTAATGCTAGGTCAACTTGGCACACACAGTTGCACACCCCTAATGCCACTAACACAGCCAGTAAGCAATACATATAGCTACTTACATGCAGTTACACACAACACACAAAGAGGAAATTGTATACTCACTCAGATATGAACTAAAAATACTAACACAGCCAAGGAAGCCAACCCGACACATCACCTTTTAAATATGTCTCGGGCCTGGTACTACAGAGCTTCTGTGTGCAGTTTTACTACCAGACTAACTTGACATTTAAAACACATTGCCAAGCCTTATACACACTTTTTATTACAAATAATTCAACCCTAAGGTAGGCTGTAGGTAGGCCATAGAGCTGGATAATAAGTGCTTAACAGATGCAGTTCAAAGTTTCAATGAATTACATGCACACTTACAAACCCATATGCAAAGTTATACATGCAGTCTCTTACCCATACTGTGACTGACAAACCTGTTTACAAAACCATAGAGCCACTTACAAGCCCAGTCAAACAGAAATAGAGGCACTTAGACATTCACCCTTACAGCACTTATGTATCCAGCAGTAACTCACCCAGTTGTACACACAGATACATATCCCAACATTCTCTAACACAGTAAGGTAAGCATTCCATACAGACACTTATATACACATTTAGAACCCCATTGAGTCAATAAAGACCCAATTACGGGTTTGATGGTGCTGCGCCGGGTCCGCACCGCTAAAGCCGCAGTCAGACCACCCACCAGATTATGAGGTTCCTCCTGTCTGGCGGCTGGTATTTGGCGGTCCCATTGCGGTGCCTCCGAAATTGGGCACCACTATGGGAACCCCAAAAGCAGTACCTGCACGGTATGGTCTGAGAAGTCGATGCCATGCAGAAACTAGGGCGCATGCACACAGAGGGGGACTCGTTTTGCCCCCCTGTGTGCACCCCCATGCAGAGGAGGCACAGGGGCCTTGCAGAGGCCCCTTTGTTTCCTCTCCACCACAGTGTTTAGGGAAGAGGAACCTCCATGACACCGCCAGCAGAGAGGAAATTCATAATATGCTTGGCGGGACTGTGGTGGTCCAGCCAAGCAATTTGCGGTCTCCTGACCGCCGCAACACCACCAGGGAACGGCGGTTTTCCTGTGGCTGCAGCAGGGCTGTAACAGTCCCACCACCCAAGTCATAATAGGGCAGTTGGGAGACCTCCATTGCCCCTCCACTACAAGTGTTTCAGTCCACGGACTGCCAGACTCTTAATCGGGGTCTAAGAGAGCCTGTCATATGCCAACATAGTTACTTAGACCTCCAGTGACACATACACAGAGGGACTGATACAGTCTCTTAGATATGTACTTAAGTACTAATATAACCAAGGCAGCCATCCATACACATATACAGACTTACAGAGATACTAAGCCAGACAGTGACAAAGCTAGAAAGGGGCTGATACACATATTTAGGTATATACTCAAGTAGTAACAATCTAAGTCACCGTACCGAGACAAGTAGCCCTTCAAACATGTCATGTGCCAGCTACTGCACAGTCTATGTGTGCTGTTTTACTATAAAAAAAAACAGGAGGGAGTATCCCCAGGACACAGCGTCCTAGTGATTTATAGAAGTGGAGATATATATATATATAGAAGAAAGAATTATTTCTTTGTTTAAGAAACCCTCACTCACCAACCTGGTTGGTGACATGCTTCATCATCGGGGTCCACCACAATGGCCGAGTGCCACTTAGGTGTGCTCCAAGAGTAGCCGATCCAGGCTACTCTGGGAGCAAAAGTGCTTCCCATGGAACTACCCCTCTGCAAATATAGCTTGCCTTCAAACTCAAAATAGTTCCTTTTGAGTGCTAGGGTGGCACATTAAAAAATGCTGTGTTAAGGAGTGTTATGTGTCTATATTGTTTCATCCAGCACTCTACCAAGGACCTCAAGGGTTTCGTCCTGTGGGAAGCTGGCGTAGAGGCTCTCAATGTTGAAGCTAACCAGAACAGTACTCTCATCTACCTGAATATCTTTCAGGCGAACCAGTAGGTTTTTGGTGTCACGTAGGTAGGTGTCAGTTTTCTGCACCATATTCTTAAAAAAGCAGTCACAATAGCTCGATAGAGGTTCAAGTAGGGACACAAGGCCCGACACGTCGGTCTGCCTGGTGGAGGGGTTTTGTTTTTTTGCATCTTTGGCAATATGTAGCAATTTGAGCCTCATGCTTAGTGATTTTTCTCAACAAAATGCTTCTGTAACCAGCCCCCCACCAGTTTCCATGGGGCAAACCTTTATTCAGTTTCCTGTGAGTTCCTTTTTGCTTTTCTGTTGGCTGTTGATAATACTTTGGTTCTCCCACCAACCCCGTCCCCTGTCAGTCATCCGTAGTGCGCGATCACTTCAAAGTTGCTTGAAGTGATACTTGTGATGCATGTCTAAGACAATATTGCTTAGCCACTATACGATACGCTCCTATGATACAAGGTGGCGCATGACACCCACTTTTCACTGAGAATGCGAGTGGGTATGTACTGTTTGTGAGGTTTAAAAAAGAAAAAAACCTGATTTGAAAAACTGCATTATAACCTGCATGCATGCACAATATGTCACTGAGTTACGACATGTCATATGTGTGGAGGTTCAAGATCTCTAATCCTTGAACCATGGAGAGCTGCTAACTCGGAATGCTGATAATGATGAAACGTATACAAATGTGCACTATTTATGTTGATTTATTTCTTTCAGAAATAATTTTTTGCTTACACAGAAGGCTGTAAGTTTGCTGGACCGTAAGTACACAGTCTGGCTATTTGTTGAATCAGGGTAGGTGCGCCTTAGCGTGGGTAGACTACCCGTTTCATACACTTGGTCCTGCCAAAAACCTTACAATGTTATTTTAGGCTTGAAACATGTTGAACACAATTTTTTTCACAAATACACTGATACTTCCTGGCCAGTAAAGCCAATACAAGTATCCCACTTGGTTTTTGATCTTTGTCTTGTGACTCCAAAATAAAATGTAGGGAGTACCACAAAGACAATTTTTAAACTCACTAATTCATTACACTCTCACACTTTCAAAAAATCCAGCTCCGCTGTAGGTACAGGCATCGAAGCACACCTAAGTGGCACTCGACCACTGTGGTGGACCCCGATGATGAAGCATGTCACCAACCTAGTTGGCGTTTCTTAAACAAAGAAATAATTCTTTCTTTGCTATATATCTCTCTCCACTTCTATAAATCACTAGGACGCTGTGTCCTGGGGATACTCCCTCCTGTATTTTTGATACATTACCCAAGGGGAATGGGAGTCTGATCAGGACAAACCCTTACTCTCTTCGTGTTTAAACATGTGCTGTTTCTCTGCCAGGTCAAGTAGGCAATTAAAATCCCTTGTCAAGCCTTAAATATCCTTTTTTCTACATATCATTGACGCTAGGGTAGGACGTGGGTAGACATACACTGATGCATACATTGACACATCTAGACACACTCTAAAGTATACAATTGCACACCCTGGCATACACTGAGGTATACACTAACACACTCAAGCACACACTAATGTGTACACTAACACTCCCAGGCACACACTCATGCATACAGTAAGAAATCCAGGAACACCTTTTTGTACACACTGACATACCCAGGCACTCATTGATGCATACACTGACACACCCATGAGCATACTCAAGCATTCACTGACACACCCAGGCACACAATGATGCATATACCGGCACATCCATGCAGACACTGATGCATACACTAAATCACTCAGAAGCACACTCATAAATACACTGACTCACCTATGCATTCACTTGTGCATACACTGACACATGCAGGCAGACACTGATGTATACACTGACACACCAAGACATAATGAAGCATACATTGACACACCCAAGCACACTCATATGCATGCTCTTACACACTCAGACACACAGTAACATTTATACTACACACCAGAACACACTTATGCATACACTAGCACACCCAGGTACACAGTAGTTCATACACTCATACACCTGACCACACACTGATGCAAACACTGACACACCCAGACACGCAGTAATACATACACTGACACATCCAGGCAAACACTTTTGCATGCACTGACACACCCAGGCACACACTTATGCATACAATGGCAAACTGTAGCGATTTCCAGGCGATATCAAGGGAGAACAGGGCAATATCACAGAGGCACTACAACTCCCAGAAAGCCCGGGGTCTTGGTAACGAGAAACACGCCTTCAGGGCGTGTATAAATACACTCCGATCCCACTACCGGGTGCTTGTCTATCCTTCCGGTTGTTGATCGTGTTGGAACAAAGCTTTCCTTGAGTTGTGAGTTGGGTGTGTGCGGACGCTTTCCTTCCCGCTGAGGACGCCAAGACACTTTTTCCTTTCCCGTGAGTAGAAATCGGATACATGGCATTTAGCACGGCCGTGCTATCATAGTGCAGTCTTCTACCTTCCCTTCGTATCCCGAACCCTGTGGATAGTTGAACTATTTAGACTCTGTGCGATACTTGCCACCGGTAGTGAATCTAACTACTCGGTCCTATATACTGAGACTTACTTTTCCTTGGATCGAGCTGTGAGTTAACAGCCCACCTTCCGCTTGAACTTGAGTCAGTGCCTTCCCCAGACTCCAGGCTGTACGAGCGGTGGTTATCAGTAAGTGAATGTTCTGTTACAATATATATGCAACAACCAGGGCGTCTTAACCATTGTAGTGCTAAACAAGTGTTCTTGTGTTTCCAGAAATTGTTGTGCCTTGAAGTCATCCGAAGTCTTAGACCAGACCTAGAGGGGTGTCTTCACAACAAACTTCCCCGATCAACTACCCTTCCCCCTACCTGGAGGACTACCTGTCTCCGGTGTGTGTGTCACACGGGGAGGGTCAGTGCTATTGGGTATAGGGAAGACTATCATCTCGCTGTGGTCCCCGCTGGCTAGATACCTCAGGTTAGTGGCTGGTGTGTTCTTTACTTGGATTACTTTTCCGCTGCTAACCTTGACAGATTGACAAGCCCAAGGAAAAGAAGCCTAGCCTGGACCATGGACACGAGTGCAGCTTTGGCCTCATTACTTGAGGGCTTTAGTGTACTTCAGCAGGAAGTGCATGCGTCCCGAGTTGAGAATCAGGAACTAAGAAAGGACATGAACACCATGCGTAGGGAAGTCGCTGGCATGTCACGAAAAACTCCAGGGGCAGGGTCCTATATTAGAGAAGCTACACTTCCCCCTCCCGGACAAACTGTATCACAGCCTACAACCCCAATGGCAGCCGGGGGTGGGTTCTTTTCTCCCAATGCCATACCTTCGTCCTCCACCGACCACGCACCAACAGTACATGTCATTCAGAATACCGGAATCCCTCTAGCTCCTCCTGAACGATTCTACGGTGATCCCAAAAAATTCGAGACTTTCTTGAATCAGTGCCGCCTCCACTTCTTGTGCAAACCGACTGTGTTCCAAGATGATGCGGATAAGAGCGCGTTCATGATGTCGTACATGGGCGGAAATGCTGCCAGCTGGACAATCCCTTTAATGGAAAAAAAATGATCCCGTTCTTCATCAGTTCACCGATTTTTGTTCTGCCTTAAGAAAACTTTTTGATAGAAAGACTCACATGTTGTCTTTGGACAAGGAACTCCTTACATTGCACCAGGGGTCACAGGACCTGTTGTCTTACATTACTTCCTTTAACCGGCTCTTAGCCGAAACCGATTGGCCACAAGAAAAACGGACCTCTTTGTTCTATCAAGGCTTAAGAAGCGAGTTGAAGGACTTATTATCACAGGTAGTCCAACTTCCGGCGACGTGTGAGGAACTCATTGATATAACGGTGCAGTTAGACCATCGCCTTTTGGAGAGAAGAGGAGATCGGAGCAGGAGTGATGGCAGAGGATGGTATCCCAAACTGAAAATCCCGCAGGAAGACAGTGCCAAAAGTACGGATGGAACCGAACCCATGCAGATAGGGGGTATCTGAGGTCCTCTGTCTTCCGAGGAACGAGAGCGACGGCGTAAATTGAAACTATGTTTATACTGTGGCAAAGGAGGGCACTTCATCAGGGAGTGTAGGGCAAGGGCCCAACAATCTGAAAAAAATTCAGCGCCTCGTAAACCTGCTGTTATGGGAACAAGAGAGAAGTCGGAAAACTAGAATGTCCAAACCAGGCGGAGATCGCTGGGGTGGACATACGACAGACTATGATCTCCTCGCTTCTTGCAAACACTATGATGCCTGCTGTGGCCCATATCAACTTATCAGTGTCCTTGTGGACAACAGGGGACAAAGTCACGCAGATGGATGCTCTACTAGACTCTGGAGCAAAGGGTAATTATATGGACATCGACTATGCAACCTCTCTAGGCATAGAATGGGAAAAGAAGGACGAACCTGAACATGTGAAGGCGGTGGATGGTTCCGTCTTGTCTTCCGGACTGGTCGTAAAGCACACGGTCCCTCTACGCATGCAGCATGAAGAACATTCGGAATATATCCAGTTCGATTTGATTGCGGTGCCTCAGTTCCGCGTCATTCTTGGCATGCCATGGTTAACATTACATGACCCTGTGGTGAGCTGGTCCGCATGCACAGTGTCATTTAAGTCTTCCTACTGTATGGAGCATTGACACCGCCCTTCTTTTTTCACTCCTGAAGGTGAAGCGTGTCCTGGTGTTCGTCACCTGGCTATGGCGTGTACTGAGAAACACATATGCAGTACTACCAGTTTACCAGAGATTTACGAGGAGTTTTGTTCCCTTTTTGACAAACAGAAGGCTACCAGGTTACCCCCGCATAGGGTTTACGATTGCTGCATTGAGTTACTCCCAGGGGCAGCTATTCCATGTAGTCGTGTTTACGCCCTTACCGAACATGAAAATGCGTATCTGCAGAATTACATCGAGGAGAATCTGGCGTCAGGGTTCATAAGCCATTCCACTTCGCCTGCTTCGTCACCCCTGTTTTTCATACCAAAGAAAGACTGTGCCGAGCTGCGACCGTGTATCGACTACAGGGCCTTAAATAACATCACGGTCAAGAATAGATATCCCCTTCCATTGATCCCGGTACTAATGGACCAGATCAAGGGGGCACGCTATTTCACCAAGTTGGATCTCAGAGGGGCCTATCATCTGGTCCGAGTCAAGAAGGGCGATGAGTGGAAGCCGGCTTTCCGAACTAAGTTCGGTTTGTTTGAGTACAACGTCATGCCCTTTGGGCTATGCAACGCGCCTGCGGCCTTCCAATATTTCATGGACGAAGTGCTCAGGGGTCTACTGGATACCATATGCATGGTGTACATTGACGATATCCTCATCTACTCACGGACTCTCCGGGAACACGAACAACATGTCACGGATGTGTTGAGTCGTTTACAACAGCACGATCTGTACGCCAAATTGGAGAAGTGTCTCTTCCATGCAACTGAAGTCTCCTTTCTGGGATACGCGATAAACGCAAACGGCTTTCAGATGGAGAAGGGAAAAGTTGAGGCCATCACTAATTGGAACACACCACAAGACATCAAATCCATACAGAGCTTTCTAGGCTTTGCGAACTATTATAGACGCTTCATCAAAGATTTCTCCAGGATCATTCAACCCATATCCAGTCTGTTAAAGAAAAACATTCCTTTTGAGTGGGGGGAAGAAGCTGAACAATCTTTTCGGATCCTCAAGGAACGGTTCACTCAAGCTCCCATATTGCGCCACCCGGATGCCCAGCTTCCGTTCATTTTGGAAACCGACGCCTCACAGTTTGCATTGGGAGGGGTGCTATCGCAACGCCACCCTACAACGGGGCAAATCCACCCGGTGGCCTTCTACTCTAAGAAACTTACTCCTAGCGAGGTCAATTATTCTATCACTGACAAGCAGTTGCTTGCCATCAAAAGGGGCTGTGAGGAGTGGCGACATTACCTGTTGGGTGCCCGGCATACCATCGAAATCTTCACAGATAACCGGAACTTGTTATTCCTGAAAACAGCAAAGGCTCTCACCCCCAGACAACTTAGATGGACTCTGTTTTTCTCGGATTATGATTTTGTGATAAAGTACCGTCCCGGTCCCCAAAACGGAAAGGCCGATGCCCTCTCGCGGAATCAAGACACCCAAGACACTCAGTCCATCCTCCCAGAAGACCCACCATCCATTCTGCCTGAAAGATCATTCCCAGAAAGCACCATTGCCTTGCTAACATCCACGGATTTCATTGAGGACGTCAAGGTGGCGTTAACGGAGGTGGATGCACAGGCTTGGCTGCAAGATGAGCCTCAATGGCGGTCGCAAGTTGACGAACTCCTGTATTTTCGCCATGCCCTGTACGTACCTGACCCGGGTTTGCAAATGCAGGTACTGAATTGGGCTCATGATTCAGTGTTAGGAGGTCATTGGGGTGTGTATAAAACGATATCCACCATTGAACGTTCTTTCTAGTGGGCTACCTTACGAAACGACGTCAAAAAATACGTCAGGAACTGCTCGGTATGCGCCCAGAGTAAAGCGAAACATACCAGACCTACGGGTCTACTCCGTCCTATTCCAGTACCCCCTAAATCGTGGCACACGGTCTCTATGGACTTCATAGTGGAGATGCCATTATGTCAAGGAAAAACAACGATCCTGGTGCTTATTGATCACTTGACAAAAATGGGCCATTTCGTGCCATTGGAAGGACTACCCACGTCCGCGAATTGGCCATGGTTATACTACAGCATCTCATCAGAGCACATGGCATTCCTAGGGTCTTCATAACAGACAGAGGAACACAATTCACTTCCCGGTTTTGGAAAGCTCTTTGTCAATCTTTAGCCATTGATGCCAGGCTTTCAACAAGTTACCATCCGCAGACAGATGGCAAAACGGAAAGGCTCAACCAAACCATAGAACAATACCTACGTTGTTTTACTTTACAAAACTCAATGGACTGGGTCACCCTCTTGTGGTTAGCGGAATTCACCTATAATAACTCTGACCATTCCACCTTGGGTTGCTCCCCTTTCTTCTGCCTTCTTGGGTATCACCCGAACATCCTCCCCTTCGACTGGCCTGTGTCTTCCAATCTGCCCAGCATCCAAGAACATCATGCACATCTTCAAGCTGTTCGGATGGATGCAATGCGTCATCTGGCGGACGCTCAAGCTTCGCAGAAACGCCACGCCGACAAGAAACGCAATCCTGAACCGGACTACAAGGTGGGGGACAAGGTATGGCTCTCCACCAAAAACATTCATCTCCGGGGTATTAACAAGTTAAAACCAAAATACATTGGTCCCTATAGTGTGGAGGAAATCATCAACCCTGTGGCATTAAAACTGGCTATCCCCCGTAACTGGCGAATCCATCCTGTTTTTCATGTCTCACTACTCCTGCCCTGTTCCGTGGACACCAGATTGCCCGTACGCCCCCCCCCAGTGTTGGTAGAGGGGTTGGAAGAATATAAGGTTGAGGAATTGCTGGATTCTCGGATCCACCGGGGTAGGGTCCAGTACCTGGTCAGTTGTAAAGGTTTTGGGGCTGAGGAGAGAACTTGGGAACCAGTGCAGAACCTTAATTGCCCTGACTTAGTGACGCAGTTCCATCAGTTGAATCCCGGGAAGCCTGGTCGACCGCTGGGTCGGCGATCCTTGAGAGGGGGTTCTGTAGCGATTTCCAGGCGATATCAAGGGAGAACAGGGCAATATCACAGAGGCACTACAACTCCCAGAAAGCCCGGGGTCTTGGTAACGAGAAACACGACTTCAGGGCGTGTATAAATACACTCCGATCCCACTACCGGGTGCTTGTCAATCCTTCCGGTTGTTGATCGTGTTGGAACAAAGCTTTCCTTGAGTTGTGAGTTGGGTGTGCGCGGATGATTTCCTTCCCGCTGAAGACACCGAGTGTTGGGTGTGCGCGGACGCTTTCCTTCCCGCTGAGGACGCCAAGACACTTTTTCCTTTCCCGTGAGTAGAAATCGGACACATGACATTTAGCACGGCCGTGCTATCATAGTGCAGTCTTCTACCTTCCCTTCGTATCCCGAACCCTGTGGATAGTTGAACTATTTAGACTCTGTGCGATACTTGCCACCGGTAGTGAATCTAACTACTCGGTGCTATATACTGAGACTTACTTTTCCTTGGATCGAGCTGTGAGTTAACAGTCCACCTTCCGCTTGAACTTGAGTCAGTGCCTTCCCCAGACTCCAGGCTGTACGAGCGGTGGTTATCAGTAAGTGAATGTTCTGTTACAATATATATGCAACAACCAGGGCGTCTTAACCATTGTAGTGCTAAACAAGTGTTCTTGTGTTTCCAGAAATTGTTGTGCCTTGAAGTCATCCGAAGTATTAAACCAGACCTAGAGGGGTGTCTTCACAACAACCTTCCCCGATCAACTATCCTTCCCCCTATCTGGAGGACTACCTGTCTCCGGTGTGTGTGTCACACGGGGAGGGTCAGTGCTATTGGGTATAGGGAAGACTATCATCTCGCTGTGGTCCCCGCTGGCTAGGTACCTCAGGTTAGTGGCTGGTGTGTTCTTTACTTGGATTACTTGTTCGCTGCTAACCTTGACACAAATGTAAGCACACAGTCACACAACATATCCATTATCCATCAAATACAGTAAAGGAATAGAAGCTCAACCACAGTTCTTTTTATGATTAGAGGGTGTGGTTTTAAAAATAACATTTTTAAAAACCTGTTTTAATTTGTTATTTTTTTATAAATGTTCCAAAAAACAGTACAAAACTGTACAAAAAGAAACATAACGAAACCCAACTGGTTTTCTAATTAAAAAACAGGCCCGAAAAATCTTAGTTGCCAAAAGGAACAAACAAATTACATGGTTGTTTATTAGCTGCATTGAAATATTCTGCCACAGATGCTGTATTTAGCCCACCTGACATGTGGCATCTCAGGCAGTGGGTTGTCATGTGTCCTAAATTTGGACAAAGAGCTGGAACAGTTATTGTGTCTGAAGCAGAGAGTGCTGGCAAAATGGCTGATGATGTTGAAGGGCAAGCACTAGTTTTCCTTTCACATACCATCCTTAAGTGAGACCTTTCATGGCTCATCTTAAGGGGTTTCCACATTGATGAGGTACCATGGCGTACTTCTTGGTGGTGCAGCGAGATAATTCTTTGCCACTGATTGTACATTTAACCCCATGGCTGCTGGCCTGATTCCCCTGCTGTGCTGGGGGGAGCGGGGCGCGCACTGGGGTTCTCGTGTGCTCATGACGAGCTGAGCTCGTCACGGCCACACCCGTTTCAATAGAACGCTCAGCTCAGCAGGGGAATTATCCCCGCACCTGAGCGTTCTAATGGCTGTGACGAGCTCAGCTCGTCATGAGCACACGAGAACCGTGGCTCATGACGAGCTGAGCTCGTCATGAGCATGGGAGGGGTTAACAGTCATGGCTGTCACCTTCTTCTCTCTGTAAGGGATTACAAAGAGGAACCACAAAACCGAAAAATATTGAAAAAATAAACCAAATTAAATCATTTACTACATATTTTTCTTAAAACATTTAAACTTGACTTTTTATTTTTTTAAATGCAATTCTTATTAGAAAAAATATAAAATAAACTTTAGAAAACAAAATACATACTATTTGTTTATATAATAAAAAAGCTTAAACATTCTGAAAACATAAAAGGTAACAAAAACCCCAAAATTTACAAAAAAGGTAAAGTATATAAACAACTTATAATTTATAAATAACATTTCAGAAAACATTAAAAAATGCTCTAAAAGAACATAACTGAAATGTTATAGGCAAATGACATAAACTTAAAAAAACCTTAGAAATTCCCTGAAAAACACAAATGTTACAAGAAAGTTATAGTTAGGAAAATAAAATTTTAAAAACCTGAGAAATTCACTGAAAAAAATTAAAGAACTAAAGGTTACGGGGACATTATAGTTAGGAATTAACAGTAAAAAAACATTAGAAATTGACTGAAAAAAACAAGGTTACAGGGACATTATAATTAGGCTCAGATTTTCGTACAGTACAATGGAAAATTCAGTGGTTATAGTTACCTGAGCTAACTGTAACTTACACCCCTGCAAGGCATTGCTTATGACCTTACAAATCACATCACTCATGACATGGTCAGTGACATCACTGATGGTATTACTGATGACATCTCAAATGACATCTCTGATGATATCATCCACAGAATCACTACTACACCGACTCGCACCCCCATACAACCTCTCATACACACACACTCACACTAGCACTGACATACCCATTCACAGACCCATGCAAATCGTGACATAAACCCATTCACACACATAGGCATTCACATAGCCACTCACTCACTCATGCAGCCACTTGCATAGACACTCACTCAACCATATAGCTACTAACAGAGCTACACACAACCATTCAACAACTCATACATCCATTGACTCATCCACAAAACCACTTACATACCCATTCACACATCAATACAAGCACTCACAAGCCCACTCACTCACCTACACAGCCATTCACACAGATACTTACTGTGCAAAACAGCCACTCACACACCCAGTCAGTTACCCATACACTCACTCAAACAGATACCCACTTACACATCCAATCACTCATCCATAGAGCCATTCACACAGTCTTTCAGTCACCCATACAGCCCCACACAAACTCACCTACCCATAGAGCCACTAATACAGCCACTGTCACTGATACAACCACTCACCCACCCAAACAGTCACTCACACACTCATTCACTCACCCATGCAGCTACTCACATCCCCACTTATTCAATCATACCGCCCCTCACACACCCACTCTCACACTAATACAGACTGTCACACAGCCACTCAGATGACATATGTTAGAAACAGTATTACTCATTAGTAGTACACAATGAATAGTAATTTAACTGATGCAGTAGCTTAGTATATCTTTAAGTCTCAAAAAGGTTTATGAAACAATTACACTCACTGGATGATGTCATCAGTGATGTCATTTAAGACGTTCTCAGGGATGTCGTCAGTGATGTTCACTCCCATGTCATGAGTGATGTAATACGTGAGGTCATTAGCAGTGCATTGCGGGGCAATCACTGATGACATCTCAAATGGCATCATTGATGACATCATCGAGTGAGTCTGAGTATTTCTTAAATGTTTCTTGAGACTTAAAGTTGGATACTAAGCTACTGCATAAGTTAAATTATTATTATTTCTGTACTACTGAGTGATACTATTTTTAACACGTCACCTGAGTGTTTGTGTGACTGTATTAGTGGGTGAGTGGCTGTCTAAGTGTCGGTACTTGAGTATGCGAGTAACTGTATGGGTCTGTGAATGGGTTTGTGAGTGGTTTTCTGGGTGTGTGAAGGGTTCTATGGGTGTGTGAGTTGGTATGTGAGTGATTGTATGGAGGTGTGAGAGGTTGTATGGGTGTGTAAGTAGGTGTCTGAGTAGCTGTGTGGGTGTGTGAGAAGTTGTATGGGTATGTGAGTGGTTTTAGGAGTGTGAGCGGGTGTGTGTGTGAGTGGTTGTGCAGATGTGTGAGAAGGTTTGCAAGTAGTTGTTTTGGTATGTAAGTAGGCGTGTAAGTGGTCATATGGCGCTTTGAGTGGGTGTGTGAGTGTGTGTATGAGTGGTTGTGAGGGGTGTGAATGGATGTGTGAGTGGTTGTTTTGGTCTGTAAGTAGGTATGCGAGTGGTTATATGGGTGCATGAGTGGTTTCTGGATCTTTGAGTAGGTGTGTGAGTGGTTGCATGTGCGTGAGTGAGAATGGTTGTATTGATGTGTGAGTGATTGATTGATAATAAGCTTTATTGGGTTAAAATGAAAAAACATAAAGCCTACAACACATACACAATCAAATAAAAGTCAGGCAAACATTAAAATTATGAACAATTCATACCACCGTCTCATGGTATAATCAATCCCTCATCGAAATCCTGGATCTGACAACGGCCTCTAAAAACTAGCAACATTATAAACAGCGGCCCATATGCATCAAAGCAAAAATCGGTCGCGAAGGGGCAGATTCCCAATGCAAAAAACGCAATTTGAGTAATCTCTAAATTGCGATTACTTAAATTGCCATTACATTTAAGGAATCGCAAATTGTAAAAAACTAGCAATTTCGCTAATAGGGGGAGCAAATTACCATGAAGTTAAACTTCATGGTAATTTGCAAAAACTTTGAAAAATTCCCTAAAGTGCATTTTCAAAAGTCCCCTTTTACACACACACATGCCCTTGGGGCAAGTGTTTGCAAGATGTACTCATATGGGGTGCAACAGAGTGTCCTTTTGACACCTTGGCCCCCTTGAAATTGCATTCTCAATTTGCGATTTTCTAATTGAGAATCACAAATTGAGAATGTCTTCCCATTTATTCCTATGGGCCTCTAGGCCATAGGAATGAATGGGGTGCATTCCTTAATTGCGACTCGCAATTTGCGACTCGCAATTAATTTAGTTTTTTGAGTGATTTATACATGCATAGCCTTTTGCTATTCCTTATTAGCGAATCCTTATTTTTTGCTAATAAGGAATCGTAAATGACATTGTTGATGCATGTGCCAAATAGTCCTCAGACAGCATTTGTAAAAACAGAAGAGCCGGCCATACTTGTTTAAAATCTTGAGCTTAAAAAAGAGGGACCAAAAAAACCATTCTCAGGACTCATAAAACTTGTAAAACATTGTAAAATGCATGGTGTCCCGTGGATACACCAGATTGCAGCTGCACAGTGCCAAGAAAGATGGATCATGCCAACCCTGAGGGAAGGCAAGTAGTTGGGCTAACACATTAAGTCTTAATCTACAAAACAAATATTGTGCTTAGCTAGAAGTAACACAAGTCAGATATGGTTGAATGCCTAAATTAGTTTTCAATAGCAAATCCTCGCCCTGACCTTTTCAGTAGGGCCAGAGACTCTCTCTCATTTAGTCTAGGTCTCATGATATTGTCGCTGACCCAGCCTCAATCTGCCTTTACAATCTTGTCCGGCCTAATAAACTGGTGCCTCCGCCCCAAGTTCTGAAGAGCTATCTTGATACACTTTAGCCACTGGATTTTCAGGGTAAAGTTGACAGATCTACAGTCCTACAATATCATTCTAATTAAATGGGCTTCTTTTGTCTCAATTTCAATCCAACATAAAGGGGGCCATGGGCTGTAAAATCAAAGAGATAGCTCACTTCCAGCTCTTCATGTATTATGTAAGAAGGGTTGCTCAGAAGGATGCAAAGAAGAACACTCAAGAATAAATTCTTGGCCACCTGAAGGGGCCATGTGATCTATAACCCCAGATGACACTCCCATAACAAACTTTACAGATATTCTTAGCACGATAAACCTTTAGCAGGGTGCAAATTGGTTTTCTGACCACTCTAAAAGCAAACTTCAAGATGGCTGCATTGGTCCAGACAAAATCGGACTGCTTATTAGATAATAAAGGGTTTCATTGTGATCGGTGTCGAACAAGTCACTTAGCTATGGGAAAATATTCACCCTCCCGAGAGCCTGTGTGCCTATCTTATAAATGTTAGATTTCAACTACCATCACCTGGGAAATACTAACACTGGTGCTAAGGTCAAGTTCCTCCATAAAACTCACAAATGAGTTAACAAGTATTTACAGACCCCTGGCTGTTTTAGCCATGAGCACAGCATCATCCACATGAAGCAGGATGGACAATTGCTGTTTTTTTTTACTTTTATACAATCAACTTCCCCTTCCACCAAAGTTTGTTCAGGTTTATGAATATATAGAGTGAATAAAAAGGGGGCCATGATGCATCCCTCCTTGACCCCACTGTTAGTGTTAAACTTCTCTGTGCACTGACCATCAGAGGTTTACTTAACTGAGGCGTTGTGTGAGAATGGAGGTCCCTCAAGAACTAGACTATATTATGGTCTACCAGATGTCCAAAACGATTCTCCAAAGCTTGTACCGGTTAAGCATGGGCAAATTTTGTGAATCTCGCGTTCGCGAATTTTGCGGATTTGCGAACTCGCAATCCGCAAAATCCGCGAATTTGCGGATTTTTTTTGTGTTCGCGCGGGTTTCTGCCAGTTCGCGAGCGTTTTGTACAATTTCGCAAACGCGAACTTACCTGTCGGGTCGCAAGTTTTGCGAACTTGTTGTTTCTACGTGTCCAGCCTGTTTGGGACACTCTTCTTCATCACTGCCACTCTCTGTCACCACTGCCACTCTCTGACTACTCATGCCACCCTCTGGCCCACCCATGCCACCCTCTGTTTCATCACAGCACCCTCTGGTTGTCCAGTCAGTGTACATTATTGTGGCAAAGCAAAGCACACCTTCCCTGCCTCAAGTGACCTGAATTAATTTGGGGCTGATTAATGTGTCACAGAATATTTTTTTAGCTGGCACCTGCTTCCTTAGTGCTTCCTGATTAGTGATCTTTTGCACTTGCTAAGTGCTTTCATTGTTGCAAAATTAGTTACAACACATGCCCTGCCCCAACTGACAATAATGAATTAGGGGCTGATTAATGGATTTGAACTTCCAGCCTGGCTCCTGCTTGTCTCCCTTAGCTGTAATTCAGGACCTTTGTGGCATATGTGTAACTATTCTGAGGTTCAGAGCAGGGTCACATAATAGTTGCAACTGGCAACTGAACTCTGGAGGGGCCCCTCAGGAAGCACTACAGGAAATGGCTACTAATGATGAGCCTGAACTTTTGAACCTGGTAAGTAGTTTCAGTTTTGCTAAGATCCTATTTCTGCAATTTAGTGCTTATTCGCGGGGCGCGAAGTTGTACTGGGAAGCCGCGAACTCACGCGAACAGTGCGAGCAAGCCATAAAATCCGCTGCTCGCGGATTTGCGGATTTCGCGGGAGATTCACGAATCTCGCGGATTGCAAATTTACCGAAAATCCGCGAGCGAAACGGATTTTCCGCCCATGCTTAGTACCGGTTAACCCGGTCAAAAGCTGCTGTTAAATCCATAAAGGCTAACTGGATAGATCCCTTTCGTGCAACTATGTTTTTGTTCAAGATTAAATAAAGGTTCAAAACATTGGTCAATAATTGATTTTCCGGCTCTGGAAGCATGTTGGAGATCTGAAAGGATGTTATGATCCTGGGACCAAGTTCGTAATCTATTCAGCAAGACTCCCCCCTTTGACAACTGAGTCAATGAGGGAACTAGGACTATATGGCGCTGGACGGTATCTATTCCTTTTTTTTAAAATATTGGCACTGCAACTGCAGTAGCTCATGATGAAGGAGGCCTTCCTTCACAGCAGCATTTAAAACATTGGTTAACATATGGTCTTATATATAGGTGTCACTCAAACACAATTCTGGGGGTATCGCATCAGGTCCTGGCACCTTATGTTTGGATAAATCTAAAATTCCCTTTTTACTTCAACCTCTGTAAAATGGGATATCCCTTCCAGTGACTCCGTCTCCTCATGGTTAACTGAGCTTAGCCCCCCACTATATACCCCCTTAAAATGTGAAGCCTAGCTATCTGCCAAAATGTGGTGCACTAGAGATGGAGCATCAACCTTAGCAATAATAGGCTGAATGACCGTGGCCCAAAACTTGGCACTATTCTTAAAGTAACATGGATCAAGTAGGTTACCCCATGCTGGATTCCTAATTTCATTCTTACGCCTGCTTACTTAAGCTTTATATTTAAGTCAACAACAAACCAAATCAGAGGCAACCCTGGGGGATGCCCTGAGGGCCCCTTTCAACTCTTCTGAGGCCAGTGAGCACCCTTTGTCAATCTATTTCCGTCCTATGGATCCCATCTGGCCACTACAGCATTCAGAAACAACAGAGGCAATCTGCGAGAATGCATCAGGGAGCTGTTTAAACAGAATGCCAATTCCTTCAAAAATGAGATAAAAAGGGTATGCCAAATCCACTTAGGGGGTGCTTAGGATCACCTTAACCTTCTTCCCTGGCTAGTGAGCTTCAATATCCCCCGGACCTCCGAGTCCCTGTCTGATGGAATCACCCCAATTGATTAAAATACAGTTAGAATTATGGTCAATGTAGGAGCTACACTCAAGTTTGACCTCTAAGAGTTGGGAAAAGATGATGGCGAAACAAAAACAAAATCTATAAAGGAGGCACAGAGTCTACATGAAAAGGTCAGAACCAGGGCATCCCCCCCCCGATGGACACATTCATCCAAACTACAAGCTAGATCATGTTCATCAAGGATAGAATGTAATAGGTTCCCTTGCAATAAATGAACCTGCTGTAAACCCTCAATTAGGTGACAGCCGATGGACGTTTGGCAGTTTAACTCCCCACTAACATAATACTAATAGGCTCCCATTTGGACCCTCCAGCTGGCCAACAAAGGAATCCAGATTATATAAATTTGCTATAATGTAAGATGAACCTTTGACATTATAACATTTAATCAACAGGGTCTTTGGTACCCTTATGACCAAACGTAGGAAAGCTTGTATGTTGTTACTAAAAAAAAAAATGAAGCCACCCTTTGCCCCTTCCATTAGAGATTTGCGAGCTGCAATGCAATACAACTTGAATCGCTCCAAATAGCAGCTAGACAATGCCCAGGGTTCCTCTAAACAGATAATATCAAATTGTTTCACACATATAATCCACAGTGAAAAATATACCAAAGCAAAAAAAGGAAAACTGTACCTAGCATTTGTAGATCCCTCCACTGCATTCGATTGTGTATGCCACAATAAATTGTGGAAGACCCTTGAAACGATGGGAGTCGAATTACCCTTAATCCAAATCGTAAGAGAATTATATTCTGATGCCAGAGCCAGGGTACGGTATGGACCAAACAGGGAATACACAGCACAATTTGCAGTAAAGAGGTGGGTAAGACAGGGCTGTGTCCTGGCACCCTTCTTGTTTACCCTATATACGAATGGCCTTGAACAGATGATGCTTGAGGGGTGTCAGGATCTACCGCAAGTACAAAATTGATCTATACCCGCCCTACTCTACACAGATAATGCAGTGATAATCGCCAAAACGCCATTAGACTTACAGCGGCCCCTTAATAAATATAATGAGTATATGGAAACCCTTGATTTAAAGCAGGGGTCTCCAAACCGGTCCTGGAGGGCCGGATCCATGCCAGATTTTTTGGATATCCCCATTGAGATACATGCAGTTATTTTAAAAATCTGGCATGGATCCGACCCTCCAGGACCGGTTTGGGGACCCCTGATTTAAAGAATAATGTTGCTAAAACCTACATAATGAGTTGTGGGAAGGCTAGTATGAAACAATGGACTATTTTTACCGAGAATAACAAACTTGAAAGCACTAAAACATACCCATACTTAGGTATCCTCATAGATAATGAGGGTACCTGGCAACAGGCCATAAGGGCTAAAAAAATGTTATTTATGAGAACCACAACAGCGCTTGTAAACTTTGCACAGAAATTAGGTAAATGGCCCCCAATGGAGTTGATTAAGATCTATCAAGCTAAGTGTGTCAGTGCAGTAATATACGGGGCTGGGATCTGGGGATACTGCAATGTATCGGACATACAGAGAGTGGAAAATGCTTTTATTCGCTATCTAATGGTGGTCCCCCGTTCGACGTCAACCTTTGTTTGCCATACCCAGCTGGCGCTACAATATATTACAGATAAAATAAGGGTCCAGACAGTTTTATTGAGGCATTGAATTTGGACCTCAACAAAAACAACTTTAAATCGAAAGGTCCTAAGAGATTCCCTTAAACTGGAGGAAGCCCTAGCTATTAGGTGGCTAAAGTTTATTAAAGATTTCATGTCCGACCTAGGACACCCAGAATTTTTTCATAATACATCAAAGATGAGTATTATCTCCAGAAAATATTTTTGAAAACAATATCTGTCACACTTGGAAGAACTAAGATATGCTAGTGAGGCCCATAAGCCAACAGTTCGATTAAATCAGATGCTCCTTCCTTCGGCTGCAATGCAACCGTATCTGACTTATTATGGAACTGGGTATGATTGATTTGTACTAATACCTTTTAGACTCGATTCTTTTTATCAACTAGTATCCTTTCCAGCGACAAATGACTGGTCTAAAAATTTAGCACTTTGTCACTGTGACGGATCCTCTTCCCAATCGACAATTCATGTTGTTTTATTTTGTAAATATTATCGGGATCAAAGAAAAAGGTGGATCCTTCCTATCTTAAAAATGTGGGGCATGAGGCAATGGTGCCCTGCCTATCACGCATTACAACTACTGGATAATGAATGTTACACCAGAAACATTGCACTATTTTTAAAAGCGGTAATCAAATCTAGGAAACAACTTTGAATTTTAAAACACTGTTTTATCTGTATAAACTGTTTTTAAGAACTGAGTCTCATATTGAGATTTTTTTTTTCTTTTTAATCTGGTTAATGCCATCAAGGAATTAATAATACTATGTCATGTTTGGTACATATTTCTAATAATGAATTTAAATAGAGTGTTTTATAAAGTCCAATGTATAAAGTGTACAATGCTTTTATGGTTTTGCAATTCAAAGTGAAAATCGAATAAAGCGAATTTTGATTTTGAATTTAATCCACAGTGGGCCACACAGTTTGGATTCAAGACCCGCAATGTTAAACTTATAATCCAAAAGTCTTTGGGGACCTCCTTCGAGAAGTCACAACAGGTGGTGTGCAAGTCCCTGGTGAGAGACTCATAGCAGGTTTCAGTACATTAAGTCAAGTATATGTGCCCAGGGAATTTATTGGCAGAAAGCAATTTGATATGCCCAACATTAATTGTGTTGGCAGGCCAGAGTTCTGGTTCATGTGGGGCTGGGAGGAACAAGGTCCTGGTTTTGAAATATGATCTGGCCTATATAAATTTACCAAGGGAAAGGCTGAAATTACTCTGCTCCTTGCTGTACCAATCGAGGCAAGGACAACTCAAAAAATAAATTATTACACAGTCTCCTGTGAAGGGCTTTCGGGCACTACCAATTCAATGTATACGTCTCACCATATTGATCCATGCCCCAAGCTGCATCCCCATAGTTGTATGGTCTGTCAACCAGTATGTCATCTTGTTTTTTAGCTGCAGATAGCATTCAGTGGAGTTAGAATGCAACGTTAGGAATTGCCACCAGGGGCAAATTAATGATGCCGTTGGGGACTTGGGCTTAGTGGAATTAAAAAGATGAGCTGAGGGCTGGACAGGACTACAATTCCCTTGCATTTTAGGTTGTTAGTGCTTATGTGGGGATGCTTTATTCTTTTTTCCCGTACCAATATGCCCACCTGCCTCATCAGGTGCCATCAAATGCTGGAACAGGCCATGGGATGTGGGCATGGTGGTATCACGGCCCCTGGGCCTTGGTTAAATACCCTGATAACATATGAACAACCTGCTTGTCAAGCATTCCCTTTGGGGTAATTCTCTGCAAGCTATGGGAATTCAACAAAGCAGCCCTTGATTGTCCTGTGATTAGCCGTTTGATTTTATTCAACTTTGAAGAGATAGGCTTGAAAAGATCAACTATCAATTTTTCGATCCTCTGAAATAAGCTTTCTTGGGGGAAGAGCCAATTATCAGACCCTTTGTTTGGATTCACCTCAATAGGAGGACACCATGCTTCCTTATGAGATGTAAGAGCCTGCTATTTGGGCCCAGTTTTCTCTTTTCATTTTTGTATGAAAAGTTTGTACAGGCTGCTCAGGAGACCGATGGGGCTGGTCTATCTCTACTTAATACATAACCCTGTAACTTTATCCCGAGCTATGTAGGTCCAATTTCCACCAAACCATGAGAGTGTGTGTGAAAGGCCAAATCCTTCTCTACATTAAGGAATTGTTTTAGACAGTGGTCCCACAGCTGGAGATAGGTAAGTAAAAATGGATAACTTTCTCGAAGTTTTCTAGGCACTGGGCTGTCCTTTCCCAGTGAGGTCTATTTGATAGGACTAGCTTTCCTTTTAACCATAGTATATCATCTGTGACAAACTCTGGGAAAAGGTAGGGTCAAGACTGATTTTCATATGGCTGGGTCCACACTGAGGTGGCATAGTGAGCAAAAGAATGATTCATTAAACCCAGATTGCTTGACATGGGGTGAGTGCTTCACAGGTTTTAGCACCCAGTCCATCTTCTTGTTGTGATTGCTACACACTGGGACTAGACAAGCTGACAATTCAGAAGTCAGGGGGGCGGTCCAGCTTTAGCAGGCCGCCTACGGGGGCTGATGGATCCACCCTTGGCCTGGACTTCACTTGGGTATGGCCTGTGTGCGTCCCGTGCCACAGGACAGCTGCGCACCTCTTAATGCCACAGAATCTGGCACAGGTGTGTTGGGCAGGGGATTATGGAATCTAAGTCCCCAGTGGCGGCAGCAGTGGTATAGAACTGCTGCGGCTCTCACCTGCAAGTAATGGAGTCCCTGGATATAAATGAGCAGTTCACAGCTCTCAGAAACCAAGCCCCTAGACAGTGTCTCAGTACTCCGGAACAGCCTTCCCAGTGTGGTACATGTGCATGCTTCTTAATGCCACAGAATTTGGCACAGGTGTTTTGGACAGGGGATTAGGGGATTCTGAGCCCCCAGTGGCAGCAGCAGTGATGGAGAACTTCTGCGGCTCTCCCCTGTATGTAACAGAGTCCCCGGATACAAATGAGCAGTCCAGAGTGCCTTGGTACTCCAGCGCAGTTGTTGTGTGGGTGTGTTAGTGCTCTGTGGATGATGTCATCAGTGATTTCATTAAGGACATGTGGAGTCTGTGCTTCATATGTTAGTGCACTCACTTTAGATATATATGTTGGAATGTTGCTTTGTGCTTGCTGTTATATTGTATGTACTACTTGCTATAGAATGTTTGGGCCAGGCGTTGGAATTGCTTTACTGGCAGTTGGAGCTACCACCTTGAACCCTCTACGCAGATGTATCTTTGTATCCTGTTGACTGCAATAAATCTACCCAAAGAGGAGAGTTATTGCAGTCAACAGGATACAAAGGTACATCTGGTTAGAGGGTTCGTTGGAGCTACCACCTTGAACTCTCTACCCACATGTACCTTTGTATCCTGATGACTGCAATAAATCTACTCAAAGAGTGAAGACTCCTGATCTATGTGAATTGCTTTACAACTTTATTGAAGAGAGTATACTTCATGACATCATTTGAGATGTCATCAGTGATGTCATGTGTGATGTCACCGACCATGTCATGAGTGATGTAATACATGAGGTCAGAAGCAGTGCATTATTGCAGGTGTGTAAGTTAAAGATAACTCAAGATTTTTTTAAATTCTATTTTCTAAATAAAACGTCCTTGTATTCTCTGGTTTTTCAGTTAATTTCTATAATTTTGTAATGATATTTCCTAACTATAATGTCCCTGTAACCTTTGTTTTTTTTGTGAATTTTGAAGGCTTTCAAATTTGTATTTACTAACTGTAACCTGTAACCTTTGAGAGTGACTGTATGGGTCTGTAAGTGGCTGTGTGATTGGCTGTATGGGCCTGTGAGTGGGTGTATGAGGGACTGTATGGGTAAGTGAGGGGTGTGTAAGTGGCTGTATGGGTCTGTGAGTGGGAGTGGCCGTTTGGGTCTGTGACTGGGTATGTGAGTAGCTGCATAGGTCGATGACTTGGTATGGTAGTGTCTGTGTGGGTCTGTGAGTGGGTGTGTGAGAGTCTATATGGATGTTTGAGTGGGTGTGTGAGTACTGAGGGTGAGTGAGTGACTGTATGGATGTGTGAGCGGGTTTGTAAGTTGCTGTGTAGGTGTGTAAGTGGGTTTGTGAGTAGCTATATGGGTCTGTGAGTGGGTGTGTAAGTGGCTGTATGAGTCTGAGTAGGTGTGTGAGTAGCTATATGGGTCTGTGAGTAGGTGTGTGAGTGGTTTTGTAGGTGTGTGAGTGGGTGTATGAGTGACTGTATAGGTTTGTGGGTGGGCGTTCCCTCAACGACGCACTCGGTCATTTCCTTCTCCGCTACCCTCACTTCACCCTCCTGGGCGATTTTAATCTTCACCTGGAAATACCGATCGACCCCTCCACCAGTAACCTGCTGCAGACATTGGACATCTTCGACCTTCAACAAAGTGTCAAGCTGCCCACACACTCCCTTGGTCATACCCTGGACGGTGTCTGCTCTAATTTCCCAGCCATCTCCACCTCACCCCCCATTCCCCAAATCTGGTCGGATCACAGCCTGATCCCTTTCCACATTCTCAATGTCCTCCCTTCTAACTGCAAAAAACCAATCCGCCAACACACTCACTCCATTAATTGGAAAACTGTGCAGGCAAGTCTTATCTCTCACCCCCTCTCCCCTTCTAACGCCCCCCCTTCCTCTGGAAACATCGATAAAGATGCTGTTTCTTTCAACAAATGGCTTTCGCAAGAAATCTCCGAACGATGTCCACCTAACAAAAAAGTCAACACCCTAAAAAAAACGAAAAACAAAGCACCCTGGTATACTCCTGACCTTACCGCCGCCCACCTCCTCTGCAGGAAAGCAGAACGCAAGTGGCGTAGATCATACGACAACGACGACCGTAGCAACTACATACTCCTGAGAAAAAATTATCTCTCAACTATAAAATCAGCTAAAAAAACCTACTATGTAAACGCCATCAATGCCGCCAATCAGAAACAACAAACCCTCTTCTCCATAGTAAAGTCTTTTACCAAACCAAAAGCCCTCCAACCAGAGATCCCCCCGTCACAAGAGCTGTGCGATAAGATCTCCGACTACTTCGAGGAAAAAATAAGCTCCATTCACATCAACTTTCCCCCTTCCCCCCCGGTGTTCTCTTTCTCAGAGCTTGACAAATTTCGCCCGACCACAAATTGCCTCACTCATTTCTCTCCGGTAACTCTAACTCAAACCAGAGAAGTGATTCTCTCATGCAAATCAGGCTCTCCCTCTGACCCTTGTCCCCCCAAGATCCTCCATATCATCATTGATGAAATAAACCCCATCATCAACGAAATAATCAACCTCTCCCTCAAATCGGGCTCTGTCCCACTTACCTGGAAAAAAGGTACGGTTAAACCTCTGATGAAAAAGGCGAACAAACCCCCCTCTGATCTAACTAACCTTCGTCCCATCACCCTGCTACCCGCACTGGGCAAAATCACGGAACAATTAGTCCATAAAGAGCTTAAGGCCTTCCTCGATGCCCACAACCTACTTCACCCCCAGCAATCCGGTTTTCGGTCTAGACATTCCACCGAGACCGCCCTGATCGAGCTGACCGACACCATTAAAAACCTTCAAGATCAGAGGAAGAAGGCCATCCTGATCCTTCTTGACCTCACGGCGGCCTTCGACACTATTTCCCACTCCATACTGCTAAACAGACTTATGGGTATCGGCATTACCCACTCAGCTCTAGCCTGGATCAGGTCTTTCCTCAGTGACAGGTCTCAGACCATCTCACTGGGCCCCTTCCAATCCAAAGAAAAAAAAATCTCGTGTGGAGTACCCCAGGGCTCCATTTTAAGTCCCCTTCTATTCAACATATACCTCATCCCCCTGCTTTCACTCATAGAATCGTTCGGCATAATCGTCACGTCTTATGCCGACGATACTCAGCTTGTCATCCCTCTCGAAGACAACTCCAACCTGGCCGAACTCAACCTTAAATGCTGCCTCACAGCGGTCTTTCAATGGATGGATAACAACCACCTTCGCTGTAACTCCAGCAAAACCGAAATCCTGCCCATTGGGAAGAACGCATCCTTTTGTCCCGCTCTGTGGTGGCCTGATAACTCTGCTGCTCCACCCCAGACAGTTTCATCGGCCAGAAACCTCGGAGTCATCTTCGATTCCGATCTGTCCTTTGATTCCCATGCCACTACCGTGGCGGGTAAATGCTTTGGCATTATAAAATCCATGAGAAAGTTCTGCGACTTTCTCCCGCTCGACTCCAGAAAGACCATTGCAGTAGCCCTCATTCTCTCTCGGGTGGACTACTGCAACGGCCTCTTGGCAGGGACCAAGAAATCCACCCAACTAAAACTGCAAAGTGTCCTGCACACTGCCGCGCGTCTGGTCTTAAAACTCCCACGTAAATCCTCTATTTCCACTGCCCTCAGATTCCTCCACTGGCTCCCCCTGCACAAGAGAATCCTATTCAAAATTCTCGTTGTAGCCTTCCGAGCCTTCCACAAATCTGGCCCAGTTTACCTTGCGAAACGTTTCCCTCATTACATCCCGGGTCGCATTCTTAGATCCTCTCAAGAAAACCTCATGACCCTCCCCAAATTCAACCTAAAAACCAAAGGCGGAAAAACTCTCAGCACCCTAGCTATCAGAGCCTGGAATAGTATGCCAAAGCATCTTAGATTCCAGACGCAAGAGAAACCCTTTAGGAAACACCTCAAAACATGGATTTTTAATCTCTCTGACGACTGGACTAAAGCAGCCATCTAAACCCCCCACTGCCCTCCCTCTGATCTGGTCCCAGGTTTTCATAGCGCCAAGATGCTCCCTTCGGAGCGAACGTCTGCGCTTTACAAATACCCCTCCAATATCCAATGTGAGAGTGGCAAAATGTGTGTGTGGATGTCTGAGTGTCTGTGTGGGTGTGTCAATAGCTGTGTAAGTGACTGAGCCAGAACCAAACCTCACTGGCCCCTTTATCCAACAAGAGTACCAGAATGGCCCAACATACCTACCCAAACTGGAGTACTTTCTGCCGGTTAAGTAGTAAGTGCTAACTCGTTGGGTACATGACTAGTACATATTCTACTCTACAGCTGCATAATTGACCATGAGTAAATTTCTCCAGTGACCTTCTGTGTATTTAATTTCAGCAATGTGATTGTTCCCCAAGCATTTTCTTCCAGAAATCTGTCATAACATGAATTCTTCCACAGAGAAGATGACGAGACTACAAAGAGGTGAATCTCTACCAAGCAAGGGTAGTTCATCTTAACTATATCAAGTAAGTACTTCTTTGTTTGGTGAAGAAGTTCTCATATTCTTTGGCATCAAAAAGGCGTCTCCAAAATTGGTGGGAAACGTGCTGGGGGATCTTTTGGTAAGCTACCTTTCATACTGGCAAAAGGAGGGAATACCTTTAAGTACTATTAACGTGGACAGTGCGGGGCCAAACGTGTGAGGCTTCCAGGGGATTTTGCACAGTTGCATACTCATAGTAATTTACCCCCTTGCATGTTTATGACGAGCTCAGCTGAATTGTCCGAACTACATGCAATCCTGTCTCAAATTTTGGTTGCGAGGAGTATGTTGCACGGCTGAATGATAAACTTCTGTAATGTATATTGACCAATTTCTGTTTAGTGGCGATCGGGGATTGGTTACCCATCGTTTTGAATTCGGAGCCTCCAAGAACGAGCCTGGCCTGGATTGATTTCACTGCCCTGAGCCAAGGATACAATAACATTGTGACTGGTGCCATTGAACATAAACAGGAAGTGGTCAATATACATTACAGAAGTTTATCAACAAGAAAGTATTGGTACTGAGGAGAATCCCCATAATGTAGGAGATTCGAAACGCGTAGACCACATCGTTGCTTAGGCCAATCTGAACAGATTTATTCTGTTGTAAAAATTGTTTACTGCATTTAATTTTGGTGATGGCCTTTGGATTCTAAGTATTGTTTTTGTATTTATGAAATATTTAATTTAGAGTGCTACACCAGAAAACAAGGTTTTGTGAAACTACCCCAGGTTGGGCATTCTGTATGTATGACGTGAGAATGCATGGATGGATGTGAGAATTAGGTGCATTGATGTATGATTCAGACACAGTAAGTTTGTTGTGCATAGAGTATGGATTTTAGAGAGTGATTGTTAAGTTCACTTCCTAAAGGGGCTCCTAAAAGATAATTGATAGCAATGTTGACTGTTTGGATTTTCAATTTTGAGTAGTTCTAATAAATGCTTTTGAAAATATTGAAAAGTGTGATGAAACAGATATAAATAAAGTTTTGGGGATTTAATTCAAACGGAAATAGAGGTTTTGTGAGGGCAGTTGTTTTATTCACTGCTTCTCAAACTAATGGTTAAAAGAACAGTGCAGCACTGGCATTCAGCTTTGTTTAATGATATTTTGGCGTGGCCTTGCTGCGCATTAGCCAAACCCTTGTTGTTTTCTCTTTTTTTTAAATTGGGATTGAGGGACTCTCGCAAGAGTGCTTCGTACCCGACTGTCCAGAAATACAAATATTGTTTTAGCTTAATATTTAAAGAAATACTGATCAGATATACACCAAATCACAAAGAGCACGCTTTCTGGACCAAGATCCAGCTTCATGCCAAATTTGGTTTAATTTCGCTCAGCATTTTTTGCAGTAGCACTGTTGAACAAAGTCTATGGAAAATGCATGGGGTTTTTGTGTTTTGGGACCCCCTTTTTCCTTGAATCCGCTTGACCGGTCACCCCGAAACTTTCTATGCACAAAGTAGGCAAAAAGTAGAACTTTTTTGAAAAAATTTGTGAAGATTCGTAAAATTGCACCAACGTTATTAGTAAAACAAAGAAAGGCATTTCCTATGCAAATGTTGTCCTATATATATTCGGCAGTGGCATTGCGTATTCACCGGGTTTCTATAGAAAATTTATTTTTTGGTTTGACGATACCTTCAGCACCATTTGATGAATCCTAACAAAACATTCCATATATAAGGTTAGGCAATCTGCTGAACTAATTTACTCTAAATTTGGCAGAAAGCTAGATTTTAATCCAGAAAGCATGCTTTTTGTGATTTGGTGTAGTTCCATTTGGTAACTGAGACATTAAGGTTAAAAATGTATTTGTACATACACTGATGTGGTACCTTATCAGTACTACCACAGAGTACTGTAGTACCATTAACTCAAAGACACCATCTGATGGTCTGTCTGCAACCTGAAGAAAAATTTGAGGACACTATTTTATGACTCAGGGACTTGGTCCTGTGTCGTAGGATATAATAAAACAATAAGATATAAGGGGGCAGAAGCGGGTACTCTGACCCATCTGGGTAATGGGGTGTTACTTGACCATTGCGGGTTGGCCAGCAAAAAGTGGTGGGGTGCCCTTAGGGATTTGACCACAAGGTTGGGTGCAGGTTCTGGCCACAGGCTGAAGACCGTGCATGGGTAGTATTTTTTTAGTAAGGTATAATAAATGATTGCTTCTCATTAAAAAAAATCTGGACATTCACTGAAAATAAACCCAAAGCTTAAAGTGAGTTTATCATTAGGTATGGTAATAATATCTTACTTAACCTAAAAAAAGAGAAATTCACTGTAAAAACCAACTGTTAAATTGACAGCATATTTAGGTAAAAATGTTAGCTAAAATGTGAATGTTTAAATTCTAAAACCACTGACCTTCACCAATTATAGTTTACTGAAGAAACTGTAACTTGCATTGTGCATGGTGGGAGCGTGTGATATAGTTTCTTCCAGGTAAATCTAGCTGGTGAATTTCAGGGTGTTTTTTATATTTAAGCACTACATTTTCACTGACATTCTCACCTAACTATAAACTCACTTTGATCTTTTGTTTTTCAGTGAATGATCGGGGTGGATGGAGTTTGCGGAGTTGTACTTTGCAGAATTCAGCAGAGTTGCATAAGAACTCAGTGGAATTCTGTGGAGATCCGCTCCCCTCTAGTTTGCACCTGCAGCATCCTTTTAACAAATGTGCATGCTGGGAGTTGTAGTTTTAGCTCATTCCCATTGAAAAAACTAGACTAATGCACCAGTTGCCAGTGATTTGTTGGTGCATGGAGCTTGTTCCTGATCACATTCACATCAAATAAAGAGGCAGAGACTCCAAGCCAGCCAACAGATGGGTGCCACAGTATCACAAGGGTATCAAAACAATGGCATAAGAGAGAAATAGAACACAATCTTTTTAGATGAGGTTTGGGAAAAACAAAAAAGCAACAGCTCAGGCTGAGATGCTAGTTAGTGGAACTTAGCAAGGAAGACATTTGAGCAACCGATTATCGCTCATGGGACAGAGTGGTGGGTATTTAGAAATAAGCTGCTAAATGGTCATGACCACTGAGACTGCCCTTCCCTGGGCTGACAAAGGAAGGATCCTCTAATATCCACTCTAAAAGGCAAAGGGTGTCATGTAGGAGCCTGTGTTTACTTGGGAGTTTCGCAGCTGTAACCGCGGTTGCTCCAGCACCAGATCTGCAGTCAGGCATCCAACAGAATTGAGAATGCACCTCCTCTGTGGGAGCAGCTCAGTCATGTGATATCAACTGGGCCTGCCGAGAAAATTTAAAGGTACAGTGCTCCGCTCTGACTACCACGTGCACTTAGACACTCCCATATGCTTAGAGCTCCCAGAATGCACCAAGCTCCCAGGAGCGAGCAGTAGAACAGGACAGAGAGCTCTCTCTTAGCTGGAGTGAAGTCAAATCCCCTCACTTGCACCTGTGGGATAAACTAGAGCAGACCCGCTCTGCGCTACAACACTAAAGGGGCTGTTGTTGATTATATTAATGCCAAATACACCAACTGCTGCACTTGGCAAAAAACGAGCCTACATTATGTGACTTAAAGTTATTAAACATTACAGAAGACTGCAATACGTTCTGTGCCACACTATTATGGGTGGGCAGCGAGGGCAAATCTCCACCACATGGCGGAGTCAAAGTTTTTTTGCCAAACTCCTTACTCCCAGCGGAGTGCGGAGTTGGCGAAACTCCGCTGGCGGAGCTGAATTTACTGCCCACCCTCAGAATCTATTTAAACAAATATACATATAAACATGGGCACATGCTGAAAAAACAACAGTTAAATTGAAGTTATGGTTACAAAACCTAAACAAATGCAGTGCTTACAACCTCACTCTTTATGGGAAAGGTGCAATTTCATATGTCATAAATACTTTTACAAATGAGAATATTACCATTAACACTATGAAAGAAACAACAAAGATTTGAGTCATTTATTGATTTGAGTATTTTTAGTTATTTAATTACTGTTAGAAGTCGATACCTAAGAGGATGTTTCTAAAAAAATGATATTTATTTTTAAAGCATTTAATAGTGCCTACATTTTCTACGAGTCACCAGACTATTTTTTCTGTACCACAGAGTCCAGACACTCATAAAAATGGTGCCCTTAATCAGCAGCGTCAGCAGAAGGACCGCCAACTGTAAAACTCTTACTGGGCTTTTCACAAAACTAAATTACTCTAGTAATTTACACATGAAATGTGCTCTCACACTTTTGAACTTTACTTCTTTCTGCTCTTCCAAAATTCCCAATATAAAGTTACTCTAAAGCCTAGACTTCTGCTTCTCTACCCCCCGAAAAAGTTGATGGGTCAGATTTACTAGTGTAACGTAATACTATCAAAAAAGAAACAGTAATACGTCCATCGCTATAGATGGCCAAACACTGATATTGCAGTATCCTCCCATAGAAAATAATAGGTTTAGGGAAATAAAATAAAATCCTATAGGAAATAATGTTATAATTAAATTAAATTGTTTAAAAAAGGCAGACTTCTTCCTGCTCACATAGGGGTTGTCGACTCTGGTGTGCACATGGTGAATGTTCCGATTTCACAATGGCCCGCTTCCTGGCAACACAAGGGACCACCGACTTTGCAGGATTGGTGCTGAGGAGTTTCTCTCTTGCCATGGTCATGACCAGACTGATCAGTCTCACACTTCGCTCATCAAGATCCAATGACTAGGATCTCTGCTTGTGTGAAATGTTATTTAAACTGGAAAAATTCACTGAATTTTCAAAGTTTGCGCTACATTAAATTCACAAATGTTTACAGAAATTCACTTTATGCGATTGTATTTCTTTGTGGCTCGTTCACACAGAAAGTATCTGGCCAAGAGAGGTTTCCCGCCAAATCTGTCTTTCTGGTATCTTGCAAGCCTTTTGTGTTTGAAGTACATGCTTGTGTCAAAAAGTTACATGAGATGCCCCCAAATAAGATTTTGCCCCAAAAGCAGTAACTTGTAAAATTTTTATGGAATTTTAGGAAATATTGTGAAAAAAATATGCAACCACCGAACCAAATTATCAGTTTAACTGTGTTTTTTTCAGTGAATTTCTGGAATTTGTTATTAAATACTCAATTCAACTTAGAACCATCTGCAGCCTACCCCTAATGTTTATGGCATTGGCCATGGGCTGTGGTGTTGATCGCAGGGCATGGCTTTTGGTAAGCCTTGCTCCCAACTTCTGTTTGCGGCCACCCCCACTGTACATGGCATTCGGATGTGTGCAGTGGGTTTTGTCCACAGGGTTTTGCCTTTGCCAAAGACCCTTTAATCAACCCCTGTGAACAGCCAAGCCAGAACTTGCCCTTTCAACTTGGCGAGATCCTGCCACCGATTTGCTATGGGTGGTTTTCAAAGGGATCCTTTTTTGTGTTTTTGTTGTTTTTTGGGATTGTAGTTTTTTGTGTGTTAATGTAGCAAATAGCCACTTTAAAAAAAAAATTATATTGATGGAATTTTTCGTAATGGTCTCTATTTTTTTTAATTCCCAATCTTTGTATCCTGCTCTCCATACCATACATGTGTTTTGATTTAAATGACAAATGAAAAGAATATTCTTAAATCAGGATTATTTTTCTGCTGTGATTGCCCCAGCACCTGTGCAGGAACACTTTTTTGTTTTATTGCATCCTGTGTTTCAGGTGTTTTCTAGCATTTTTTGATGATATATCCTATCCCTTTGAACCCCACCTGGTCTTCGCCCTTTACAACCAACCTGTAATCGGCACGGTTTCAGACTGTAAAATACCCCTGCTCGACCTGTTCATCTATTTAAGACACCAGCTAGCCCAAAAAAGTAGCAGAGACCTGCCTTAAATAAGCACTTCCAATGTTCACGTTATGTAATATGGCCTTGTGAATGAGAAACAACCGTGAATCTCCTGCATTAGGCACTTTCAGTAATCGCCAAGCAGCCGCAGCACGTAACAAAACAGAATTTAAAAAAATCTCGCCAACCCAGATAAAATGAAAGGGGCGTGTCTAGCAGTCAATCCTCCTGCATCGAGATAACGCAGAATAATGCCAATCCATTTACTTCATACGCTGGGAACCTATAAGAATGCCACATTTTCCGGTTTCTTGCCTGTACGTCCCAAAGATCTGGTTGCAGGAGATGCAAATAATGAGAAAGAGTACATGGGGTGATTAGGGAAATCCGATATTGTGCCTACCCGTTCCCCTTTGCAGCCAATGGATTGTCACTTTGGTGCACTTGTTCTTTGGCTTAATGGTTGTTCTTACTGTCTCCCCCCCTCCCCCCCCCCCCCCGTAGGGATGAAAACACATTGGGGATGACTTAAATAGGAATTTATGGGTAGGTAAAGTCACACTGCATGTGTACTACTTCACATACTCATAAAGCGTTGGATCTGAAATATCAAAATTCCTATAACCAAAAGTGTAAGGATGGCACAATAGTTGCATTTGTACTAATTGTATTTTACTATTCCTAATGTATTCCTATTTTAGATGTTTTGGGGCTTATTCCCTAAAGAATTGAAGAGTACATGCATTTGACAGCTTAAAATGAGAATGTTGAAGGGATCTCTTGATTAGACCGGAAGGCGGTTGAGGTCAGTCGCAGCTCCCTGTGAGAAGTAAACTACTTCTTTATGGAGGGCTTCCAAAAACAAGAAAAATATGCTGAAAGCTGAGAGGATTTATTACAGCAAGCACATGGGTCTGATTTGGAGCTCTCCAGACCTATATATGGAAGATCCTGTTCGTGTCCTCAGCAGCACTGAGGGAATGCATCAAGCGCAGCTGAAAGACGAGTTGGCTGCAGTAGCACATATAAAGTCATCCCTAGGACACATCACTGAATGGGAGGTTGGGGCTGTGGTTGAAATATTGGAAAGCAATTATTGAATCCGAATTTTCTCAATAGGTGGTCCGCTGTGCTTTTCAGTTCAAGGTTAATTAACATTTAGATCCATGTGTGGATAGGAAGGTTTTGCTGGTTCTTAAGTAAGTGAATCTGGCACGTCAGTAAATGAGTGGGTGGGATATTTCAACTGGTTTTAGACAGAGC
Source organism: Lissotriton vulgaris (assembly GCF_964263255.1). Lineage (NCBI taxonomy): Eukaryota > Metazoa > Chordata > Amphibia > Caudata > Salamandridae > Lissotriton > Lissotriton vulgaris. Next base: position 999,172,481 of record NC_141696.1, on the reverse strand, counting down.
GGGGGAACCTTTCCTCCCTGGGGTGTCAGTGCAGATCTAGTGGAGACCTAAAGGGTATGCTGTTCAGTTGCAAGTCAATTGGTGGTCTTAAATCATCTCTCAATTGAAGAATTTGCGCACTGAGAAAAAGGAAAAGGAATCACAGCCGTTGCTACTTATAAGGATTACTGAAGGGCATATATTAAATGCTCTTAACTACAGAAAACAAGCCAACCCTTGGAAAATTAACTGGATTAAATTATTTTCGCAACTCTTTCGATAAATGTCATAATACTTTGAGATTAGGCAGAGGCAAGAGAAGTAGTTCAGATCATACAGAGAAGCACCCCTACCAGTATGTGCAAATATAGAAGAACACATCTGCACTTTCTACTAGCCTCATACTAAATTGCATTTTTTAATGCGTTTTAAAATATACGTTTGCAAGTCAGAAACAACGTAAAGCAGTACAGACAGGAATCTGACTCAGGAAATAAACGCCACCCGCACATCATAAGACGAATCATCTTTAATTATAGAGCTCAAGATATAAAGTACAACATTCATACTGCAGAAAGTAAATGCTACAAGGAATCCTCAATTAAGTTCAATGTTGTTTAGTTTGTACAATAACTCTGTTGAGTCTACAGGATGATCAATTGTAACTACAATTTCAGGTAAGCTTGCAGAAGCAGAGGACTGTCCTACGCTTCAGTGCTACATGGCGGCAAGTGGACCCTGTGTGTTCCTGCAGGAGGTTGGGAGTTGAGAGAGGCAGAACTTGACAGCGCTCCCTTCAAGCTGGGCAGAATCTGGGAGTTGTGTACCTGGAGTCATTGCCGTCTTAATGCAAGGGCACGCTGGGTGGTTGCCCCGGGGTCCCACGAGCATAGGGGCCCCATGCTAATCTATGCACAGACAACTGGCTCAGAGCCAGCAGCTAAAAAATAAAATAAAAAGATTGTTCAGCTTCTGGATCTGAGCCCGCGATCTCAGGGAGGGGCGGGCAGGGCCATGATAGGTGGTTGTGTAGGCAGGGCCCAGTGCTTTACCTGGGGGCCTATAATGCTGTTAAGATGGCCTTGCCTGGAGTGTGTATCCTGAACCAACCTCAACAGTGGGCCTTCCTCACTCCTTCCCAAGCTTCCTCAATAAATCTTGATGCATTGAAGGAGTCCTCGACTTTTGGATGCTGGCATCAGCCCTTTTTTGTCTACGTGGCTGGTGGTTGTTGGCCACATGGCATAGCCTGAGTCAGTTTTCTGATCAAGTGAGATCAGAGAGTATGAGATGGAGGGACTCTGGAGAGAGAGAAAGCGAGAGGAATGCACACACCACACAGAAGTGACACAAGCCCCCATTAGGCAGGCTCCAGCCCAGAGTAAACTCGCCTTTCATTAACGTATCTACTCCAACGCCCCACACCGTCCCCACTGTACAGACCCAAGCATCACTCTCTCCCTCCGGTAGAGTGGTGCAGACGCTCGAATATTTGGTTGAAAACAATTACAATTGTATGATAGTACTGGTAACGCACAGCAATATTAGGTATTAGATGAGGGGAACCCCCCTGCAGCCAATGGGACTGCCATATATGGTGTTGTGTCATTACTTTTGATCCCAGCAAACGTTAGATAATGAAACCTCTTTTTCGGAAAAAGTACCATAATTATCCACAATTAAATGTGGTAGCTAACAATTGGGCTGAGCCCTGTCCCCTCTCACTAGTGCTGCTTGAAGCTCGTCTGCTGGTCATCACACGAGGTCAGGCAATAGCTGCACTCCCAAGCCAGACCTAAAAATCCAGTGTGTATGATTTAGCTGTGGCAAAATGACTTGTCTCAAAGCAGACATCACTACAGCGGTTAACTTTCAGTCGGTTACTTCTGCAAAGTTTCTTACACTCTTCGACAGAACTTGCAAGTGGTGGTTTAGCAGCAGCGTCCGCACAAACCTATGATTCATGGCAGGAATGTAGCTGGGAACTCTTGCTATGTAAGCAGCTGCAGATGCTTTGAATATTTGAGTGCATGTGATACAGTCGTCTGCTATAAATTTACCCCTAAAAATACAGTAACAAGTGATGGAGCAGCGATCGGAATTAAACACTGGAGTGAGTGAATTGCACTCGTCAGAACTGTAGGCTATATTTAGGAATAATTGGTGTAAGGACACGGCAACCCACGAAAATAGGTTTAAATGATTTAGCAATCTTGCATTTAGAAAAAGACAGAAACTCCTCCAGGCTGTACTTGTACTAGTGTGTTGGGAACATATGACTAAGAGTCATTAAAGATCTGACAGTGCATAATTTTTAAGAGAATTTCTGCTCAGTAGGCCGTGGTCGTCCATCTTTAAGGTCGGGGTGCCTAGTACCAGGACTGCTTGTCTAGAGTCCAGAGACGTTTTAAGGCACGGGCAAAATGGGCTTCGGCCAAGGGCCCCGGACTCCCGGACTTTCAGCCCCCACCCCCATTGAGCCACCTCTATTCTGCAGAGTCTTGCCCTAATGCCCTAGCATATTTCTTAAATAGCTTGTGGTAAATACCTTTTTCCTTTAATTTATTTTTAATGTAGGTGATCTGTGAGAGGCTATTATAGACATTTTGTAGCTAAATGTTTGTATATGTTTCAACAACGCCCATAATATTTTATTTTAGATCAAAACAGAACCTCAAGTATGAGATATGTGGTTGGGGAGGGTGTGGGTCACAGAGATTAATTGCAGTGATGTAAGTGAGCTGCTTCTGTGCTACAATATTGAATACACACATCGCTATCCCCGAATATTAAATGTAAATACATTTAGCATTTGGACAAGTGTGCCTGTGCACTGTCAGTGACCTGGCCAAAGATGGAATGAAAGAGGTGAAATTGGATCATAAATTCAAAGCTGTTCCGAACAGGGACCCCCAATATTCGTCTGGCCGAGGTCCCCCAAAATCTGTGAAATGTCGCTGCTAGAGTACACCTCATGCCTCTTCCACCACCAGACACTCCCCGTCCCTTTATCTCTCCCTTGCAGGTTCTTTTTAACCCCTGCTTTGTTAATGTGTTTCCACATCTCTTGCTCCTTCTTTCTCCCTTGTATAACTTTCTGTCTCTTGCTCACGGTTGAATTCTGAGGAGGAAAAAGAAGCACGGGTCTCCACAAAGGAGTGCCGGTGTCCACCACCTGCACCCACACGCTCAAAATAAGCACTAGATCTGTGTGAGAATGTCCACATGCTGTCAAAGTGATTGCAGATTAGATGTATGAAAAATCTTAAGTATTTTCCTCATTCTATATGCTCAGAGCGAGATGTTGTTGGGTGAAAATTCGCAATTGTAATTCATTTTGAGAAAGCTGTGCTAAAGTTCTTCTGAGTGGGTGAACAGATCTGTGTAGAAGGGCAGACGTTGTATTGGATATAAAGCTATCGACCCCACAGCTGACTACATGTTGAGCACCTCAATCTTAAAGTCCCATAAGTATCAAGTCCTGTGCAAAACGCCTACGAGACCTGCTGTGGTTGGGTCCCACTGGATATCCAGAGACAAAACTTCAAAAAGCGTGGAGGTAGCACCAGGGATGAAGTCACAAAACAACCAATGTTACCTTTATCGAAATGCTATTATTCTTCGTCATATAAGGAAATAGAACAACAGCCAACACGTTTTGTTCGCGTTATAGGAACTTCATCAGGGCGAGTAGAGTATTGAATGGACCAAATACGATTTGGTGATTCCAGATGATAATGAGTCAAACCATATGAAGACAAGTAAAGTCCAATTTCTAAAGTGCGTCTGTACAGGGTTGCAGAAAAATTCCATAAGCTGCAAATAAGTTACTCCAGGTTGTTCCACTCAAAATTCCTATATAGATATGAGCAAAGTTCAACACACACAGAATATCCAACGTAGTTCCACTTGTGCGTATAGTGAAACTGAATGAGCCAGTCAATTCAATAGTAGAAACCACGTGTGTCCAAAATTAGAACAATAGCAGCGTGGGTATCCAGGAAAAAATTCAATATATTTGCAGATATTCGTACGTGTCTGGGCTTGAATGGAAGGCTGATGGGAAAGTCCAATAATATTGGTTATCGGTATAAGAGGCCCATCTTCCAATATAAAAAAGGGGGGCTATGGTGAGCCACAATTGTTCAAATCGAGTCAGCCTACATGGTAAACCTGGAGAAGTTGCGCCCGTACCCACAATAAGGAAAAAAGACACCTATTTCCTTATACGAAGAAGAATGAAGAATTTGATAAAGATAACATTGGTTGTTTTGTGACTTCATCCCTGGTGCTACCTCCACGCTTTTTGACGTTGTATTGGATATGTTATTATATCAAATGTAACTTTGCAAACCATGGGCGTGTAATGCATATCCCTGTACCCCCTGCAGCAGAGGGGTTCCCTTGCATTCAGGGCACCACATTCAGTCTAAAGCCTATAGATATCTGTGAGACATGGGTGTATTAGGCCCCTGATAACACTCTGCATGAGGATCTCATCATTTGGTATAATAAATATAAATATTCTATTTTGAAGCAATTATTTTGCAATTGATAACTTAAAATAAAGTAGGACTTCCTGTGATTGCATTACCCTCCTAAAATATCAATGACAAGAAAGGCTGTTTAAGAAAGAGCTCCGACAACATATTGTGAGGAAAGTTAGAAAACAGTAAATGAAGTTCAAAGTTTATTCCAATTAGCACAATTAATTTAAATCATAGCAAGCATACCGATAAAAAGAGCACCAGGATATTAAAAGCCAGTATCATGCAGATTATGAAAGATGCCAAAACAAGAAAAAGTACAAAGTATCACATCATTAATAATCTTAAAAAAGAGCAGCAAAATCCCCATTCATAATAGCAGCAAAGGGAGATCACAGGGATACTAAACAAAATGCAAAATAAACGTGTCAGTGTCAAAAAGAGCCTGCGGGAGAACCCTCAGCCTACTTGTTTTAAAGTTAAAGTGCTGTAAGTGCTAGTTCCAATTAACAGTAGAGTCGCCCAGACCATCCTGGAGGGGGCCATGCCCAACATTGTGTCATGGGCTTTGCTTTCAAGATGTAACATTTTTTAGCATTGACGAGACTAGTGTCATAAACATCATGAATCATGCAGTCAGTTGACAGGAGTCAGCCTTCAGGTATTCAATTACAGCTGCTTTGCAAGCCCTAATGCTCAACTGCCTGAAAATTGACAAAAGATAATATCGTCCCGGTGACATTAAAAATGGACACATACATAAAACATGTAAAAGTGACTCCTGCTTAAAACCACAACCCCCACATAAAACATCCGTGTTGCCAGTCAAAAGGCCGTAATTGTATGCTTTGAGTGGTATTAAGCCGAATCTCAAACAGAGACTCTAAAGTAAAGTAGGAAGTGACAAGTACACATGGAAGGGCGAGAATTTGATCGATACCTTATCACTATTGATCTAAAACCCCGATCTGGTCGATTGAACCTTTATTGCCTGTCATTGAGGGAAGAAAGTGCATCTCTTACCAAGTTAGTTCACCCAATAAAGGACTCTGCTCCAAAAGATCACAACCAACTTCTAGCTTTCAAAGGTTTATTATAAGGTTAAGATAAGTTGTAGGTACAGGCATCTCAAGATGAGATTCACAAAATACACAGGCCCAACTACATACATGTGCTCTCTGAAAGCCCTCAGACGAGCAACGGAAACTACAAGCACGAGTTCCAAGAATAATAAAGCTATCAGCATTGACACATACTGCGATCTCTCCGTCATTTAAGTTGGAGGGAAAAAACACAAGTTAGGCTGTCCCTACCCTGCTCTAGATGGTATCCCTACTTAACCAGGTCTCAACCTAACCTAAGGTGTCAGCAGTGAATGACCCCCCAAGGGAAGTCACCCACTCTCAGTCTCTTGGTGAAAACCTATAGTTCTCCAGTCATGACCCCTCTCTGCCTACCCATCCGCTCTCTAAAGGGTCCTCAGGCTTCTGCTCTAACCCCACCCAGGGGTGCTGTCCCTAATACAAAAATACAACAACATTTGGGACGCCCCTCGTGAGACGCCCCTCACGTGGTGTAGCTTCTGGCTTTTTCCATGATGAGGCCTTGTGGTTAGAGTCGACCTTGCTTCTCAGACTCTTCTCCGGCCCGCTGATACCCCTTAAACATTCCGGAACCCTCCTCCATGTCTGGGCCGTCTCCCGAACAAACCTCTATTTATTTCATTTAATTGGATACCCCCTTTTCTCTTGCAGACAGACATCTGCAGCCAAAATCCCAATTCTCATAGACTTCTAACAAACTTTGCAACATTCCCCGGCCCAGACCAGTATGTGTAAATCAACGTTAAAACATTCCAGCCCTACAACATTTCTCATAATGATTATAGCATTCAACTTCTTCTTTAATTATTAGCATGTTAGTACTCTTATTCTATTTATTCGGTAAACACATCTATAAATCATGGCCTATTCGTTATTACTAAAACATTAGTGCAATCCATGTTGTGAAATTGAACCACCTTCCCCCTCCCTTCTAGCTCTGGCCCTGAGGCCTACCTCGTTCTACGTTTAACCGTATGCCATCTTACATTTTAGCAGCTACACAACATGGATTCAGGAATAATCACGTCTATTAAAGTCATATAGTTCACACAGTTTTCATTAGTTCCATTTCTACTTAAATCTCTTCATTAACTACACATTTCAGAATATAGATGTAGGTACTATCAGCACTCATGGCATTTCTCTTCATGACTTGTGCTTACTACGTGTAAGTGTGGTGCATTTATACATTTAGGTCAGTTTGCGCTCTCTCAGTTCCCCCCTTTGATGACCTCTCGGGGTCATCATTAACATTTAAACTGCAGTGATTGCTAGCATAACTCGTTTCTGCGTTTCCAGAGCCCTCAGACTCCTGTACTGACTATCTTGTATGGCAGCCAATCTCTGCAGCTGTTTTCTCTGGGCCCTCTCTGACCTTCTTGCTCTGTACCATTTGAAGACCCTCACCAATCCCCACAACATGATCCCACAGATCAATATTATGATGATAGGTTTTAGGATAGACCACACAAAGCTTTTGCCTAAGGTGGTGAGCCAACTTCCAGCTTCACTCATTCCATGGCCCACCTTTTCCCAGACATTTTCTCTACTCAGGTCTTCGATCTCCTTGTGAATATTCGTTATGTTCCTAATAACCTTCTCAAGGGGCTTTGAATTGTCTGGAATGTAAGTGCAACATTCTTGGACCTTCAAAGCCTTACAGACTCCGCCCTCTTTTGCTAATAGGACGTCTAATGCAAGACGGTTCTGGAGAACCATAGCCCTTATCGATTGCATCTCTCCTTCTACCAGCATTAAGGACTGAGCAGTGCTGGCAGACAACCTGTCTACGACTGTTGCCAGTCGTCTAATTTTAACATCATTAAGGATTAGTCCCAAAAGCGGGAACACAGCTCCAAAGACATCTCCGACCATTTCTGCATCTCCTACATCTCTCCTTCCCCTCGATGATGTCTTGCCCTCGATGATCTCTAAGTCTTGGGCATGATATATTTTAGGGAAGATAATGGCCAAGTAACATGATCCATACCAGTTGTCAGGTAGTCTCACGTAGGCATTTCTTCCACATACAAAATACACATTTGGAATCACTTGCATTCCCTTCAGGAAGTCCTTGGTATAGTACTCTAGATTGAAAGCATGTTCACAGCTAACTTCTCCCACGTATACATTTTCATAATACGTTTTGGCTCTATGAAGACATAACTTTCCTCTCTGCGTTCTATCTAAAGCTATTGGACCACTACTACCCTTTCTCTTGTGTGCCTTCTCTTCCTCGGTCCAATCTGTTTTCCATTGTCCTGACTTTTTCAAAATCTTTTGTCTCCTATTTCGATCGTCCACCTGCCCTATGAACTTTTTCTCGACTTCTGACACCTTGCATGTCAGGTTATTTCTACGGGCATGTGAAGTATCTAAGGTAATCCAAGGAATGAAAAACTTTGCCAACCTGTCTTCACTCTTCCAGTAGTCCCATTTGTTCATTTGTTTATAATTTGGGACTTCTGGTAATACTGCATCGTAATTGGAGAAATAGTATTCAAAACTATCTCTCCCATAAAATATACTAAGCAACAAGCTACATGTAATGCCATATGTCAGCGGGAGGTGATGATATCGAATGCCTTCATCTACAGACGCCGGCAACTGCATGCAAACATAGCAGTCCTTAACCTCCATGGCATCCACGTATTCATATAAAAGTTTAGCATAAGCATTTGACCTAAAGTCACCTTGGGACTCATCTACATGTAATCTGCGGGCTTCTGCAGCTAATAACGCTTTTTCTTGTGTGTTTTCCCCTTTCTCACCTGCAACGGTGGGTGTAAGCGCCTCTACAGATTTCACATCAGTTACCTTTGCCTCCTCCTCACGTCCCTCTACATAAGAGACAGTTACCACTAAAGCTATTAATATTATCACTCCTACTATTAGTGTACCTATTATACATTTCGCTCTGCGGTTCTGGGTGCCGGCCTCCATTTCGTCAGACAGTGTGGCTCTCTCGTAACTCAGCACAAAGTTCTTTTCTTTTCGTTCCTTTACAGTCTCTTTTACTCCTTTTGTCTTTAGAACCACACAACTGGAAGCTGACAACCTTCTTCGCAAAAGTTCTTTATAGTTCAATACAGACAACCCTAGCCCTTCTCCATCAACTCAAGGGAATGTCCCTATGTTTCTCTGCTTCCTGGGCGCTAGGTAATCTTCTTTCCTTCTCGCTTATTTACAAAGTCTTTTAAGCATCTACTATCAGGCGATTGCCTGCAGCTTCGACAGCAAAGTTCAATATTTCCATACGAAGATTGTGCTCTTCTTGGGCTGTTATCTTTGTACCAAAATCGGGGAATTGCAATTCTGTGAGAAACATGTGCTTTAACTTGCTGAGGCGGGGAGGTCTGGGGAGCATAAAAGTTAGTGACCCTTCTTGTTCGACACCGGGTACTAACAGTCGTATTTCCACTGTGACGATGGGCTCAGAACTGGACACCACCACCGCTCGGATCCTCCCTGTCTCCGGTTTCGAAGACATTTGTCGCCAGGTATGTCCACTCAGGGGTGGAATATCTTCTGCTAGGCACACGCACTCTTCTTGACCTCCTCAAGTCCGGTGCTTCAGCGCCCTGAGCACCTTCTTCCGGGTCTGAGTCCTCTGATATCGGAGGAAGGGTTCTCTCGGGAGTTGACCTCAGACTAGAGCTTCTTCTTTGTGGCCAATCAGCTTCTCCACGTACCCTTCGACTCCTTCTCCTTCTTGCCGGTTCACGTTCTCTGTCAGACCTGTCAGTGTCTGACTCGTACTCCCAGCTACTTTCTCCTTCCGTAGCGTCGTCGGTTTCGCTGTTGTACTGACCGTCCTCAGCTTGGTCAGACTCGTTCCCTGCTTCCGCTGGCACCTCTACAGCTTGGCTGGCCCTCTCTATGGCTTCTCGGTCCGCAGCTGGACGTCTATCCGAGAGAGGAGCTGTTTCTTCCAGAGGTGCTGGAACCCTCCGCGTATGCGACGCGTGGATCCAGTTGGGCAGGCCTCCCACTTTCACCGCCGTGTTCGTGATCAGGATGATCTGGAAGGGCCCACGCCAACGAACATCCAGGCAGCTTCTTCTCACGTGTTTTTTCACCAGGACCCAGTCTCCAGGAAACAGGTCATGACACGGGCCCTGGCACGATGGAACCTCGGCAGCCTGCACCTGAAGGGACACAGAATGAATGGCGTCAGACAGCCCCTTACAATAGTCCAGGATCATATCATCTGTGATGTTAATCAGCGCAGCAGTTGGGACAGAAGGCAACCTCATTGCTCTCCCCATCAACACCTCATGGGGAGACAACCCCGTTCTCCTATCTGGGGTACTACGGAGGCTCATAAGAACCAACGGCAAAGCGTCAGGCCAACTCAAGGATGTTGATGAACACACTTTCGCAATTCTGGCCTTAATGGTGCCATTTATCTGTTCCACAATTCCTGAGGCCTCTGGTCGATAACTGCAATGCAATTTCTGATCTATGTTCAAAGCCGCACAAATCATTTTCACAAGTGAGCTGTTGAAATGCGTTCCCCTATCTGATTCCAAAGAGGCCGGCACCCCGAAGCGCGGAAGAAGCTCCCTAAGCAGTAACTTGGCTACTGTAGGGGTGTCGCACCTACGTGTAGGGTATGCCTCAACCCACCTGGAGAATACGCAAACAACCACCAAGACATAGCGGAGGCGGTGGCACCTTGGCATTTCGATAAAATCTATCTGCATTCGATTGAATGGACCTCCTGATCTCCCAATGTGGCTTAGTGCAACTGGTGTCTTTTTCCCTACATTCAACTGCTGACAAGTCACACAACGCTGGCACACTGCTTCGGCTGCTACTCTGAACTTATGGTTGTACCAGGTCTATCTAAACACTCTCAGCATAGCATCTCTTCCTAAGTGGACAGGACCATGTATTTGTCTGGCCATTGGGCTCACCATCTCATTGGGCAACACTGCTCTGCCATCTGGTGAAACCCAGAAATGGGCCTCACCCACCACACATCCTGCCTTTTCCCACGTTTCTTTTTCAAAATCAGCAGCATTTTCTTGCATGTTTTTCAGTTCGTCCCAAGTATCAACAGTTTCTAATATCATGGCTAATTCAGTTCTAACATTTATTCCACCCACTTCCACCTCTGTGAAAGTGTACCCTTGTTCTGCGCAATACCGCGCGACTTCGTCGGCATATCTATTGCCTTGTGACACGAAGTCCATATTTCTGGTATGTGCGGTGCACTTCACAACTGCGATACCTGCTGGACATTGCAACGCCTCTAACAACAGGCGCACAAACTCTCCATTGCGAATGGGAGAGCCTGAAGAGGTCATGAAACCTCTTTGAGACCACAACTGCCCGTAATCGTGAACTACCCCGTAACCATATTGACTGTCAGTGTATATGGTGACTCGGATTTGATTGCTTGCCAGGCAGGCACGCGTCAGGGCAATAATCTCGGCTACCTGAGCGGAGTGTACTCCTTCCAGGCATCCAGCTTCAACAACTCCAGTAATAGTACAGACAGCGTAAGCTGCTCTCAACTGCCCAACTTCGTCTCTTACACATGAGCCATCGACAAAGAAAATTTCGTCTGGGTCTGTAAGTGGCTCATCTACGATGTCGGGTCTTGGTTTGGTGGATAGTTCAGTCACATCGAGGCAGTCATGGTCTGTACATTCATCATCATCCTCAATATCATTTGGAAGTGGCATTAAGGTGGCAGGATTTAAAACAGAGCATCTCCTGAGGGTCACGTTCTCTGCAGCAAGAATAACTTGCTCATAGCGCGTGAGCCTGCTGTTGGTCAGATGCTGGGTTTTAGTCCTGGTCATTAATAATTCAACAGAGTGGGGCACATGCACCTCTAACGGGTGCCCCATGACAATGTTCTCACATCTTTCAATGCTGACACCTGTTGCGGCAACGGATTTGAGACATCCGGGCAACGCTGCGGCTACTGGATCTAAAGTAGCCGAGAAGTAAGCGACTGGTTTACGGGCATTCCCATGAATTTGGACCAACACAGACAGCGCACAACCCTCTCTCTCACAACAATAAAGCAAGAATGGTTTATCGTAATCTGGCATTCCCAGAGCCGGAGCACGACACAAGTCCTCTCTCAGCTGCAGGAACGCCATCAAACAGTCTTTGTCCCATGGTACCGGATCGCTCACCTCCTTGTGCGTCAGTTTTTGCAAGGGCTTTGCTTTCAGTGAAAAGTTTGCAATCCACTGTCGGCAATATCCCACCATTCCTAGGAACATCCTGACTTCTCTCTGTGTTTTAGGCGCATTCATCTTCATGATGGCCTCTATCCTGTCTGGTGACACTTTTCGTTTACCTTTCTCAATTCTGTGTCCCAAGTACTGCACCTCTGTCAGGCAGTACTGCAATTTTCCCGGGGACACCTTGTGCCCATTCTCAGCTAGGTGATTTAACAAAGCAATAGAGTCTTCCCTGCAAGCTTCCTCTGTTTCTGACGCCACAAGGAGGTCGTCTATGTACTGGACCAGAACTGACCTCTGGGGCAGCACTAGACTTTCAAGATTTTTCTTTAGAAGCTGGTTGAAGATCGATGGGCTCTCTGTATACCCCTGAGGAATACGACACCATGTTAGGACGCGACCTTCCAGCTTAAATGCAAAAAGAAAATGGCTCTCTTCGTCCAAAGGGGTCGAAAAGAAAGCCTGGCAAAGATCAATTACAGTGAACCATTCTGCTTGGAACGGTATCTGGAACAGTATCACTGATGGATTCGGTACCACTGGACAACACGAAACGACTATGTTATTAATCTTTCTGAGGTCCTGCACTATCCGGAATTTCCCATTTGGTTTCTGCAAACCCATAATCGGGGAGTTACATGGACTACCCACGATTTCCTTCAGTATTCCCTGCTTAATCATGGACTCGATCACGGGTTTTATGCCTGCAATCGTTTCTGGAGTCAATTTATATTGAGGTGTTCTTGGAAACTCAGCATGCGGTTTCACTACAATTTTCACTGGGTCCACCCCTTTCACCAACCCAATCTCTTCCCCAGTGAAATCCCACACTTCTGGAGCTACTGTCTCTCTCAGATCCCAGGGGAGCTCATCTACTGTCAGAGTGGGATACAATTCCACACAAATCCTGGAATTTGCGACCTTAAAGTCAGCATCATCGTCATTAGTCAATACCTCCACTCCCTGTGGTGTGCAGTATATGGTGCAATTTAGTTTGCACAAGAGGTCTCTTCCTAGCAGACATACAGGACTAGAATCACAAACCACAAACTGGTGCTCATCACTGTACTTCCCTATTTTCACCTGCACGGGTTCAGTCAGAGGACTGGTCATTCTCCTGTTAGCGACCCCCACCACTTGTATGGTCTCTCCAGACATGGGCAGGCCTGGAACTGCGGCTGATCTGATCGTGGATCGGGTGGCTCCTGTGTCCACTAGAAATGTCGTGGGGAACCCTGCCACTTCGGCCTCAACATAGGGTCCCCTCTGGTCTACCTCCAAAGCTGCCCCGAGGGTGCAGTCATCCCTTTCCACCCTCTCTCCCGTTAGTGGGTCCACATAATAGCACTCCTCTCCTCCTACAAACAGTGGCATCTGTCTATAGGTCTTACCCATGGTCCCTACTCTGGGTGGCTGCGGGAACTGGGCTCGGGGAGGAGGCCCCCCCCCTTTGAGCACCTTTCCCTGGTATTGCGTTACCCCTCTTGTAGGCGCACTCTGGGTCTCTTCCTCTTCTACCTCTTGGTCTCCTATCTCAACATTATAGGGACACTCGCGTTTCCAATGCCCCACCTCGTTACACTGGTGGCACCTAGTTGTTTTCTTTAAGGCAGCTATATCTATCCTGGGTCTAAAGGTGGAGTTCTCCTCATTGCCCTTGTTCTGACTGTACTGTTTCTTTCCTCCAGTACCTGTTCCTGGTTGCTGTTGCTGCTGTCCCCCCTTCCCTGCTGCCTGCATCTGTACCACCATCAGTTTCTCCTTTAGTTTCTTTGCCTTGGAGTCTATCTCATCACAGCAGTACCTGGCATACCTCAGTATTTCATCTAAGGGTTTGTTTTGCCAACAAATCAAGTGTTGCTGTATCATTAAACTAATGTCCGGTCTCAGGCCCAAGACGAACTTGGACACAAATTGCCCTATATCCTTTGGATCCATTACATCCAGACCGCTATATTGTTTAAACGCCTTCAGCAACCTCTCATAATATTCGTGAACCGTCTCTTTGGGTTCCTGTCTTGTTCGGTCAATTTTGACCCAATCTATGTCTTGCATTGGCACTTTATCTTTCAGCCAAGTCATTACTCTCTCGAATTTTGCCAACACACTCTCGGACGGCCCATTGGTCTTAGCATCTCTCTCGGGCTCTGTGGTGGGCCACTCAGCGCTAACCTTGCATGCGGTCCACAAATCTCCTGGCACTACAATGTCAAACAGCGTGTTCAAATCTATCCATAGGACCTTTGAGATTTTTACGAATCTCTCAACTTGCTTGTACCACTCCACTGGGTTTTCCCGCAGTTTGGGGAAGGAGGTGGTAAAAGCAGCTAAATCTCCCCTACTCCAAGGGACGTGGACATAGGTCCCATTTGCGACTTCCCTCAAAGGGTATGTCTCTACTCCCTGCTGTCCTCCTGGTGTCATACCAAGTGTGCTTCTCCTGACGGTCCCTTTCTTGGACCACCTCTCTTCCCACTTATCCAGTGCCCTCCATGTCCTCATTCCAGTGATCAGCTCCCTTATATGTGTTTTCAATCCGATGGTTCTCCTCTCATCTAGGTCTCGGTCTGAGTAATGTAGCCTGTGGTTGCCCTGTAATGCTTTGGTTCTTGACAGGTCCACCATATATTTGCCTGCTAGTTCTACCAATTTCTCATGGATTGCCCTCGCCTTTCGAGTTACGTCTTTTGCCATGAACAGAATTTCATCCTGCTCATACATGTCCATTCTTTCTAAGGGCAGGGTACCGTCTACCATGTCATCCAGATCTGACCTTAAGCTGGAGACATCGAGTCTTTTGGCTTTTATCTCTGCTCGCAATAACTCCTTCGAGGGAGGTTCACAGGTTTCTCTCCCATCCCAACTCCGGGCCCTACGTTTGGGTTCGGGAGAGTTGGGGAGTGTTCTCTCTTGCTCCCATCTCTCCAGGTCCCATGCTCGGCCATCCGATCTTGGAAGGTGATGGAACACGGGCCTGTTACCCCCTATCTTACTTTGTCCATTCTCTCCTCTCTTTTCACAGTAGGACTCTCTGCTATTCTCCCTTCGGTCTCCACTCTCTCTCGGCCTAGTATCACTCAGTATCCGATACGATCCTTCCTGGTTCCCCATATTCCCTGGACTGCACTCATGTCCGTCATCACAGGGACTGTGGTGCGACCTCTCACAACTCTCATTCTGTTCTCTGTTGCCGGGCACACAGTGGATACACTTAAAGCTGTCTCTGTACTCCCGAGCCCTCCTGTCTTCATCACTACGTATTGGGCGAGACACCCCCCCGCTTCCTGGGCCCCTGTTTTCCAGGTCTGATCTACCTCCACTCCGGGCCCAATGGGTGACTCCCCTCCTATCCTTTTCCCTTTCGTCCCACTCCGGGCTACTCTCTTCAGCCCCGCAGTGAGTCCGGGCTCTGCTGTCCTGACCTTCCCTTTCAGCTTCCGCAGCTATGATGCTCTTGTGAGCCTCAACTGCCTCATCCCACTTCTTCATGTACTCGTTTAACTCCTGAAAGGATTTCCGTCCTGATCCCCTCATATCCTCTGGCCATCTATGGCCCCCCGGATCTCCTGCTGTGTGTACTGGGGTGCTCCACTCTCTTGGTATCGGCAACTGACTTGGGGAGTTGATCGTATCATTCTTTCTTGCCATCTCTGCTCTTTCTCTGTCCCTCCGTACCCGTTCCTCCCCTCTATCCCTCTCTGGGTCATATATCGATACTATAGGACCTATGGTAACAGGTACCTGCAGTGCATCGGGTAATGCGTAGGATGTGGCACACTCCGTCTCTGGCGCCCTTTGCACCACAAACCTCCCGACTACCTGCTGCACCTGGCTAGGCTGGGACAGTTCTTTCTTTGCAGTGGGATCCCAATCGGGACTGGGAAGCGGCCCATGCTCTCCTGCATTGCCCCCCCCTTTCTCTCTATTCTCGACATCTCCCCCTGCTCTGTTATACGGGGGTGGCCTGTCTGTCAATAATCTGTTTATCAGGCTGTCCTCTGTCTCGCTCTCGTCATCTTCTTCTAGGGGGCTTTTGTTCCCGGGCATCTCTAACACTGGATACAATTTATTTACTTCCATGTTATGCACCCTCCATCTTTTAGCATCCGCATCCCACTTGGCATCCTGTACTGCCCTTACCGAACGTTTCACCCTTTCTTGTCGTCTGTTCATTTTCTTTTCGTGCGCTGCCCTAATCCATGCATTAAGGGCTTCAAACTGGGTCGGTCTAGGCAAGGGTCTCGTTGCGGTCATAATTGCTTTTAATCTGTGTAACACCTTTAGTCTGAACGTCCCATACTTCGGGAACGTCAGTTCCTCATTTCCGTCTGTAATCTTACTCCACTCTGAGATCCACAGAATCGTATGTAGCCCAACATGTGTCCCCATATAACGAGCCGGCGTACCCTCCGGCGGGGCTTCTTCCCCTTCATACGATCCCCGCCTCTCTCTTTTAAACAGCGCTCTTAACCATTTAAAACACTTCATAATTATGCGCACAATTTCCAGCTTGAATACTCTGTTTACTTCCTGATGACAATCCACCAATCCTAGCGCGGCTGTGCTAGCTGGCCTATCGCAGCGCGGTCTTTCACCGGCCGGCCAATCCCAGCGCGGCACTCTCTGACGTCACTAGTCTCCGCTTCGCAGCAGCACCCCTCCTTTCTCAGCTCTCTTCGCGATCATGCATGTGTCCCATTCATACTCTGAAAAATGACTACTTCCGACCAAGCGGTCACTTCCCTCGACTGTACGTCCACAGTCTATCTGTAATTGTCAACACAACTGACGAGATATCTATCGTCTCTCTGATAGGTTCTTTACACACACAGTAACTTCCGTCCAGCGTCCGTTACTCACGCACTCACTCTTACGTTCCCCCTATCTCGGTCCTTCGGGTGATCAATGGTACCTCATGACCCCCCTTCACACTAGTTGACAATTACTCTGGGTGTCCGGCACACCCGAACCACTTAAGCTCTCCTTGAACTTAAGATTTCCACCGGTTGTGCGCGCTCACAACCTGTTCCACAGTCTCTCTACAGTCATTCAACTCCGCCAGACATTACAACATAGATACAACACAAAAACACCGCAATCTAGCACGCATGACCCTTTATACTCACTCTCGACCGATACTGCTGCTTTTCCGTCTCACGTCATCCGGACCTTCGTCGGCGGGCGGTTCTTCCGATCATCGATCTCTAGGGGCCTTGGGGTAATCTAACCTGGCCTAGATCACCTTCCTCAAGAAGGCAACCATCCTCTATAGCTACCAACTGGAAGGGCGAGATTTTGATCGATACCTTATCACTATTGATCTAAAACCCCGATCTGGTCGATTGAACCTTTATTGCCTGTCATTGAGGGAAGAAAGTGCATCTCTTACCAAGTTAGTTCACCCAATAAAGGACTCTGCTCCAAAAGATCACAAACACCTTCTAGCTTTCAAAGGTTTATTATAAGGTTAAGATAAGTTGTAGGTACAGGCATCTCAAGATGAGATTCACAAAATACACAGGCCCAACTACATACATGTGCTCTCTGAAAGCCCTCAGACGAGCAACGGAAACTACAAGCACGAGTTCCAAGAATAATAAAGCTATCAGCATTGACACATACTGCGATCTCTCCGTCATTTAAGTTGGAGGGAAAAAACACAAGTTAGGCTGTCCCTACCCTGCTCTAGATGGTATCCCTACTTAACCAGGTCTCAACCTAACCTAAGGTGTCAGCAGTGAATGACCCCCCAAGGGAAGTCACCCACTCTCAGTCTCTTGGTGAAAACCTATAGTTCTCCAGTCATGACCCCTCTCTGCCTACCCATCCGCTCTCTAAAGGGTCCTCAGGCTTCTGCTCTAACCCCACCCAGGGGTGCTGTCCCTAATACAAAAATACAACAACATTTGGGACGCCCCTCGTGAGACGCCCCTCACGTGGTGTAGCTTCTGGCTTTTTCCATGATGAGGCCTTGTGGTTAGAGTCGACCTTGCTTCTCAGACTCTTCTCCGGCCCGCTGATACCCCTTAAACATTCCGGAACCCTCCTCCATGTCTGGGCCGTCTCCCGAACAAACCTCTATTTATTTCATTTAATTGGATACCCCCTTTTCTCTTGCAGACAGACATCTGCAGCCAAAATCCCAATTCTCATAGACTTCTAACAAACTTTGCAACATTCCCCGGCCCAGACCAGTATGTGTAAATCAACGTTAAAACATTCCAGCCCTACAACATTTCTCATAATGATTATAGCATTCAACTTCTTCTTTAATTATTAGCATGTTAGTACTCTTATTCTATTTATTCGGTAAACACATCTATAAATCATGGCCTATTCGTTATTACTAAAACATTAGTGCAATCCATGTTGTGAAATTGAACCACCTTCCCCCTCCCTTCTAGCTCTGGCCCTGAGGCCTACCTCGTTCTACGTTTAACCGTATGCCATCTTACATTTTAGCAGCTACACAACATGGATTCAGGAATAATCACGTCTATTAAAGTCATATAGTTCACACAGTTTTCATTAGTTCCATTTCTACTTAAATCTCTTCATTAACTACACATTTCAGAATATAGATGTAGGTACTATCAGCACTCATGGCATTTCTCTTCATGACTTGTGCTTACTACGTGTAAGTGTGGTGCATTTATACATTTAGGTCAGTTTGCGCTCTCTCACACATAAAGAGTTACTGGTTGATATAAAAAAAATCAGGTCAGCGTACTTCTTTCTTGGTGTTAATTGCAGGTAGGTCCTCATGGACTGCTAAGAGTCTCACTTGCTTCATCAATAATTTTGACAGTTTTGGGGGGGATTAAAGCAGTATTCAAAAGGTCTCTAGCAACCAGATGTCTGTGGCTACTTTGATAAGCTTGTAGGTGTCAGATTTCGGATCCTTTGTAATGTCCCACAATAGTTTTTTAACAATCCCTGCTCAGCTATTGCAAGCTTGAAGCACATACATGAGAAGCTGGTGTGCAATGCATAGTTTTGTCGAACCAGGTTGAACTCAAATTGAATCTGTGCTTGTGCAGACGATGCCAGTAACCTAAATAAGCACCTAGAACAGTGACTTAGAGCCTGGTCAAGCCAGCTTGTAATACGATTTAGATAAACAAATGCTCCATATGCCAATGTAGGCATTAATGTTCTATTAATGTTTCTGCGGATTGCAGTCAGGTCCGGGCCAGAGAGATTTCGAAGTAGGCACTAGAAGACAAAAGTAAGGGCGTGGCTGATATTGCCAGAGACTCGATATGCGTGGTTGCAAGGCGCGCTCATGAATCCAAACTATTTCATGGGAGGTCCCCTTTAATCTTCTGGGTATTTATATATCAAGCTCATATTTTGTTTTTCTTGGTACCTTTTTTTCATCTTTGTTTATGATTTTCGAACAGCAGCACATACAATAAGTCAGAACAAAAAAAAAAGTGATTCCGCATTTTCACAAGTGGTACAATAAGTCTACAAGAACAGAAAAAATAGCAAAAGTAGAAAGGACCTGACAACCACCAGGAGAGAAAACGGAGTATAGAGTGAATATAAGGAAACATGAAAACCATAACAAACACATAATGAAATGACAGCATATCAAGAATATGAAAGCAATAGCCCAAAAGAAGTAGAGAGGACATTCTTCAAAAAGTAAACTAGTAGGCTTGGCATTTCATCATCCGTGGCATTTTCGATCGACAACAAATAATTGTGCAATGTTTGCCAAATGTCCTTGGGTATAGATGTAATTGGTTACAGAGAAGCATACAATTCACATGTCTTTAAGCAAGGCTACCCTCGTTGGGGGAGTGTGAGTTCCCCAGAGAAGTGAGATTTTCCTCTTGACAAGTAACATAGCAATGGCACTGTAATGACGTACCCCAATGGCAACTGCTTAACATATCCCAGTAAGGCCATAAGAGGATCAGGCGTGATACTCTGCCCACTTAAGATAGAATGGAATAGATATCACCTCAGAAGGATGCCGCATGCCCATGCCAAGTGAAAGAAAATCGTCATGGTCCGCCGACAATTAGGGCAGTGGGAAGGCGGGATTTTCGATCTCACATTTGATTACTCTAGATCTAAATCCCCAATCAGGTCGACTGAATCTTTGTTGCCTGTCATAGAGTAAAACAATCCACTACCAGGTTAAGCAAACCAATAATTGGCACGACTCTGAAGAACCACTTACCACGAATCAGTTTTAAAGATTTATTATAAAGCCAAAGATAATTGAAGATACAAGCATCTCAATATAAGGTTCAAAAGGTATACCGGCACCAATACAAACATGAATTCTCTGAACGATCTTAATCGACAGAAAAATACAACTAAAGCCAATTCGAAGATTAACAGGTTTGCAAGAATTGACACAAGATGTAACTGGAGCGTCATTTACAAAAATAAAAGAATCAGGTTAGACTGTCCCTACACTGAACTAAGTGACATCCCTACTTAACAGAATCTTATGCTAAAAAGGTGTCAGCCGTGGTGACTTCCAAAGAAGTTCACTCACTCTTCTTAGTCTTTGGTGAAAATCTGTGCATTGCAGTCATGCCCTCTCTGCCTACCCATCCGCTCTCTAAGGGTCCTCAGGCCATCTGCTCTAACTCCACCCCAGGGTGCTATCCCTAATACAAAATCACAAATACAGTGAAAACGCCCCTCAGAGACGCCCCTCACGTACACATCTCACGTGGTTTCGGTTCTGGCTTTTTCCATACTGATACTCCTCTGGGTCTCTTGTTAGCGTTGACCTTGCTTCCCAGGCTTCTTCTCCGCTCGCCGGTAACCCCCATTAAATTCCTGGAACCTCCTCCAGGCCTGTGCCTGTCTCCCCGGACAGAGCTCTATTCATCACTCTCTTGATTGGAACCCCCTGGCACCTGCACACAGACACCCATGAATTGGGCCTCAAATCCCAACCTCCAGCTATCTATTCGAGCCATAAAACTTCGAACACAGTTGACAATTTATGCTTAACGAGACTCGATTCTAACTAACACGTGCAGATCAAAGAAGCAACTTTATCTTTCCAGGCCTACTAAATTACTTTGCAAGAGGCCTGTGACCTTTATTTCAGGTTACAGGCCTGTAACCTGTAACCTGTTATGGTAGCAAGGGTTCTCTCTGGAGTTGACTTTAAGCTCGGCCTCCTTCTCCTTTCAGGCCACTCGTCTCTCCACGCCTTGCTCTCCTGCCTCTTGTCCTCACACCCAACTCTAGATCACTTGCAGCTTGATCAAGGTCTGTTTCGTACTCACAGCTGCTTTCTCCTTCTGTGGCAACGTCAGTTTCACTGTCGTCTTGTCCTTCTTCCACTGGATCTGACACGCTCCCAGCTTCCTCCGACACCCCCACAGCTTGGCTGGTCCCCTCTATGGATTCTTCGTCCACAGCTGGGTTTTCATCCGAGAGAGGAGCTGTTTCTTCCAGGGGTGCTGGAACTCTCCGCGTATGGGAGGCGTGAATCCAGTTGGGCAGCCCTCTGACCTTAACAGCAGTATTCGATGTTAAGATGATCTGGTAGGGTCCTCGCCAACGCACGTCTAGGAAATTCTTTCTGACGTGCTTCTTCACCACGACCCAATCACCAGGGCACAGGTCGTGGCACAGGTCTTGAGATGATGGGATATCAGCAGCCTGCACCTGAAGAGACACAGAATGAATGGCATCAGAAAGTCCCCGGCAATAATCCAGGATCAGATCATCTGTGATATTCAATAAAGCTGCAGTTGGAACTGATGGCAGTCTCATAGCCCTCCCCATTACCACTTCATGAGGAGAGAGACCCGTTCTCCTGTCTGGTGTGCTACATATGCTCATAAGTACTAATGGCAGTGCATCAGGCCAGCTCAGAGATGTTGATGAACACACTTTAGCAATTCGGGACTTTATCGTCCCATTGATCTGCTCCACAATTCCTGAAGCTTCTGGTCGATAGCTACAGTGCAGCTTCTGATCAGTATTCAATGCTGAACAGAGCATCTTCACAATTTCGCTGTTGAAATGTGTTCCCCTATCTGATTCCAAAGAGGCCGGCACCCCGAAGCGCGGTATTAACTCCCTAAGCAATAATTTTGCTACTGTGAGTGTGTCACACCTACGTGTAGGGTAAGCCTCGACCCATCTGGAAAATATACAGACAACCACCAGAACGTATCGGAGGCGGTTACATTTTGGCATTTCAATGAAGTCTAGTTGCATCCGGTTGAACGGGCCCCTAGACCTCCCTATGTGACTCAACGTGACTGGTGTTCTTTTTCCTACGTTCAGCTGTTGGCAAGTTACACATCGCTGGCACACTGCTTCTGCAGCTACTTTAAACTTGGGGTTATACCATGTTTGTCTAAATACCCGAAGCATAGCATCTCTACCTAGATGTACCGGACCATGTATCTGTCTTGCCATAGGACTCACTAACTCATTTGGTAATACTGCCCTTCCGTCTGCTGAAACCCAAAAGTCCATTTCACTTTTTACACAGCCTGCAGTTTCCCATGTCTTTTTCTCAAAATCTGTTGCATTCTCTTGTATACCCTTTAAGTCGTCCCAGGTGTCTACAGTTTCCAACATCATAGTTAACTCGGTCTTTTCCTGTGTCCCTCCTACTTCTACCTCTGTAAAAGAGTATCCTTGCTCTGCACAATAACGTGCAACTTCGTCTGCGTATCTGTTTCCCTGGGACACAAAATCAGTACCTTTTGTATGGACTGAACATTTAACAACGGCAATGGCTGCCGGACCTTGTAATGCTTCCAACAACAGTCGTACAAATTCCCCATTTCGAATAGGTGATCCTGAAGAAGTCATGTAACCTCTTTGAGACCACAATTGCCCATAGTCATGAACTACCCCGAAACCATATTGGCTGTCGGTGTAAATGGTGACTCGAATTTTGCTGCCTGCTATACAGGCACGGGTCAATGCAATGATTTCAGCTACCTGAGCGGAGTGTACTCCTTCCAGGCAAGCGGCTTCTACAACTCCAGTAATGGTACAAACAGCATAAGCTGCTCTCAACTGACCGATATTGTCTCTTACACATGAGCCATCAACAAAGAAAATTTCATCTGGGTCGGTTAATGGCTCATCTACAATATCTGGTCTCGGTTTGGTGCATAGTTCAGTCACATCAAGGCAACCGTGATCTTCACATTCTTCATCTTCTATGTCATTTGGAAGTGGCATCAAGGTGGCAGGATTCAAAACAGAGCATCTCTTAAGGGTCACGTTCTCTGCAGCAAGAATGACTTGCTCGTAGCGCGTGAGCCTGTTATTGTCAGATGCTGTGTCTTGGTCCTGGTCATTAACAATTCCACAGAATGAGGTACATACACCACTAACTGGTGTCCCATTACAATATTTTCACACCTCTCAATGCTGACACCCGTTGCGGCAACGGATTTGAGACATCCGGGCAACGCTGCGGCTACTGGATCTAAAGTAGCCGAGAAGTACGCAACTGGTCTACGGGCATTTCCATGAATTTGGGCTAGAACCGACAAAGCACAACCTTCTCTTTCGCAGCAGTAACGTAAGAATGGTTTTTCGTAATCCGGCATTCCCAAAGCAGGAGCACGACACAAGTCCTCTCTCAGCTGCAAGAATGCCATCAAACAGTCCTTGTCCCATGGTACCGGATCACTCACCTCCTTGTGCGTCAGTTTTTGTAAGGCTTTTGCTTTCAGTGAAAAGTTAGCTATCCACTGTCGGCAATAACCAACCATTCCTAGGAACATCCTAACCTCTCTCTGTGTCGTGGGCGAATTCATTTTCATGATTGCCTCGATTCTGTCTGGTGACACCTTCCGCTTCCCTTTTTCAATTCTGTGACCCAAGTACTGTACTTCTGTCAGACAGTACTGTAATTTGCTCGGAGACACCTTGTGTTCGTTCTCAGCTAAGTGATTCAGCAGGGTGATGGTGTCTACCTTACAAGCTTCCTCTGTTTCTGACGCGACAAGTAGGTCGTCTATGTACTGGGCTAGAACCGAGTTCTGCGGCAGTACTAGACTTTTAAGATTTTTCTTCAGTAGCTGGTTGAAAATCGATGGGCTTTCTGTATACCCCTGTGGGATACGACACCATGTTAATACGCGATTTTCCAGCTTAAAAGCGAAACGAAATTGGCTCTCCTCATCTAATGGGATTGAAAAGAAGGCCTGGCAAAGGTCTATCACTGTGAACCACTCAGCTTGGAATGGTATCTGAAACAATATCACTGATGGATTCGGTACCACTGGACAACATGAAACAACTATGTTATTAATCTTTCGGAGGTCCTGCACTATTCTGAATTTCCCACTAGGTTTCTGCAAACCCATAATCGGGGAGTTACATGGACTACCCACGATTTCTTTTAGTATTCCCTGCTTAATCATGGAGTCAATCACGGGCTTTATTCCTGCAATCATCTCCGGGGTCAATTTGTATTGTGGCATTCTTGGATATTCGACATTTGGTTTTATCATGATTTTCACTGGCTCCACTCCCTTGATCAGTCCTATCTCTTCCCCAGTGAAATCCCATACTTCAGATGACACCGTATCTCTTAAGTCCCAAGGGAGCACTTCCACCGTCAAGGTAGGATACAGCTCTACGCATACCTTTGAGTTTGCAACTTTAAAGTCGGCATCGTCGTCGTTAGTCTGTACTTCCACTCCCTGAGGTGTGCAGTATATCGTACAATTTAGTTTGCACAATAAGTTTCTTCCCAACAGACACACAGGGCTAGAGTCACAGACCACAAACTGATGCTCATCGCTGTATTTCCCTATTTTCACTAATACTGGTTCTGTCAAAGGGTTAGTCATTCTCTTATTTGCGACTCCTACCACTTGTATTGTTTCTCCTGACATTGGCAGACCTGGGACCACTGCTGATCTCAGAGTGGATCGAGTGGCCCCCGTGTCCACCAAGAAGGTCGTAGGACACCCTGCTACTTTGACCTCTACATACGGTCCCCTTTGGTCCACCTCTAGAAATGCCCCGAGGGTGCAGTCTTCCTCTCTACTCACTCGTTGTCCAGTTAGAGGATCAACATAGTAACACTCTTCTCCTCCTACAAAAAGAGGCATCTGTCTATAAGTCTTTCCTCCTGTCGCAATTCTGGGTGGTTGAGGGAACTGGGCTCGAGGAGCTGACGTCCCCCCTTTGACCACCCTTCCCTTGGGTATTGTTGCCCCTTTCACTGTGCTGCTCTGAGCTTCCTCTTCCTCTATTTCTAGTTCTCCATTTTCAGGGTTATAGGGACACTCGTGTTTCCAATGTCCCACCTGGTGACACTGTTGACACTTTGTCGTCTTTTTCAAGGTAGCCAGGTCTACTCTAGGTCTAGGATTTTCCTCATTGTCCCTACTCTGATTATTCGACCTCCTTCCCAGGGTCCCTGTTCCCTGTGGCTGCTGTCCACCCTTTCCAGCCGACTGCATCTGAACCAACATCAGCTTTTCCTTAAGTTTTTTTGCTTTCGAATCAATTTCATCACTGCAATACCTTGCATATCTCATAATTTCATCTAACGGTTTATTTTGCCAACAAATTAAATGTTGCTGTATCATCAAACAAATATCAGGTCTCAATCCCAAAACGAATTTTGACACAAACTGTCCTATATCTTTGGGATCCATTACATCCAGTCCACTGTACTGTTTAAATGTTTTCAATAGTCTCTCATAATATTCATGGACTGTCTCCTTGGGTTCCTGCCTAGTTCGATCTATTTTCACCCAATCTATGTCCTGTGGTGGCACCTTATCTTTCAGCCATGTCATTACCCTTTCGTATTTCTCCATGACTCTTTCAGACGGTCCATTTGTCTGAGCATCCCTCTCTGGTTCAGATGTGGGCCATTCTACGCTAACCTTGCATGCTGTCCACAAGTCTCCTGGAACTACGATATCAAATAGGGTGTTCAAATCAATCCACAGTACCTTAGAAATTTTTACAAACCTCTCTACCTGCTTATACCACTCCAAGGGGTTCTCCCTCAATTTAGGAAAGGAATTGGTAAATGCAGCTAAATCTCCCCTACTCCATGGCACATGCACATAGCTCCCATTCGCTATTTCTCGCAAAGGGTAAGCTTCCATCCTCTGTAGCCCTCCCTCTGGGGACATCACAATTGTGCTCCGTCTGACGGTTCCTTTCTTGGACCACCTTTCTTCCCACTTATCCAAATCTCTCCATGTCCTTATCCCTGTAATCAGTTCTCTGATGTGTGTTTTCAATCCAATTGTTCTCCTCTCTTCGAGGTCCTGATCTGAATAATGCAACCTATGGTTACCCTGTAATGCCTTTGTTCTCGACAAGTCTACCATGTACTTGTCTGCCAATTCAGATAATTTCTCATGTACTGCTCTCGCTTTCCGAGTGATATCCTTTGCTATGAACAGTACCTCATCTTGCTCGTACATGTCAATCCTCTCTAAAGGTAACGTACCATCTATTATCTCATCAAAGTCAGATTTTAAACTAGTCACATCTAGCCTTCTGGCTTTTATCTCGGCTGTCAATGAGTGATTCTTAGAGGGTCCATTGACATCTCTCCCATCCCAGCTCCGAGCCCTACGCCTGGGCTCAGGCGAGTTATGGGGAGTCCTCCCATGTTCCCATCTTTTGAGGTCCCATGCAGTTCCGTCCCCTCTTGGTATGTGATGAAATGATACTCTATTTCCCACAGTCCCACTTTGTCTGTTCTGCTCAGTCTCCCTGAACGCATGATAGGACCTTCCATTGTCCTCCCTGCTTTCACAATTCCCTTGCTGCCTAGTATTACTCAACACATGGTAAGACCCTTCGCAACTCCCCATGTTCCCGTGATCCCAGTGTTGTCTATTATCGTCAGGTGCATGGTGAGTGCACTTAAAGCTGTCCCTGTACTCTTGCGTCCTTCGGTCTCCCTCACTATGAATGAGACGAGATGCCCTTCCACACTCTGTACTTCTATCTTCTCGCTCCTGTCCATTTCCATTAAGGAAATGACGTGTAGCTCCTCTATTCTCCTGACTTTTGCTATCGCACTCCTGGCCGCTTTCACTAACACCGCAGTGAGACAATGTTCCATCACCTCGACTTCCCCATTCTGCTTCCGTTCCTGACCTATTACTCTGGGTTCCCGTTTTAGCATCCCACTCTCTCAAGTCAGCCCTCAATTCCTTAAAGGACTTCGGCCGTGGTCCCCTCAGGTCCATCGGTCCTCTCAAACCCCCCTGATCTATTATGGGATCCCCTGTTTGATTTAATGGGGTGCTCCAATCTCTTGGTCCTGACAACTGCCTTTGAGAATTAATCATGTTGTTCCTGTTCTCCATTTCTGCTCTCTCCCTGTCTAACCGTGCCTGTTCCTCTTCTTGTGCTTTCTCTGGGTCATAAATCGATACTATAGGACCTATAGTAACAGGTACTTGGAGAGCATCTGGCAATTGGTAGGACTTAGCACGCTCCATTTCTGGCACCTTTTGTACCACGAACCTTCTGACTACCCTCTGTACTGGACTAGGCTGAGATATTTCCTCACCTTTGGCGTATTCTCTATCTGCTTTAAAAGGTGGTCTATACTCCCCCGTACCAGCCCCATCCCCCCTTTGGAGCTCTGCACCTTCCATCTCTCTATTGTACGGAGGCGGTCTGTCTGTCAACAACCTATTTATCAGACTATCCTCTGTCTCGCTCTCATCATCCTCCTCTGGTGGTTTCTTGTCTCCTGTGACTTCTATCACTGGGTACAGTTTGTCTACTTCAATTCTCTGCACTCTCCAATTTTTAGCTTCCTCATCCCATTTGGCATCCTGCACTGCTCTTACCGATCGTCTCACTCTTTCTTGACGCCTGTTCAGGTTTCGGTCGTACGCCGCCCTGAACCACGCATTAAGGGCTTCAAACTGTGTTGGTCTGAGCAGGGGTCTCGTTGAGGTCATAACTGCTGTTAACTGGTGCAATGCTTCTAATCTAAAAGTTCCGTATTTCGGAAACGTCAGTTCCTCGTTCCCCTCTGTAATCTTACTCCACTCAGAAATCCACAGTATAGTATGCAACCCAACATTCGTAGCCATATAATGAGCTGGTGTACCCTCCGGCGAGGCCTCTTCCCCGTTAACCGATTCTCTCTTTTCTCTCTTAAAGATCGCTCTCAAGCGCTTAAAACACTTCATGATCAATTCTACAATTTTCTACTTCGCTGCGTTTGTTTACTTCCCGATGACAATCCACCAATCCTAGCGCGGTTTTTGGTAACTGGCCTATCACAGCGCAGCTCTTGACGACCGGCCTATCCCAGCGCGGTCTTACACCAACCGGCCTATCACTGCGCGGCTCTCACTGACGTCACTCGTCTCCCCTTTGCAGCAGTTCCCCTCCTTTCTCAGCTCGTATCCCGGTCATGCATGTGTCCCATTCATACTCTGAAAAATGATTACTTCCGACCAAGCGATCACTTTTCTTGACTGTACGCCCACAGTCTAACTGTAATTGTCACCTCAACTGACGAAATGTCTTTCCGTAGACGTCCAGACAATCGCCTTAACTGATAGGTTGCTTCCACACAGTAACTTCCGACCAGCGTCCGTTACTCATACACTCACTCTTGCATTCCCCCTATCACGGTCCTGCGGGCGATCAATGGTACCTCATGACCCCCTTCACAATATTTGACGATTACTCTGGATGTCCGATACACCCGAACCACTTAAGCTCTTCTCTGAACTTAAGATTTTCACCAGGTTGCGCGCGCTCACAATCCTGCCTCAATCACACTACAGGCATTCAACTCCGCATGACATTACAACACAAATACAACACAAAACACCGCAATCTAACAACGCATGACCCTTTATACTCACTCTCGACCGTCTCTGCTACTTTTTCTTTCTCACGCCGTCAGCACCTTCTTCGGCCGGTGATTCTTCTGCTGGTCATCTCTCGATCTCTAGGGGCCTCGGGGTAATCTTAACCTAGTCTAGATCACCTTCCTCTAGAAGGCAACCATCCTATATTGCTACCAACTGGGAAGGCGGGATTTTCGATCTCACATTTGATTACTCTAGATCTAAATCCCCAATCAGGTCGACTGAATCTTTGTTGCCTGTCATAGAGTAAAACAATCCACTACCAGGTTAAGCAAACCAATAATTGGCACGACTCTGAAGAACCACTTACCACGAATCAGTTTTAAAGATTTATTATAAAGCCAAAGATAATTGAAGATACAAGCATCTCAATATAAGGTTCAAAAGGTATACTGGCACCAATACAAACATGAATTCTCTGAACGATCTTAATCGACAGAAAAATACAACTAAAGCCAATTCGAAGATTAACAGGTTTGCAAGAATTGACACAAGATGTAACTGGAGCGTCATTTACAAAAAGAAAAGAATCAGGTTAGACTGTCCCTACACTGAACTAAATGACATCCCTACTTAACAGAATCTTATGCTAAAAAGGTGTCAGCCGTGGTGACTTCCAAAGAAGTTCACTCACTCTTCTTAGTCTTTGGTGAAAATCTGTGCATTGCAGTCATGCCCTCTCTGCCTACCCATCCGCTCTCTAAGGGTCCTCAGGCCATCTGCTCTAACTCCACCCCAGGGTGCTATCCCTAATACAAAATCACAAATACAGTGAAAACGCCCCTCAGAGACGCCCCTCACGTACACATCTCACGTGGTTTCGGTTCTGGCTTTTTCCATACTGATACTCCTCTGGGTCTCTTGTTAGCGTTGACCTTGCTTCCCAGGCTTCTTCTCCGCTCACCGGTAACCCCCATTAAATTCCTGGAACCTCCTCCAGGCCTGTGCCTGTCTCCCCGGACAGAGCTCTATTCATCACTCTCTTGATTGGAACCCCCTCGCACCTGCACACAGACACCCATGAATTGGGCCTCAAATTCCAACCTCCAGCTATCTATTCGAGCCATAAAACTTCGAACACAGTTGACAATTTATGCTTAACGAGACTCGATTCTAACTAACACGTGCAGATCAAAGAAGCAACTTTATCTTTCCAGGCCTACTAAATTACTTTGCAAGAGGCCTGTACTCTGTGAACCTTTATTTCTTAAAACTAAAACAATTCTATTTACTACACTCTGATTATATAAAAACACTTCTATAAAATATAACTTCTAACCTATGATCAATAATATTCTAATTAATATCAAATCCATCTTATGTGAAATGTAAAGGAACATTTTCGTTCTTCATACATTGCCATGAGGCCTGCATTTCTCTACGTTTAGCAGCATCACATTTTCTTCTGCAACAGTCACATAACATGGAGTCTTAACAACACTCTAACATTTCTAAACATTACTACAATTAGTTTCACACTCTAAGATATGTATTCTACACTAATTAAACACTCATGAGTATATGTAATTCTATATTTTCAACACTTCTAAATGCTTTAACTAAATTCATGCATCTGGCTTGTAAATATGGTGCACTTATACATTTTTCTTAAATTGCGCTCTCTCAGCAGCAATCAGATATAGTTGGGGCAAATTTCACCAAAGCATCCGGTTGTGTAGGCCCTGTGGAGGTACTTATAATGTAATATTTTATGACGATGATTGCCTGAAATCAATTCGGTTTGCATACAGCAGTAATAACATTTCTAAGCAGAAATTGAAATGCCGAAGTCCCGTTCCCATGCCATCCTGGCCCTCTCCACACCAGCAGGCCTAAATTGCAAGGAAGAGTGGTACAGTCTGGGAACAACCGTTTTGATAATGGCTATCTACCCTGCCATACTCAGCGGGAGCCTTATCCATCTCTCCACCTGCATCTCGAGTTTGCTCAGAGCGGGTCAATAATTACGCTGTATCACTTAGTGGTGGTCTCAATGAATTTGAATGCCTAATTTTTTGGCAGAGTATGAGCACCATTACAATGGGAACTCAAGCACTCATGGCACAGTGGCATCAGTGAGAGGGAATAATTTGAATTTACTCCAATTGATGTGGAGGCCAAAGAGAACACCAAAACTCTGCACCTCTCGGACAATCGGGGGAAAATTAACAGCAGGGTCACAAACAAAGAGCATGATATCATCTGCATAAAGGGAGGCTAACAGTGTTCCTCATGGGAACAGGAGGCCCCTGTGTAAATGCTTCTTCTGCAAATTACTGATCAATGGATCCATGGCAATTATAAACAAAAGAGGAGAAAATGCACATACCTGCAGAGTGCCATGTGTCAGGGGGAATGCCTCTGCAAACACCCAATTAATTCGTAGTCGGGCCAAAGGTTCGCGATATAACAAGTGTATCAAATTGCGAAAACCGTTAGGGATGCCCAATTTAGCTCAAGTAGCGTGAAGAAAGTGCTATTTGAGGGAATCAAATGCCTTTTTGGCATCCAACAAAGCCACATCAGAGGTGACGGCAGAGGAAATTTGATTGATCATAGCAAAAAGGGTGATAACATTTATGGAAGTGGAGCGGTGTGGAATGAAACTGCATCCTGACAGCATCGGTGAAATTATGTGATCCATTCATAAGGAAAGGCAAGTGGCCAACGCTTTCGCCAATATTTTTGCATCATGGTTTATGAGAGAAAGTGGGCAATAGGAAGAGCAGAGATGAGGGGATTTCTTAGGTTTGAGCAGTAGTGTGATTAATGCTTCCTGCATCGTGGGTTGGAGGGTTCTATGTTCAAGGGATTCTGCACATACTTCCAATAAGTGCAGGACCAAAAGATACTTATAGGCTTTATAAAGTCCCTGGTGAACCCATCCACACCCGGAGCCTTTGCACTGCTCAAGTTGTCAATGACTTGTGAGATTTCCTCACATGTAATTGGGGACGCCAGAATTTGTTGGTGACCCGTTTCAAGCCAACACATTGCGATTTCGGACAAATAATCAGTTAGTGCATTCTGATCCCCCCTGGGCAAGCCATGTAGAGTGTTTTATAGTAATGATTGAAGTTCGCCAGTATGCCAGGGCCATCGGTAAGTGCAGGGTCATCAGTACGCACTAGGTTGGTCACATATGCAGCTTGATAAGGAGGACTTAGCAAATGAACCAATGTCTTACCGGGTCACTCGCCCTCATTGTACCTGCGTGCCCCAACATATTTCCCAAGGTAATTGGCTTCAAATTTAGTGAGGTTGTGGAATTCATGTATAAGTCTTGATCTGTCACGAAGGTCTGGAGTATGTGACGCAGTGGTATCCGTGCAGTCTAATGTCTGAAGTTCATACTCCACTTTAGTAAGAACCTGATATATGTTGCAGAGAATGCCTGCATACATTGAAATACAAATTCCCCTAATATAGGCATTAAAGGCCTATCATAGGATAAAGTCCTTCTCACCAGTTCCGACACTAGTGGAAAGAATTCTATAATAGTCGCTCACACCTCAGAGTGGAAGACTACATCACACAGTGCGTTAGTAGGGAAATCCCAATGATGAACAAATGGAGCGGGTGTAGGATTAGCCAATGTAATGGAATCTGGAGCATGGCCTGTTAGTGTACGTGGAAAATGTGAGATAGTGCTTAGCCACAAAATAGCACCACAAGATAAATAGTAATGATCAATGGGGTCCATAATTGTACGGAGCAGAGCAGAATGTATAATCTCAATGACAGGGTAATTTATGTTGTCAAACATCTGTTAGGTGAAATGAGTGGAGTACATCCAGCAGTGTCTGCAGTGACCAGAGTTTAGTAATAAGTTGGGACCTGGTAGAGTTGAGGTCCGTCTGGCAGGTAAGATTAAAATCTCCACGAATAATAATATAGTCAACTTGGTATTGGTTAATCTGTGCAGACAAATCCAGAAAGAAGTTATGGGGGTCAGTGTTGGGTGTGTATACATTAACCTGAAGTATAAGACGACCTTCCAGTTCCCTAAGCACAAGGAGGTATTGAACAGCAGGATCAGAAGTAGAAATGATCATTTTAAAGGGATCCCCACTATGTATCAAAATGCACACTCCACAGGAGTAGAAACCGTAATAGGAGAAATATCGGTGGGTACTCCATAAGGTAGCGTAATTACTATCAATTCTGGGCACTAAAGGTGTTTCCTGACGGAAAGCCAACTGAATCGCATGGCGATGTAAGTAGGCAAGAACCTGCTTTCTTTTTTAGGATTGTTTCGACCTTTAATGATCCATGTCATACAGGAAAGTTGAAACGTCGGGCCTCTAATGCTTTTGGAAATGTAATGGTGGAGGAAAGTAGAGAATAACAACAATATTGTTTCAAATTGACCCAATATGTACCACTATGATAAATAAGTAGAGCTGATCAAATAAACAACAACAAAACGTTCAGCCCCCCGCCACCCACTCCACCCATAGGAGCAGCTGGAGAGTCCCCTGAAGGCCAACAAAACACAAAATTACAAACATAGTGGTGTACCCCAGTGGGGAGTGACTACATCATGGGAACAAAGCCCAGGTACTAATATATAGTCTGAAAAATGTGCACATCATGAATATTACTAAATACCATTACTAGATATTTGGAAAAGCAAAAAAAGAGAAACTGTAAGAGAGGATCAGGGCCAAAGGGGTAGACACACGTGCATGAAATAACAACGGTTCAAAAGTCATATGCAGGAGATTGCGGACCTACTGCAGGAAGTATCTAGGGTGTATGCAGATCAGGTGGAGTAGGTGATCACAGTTGCTGAAGTAGCAGGACTGCCAGTGAAAGGGAACCGGCCAGATGAATGCATATTACAAAACTGCATAGCATCTGCAGGTGTAGTGAAAATATGATGATGGCCATTCACTTTCACACGAATGTGCGCTGGATAAAGCATCCCACAATTCAGTCAGAGTTTCTGAAGGAAACGTTTGACATCAGTAAATATGCACTGGGCCTACTGGACCATTGGTGTATAATCTGGATATAACAAAACAGTAGAGCCTTGATAGTGTAACTGACCCTCATCCAGAGCCAGGCGTAGTGCAGTGTCACGGTCCCTAAAAGTTAGGATTCTAGCAATAATCTGTTGTGCTGGGTCCGCAAACTGCGTAGTACCCTGTTCACATTGTGCAGGATGCCGTTTTCAATGATTGCACAGTGAGGACAAGCATCCGGCACTGTGCAATCATTGAAAACACATTTTGCACACTGCGAGCTGTAGTTTTTTGCCACTGGAGGAGATTTTTACTCGAGTGGCAGCTTCCTCAACGCAGACTGGTAGTTTCTCATCGCGAGCAGATGCGAGCAAACTTGATGTTGCTGATCGCGAATGAAGAAAAAGTCTCACCAGGATGTCATTTTGCGTGCTTGCGGTCTCCAACTTGAAGTTGAGGACTGTGAGCAAGCAAAAAATGTCGCTCCGCTTTGCGTGTTCGCACTGTGCAATGTGCAGTTTGCGTAGTGCGAAGTTGGGCAAACTACGCAAGCGTAGCGTAGTGTTTAGCCAAGGCCTAGTCTTGGGGTCATCCCCTGCTGTTGCCTCTGTATCTTCCACTTGCTTAGTCCATGCAAACTGTGCCAGCTGTTTTTGGGTCTGAGACTTAAGACCCTTGTTAGTAGCCATTTTAACAAGCATGAGACAATGGAGGCAGAGGGAGTCTGGAAATACCCACGAAAATCCGAGGACAACACCTGTAGTATCCACAGCCGTCATGGAGGAGGAGGGTGAACCTCCGTCGGCCTGTCGGGGTTCCAGGTGTGTCCACCAGAGCAGGAAGGAGTGGTCTCTTTTTCCTGGTTGTTAAAAGGGGCTGGCACTATAGCAGCATACTATATGTGGAGGGGCGCGATCAGTGAGGAACGGTTACTCTTGTGGTAAGCCCGGTGCAGGCCACGTTGCAAATCAGGCCCACGGGGGAGGATCATCTCCCTTTGCTCCCCATGTACTATGTAAGCTAGGAGGCTGTAGCGTTATGCGGTTCCCCGCTTCAACTTCCCCCAGGGGGGATAGTGGGACAATCCTAAATGAGGTCCAAGTGCCGCCCTCGACACGCGTCCAACTTATAATGCCAGTCTTTGTAGGCCCCAGAGCACCGGCCTAGAGTAGTAGGGCAGCCTGATGCTCCTCTCTCTGCTGGCCCCTCGGTTGAAGGTTCTTGGGTACCATGTATGGCTCAGAGAGCCAATGTCAGCCACCTCTCCCCTAGATATGGTGCTCCCCATGAGTTTAGAGGCAGGTACAGGTGGGCTTCAAAGCCGGAGGCTCAATTCGCGTTGTGCCGCTCAGTGCCTTGCGCTCGTCCTCAGCATCAGGAGTCCTCCACACGCGCATTCACCCACCTCCTCGGCTGAGCGTCCCACACCAGATTCTGCACCAGCGGATGTTCAGGAAATTAGGTTGTCTTGGGGTGAGTCAGCGCCCCCGCGGGAAAGCTGCAAAACCGGGGAGCTCACCTCGCCAGTCTGCCGACGCCAGTCCCTCGCAGGTCGCAATCGTGGGCTGCTCTCACCTCCCCTCACGGCGGCATTCGATCGCCTCTGTATCACCAGCGGAGCCCAGGGGTCCTTCGCTCATATATCGATCGCGATCTTCAGCGGCGTTATCTGCTTACGCTGCTCCATAGCCGATCGCGGCTTCCTAACTTTCGTCCGTCCACCATCTTATTCTCCCCTGGTTTCTCGGATCGGCAGAATTTTCACTTCTCAGGACATGAGCAGCTCGATCATAAAGTAGCGTACTTGTGCTGGATCAGGTTGGAATGTAATTCCTATGGAAAGGGGTAATCAGCCTTGTTGATAATGGAGAGATGATCGGATATGTAGGCGAGGGCTGCAGAGCCGCTTCAGAGAGCGACCATTTCTGATGGCTGCTAGCCACGCCCCCTCAGTGTCAAGTTTTGAGATTCTCGTAAGAGATGATGGACTTAAAGATGGAATGTTCCAAAGTTTGTCCTCAAATTTCTAGCCACTCATGACTGTTCATCTGTTTTAGCAGATCTACATTGAAATCACCAGCTAAACGCCAAGTGCAATTAAGGTGGTCCTGTCATAAGTCTTGCAATATTTCGACGAGATAATATATTGTGGTCCTTTTTTTCTCATGATTTGGATTAATATAGATATTTGCCAGTATTAATGAATTTGAGTGGTTCCCTTAAGATAGCGAAGATATGAGTTTGATGATGATGACTGCTCCATTTAATTCAGCTAGGTTGGACATGGCAAAGCCCAATTGAATGTATAAGTAGATTGAGACAACCAGGGGTTTGCAGATAATTTCCATGTTTCTTGCAAGCAGATTAGATTAAAGGTGCATAAATAATTCAAATGGTCTTGAGAGGTCGTTAAAGTGTTATATTCCCTAATGTTCCAAGAGGCACCCGTTAGTGGGGTTGACACCTTACTCTCAGGTGAGTTAGGGCAAATGTGGGGTTACACTAATTAACTTGTCTTCAATGGAGTTCAAAGGGTTCATTAGATGACAAACTCTACTCCCTGACTCTGTATTTATACACATCATTATCAAGGGAGACGGGGCTGTTGGTTTTGAGTACCTCTCAAGAGTGTGGGCTTATGGTGAAAGGAATTGGAGCCAATGTTGCTCCTCCGTGGCTGAAGTTGCTAGAAGGCAAAAATTGATGGACATTTTTCTATAGACTGTTAGACAATCCTTTTGTCCCACTGAGCCAGTCTCTCCTTTTCAGCATGTATCAGACAAACAAAGTTGTTATAAAGGAAATTAACTTCTGTTCTTATATTACTTTCATCACGCAGACACTTCATAAAAGAGATTTAGCTGATGTCTTTGGAAGCAATGTTACTCCAGCTTGGTATAGCAGGAAATAACTTTATCATGTTACTCCTGTTCAAGGTATTTTCATTGACCCGTGATACATATTCAGGAATTAACAGAATGCGTCACAAGTCAGATCTGTGTTCTCAAGGATGGATGCCAAGGGGAGTACTGGGGGCTACCTGATGTCCCTTTGATCCCTTATCTGCGGGGTGTCATGTTCCCGACCGGTGCAGGCCACTTCTAACAGGTTTCAGGGGTCAGAGAGAGTTGTCAGGTGGCTGATATTGGGATATCAATGGCTCCCCGATGTCTCTTTGACCTCTTGTCTGAAAGTGCCTTGAATCCAACTGGCGTGGGTCCTTTCTGGCAGTTTCCGGGCGCAGAGAGCGTTATCATAAGGCTGTTGTTCATGCGGAGTGTCTTCATTAATTTGGATTAAGTGAAGAGGAACAAATACAATTTATTATAGCACACGTATTGGCTGGCAGAACTCTGGGACTGGATCTCCATTGGCTAGCCCCGCCATCTTCAGGGACCTCTTCCTCTGTATGGTTGGTCCCCTTCTGCAGTCAGGCTATTTGATCAGTTTGAGTCACCTGTGTTGAGCCACACTTTATGCTAACACCTTGTGCTGTCATATTAAGATGATTTGAGCTCTTGACAA
Organism: Lissotriton vulgaris; assembly: GCF_964263255.1. Taxonomy (NCBI): domain Eukaryota; kingdom Metazoa; phylum Chordata; class Amphibia; order Caudata; family Salamandridae; genus Lissotriton; species Lissotriton vulgaris. The sequence goes on along the minus strand of NC_141696.1, from coordinate 999,135,364 downwards.
ATAAAACCGTTGGAACTTCTGGAGTATTTGAATTCAACATTGATGCTACAGTTTCAGATATGGTTAGTGTTTCAGTGCAAGTGGAGGACAGTTCATTGTTAGCATGATCAGGCACTCATGCAGGCTCAACTGACCCTTGACGTTGGTCAGTTTTAACAAATATCAATATCAGAATTTCTGTGAAGACTGACCCTTTTTTTTCTTTTTGTTTAATTTCTTACGTTGCTTTTTTGTTCTTTTTTTTAAAATTGTTGATGCCATTTGAGTAAAGGGGCTAGAAGGGGAATTCAGCTCCACTTACACAAGATTGCGGATAGTAAGACCTTGCTAGTAGGGAGGATGTTGTCTATTGAGACTCGATTCTAACTAACACGTGCAGATCAAAGAAGCAACTTTATCTTTCCAGGCCTACTAAATTACTTTGCAAGAGGCCTGTACTCTGTGAACCTTTATTTCTTAAAACTAAAACAATTCTATTTACTACACTCTGATTATATAAAAACACTTCTATAAAATATAACTTCTAACCTATGATCAATAATATTCTAATTAATATCAAATCCATCTTATGTGAAATGTAAAGGAACATTTTCGTTCTTCATACATTGCCATGAGGCCTGCATTTCTCTACGTTTAAGAGCATCACATTTTCTTCTGCAACAGTCACATAACATGGAGTCTTAACAACACTCTAACATTTCTAAACATTACTACAATTAGTTTCACACTCTAAGATATGTATTCTACACTAATTAAACACTCATGAGTATATGTAATTCTATATTTTCAACACTTCTAAATGCTTTAACTAAATTCATGCATCTGGCTTGTAAATATGGTGCACTTATACATTTTTCTTAAATTGCGCTCTCTCAGCAGCAATCAGATATAGTTGGGGCAAATTTCACCAAAGCATCCGGTTGTGTAGGCCCTGTGGAGGTACTTATAATGTAATATTTTATGACGATGATTGCCTGAAATCAATTCGGTTTGCATACAGCAGTAATAACATTTCTAAGCAGAAATTGAAATGCCGAAGTCCCGTTCCCATGCCATCCTGGCCCTCTCCACACCAGCAGGCCTAAATTGCAAGGAAGAGTGGTACAGTCTGGGAACAACCGTTTTGATAATGGCTATCTACCCTGCCATACTCAGCGGGAGCCTTATCCATCTCTCCACCTGCATCTCGAGTTTGCTCAGAGCGGGTCAATAATTACGCTGTATCACTTAGTGGTGGTCTCAATGAATTTGAATGCCTAATTTTTTGGCAGAGTATGAGCACCATTACAATGGGAACTCAAGCACTCATGGCACAGTGGCATCAGTGAGAGGGAATAATTTGAATTTACTCCAATTGATGTGGAGGCCAAAGAGAACACCAAAACTCTGCACCTCTCGGACAATCGGGGGAAAATTAACAGCAGGGTCACAAACAAAGAGCATGATATCATCTGCATAAAGGGAGGCTAACAGTGTTCCTCATGGGAACAGGAGGCCCCTGTGTAAATGCTTCTTCTGCAAATTACTGATCAATGGATCCATGGCAATTATAAACAAAAGAGGAGAAAATGCACATACCTGCAGAGTGCCATGTGTCAGGGGGAATGCCTCTGCAAACACCCAATTAATTCGTAGTCGGGCCAAAGGTTCGCGATATAACAAGTGTATCAAATTGCGAAAACCGTTAGGGATGCCCAATTTAGCTCAAGTAGCGTGAAGAAAGTGCTATTTGAGGGAATCAAATGCCTTTTTGGCATCCAACAAAGCCACATCAGAGGTGACGGCAGAGGAAATTTGATTGATCATAGCAAAAAGGGTGATAACATTTATGGAAGTGGAGCGGTGTGGAATGAAACTGCATCCTGACAGCATCGGTGAAATTATGTGATCCATTCATAAGGAAAGGCAAGTGGCCAACGCTTTCGCCAATATTTTTGCATCATGGTTTATGAGAGAAAGTGGGCAATAGGAAGAGCAGAGATGAGGGGATTTCTTAGGTTTGAGCAGTAGTGTGATTAATGCTTCCTGCATCGTGGGTTGGAGGGTTCTATGTTCAAGGGATTCTGCACATACTTCCAATAAGTGCAGGACCAAAAGATACTTATAGGCTTTATAAAGTCCCTGGTGAACCCATCCACACCCGGAGCCTTTGCACTGCTCAAGTTGTCAATGACTTGTGAGATTTCCTCACATGTAATTGGGGACGCCAGAATTTGTTGGTGACCCGTTTCAAGCCAACACATTGCGATTTTGGACAAATAATCAGTTAGTGCATTCTGATCCCCCCTGGGCAAGCCATGTAGAGTGTTTTATAGTAATGATTGAAGTTCGCCAGTATGCCAGGGCCATCGGTAAGTGCAGGGTCATCAGTACGCACTAGGTTGGTCACATATGCAGCTTGATAAGGAGGACTTAGCAAATGAACCAATGTCTTACCGGGTCACTCGCCCTCATTGTACCTGCGTGCCCCAACATATTTCCCAAGGTAATTGGCTTCAAATTTAGTGAGGTTGTGGAATTCATGTATAAGTCTTGATCTGTCACGAAGGTCTGGAGTATGTGACGCAGTGGTATCCGTGCAGTCTAATGTCTGAAGTTCATACTCCACTTTAGTAAGAACCTGATACATGTTGCAGAGAACGCCTGCATACATTGAAATACAAATTCCCCTAATATAGGCATTAAAGGCCTATCATAGGATAAAGTCCTTCTCACCAGTTCCGACACTAGTGGAAAGAATTCTATAATAGTCGCTCACACCTCAGAGTGGAAGACTACATCACACAGTGCGTTAGTAGGGAAATCCCAATGATGAACAAATGGAGCGGGTGTAGGATTAGCCAATGTAATGGAATCTGGAGCATGGCCTGTTAGTGTACGTGGAAAATGTGAGATAGTGCTTAGCCACAAAATAGCACCACAAGATAAATAGTAATGATCAATGGGGTCCATAATTGTACGGAGCAGAGCAGAATGTATAATCTCAATGACAGGGTAATTTATGTTGTCAAACATCTGTTAGGTGAAATGAGTGGAGTACATCCAGCAGTGTCTGCAGTGACCAGAGTTTAGTAATAAGTTGGGACCTGGTAGAGTTGAGGTCCGTCTGGCAGGTAAGATTAAAATCTCCACGAATAATAATATAGTCAACTTGGTATTGGTTAATCTGTGCAGACAAATCCAGAAAGAAGTTATGGGGGTCAGTGTTGGGTGTGTATACATTAACCTGAAGTATAAGACGACCTTCCAGTTCCCTAAGCACAAGGAGGTATTGAACAGCAGGATCAGAAGTAGAAATGATCATTTTAAAGGGATCCCCACTATGTATCAAAATGCACACTCCACAGGAGTAGAAACCGTAATAGGAGAAATATCGGTGGGTACTCCATAAGGTAGCGTAATTACTATCAATTCTGGGCACTAAAGGTGTTTCCTGACGGAAAGCCAACTGAATCGCATGGCGATGTAAGTAGGCAAGAACCTGCTTTCTTTTTTAGGATTGTTTCGACCTTTAATGATCCATGTCATACAGGAAAGTTGAAACGTCGGGCCTCTAATGCTTTTGGAAATGTAATGGTGGAGGAAAGTAGAGAATAACAACAATATTGTTTCAAATTGACCCAATATGTACCACTATGATAAATAAGTAGAGCTGATCAAATAAACAACAACAAAACGTTCAGCCCCCCGCCACCCACTCCACCCATAGGAGCAGCTGGAGAGTCCCCTGAAGGCCAACAAAACACAAAATTACAAACATAGTGGTTTACCCCAGTGGGGAGTGACTACATCATGGGAACAAAGCCCAGGTACTAATATATAGTCTGAAAAATGTGCACATCATGAATATTACTAAATACCATTACTAGATATTTGGAAAAGCAAAAAAAGAGAAACTGTAAGAGAGGATCAGGGCCAAAGGGGTAGACACACGTGCATGAAATAACAACGGTTCAAAAGTCATATGCAGGAGATTGCGGACCTACTGCAGGAAGTATCTAGGGTGTATGCAGATCAGGTGGAGTAGGTGATCACAGTTGCTGAAGTAGCAGGACTGCCAGTGAAAGGGAACCGGCCAGATGAATGCATATTACAAAACTGCATAGCATCTGCAGGTGTAGTGAAAATATGATGATGGCCATTCACTTTCACACGAATGTGCGCTGGATAAAGCATCCCACAATTCAGTCAGAGTTTCTGAAGGAAACGTTTGACATCAGTAAATATGCACTGGGCCTACTGGACCATTGGTGTATAATCTGGATATAACAAAACAGTAGAGCCTTGATAGTGTAACTGACCCTCATCCAGAGCCAGGCGTAGTGCAGTGTCACGGTCCCTAAAAGTTAGGATTCTAGCAATAATCTGTTGTGCTGGGTCCGCAAACTGCGTAGTACCCTGTTCACATTGTGCAGGATGCCGTTTTCAATGATTGCACAGTGAGGACAAGCATCCGGCACTGTGCAATCATTGAAAACACATTTTGCACACTGCGAGCTGTAGTTTTTTGCCACTGGAGGAGATTTTTACTCGAGTGGCAGCTTCCTCAACGCAGACTGGTAGTTTCTCATCGCGAGCAGATGCGAGCAAACTTGATGTTGCTGATCGCGAATGAAGAAAAAGTCTCACCAGGATGTCATTTTGCGTGCTTGCGGTCTCCAACTTGAAGTTGAGGACTGTGAGCAAGCAAAAAATGTCGCTCCGCTTTGCGTGTTCGCACTGTGCAATGTGCAGTTTGCGTAGTGCGAAGTTGGGCAAACTACGCAAGCGTAGCGTAGTGTTTAGCCAAGGCCTAGTCTTGGGGTCATCCCCTGCTGTTGCCTCTGTATCTTCCACTTGCTTAGTCCATGCAAACTGTGCCAGCTGTTTTTGGGTCTGAGACTTAAGACCCTTGTTAGTAGCCATTTTAACAAGCATGAGACAATGGAGGCAGAGGGAGTCTGGAAATACCCACGAAAATCCGAGGACAACACCTGTAGTATCCACAGCCGTCATGGAGGAGGAGGGTGAACCTCCGTCGGCCTGTCGGGGTTCCAGGTGTGTCCACCAGAGCAGGAAGGAGTGGTCTCTTTTTCCTGGTTGTTAAAAGGGGCTGGCACTATAGCAGCATACTATATGTGGAGGGGCGCGATCAGTGAGGAACGGTTACTCTTGTGGTAAGCCCGGTGCAGGCCACGTTGCAAATCAGGCCCACGGGGGAGGATCATCTCCCTTTGCTCCCCATGTACTATGTAAGCTAGGAGGCTGTAGCGTTATGCGGTTCCCCGCTTCAACTTCCCCCAGGGGGGATAGTGGGACAATCCTAAATGAGGTCCAAGTGCCGCCCTCGACACGCGTCCAACTTATAATGCCAGTCTTTGTAGGCCCCAGAGCACCGGCCTAGAGTAGTAGGGCAGCCTGATGCTCCTCTCTCTGCTGGCCCCTCGGTTGAAGGTTCTTGGGTACCATGTATGGCTCAGAGAGCCAATGTCAGCCACCTCTCCCCTAGATATGGTGCTCCCCATGAGTTTAGAGGCAGGTACAGGTGGGCTTCAAAGCCGGAGGCTCAATTCGCGTTGTGCCGCTCAGTGCCTTGCGCTCGTCCTCAGCATCAGGAGTCCTCCACACGCGCATTCACCCACCTCCTCGGCTGAGCGTCCCACACCAGATTCTGCACCAGCGGATGTTCAGGAAATTAGGTTGTCTTGGGGTGAGTCAGCGCCCCCGCGGGAAAGCTGCAAAACCGGGGAGCTCACCTCGCCAGTCCGCCGACGCCAGTCCCTCGCAGGTCGCAATCGTGGGCTGCTCTCACCTCCCCTCACGGCGGCATTCGATCGCCTCTGTATCACCAGCGGAGCCCAGGGGTCCTTCGCTCATATATCGATCGCGATCTTCAGCGGCGTTATCTGCTTACGCTGCTCCATAGCCGATCGCGGCTTCCTAACTTTCGTCCGTCCACCATCTTATTCTCCCCTGGTTTCTCGGATCGGCAGAATTTTCACTTCTCAGGACATGAGCAGCTCGATCATAAAGTAGCGTACTTGTGCTGGATCAGGTTGGAATGTAATTCCTATGGAAAGGGGTAATCAGCCTTGTTGATAATGGAGAGATGATCGGATATGTAGGCGAGGGCTGCAGAGCCGCTTCAGAGAGCGACCATTTCTGATGGCTGCTAGCCACGCCCCCTCAGTGTCAAGTTTTGAGATTCTCGTAAGAGATGATGGACTTAAAGATGGAATGTTCCAAAGTTTGTCCTCAAATTTCTAGCCACTCATGACTGTTCATCTGTTTTAGCAGATCTACATTGAAATCACCAGCTAAACGCCAAGTGCAATTAAGGTGGTCCTGTCATAAGTCTTGCAATATTTCGACGAGATAATATATTGTGGTCCTTTTTTTCTCATGATTTGGATTAATATAGATATTTGCCAGTATTAATGAATTTGAGTGGTTCCCTTAAGATAGCGAAGATATGAGTTTGATGATGATGACTGCTCCATTTAATTCAGCTAGGTTGGACATGGCAAAGCCCAATTGAATGTATAAGTAGATTGAGACAACCAGGGGTTTGCAGATAATTTCCATGTTTCTTGCAAGCAGATTAGATTAAAGGTGCATAAATAATTCAAATGGTCTTGAGAGGTCGTTAAAGTGTTATATTCCCTAATGTTCCAAGAGGCACCCGTTAGTGGGGTTGATACCTTACTCTCAGGTGAGTTAGGGCAAATGTGGGGTTACACTAATTAACTTGTCTTCAATGGAGTTCAAAGGGTTCATTAGATGACAAACTCTACTCCCTGACTCTGTATTTATACACATCATTATCAAGGGAGACGGGGCTGTTGGTTTTGAGTACCTCTCAAGAGTGTGGGCTTATGGTGAAAGGAATTGGAGCCAATGTTGCTCCTCCGTGGCTGAAGTTGCTAGAAGGCAAAAATTGATGGACATTTTTCTATAGACTGTTAGACAATCCTTTTGTCCCACTGAGCCAGTCTCTCCTTTTCAGCATGTATCAGACAAACAAAGTTGTTATAAAGGAAATTAACTTCTGTTCTTATATTACTTTCATCACGCAGACACTTCATAAAAGAGATTTAGCTGATGTCTTTGGAAGCAATGTTACTCCAGCTTGGTATAGCAGGAAATAACTTTATCATGTTACTCCTGTTCAAGGTATTTTCATTGACCCGTGATACATATTCAGGAATTAACAGAATGCGTCACAAGTCAGATCTGTGTTCTCAAGGATGGATGCCAAGGGGAGTACTGGGGGCTACCTGATGTCCCTTTGATCCCTTATCTGCGGGGTGTCATGTTCCCGACCGGTGCAGGCCACTTCTAACAGGTTTCAGGGGTCAGAGAGAGTTGTCAGGTGGCTGATATTGGGATATCAATGGCTCCCCGATGTCTCTTTGACCTCTTGTCTGAAAGTGCCTTGAATCCAACTGGCGTGGGTCCTTTCTGGCAGTTTCCGGGCGCAGAGAGCGTTATCATAAGGCTGTTGTTCATGCGGAGTGTCTTCATTAATTTGGATTAAGTGAAGAGGAACAAATACAATTTATTATAGCACACGTATTGGCTGGCAGAACGCTGGGACTGGATCTCCATTGGCTAGCCCCGCCATCTTCAGGGACCTCTTCCTCTGTATGGTTGGTCCCCTTCTGCAGTCAGGCTATTTGATCAGTTTGAGTCACCTGTGTTGAGCCACACTTTATGCTAACACCTTGTGCTGTCATATTAAGATGATTTGAGCTCTTGACAAATAAAACCGTTGGAACTTCTGGAGTATTTGAATTCAACATTGATGCTACAGTTTCAGATATGGTTAGTGTTTCAGTGCAAGTGGAGGACAGTTCATTGTTAGCATGATCAGGCACTCATGCAGGCTCAACTGACCCTTGACGTTGGTCAGTTTTAACAAATATCAATATCAGAATTTCTGTGAAGACTGACCCTTTTTTTTCTTTTTGTTTAATTTCTTACGTTGCTTTTTTGTTCTTTTTTTTAAAATTGTTGATGCCATTTGAGTAAAGGGGCTAGAAGGGGAATTCAGCTCCACTTACACAAGATTGCGGATAGTAAGACCTTGCTAGTAGGGAGGATGTTGTCTATTGTGGGCAACACTCCCTCTTCGTGATGATTTATTGATCCAGAGACGTGAGCATCAGTTAATTTTGATATAACTCGAACAGAGATCACCCTGTCCGTCATGCCCACAGCTTTTCCGGTGTCTGCAATGGGGCTGGATGTTGATGCAGCCAATCGTATATGGAGCATCTCTTTTTTAATTCAGAAGTTAGAAAAACCACCACTGCATGAAGGTCGGCTAACTTTTCAGAAAATGTGAATAAAAGCATGTAACTTCATTATCCAGAATGGAGTGCTGTGCACGTACTAATAGAGAGTTTAATTTATTTAATTTTTGGTCAATCTTTTTTGTGTAATCAGCTAAATTTTGCAATACAATTATTTGGACGTCACGTTTGACAGAATGTAGGGGCATATCATCAACGAGGCGATATAAAATTATCACCGCTATTGCGTCCCTTTTCAGACGAAAAGCGGTGAGAATTTTATCGCCTAATCAGCAAGGTCATGCTATCGCGTGAAACCTTGCATCAGCGCCTGCTTACTGAACGCCCAGCTTTGCATCTCTAATGAGATGCAAAGTGGGGGTTCCTGCCCTGACATTACTGGGGAAATGTCACTACTGGAGAAATGTCGCTAAGCGACATTTCTCCAATTAACAAGGGGCACGCTAACCTGCACAGCGACAAGCAAAGTAGCAATAACCTCTGTAATCGTTACTTTCCTTACGCCTGCTTCGAGACTGACTTAACCATGATATCCTATGTAAGGTGGATAACATGGCTAAGTATGCCTCGCCCTATCATTCAGCTAACGCCAAAATTTGTGAGATTATTGCTGGATTTCCAGCGATAATCTCACATTTGGCAGATAGCACTTGGAATTTTATCGCTTTTGAGATAAGCGTTGCTAATAGCAGGCTATCTCAGGGATAAAATTCCACGTTACCCGGCGATAATTATCCTAGCGCTAATTCCTTGATGATATGCCCCGTAATTCCACCGCCCTGCCGATAGCAGAGATGTTCTTTTTCATTAATTTCCTCCAGGCAGTGTTCTCACTGAGATAATTTCTCAGAAGCCAGCTTTGGGAGCAGATATCTGCCACAGAACTGGGACAGGGCGTTGGAGCACGAGGTTCTTCAAGCAAAGGTACAACTTCAACCCTGCAAGGGAGCCCTGAGGTTTGGTGACTTCCACTAAGGGGGACAACGGAATGTTATTTACTACTGGAAACTCCAAGAATAGGAAGGCCACAGAATTCCCAGGGGTTTCCAGTCATTTTAAGACTGGGAGGTGAACCTAAGTCTCCCTTTCGGTATGTAAGCTATTTGGACCAAAGTACCCTGGGGTCCTGCTCTTCAATGCTATTTATTTCAGGGTTGTGATCTTCCATAAGATGGCCAGGGGTGACTGTTGAGGCTTCCGTAGAATAGCAAGGGAACGCTGGTAGCTCATCAAGTTAGATCAAACTTTCATCGTCAAATGAATTCATGAATAAAGAATTCCTGTTTGGTTGGCAAGCCACCATGCCTTTGATAGAGCGCGCAGGTCACCCGACTCTTTAATTTACCAAATATACGCACTTGGGCCCATAACGTTTTATTTTACTGTGTTTTATGACTCGGATGAACTTACACACCACTATCAGTAATTCTTGTTCCTCACTATTATTTCGTGTACCTGACTTACCAATCCTTGTCACAGGTACCTATTATCACGACAGATCAGGAGCTAGCAGGGGTAGGAAGATAATTCTAAACAAAATACCATATACATTTGAATAACGATTTATACTTTTGCAATAACCACAAACACAGGAAGTTTTCAAATCTTTATCTAGTCATCAAGATTATTTCCATATGCCATGAGAATGAGATTTACACAGATCAGACTATCAATAACCAAGATCAGAAGCACAGTGTAGCTATGAATCAAAGTAAGTAGCATTTGAGATTTGAAATTCTAAGGTTGGGAACTAAGGAACATGCTATTATAGTCTATAGCCTTTCAATGTTACTAAAGGCGGGTAAAGAGAGGGAACATACTAATCAAGGTAACTCTCTTAATAGGCCATCAGTTTAAGCGAAACGTCACTCCTGAAAGTTTCTATATCAACAAGTACTTATTCTCTAAAGGGGGGTAAGAATGGAACATACTACATATGCAAACAGATTGGAGGTTTGACTAAAGGTAGGGAGAAATATGGAACATGCTAGAAACATTTATCTGAAAGTCAGCTTTATATGAAGACAGGGAATAACATAGGCAAGTTTGTTTTATTTGGAAAATAGGAGAGAAAAGATTTAGAATAGACGAACACCCACACAAATTATATTTACCTAGAACAGGATGAAGACTAACCCTGGCCACGGGTCAGTTGGGAAAGGCGGGAAAAGGACCCTCAAGGACTTAGGATGCCAGTAGGCGAGCAGGTACAGCTCATGGACAGTCAGGACAGAACCACCCCAGGATTTGGATCAGGACCGGGCTCATCAAAGGGTACGACCAACACCTGCAGCTTTGGATGCAATGCCTGCGCTACGCCTTCTCTGCAAGGAATCTGCCAATAACCCCGATTGGGTTCTCGAATCTCCCAGCAAAGTGCTTCGCCAGCACTTAAGGTTTCTCCGCCCCAGACTGAGTTTGTGGAAATTACGGAAAGAGTGCTCCGCAGCTCTCTGTATCAATCACCTATAGAGTTCGTAGGGTCAGTGACAGGCCAGCTATTCGGACAAGTCGGACGATTTCTCTAGCTAAACCTAGGCTAGTTATACTGTTTTCAGGTCAGTGGACCACCCACAAATGTTGCAAATGAAAGGATCCCCAACTTTGAATTGGACACGAGAGGTGGTTAGGTCATTGTCACCACCTAGAATTTGGTGTTCCCGCAATTAATATTCAATTTCTTGAACCCACCCCTTACATTCCAGTTCCCATGGCATAGGAATACGGAGACAATAGCGTACAGAGTGCAAGTATTACATTGTTACAATTATAGGTGTAGATTCGAGTCTTCTCGCTGGGTCGTAGGTCGGTTCCCAGGAGCATCTCAGCTTCTGCAGCCAGCTGGCTGAATTCCACTGCTGCTAGACTCAAATTCTCCCATCACGTGGTGAGTACCACATGGGCTTCAAAGATAGAGAGGTGCACCGCTCACAGGCCCGTAATGTTCTATATATATGAAAAGTAAGCGAAAACAATTTAGAAACATAGAAAAAATGAATACACTGTATACCAGGATTGACTATACTATACCCCTTATTTTGTAATAACTATAGCATTAGGAGTTAGGCAGAATGAAACAGCAGTGCGAAAGCAGCGGTGGCAAGCAAGTTGCATGTTAGAAACAAAGCGGCCATGTTTGCAATACTGCGCATGTGCGATAAATTTCCTCCAGACCTGCGAGTGCGTCACATCACGTGGGTATAACCGACGCATGCGCAGACTAGAATCCTGCAAAGCAGCAATCAGTCAGTAGGCAAACGTTGTTAGGATTAGCAAACACATAGGCAAGCGTCTCTGGGACACCCGCGTGTAGTGTAAAAGTGCAATATTAATAAACAAAACAAGTTGATTATTACGTTAACATTATGCGAGGTTCTTGAATTCAAGCAAGTCGCGTAACGTGCGAATCCTTGCTCCATCAATCCCCTCTTTGATGATATTTACTATCATCACTATTAATGGAACCAGATGCCAACTTTCTCTTTCACATCTCATTTATCTCGATTTCAACAAACTTGTATTGAACCTTTTTTCTGCATCCTTATTAGGATGGAAATTTTTGGCTCTCTTATTGATCTGATTTTTCAGCTCTTCTAATTCAAGCTCATCAACATTCCTTTTCACTCCTCTCTTATCCACAGCATACTTCTTTCTGCATTTTTGACATTTGCAGCAAATTATTATGATTAACACAATTAAACTTATTCCTGCTATTGGCATCAGTATTTTACTCACAAGACTTTTACCTATGTTAGAAAACCATCTACCTACAGAGGAGAGACCATCAGTTAGTCTCTTCCAGGCACTGTCAACCTCCAGTAGTTTGAGTTCCTTTTCCAAATTAGTTATGTTTTTCACATATTTCTTAATTTCAACACTTTTATCAGGAATTTAAGTGCAACAATGTTGCGCTTTCAACATCCTGCAGACTCCTCCCTCTTTTGCCAATAAGGTGTCAAGAGCAAGTCGATTTTGTAAAACCATTGATCTGATCGCAACCATTTCAGTATTGACCAGTAGGAACCCAGCAGCGGTGTCAGTAGATAACCGATCCACTACTGTAGACAATTTGCAAATTCTGTGTCTGTTAAGAGCCACTCCCACTCCAGGTATCAATGCACTAAATATATCACCTATAATTTCTCCTACACTTTTTCTTCTACTACGCATTAAAACATTAGTATTTTCATTGCTTTCAGCGGCGTCATTCACATGGTATATTTTCGTGAAGACAATGCCAAAATAGCAGCTTCCTAACCAGTGATCCGGTTATTTGAAATAAGCCTTGTTTCCACATATATAATAAATTCCAGGAAACACAGGTTCTGACCCATTTTTTAATCCCCAACCTCCAATTACCTTATAATTGTGTTCATATTCACTGGAACCGATGAATACATTGTTATAATAGCTAGTCTTTTCTCTATGAAGACACAGTTTCCCTTTTTGAAATCCAGTAACAGTGCAGGATTAGCTTCACCATTTGAGGTGCTTTCCATGTTTTCTGCCCATTTAGGAGTTTTCTGTCTTTTATCATTTGCCTTTCTTTGGAAACTGTCCCTTCTTTTCTCTGCCATATTTAAAAACATTTTTTCTTGTTCATGCAATAAACAGGTCAAATTATCTCTGTGTGCTTCACCTAAATCTATAATACCTACTGTCAGAAAATATTCTCCCATATAACGTGTCACATCGCCTTTGGTATGTACAATATTCAGGTTTCCCCGAATAGGAAGTTCTGAAAAAATTACGTCAGAGTTTGAATAGTAATACTGTAGGGTGCTTCTGTAAAATAAGATTGCTAAAATACTACAGGAAATTCCATAGGTCAGGGGTAGATGGTGATAGGTCACACCTTCAGCTACAGAAGTAGGTAGCTTCATACAGACATAACAGTCTTCTATCTCCATGGCTTCTACATAGTGTACTAAAAGGTTTGTAAATACATTTAAATGTGTTCTGTTTTTGATTCTGTGATAATGTAGTTCTCCCTCATCTGATGCATCTACGTCCGTTTTAGTCTGTCTAAGGCTAAATGTTTTCTCACGTCTATCTACACTTTGTAGTGTCTCTTCTGTCAGCAGAGCATCTGAGTCCTTTGTGACTAGTTTAGTAGGGTACAAGTTAGAGTCTTTGCTTATCATGAACAGTATTGTAATTGTTAGTCCTATCCATAATATCAGTACTATTGCTACACTACACAAACATATTTTACAGCATGTTTTACAGCAGTTCTGTCTAGGTCTTCCATTCACATTTGAATCAGACATTGTGGCTTAAAAGAAGTTTTCCAACCCCTCTTTGTAACTTTACACAGGTAGCTTACGCAGGTTGACTTTCAGGTTGGGTCTTCTTCTTCGGAACCCCGATCAGCAACCAATTTTTCGTCACTTTCGTCACTTATCTCGAGGTCTTCAAATTCTTCCAGCACTAAGTAAGTCCATTCGGGACCTCGATAATTTTCGTTTTGTCTTTTTATTCTGCTACTCCTTCTTTTAGGTTGGGCTCCAGCTCTCTCTTTTTCGCTGGCGGCCCTTTTCCGGTCTTCTAGCTTTTCCTCTACAGTTTTTAATAATAATTTCAGTCTCTTTATGTATCTGGGTTCACTCTTCTTCTTTTTGAGTCTTTTAACTGGCACTGTGATCTGGCTTTCTTCACGTGCTCTTTTGTTTTCATTCAGTTGTGGCACATTTATTTCAACGGTATCTTCGTCCCTTCCTGTCTGACTAGTCCCAGGTCTTCCTTTAGTTTCTTCCGCCTGGTTTCTAAGCTGGCCTGGTTCAGGTGTATGCTGACTTTGACTTTGGTTTGTTTCAAATTCGGTCTCCTGAACACATTCATCTATTTCTATCTGTTCCTGTTCATGCACTTAGAACCCTTGATTTTCTTCCGCATGAACTTCAGCCCGAATTTCTAACTGTCCCTTTTCAGTTTCTGGAGTTTTTGGAGGTGTGTCGATAACTTGTTCTGTCCCTATCTGTCCTTTCTCCTTATCAGGATTGACGTGGATTTCGATGACCTGATTATCTCCGTCTATTCCTGTCTCGTCCTCACTATCCCACTCTCTATCTAGGTAGGAGTATTTTCTGGTTCTTATTGGATCAAGAGTCAGATCATCTGCTGGGATCCATTCATCTTGACTGGTGCTCGGTTGTTCGTCATCAGCTAGTTCAGGACCATCGTCTGGAGACCCTTCAGCTGCACAACCTTCAGCCTCAGTTGCTTCTTCTTCTGTCACCCTCTTGGTATGGCTGGCATGGATCCACTTTGGTACGCCTGCACACTTCACCGCAGTTGTGGTGACAAGAATCACTTGTCTTGGCTTTCCCCACTTCAGTGCAAGGCAACTCTTCCGGGTGTGTTTCTTTAACACAACCCAATCGCCTGAGTTCAGAATATGGATTGGAGTTGTTGGCCTGGCGACGGCGTCCTCCCCAATCTGGTGAGAGATAGAACGCACTTGGTCACCCAGCTGCTTGCAGTATTCTAGTACCAATTCATCAGAAATACTTAGCAGTTTGTGTCCTGGTACCCATGCCTGCCGCATCCCTCTTCCCATTAGTATCTCATGGGGACTTAGGCCTGTCTTTCGGTCTGGGATACTTCTTAGTCCCATCAGGACAAGTGGTAAAGTGTCTATCCAATTCAATCCAGTAGAGTTACACATTTTTCCCAGTCTTGACGTTATAGTGCCATTCACCTGCTCGACTACTCCAGAATCCTCTGGATGATATGCACAATGCAGTCTTTGGGTAATTTTGAATGCTTCATAGAGCTGCGTTAATACGTCATTGGCAAAATGCCCACCTCTGTCCGATTCAATTGTGACTGGGAAACCGAACCTAGGTATCAGTTCCCTTAGTAACAACTTGGCTACAGTAATAGCATAATTTCTCTTTGCTGGGTAAGCTTCCACCCATCTTAAGAACAGGCAAATTATAACCAACACGTACTTATATCCTTTGCACATGGGTAACTGAATAAAGTCAGCCTGTAGTCTGATAAAAGGACCCTCTGCCTTTCCAATTGTACTTGGTAACACTACTGTTTTCTTCCCAGGATTAAACTGCTGACAAGTTAAGCACCTCTGGCAAAGCGCCTCTGCAATGTTCCTGAACTTCGAATTGTACCACATTTGTTTGTAAACACGGACCATCACATCTCTCCCTATGTGTGAGTCTCCATGTATCAGTCTGGCCATGGAAGCAATCATACTGTCTGGCAACACAGGCATACCCTTATTACAGACAATGACACCATCTCTATCCCTCGGTTGACAACCATCTTTCTCCCATCTTCCTTTTTCTTCTGATTCTGCAGCCTGTTGCAACCCTTTCAGTTCCTCCCAAGTTGATATATCCTCAAACACCATAAGTTGGCAGCTGTTTCCGACTCCCCCCAATTTGATGTTCAACGACATTCTATGTCCCGCACAATATTGGGCTACTTGGTCAGCATATCTGTTGCCTGCTGTCACATTGTCGTTGCCAGATTTGTGAGCAGCACACTTGACCACTGCCAATTCTTTTGGTAACTGAATTGCTTCCAGTAGGTTCTGTACCACGTTTCCATTTCTGATAGGGGTACCTGAGGAAGTCATGAATTCTCTTTGCAGCCATAATTGGCCGAAGTCATGCACAACTCCGTAACCATACTGGCTATCAGTGTATATGGTTACTCTTTTGTTTTTCCCATTTTTACAGGCTCTTGCCAATGCAACCAATTCGGCACCTTGTGCAGATTTTACTCCAATTAGGTAGGATGCTTCTATTGTCTTTTCTAGAGTGACCACAGCATAGGCAGCACTTAGACCTCCATCCTCATGTCTTAAACATGACCCATCTACAAAATATTCAAGGTCTTCTATTGGCAAAGCTGTTTCCTTGATGTCTGGGCGTGGTTTGGTGCTAAATTCAGTCAGATCAATGCAGTTATGCTCGATCTCTCCCTCAACTTCTGCACCCTGTGTATTAGGTAACAAGGTAGCTGGATTCAGTATGTTCCATCGGGCAATCGTTACATTTGCTGCACCCACCATGATTCTTTCATACTTAGTCAGCCGACTAGGTGTGAGGTACTGGGTTATGGTTCTGATCAGTAAGATTACAACAGTGTGTGGGACATACACAGTTACCGGATGTCCCATGACCATGGACTCACTTTGTTCAAGACTCGTGCAAGTTGCAGCTAAAGCCTTCAGACTTCCAGGCAATCCAGCAGCCACTGGATCTAAGGTGGCAGAGAAATATGCCACCGGACGTCTAGTCAGACCATGGATTTGAGTTAGGACTGAGAGTGCACAATTGTCTCGTGTGTCACAAAACAGGGCAAAGTCTTTTGAATAGTCAGGCATTCCCAATGCAGGAGCCGAACACAGACAGTTTCGTAATTTTATCCAGGATGTCATGCTTTCATCATCCCACTCAACTGGATCCTTAGCTCTTTTCTTGGTCATTTTTATTAATGGTTTTGCTAGGACTGCAAATCCACAATCCACTGTCTACAGTATCCTACTACTCCTAGGAACATTCTGACTTCTTTCTGAGTATGTGGCAATTCCATGTCTCGAATGATCCTAATTCTTTCTGAAGTAACTTTTCGGATACCTTTTTCGATCTGGTGCCCCAGATATTTCACTGAATTCTTACAGAATTGTAACTTGTCTGGTGATACCTTATGTCCTCCTTTACCTAGATGATTCAACAGAGCAGTGGTATCAGTAACACAGTCGTTCCGACTATTAGACGCCACCAAGAGGTCGTCTATGTACTGGACCAAAACCGATTCTCTCGGCAAGACTAGTGATTCAAGGCATTTTTTCAAAATCTGATTGAAAATTGAAGGACTCTCTGTGTACCCCTGAGGGACACGATTCCAGACGTAGACATGACTGTCAAATTCAAATGAGAAAATAAATTTGCTGTCTGGATGCAATGGGATGGTAAACCATCCAGCATTCCATGGAATTTGGTACAAAATCACTGCAGGGTTTGGCACAATAGGACAACAAGGGACAACAATCGTGTTTACCTTGCGCAGGTCCTGCACTACCCTGTACTTCCCACTAGGCTTTTTGATCCCAATTATGGGCGAATTACAAGGACTGCTCATTACTTCCTGTATGATGTTTGCTTCTAGCAATCTTTTTAATTCAATGGCAACTCCGACTTTCACTTCTGCATTCATTCTATACTGCTTGGTATTTGGGTAAATCGCATTTGGTTTTATGGCTATTTGAATCGGATCTACATTTGCCATTAATCCTACATCTTTTCCAGTGAAATCCCACACCTCAGGTACCACTGTCTGTTGGAGCTCTTCAGGTAAATCTTGTATGGTTAATTTCTTAATTTCGGAGTCAGGCCTTAATAACAATAATTTGTACAGTCCATCTTCATCTGGGGTCTGAATTTCAACCCCTTTTGGTGTGCAAAAGATAGTACAGTTCATTTTGCACAACAAATCACATCCCAATAAGTTCACAGGACTGGAATCACAGACGACAAATCTGTGCATTTCTTTAAAATTCCCTATGGAAATCTCCATTGGTTCAGTTACTGGGGTACTAATTATTTGATTAGACACACCCACTACTTGGATGGCTTCTCCCGAGAGGGGTAGGTTTGGAACGTCTGCTGTTCTCACAGTAGAACGGGTAGCACCAGTGTCCAACAGAAAGGTGACGTCATTTCCTTCAACCTTTCCTTCAATGTATGGCCCTGTCTGGTCTACCGGTAAGGAGGCGCCAAGTACGCACTCCTCGTCCTCCCCCCTCAGGCCCCGTCAGTAAGGTTCATCCCAGAGGAATGTATCATTCAACAGGGATTGCGAGGTTGCTGCATTTCTATCCTCACTTCCTTCCCATACCTCGACCTCCTCATTCTGCTGAGTTTTGTTCTTATAATTAGGTCTAGGTGCACGAGGCAACTGACTCCGTTTTACCTGTTGCTGGGTCTTTTGTGGCCCCTCTTTCTGCGCCTGTGGATTTAAATCATTATTTGGTACATTACCAGTCTGTAAATTTGGACATTCGTCTCTCCAGTGCCCTATCTGACCGCACCCGTGACAGGGAAATTTCTTCATGGCCTCCTCTCGACTCATTTTAACTCGGGGTTTCCCTCCTCCCCCAATGCTTGTGTTCGGGGTATTATTATTCATTTTACTTAACTGTTTTTCTTGTTGTTCCGACAATTTCACTTGAGCCCACATGACCTTTTCCTTTAAGGCCTTTCGCTTATTTTCCATCTCATCTTCGCAGTACTTGGCGTACTTCAGGACCTCATCTACGGGTTTACCCTGCCAACAGATTTTGTTATCTCTAATCCACTGGGAAATCTCAGGTCTCAATCCCAACACGAATCGATAAATGAAATGAGTCATATCCTTCATTTCAATATTATCGATTCCACTGTAGGTCTTGAATACCTGTAACAGTCGTTCATAATATGAATGTACAGTCTCATCACGATTTTGGGTAGTTCTATCTATGCGGGTCCAATCAGTTTCTTTGGCAGGCACCTTTCCTTTTAGGTGCAGTATCACCTGCTCATATTTCCTCATTACATCTGGGGAGGGGGCTCCGGTTCTTGAGTCTCTTTCATACTCCTCACTGGGCCAATCAACTGCAATTTTACATTCCGTCCACAAATCTACAGGTACTACAATGTCGAAGAACCCATCTAGGTCCTTCAGGAGGCATTTATGGACTTTGACGAATCTCTCGACCTGCCTATACCACTCAACAGGCTTCTCTCTTAATTTCGGGAAATCATTTGAGAATGACACAATATCTTGTCGGGACCATGGAACATGAACATATTTCCCTCCGGGCACTTCTCTCATGGAATACAAAGTCTCTGCTTGATCGACCTCTTTTAAGACATATTCAGAAGTCTTTGGTCTAGCCTTACTGTCTTCCTTTTTCTTTGCCCATCTGGATTTCCATTTGTCTAAATCTCCCCATTTCTGTAATAGGTTCAGCAATTCTCTTATCTGTACCTTTTTCCCTGACACATTCATGTTTTCTAGATCCTTGTCAGAAAATTCTGCTCTGTAAGGTTTTTGTAATACCTTGGATCGGCTAACATCTATTCCCATATCGGCTGCTGTGTCCATTAGTTTCTCATGGAACACTCTGGTGTTTCGGGTAAGGCTTTTGCATATGAACAACAACTCCTCTTCACTAAGTGTATTTAACTTGTCCAGTCCCACATTCCCAGCCATCAGTTCTTCCAGCTCTACCCTTAGCTTGTAAATATCTAATGGTTTTGGCTGGGGAGTTATCTTTTCTAATTCTCTGGTCCATCGATCTATTTCTTCCGGAGTCACTACTGTGGCACTATGAGTACCTGAAGCTGTGTCTATCAGGACTTCCCTTGCACTGGTCTGAGTTCTTGTTCGTGGTACACTGCTTTCCGGTTCCCTTATGGGCATATCCATTAGGGAGACCACAGATTCGCATCCACTTGTCTGATCATCAACTATGAGAGGCTCTTTTCTGGGTGGTGCTACAGTTGGTGTAATAACTGGAGTTTTTGGACTAGCCTGTCTATTCCCATATAGAGGAACAACTGGACCAATAGTCACTGGAATTGTCAGAGCTTCAGGACTAGGATTTAACAGGGATATTTTCTGAGTGAGCTCATTTCGCTGTTTAATTAAGGCTTCCTTTTCTTGTTCCTGTAAAACCCTTTCAATCGGTGTTTTATGTATTACTTGTGGAACTAAAGGAGGATACAGACTTGGGGCAGTTGGAACTTGCATTCCTGGTCTTTCATCACCAAATGGCCTATAGTTTGGGACTGTTGTATCAGGCCTACAAAATCCCTCTTTACCTGCTGCATCTGTTTCACTGGCCCTTCTTTCTCTAGGATGTCGAAAAAACAGGTTTTTCGAGCTCAGGGACCTAGATTCCTCATCATACGGTGGTGGATTTTTCATTAATAAATCCTCCAGGTATTCATCTTCTGAATCACCCATAGCCATTAAGTGTCGGGTTTTCTCTGTCCTTTTTCCTCCCTCGGGTTCGTTTATCCCAAATACTGGAAATAGTCCCTCGACCATCATATTCTGTCTCCACTGTTTCATCTTTTTCTCTTTGGCATCTAGCTGCAATTTCGGGTACCATTTACTCACTCCCTTATCCATTCTGGGTTTGTCTTGTTCAACAACGACCGCAACACCAGCACCCTGCTCGACAACCTCGCCAACCTGGGACTCAAGCAACTGGTGTCCACCCCCACCCACCTCGCCGGACACACACTCGACGCTGTCTTCTCATCCAGCAAGGACATCGACTTCAGCCACGCCACAGAGCTTCAATGGACGGACCACAGCTGCGTCCACTTCACCTTCAAGAAAACAACGACCCACCACCACCAGCAACAGGCCGCCCGCAGAAGCTGGAACAAGATCACAGCAGACCAGCTCGCCACCTCCCTGAGCCAGCACCTTCCTGCCAGCTCAGCGAACCCCAGCCAGGCCGCCGACAACCTCACGAAGTGGATCAGCAACTGCGCGGACAAACTCGCCCCACTGAGGACCCCGCCCAGCAGACCCAGCAGCAAGAAAGCCCCATGGTTCACCGACGAACTCAAGAGCTCCAAGAAGAACTGCCGAGCCCTCGAGAAAGTCTGGAGAAGGGAACCAACACCGGACAACAGGACCTCCTTCAAACTTGCCACCCGGAAACACCACCAGCTGATCCGCGCCGCCAAGAAAACAGCATTCAAGGACCGGTTGGACAACAACGCACACAACTGCAAGGAACTCTTCAACATCGTGAAAGAGCTTTCCAACCCCAGCGCAGGAAACAACGACATCACCCCATCGCAAGACCTCTGCAACTCCCTCGCTTCATACTTCCACAACAAGATCGCGGACATACACAACAGCTTCAACAACCAACCAACGCACACCATGACCGAACAACCACCCCCCACCACCACCCTCCACGCCTGGACCCCGATCAGCACCGAAGACACCATCCGCACGATGAACTCCATCCATTCCGGATCACCGACCGACCCCTGCCCTCACCACGTCTTCAACAAGGCCGACGCTATCATCGCACCCCACCTGCGAGACATCATCAACACATCCTTCGACACCGCCACCTTCCCTGAGAGCTGGAAACACGCCGAACTCAGCGCTCTACTCAAGAAACCAACAGCGGACCCCACCGACCTCAAGAATTACCGCCCCATCTCGCTCCTCCCGTTTCCAGCCAAAGTCATCGAGAAAACCGTCAACAAGCAGATGGCCGCTTTCCTCGAGACGAACGGATCCCTCGACCCCTCACAGTCCGGCTTCCGAGCCAACCACAGCACCGAGACCGCCCTCATCGCCGCCACCGATGACATCCGAGCCCTGATGGACAACGGAGAAACAGCGGCCCTCATCCTCCTAGACCTCTCCGCGGCATTCGACACGGTCTGCCACCGCACCCTAGTACGGCGCCTCAGCAAAGTCGGAATCCAGGACAAGGCGCTGGAATGGATCATCTCCTTCCTCGACGGAAGAACACAGAGAGTCCGCCTACCACCGTACAAGTCAGAGGCCACCGAAGTCATCTGCGGCGTCCCCCAAGGATCACCTCTGAGCCCCACCCTCTTCAACGTCTACATGAGCCCCCTCGCGGCCATCGTACGCAAACACAACCTCAGCATAATCTCCTACGCCGACGACACCCAGCTGATCCTCTCCCTGACCAACGACCCCGCCGCCGCCAGAGCCAACCTACACGAAGGGATGAAAGAGGTAGCCGAGTGGATGACGACCAGCCGCCTGAAACTGAACTCGGACAAGACGGAGGTCCTCATCCTGGGCTCCTCTCCCTCCGCCTGGGACGACTCCTGGTGGCCTCCCGCCCTGGGCACCGCACCCAAACCGACAGACCATGCACGAAACCTGGGCTTCACCCTGGACTCCTCCCTCTCCATGACCAGGCAAGTCAACAACGTCTCCTCGGCATGCTTCAACATCCTTCGCATGCTACGGAAGATCTTCTGGTGGATCCCCACCGAGACCAGGAAGACCGTCACCCAGGCCCTCGTCACCAGCCGACTGGACTACGGCAACGCCCTCTACGCCGGTACCACCGCCAAGCTCCAGAAGAGACTCCAGCGGATCCAGAACGCCTCAGCCAGACTCATCCTCGACATCCCACGAACCAGCCACATCTCCGGACATCTGAGAGACCTTCACTGGCTCCCCGTCAACAAAAGAATCACCTTTCGCCTCCTCACCCACGCACACAAAGCCCTACACGACCAAGGCCCGAGCTACCTCAACAGCCGAGTCAACTTCTACGCTCCCAAACGCCACCTCCGATCAGCCAACCACGCCCTCGCCGCCGTCCCCCGCATCCGAAGAGCGACTACAGGAGGAAGGTCCTTCTCCTACCTGGCCGCCAAGACCTGGAACTCCCTCCCTCCCGACCTGCGCCTGACCCAAGACCACCTCTCCTTCAGGAAGAAGCTGAAGACCTGGCTGTTCGAGCAGTAGCGGCCCCCCCCCCCCCAGCGCCTTGAGACCCTACGGGTATGTAGCGCGCTCTATAAGTGTCACTGATTGATTGATTGATTGTTCTAAGACCTCAATCTCCCATTCTTCTAAAGCCTCATACTGAGTCAATCTTGGTCTGGGATGTAAGTCATTCATTCGGGTCCTCAAATTAAACAAAATTCTACTGTTAAAGGTACCATCTAGGGGGAACGCTAGGATTCCGTCATCTTCGGTGTACTTTACCCAATTCTCCAACCATACACCGGTGTGATACCCTTTGTCAAACATCATAAATGATGCAGGAGTATTAGGTGGTGGAATAATTACACCCTCTCTAGTTCTGATGGGTTTGTCTTTCTTGAAATAATTCTTGATCTTATCAGCAAATGACAATTTTCTCTTGTTTCCGTACATATTGTAAGATCTACCTCTTAGCATCTACTCCTTATGGAAACCTAGATTTTTCGGATCAGGTAAAAATGCGGGATACCACATACACCTCGTCAAGCTATCTTCAAGCTCAAAGTGCGTAATTTTGTTTACAATGTGCTTCCAATGCTAGCGCGTTTTATAAATTTCACCAACCAATCAACACTGAGATTGCATATAATTTCAGCCAATGGGAGCGCAGCCTTTCGTGAGACGCGTTTCTCACGCTCCGGCTCTCACCCCTCCCTTACAATACCAGCTCCGAAACACACCCGCTGTTTTGACCAATACCAGCGCGGCGCAGCTCCGCGACTGACTCCCTCCTTCACAAGGTAACAGAAACTTTGATTTCTTTTCTATTAAAGTGCAAGTGCTCTATTTAGTTTACAACGTATAACATTCGCCACTGTACTTGAGTGTCTAAAAGTAAGATTTGTTTCACTGCAAGTAAACCTCTTCTGTCTACTTTTCATACACTACGGATAGACCCTCCTGCCTACCCTTCACACAATCATTAGAGAACCCGCTACTTCTTTGACTCATCCACTCTTTCCGGGATATATACTAAGTCTAAAGTTTCACCAGCGAACTCCTTTGCTATCACTCAAGCTCCCAAGAACCTACTACTCCTTCCTCGTGTGACCCTTACTAGGTAATATCACAACTGAAGTTTCATTAGCAAACTTGTTGCTATCATTTATTCAACTATTCATTCAGAAAACCCTAATTAGCGCTTCCAGTTCTGCCTAACCATGCACTAATTTTCCTCACAGTAAGTGACCTCACAGCCGAGTGGATTCTGCTCACCACCCGCTACTCTATTCCCCAGGGATTCCAGACAACATATAACAATCACTAACAATGTGTTAATCACATTCAATATTACAATAGCATTTAGATCGATCAACTGGAAAGAACATTTTATTTTTACAGCACATTTTATATTTCATGGTTTCATCAGCAAATATCTTATCTACTTATCTTAACTAGTCTTAACCATAGCTCTGCTACCAGAAAATTACTGATAGAGCACGCAGGTCACCCGACTCTTTAATTTACCAAATATACGCACTTGGGCCCATAACGTTTTATTTTACTGTGTTTTTTGACTCGGGTGAACTTACACACCACTATCAGTAATTCTTGTTCCTCACTATTATTTCGTGTACCTGACTTACCAATCCTTGTCACAGGTACCTATGATCACAACAGATCAGGAGCTAGCAGGGGTAGGAAGATAATTCTAAACAAAATACCATATACATTTGAATAACGATTTATACTTTTGCAATAACCACAAACGCAGGAAGTTTTCAAATCTTTATCTAGTCATCAAGATTATTTCCATATGCCATGAAAATGAGATTTACACAGATCAATAACCAAGATCAGAAGCACAGTGTAGCTATGAATCAAAGTAAGTAGCATTTGAGATTTGAAATTCTAAGGTTGGGAACTAAGGAACATGCTATTATAGTCTATAGACTTTCAATGTTACTAAAGGCGGGTAAAGAGAGGGAACATACTAATCAAGGTAACTCTCTTAATAGGCTATCAGTTTAAGCGAAACGTCACTCCTGAAAGTTTCTATATCAACAAGTACTTATTCTCTAAAGGGGGGTAAGAATGGAACATACTACATATGCAAACAGATTGGAGGTTTGACTAAAGGTAGGGAGAAATATGGAACATGCTAGAAACATTTATGTGAAAGTCAGCTTTATATGGAGACAGGGAATAACATAGGCAAGTTTGCTTTATTTGGAAAATAGGAGAGAAAAGATTTAGAATAGACGAACACCCACACAAATTATATTTACCTATAACAGGATAAAGACTAACCCTGGCCACGGGTCAGTTGGGAAAGGCGGGAAAAGGACCCAGAAGGACTTAGGATGCCAGTAGGCGAGCAGGTACAGCTCATGGACAGTCAGGACAGAACCACCCCAGGATTTGGATCAGGACCGGCCTCATCAAAGGGTACGACCAACACCTGCAGCTTCGGATGCAACGCCTGCACTACGCCCTCTCTGCAAGGAATCTGCCAATAACCCCGATTGTGTTCTCGAATCTCCCAGCAAAGTGCTTCGCCAGCACTTAAGGTTTCTCCACCCCAGATTGATTTGTGGAAATTACGGACAGAGTGCTCCACAGCTCTCTGTATCAATCACCTGTAGAGTTCGTAGGGTCAGTGACAGGTCAGCTATTCGGACAAGTCGGACAATTTCTCTAGCTAAACCTAGGCTAGTTATACTGTTTTCGGGTCAGTGGACCACCCACAAATGTTGCAAATGAAAGGATCCCCAACTTTGGATTGGACACGAGAGGTGGTTAGGTCATTGTCACCACCTAGAATTTGGTGTTCCCACAATTAATATTCAATTTCTTGAACCCACCCCTTACATTCCAGTTCCCATGGCATAGGAATACGGAGACAATAGTGTACAGAGTGCAAGTATTACATTGTTACAATTATAGGTGTAGATTCGAGTCTTCTCGCTGGGTCGTAGGTTGGTTCCCAGGAGCATCTCAGCTTCGGCAGCCAGCTGGCTGAATTCCACTGCTGCTAGACTCGAATTCTCCCATCACGTGGTGAGTACCACACGGGCTTCAAAGATGGAGAGGCGCACCGCTCACAGGCCCGTAATGTTCGATATATGAAAAGTAAGCGAAAACAATTTAGAAACACAGAAAAAATGAATACACTGTATACCAGGATTGACTATACTATATCCCTTATTTTGTAATAACTATAGCATTAGGAGTTAGGCAGAATGAAACAGCAGTGCGAAAGCAGCGGTGGCAAGCAAGTTGCATGTTAGAAACAAAGCGGCCATGTTTGCAATACTGCGCATGTGCGAAAAATTCCCTCCAGACCTGCGAGTGCGTCACATCACGTGGGTATAACCGACGCATGCGCAGACTAGAATCCTGCAAACCGGCGATCAGTTAGTAGGCAAGCGTTTTTAGGATTAGCAAACACATAGGCAAGCGTCTCTGGGACACCTGCGTGTAGTGTAAAAGTACAATATTAATAAACGAAACAATTTGATTATTACGTTAACATTATGCGAGGTTCTTGAATTCAAGCAAGTCGCGTAACGTGCGAATCCTTGCTCCATCACCTTCTACCACCTCATTTGAAGCTCTTTTAATTACTACAATATCTTCTTCTTTCGCCATTTAAGGTGCTTTTTTATCTACAATGGAGAGCCGGGCTCACTATCTTAATGGAGGAAGGGGCCATCAGACTTTTAGTTATGAGCCAGACCATTAGAGTCACATTCTGTGAGGCCAGTAGCTGCTTAGGATCCCCAGTGCTCCATCTCCTTCCTCTTTTGTTTGTGCTCAAAATATCCCATGATGCCCTCGCTTTGGGCCTCGCTTTCCAATGGCGTAGCTGCGACGCTTTGTAGGGGATTGCCCAACTTCAGAGGCGGCAGAGTACAAATTATAGTGCTCCGCCTTGTTTGATAAGGTTAGCTACCTCCTTGTGGTGGGCTTCATGTTTGATTATTTTTCTTTGTAATCTTTTTTTCCTCTTTCCATAATGGTGCCAAGCAGCGTAGCACTACAAGTGCACTTGGTCCTGCAGCTGATGAAAGACTCAATAGAATCTGGCCTGTTACCAGCTCCCAGCCAGATTTATTTCCTTATTTAATGCGAATGGAATGGGTAGCCGCCAGTGCCAGTCATTTGAAGAAATTCTTAGGCAGTTATTCCCTAAGCATTCAAGGGGAACTTAGCACTACCAGCAAGGAGAGCAGGGGAGCAATTGGAGCACAAGCTGCACCAGCCTCGAAGCCGGGTGATTCCGCACCACCAACTCAATCATGCATCAGCCTATGTATGGTGACTGAGTCACTCCCGCCAAACCCATGACTGGCATTGGGCTGCCTACACACACAACTACTTGCTGGTCCCTTCTTTCCAAGCTACTAACTTATGTCCTCCTAGTTAGGTCCTCAATGATGTAGAGAGGACTGGTGTAATTACAGTGGCTGTTTTTGACATTTGAGGAGGGTTTTTTTTTAATCTCTTTTTTTGTTGGCGATTTGGAGTTAATGTCTGCTGGAGTTGTCAAAGGGACTCCTCTGGCTTGCTGATATTGACGCCTGAAGATATTGAGGGGCATATTCTCTAGGAGCTATCGCCGCACTATCAGCACTTTATCGCAACCAAAGCCGCGATAAAAGTGTCACCCCATTCACAAGCTGGTGTTAACAGCCCATATCACCAGTTTACCTGCCATAGCAGTCACCAAAAACTCGCTAATGAGATGCAGAGTAGGCGTTCCCATGGAAAAAGCTGCGACAACACCACTCCGCAACATTCTCAACGAACAGCCAGATTGACAATACAACCACAAAACATGCAATAAGGTGCGTTAGCAGCAGGAAATGAACACCTGTTCTGACCTAGTGTAAAGTCGGACCACAGCCTGCACCCGAAAAGGGATCCCAGCTCACAGTCATACCAGAAAAACAACAGATGCCATGGAGCCACTGATCATGCAGCTGGGATCCCCAACAGGGCCACAACACCCACTGCCACTACCCCCAGGACCCCCCTCCCCGGGCACCCACCCCCCGGTCAAAAACATGCCACATCAACTACACGGAATCATGTACCAAATAATCTGCCTGATGTCGCACAAACACATTTGGTGACATGCATGTGTCATCACAAAAATGAGCATCACTCATTCACCTTTGAATTAACAAGTGAAATGTATTCAAATAAACACAGAACAGAAATGAAGACACATGGCGGTTCCCGCTCGGGACAATCGGTAGGTCACAGCCTGCATTACAAAAATCATGATGAGAAGGTGTATGTTACGCACAGCAAAGGACAGAGAGAGAGAGCGAAGGAGAGAGAGAGACACAGAAAGAGTGAAAGAGAGAGAGAGAGAAAGATGGATAGAGAGGGCGAGAGAGAGATAGACGGACGGAGAGAGGGAGAGAGAGGTAGTCGGACAGAGAAGGGGAGAGAGATAGATGGACAGAGAGAGGGAGAGAGATATACGGACAGAGAGGGGGAGAGAGAGATAGACAGAGAGGGGTAGAGAGAGATAGATGGACAGAGAGGGGTAGAGAGAGATAGACGGACAGAGAGGAGGTGAGAGACACAAAGAACAGAAGAGATGGACAGGAAGAGAGTGTGCCAACACTGCACACTAAGGCCTCACTGCTCGCCTGCTGACACCGGTGTGTCTCCCACCGACATCTGCAACAGAGTCCAGATACATGGATGGCAAAGTACATACAACTGCACACAACATCATCACCTGTCCGACCCCATGTACCCAGGCAGCTGCCTCTAGCACCTCCCACCGCCCAGCGGTGCATGCCTGCCCCTGCGCACCCAGACAGCTGCCCCTAGCACCTCCTGCCGCCCAGTGGTGCATGCCCACCCCTGCGCACCCGGGCCTCACAGCTCACATTCCGCCACTGGCATGTCGCAATGAGGGTCCGACATGTGCCAGTGCAAGCCCCATCCGGGGCCCTTGAACATGGCACCCTCCACATGATGCAGCCCCGCTCTGCAGGCCACCAGGTCTCACATTTGATTCTGAGTCTTGATTTTGCCATGGCAGAGGACATACCAGTGCACCTGGCATTATTGCAGGCTGCACATCCGCTCAGCCTTTGAGGTGCCACTAACTCTGTGATCCGGAAGGCGACACCATGTGGAGCTAGGCCCATGCTGCCCGCTGGCCCTGGCCTACACTGCGATCCAGCAGGGCACATAAATCCTGAGCAGTCTGGAATGCCGGGATGGGGCATCATCGTAGGCTGCATACCCGCTCAGCACTTAATGTGCCCCTACCTCAGTGCACCGAAAGGCACCGTCCCGTGGCGGTGTGCCTGTGCTGGCCGCTGTGCATCCGGTGCAACCAAGTCTGTGCCCCAAAAGTCATGGACCTTGCATTATTGGGTATTTTGGTACAGATGCCATCATGTCACCTCCGGGCCGGGTGAGAGTGGTGTTGCCTACATGAACACCACCCAGATAGAGAGAGGAAATGGCGTTGAGCACGTGCGCCTGGCCCTTTTTATTGCCTGGGTCACATGTCCTGTGACATGTGAGCTGGATGAGTGTGCTGAGGGTGTACACCAGCGTGAGGGAGTGGCTGTGGCATGCTGACAACTAGCCCTGTGATTAGCAGATCACCACAAGTAAGACCTGGGACGTGTAGCGTTGTCATCCCCCCTTGTGAGTGTAAGCAGAGTGGGCTGGCCTGACATATGCAAGTCCAGCGTAAGGGTGTGAACAATGACCCCGGGGCTCTGGACGTTGTTCCGTACTGGGCTGTACAAGGAAGTAACATATGCGTGTGTACCTGTTGTTGTGTCTGCACCACCCAGACCGCATTCAGCAATGTGTCACCCTGTGACCCCAGTACAACAATATGTGGAACATGGACCTAGGGGGGAATCAATAAACCTACATTCATCCATACTTCCACACTTGAAAGACCATAGACATGAGACATTTGTGTGATTATAAATGTTTAATGCACATTCAGTGGAGTGTTGCATCTGGAGCAGTACAGGGCCATGCAAACCACACATTATGATGTTGACCCATGGAGGGCCAGCCAGCATCCTGCAGAGAATGACAAGTCCAAAAGAAGAGGAAGCGTTCAGTCCGAAGTCTGATTGATGTGTCATTGGCGATCAAACAGAGTATGGCAGTCAATGTGGAAGGTGATGAGGGCAGGACCAAGCAGAAACCGGCCATATGGGGGAGAAGAATGCTACTGCGTCCTTTGTACCATGATGGCAGATTCATCCGCATCTTCGTCCACTGCAGCTTCATGTGCTTCACGTGAGGTTGGTGGTGTTCTGTTTCTTGCACTGTGTGGCACTGACACTTCAGGGGGCACAGATGTGGCAGCAATGCCATGAGGATGGTCTTGAGGTCATTGAGGAACCCAGCTACCACTCGCTAGTGTGCAGCCGGGGCAGCTGCTCTTTCTGCCAGCTCCATGGTCTCCATTAACCTTCGCTTGTGTCCCAACTCCCAGGTGACATTGCTAGAGACACTCTGACTGAACAGTTGGTCTATGCTCTGAGTCAGGGCTCCAGCGATGTCAATCATGGTCCATTGGAGAGCATTGAGCGGGCTGTGGGTGTCCATTAGGGACCATGAGTTGTCCCTGACGGGACTCAGACATCCACGTATGGCATCTAGGTTGTCTGCCATGCCATCGAAGCCCACCCACACCTGTTCAGCCAGATTCTCCTGATACCCCAACACACAGCATTGGAAGGCCATGTGTTGTTTGTGGGGGTCCTGGGAGGCAGACGTGGTGGTGGGTGCTGCCTGCTGTGTGGTCTGTGCAGGGGGTGTGGTCTCCTCATAGCAGCTGGGCTGCCCTGCTCCTGGAGGTGGGCTGCGGAGGCTGTCCAGGAGCTGTTGGAGGGCATCGGAGTCGCAGCTGTGGTGGTCCTCTTCGTCATCAGAGAAGAGAGGTTCGTGCTGCTCTGCAGGAGGTGTTGATTCTCCCTCTGCAATGTGGAGGGGAGATGCAGTTTAACAATGTGTCCACATGTATGTTGCCGCATTGTACATGTTTTCATACAGACTGCATGACTGTGTACATTGTGGCTGTTTGTGAGGAGCTGCCTATTTGATGGGGGACAATGGACATTTCGACAAGATGACATGTGTGTGTTTGTACTTTTACATTATCAACTCACATTTGCCTGCAATGCCAAATGTGATTGGCCAGTGTGTACACCCAGTCGACAACAGTTGTGTCCTGTGTTCTCTTGTGGACGTGTTGCGGTTTGTACCACATTGTTGTCAGTGTTGATGTGCTCTGCATGTTATGTGTGTGTTCTGCATTTTGGGGTAGTGGCCCCTGCAGCTCTGATTTTGCAGCTCCTTCTCTATTTCATGCAATGTGCCTTTGACTTCTTGGCCTATGCAGTGCTGAGATGTTGCATACTTGGGTACATTGGTCTCTTGGTGTGAGTTGGGAGCTGGGGCATGGTTTGTCAGCAGATGTGCTCAGCTCAATTGTACATGTGTGCCATTGTGCCCATCTCCTCCCGTCCCCCCAGTCCCTGGTCGTTACTCACACTGGTGCTGTTGTGTCCGGTAATGTTGAGCAGTGTCCGGTCCCCCTACTCCTGCCACCGTCTCCCCACTGATGACTGTGGACACCATTTCCTCCATATCGTCCAGCTCCTCCTGTGGTGCAGGACTCCCAACTCCAGTCTGCTTTGCTGCTTTCCGTTTTTGGGCGATTTTCAGATTGGTTTTGCGCTTGACATCATTCCAGCGCCTCTTGACCTCTTCCATTGTCCTCTTCAGCACTCCGACTGTATTCACATTGTCCACGATGGACTGCCATAGTCCATTTTTTGTTGCCAATGACAAAGTGGAGGTGACGAACAGTTGTTGATGGTGTTCTACCACCTCCGTCATCTGGATCTTATTTTTCTGCGGATTGAAGCGCTTCTCCCCACTCTTCTTCTCCTTGGCCTTCCCTGACCCCGAGGCTGGTTCTCTGGGGGTGCTTGTGTGGTTCTGGTTCTCCTCCGTACTTGCTCCGGCAACATCCATTGTGCTTCGCTGTTGTTTGGCATTTGTTTGCCTGTTATTTTTCCGCTTTTACCTTGATTTTTTACGCCTGAGCGTGTAAATTGCAGGCCTGTCGCTGCTTTTCGTGGATTTTTGTAGCACCATTGGCCTCATCGCAGCTTTTCTTGCATTCGTGTTTTATGTTTTTAAGGCGTAGCGTTGATTTTAACATGCTCATTTGATGCGTTATCTGGTGACTATCACATGGTACCACCGTGTTGTGAATACTTAGTTAACACAGTGTAATATACCCATGATAGACTGCAATGTTGAAAGTTGCATTAAGTTACTTTTGCGATGGTTATCACATGTCTTGAGAATATGCCCCTGAAAGTTATCCATGGGGCACTATGGGGCATCCAAAGCAGGAAGGCCCAGGTCCCGTCAGAGTCTTTATCAGGAAGCCAAGAAAATCATGAAAACCAAGGAAACAGCAAAGCAGCAGGTCAGCGGATGCCGCTTGGAGCCTTAGGACTGTACCCGGGGATGCATAGTCTTCAAGATACAAATAGGGCATTGGGACATCTGCTGCTTTTTGGGCACTGTTCCACATCCACCAAACTGTAAATTAGGCCTACAAATCTGATAACAGTGCCACATTTTATTTTTTCTCTGATCAGTAGATGCACATGCTTAATTTCCCCAGTGGATGCACATGATACTGCAACATTGGAATCCTAGTTGCAGCATTCACATAATTAAGAACAGAATAGCTATGAGTGATTAGCACAGCACAGTGAAACGTACAACAGAATGCAGGCTGCTTGCTGTACTTAATAAAGACATGCGAATGCGGAGCTGACTAGGAAAGCATCCCGACACCTGTTACGCATAATATTGACACAACAATGAGCCCTACATCCAAATACTAAGAGTAAGGGCTCTTATGTTTTCTGGAAAGAAAGAATACTGGGTGATTGATTTACCCCACATGTTAAAGTAGTGATTGTACTGACCCAGTGACGGAACAACATAAGAAACACTATTGGCTCACATTAATTTGGGATCACATGTGAGCATAAATGAATGGGATTCACTATACCGAAAAGCATAATTGTTTTTCTTGAGACTGTGGGAGAAATCTACTTATACTGAAGAATGTGGCTCTAAATATTGGGAACCCACAGAAATGCGTTGATGTAATTTTAACACTAAACCAGACAGGCATTGAGTGACTCAGTAGATATTAACAATGTAAAGATACTCTGTGCTTCGAACAATTACCAGAACTGATTAGTGGCCAGAAGGACACATGCAATTTCTATTGTATTCTCCCTGTCTATGTTTATGTATGTGATTAAGAAACAGGAGACAAAGGAAAATAGATTTTTTCACTATTGTGTGGGATAATAGAAGAATGTGCTTTTTTGTTTTTATGTAAATTTTTCTCATTATTGTGGCCTTGGTCTCACACTAATTCTTAAACACTTATTGCAACTCAATTATCTTGCAGATTAGACAGAATGTTTTTTCTATAAATAAAGTACAAAAGTTGTTTATAATATATGAATGTGATGTTACTGGGGGTGTATATCAAGTGATGAATGAGAATATGATAAGAGAATGAAAAAGTTGTGAGAGTTGCTAAGAAACCCAAAGGGAGTATTTTTCTGATTAGATAGCTTGCTGAACTTACCCTGTGGATTTAAAGAAGTGTGAGATTCACGTATTCTGATGCTATTTTCAGAAAGGAAATTGCTGCTGCTATAACTAGTTCTATGCTGGTAGAGATGAAGTCAAAAGTGCTACCCCATTGCCAAAACCCATTGTGAAATCTGGATGCTTCACCACTTATGGAGTAGCGGATAATCAGCAGAAACTGAGAGTAAGTCAATGTCAGAATATTTGCAAGATTGAAGAGTGAAAAGTGTTTATGGGCCTAATTTAGAGATTATTGGACAGGGTACTCCATCACAATGCGATGGAGATCCTGTCTGCCTTATTACAAGTGCCTTATATCCTACTACACTTGTAATAAGATTACTATTTTTTATTTCTGTTAATCCTTATCCTTGCCTGTCTTAGACAAAACTGTAGTGTCCTTTCTGGCCTGGGTACTCAACAATGACTATGCCATAGATGGAGCTTAGTGTTGCACATCTTTATTCCTCTGGATGTAACTGTGAATGCAACATTCTAAACCAGCCTACAATGCATTCCTCTGTAACGCTTACGTCAAAGTTCTATGGCATCCCTCAAGTGCCAAAAGGGTTCCGTCCTTTCTAACTCGCAAGATACTACACCTTTGTCAAATAAAAAAATTACATTTATCTTACAAAATATATAGAGATAAGTAAACAGAAACAATCAAATCTCTTCAATCAATCTTGTTGGCACTTTAATTGTTCAATCTGACCTTTTTCTCGGAGACTGGAAACTGTCATCACCAATGTCCAGGATCTGGGCCAGCGGTGTAAAGGTAATAGCAGTCACTGACGGTTCAGACCCCTTCTCTCCTTCAACCGTTAGATCTGATAAATTATTAGTTAGAGGTCTAAAGTGAGAAGAGCACTGGCAAATGATTAGTTAGGGGTCTAACATGAGAAGGGCACTGGGCAATCACCACGGTCCCTTGGAAGGCACCACTTGAAAAGTTTCTGCATTGAAAGGAGCATCAGACTTTATTCTCTGCATCTGTCGTGTGAGCACTCAAACTCCTTTCCTAAATATAATGTTCTTTAGACACCATCATATGCTTTCATCTTTTGTTTGTTCACCAAGTATTTCTCATGAGTTGCTTTCTGATCTCTCTTTCTCTTGGTTTTTATTGCTCCCCCAAATATCATGATTTTCACCTGTAGTCGAGTGGGGTGTCAAATGATAAGCTCTCAATGTAAAATTCAACACAGTTTTTGAATCGAGCTTTTCAAAATTAGCATGCAGCACTGCTTTCTTTAGCGTACTTATAAACCGCGCAACAAGTCCATTGACCTGCGGCCACACAGGTGTTCTTTTGATGCTTTATATTCAAATGCTCCAAGAAATCCTTAAACTCTCGACTATTGAAAGGCGGGCTATTGTCAGACTTCTCTAGGCCTGGACACTCCACGTTGCAAAAATGCCATCAAGTAAGTCATTGACTCTATCTTGTGTAGTAGATGAAAGATCTTTAATAAATGGAAATTGTGAATACTCATCCATAATCACCAGCAGGTGCTGTCCATTGACTAGTGGACTGAAAAATACAATGGATACTCTCTCCCATGCATCCATTGGGAGTTCTGCCATGTTAATGGTGTGGTGAGGTATTTTTGTAGAAAGGCAGTTGAATAGATGACATACCTTTAACTCTTTTTCAAACATGCCATCAAGATAAGGAAACCACATATGATCTTGGAGAGGTTGGTTTGTAGCAACAATTCCATGATGTCCTTCATGGGCCACTTCAATTATTTTCTGCCTCAGACTATCTGGAATCAGAATTCTCTACCCTCGTTGGATAACTCCTTCCTGAGTTATAGACAGTTCATCATTGCCATTTTTATATTTTTGATATTCACCATCATTGGTGAGCAGTTGAGTGTGTTGATTCCAAGACTGATGTGTAACTATAACCTTATGCTTTAACATGTCACTGTTGTGGTTCATGGCAGTGATAATCTGGGCTAATGAAATAGCAGCTGGTGTGTTTGATTTTACAATGAAATTGATATAGGCCTCAGCAGTCTTAGAGGGAGTGCCGTGACCTCGTACAGGTGCTCTGGAAAAGTAGTTAGCAGATTTCTGCTCTTTCCCTGGATAAAGCACAGGGGTTTCATTATATTCTTGTATCGGTAATCCCCATCATTCAATGAAAGGAGGCATTTGGCCTTTGGATTGCCAAATATAATCAGTAAAGCTTGATGATCAGTTACCAGTGAAAAGGCTTTCCATACATGTAGACATGGAAATGTTCACAAGCCCACACATCAGTTAAGATTTCTCTTTGAGGTTGTGAATAAGTTTGCTCTGTCTTGCGTATGCCGCACTTTGACTTTGAGCATTCAACTGTGTGCTGTGGAAGGATAGGGCCTAATCCAACAGGGCTATCATCAACAATAACCTCTGTATTAAACTCAGGATTAAAGTATGCCATTTCCACAGCATTATCAATGCTTTGTTTATTTCTTTTAAAGCTTTTCTTACATGCATGTGATCAATGAAATGAAACATTCTTTTTTCGTGTAGTCTCTCAACAGTGGCAAAGTCTTGTAGATATTTGGAACAGTAAATAACCATGCCAAGAATTGAACAAACCATATAAACATCTTGTGGGAGATCAGCACTTGACAGCGCTTGTACTTTAGCAGGACCTGGTGTCATACCCTCATTAGAAAAGATATGGCCAAAGAATTTTAGCTTTGTCTTATGGAACTCGTGTTTGTCTGCATTCAAACTCAAACCAGCTTCAGCAAGCAAACAACATACTTGTGTAAGAGCTTTATCATGTCTTTTTTGTGTAGTTACAAAAACTAATGTGTCATTGCTGTAATTTAATGCATTCCTGACATGCTGTAAGATATGTTGCATGACGTCTTGAAACAGTTCAGAAGCAGATGACACCCTAAAACTCAGATTTTTGTATCTAAACTTATCAACTTGCAATTTTCTTCAGGTTGTAACTGATGGTAACCTTTATTTAAATTAAGGCGAGAGAAGACCTTTGCACCATTTAATTGCATTATCATGTCAGAAATGTGTGGTCCTGGATGTCATTCACTTTCAATTGGCTTGTTTGTCTGACGCATGTCAACACATATGCGTATGGATCCTTCCCTGTCCCTTTTAGGCAGTACCACTATGAGAGAAACCCTTGGCTTTAGACCATTTGAACGCTCAATAATGTAATGCTTAAGTAACAAATCAAGTTATTTTTCAACAGCTTCTTGTAAATGAAAAGAAATTTGTCTGTCTCTGAGCAACAGAACGGACGTCCTCATTAATATGCAACTATATTTTCATAGTCTAAAGTTTGCCCAGACCATTAAATAATGAAGGTAACTGACTTGCTATTTTGTGGTGAGAATTTATGTTGTAATTCACAGAAATCAGTCCCATATAAGTGGCTGTGCTGAAACTGAGTAGACAGGTACTTGATGCAGTGCACTGAAGCATATGGATGGATGCTTGTACTTTTGTTTTCTTGTGTTTCATTGTAGCTATAAACGAACCTTGACTTTTTAAGGATGTCGATGCAGCCCAAGTGTACACTTTGGTTTTTAATGGCGCAAGGTGCGGCAATGGAGATAATTAATTATATTTCTCCTCTGGCAGAATGTTTATCAATGCACCACTGTTGATGATGAAAGGTATTGAAAGACCATTTTTGTCAGTGTAATCTTCGGACAATGTTTGAATGGCTTTGGTGCCTTGGCAGGTTTTTTTTAAACTCTTTTTAATGGCATTTGTAAGATATCACAAACACATAATACATTTGTAGGATTATGAAACACATGGTGTATTCTCATTGGTGCATAAACCAATAAACAGGTGGAGAAGAACAAGGGAACTCAACAGGTATTCAACACATATTTTGAGTCAGAAGGTCTACACAGTATAAGATAAAACATGAAGTATTCATAGCCGATCTAAAAAAATGCACATGACACAATATAGAATAACATCATAGGTGAAGTGACAACTTGTATGGGTATCAGGAACAATCCAGGTGTGTCTGTGGAATCAGTCAGAAGTTTGCGTGTAATGTGGGCGTAGGTTTGTTAGTGTCAAGGTGGGATAGATATGATGGAATGGTCTGAGTTGCGAGTGTGTAGCCATGTTACAAACGTGCCCCAGATATCATTGGGTCTGGATGTGACTGGCATCTGGTTCCAGAATGTAAAGAGTTGCTCTTGGCAATAGGTAATGTCATGTATCCAAGTGTTGATTATGGGGGCATTCTGTTTCCCCCAGTGTATTGCCACTCTGCGTTTTGCTAGAATCTATGACAAAATATCGATTACAAAAATATCTACTTACAAAAACATCGCAACAAAAATATTGATTACAATATTATCGACATCCTATCTCTAACAAGGTAAGTACAAAAATATCGGAAAAAATATATAGATGTCAAAAATATCGTTTTTTTTAAATATCGTTTTTTCTAAATAAAAAAAATGTTATATTAACAAAATAATAATTATAAATGTAATACACATAGTTAACAATATATAATAATATTTAAAATTAATAAATAATGTAATAAAAACAAATAATAATAATAAAGATATAATACATAGTATATACTTCATTAATAATAACTCTAAAAAATTATATTAATAACTTATCAATAAATGAAAATATAATCAATTACAAATACATTTATATACATAAAATATTTAATATAAATAACAATTAATAAAAATGACAAACAAATAAAAAAAAGTGAGTAAATGTTGGATAGCGTATGGGTAAAAATTACTATTCCCACTACAGAGAGTGCAACAGTAGGGAAAGTGTTGGATAGCGTAGTGTTAATAATTACTATTCACACTCCAGAAAGTGCAACAGTAGGGAAAGTGTTGGATAGCGTAGGGGTTAAAATTACTATTCCAACTCCAGAAAGTGCAACAGTAGGGAAAGTGTTGGATAGCGTAGGGGTAAAAATTACTATTCCAACTCCAGAGAGTGCATCAGTAGGGAAAGTGTTGGATAGCGTAGGGGTAACAATTACTATTCCAACTCCAGAGAGTGCAACATTAGGGAAAGTGTTGGATAGCGTAGGGGTAAAAATTACTATTCCAACTCCAGAGAGTGCATCAGTAGGGAAAGTGTTGGATAGCGTAGGGGTAAAAATTAATATTCCAACTCCAGAGAGTGCAATAGTAGGGAAAGTGTTGGATAGCGTAGGGGTAAAAATTCCTATTCTAAATCCAGAGAGTGCAACAGTAGGGAAAGTGTTGGATAGCGTAGGGGTAAAAATAAACATACTTATAAATAAATTACTTTTTTTAAATAATAAAAAACTTAACTATTAAATAAATATAAACCATTTACAAATACCAATACATAATTATTAAAAACATGATTAGCAATAAATAATTAACTAAAAAAATGAATAAAAAATACCATTTAATATAATTTAATTACCAATCATTAATTAATTGACAATTATATAATTAACAAAACAATTAATTTAAAAAAAAATATTACTTAATTAAATTTAAATTACTCCCCACCCTATTCCCCTGTAAATCCACAACCCGCCACAGAACATAATTATCAATTAATAAAAATTAATTAGCAATTAATTAAAATTAATTCCTTAATTCCTACTAATTAATAATTAATTTAGTATAATTTAATTACTTCCCACCCTATTCCCCTATAAACCCACAACCCGCTACAGAACATAATTCTCAATTAATCAATTAATAAAAATTAATTACCAATTAATTTAAACCAATTACCGATTAATTAAAAATAATTTATAATTTCTACTAATTAATAATTAATTAAGAATAATTAAATTACTTCCCACCCTATTCCCTTATAAACCCACAACCTGCTACAGTACTAAAATACAACATTTATTTAAATTACATTAAAATAAATTAAAAACATAATGAATACATAATAATATACATAACATTAATTAAAAAATCGATATTAGTAACATTGAAATTATTAACAGCGATATTACTAACATCGATATTTAATACATCGATATTACTAATATCGATATTAAAATCTATCGATATTACTTACCTTCTATATTATGTCCCTTCGATATTTAAACTTCGATATTATTGTATATCGATATTTAAATATCGATATTTTGTCTGCATACCGTTTTGAAAGTAGGAGCATCATCGCCAGGAGGTGGTGAGATGTTATCAAGCTGTGCTTAGTATATCCCAACAGATCTAACAAGGGTGCGGGTTCCAACGTTATGACCAGAAGTTCTTGGATTGCATTGTAAATATCCCCTCTGAATTGCGCTACAGGGGAACGGTCACATACATACCATGTGTAAGAATGAGGCTAGTGGGGTGTGGCGTCACTAGTAGTTGGCATCTGGTCTGAGCCCCATATGGCAGAGTTGCAAAGGAGTTTTGTAAAATTGATGGAGGAATTTTAAATTACTTAGCCTTAATTTGTAGTTGGGGAGAGGAGTTCTGATAGGCTGCAGCAGAAGCATGATTGCTCATCGGCCACAGGTGGGTGTAGCTCTGAGCACCATCCCTTAATTGCCCTTGATTTTGTCAGCGGGGTTGTGCATTGCATTGTGCTGCTATAGAGGCGTGTGATAGTCTGCGTGGAGATGGGTCGGTCAGCATGTGTTCAAGGGCCTAAAGGGTGGGGGGAGGGTTTGGGAATGTGCTGTGTATTTGGTGGCATGTTGCACTGATTTCAGTATAAAGTAGCAAGTCAGAGAGAGTAGGCGGAGTACTCCCAACAGAAGCTTGGGGATCCAGAAATGTTCCCACCGGGATATAAGTCTGAGAAAGTTTTGAGGCCTAGTTGTCGCTCTTTAGTCACATTGCTGTTATTGATCAGTGGAGATGATTGAGGGTTATTGGCCAGCGGGATTGATGGGGCAGATAGTATCATGTTGCCAGCTCTTTTGCGCAAGCCCCACAGGACTAGCGCACTGTTTTGATTGTGTTAAAGTCGTTTCTGATGTGCTTATGAGCCTGGTATATTGCGACTTGCAAGGGGATAGGATCGCTCTATCTTCTTCAACCGCTATGTGAGGTTGAAATAGGGTTGGATACAGCCAGTGATGAAGAAACTGAGCCTGTGCACAGTATGTATATAAAGAAATAACTGGCGCAACCATCCCCTCTTGCTGGAGTAGGAGTGTGAGAAGCTCCCAGGAGACACTATCATCCCAGACTAAGAAGACCATGTGTGAACTGAGCTTTCTGAACAGAGTCTGATTAAGCGGGAAGGGAAGGTTGATGAAAAGTTATAGTAATTTTGTGAGGACAATCATTTTTGCCACCGCTATTCTGCCCGCTACTGATAATGGGAGTTTGAACCAGGTGGCTACCTTCCCCTCAAGCCAGGTTATCGTGCATCCGTAGTTCATATTCCAGTTCTTGCCCACCACGGCTTAGCCAGACTCCCAGGTATATGACATGGCCTTGGGCCCTTGCTAGGGATAGCAAAGGGGTGGGTGTGATCAGTCAGGGGAAATAATATTGATTTGAACCAATTAATTTGAATACCAGATAAACCCCCAAATTTAGTGATTTCTGGTAGTACAGGGTTTAAGTTCTCCTGTGGGTCATGTGATGGCGTCAACAGATTCAGTGTCCGATTCAACCCCAGCCTCCGTTAGCCATGTCAGCCTTTTGATCTCAGAGGTAAGCTTGGTCTGTTTTGCGTTATTTTTCCCCATGATGCTGCGTGGAACTACAGTGGATCCCACTCAGATTCCCTTGTGGCCCGAAGAGGGCACCAGCAGCAGGCAAGCCAACGTGACTTGCCAGTGGGGGCAACTATGTACCTCGTTTTGACCCACCTGGAAGATTTCTTCGGCCTAGTATGGCGTTGTGTGATTGGCAAGGTGCTGGCAACTGTTTTAATCAAACTGGGCTAACTTGCTTGGGCCGAAATTATAGTCTTTACTGTTCAGGTGGTGATGCTGCACTGCTGTCTAATCACTGTGGGGTCTGCGAGTCACCCTGCAATTTACCTCCAGAGGATCTAGCACTTTGAAGCTCTCCTCGAGCATTCTGGGCTCCTCCTCATCGCAAGTAATCTACTTAGGGCCATCCCAGTTCCGGCTGCCGCCCAGCAAGCATTACCTCTTCCAACCCCCTCCACAGCGCTCCCTCTGTGCAACAGCAAGGCCGGGCTAGCATCAGTGGTGTGACCCCAAGCAGCAGTGGTCGGCCGTGCGCGCACCTAATCGGCTCCCTGCTGTTCGAGGATGATTGATGAGGTGCTGCGGGGGAAGCTCACACCTCGTTCACTCTGCTCTCTCTCCCTGTGTCGTGTGGTGTAGTTCTGCCCAAGACTGTGTCGTCCCGCAGCTCAGAAGGCATATTTGTCTCTTCTTTTGGTGCTCTGGTGGGTTGCGGTCAATGGTCAGCTCCTCTTCGCTGCCTCCTGCACTCACCTCCATCAGCGCCGACAGGCCCCCATTGCACACAAGGACCACCCAACAAATCAGCACGGTTGGACGGACGCCCAAAAGGCCCAGCTCGCAGGTTGGCCGCTCTCTGACTTTGGAAGCACCCTAGAGTTCAGGATTCACACCTCTGACATTTTTTGTGATCTAGAGCTGTCGCCTGTCATTTCAGAAGCCAAAAGCACTCTTTTGGGTTAGGATTGGTGACGGATCATATCTCGGTCAGCAAAGCCCTCTTAACGAGTGGCCATCTTGCTGCTCGGCAAAACCACACACTGACATTTTTCATCGCAAGCGGCCAAACCAACATGCGCATGCTTTTTTGAGGTAAGCATAGGCATGGCTCAATCATTTTCAACACTTTCACTTGATACTAACACATATCTGTTTGATGATAATTTAGCTGATGAACCACTTCGTTCAGTGTTGATTTGTGTGAACTGATGTTGCTGCTTGGCTTGTGGGTGTGCTCTGAATGTTGCTTCTGAAACATTCTGGTGCCCATTTTGTCTTTGCAACATAACACACTTACTTTTCCATTTGCTTTGCAAACTCTCACAAAGTGGTAGTCCTTCCCATAGCCTTTAAATATCTATCCAAGAGCGGGATATTTGCCTTCGAGTAGAAACGAAAATCAACATCTGAAACACAACTTTGTTTTACGTGTAGACATTACTTTGTGCCTTCAGTCTTTTGTTTTGGCTTACTTTTCATACTCATGATGGATTCATTCTTGGCACCTCAGGCATCCATGTCAGAAGTTTGTCTACCAGCATGCTCTTCAGCTCTGGCAACCATCAGAACTTGCTGCAGACTAAGAGTTTCTCTCAGCATTCGTCGTCGGAATGAATCTGACAGTCATCTGTTAATAACTCTCAGATGCATAGCTTCTTCATAATTAAATTCATTGAACTTACAATGTGTGAGGAGTGTGTTG
Organism: Lissotriton vulgaris; assembly: GCF_964263255.1. Taxonomy (NCBI): domain Eukaryota; kingdom Metazoa; phylum Chordata; class Amphibia; order Caudata; family Salamandridae; genus Lissotriton; species Lissotriton vulgaris. Next base: position 999,092,538 of record NC_141696.1, on the reverse strand, counting down.
AGTCTCTCCACAAAATCATCAATGATTTCACCAGTTTTATTGTGCTCTTGGTTAAATATGTACAAATCGTAATAACCATTTGGCATTGGATTAAAGTTGAGATTCAACACGCCTTTTTCAGATGATTTGTGACATCTTCATCAGTTCACAGCATTTTTTTATGCCTTCTTTTACACCTACACCAGCAAGATTTTTTAGATACTTGATAATCTTTTCGTTATCAGTCTCTTCAAGTGCATCATTGAAATCAATAAATGTCTCTTCCGAAGCAGTCCATCTGTCGCCAATATTTTGCTTTTAGATGGTATCAAACGGTGGTAGTGATTTCAGGAAAGCAGCAGAGTTGTGCCTATTTCTGGGAGTGGTCAACATTGAGGGTAGAGCTCTCTCCTGCTCCGTCAGCTGTTCATCTTGAGTCGATTTGTGTGAGCCATCGCCATCGCCAAGGCCTTGAGATGTGCTGGCCTCTGAATGATCCTTGATGACTTTGGAAATGATGGCCTCCATTGGAAAAGCAGCTTTTCAGTATTCCAAATATATCTGCACCTGCTCTGATGTTCACCCACTGCTATGTTCCTGTTCTGACTGCCTTCATGGCCCTTCTGCCGGCTTGACAGGACCCCCAATGTCTTAAGCACAACACCTATGCCTTGCCTGGTTTGCAGCTCCTGATTCTGTGATCGTACCTGCTCACTTCACTTAGGTTCTGGCGAGTAAATAACTATTTTATTCTTTGATGTCTCTTCGCATGCACTTTGTCTACACCACTTTCAAATTGTAACATTATCTTGCAACTTGTGATTATTAGAAGCTGCTCTTTGTAAACGTAGTTGTATCTGACTTTAGCAGTAACCCTCCGGATTACATATGACTGTATAATGCATTGCAGCGCTGTACCTTTGTGTACGACCTTAGCAGCAGGATCTAGGTCACCGATGTGTGAATTGTTTTGCAATGCTATTGTTGTTTTCAACTTCTTTATAGTGGCTGAAGTTGCGCTTTGACTCCACATGCGTTGAGCATCAATTCTGTACTTCGACTGCATCACAGGTGGCACACACGAGCAGTTTGCTTGGACCACAGCAAACTGTGGGAGAACACCGTGAATCTTTGTATGATTTTTCCCTTAACTCGTCACCAGTTGTAGCGTTCGTCCCAGCCTGGGTACCCACCAATCAATGAATCAAAATAAGATTTATCCGATTTAACTTATAAATCATAAAAGCACAGTTTCTCAAATATGATTTTAAAACAAAATCCAATCACAATGGTATTACATTAATGAAAAGAATTTAAAATCAGCATTATAGAAGCCAGATTCAAATCTCACATTTTTCCTATATTTGATCATTTTTTACAGATACACAATTAGAGACTGGTAAACATTTCATAATGTTAAAATTATAACGTTAAAAATCATGTGTTAATAAAATTTACAAAAAAGTGCAATGTAGACTGTTGAGACAAGTCATCGCATGGGCATAGTCTAAGGACTTTTTTCCAGTCATTCATGACAGGAAAGCTAGTAAGTCGGTGGAAAATTCCCAAATGAAAACGAGTTAGCAGTACCCTGTCATAGCCTCCGGATACATACGTAAGGTATGCCACAAATAAACCTTAGTTTCACATGTTTTTATTCCTCTGTGTGTAACTACGAGCTCAACATTCTAAACTAGCCTTCCATGCATTCCACTCTAACACTTACATCACAGTTCTACAGCATCCCTCGATAGCCAAAAGGGTTCCTTAATTTCTAACTCAAAAAGCACTACAAACACAATGATTCAACAAAGAAAAGGCAGAGGCAGGTGTAATGATCAGAGCTGCTGGTGCTTGCAGACTATCCTCTGAGCAGTTTCACAGCACATCACAAGACAGCATCTGCTCTCCATTAGACAGCAGTCTTTCTTTTGTCACTCTTGAGTAGTTACAATTGGTAAATGTCCTGCTCTTAAGGTTGGGCCTTCTCTTATAACTGCAAACTCTGGGGGACTGATTGAAAATAATTAACTGTGGCTTATACTTGGAGTACATCCAGCTTACTACAAAATTCCAGGTGTAAATCAGGCAAAGTCCTCGCTCAGTCTAGGATTATAGTGATAAGAAATTTGCACTTAAGTTAAGTCACACTTACTCAGAAAAATATTTATAATTTATGGCCCTGGAAGTCAGGTGTAATCCAGGAGCACTACCAGAGTAAGTCACACAAGCTTATAGCAGAACCCTTGTGAATCGGGCCCACATGTTATTTCATGCTGAGAAAATGTGCACATTCATATTGCAAGCACAGTAGTCCGGCATTGATTTTTTGCTGGTTTATCTTCTACAACTGTATGGCTGTTGGAAATGGGCCTTTTTGCAGGGTTATCCCAAAACCTTTAGCTTCTTCCTCCTATGTTTTTTCCTGACCTGTTTGTGCTGGTTTTAGGACTCTGATCACTGCTAAAGTGCATATACTCTCCCTGTAGATTGTGTTATGGATTGGTGTTTCCATGATTGGCCTGGTTGATTTATGTGTCAGTCCCTAGTAAAGTGCACTGCGTGTGCCAGGGCTCTAAATCAAATGCTATTGGTTGGCTGCAGCACTGGATTTTGCCACCCAGACACACAGCCCAGGGCAGGGTATGGGAAAGGAAGGACACGCCCTGGTGTGTGTGGCATGTCCTGGTAGTGAATTACTGCCAATTTCGTTTTTCACTATTGAAAGGCTACCTGTTCCTCATAGGACAAAATGGGGAGTCTGTTTATAAAATCTTATAAACAAAACTGGCACTGGAACTAGGTAGGAAAATGAGGTTTAATATGCCTGATCCCAGAATCTAAAGATGCATCTTTTAGTGAGGGTGATTTTTACGTCCTGTGTTTGAAAATACCACTTTTAAAAGTAGGTATTTTCTTGCCTAACCATCCAGAGTGCATTTGCTGGGTTTGTGGATTGACTGTCTGGGTTTTGGATGACAGGGGCTGGGGAGCGGGAGTGGCTCCAGATAGTCTAGGTGGAGTGGGTCAGGAAAGTTCTGAATAGACCTGGGCTGCATCTAGAATTGGGGGAGGTGATTTCCTTGCACCTAAATGGGCCTGTCTGCCTCTGACAATGACGTCTCCAACTCCTGCCAGGAAGACACACCAGAGAAGGCAGAACTGGGTTTGGCTGGGCACAGACACTCTCTGCCTAAGAGATCAAAGGATTTTGGGATATAAATATTGGGGCCCAGACCCCTAAAATTTAGAACTCTTTTGGACCAAGAAGACTGCCAAGAGGAAGAGCTGGAGAAGCTGTAAGGAGGAACTACCACTTTGCTGTGTGCTGCTGTGTTGGCCTGGAGTGACTGCTTCTGTCTTGGGCAGTGAAAGGACTGGACTGACATTTCTGCAATCCCTTTTGTGATTTTTCCAAGGGCTTGAGGTAGAGCTTGCCCCCTATTCAAGAGGTCTCAGGAACAGCAAAGACTTCAAGCTCTTCTGCCCTCAGCACTGGGGACTGTGTGTTTTTTGCTGCTAAAAACGGTCTCAGGATGCTTGTTTCCGGTCCAGTAAGGACCTGGCTTGGCAGGCACAGGGTCAAGACTGATTTGCATATGGCTGGCTCCAAACTGGGGTGGCGTAGTGGGCAAAAGAACAATGGATTTAACCCAGGTCTTTTGACTGGGGGAGAATGTTTGCATTGGCAGCATTGCATCCATCATTTGTTTGCTGTAACACTTTTCGCCCTAAGTGGGATGGGTATGCCCAGACATGGGTCCCTTGCTCACTGTGCCACTGGATTCAAACTAGCCTGACTAAAGATGGGTGACATACCCTGAAACCTGTCCCAGGAGGCTTGTTTCCGATCATCCAGGGAGGACCTGGCCTGGCAGTTCGGTCTGAATTGTCCCCATGAGGCACAGGGTCAAGACTGATTTGCATATGGCTGGGTCCAAACTGGGGTGGCGTAGTGGGCAACAGAACAATGGATTTAACCCAGATCTTTTGACTGGGGGAGAATGTTTGCATTGCCAGCATTCCATGCATCATTTGTTAGCTCTAGCAACTGAATAAAAAGCAACTCGACGATGATGACAACGCCGCTGCTGGCTCCGTGTCCAGAAGGCACCTCAGAGGGCACTGCCGCAATGCTGCACCGCAACCCTGGTCTCACTATGCCGCCTGCTGACGTTGCCACAGAGCTTCTGCTCGCACCACGACCTGTGAGCCTCGCACTCCGCACCACCTAGCTTCACGATGTCACCTTGGTAACGACGAGGCTCCATGCCAAAATCGACGCAGCTGCTTGCACCTTGGTTTGAGGGAACCACTCTCATCACGCACCGCAGCCTTGGCCAGCTGGCACCATCGACTTCAGTTCATCAGCCGATTACAACACTTCAGCAACAACAACAACCCTGCTTGCACCGCGACCTGCCAGTACCACAACAAGAACCACATTCACTTCACATCGCAACCCTCGTCTCACCGACGACACCATCTGGCACCGCCACAGAGCCGCTGCTCGCACTGCGAACTAAAGGCACAGCATGCCATACGGCTGCACTCCGCACTGCAGCACACGACTCCTGCCAATGCCAGCTCTCCTGACTTCAACAGAGAGGAGTTTGATCTGCAACGTGTGTGACTTTGAGGGCCCAACAACTCATGCACCGACCTTCGGAACTGACACCTGCGGACTCTGCTTTTGGATGCTCAACGAGAGGTCGCCTGCGCCCTGCGTATCTAAAAGGTACTGGTTGCGGGTCTTCCCGACACCATAGCTGGCCCGCAATGCCGCGGTCAGCCAGAACTGTTTGGATTTGTTAGCTCACGACGCTGTGATAGCCCCAGACGGAGCTATCAACATCAAGGAACTGTTTTTCAAGCATATTTTCATAACTGAAGATTTTTAAGTACTGTATTGTGGATTTTTTTTATCGTTTTTGGTCTTGTGTTAAGTATAAAAAATGTTGGCTATTTTTCTAAACTAGTGTGGTGTCCTTTTGTAGTGCTTACACTGTATTACTGTTGATTATGTGCAAATGCTTTACACACTGCCTCTAAAATAAGCCTGATTGCTCGTGCCAAGCTATGAAGGGGATGAGCAGGGGTTATTTTAGGACTGTAACTCTCTTATCCTAACTAGAGTGCTGCTGTCTGCCTGGCTTCCGCGCATGCTCGAGCCTACTAAAAATCCCATTTCTAACAATGGCAATTCCAATTCCATAGATTAAATTTCTCTTCTTGTCTCTGTGTATTAGTCAAACTCCCTACAGAGATGTCTTCAATGCAATTTAAGACCTGTAGTAGCAATTTGAAAACGTAATTATGCATTAATCACAGATGGAAATACAGACAAATGGCTCTTTTTTGTATACGATTGTTAATTATTCCAAAAGATTTCTAGATACTTATGTGATGTAATTGTGTCCTAAATACTGCACATTTAATGAAATTTTGGGGCAAATTTTGAATGTACATTCTAGAAGTACCTTGCTACCAAATAGGTAAAAAATTTTAACTTATTAAATCTGCGACCTGTTATCCAAATATTTATTCTTGTGATAATATTCCCCCTCTAGGAGAGTAGAAGTTCAGATGTTACATATAAGGACTGGGTGCTTAAGTAGGCCCTCTAATGAGGGTTCCATAGATTCTAAAGCTTTTTGTACATCATGATTTATATATATTTCACCTCTTTTTGGCTTGCTGCTCTGGAACATGGCTGTGTTCTGTTTCCAACACAAATACTCCCTTTTGAATGCCTGGCCTGTCTCTACAATTGTTGTGATATTTCGGGCACTTCCAGTACTTTTTCTGTTCTTTGGCATAGATATACCACTAACTTTCACAGGAGGAAACTTTCACCACAGTGTTGTAGTGTATTTGTATGCTGCTCTTGAATTTCTTATGGATTTTTCTGCTAATATAGGTTGAAAACATACAAATATCATGATCATTGTTGACTGAATTTTGTTGTTGTAGGACTATGATTATTTCTTTCACAATCTGCTTATGTACTGCCTATTCTGTGTGCTGACACCTGTATCTCTAGTGGGGAATGCATTAATATAAAGAGGACAAGGAGATTTTGGTCTGGTATACACTCTCCTAAAGTAGAATTATATAAACAAAAAGTATACCGCTCCCTGAATATCACTAGAAACTCACACTGGAGTATATGTAGAGTCACTGAAAGCATTTCCTGTTAGGAACAATTGCTCTCACACACATCAGGCTGTAATGCTTGAAGATCGGACTTTGGTCCACGTCAGGCTGGCCCAGCAATGCCGGACAGGACCCTCGAGGGGGCACTTTACCTGTGACTAGATGGGAATGAACAGAGGAATTGTTACTTCAGAGCACTTAAAAGGCATGAATCACAAAACTTGTGCTTTGATTTACTCTTGCAGTACTCTTATAGTACTCATGCCTTATCCCTGAATTCAGAAATACGTCAAGGGTACTGAAAGAGTAAGTCACATGTAATCACAGCGTAACCTTTGTGAATAGGGCCCTCAATTTTGCTGGTCACTTTCTAGTCGATTATGATCCTTTCTTAAACACATGGGACATAATTCACACAGAGTGTTGCATGAGTAGATGTGACTTACTCTTGTAATACTACTGCCTTACCACTGAACTCTTTGAGTAAGATGATCTTACTCTTAGTTAACTCCTCAAATTCAGAGTAAGCCAAAACTACTAAACTGTATATCACAGCAACATCTTTGTGAATCAGACCCATTGGAATTAAACTCAAAATGTATTTCATATGCTAGTTTTAATTGTACTAGTAATGCATTTTTTAATTATTTTTGGACAAAATTGTGTTGTGTCATTTGTACGAGGCTAATTAGACCCATTCTTAACAATGTCTAAAAAAGTAGAACCCAATAAATAAAACTGTGCTTTCTATGCCTAACTTCAAGAGGATAACCAATGTTGTTGAGCAATTTCAGACACTGGGGCTGAGCTGTGGAACAATTTGCTTGCTGAGTATAGCTAGACAAGCCAGTCCAGCATGATGCATTTCCCAAAAGGCTGCAAGGTCGGTGGCTGCTTCAAGAACTGGGTCGGCTGCTGCAATCCAGCTCTGAAACTATTTGTTCTGAACTTTTAGGGCAACTGTATAAAAATGCTGTCATGTGGAGCCGAGACATAAATGCTTCTTTTTATTATTTTGAAAGCCTTTGTCAAAAATGTTACTAAATATCACCAATACCTGAACAAAGATGTCTATGATTGGCAAAGATATAGGTCATTTATATGGGATGGCACTTAATAGTGCTCCACACGTCCACAGATACGAGGCGTGCCTGTAGTCACACTGTCTTCACAGTCCCTGACTGTCTTCAAGGTCACTGCCTGGCCCATTGACCTAGGTCGGGGACCTCGAAGACAGTGTGACTACAGGCATGCAGGCTATAGAGCACTACTGAGTGCCACTACACATACTGTGGATCAGACACCAAGTAGGAGAAAATCTTTTGGAATGCTATGCTTGCTGCATGACTGGATGTACCTGACACATTTTGGGTAAGTGTGTAAGGAGAGGAATCAGAGAGCGAGATTTCCGGTCCTGACAAAAGTCTCAGGGAAGGGTGGCAGAAACATGTAAATCAGATCAAAAGAGGAAGTTAGGGCCACAGTACCCCTCTGAATTTCCCACTATTTCGTTCCCAGTTTTTAACCACGCTGACTGAGGCATTTATTAAAATCCAAACACAATAATAGAGGGCCAAGGAAGATTTATAGACCTGCAGGTGATAACTCCTAACCATTCAATAACTTTCACAAGATAAGCACCTGGGTCTTGGAGGGCAAGAGGAAAAAGGGGGAGATGAGAGAACATAGAACACCACCTAGCTGAAAGAGGATATTCCTTTTTAAGGACAATTTCTCCCACCCAGCAAAGGCGACATGCTTCTTATTGAGGAATCTCCGTGCACCGTGACAACTGATCATGGTGCAGGCTGCAACTCCCTCAGTGTTCAAGTTCAAGTTCAGGAATTTGTATAGCGCACTACTCACCCAGAGGGTCTCAAGGCGCTTGGGGGAGGGGGTGCATTATTTATCGAAAAGCCAGGTTTTAAGTTCCTTTCTGAAGGAAATGTGGTTCTGTGTAAGGCGGAAGTGAGTGGGGAGAGAGTTCCAGGTCTTGGCCGCCAAGTAGGAGAAGGATCTACCTCCCATGGTGGATCTATGGATGCGCGGAACTTCGGTGAGGGCTTGATTGGAGGATCTTAATTGGCGGGTGGGTGTGTAGAAGGACAGTCGTGTGTTGAGGCATTCGGGTCCTAGTTTGTAGAGGGCCTTGTGTGCATGGGTGAGGAGACGGAACTCTTATTCTCTTGTTGACGGTAAGCCAGTGGAGGTCTTTCAGGTTACCGGTAATGTGATCTTGTCGAGGGATGTCCAAAATGAGTCTGGCTGATGCGTTTTGGATGCATTGGAGTTTTTTTTGTAATTTGGCTGTGATTCCGGCATAGAGGGTGTTTCCATAGTCCAGTCGGCTAGTGACCAGTGCGTGGGTGACAGTCTTTCTTGTTTCGGAGGGGATCCAACGGAAGATTATTTTGAGCATACGAAGTACGTTGAAGCAGGAGGATGAGACAGCGTTGACTTGTCTGGTCATCGAGAGGGAGGAGTCTAGGATGAAGCCTAGGTTACGTGCGTGGTCTGTGGGTATGGGTGCTATGCCCAGGGCCGGTGGCCACCAAGAGTCATCCCAGGCAGAGGGGGATGATCTAGGATGAGGACTTCCGTTTTGTCTGAGTTAAGTTTTAGGCTGCTGTTTTTCATCCATTCGGCTACTTCTCTCATGCCTTCGTGAAGATTGGTTTAGGCGGTGTTGGGGTCTTTGGTGAGGGAAAGGATCAGCTGGGTGTCGTCAGCGTACGAGATGATGTTAAGGCTGTGTTGTCGCGCGGTGGATGCGAGTGGACTCATGTAAACGTTGAAGAGGGTGGGACTGAGTGATGATCCTTGTGGTACTCCGCAGATTACTTAGGTGGCCTCTGATTTGAATGGGGGAAGTTGGACTCTCTGGGTTCTCCCGGCGAGGAACGAGATGATCCAGTCCAAGGCTTTTTCTTGTTGCCGATGTTGCTGAGGCGTTGTATGAGGGTGCTATGGCAGACTGTGTCGAAGGCGGCAGAGAGGTCGAGTAGGATGAGGGCGACTGTTTCTCCGTTGTCCAGTAGTGTTCGGATGTCGTCTGTCGCTGCAATGAGGGTGGTTTCGGTGCTGTGTTTGGCTCGAAAGCCGGACTGTGAGGTGTCGAGGGAGTTGTTGAATTCAAGGAAGGCAGTGAGCTGGCTATTGACGGCTTTCTCAATGACTTTGGCAGGGAATGGGAGGAGGGAGATGGGGCGGTAGTTCTTAAGTTCAGAGGGGTCTGCTGTGGGTTTCTTCAGGAGGGCGCTGAGTTTGGCGTATTTCCAGCTTTCTGGGAAGGTAGCGGAGTTGAAGGAGCAGTTGATGACATCACAGAGATGGGGTGCGATGATGAAGTCTGCTCTGTTGAAGATGTAGTGGGGACATGGGTCAGTTGGCGAACCTGAATGGATGGAGTTCATTAGGTGGATGGTGTCTTCAGTGGTGATTGGGTTCAAGTAGCTAAGGTTGTTAGAGGGCGGTTTAGGTTCAGAGGTGGGTGGAGTGGACTGTTCTTTGGAAATGTTCTCAAAGCTGTTATGTATGTCGGCGATTTTGTTGTAGAAGAAGGAGGATAACGAATCGCAGAGGTCTTGGGAGGGAGTAATGTCGTTTGAGGCTGCGGTGGGGTTGGTAAATTCTTTGACGATGTTGAACAGTTCTGTGCTGTTATGGGCGTTGTTGTCGAGTCGATCCTTGAATGCTGATTTCTTGGTGGATCAGATCAATTGGTGGTGTTTGCGGGTGGCTGTCTTGAAGGTGGTCAGGTTGTCAGTGGTTGGGTTTCTTCTCCATGTTTTCTCGAGAGTGCGGCATAGTTTCTTGGATTTCTTAAGGTCATCGTTAAACCAGGGGGCCGTTTTTGCTGCCCTGTTTGGTTTGGTGGTTTTTCAAGGGTGCTAATTCTTCAGCGCTGTGAGTGATCCATTGTTTGAGTTTGGTGGCAGCTTGGTTTGGGTCCGATGAGAGGGTGGGAGGGTTTTGGTTGAGCGATGTGAGGAGTTGGTCGGTGAAGATTTTGTTCCAGTTTCTTCGCGGAATAGGTTGTGGGGGGTTGTGGGTCGAGGTAGTTTTGTAGCTGAAGTGAACGCAGCTATGGTCCGTCCAATGAAGAGCTGTGGTGTAATCGAAGGAGATGTGTTTGCTGGAGGTCAAGATTGGGTCGAGCGTATGTCCGGCTACATGGGTGGGGGTGTCAACAAGTTGTTTGAGTCCAAGATTGGCCAGGTTGTCCAGAAGGGAGGTGGTGTTGCTGTCGTTTTTCTTCTCCAGGTGGAAGTTGAAGTCTCCCAGTAGAATGTAGTTCTCGGAGGCGAGGGCATGTGGGCTGATGAATTTAGTAATGACTTCGCTGAATTGTTTACGGGTTCCTGGTGGCCTGTAGATGAGGGTGCCTCTAAGTGTGGTCCTGGGGTCGGTGTGGATCTGGAAGTGGAGGTGTTCGGCGGTTGCAAGGTTATCGTCGTAGTTGGTCGTGATTCGGATGGTGTTCTTATGGACGATGGCGATGCCTCCTCCTGTTTGGTTGGTGCGGTCTTTTCGGATGATCTTGTAAGCGTCCGGGATGGCTATGGCGATGTCGGGTGTTGATGATGCGTTCATCCATGTTTCTGTAAGGAAGGCGATGTCCGGTGAAGCAGTGTCGAGTAGGTCCCAGAGTTCAGTGGCGTGTCTGTGGACTGAGCGGGTGTTCAGCAGGATGAAATTCAGGTGGTTGGAGTCGGAGCTGTGTTTGGAGTTAGGGGATTTGGTGTGGGTCTTGATGCAGGCGAACTTGCAGGAGTGGCAGGTGAAGGGACCGTGGGTACGTCCTGGGGCAGCTTCGTAGCATTGTGGTGTGCGTCCGGGGTTAAGGGCTAGGAGGGTGATGGCGTTAAACGTGATGCCGGAGGAGAGCGGTTTGCGGGGGCCAGGGGGTCTGGCGCTGGGTGCGGTCCAGGCGCGGACGGGCGTAGACAGGCTTACCTTTGGCGCACATTCGGCGCGCATGGGGCGCGACCACTGCACGTGAATGCTGAGCGCGAAGGCATTGGTCATATATGGATAGTAGAGGGGTAGGGGCGAGGGAGGGTCAGCTGGGAGGCGGGGCGGCCTGTGGAGGACGGGCTCTGAGGCACCACAACAACAATTAAAATGGCTGCGAGAAACGAAACTAGAGGCAGGCTGGGGCACAGATAATCAACAAAGGCTGAGACAGTGTGTCTTGCTAGCGCGACGATAATCTGCTCAAAAACAGGCAATGCACAATAACCAAAGCAGCACAAATATCGCACCAGTTAATGAGAGCGCGAGTCAAAGCACTGTGATTAGATTATCTCAAAAGCGCTACAAATGTTATTAATAGTCTACAATGGCGCTCGCACTACAGCGCTATGCTATGTAGGAGGCAGCAGTAATGTGATAAGTAAAACCACAGGAGCGCAGTCAACGATACCAGGCAGGAGCTGGGGGCGAAGGGAGCGACCGCTTCTGAAAGCGTCAGGACGGTCACAGCGTTTACAGGTGTGGGAGCGGGCTATGCAGTCCGTGGGAAGGAGGGTCAGCTGGGAGGCGGGGCGGGCTGTGCAGGACGGGCTCTTAGGCACCACAACAACAATTAAAATGGCTGCGAGAAACGAAACTAGAGGTAGGCTGGGGCACAGATAATCAACAGTGTGTCTTGCTAGCGCGACGATAATCTGCTCAAGGAAGGAATCTCACTTTTTTCTTTCTCATTCCAAGGCCCAGGTGTTTCTTTTGTGAAAACCATTTATTAAAGTAATTGTTGCCACGAGCCAGGTATTTTTAACAGAAACTCTCCCAACTCTTATTTTCTTTCACATAGGCTGATATTATTCAATGCTCCCATGTCGCCTCATTGATCGCAGCCCTCCCCATTCCTCAGCGGAATGGGAAGGAAACCAGTGATGAAGCAGACCACTAAGGGGCAACCCTGTTGCTTGAGGGTTCAATAAAAAAAAAAGTATTTATTCTTTTTTCATAAGAGAGTGGCCTGGACAGTCCTGATGATAGAGTAGGGCTCTCTAATGTAAGCTTGAGTTTGAGGAGGATGAGCCCTCCTCTGTTCTCCCTATTCTCTCACTCTAATTTGTCGTATAATAATGGTAATCAACACATACCCAGCTATTTACATATTATTAAGCGGTTGGCTGAGCTGACAACTGGCTACATACACATTTAGATAAAGGTATAGTCCTTTAAAATATTCCATTCTTATTTCAGATACACCTAGGCTTCTACATGGTTTAACCCCCCCCCTTCTAGTTCAAATAAGTGCTGTATATTATATTGCCCTACACCTACATTTTCCTTCTAATAAAAATATACCCATTGCAACAGGACCATGTAATTAAAGGACTATGGGCCTAACTTAGAGTTTGGGAGATGGTCCACCGTCCGTCGGGGGTAGGTATTAACCTCCACTCCTGAGGCAGATTGCCATATTTGAAATCTCAACTTACTTAGTAGAGATCTTTAGGCCTTCAGAGGAGCTGCCACAACTGTGGGTCTTCTGAAGGCATCATCAATTTGCTGAGTTGCTGCTATGTGATATGTGGCCGCTTCGTAAACGTTCTTATTTTAAAGAAATAAACTCCCAAAGCAGGAGTTCATTTTTGTCAAATAAAAACAAATGACCCTGTGAGCTGTGCCCCCAGGGCAGGCAGGAACCACCACTCTAGTCGAGGTAAGCTAGATACACACTAAGATAGCCTGTGCTCCCTCTCTGGTAGCTTGGTACGAGGAATCAGCCGCATCTACAAAGGCAATGTATAAAGTATTTGTCCCACAAACTCACACAGTAAAACAATAAAAAAAACTCAAAAAGACTCCAAACAGTGGAAAAGTGCTCAGAGTCCTAAGGGCAACAAAAAGAATCAGCAAAAATGGGAGGCAAAAAGTTAAGGGGAAGACCACCCTAAGGATGGCAGGTCTAACACCCTGGCCCACTGGAAGCTTCCTCCAGGGTGAGGGGGTCATTTTCTATTTCTTTCTCTTTGGGACCGCCAGGCTTTTCTTAGTCTCAAACAGGAAACAGAAGTATGTCAAACTGCCTAGGTAGGTTGTTTGACATATGTAGACGATTGGCCTGAAAGCTTTTGGGTAGCTGGTCTAACATTTTGTCTGTAAGTGCCAGCAGGGGCACTTTCGGCAGCAACATAATGGTCCACCTAATTCTAAAGAGTTGGTGAACTATCAGTTTGGGGCACAAGGTACTCTGCCATATTTGTGCTAGAGTACCATGTCCTCCAAACGCTCAGTAAGCCCATATGTCATTAATCATAAGCACAGACAAAACTAATGCCCAGATGCTTTTATCTTTCAATCCATTAGTACATTAAACCAGCCCTATTACCTTTGACACTGCTTGGTTAAAACTGCTGTTCGAGGTCCCTCTGAATAAGAAAAGCTCCAACTTCACTTAAAACATATTACAAAGTATTCAAATGATCATATTTTTGCATTTTTAAACAACGTCTTTTAAGCGTCTGATAAGTGAAATAGCTGATGTGTTTTATGTCTCACATGACTGGCTAGTCTGGAAAAATATTTCCCAAATGTTCAATGCTATGTATGGGCAAATGAAACTGATATGCAACTGCTTCCCGCAACTCAGCTATGTGTTTCCTGTATTTGCAAATAATAATTGCATGATAGCTTAGAATGGGTATAATTTTTTTGAATTCTTGCAGAATTCGTAACCAAAATTCTGGTAGTTAGCACTGGAAATAAAAGTTCACTTACTGGTATTTCAAGTGCATGAATGCTAATCTCCATTCTTGCTCAGAAATCCCGAATAGCACGGAGTCAGAGAGGTATTCCAGGCTTGAATGAAAAATTTCCTAGCTATCATAAAGGGAAGTTTCAATTCTATTACGGACTCGGAGGCGAGGATTAAGCTTAATCTTTTAACAGTTTATTGCACCAGCAGCCTTCAGTAGTTCAAATTATAACAAACTACATTTCCCATAACCACAGGAAATGCAAGAAAAGTTTAAAAACACAGTGTCCAATAGAGTTCCTGAATGACTTCCCCCGACGAGGCTCTATCATCCTCTTTCTTCCTGTGAACACAGCCGTCAAAATCCCATATCACTCCTGTTTATTTGATTCTGCTACTATGGAACAAGAAAGGTTATTGTAACATTTGACCGAAGAGAAGCATCAAAGACAAAAGTTTCCATGCATGGTACAGCATCGTAAGCAATCAGCAATATTTTGGCAGTCTAATTGATAACGAACTATTCAGTGAAAGGCTGGAGTCCGAGACCTTATAGGACTAATCCTCTCCTCCGAGTCCTTAATATAATTGGAACTTTCCTTAACGATAGCTAGGACATTTTTCAGTTTATGTCTGGACCGTAGGCTCGGATTAGGATAATTTAAAGCTTGTTCACCACCAGGGATGCTAGATTTTCTACCAGCTTAAAGTAGAACCTCTTAGAGGTAGAGTCCGAAGACCAGTCTGGGACATTCAGGATATCTTCTAGCCGCACCGCCAAACAGAACGCCTTTGAGGCCATTGACTCCCTTACTGAGTGGGCTCCAAAGTGCGCTGTATCTAACCCTGCCTCCTGCATGGCACAGGGAACCCAATGGGCTATAGTCGGGGAAGAGATCACGTTGTGTGGTTTCGTGAGAGCAATAATCAATTGTCTGACGCCCTGAGGGGAGTAGCTCTTCGGTCATCACTTCATAAGCTTCGAGCGTCCACACCACGCACAACTTGGGCACATCTGGAAAGGATGGGTATGAGACTGACCTGGAATTACACTTTGTCTTCCTATATTAAAATTAACCCCATCAGGAGTACAATTCTACCTGTCAAATCAAGGGTCTGAAACCCTGCGACAGGATGTCAAACACAGAAGGGTTGCCAATTTAGCAGACAACTGTTTCCGGGATAAATACTTATTAGAAGGCCATGAATGACATATATTTAGAACTTTGTTAATGCCCACAGGGTGGAATATTTGGACTCCGGGAGGACAGATAATAAAAAACCCCACAGGAGCTTGCACACCAGTGGCTGTTCCCCCACTGTATGGCCATCTACTGGAACATGCCCAGCCAAGATGGCCGACCTGAATGTGTTTATTGACCTACAGGCAAAGCCCTCCATGGACAGGAAGCCACTAAATTCAAGACATGGACAACATCGGTCCCCATGGGATCCAACTGTCGTTGATGGCACCAACCCCTCCATCTTGACCAGGCAGAATGATATATCTTATTGATGCTGTCAGCCCAGGACATTGCGAGCAGGAAGGCAGCCGCTGTAGAAAGGCCCAGCACTTTCCATTGTTCCGTGTAAGCCGCCATACCATAAGGTGGAAGGCGCCTGTGAAAAGCAGATGATGCGGGCTCCCGTGAGGATCCAACAGGAGATCTGGAAGAAGAGGTAGACGGATTGGAAAATCCCAAGAAAGTTCCATCAAAACCGGAAACCAAGCATGAGATCTCCAAATTGGGGTAATTACCACCAGAACTGCCTGTTGTCACCGCACCTGGGTAGACAACAGCATGATCATCACAAAGTGGGGAAATGCATAAAACTTCTCTATGCTCCAGTCCTGGAGAAATGCATCCACTGCCACTGCCACCGCACCCAGATCCGGATGGCAACTGAAGTACCTCTCCAACTGATTGTCTAGGAGAGAGGCGAAGAGATTGATTGAGAATGGGCCCCAGCGAGTTGAATCTCCTGAAAGACCTTCTGATGAAGTTTCCATGGAACTGGAATGCCGCCAGTGTTGAGAGTGCCAGTCGGCTACCTGATTGGAGGCACCTGGGAGGTGTTCCACAGTCAGAGAGAACTGGTTGTTCAGGCAGTACTTCCAGAGATCGCAGGCTAGGTCTGACTAGGCTTTGGATATAGTCCTGCCTAAGTGATCGACATAGCTGACCGCTGCAACATTTGTCCATCTTGAGAAGAACACAGCAATGAACCTTGTTCTTAGTCCAGCATTTCACTAAGAAGGACACTGCCATCAATTCAAGGCAGTTTATATGAGATGTCCGTTCTTTGGGGGACCATTTTCCTCCTGTGGATACATCCCCCAGCAAACTGCAACCTGTTCCACTTGCATTGGATTCAATTACCATATCCGGCTGAGAACCAAAGATGGTGCTGCTGTTCCATGCCTCCATGTGGGAAATCCACCACTGTAGCTTAGTCTTGGCCTATTCTGACAGGAAAACGAACTGTGAATATGTGAGGCCCTTGCGTAGATGGAAACCTTCGAGGCATTGTAATACTCAGTAATGAAGCGGGCCTGGGAAAATGGCCTGTATTAAAGAGGAAAGAAGGCCCACCACCCTATCCAGGTGGCGAAAGGAAATGGTGGTCTTGGCTAAAGCACGTTTGAGCTTGTGTCTGATCTTGGAAACTTGCGAGCGGGAGACTTAATGTAGCATCAATGGTATACACCATGAACCCTAGAAACTGAGCCCTTTGAGAGGGAACAAGCACAGACTTCGCTTTCTTGACCACAAAACCCAGCAAATCCAGGAGCCCACTTGCCAGCTGAAGATGCGACAACAGACTTTGAGGGCACAGGTACATAAAAATAAATGTCGTGCAAGTAAATTATTAATCTGACACCTGCCAATCTCAGGTGTTGCACCATCGGTTTCAGCACCTTGGAGCAGAAGATTGACCCAAAGGAAGGGAGGTAAATTTGAATATCTGAGATCTCCATTGAAACGGAAGAAGACATCTGTGAGGGGGAACTATCAGGATTGTTAGATAGGTATCCTTGAGGTCATCCTGTTGCCACCCTGCAGGATGTCCCTCAGGAGGTGTATTCCTTCCATTTGAAGAGGTGATAGATTAGCCACTTGTTGAATTCCCTGAGATTTATCACTGGCCGATACCCCAATCCTGTTTCTTCACCAGGAATACATTGCTGAGGAATCCTCTGGGGTGAAGGGTGGTTGGCACATACACCCCTTTAGTCAAAAGTTCGGAGACCTCTACATCTATTAGCTCCATCTGCTCCGAGGAGAAAACAATAGGCCTGGGGCTGGAGGTTTGGATGGGGCATTTGTAAAAATCTATCTGAAATCCCCTGATTATCTGCAAGACCCAAGCGTCCGTAGTCAAGGCTATTCAGTTGTGATAGAATATCTGCAACTTGCCGCCAATTTTAATACCCGCAGCGTTCTGAACGCTCACCTTGCTGATTGTTGTAGGCACCATTGCCCCTTCTTTTTCCAACCCCGACATCTTGGATAAACTCTTGTAGGGTAGAAGGTCCCGAATTTGGCGGGGTCCTCTACGGGACTGTGTACCTCTGTAGGGAGCTTGTTGATATGTGTGGCCAGTCGAGAGCCCCATGCGATGACGGTTCTGCCAAAAACATGGGAAGTAAAGATACGCTTAATCGTGGTTTGAGCCTTGTCTAAGGAAGCAAAAGTATTCACAAACTTCAATAATTCTCTATGTGTTGGGGCCAGCTTCGAAGGTGGCGAGTTCGCCCAGGTTCGGGTCAATCTTTATTAAGAGGGAGCAGCGTCTCTCCATGGAAGTTTGCATTCACCAAGAAGATGATCGCCCTTTGGGCCCAGCTAGAAAGTGCCTCAGGGGAGAGGAGGGTGCCAAAAGTCTTGGCATTCTCGACCATATCTAGAATATTTGCTAGGGGGCCAGCAATGTCCAGTAGTTTATCTTGGCAAGAGTGCCATGAGCGATCAATTCTTTTCTTTGGATTGCGTACAAACTTTGAAAGGAGAGTAGCCATCTTAGCATCCACCTCCGGCATGAGGGACACTTTCCCCTCCAACACTGATCTAGGGCATTTGGCCCGGAGGCAGTTTCTAACCTCCTTATCTAGAGGTTTTCGCTGTCTGGTGGCGAAGTAGGCGCTACCCTAGGGGCAGGGGTCCATTCCACGGACCTGGGGTGGAGCTGGTAATCAGGCTTCAGCATATTCTCCCCAGGGTCTAGGGGTGGTGTGGCCGGGCCCAAGCCCGAGGGCTCAGGGCGCCAAGGCCTGCCGAATCTCCATACCGGTCTGAGGTTTGGGAGGAGTCATCTGGGTCCCCTGTCGGAGTATTATCGAGAAGCCAGGAAGGCTCCCCCAAAACCCCAAGGTGTTGGCATAATCAGGGGGTGCCTGGGATTCCATAAAGTTCTTCTTGAGGTGTGCAAAGATGTCCATGTCGACCCCTGTCTTCTCTGCACGTTTGCGCTTGGGGTCTGATATGGAGGTGGAAGGCTACCCTGGAGGTAAGGGGTTCTGGGCCCCTGAGTTGTCTTCCCTCGGTTTGAGGGGTTTCTGACAATGAGCCTGCAGTTGGAGGATATTTTTTTCTCCAAGGAAGCAACCACCTGAGAGACTGCCTTGAAGATGGATGCATCAATCACCTGGCAGAAATTATCATCAATAGGGAGGTAAGCTATCTCCTCCTCCTCCTCATAATAATCATCATACTCTATGCTCACAATACAGTCCGGAGGACTGCTTATGCTAGGGATCAGAAAATGAGAAAGCCTCTGTTATCAGTAACCAAAAGGTTAATTTGTGAAGGTTCAAGGATGGGGACAACTACTCCCTACTAATATGGAGGGTTAATGCTTGCCTGGGCCAGTTCCTTTTGATTTCTTATTTTACTATTGTCTTACCCACTGTACAGGTGTTATGCTCCAGGCAAGGGCTCTCCAGACTCAAAGCAGCATTTCTTTTCCTCCCCCGCTTAGCACAGGTGGCCGCGTGCGTCTCACCGCACTACAGGAAGTGGACGGGAGAACACAACAGCAATCTGAGGGTAATGACATGCCGGGCACATATTGAATTAAGCGCACTTCCCCTAGCGGTTGGCAGACAGGACCGCAGGAGAGCAGTTTCACAAAGAGAAGCGGCCGCGAAGGAAAAAAGAGTGTTACCACAGCCGAGCTGCAAGGAAAAAAAATTATTAGTTCCTGAGAGTTAGAGGGTATAATAGGCAGCACACTAGTGCACCACATAAGTCAAACACACTGATAAAAGTAGCGAAAACAGTGCAACATGAGAGGAAACACAAAGGCACTGATCTTAAGCTGCTGGAGCAGCGAAGAAAGAGGAGGACAGAGCGTCCTCGAAGGAAGTCATTCAGGAACTCGTACTCCGATTGGACACTGTGTTGTTGAACTTTTCTTGCATTTCCTGTGCTTATGGGAAATGTACTTTGTTATGATTTGAACTACATATGGCTGCTGGTAAAATAAAGTGTTGAAAGATTAAGTCTAATCCGAGCCTCCAGTCCTGATATAGAATCTGCGCTGGGTCAGTCACAATCAGCCTGTTATTGTTATCAACCCAAAATGTTTAAAAATTACAGGGATAATGAAAGTTTTGAGGTAACATGGTTAAGGAAACAAAAAATTGAAAATGAGGAGGTTAAAGCAAATAGAAGGAAGGAAGTTACTACAGCTTGAGATGAGGTAAAGCTCTTTTTAGACTTATAAAGTAACACTATTCCTGATCACAAAGGGGCAGATTCATATACCTTTTTCACATTTAACAGAAAGTTAGGTTTGCTGAAAAAGTAATCTATCACTGTAAATAAGGGACCGTGAATGGCAAAATCAGTATCAGTGTATTTTTGCAGGGGCAGATGGTACTGCACCTAAACAATTCCTTAGTTGCTCGATTATCTGTAGGAGTAAGTGTGAGTTGGGGCAGAAAATAGTGATTACGGTGTGAGTTGTTGGATTTCCTTCAACTGATTTGTAGTTCCACTCAGAATTCATGTGACTTTTGTTCTGCCAACATTGTTTAATCATTCTGCTATTCTTTCTCTACAAGCTTGACAAAGGTATGCCCAACAAAAGGTGCTGAGACATGAGACACAGGCCTGGGCGGAACTCGTGGAGTTCTGGTACGCTGAAAACCGCGAAATGCCCCAAAAAATCTCAGACACTCCGCGAATGGGCGGAGCTGCCTGATGTGCCCATACGCAGAACGCTTTTACATTCTAGAAGCGAGGGACATGTTCCCATGCCGGAAATTGTGAAGAAACAGCACCACACTGTGCGCATGGGGGTGGCCATTTTGTTTTTTGTTCTCTACATGGTGCTGGGCTTGTTTTTTTAATCCACCCATAATCTTTTCAATCCTCCCCTTTCCAACTCATCCACCCCTCATTTTCTTATTGCATCAGTGTGTTTCTTTGTGTTTGTGTATTTTACAATTTTGTCAATTTTTTGTGCGTTTTTCGTTACTTTTTTGGGTTTTCACTTTTACTTCTTTAGTTCTGTCTTCCTTCCTTTTCCTATTTCTTCTCTTTATGCCCCCACCCAATGCCATGGCAGAGCAGGACGAGATAGAGAGAGAGAGCGGCAGCGCCAGTGCAGGAGCTATCTGCACACCTTGCGTTCTGCGGCGTTGCAGAGGAGTGCTGCCCACACCATTTTTTATGAGGCTGAGGTGGTAGCACTTGTTTTTTATGTGCAGCATCACCTCCCCTTAATGCTGGAGGCAGGCAGCAGGCCGGATGATGGTTGGGGTAATGTCGGAAACATTGATTGTATTGTGGAAGGTGCACCGGTGTGTGAACCACACCACTCATGTCCAGCGCACCAAATAGCAGCTGATGCACCACTGGGCGGACATCATCGCCCGCAACCAGGACCTGCTTGATCTGCTGGATGCCAAGGTTGTGGGGCTCAGTGAGTAATTATTTATTGCTTGTTTTCCAAAATGCTTATTTATTTTCAAATAGCTTGCGGCTCACACTCAGATGTCAGTTAAGTTTACTTTAAGAATATTATGTGATCCAGTTTGACCTAGCCAGGTGCTTTTCGCTACCTAATTGTATTCATCGGCGCTCGCTTTGACTGTTTATTTAAGAAGCCATTGCAGACTCCTCTTTACCTCTGCCACCAATATAGTAATATCAGTGAGTTAGCATTCTCAGTGACGTTCTTTTTGTAGCTCGTACAGTCCCAAGCAATCTCACAGTGATGTGTAGTATGCATGTATGAACTAAAAAAAAGAGACTGAGTCGGCCCATCAAGGGAGTTAAGAAATGAGAATGAGATGAAAATCAAAGATCATTTGTTGCAATACATTAGTTCCAAATGTAGTTTAGAAAATGTGGAATAGAATTAGTATTGTCAACTCGATAGTCAATACTAGTAGTATAGACAATCTGATACAGAAAAATACAATGTTACTGCACTTGCGTGTCAAAATATTTTTGGCGAGATTAATTGTACCACTAATCTATTTTGTATCTCCCCCATTTCTTACATTAACACCCAAGGGCAAGAAGAGGGATGGTTCATCCGAGGTTGGTCAAGGAGCTGGCGGGGATGCCACCACCACCGCTGAGGACAATGGTTCTGCTGATCCCAGTAAGCCCTGTGATTAATATTATTATTCCTTTTCTCTAACTTTGACCTTTGCCCGCTATTAGTCTAATCTTAATGTTGCCTTGTTTATTTATTGTATACTGTCTCCTTTTTTTCAACTCCCCTGACAAATGTTTGTTTAAATCTTGTTATCTCTGCATTATCCTTTTATTCTATATTTCGTGTGTTTTTGTCTTAGTCTATAGTTTTCTTCTGCTTCGTTAGTATGCTTTCCCTCTCCCTTGTATATATTGTGGTACTGTAAGACTAAAAACATATTTTTTGCACTCTACTGTCTACTGTGTAGATTGCAGGCCCAAGTAAGCTAGCATTATTCACCACACATGTTTGCTGAGAAAGCTTTCTTTTTCTTGCTCATGCACTAACAGTTAATGACAAACAGCATTCACAACGCAGCATGAAACATGTATGCCATTACAACTAATACGTTACCACGCACGTCTTTACCACACATATGCTTTTAACACGTATGCATTTACCACGCAAAATTTAACTATTTCGCAGCCTTGCATTCTTCATATCTGAAACAACAAACAAACACAAGAACACCTGTGTTAAAATGTGAAAAACAGTGCAACATATATACTATAAACAACTAAAACCTTTAAAACAGTGTGTCAAGGGAAGACAACTAGATTAATATTTATTGTCATAAGTGTACAGATAATTCTTCATCTAAATTTAAAACGCTGGGGTGCAAAGTGTTGTACTTGATAATCATTTTGGATTCAAGTTTTTTCTGAGTTCAGACGTCCTATTCCCTCCTCTTCCTCTTACAGGTATATTGTCTAGGACATTGTACATCAGCAGACTGGCATTTTGGTTGTGGGTGGCACGTAAATGTTCCAACACTCTTTTCTTAGCCTTGTAAAATGTATTACAAGGGCATTTCAAAGCATATATTACATACTCTGTGTTGCATGTCAAATGTTTGGTGATTCTGTGGGGGGCAGAATTGGATCAACTGAGTAAATAGGGTGGCAGCAATACGGTCATACCAAAACTCAGCAATGTAATTATGAACACTGGTGCAGACTGTCATGAAGTCCACTGGGGCAGAATTGGTTTCATTAGATGAATACGTCAGTATAATTTCCGTTTAAATCAATGGAAACAAAATTTACATTTAGTTTGCGCACTGCGGTTAAATTGGGGTTTGTATTGTCACATAAATGAAATGTAAATTATGAATTGTATATAAATGTAAAATGCTGACAAAACAATTTTATACAAAGAGTCAGGCGAACTGTTTTCCAAGCTGGTATGCTCGTCAAAGACTTTATTGAAATAGGACAGCAACAAACATCTTGGGACACTGTTTTCTATGTCTATTATGGTGTGCACATCACTAGTATGCTTGTACCTTTAAAATTGAAACTGAAAATGTCCAAACCTTGCCCGTGAGAAAGTAGTGCAGTTAACTCTAAAACGTGTCTGGATTTGTGTTGCCAATAAACAAGTTGGCTCAAAATTGGCCACGGCACTGGTGTCTTTTCGTTGTTTGATGATAACGGCCTGGTCACCGGAGGAGTGTGAATATCAGGGGTTTGCTACCCCGCCGCAAGAAGTGGTTTGAGCTTCTGCAAAATTAAGAAGTGGATATATATATCTGTAGTACATTTTACTTTATTGTTAACACTAGTTGGAATCCTAATCATTACCATTCAGACTAGCGGTTTTCCCTTACGCGTACTATCACTATACCTGTCTACTTCACTTGTGGACCAGGAGTCACCACCTAAGCCCACTAGGGCACCAGGTCTGACATAGGCACCTTGCCAGAGAGAGGAGAGGGCACTCTGCTCATTGTATGTTTAGCCTGTCTCACGCAGCCTAGCCGTGCCTACATACACTTACCCTTGTTATGTTCAGGTAAGCTGTTCACCCCTGTCTGTTAATTTTCTATACAGCAACCTCCGAACCTTGTTCCCCTCCTTTTGATCACTTTTTGTTTATCTTAACAGTCGACTTTTTTTCATCGAGGATTGCCGGGCGCTTGCATGGTTTCTCTATCTTTATACATGAGAGTAGGATGATGTCATACATGGGCAAACACTATCACCCAGCTGCTCACATCGTCTTTACACATGTTTATTTTTGTAAATGATATGCCATTAATACATTTACAGTTTTTCTGTTATTTTAATGTATCCTTTACATGGTTCCGGTATTAAGTGATCGTTTATGCTTTTGATTCTGCATTGTCATGTTCGAACTGTAACAGGAACCCTCTATGTCTATGCTGGTGTTTGTAAGGTTGCTGTGACAACCATGTCAAGAGTGATGTGTATATATTTGCTAAATTAATGTGAACCAGAAGTAGTGACCAAGGCGGTACGCCGGAGAAACGTGTCTAGCTTTTGTCGGATTATTAAACCTTTGTGCCATTACTTCACAAAGTCTGTGCCTGACTGTTCCCCGCCGCCAGGATTGTTATTGTATATATATATATATATATATATATACCAAACAATTCCCACCACTTCCGATCACTTCCGTGTTCCGGCGAAGAGGGAACTCAGACCACCACAGCAGTTCAGGTAAGATGTATGTTTATTTGCGTTACTCCCGCAGCCTTCAACAACGTGTTTCGGGATTCAAGAGCCCTTGATCACATTCAGCTTGTTACACGTCACTGTTACTTTTTATAAATCTTATATATATATATATATATATATATATGAAAACACCATCCCACTCTAACAAAGAAGAATGCACGTACACGAAGATGCAAGGTATGGCTTTCTTTAATATCTCAGGTCTCACTCGACCCCATGGCAAGAGATACGCGTTTCGGCTTTCACAGAAGTCTTTGTCAATCTAATTGGTGCCCTGCAACTGTGCGCATAAATAGCCCTTCCCCCTTACAGGCACTAATGGAGATGGAGGAAATACTCCTGTGGTTTAAACATGCATTATTGTAAAGTTTCATCAATATGAATAAACACTTCTGACATAATATCAGAGGAAGTAACTGGTTAAAGAAGCAAAAATAGCATGGTAAAAGTAAAACCACTAATGCCGTAAATTGCAATTCATCGTAATGTAAAACAAAAGCAGTCTATGTTGATGCTAAAATTAACACACTGCATGTTATAACAAGCCCCCAAAATATAACACCACCCTTTCGGGGGGACATCTCTCACATTCAAAACTTGGCGCCAATCTCCCTGAAGAATGAAGCCCTTCATATGCAATACAATGAAATGCAAGTATTTAAATATTACAATATTAAAAACCGTGCTGAAATTGTCCCAAACAAGATGAAATGGAGACCTCCTCAGGCCCACAATGTTAACTCTATTCAAAATAGGTCCAACAGTTGATGCCCTGTAAGTTAAAACTGCGGAAATGGTTCTTGATATGTGCCCAGATATGATCGCTGCGATATGTCTATTCAGACAGCAGAGGTAGAGAGACTCTCAGATACTTTCAAGTCCACCTCGAAGCAACTCAACACATGTGTGTCCAATTCCGGCTGTAGTGCCCGCCTCCAGGTGAACGTTCACTTCCCCCAAGAGGACTACTACTCCCATAATGCCTCATAATGCCATCATTTAAGTCACAAATACATGGGCAAATAACTTCCGCATCTTTGACTGCAAATTGTCGGGACCAGTAAATAAAAATTAAAGCAATGGCAGAAGTGTCTTGATAAGTTTCCATTTAACTCTATATGTATGACAAACAGCACTGAATATATGTTAAAAAAAGTTCACAAAAATGGGCATTTAACACAGGGTTGAAGAAGACCAATGCATAAAAGAGTGCTGAAGCCGAATAATCCTCACTGCTTCCGCATGGGCGTCCGCAGTGCCCAGTCAACAGAGTGTTCCAGTGTTCCGAGCAAGGCTTTTTTAGACTGGGGAAAACAGGCCCCACGCTGGCAGTCCAAATACCGCCCGCTGCGGGATCCACATCTCCCAACTGCTGTCATCCTCATTTCTCATCCTGACGCAAACTCTAGGGGCTCCACCACTAGCAATCCCATGCTCACCAAAGAAATTGTGATCAAAAAGTGGAGCCACAGGTCGACTGGTGTTACATGATCAGCGTTGAACCGCAACCGCTGTAATTCAGTGAAAACACCATCCCACTTCAACAAAGAAGAATGCACGTACACAAAGATGCAAGGTTTGGCTTTCTTTAATATATCAGGTCTCACTAGACCCCATGGCAAAAGATATGCATTTAATCTAATCTATATATCTATTTATATACACAGAAAAAAAACAAAGGTTACAGGGGCATTATAGTTAGGATATGAAATAGGATTTTAAAAAAACCTTTGCAATTCACTAACAAAATAAAGGTTACAGGAATTTTATAGTTAGACTCAGATTTCACTCCCACAAAACCATAGAAATTCAGCAGTTATAGTTACCTGAGCTAGCTATAACTTACGCCCCTCAATGCACTGCTTATGACCTCACATATTACATAACTCAAGACATAGTCATTGACATCAATGATGACATCACTAATGACATCTCTAAGACATCACTGATGACATTATCTACAGAACCACTCACGCACCCACTCACACCCCCTTGCAACATCTCATACACCCATGCACCACTCACATACCCATTCCCAAATCCATACAAATACTCATTCACCCACTTACTCATGCATAAAGCCACTCACACACCCACTCACTCACTGTTATAGACACTCACACAACCAGTAACTTACCCATACAGATACTCACACACCCAAACACTTATTCATACAGATAATAATACATATACTTGGTTACCTAAACAGTCACTGAGACAACCACATAGAGCCTCTCTCACACTCTCACCCAAATAGGTACTCACACACCCACTCACTCACCCATTCACCCACTTGCACACTCTTTCACTCACCCATATAGCCACTCCTATACCCTCACACTCACCTGCAGTGAGCTGGTGTTGCTTTCACTACATCTGTCCCACCAAGTGTGTGATCCATTTCCGGTGTAAATTATGTCACACCTCAATAAATCACACCGGCTCAGGGAAGAGGGTTAGGGGTTTGATGAATGGATGGGAAAGGGGATTTGGGGAAAGGTGTGACAAAGACAATCACTACACAACAACAATATTCATCTGGGTGATGATCAGCACATCATCATCAATCTGTTGTGGAAGAATGTGTAGGAATGAGTATGGCACAGTTCAGGTAAATAAATTACAAACAGTCCTTCAGCCCCAGAGAACAAATATATTATTATATATCTAAATGTTCTGTCATCTAGGTTTGAAAAATACTAATCATGAAGGAGTGAAGTCAATTTACACAATTCTACAAAACGATTGTTTAAAGAAAAATGATACTGTATTGTCCATCAATCTTGGGTGCCTGGCTGAAGTGTTCAGAACGGTGAGCAGTAGTGTTATAAGCTTTCACCTTTTGTACGGGAGAAGAGAAGGCCTGCGGATTTTAAAACAGAAATTATATTGTGGAGTCAAGGAGAAGGACAGATGGTAAGCTTCATGAGGAGTGTACCAAGAATGCTCAGAGGCAGAGCACAGGCACAGTCTGCTGCAATCATTCATTTAAGGAGTCATGTGCGATCGATTAACCAAGAAATGAGAGCAAATTATAACCAATCATCGACAAGTGGCTGAATGTACTGGGCTGATCAATATCACATCTATCATCATTACATTAATCCAAGTGTGTGCATAATGTGATGATGTAACATCACATATCTGTCTTCAGTTACTTAACAGCAGGCCCCCAGCCGACCACACAACCACATAACAGAGGAGTTTGTTTCAAATTTGAGCCAGCATCACACACACTCAGCAGCATTGCATTTCCCAAAGTAATGCACCTCTCACTAGTCCACAGAGCTGAGTAGGCCTCTTAAAGTCTTCATCATGTTGGTTTCCCTGAAGTTGCTAACTTCCTTCTTCTGGCTGTTGTTGAGACAGTCCCGCGATGAGTTCTTCCATCATCCTCCTGACTCTGGGTAACAAATCTGTCCAACTCCACTCCTCTGAGTAATTGTTTGTGTGTAGATGTGTGCTTGTTCACTAAATGAGCTGTTCTGGTCTTTGAAGACTCTGAGCCAGAAAAAAAGGAGTGGGCCTGGCAAGCAAATCTTGCAGTGTGTCAAAAGGTAAGGGCCAATCACCTTCAGGAAAATTATCACCCATCAGACCCCTAACACTGGCAATCATCACAATCAAGCTTGCAAATTACAGTTGAACACCCTCCTTCACTGTCTGCCACCATATCAATCATCACTCACAATCACTCAATATTATAT
Organism: Lissotriton vulgaris; assembly: GCF_964263255.1. NCBI lineage: Eukaryota > Metazoa > Chordata > Amphibia > Caudata > Salamandridae > Lissotriton > Lissotriton vulgaris. The sequence continues at coordinate 999,064,792 of NC_141696.1, read as the reverse complement.
GACTCATTGGTGCAATACTTACCTGTTCCAATTCAAATACGGTTGTACGTAATGGTATCTCAATTTTCTTTGATGCACATACCACACATTGAGCAGTCTTGTAAATCAACGGTCCTGCAGCAGTCCTGCTAGGGGATGAAAAAAAGGAAAAGCACAGGAAGGAGGCAGGCATTGTCTGCGCTTAAAGGGAATGGGGGCGACTTATTCACTGCACACTGGTCCAACTCCAATCCGGCCATACATGTGCCTAAAATGGTAGGGCTGCCTAAGCCAGTCACACACCAACAAACAAAATATATAATGTTCCCCTATCTATAATCATTTATTTTTTATTTTCGTGAAGCAGTTTGGGGATATAAAGTTCTGTGGTGGCCTACTCAGACAGAAAGTAGAGTTCATCCTCTAACACACTATGACCTGAGTCTGACCAATCACCTTCATCCTCCTCCTGTGGTATTTCAGGTATAATGTAATTCAGTGATATAAAGTGTTGGTTCATTTTGATCATGGTCAATCTCTCGACATTTTGAGGTGAGAGACTGGTCCTTTTCACTGTGACAACTGTGCCATCTGCACTGAACACACGCTCAGCAGAAACACTGTCTACCGGTCTGGCCACATACTTTATTGCCAGCCATCTGAACTGTGTCCACTGGCACATCTTCATATGCCAACACACCAATGGGTTTTGAGTCACATAGACCTCTCTTGGTACATCCAGATCTCAAGGACCATCCTCTCAATGGTCATTTTTGCTGCCACTTGCTTGACCACTTTTGCCTTCGCCTCTGCATTGGACTTCAGCCCTGCCCTTTAATACCAAGTCATTGCAGAGGTTGTGGATAATTCTTGTGTTCCTGATCTTGTTGCTGGTGTTGGCTGCTATGAGACAACAAGACAGCTCTCTCTAAAAGTTGAAGGCGGTGCCCCAGAACTTCTTTCTATGAGTGGAAATATATGTTCCAGCCACTCTTTGTCCAGGACTCTGGCTCGCTCAACAATCCATGTCCTGTATTCTGAAATGTAGATCCAGTATTGTGACACAGATGTACTCTTTGGATGACACAATGTCTCTTTGTAGCCTTGTATTTTCAGTCAAGAGAAGGATTAAGTTCTGAGCCAAGGCATGTGCATCTTTGTTTTCATCATCCACAACTGTGAACGTGTCAGGCATGCTTTTTTGCTTGTTCTTGTTTCACAGATACTACAATGGGATAGCTTGGCCCATCGTACTGTCCTCCTTGTTGACTTCCCGTGTGAAAACCTCAAAAGAAAGTAGTATCTATGTCAGGTAATTTACTAGTTTCCATTTGTCCCTCCGAATGGTCATGCATTCATATATATCCCCTCCTCTTTGCATGACATACTCCTTGATCGGTTTGTACTGCTCAAACAGACACTGCAACATGTAATAGGTTGAGTTTCAATGTGTTGGCACTTACTTTGAGGGCTTTAACTGTTACTCTATCAGCACACTGAATGAACCTAAACTGCATCCGGGTTTTAAAAGAATTGCTGATTCTTCTGCATATGGTCAGTAAGCTGCTAACTAGGTCTTCTTTTTGAGAAATGGATACACAATTAGTTTGATGCAACACACCAAACATAGGACCCTAAAATAGCAACCATTTGCCATTGCCTTAACTATATTACTGCCATTGTCTGTCACAACAAATCAGGTACTGAGATTTCTCCATGGTGAACATGGCTACTGTTGCCTGCAGACAAATGCCCTTAAAAGTATCATCACTATTGAGACCAGAAGATATTTGTTGCTTAACCCCCACAAAAGAGATCCAGTCTGCAGTGATGCACATGTAATCAATGGCTTGACAACTGGTTCACATGTCTGTCTTCAGGTGGATAGACTGAACAGCACTCTGCCGTAAAGAATGTCCAACCGATACCAGCACATTGTGATGGAGCACTGGAACAGCCACTCTAGCAAAAGTAGTTTCTGTTGGGAACCTTCTCTTTCAGGCAGATGGTTGCCACAAACTCTAAAAACTCACTCCATCTACAAAAGAAAAAAGAAGGAGGTCCAGCATTAACATTTTAGCCAGCTTCATCCTGTACAAACATGCCACTGGGTTGTTGCATTTGTAGGGCTACTCATGCGCTCTAAACAAGCCCCTAATGGTAGCCTGGATTCTTTTCTTTTCTGGCGCCACTGGTGCAGACAAATTCTGGAGAGAAGATGAAAGCAGATGGTAGACTCAATGTGCGCTTTGTTTGGAAAGTCACTGTATGCTGCTGTGGCATCTCCATCTGACTCTTGTGCCATTATGTGGCTTAGGCGGGTGAAAATACTTGTGCAGTGCTGGACACAGGACTGTGTTGCATGCAGATGTCACACTGTTCTTCCTCATCATCTACACCTCCCACTGTGATCAAAGGCTCTGGAGCAGATTTCCCTCTCACATCACCTTGACCACCACCACATGCAGAAAGTTGATTAAAGTGTGCCCCCCTTCGGTGTGTTAGACATTTTTTCAAATGGGTCGCTTGGTTTCCAGTATCATAGTGTGTACCAAGCACACCTCGATGAACACTAGTATTGCAAATAGAGCATATTGCAATGCTATCCTCCTGCTTGCTAACCGTAAAGCAGTGCCAAACTGGGGAGGTGTACTTCTTCAGTGGGCCACTGGTGCCAATTCACGAAGAACTGGAGGTAGCGGGTGTGACGATGATTGGCTCTCTGTAGTGCGTACTTCTATTGAGCTAGTAGCAGATGCAAGTCTCAGCGGGGGCCTTACAAAAATGGGAGCTGGCGCTGGAGTTGGTGGTGGTGCCACATCCCTCGGAGCAGCTTAAATAGGAGGGGTAATGTCGGTTTCCTCTGGGACAGCTTAAACAATGACAGGCTTATTATTCTTATCCCCTCCCATAATTGTAAGGTTTTGAGGAACTTTCCTTTTCCTGAACCTCTCATGCCGTGTCTCAGACTCAGCCTGGGTCCAATCCATGTTCAGATCATCAGAACGGGGGCTTGGAGACGATGGTGGCGTACCCTTCATTTTTCTTGCTGGAGATCTGGAATCCAATGGTTGCTCAGCAGGAAGCTCAATCTCCTGTTCTCTTCCTACTTCAGGAGGATCTATTGCTGGCAAAGGCTGTTGTTCATTTTCTTGCACTGAACTGGAGCTACTTGCTAAATAGACAAATCCAATTCAATGTCACTGCTCGTCACACTTGATATGATTGCAGTGGCTGCCTCGCTGAGAGACATAGCCTTGGACTTAGGTTGGGTTGGTGCCATTGATGCAGGAGTGCTGCTTCCAGTTTGCTGACTGGAGGCCGGTGCAGCAGGCACACAATCCTCGCAAAAGATTTAGGCCAGCAGATCAGTGGTGGAAATCTGCTTCTTCTTCTCCTCCCCACTGGCCACTTTCCTGGCAGCACCTTTGTTTGAGGCCATCTTGAAGCTGTCAGTTGGCAGTGGCACTCACTGCATAAACAGAAGAGATTGGAGGACTTTTGTGACTCTCTGGTAGTACTGTGTGTGATGTCTCTTATGCACCCAAAAGTAAACAAGCAAGAAACACGTTTAGACAAACATGGCATTGTTGCAGTTTGAATTAGTATAGACAAAGAAAATATAATTTAGTGTAGTTACTTAAGTTATCATTCTTATCCTAAATATTTAACAACAACAGTGTATCCATTCCAAAGTCAAACCACACCACCAGAACAAAATATTTCATTTCCAATCAGGATAACAACATACAGATGTAACTGTTTGCTTTGAGTACATCTAAGGGAAACACCTGTGACAGTCAGGGAGGTGCAGGTGAAAAATGAATAATGCTTAAAAATGAATGCTGGTGTGTGCCTATGGCAGGCAAGGCGGTCCGAGGGAAAATAGATGAATGTTGGTATAGGTGCACCAATGGCAGGCAGGGTGCCCAGGGGAAAATGGTACAATAACACTTAGAAAATAATGCTGTTGTGCGGCAGCACACCTATGGCAGGAAGATGGTGAATGGATGGTAGGAAAATATAAAAATTATTTATAAATAAAAAAACTGAAACACATTTATATAAAAAATAAAACAAAAATCTTTTTTAAAAGAAAAAAGTAAAAGAAAATTAAAACAAAAAAACAAAAAAATTATCGCTGGTGTACTAGGGGATGTTAGGGGAGTATAAGAAACCCATTGGGAGGCAAGAAGGTGCAGGTGAAAATACAAAAAAAAGCATATCATATAAACTGTTAATATACAAATACTGCAATGATCCTCAAGCTTAATATTAAGGGCGATATGTATCAAAATAGCATTTTGCGATTCTCAAATAGCGATTTTTTGCTAATCGCTATTTGAGAATCGCAAAATGGTATGTATGTAGAAATCAGCTTTTTTTTAGCGATTTCTTAAGATCCCTTAATTGCGTTTAGCAAATTGCTAATCGCAATTAAGGAATAATTTCCCATTCATTTCTATGGGCCAGGAGGCCCATAGGAATAAAGGGGAAATTTGCGATTAGCAATTTGCTAATCGCAAATTGAGAATATTCGCAAGGGTGCAGGGGTGTCCAAAGGACACCCTGCTGCACCCCTGAAAATGACATGTGTGCGCATATGGCACACATACATGCCCTAAGGGCATGTATGAGCGTCACATGGCACCTTTTGTTTTTAAAACAATTGCTTTTTGAAAGGAATTCGCAACTTACCACCAACTTGAAGTTGGTGGTAAGAACCACATGGTCAAAGAACAACAAGCAAGGAGCCATCGAAACAAAGAACGGATGCAGGCCTATGGACACTGACTACACAAAATGGCCCCTGGCCACATGACATGGAGAACAAAGGCAAATGGTGGCCTATTGCAAACATACACACCGGAAAACTGGTCAGACAAAGGAGGCATTGGTAACATTGAAGAAAGCACACCCATTCATTCAGCACTGTCAAAAACAAAAATTAACGAAGCTGTAAAAATGTTACAACACATATCCCCCAATATATCGTTTATTTCCTCACCTATGCACTTTTTGCACACACAAAAGTGAAATACAAAAAAGCCACCACATTTATAAATTAATCCTTGCCTTACCATTCATAAAGGATGCTTTAAAACAACATATAACACAGAAACAGTTGTTTCGTGCACCCATTACTAGTACTGACCTGGGCCTACTGACTGGATGGCCTGATGGCAGAATAGGCCTCATAGTAAAATAAATGAATATTGCAAATGTTACAAATATGGAGAAAATGTACTGAACTGCGCAACATAGTTCCTTTACAAAAGATGAAAACTTTATGCAAAAATATAGCTATGCCTCTACTGAAACTGCAGGCCACCAACTACAATAAAGTTTAAAAATCGAATGAAAGCACACATAAATACTGGTGCATGCCCTTTATCAATCAAACAACACCCTATACAAGAGTTTTTGAACTTACTTGTAATATAGTCCTTAAATTCAATGGTAGACATGCAGCAGACAAAGAGAGTGATCCTTCCAGCTCCAAACAGTGGCTTAGCTGGGGGGAAGTGGGGGCAGTCTGCACTGGGAGTCACTCTTTTTGGGGGTGGCGGGGTGAGCAAGTTGTTTCTGTCGCCTACCATCATCCAGCTGCCTCGAGAACAAGTTGTCCGTTGGACGCCACTCCGCCTCCTAGAACAAGTAATCTGTCGGCCACCACCCCCTACTCTTACCTTCACCAGGAGACAGACTCAGGGGCTTCCCCAGGTGGTGGTAGGTCTAGCTACACCACTGGCTCCAAATCCAAATGAAAAGTGACCAGGAGATGGACAAAGCACTGGGAGGAGTATGCTGGACAGGAACAGGAAATTGAAGTCCCTGGAGCACTTTCTTCTTTTTTAAAAAAAGTAAAATAAAAAAAGGCTTCTTACACTAAAACACAACTTGAATGGTCTGTTGGAGTAGAAAATTAACTTGAAAAAGTCTTTTTGAGTAGATTTTGCTGCTTCTCAAGTAGAAAATCTGCTCTAGGTGCAGCCGCGGTAACTCGCACAGCCAACTTCATGAAAAAAGTGCCCAAAGCCATGCTAGCTGCTGCCAAGTCTTGCACGTGATTGCTAGTAAGTGCCAAAACAAGCCTCATGCACGCCAATGGAAGTAAACTCTGCTACGCGGCGGAAGGTGGAATTTATCGGGATCTCGGCATTGCACGCGGAGCGAAGAGTTCCCGAATTCCACAAAATCCATGTGCAGAGTGAATTTCTCCACCCAGGACTACTTTTTTCTCAGGCGTTCTTTGTAGTTGCTTTAAAAAAGTAATGTGCAGTTATCTTGCAACAGTTTGCAGATGCATACAATATAAAAGGCAAATTAATATGATTGTCTGTGAATGATTGCCCTTGAAAAGGTATGAAGGAGTATTGAATCATGATAATTTGTAAACTCTGTGAATCAATATAAGGATGAAGACTAGAGCTGGTTAAAAACATAACATGGTAACATGACTCAATTTTGAGGTTGTTGTCTACGGAAAAATATATCACATCCAATACATTGTCTTAGTAAGTATGCATATACTATTCTTGACTCCATGCCTAATTATTCCATTACTATCTTGAAATATAACGGTTAGATCAATGTAGTGAATGCAATATTTTGGTCATGTAATATATTCCATTTGATAAAGTGAGGGAGCACCCAGAACATTTCTCTGCGTAGCAAGTAACTCTTCACTTCTCGTTGACTTGAGTAGGTTTAGTAGACTAACATTTAACATTTTCCCCAACATTAAAAATGTATGCTTCCACTAAGATAACAATCTTCTAACCAATCATTTCTGAACTGCACAGAGAGTGTGTGAAATGAGTACAATCACTCATGATGTCAAACCTATGCTTCTATCACAGCAAACAATGTCAAGGTAACCTTCATCTGTGAAGCCCTCTGAATCTAGAATCATCTTACACATACAGTAAGTATTGATGTTAAATGGACACCAATTAGCAGAAAATAAATTAAAGAGATACACACATATTGCTCTATCTCCATCAATATTTTGGGCAACTAGTGATAACGAGTAAATATTATCTCCTCAAATATATTGACAAAACAAGGCTGAAGGTAACATATTTAAAATAGGCGTGATTAATATGGACATGTGAAGTTTTGATTATGCAAGCAAAAGTGTGTGTAATTGTGGCTATGGTCCTTCACTTATTTCAGAGAGTTTGCAACTTTCACTCTGCCTATGCCTGGGTGTAGTTTTTCTCTTGCTGGCATTACTAGAAGTTGAATCAGGATGTGACTTTTTATCACAAGTTCCATAAAACTATGTCATGCCGGTAACTCAAAAGTGTTTTGTATGTGAATCCACACATTGGATAGCTTTTTCGGTGGCACAAAATTCACGAGGGAATGGTAAGTCAAATTAAATGTGCACAAAATGTCAAAAACTGGAGTATGTCGAAGTAGGGTACAGCGTAGCAAGCACTGAATATGTTTGTTAGTTTCTGTGAGTAATACACAGGTTCATGAGAAAAAGACTTCAGGTCTTAACATACCTCTATTCACAGGTACACTGTGAGAAATTTGCTTGTTGGTTGAGGGGGGTGAAGCCCTAATCAAGCAACAGCCACAATCCTTTTCAGGGTGAACCACAAAAGACACTAAATTAACATGTGCTTAACCCTCTAGTAGCTTGGCACAAAAGCAGTCATGCTTAAATGTGTAAAGTGTTTATGCAGCACACACACAGTAATAAAGTGAAAACACAACACAAGAAAAATTACACATGAATTTGGAAAAATAAAGGTAATTTTAATAATTTTTTTCACTCCAAAACAATACAAATTCAGTAAGTGGAAGTGGATTTATAAAATATTTAAATTTGAAAATGAAAAATAGCATCTATAAATCAAAGCGCAAATCAAAGACATCTAATCATGCGAGACCGAGGCAGAGCTAAAAGTTTTGGCTGACCACAATTTAGCGTGGGTTTAGATACACAAAGTCGATAGGGCCCGGTCTCTGCTTATCTTTGGACTTAGAAAGAAATTTCAAAGAAAAATGTCTGAGAAGGTAAAGTCTAGTGGGGCAAGGTGTCCAAAGAGAAAGCATTGGGAAGCGGTGGATGAGGCTGGTGTGAAGATTTGTACATTTGGACATAGTCTGTTTCAAGAAAGTCAAAAATCTCCAGCAGGACGATGCTACAGGCTGGAGCCGATGAGGGGTCAAAGATGTCGGATACTCCTTCTGTGACAAGCCTCTGAACAGGATTTGCTGCTACTGGAAAGAATGAAGAGAGAGCTGCCTCCAAGTCAGGCCAACTGGTGATGTCCCTTGGGCGAACTTGATAGCCGGTAGGACCCGGACCCCTCTTTGTACACTGAGCATTTTTTGGCAAAAATATCTCAAAGTCCTACGTTTAGGATTTGGGCACATTTAAAGCCACTTTCAAGGGTCAAGAACTGGAGGGGACCACTTGGAGGGTCGTGACCAGCACAGGCTGGGTCAAGGGGTGGGTTCAAAATGGTTGAAGCCTTTTTTGTCCCCGTCCAATCTTTTAACCCCTTCGATGCGTGTGACAAGGTCAGCTCGTCATGGGCGTTACCTGCGCTGCGCGTGTGACAAGCTGACCTTGTCACGTAACGCTGGATTTTCGAAATCGCAGCGCTCAGCGGGAAAACCGCTAGCGCGCATGCGGTTAAATAAAATGCACCCATCCCTATGGTCTAGTTAGAGCCTACCGTAGGGATGAGATATGTAATTAGAAGGGACGTTTTTGGCCTAGCAAGGGATTTATTTTGCAAAGTCAAATTGGCAGTTTAAAACTGCAATTGCAGGCCTGGGGCATGTTTTAAGGGACAACTTGAGGGGTGGCACTAGTAGCATTTCATTTACTAGCCCTGGGTCTATGGCATAACCCTCTATTGGTGACTTATAAGTAAATTAAATATGCCAATCAGGTTTAAGCATATTTTATAATTTTAGGGAGTGAGCACAAGCACTTCATCACTGGTTAGCAGTGGTAAAGTACAGATAGTATTAAGGCCAACAAAAACGAATGTAGTCACTAGGGCTGACATTTCTAACAAACATAAATGAAAAATAATGTATTTCAAGCTTGGAGGGACAGGTTACCCTCGCCCCTCTCCACCTGTGATGCAGACATTTAAGTATTCCCCCCTCCCAACACACTCCCACCTTACTGCTCAAATCTGTGGTGGTGCCGAGATGGGAATGAAAAGGTCTCCTCTGATGAAGGCAAAGCTCGCAAATCGATTTTGCACCTTTTTGATGCATTCAAGTACATTGCGACCCAAAATGTAAACAACAGTTTACTAAAGAATGTTTAAATATAGTATATCAAACAGCAATATTTGGTCTAAGGCCTGATTTGTTTTCAACTTTATTATCAGACATATTTTTGCAAAGAAAAAAGCACCCCACACCTGTTTTTTTCTGCTCCCTTTAATGTGTTTCTGCTGCCCTTCTTTCTGGACGAGGCACACTCACCATTGTCCATATGTACCCAGTTGGGTCTTAGGGGACAACTGATGCTAAAACCTAAAGGCTCCATCATCAGGAGTTGGAAGTGACGTGAGTAATCAGTAGATCAAAGGGCGTACCACGATTGGGCCACTAGCATTGCAACGCTACTGCTCGTGCGCCTATCAGCGAGTGGGCAAGAGTTTAAATAAAATTCTAATAAGAAGAAGATGGCAAATGACATGGCATTTGGCGCCCAGATCAAAGAAGAGGGTCTGAAGTCAATAGACGAACTATTTCAGAAAAATATTTAAAAACTCTAGCCAGACAACTGGAGAAGCTCTTTCGATTTAGTAACATTTATAGATGTTTTGAGGCAAGGATTGGAGAGTAGCCAGGCCATAAGCAACCTTTGCAAAAGTCTTATTGATGGGTCATAATCATCTCTTTCATCCTAATTTCGTTTCTTTTGTCATTTTAATCTTCAAGATCTATGAAAACACTTTCTGTGTAGCCGGCAGCGTTTCAAATGCTGCTTTCCAGAGAAAACACATCTCCGGTGAATCAAAGGAGCCCTTTTTAATATAATTCCCAGGACGTTATACTCTTCAACAAACCTCCAGAGGAAAAACAAGAAAGGCGGGAAGCTCCTGAGAACCACAGCAGGCTGCCTCCCCTTGTCCAAAGGGCTTAACCGTGCTGAGGCTGCGCCAAACTGGAGGTCCTCAGATCTCCCTTCAAGCTGTTCGGCGTGTTTATGTCTTGAGGATGACAATGTTATCACTGTGCCCCCTGTGAAATGGGAGGGGGTGCAAACAAGTCCAATCTCATCCTTTGACCAACATAGGCTGTGTAAATGTCCATGTGTGTTTCTGTGCCTCAGCACCAGGATCCTCTCACGGTGATAGTGCGGTCTACAGATCTGCATAACATGCCATAACATACCATAGCATAACATGGCATAACACAACATAACATAACTTCACCAACCATGGTTTGTTTTATCAAATATATCTGTCATTGTTGCGTCATGAGCAAGACACAATAAAATATAAAACAGCACCACGTAACACATAACATTCTGTAACATAATTTAGCATAGCATATCATAGGATTACATAAAATAAACATAAAAACATGCATAGACTAGGTAGTTTAACACTTAACTTTATATGTATTTATTTTCATTTTAATAGTGCTGATCTGTCATTGGTTGTTTGTCAGAATACTGAGGTCTAAAATATCGGACTGCACGGAGGGTAGGTCGGTCACTACTTGCGTAACCGACAGATGAGTCGGATGCAACGCCATTGAGCGTCCCGGTATGCCACAGCATTTGGCTTCTTTTCTACGCATTTTTGGTCCCTACTCAGAGGAACCGCATTGTGGTTGGTGTATTTGTTGAGGGTATGGTTATTTATGTCTATACACAGATATGAACTGCCCCTCAGTGAGTAGTCAGAAGGGTTTTCACTTTTCAGGTCCTGAAGAAATGGCACAATCTCTAAGGCACTGAAGGACATGAAACCTGTTGACTGACATTCTTACTTAAATGCTTGATGAGATTACACGTATTGTAGGTTTTTAATCTCGACATGGAACCCACTAATTAAAGTGGGTTCAGCTGGTTCCCATAGTTATTTTTAATTCACATCTTCCCCACACTCTACTCACCTTTGTATATACACTTCACATTCCACACACACCCGCTTCATCATCGGCCAAGCTCACAGGTAAAAGATCTTCGGCAATTAGCCCCCCTGAGGGGCTCATGGGGCATTGCAGCGCCGACCCAACGAGGAGATGCCCTATGATGAAGCATGACATCACTCAGGGTGTGTGAGGGCCCTTGCTTCGTATAGGAGCACTCCCCCTGTTTAGGACCTTACCTTTCTCCCCATTTTCTAGGAACAGTACACTTCTTGATTTCACTTTACAGATCTTGGGACTTGTGTGCTGGACCTTTTGCCCTCAGTCCCTCCTTGTTGATATGTCAAAAATATCAAACTACAAAAATATTGACTCCTGAATATCTACTAACATTATTATTCAAGGTAAGTGTACATAAGTATCCAGAGTATTGACTCTCACTATAACACTATTGTAAGTACTTATAGGCAGATTAAGACTTTCCAATATTTAAACCACTTGAAGATATATAGGGGCATATCTACGATGAAATGGCGCAGCGACGCAAGCAATTTTGCTGTGCCAAATTGCGTTATTTAAAAACACAAGGATGCACCGTATTTACAGGAATATGAGGCACTCTTAAGGGTGCCTGCGTTGCAGGGATGATTATCTTTGTGCAAGAAGAAACACCTTCCTGCAAAAAACAATAATTAATGGCATTATTCTGCAGCACAGAGAGAAAGAACAAAAACCAGGGAGAAATAAATGTATTTCTCGCGTTGCGCCACTTTAATGCCTCACCTTGAAAGGTGTTAGTTTTTGGCGCTGCCCCAGATTTACCAATCCTTGTAAATCTGGGCAGTGTCAAAAACCCATGGGTGTTGCGTGGGAACACCCACAGCAACACCCATGACACACACCTTCAATCCAGAATACTGCATGAAGGAGAGCCATATTTACAAGCCTGTGTAAAGCCACCCAAAGTGGATTTGCGTGGCCTTGTAAATATGGGTCAGTACACAGCGCCACCAGTGCATTTAAAAAGTGACGCTCCTGTGGCATTAGGGGCTTGTAAATATAGAGATGATATTCGTGTAGATCATCCTGTCATTAGCATAGCCTTTCAGTTCTAGTAGAGCATGGTACATTCCATCTGGGATTTGAAGTATTTTGTCACAGACCAGAGTGTGGTTTTGTTTAAGAGCTCTAACATCTGGAGTCTGTTCATGGTTCTGTTTTTCTCTACTTTACTTGTGTTTTAATAATTGATCGGTTGATGAGTTATGAGATGGGTTATAATAAATGATGGTTTATGGCTGGATGTTTTGCAAAATCATGAAGGGTGCCTGAATTATGTGACTTATTTATTGTCTACCATGTTGTTATCTCAGGTTATTAACTGTAGGTAGTGTGCAGCATTTGGGAGCCGTAATACGTGTACTGTCCTCTCTGGATTGTGTTGTACTGGTGTTAGGAGTTCTGTTCAATGTGTTTTGTTTTTGATGGCATGAAGTCACAGGTTGTGTGTATGCTGCTGGAAGCATAATGATACCAAACTATATCTCATAGCCGATTTGCTGGATGTGTGTGAGGTGTTCTACATATTGTATTGTATCAGATATTTATGTGTGTTATTTTTTAGTGATTGTTTCTGTTATGACACCAACATATTTAGCTCATTTGTGCAGTGTATTTGTACATAGCCATCTATCATCCAATTGCCCCACTTCCTCTCTTTGTCGAAATTGCAGATGTTGTTAATAATTCACCTACTTCCTTGAAGATTACCAACTCCTCCAATAGGTTCAACTAAAGTTCAATAAAGTTTTAAATATGGAAACTGTGCAAAAGCTACCAATGATACACCATTCATCCTTGAAGACGGAGGCATCGCAGCTTTGACATTGTTTGATCTATTGGCCGCGTTCAATACTGTTTCTTACAGATCACTGTTAGAGCATTTAGGTGAAGTGGACATGACGTGCATGGTCTATAACTGGTGTTCCTCATTCTTAAAAATCGTATGCAAACAGTAGGCCTGGGCAATTACAGGTACTCTGCAAAACCAATGCTTACAGGGGCACCTCAGGGATCATTGCTAAGTCCAACACTATTTAATCTTTATGTAGCACCTCTAGCAAGATGAATTGATTGTGGTGGCCAAAAATTGTAATGTACGCCATTAACACCCAATTCATCTTGATGCTTGTTGGAGACTCAAACAGCAACTCACAACAGTTCTTCTCTCTTGAAGACGTTGTTTCCCTTGAACTGAGATAAAACAGAGGTGGTAAATTTTGGTAGCCCCGCCCTTTGGGCTAACAGTTGGGGGCCAGCGGAGTTGGGGCAATCCCCATCCCTGTACAACAGGCTAGAAATTTAGGAATATTCTTCGACTCCAAATTTATATTCTAAGAACTCATAACAACTTCCACAGCCACTTGTATGCTGCTTCTTAATGTGATTGGGAAGATTCTTCCCTCCCTCCTCTCGGTGGCTAGGATAACTATAGTCTGTGCTTTGGTAAGCTCCAGACTGGATTACTGCAATCCCCTACTGGTGTGCTTCTCTTGATGTCTAACACATAGAGCATGGGCTCTACAAACATGACAGCCTGGCTGGTCCTGGGACTAAAGCATATATCATCCATTTTGTCAGCTTCATGGGGTGCCTGTCACCAAAAGGAACCTTTTGAAGGCACTATGCCTCTGCCACAAGACAATATACCAGAACAAGTATATGCCCTCCTTCGTCAGCTAACACCCCACCTGTACCCTACTTTCTGAATCTCTTGGTAATCCCCAGATGTAAAAAACTCAGGATATGAGGTCGATTTTTATTTTTCATAATATCCAAGGCATAGAATGCCAAACCCACATCTCTACAGACTCAACCCAACTATGTAAAGTTTCAAAAACAGCTAAAGACTAACTTAATTAACTGCACTACTTAACCTCTTCTTCTCTAGTCTATGTCTTTCTTTATTCTAACTGAAGGGTTGGCATTGGAGCCCAATGAATGCATTCATTATCCATATGTTTATTATGCATCCGCATGTTTTACATTAATATGTTGCTTTTTTATGCCCTAGATCTTCCAGAGACCCTAGTCATGCAAAACAAAAATTGTAGCAAATATGGTCCAAGAACAGTTATTTAAGGACCCTGGTCACCATCATATGTAATCCTTTGAAACAGATGGAACTTTTGTGTGTTCTCTTTAATCATGGTGTCAATATTTAGCTGGAAAATGTGTTTGCTCCTGATAGAAAAAGAAGCTAATCAGTATGCTTTTTGCCTATTCAGTTCTTGAACAACCATACTTCGTTTCTATTGTTAATCGCACATACAGCTGATCAAACACCTATAAGTACATTGACCCCAATAAAATAAGGCAGGTGCAACACGCTGATCCATGTTTGCAAAGCAGGAGAACCTTAGGGTCCTTTCTGAACACTGATAGATTTGGTCAGTGTGGACATACCAAGGCAGCATGTTTCAAAGTCTGCAACATTGTATCACAAAACTCTGGTCTTTGCAGCTTTTGCATCTGATTTACAGAACCTTGTGCCAGGCACCATGAGGAATCCATGTAAAATACAACTAGAATAGACCTACTTTGTGTAATAATGTAATTGTCAGAAAATGAGCTTTCAGTAGAATTTGCTTCCTTGATGGCAGCACGCATAGTGCTTTCAGCAGTGTAGATACAGCATCTATTCTTTCGAACAGAAATAAGATGACCAGTCGTAGTCTACTCAATCCTACAATTTTCAGTAACAAGTTTGTAATATGTTTGAGTCATAAATGGAAGAATTCACTTGAGCTAATGTTTCTCATATCCAAGTCCATGAGTTCATCCTCAGATCCAAGTTCACAACATGCCTAGATTTCTGAACTTGTAAGTAAAGGCCCGGGCTGTCCAAGTTTTAGTGGGCGATCTGGACAAGTGATGGTGAAAGGAGTGCCTCAGAACATTACTTGATTGTATTAAGCTTTAGTCCAGTTCAGCTCATCCAATATGCGATTAGTTGAAGGCTTCCTAATATACACCTCACTGTCATGGGCACCACACATCATTTGAGATATTGTTAGTGAAATGATCAATGATGTTGTTTAACATGTCATTAATGATGTGATATGCAGAGGTTATAGTTACTTCACAAACTTATAACTGCTAAGTTTCAGTGGTTTTTGGGGTTTTATAGGTGAGGTATATTTTTGTGTTCAGCAGGGGGTTAGCCGTAGTGGCTTGCACTGAACCCCCAAATAAATGGCTTATGACAGTGGGCAGCAGATGGGGGATTTCTACTTTTAGAACTAGACTCTTTTCTGGAAGCTGGATTTGCTCAGTGGAGCAAGGCTACAGGCTCTAGCCAGAGAGGGTTAGATGTCATTGAGCCAGCTGAATTGAATTTCTTGCTGTGAAGACGAATGTAGCAGGAGCTATGATAAAGTCAGGCCCACCAGAGATACATCCTGGTGGATTGGCTTGACAAGTTTTTCCCAGTCTCCTATTAGCTCTCCAGGCAAAAAGTCTTGAAAATGTTTCTAAGTCCCAGGTTTTAGGTGTGCACAGGAGGAGTGCATTCTGACACCAGCCAAGGGTTCCAGGACCTCAGGACTGGCATTTGGGGGTCATGACTCACCCTAACATGAGCTACCAGCAGGGGCCAGTTAAAACTGGTCAGCCAAGCTCTTTCTGGAAAGTGGGCTTCTTGTAGCTTCCGTGTCCCTGTAGCTTAGCAGATGGTCAGCCTGCATACCCATGAAGTCTGTTTCCTGGTCCTGGGTACAAGTATGAACAGACCCTAAAGTTCCCCTCAGAGGTCTCAACAGCGGGTACAGTCCTTCTTCTGTGTTCCACAATTGTAGCAGTGTTCTGAAATAGGTACCCAATTGTGCAACATTCATGCCTGGCACTAGCTCAGTGATAATGAAATTGTGGTCCTCCTGACCTTACATGCATCTCCCTGTTAAGCAGAAGTACTGGGCAGCTGTTTTCTCAACTGAGAAAGATGTTAAAAACCAACTTGCAAGCATTTATTTACAGATTAACTGAAGTTGAAGAAAGGAAGTAACTAATATGTCCTGCACCACTAAACTTATAAAAATATGATAAAGTCCCTTTAAAATTCAAAAGTTTAATTCCATTGACAAGCAGAAGCTTTTCACCTTAGTACATCTGATTATATCAGTGCATTAAGAAGTATTTTTTTAAAGTGACAGTGAGCAAACATTAATTTGGAAATATTAATGCTTCCACCCACCCTGGCAGCAATGCGAATAGTGACTAAGAGGCAAGTCATTTGTTACGTGCACCCTCCGAGTGGCCTGGGTTGTTATTATAGATGGACAACAATATAGTTTATTAAATAGAACACAAGAGATGATTTTGTACAGCGCATATCTTGATATGTGATACTGAAGAAAAAAGAGGCAAAGTGAAATAAAACAATTGCTTAGGATCATACACTTTGGTAAAGTGGGAAAGCCGGGATTTATCCCAGGTTTTTTAATTTCACAATGTGCACTTCAGCTATTAGATGTACATGCTTCCCTTCCACTATGCCCACCTTGTACCACCAGCCCCCATTCCCAACTTACTGCCTCCCTGCTGGCATCAATGCAACCCTCGCTCACACCTCAGGCCAAATATTTTGGCACACTGGAAAATGCTTGTGAGTACCCATACACTAGCTTGTAGGTGAGCATGGCTTTGACCGCTCCCCGTTGAATAGGGAAAAAGTTTCCAGTGGAAACCCTACCACATTTGCAGCAGTTCCTGAGTGCCCTACTGCAAAACTTCTCATAGTGCCCTTCTGTACCTAAATCCAACCTGGCAGAAAATGTCCTCCCTTGCGTAGAGCTCCAGTTCCCACCCTACAGGTATGATCAGAGTATTGAGCAAGCACTCCTCTGTGGTCAGCTCCTCTCCCATTGGGACTGGTGCCTGGTTGGCTAAAAGGGCAATAGAGGGAGCCATACCTACTATGAGATGCATTTGCCTGTGACAGGGCTGGTCCCTTTGGAGGTAACTAAGGGCCAGATGTAGGTAAATACCATTTACTGATTCTAAAATACCGAATTTTACTGATTAGGTATTATAGAATCGGCAAATGGTATGTAGGGATCACTGAAAGAATATCGATGACACAAATATAGACTTACCAAAATATAGAGGAAAAAGTTATAGATTGCAAAAATATCGAATCCCTATCTCCAAACAGGTAAGTACAAAAATATCGACTCAAAAATATTGTAAAAAATATAGTTAGTCAAAATATCGAATTTTTTATAATGTTTTAAAAGTGATTGAAAATTAATGAAATAATATATATAATTAACTTAAACATACTTAAAACACTTAAGTAACCTTAAAATTAATAAATAATTAATGTAAGTTAAAAAAAAATACAATTACATTTTTTAATACGTATATTGATATATGAACATAATATTAATAAGAAATATACAATATTTTTACCATAGGATAGCGGGAGGATTACATTTACTATTACCACTCCAGTGAGTGCAACATTAGAGAAAACGTTGGATAGCGTAGCAGTAAAAATTACTGTTCCCACTCCAGTGAGTGCAACAGTAGGGAAAGCGTTGGATAGCGTAGGGGTAAAAATAACTATTCCCACTCCAGTGAGTGCAACAGTAGGGAAAGCGTTGGATAGCGGGAGGGTAAAAATTACTATTCCCACTCCAGTGAGTGCAACAGTAGGGAAAGCGTTGGATAGCGTAGGGGTAAACATTACTATTCCCACTCCAGTGAGTGCAACAGTAGGGAAAGCGTTGGATAGCAGGAGGGTAAAAATTACTATTCCCACTCCAGAGACTGCAACAGTAGGAAAAGAGTTGGATAGCGTAGAGGTAAAAATTACTATTCCCACTCCAGTGAGTGCAACAGTAGGGAAAGCGTTGGATAGTTTAAGGGTAATAATTACTATTCCCATTCCAGAGAGTGCAACAGTAGGGAAAGCGTTGCATAGCGTAAGGGTAAAAATTAACAATTACTATTCCCATTCCAGAGAGTGCAACAGTAGGGAAAGCGTTGGATAGCGTAGGCATAACATTTACTATTCCCACTCCAGTGAGTGCAACAGTAGAGAAAGCGTTGGATAGCAGGAGGGTAAAAATTACTATTCCCACTCCAGAGAGTGCAACAGTAGGGAAAGCGTTGGATAGCGTAGGGGTAAAAATTACTATTCCCACTCCAGTGAATGCAACAGTAGGGAAAGCATTGGATAGCGTAGAGGTAACAATTACTATTCCCACTCCTGTGAGTGCAACAGTAGGGAAGGCGTTGGATAGCGTAGGGGTAAAAATTACTATTCCCACTCCAGTGAGCACATCAGTAGGGAAAGCGTTGGATAGCAGGAGGGTAATAATTACTATTCCTACTCCAGAGAGTGCAACAGTAGGGAAAGCGTTGGATAGCGTGGGAGTATAAATTACTATTCCTACTCCAGAGAGTGCAACAGTAGGGAAAGTGTTGGATAGCGTAGGAGTAAAAATTACTATTCCCACTCCAGTGAGTGCAACAGTAGGGAAAGCGTTGGATAGCGTAGGGTTAAAAATTACTATTCCCACTCCAGTGAGTGCAACAGTAGGGAAAGCGTTGGATAGCGGGAGGGTAAAAATTACTATTCCCACTCCAGAGAGTGCAACAGTAGAGAAAGCGTTGGATAGAGTAGAGGTAAAAAGTACTATTCCCACTCCAGTGAGTGCAACAGTAGGGAAAACGTTGGATAGCGTAGGCGTGAAAATTACTATTCCCACTCCAGAGAGTGCAAAAGTAGGGAAAGCATTGGATAGCGGGAAGGGAAAAATTACTATTCCTACTCCAGAGAGTGCAACAGTAGGGAAAGCGTTGGTTAGCGTAGTGGTAAAAATTACTATTCCGACTCCAGTGAGTGCAACAGAATGGAAAGCGTTGGAAAGCGTAGGGGTAAAAATTACTATTCCCACTCCAGAGAGTGCAACAGTAGGGAAAGCATTGGATAGCGGGAGGGTAAAAAATACTATTCCCACTGCAGGGAGTGCAACAGTAGGTAAGGCGTTGGATAGCGTAGAGGTAAAAATTACTATTCCCACTCCAGTGAGTGCAACAGTAGGGAAAGCGTTGGATAGCGGGAGGGTAAAAATTACTATTCCCACTCCAGTGAGTGCAACAATAGGGAAAAGGTTGGATAGCGGGAGGGTAAAAATTACTATTCCCACTCCAGAGAGTGCAACAGTAGGGAAAGCGTTGGATAGCGTAGGGGTAAAAATTACTATTCCCACTCCAGTGTGTGCAACAGTAGGGAAAGCTTTGGATAGCCTTGGGGTAAAAAATTTCTATTCCCACTCCAGAGAGTGCAACAGTAGGGAATGTAAATACTTCATATATGAATAAAAATAAATTAATACCAATTACAAACTAATTAAAAGTAATTAACAATTTAATATAGTATAATAATTATTCAATTAAAAATAAAAATAAAAATTAATTATTAAAAAAATATAACCTATTAATACAAATTATTTTCCAATTAACAAATAATGAATTAACAATTAAAAAAATAACTAAAAAAAACAATAAATAAATTAAAACATTTAATTAATTACAATTAAATTACTTCCCACCCTATTCCCCTATAAAGCCACAACACGCAACAGAAAATAAATT
The DNA here is from genome assembly GCF_964263255.1 of Lissotriton vulgaris. Lineage (NCBI taxonomy): Eukaryota > Metazoa > Chordata > Amphibia > Caudata > Salamandridae > Lissotriton > Lissotriton vulgaris. The sequence continues at coordinate 999,045,058 of NC_141696.1, read as the reverse complement.
AATAAAATAAACATAATCATCAATTATTCAATGAATAAAAATTAATTACCAATTATATTTTAATTAATTACCAATTAAAAATGTAATTAACAAATAGTTACTAATAAATAAATTAACATATTTAATTAATTATAATTAAATTACTTTCCACCCTATTCCCCTATAACCCGCTACAGAATTATATTATGCAAAAATTAAATACCATAAACCTGTTAGGTTCGTGATCAGTTGGACGACCAACCACCATCGCAGTAGGAATCCGACCACCTGACAAGAATTCTGAAGTGCAACCCGCCGAATTACAATGGCACCACCAGCATGGCAGTCGAAAAAGTGCTCAACAACACCGCAGCTTGTGCTGCAGCCCTGAAACAGGCTGCAGCACAAGCTGCAGTGTTATTGAGCACATTGCGCACATTCATGCACCATGGTGCATGACTGTGCATGGGGCACTATATGGGCCCCCAGGGTCACATTCCAGTGGCCCACAGGGGCCTTGCTTGGAGCCCCCAAAGTCCCTTTCAGACAGCCTTTCCATGGCAGTGGGAATGCCATGAAAAGGCTCTCAGAAAGGGACATCGTAATCCCTATGTCAGTGACTGCACAGGCACCACCTCTAGTCTAGGGATTACTGCCCAATCGCTGCCCCCACAGGATCGTAGATCCTGTCAGAGCCGGAGCTCCCTCCCTCGATGGCCAAGGGTCTGACAGCCTGCATCGTAATGCAGAGGTTGGTAGGAAGGGCTGTTAGTTGTTGGGACCACCACCGATGGCCTGTCGGTGGCGGTCCAGTTGGCATCACAATGATGCCCATAGAGCTGGCCATATTAGAGAAGAAGAGATCAAGAATGGGCGGTATTGATCCCCAAATATCTCAAGGGGGGGTGACAGTCTGGAGAGTTTGAAGGTAACAAGGAAAAAATCTAAGCTGTTTACAAAGGGATTTGGAGGGCCTCTCTTATTTATTTATTTTTTTTAATTTTTATTAGGACATCAGAAAAATAAAATATTACACAAGGTGACATAACATAAACAGAAACATACCTGATGTCCAAATTTCTAATTTTATCCCGCCCCACCCCCCACCCCGGTGGATCCCCACAGAAAAAAAAAGAATAAACAGCAAACATAGGGGTTATTCACACCACAATGACCAATTTATCCTTATTTAACCATTTGGTTAATAATTCCCAAATCTTTTTGCCCTTTACCCTTGCCCTGATTCCCCTTCTCCTAAACCCAGAAATCTCCCAGCTGTAAATAAACAGTAGTTTGCCAAACCACACATGTATAGAAGGAGGATTCCAATCTAGCCAAACACTGGCAAGACAAATCCGAAATACTGCCAATTTCCTATCAGATTCCTCCATTTGCTGATTACTAATCCCTAAAACTATGACCTGGGGGGTCAGTGCAACAAGATTTCCCAATATAGATTTGAGACGTTGTTCGATTTTAACCAGCAGTTGAAAAAGACTAGGGCAGGTGGCAAACATATGTGTGCTGTCTGCTGCAAGCAACCCACTGGAAGTATCCCCGAAGTCCCTCCCCATCTGTGAATAGGAGCCGGAGTTATATATAAGTTACACCATGTCTTATAGCATTGTACCTGTAGACTTGCTGAAATACATGCCGTTTGACTAAACAAGAGGGAATCTTCACATTCTCCCTGCCCAGCTTGTAACATTGTTTGCCATCTGTCAAAATGTTTTGATAGATCATCGCCCATCCTTTAGTTTATAAGTTTATATAAAGTAGACGTTGTAGATTGGTTTCCCAGGATCAGATCTAATAGAGGCATTCTACTCCCCGAAGTTTTTGATGACACAATCCCTTATCTGGAGATATTTAAAAAAATGTTTATTCTCGATCCCACATTTCTCTTTAATTGCCTCAAACGTAGATATTTCAGTATTAGATTTAAGATCCCCTATAAACAGAATTCTTTTTTCATTCCAGTATTTAAAATATTTATCTTGAAATATTTCCAGAAGTAATTTGTTATTTACTAGAGGGGAATATTTGTGTTTCCGCCCAATCCCGAACTTTTTCCTGACGGCTGTCCAGACCCTAAAAGCACCAAGCAGAACCTTAATTTTGACCCTCTTGAAATAGGCATAATCTATATGACGCATAAGGAGTCCTCTAGCTTGTACTCCATAGTTTAAATGATAAATTGATATTTACCCACATCCCAAATTCCCTCCTTTCAGCAGCTCAACCATCAGTTTCAGAGCTATTGCCCAATAGTAAATTTGAAAATTAGGCACAGACCACCTTCTCCTGTCTCTGGTTAAGGTCATGTATTTCAGAGCCCTTCATGGGTGCTGCCCATCATTATCTTTTGGAGCCAAGTTTTATTTATCTCTAGAGGAATCGCTCTAAACTAATATAACATTTTAGGCAAGAATATCATTTTAATGACATTACTCCTCCCATTTAATGTCAAATGAAAACTATTCATTCTCTGAGAGTCTGATTTGATTTTCTGTAACAGTGGTTTCAGATTAATATCAAAAATATACTTATCTCTATGCCTAAATATTTGGCACTCAGTGCTATCCGCTGGTCCACTAATATAATTTTGTCATTAATAAAAATTTGAGTTTTGTGTTCATTCAAGTGATATCCAGATATATTCCCAAATTGCAATGTTAAATTGTTTATTTCTTCGAGAGCAGAGCGGGGAGCAGATGTTATAATGACTAAGTCGTCAGCATATGCCAACATTTTGACAACCCCACCTCTAGCATTAACTGGTTGAATTCTTTGATCTTCCAGAATTTTCCTAATTAAAGGATCAATATAGATAGCAAATATTAAAGGGGAGCACAGACATCCTTGTCTCGTGCCATGTGCTATATTAATTATCCCCGACTGAGCTCCCATCAATACAATCCTAGCGGTTGGGTCTTTGTACATGCTTTGAATAGCTCTTATAAATCCCTCCCCTATACCATTATTTTTCATGACGGACCATAGAAAAGGCCAGGAGACCCTATTGAATGCCTTTTCTGCATCCAGCAGTATTAAGGCAACAAAAAAGGGAAATTGGTTCCTTTCTGTGGTTCCTAAATCAAAGCACAAAATACTTAATAAAGTAAGACACCAAAAACTTTTCTGACCTCAATGATATATATCCTAACATGTCCCACAATTATTTCAAAAACATAATTTTCTTTAAAATGTTTTTTTCCGAAAATAGAAAGTCAAGCCTGTGTTTCTGATTTGTCTATGAATTTAATAACGATTAACATAACCAAACATGAATATATCTGTGGTTAAATGAGAATGTAAAAGGACGCCTTGTGGTGACAACCCAGAGCATTTTTCTTTAATCCATTTTTTCTTTAATCCATTTTTCCTTAATCCATTTTTCTTTAATCCATCTTTCTTTAATCCATTAGTCTTTACTCAACATATTGGCCACAACAAATTGTAGTTCTTTACATTACAAGGTCTACATGCTCCGAGTTTCATACATAAGTAAGCCTTAGGTATAATTACTTGTATCTGATGTGGACTACACATTTTGTATTATAATGTAAAAAATAACCAACAATAATATTATCCATCTTTGGGTGTATTCTATTGTACCATTATAAAATGAATTTGAAGCCTGGTGCCACACCAGAGTAAACATAAGCCCTACATAATACATAATTACGAAGAGACGCCCAAAAACTACCAAAATGGCGGTCCAATTCATCGGTTTTAGAATTATAACATGCCCCGACACAAATCCGCACAAGTCCGGGCTGGGACGCTACATAAAATATCTTTATGTGTTGTAAACTCCCGATAAGTCAATGTTGAGCAAACCTTCTAAAAGTTAGCGTTTCACATAAATGAAATTCAATTCCGCTTTGGAATTGGTCCTTCTTCGTGATTAGTCCATCCTCATTTGTAGGCACTATTACGCACGAGTAAAAACTACTAAAATGGCGGACACATTGTGCTCATCCAAATGACCGGCACAGGTGTAGTAAGTCAATTAATTAAATAATACCGCCGAATCAGATAAAAAGACCCGTCTCGTCCAGCTCACTAACTGACGCTGGAGACCGGGTTACCAGGGAGGCGGCGTGTAGCTCCGACTACGGAGGTAAGAGACAGGGGACGACCGGGCGCTTTGCTTTCTCAGACGGTAGTCCTAAATGAGAGGTTAAGATCCACTCGGCAGAGCCCCCTTTGGGTTTAGTGTATTCCGAGTCTTGATAACTATGTACCCTAGCGTAACTGTGCGAACCCGGCCCATCAACTAAACCTTAAGTTGATTCGGAACATAATAACATGCTTTGTTCCAAGGAAAACAAGCCTGAATTTTACTATGCAGTTTAACGCATTTAGAACATGCTTTACTCCAAACAAAACTTGCGTAATTTTTCGATGCAACTTAGCGCATCGTGATTAATTAATAGTTTTACCCATACAAAATGAAAGACAGTAAAGTGTAATACCTGTACTCCACACTTATTGTTTATTTAGATAAAAGGAACCTGCTTCAAATACAAAAAAGAAGCACTCCGTTCCCATCAGGCTAAAACAAGGGCGAGAAATGGAAGGACGCCTTATCTGATGAATACCCTGAGTCTTCTAAATCGACATAAAGAAGGAAACCCAACGCTCCTACTATTAAGTACAGAGTAAGCATGTATTCATCTAGTTTTATAAGGGGCTTGCTGGTAGTTTCGTGTCTTAAATTAACACACTAATTGTACACCAAAATATCATTGTGTGTACACAGGTCACTCAAAGGAACGAAACAGAATCATAACAGTGGATAAGATTTATCTATCCCCAGGATTTATGCTGTTACCGCAAATTGAATACTGCGAATTGTGTAAGAATTCTCCCATTTGCATTTTAGACACCATTAAACAAAAAAACTTTCTGTAAATGAAAACCCTCTATGAATGTACACTAATTGATTGTTCCATATACTTTCTAGATTTAAGAATTTTACTGTAGTCCTGAGGAAGGTGTACCATCTATCTCAAACACCGAAACGCGTCGACAATTTGGCTACTTTTAATTATTGTTTACATGTAAATGTGTTGAACTTTAATGTAATGTGATTGTGTTTTTATATGCAAAACTGTTACCTATACCATGCTGCTTTCTTAAGTTTTTAATAAATATGATTTTAAAGAAAATTATGTTTTTGAAATAATTGTGGGACATGTTAGGATATATATCATTGAGGTCAGAAAAGTTTTTGGTGTCTTACTTTATTAAGTATTTCGTGCTTTGATTTAGGAACCACAGAAAGGAACCAATTTCCCTTTTTTGTTGCTTTATTTCCCAGTCCTTTCTGGGTTTGTGTGGGAAAACTCTCTCTTTTGTCCAATCCAGCAGTATTAAGGCCATAGGGTCTCCTATAACCTTGGTATAATCAAATAGGGCTATAGTCCGACAAATATGGTCAATAGTTTACCGTCTGGGAACAAAACCATACTGCGGGGGAGATACAATTTTTTAATAACTGACGCTAATCTTTTTGCGAAGATCTTAGAATACATTTTTATGTCGCTAGTAATGGGCCTATATGCCCCTGGGTCAGTTGCCACTTTACCTTTTTTTTTAAATATTACTATCTTTGCTGTGTTCCACGACTCTGGAGGTGTATCTCCACTCTGGACTAAGCGAAACATTTCAAACAATATTAGCATCAATTGGGTCCGAAAGATCTGAACCGCTTTACCAGGTGGAAGTGAATTGATGGCCGTTTGTATTTCTTCCAGCCTAATTGGAGCATCCAACATATTCTGATCTAACGAGGTCAGTTGATCAAGTTTAACCTCGTTGAGATACCTCTTAATTTCAGCTTGGGTCCCACAATTATCATTTATATCTTCCGGATATAACTTCTGATAACATTTTTGGAATGTTACCAAACCAACATCAGGATCTAAAATTCCTATACTGCGTGTTTGTGCCTCCTTTTCTCTAGCCCGGACAGCCAACATATGACTCACCCTTTCATTACTCTCATATAGTTTAGACCGCCAGGCTAGATATCTACCAGCGGATTTGGCAAGTGAAATTTCGGTTATGGCAGACTTTGCATTTGTAATCTTTGTGTGTGCTACATCGGCCTCCCGGCCCTATGATAACACCTTAACAAGATTAGTCTCAGCTTTTCCCAGCACTTCATACAGCTCATTGATCTTCTTCTTCTCTTTCTTTTGGGTCTCCCAGCCCAACTTTGTTGTCTCTCCCCTGATACCACTTTGAGAGTATCCCAAACATTTTGAATACTCGTACTTTCTAATTTTTCCTCTAAAAACCTATGAATCCATTTTCCCATATAATGAGTGTAAGAATTGTTGTTTAACAAGGCCCTATTAAAAGTCCAACTGGTTGTTTGAATTTTGCCTTTAATATTAACTTTAAGTACCAGGGGATTATGGTCGGACATGACTCTTGGACATTTGGTAATCTTGCTACCCTGAACCATACATTGAGAAATAAAAAAAGAATCCAGTCTTGCATGATTTCTGTGATGGGCAGAAAAATAGGTGAACCCGGGATCGTTTCCCTCATTTTGTGCTCATATATCTACTAGTCCGTGCAACTCCTTTAATTGGGATAAAGATTTATAAACTTTCGGTTTTCGCCCCACATCCATTATCTCAGGATGATTTGATAACACACAGCCCAGGTTTATATTAAAATCACCACATAGTATGAATAGGGATGGCCAACCCACCAGTTCTAAACTCAACATATACATTTCATGATCGTCTAATACCGGTCCATAGACAGAGCATAGTGTAAACATATTACTATTGATTGAGCACTGTACAATTACCCATTTACCAAATTCGTCCAAAAAAGACTGTGTACAATTAGCAATACCATGCCGTGCAAATCTTACAACACCTTTAGTTCTAACCTCTTGCATCGCCCATGAAATTAATTCATACCTGTCCAGATTCATAATTTTACTTCTACCTGCTTCTATATGTGTTTCTTGGAGGCAGATGATATCTGCCTTCAGGATTCCAACATCCTCACTTATCCTACGCCTTTTTACAGGGTCATTCAGTCAACAAATATTGATAGAAGCTATCCTAATTCTCCCCATTATTGATGGAAGACAAATCTAAATACAAAAAAAACACCTCTAAACATTTAAAGACAACACCATTTGAAACACCCCTCTTCCCAGTATGAATCCACCCCCTCCCCCCACACCACCCCCGCCCCTAACTAAGGCAAAAAAGGTCCTCAGAGCCTTGTGATGCCTCCCGCGATCCACTGTGCGCCCCTGTCACTCCCCAACCTATCTAAAAAACCCTACACAATTTAGAACCACTTAGAATACAATAAACAGTATGCCGATAACTTTTTGAAAAAAAAAACACAGGAGGTCACAGACTTAATCAGCCGTCAGTTATTTCCTGTAGATAGTTCTGAGCCAGAATCTCGGAGGTGAATAGCCTAACCTTCCCCTGGCAGGCAACTTTCAGCCGAGCAGGATTCATTAGATATACTTCACATCCAAGTTTTTGGAAGGGGCTAATCATCTGCAGCAACCGCCATCTTCTTTCTACTGTTGTGTGGCAGAAATCTGGCCGCACAAGAAATGTCTGCCCCTCAGCTGTTTTCTTTGCATCCGGCCTTGCCTTTTCAAATATCACCTAACGCAATAAAAAGTTCCCCAAAAGAATTAGAATTGCTCGGGGCTTGGGGCTCACGTATATCACTCTCTTCAACTTTCTCCTCGACCCCTAGCAGGTGTAGGTTGTTTCTTCGCTGCCTATTCTCAGATTCTTCAAGTTTCCATAGAAGGTCCATCATTCTAGTGTCGTTTGCAGTAGTTTTTTGCTCTGTACTTTCTAATCCAGCCTCTAGCCCCACCACACACTCCTCCAAAGCAGTAGTTTGTGCTACGATTTCGGTGCAGGCTTGTAATTTTTTGGCCGCGAGTTGTGCTATTTTATGCTCCTGGCGAGCCTCTACCTGCATAACCTTAAGTGTTGCATACATTAAGCTTATGGCAGGGACGGGTTCAGATTTATTGCTAGTGCCCTTAGATCATTATCCTGTAAACCATGCACTGCTCCTTCCTCGGCTCCCAGCGGTGTGGTGGAGTAATCCCATTGAAGGTGCTCGCTGGTTTCCGAATGAAAGCTTCAATGCTCCAGACCATCAGAAATTTTTCTTTTAGAGTGATTGATAACCCTCTTTAGAGTGTCTGTTGTCATGGGAGGGCTGTCACTATCATCTCCCGGGGCATTCACATCTGCATTATCGGGGTCACTAACATTGTTGAGATCAGATTCCTCTGTTAAAGAAAACAAGTTCTCTCCATCCAGAGTACCAGGCACTTTATCCCCTGCCTCCTGCTGATCGCTAATATAATCGCTGTGCTCTGGAGGAGCGGCTTGGTCCATTTTATCATCTTGTCCCTTATTACCTACCATCGCTTCATTTGAGCATTCAAAGCATTAGAAGCATTAAAAGCATTAGAAGCATTAGAAGCATTAGACACATTACAAGCCTCAGGGGCGCTGTGGGGATCAGATGTAGCCATCCCTCCTGCTATATCCGATACACTGTTGTTGAAAATTTTACCAGCAATATCTGTGTCTCTCGCCACCAATTTTCTTGGTATTTTATCTTCTAACAGGGGTTTTGCCTGTCTTCCGCCTACCCCTTTTCCCAGAAACCATCCCGAAAATGAGGTTGCGTCCTCATTTTCGTAGCACCATCAGGAAGACGCTGTTCCCCACCGGGAGTTCCATCTTTGCTCTCCGCCCTCTCCGCCCTTTCCTGGGTCGGTGTGCGAGCAGCCTCTGATTGCCTAGGGGTAGCCAGCTTCTTAGGCGCTGCAACGGCCAGTCGCTCCTTCCCTCAGAGCGAGTCTCCGCGGTGCCATCCTGCCTCGCCTCGTGCTCAGCCGCTGGCTCCCAGCAAACAATGCCCGCAAAGACAACAAGTCTGTCCAGCTTCTCAGAACGCTCATAACAAACACCGCCGATGCGCGTTGTAATAAGTTATGCAAGTCTTGTTGGGAGATCATCAAGGCTCACGTCTCAGGCTTCAGTTCAAGTACGGTTCAATTTTTTGGCTTAACTGGGCATTAATTTCACTAAATCTTGCCTCCCTGGGATTAGGAGGGACTCTCTTAATGCAAAATAAGCCAGTCTCTGGTAGAATAATTAGCTAGATCTACTAGAGGATGAAGAAAGATGATTGAGTTGGTTCAACTGTAAAGTGGTACAGAAAAAGCATACCGTTATAAGGGTTAAAGCAATCAATTTCAGCATTCGCTTGCAGTACATTTGGTCTAACCAAAACAGAAATATTAAATTATTTTATGTTAAAGAGAGTAATTGAGAGTTATCCTTTTATATGAACAGCGAGAGTTGTGGTTACAAAATATGCTGTTAATAAAGGGGCTGATTTACAAAGATAAACTTACACTTTTGTGTTCTCAAACTACAAATTAATTGTAAGTTTTTGACTGTGGATATTCTGCAGTCAGGGGGGTGAACTCTGAACATAAAAAGACAGGCTGTCCTATTCCTATTATAAAAATTGAAAACTTACACAAAAATGTAAGTTTATCTTTGTGAATTTGGTCAACAGTGTTTGATAACAGCAAAGGAAGAACTGAGCTTTCTGTAGTATATAAGGAACTGAAGCAAGACCATTTTCTTCTATTTGTGAATGTTGACTGGGATTGGAAGTGAATTGGAATTAGCATTATGTGGCCTACAATATTTGCAGATATTTCAAGTTCGAGATAAACATTAACATCACCAGCTTCAAACACAATCTGTATCAGAAAATATTGATGACCAGCTTTTATGCATAAACTAAAGTTGATCTTAGATATGCAGAGCATTATGAAATTGTGGATTATATTCTCAAAACGTCTCGGTGGTTATAGCAGCCTCTGGCAAGAAAAATGTATTAAGGAAAACAATACAGTTGTTAATGCTACCAAGTTTAGCATTCTTATCAGTAAATTTGGTATCCTCAAAATAGAAATCTAAGGCACCAATTGATAGATATTTTTATTAAACCCACAGGGAGTTGAGGTAACAAAGACTATTGTTAGTAAAGATTTTGATGAGAGTAAAGTATGGCTGAACTAATTTATTTTGGGACTGCAACAAGAAAATATTTGTTCATAAGGGAATTGCAGATGGATTTAGAAGATAATCCCATTATTCCTGTATGATCTCAAGGTCAATTTCCACATAGCACATGACCAGGTGCGAATCTGAGAAAGGTAATTCATTTTTTGAGATAGAACTTTCCTGAAGATCCAGAAGATTTTATGTGCAAGTATAACAAAGGACAAATGTCAGATTTTGTTTAATGACCTGAAGGTAGAGGGCAAATTTCTATTTGGTGCTAAGTTCTAGATCAATAAAAAAACAGTACCATGGAAATAATTATATTCAGAAAATAAAAGTTGACAAGAGGAGCAAAAGTTGAGGACTGGCTTAAGGAACTCAATAATTTAGCTAGTATGGAGGAGATCATGTTGAATTTTACTAACAGAGCAGACTTGTTTAAAGAGATTTGGTCAATATCTGTAAGTAAACTATAATGTGTTACATCTGTTTCTCTCTTACCTCTCTTTTAACTACATAAGGACTTGATAATATTTATATATTTAATCATAAATGGATTAACAGATTGCAATACTTGTTTCTTGAGGAGGCTGATCTATGTTACAATATTAAATGTAGCAATGGTTTTAATATTCTGATAACATCTATATATATTTAAGGTAGGCAGTATATGTTTAAATACGTTTTTGGGGCTTCTAGCCCCATAAAACTTCACACAAAAATAAGAAACATTTCATCCAAAACTCAGGAGACCATAAAGTGCATTCATCCAGTGGGGGCTATCTAAAATAATTCATGATATGCCATTTCTCATAGATTTCATAAAGATATGTAGACAGAAATCATAAACCCACCAGATAAATTGAATTAGTTAGAGTGAATAAACTGTTGGTTCAAGAGTCATGATAACAATGTGAATGCTTTGGATAACAATTAACTATAATAAAACAATCCAAATTAATTTGACTCATAAAATATTCATAATGTGAATGATATTCACAGCAAATAGAGTAAATAATTTAGAGTGCATAAAACCAGTTAATTCAGATATCATGACAGTAGGCCCAAGATCTTCCTTTGAAGCCAGGCTACATATAGATAGCGGTGAGGGCATTTGCTATTAGGGAGCTTTCATACTATATTATTGTGTCTCACACCTGGTGCTATACAGAGCCTCTTAATACACACTCTTCTTAGCCTCAAGAACTTTGGACAGAAAAATTGTAAATGTTCAACATCCTGCAAGTTATACAGTACGGGATTTTATTGGACTAGACTTCCATGTACCAGTAAACTTACTGACCAACAATGTACCTATCCTAAATTTGATATATATAATCTTCATGTCTGGCAAGGTGTGTTTGCAGCAACACACAAGAACCCGCGGGCCTCAAGAAGGAGTATGTAGACAGATATTACAGCATATACAACAGGGAAAAGTTAAACATACGGGCCGTCTCAATTAAGAGGACGGATTCCCATCACCCACCAGAGTGGCATGCTTCATTATTTGGGGATCTCCTCTCGGCTGCACACTAGTGCAACCAAGGAGCTACAACTCCTTGCTAGTGTAAAGGAGGAGCTCACGGATGTTTTCAATGTGGTCCTAAGATAGATCACCTAAGATCAATGAAGCATAAAGCAGTGTGGTGAATGTGTAGCGCAGATATGATCATGGCTTTCTTCAGGACCTAGATGTAACTACTGCACTGTAATTGTGAAAAACACTTAACACAAAATATGTGTGGAACGAATCAAATATATACCTGTGTACGGCAATTGTTGGCACTACAGGCATAGATGTCGTACTCCCGTATCAAATCGGGAGGGAACCCACCGCTCCTGGCAACAGCTCAGGGCGTGAGGTAATGCTCTAATCCGTCGTTACCCCGGACCGGATCGTGAGAGTCACGAGCGGCAAGGTGTGATACCATCCAAATAGGGCTCCAAAGAAGGGACATATTTTTTAGACAAAACACTGCCGTAAACCCACTTATTTTAAGCTACTGTGATAGGAATTTATCTTGAAATTCAAAAATGTCTCTTTCACAATGGCCTTAGTGCTTTTATTAATTGATAAGGGGTCACACCAATAGTTTTCCAAGGCTATATCATTAAAATACTGTTTATTATGATGGAGTCAAGGAGTTAGTTTTCCCAAATTCATGATCTGACCCAGTGATGGAGGGGATTCAAAATAGTTATATCTCCAACCCTTTTCTGTCACATCTTACAAAATAAAGGGATCCAAGAAGGACTTTGGGGCAGGTTAAACAGAGATCTTAAAAACTATTCTCGTTTGTGGTCAGCCTGGTAAAGATCCCTGCTCCCCACATTTCTGCACCATAAACTATGGCGGTTTGTACCTTAACACCGTAAAACTCAATCACTGCAGAGACAGATTTGGTGGATCGTAGAGGCATGGTATAGTAGGATCAATTCACGTTTAAGTATCTGAGGTCTTCAAGAGTATGATTTATTCATTTTAAAGCTCATATAGTGAAAACTATCACCTGTTTGCAGATACAACCCCTTCATCAAGAATCCTCCTCTAAATGTCCTACGGGGATTGAACACCATGCCCTTGGTTTTTGATGTGTTCACTTCCAAGCCTCAAAGTTCACAAAAATCAGCAAAACTATCCAGTAGGGTTTGTAGTCCAATCAGGGTATGGGAAACCAAAAGAGTGTTGTTATTGAACAACAGAGCCCGTAATGGATTACCTCCTAATTTAGGGGCATCAAGGGTGCAGATGTTAAGATGTTTTATAACATCATTAATGTAATGGGAAAACAGAGTTGGAGCCAACACACAACCTTGACACACCCCGCACTCAACAGGTATGTGGTTTGTTTTCTTGCCCCTCATCTCCCCCCCCATCTGACTTGGGCAAAACTTTTCTCAGGCAGTTTAATCAAAATACCTAGTAGTGCAGGGTTAATACCCAATGATGCAAGAGGAGACCATAAGCATTGCCTACGGATTACATTGAATGCCAATCCTAAGTCCACAAATGCCGCATAGAAATGGCACTTAAAGAATGTCAACTATTTCCACATAATAAGGTTGAGATAAAAGATCTGGTCAATCATACTCACCATAGAGCGGAATCCTGCCAGAAAGGGAGAAAGAATCTGAGCTTCTGCTATTCAATCAAGTAGTTGTTCCAGGTCTTGGCGGCAAAACAATTTCAGGAGATTGTTGATTAGACCAATGGGCCAATAATTGCCAGGAATGGTCCTATCTGCCTTTTGAACATAAGAATAAACTCAGCACTGCACCAGGAATTTGGTATTCTTCCCCCAGTAATAATCCTATTTGACAATGCATTGATGTAGGGGCCCCACAGAGCAAGCTGAGATTGAAATAAATCACCAGGGATATTGTCAGGACCAGGAACTTTCCCTGGATGCAAATACTGAATGGCCCTGTGTGTGTCCTCCATTAAATATTGAACAGGGCCCTGGGCCTGTGAGGAACAATCAGACAAACTGGTGATGTGTTCTAAGTTGTGAGTGTCTGCCGTGGCTACTGATGATGTAGCATGTTTAAAACTACTTGAGGCACACATTTCTTTGAAATAGTTTCCTTGCAGTTGTGGTTGGACATAAAACTCCAAATGGTTGGCATTACTTTGGCTACAATGTGCTAAAATATACCAAAAGGCTACAGTGTCTTTCTGTCTTGAGGCCTTTGCAAGGGCATACTGATTTGAATCGATCCAACTCTGTTTAGATGAGATCATTATCCATTTATATTGTCAAAGTGCTTCCTTGATTGCCTGAGGGTCCCCAAGCTTAATGGCCTCAATCAATACTCCTTTCGCTTTATGACATTTGTTGGAAAACCAGGGTGATTAATGGTAAACATTTGAGTAGGAAGGAAAAATTTATTTTGAGCATAGGCCTTAGAATACCCTAAACAGTGCTGTGTGGAATAAAATGAGGGTTTTTGTAGAGTGCCTGTTTGCCGAGGCGTCTTAGTGCTAGCTGCCATTGATTTATGAAACGGGTGATTGGAGATTGGAGCACTTATGGTTTAGGGCCGAATAGCCATGTTTTCAATTCTTTCCTGAACAACCGTAGATTGGTTTGGTTTCTAAAGCGGATGGGCGGTTAGGCTCTAGGTAGAAAAAACTTCTGCCACCCCATTTCAAAGTCTTTACCCTAGGAAGTACAAGTAGAGAGGCTGATGATGATCTAAGGCTTCGCTGTGGAGTATAGCGCTTGATAGGTTGACTAAGGTGGTCAGGTCCAACCCTGTAAAAGCTGTTATGCACAATACACATAGATTTGAATTGGATCCTTGCCTGGACCCCAAATGACTTATCTTATAGGGCTGAATTTTGGAATCTTAAGTAGTAGATGGGCAGCAGCATTCTGCAAAGTCTGCAGCTTATGTATCGTACTCTTTTTTGCTCCGAGGTAGAGAGCGTAACAGTAATCGATGTTGGCTAATATCAAGGCAGTGATAACTGTTTTTCTGAGGGCCATGGGAATGAAAGGTAAAATATTTCGAAGGATTTTTAATGTATGAAAGCACGAGGAAGTAATGCTATTAACCTGATCTGATAATGAAAGATGGTCATCTATCCTAATTTCAAGGTTTTTAACTTTTTTAACCGAGGGCAGGGCCCTGCTGTTTCCAGCCACCAAGTAGAATTCCAAAGGAAAGTATCCCTTCCAAACATAACCACTTCTGTTTAACTTCAAGCAGTTATCTTGCATCCATCTAATAATGTGGCTCATGCAAACATTAAAACTGGCTGCCACCATCTCTGGTTTGGAAGATAAGCAGACGACTATTTGCGTGTCATCAGCATAGCAAATGGCAGTGAAGTCATGAGAACGTATGAGTTTGGCCAATGTGGTAACATACTAGTTGAACTGTGTTGGGGAAAGTGAAGATCCCTGGGGCACCCCACAAGGCAAAGCGTAGGGGTGCGATTTGTGCTCTTCAATCATTGTAGATTGTTCTCTATCGGTTAAGTAGGACAGAAGAATGTCTGAGGCTTTGTCTACAATCCTTATTTCAGCCAGTTACTGGATAAGTATGTGGTGATCAACCGTATCAAATGCGGCCGATAGGTCAAGTAGAATCAGTATGGCTTTTTCCCCCAGTCCAGTTGGGCACGTATGTCTTCTGTGGCAGCAATCAATGCAGATTTTGTACTGTACCTCAGTCGCAAACCGTGTCGCGCTGGATCAAGTTTATTGTTCACCTCTATGAATGACAGCAGTTCTTCATTTAGGGCTTTTCCCATGATTTTTTATGGAAATGGTAGGAAGGAGATGAGCCGGTAATTTGCCAACCACTATGGGGTCAAGAGTTGGCTTTTTCCAAGATAGGTCTAACCAGGGATTTTTTCCAGATAGCAGGAAAGTGTCCTGAATCTAGAATATTGTTAACAAGCGGTGTTAGATGGTTAGCAGTTATGTTCAGGACCATGTGGAAAACCGTGGCAGGGCAAGGGTCCAGAGGGGATCCCGACCTAGTTGACATTATATTCTTCTCAACTCTATCAGGTGTATGGTGGTTAAATTATTGTAAGTAGACTTGCGTATTTGCCCTGTCATTGTTAGGCTCCTCTGACCTAATTCCAGCTTTGTTGTTAGAGAACTCGTCATAAACTTTAACCACTTTGTCATGAAAAAACTCTGCTAGGTTGTCGCAGAACTGCCTAGTAGGACTGAACTGTTTGCTGTTACCAAATTTGGCTGAATTAGAAATTGTCTTGAAAAGTTCTCTAACAGTATTTTTTGAGCCCATAATTTTCTCGGTAAAGAAACTAGATTTTGCAGAGATTATAGTACTTTAATGCCTCATTGTACTGTTTTTTATCAATTAGCTGCATGGTGTACCAAGGGGCTGATGGCGATCTTTTCCCAATGTTTGTACACGTTTCTGGGGCTAGTTGTGTTACTACCAGGTCAATCCAGCTGTTGAAATTTAATGCTGCTAAATCAGGATCAGTGTCTATGTGAGGACTATGGGACCGTAAAGCAGTTTCCAGGTCTGGGCTGTTTATTTGCCTCCAGGGACTTACTAGGCATGTCCAACAGCGCTATGATTAGTCCAGGACCCTGGTAGTGTGCTACTAAATTTTATCTGTGCGTAGTTAGTAAAGATACCATCCACAGTGTATTTTCCAGTGCGGGTAGGCTCCGTGGCTATTTGCTTTAAGTCTAGACGACTTTTTAGTCTGTCTATTAAATTATTAATGTCAGTGCTTTTGGTGGACTCTAAATAAAAGTTGAAGTCCACCAGTATGGAAAAATGTGCGTATTCCATACAAGACTCCATAACTGTTAGTATTGATTCAACAAAAGGGTTTCTAGGCCCAGGTGGTCTGTAAACTAATAGTCCATTAAAAACAGATGTATTGTTACTTTTGAAGATGAACTGGATAGCTTCTTCCTTTAATTGTAGAATATCTAAGATAGTAGCTTTAATGTGAGAATGGTGAGCAATGGCCACCCCCACACCTCTTTGTCCTTCTCTGTCTATTTTGAACAAATTGTAGCCAGATGGTATCTCTAAGTCAGGTTCTAAGGAACTATGGATCCATGTCTCTGTAAGGAACATTATGTCTGGCCTATATTGTTCGAAGAAATCGGGAAGTTCGTATTTATGCTTGGGAAGTGATCTAGTATTCAGTAAGACACAGGTTAAAGCACGCTTATTGCCTAAACGTGTGTCTGACTGTTTCACATTTCTGCCATTAGTAAGATGGAAGTTTGAGAAATTGGTGTCCATGTTAAAATTGCATATAGGACAATCATGGACCAGGCAATCACTTATGGGATGTATGGAGTCACATCTATTTTGCTCACCTTTATCTCAAATTGTTCGCAGACTCGCTTTAGAGTAGGTAATATTTACATTTTGTCCAGGTGTTCTGGGCCACGGCGCGATCAGGTTGCATACGGGCTTGCCTTTGTCGCGCCGGCGTCGCACGTTCTGCATGCGTCTGTTGCGCGGTCACATCCGCATGCCCTCTTGTAGGGATTTGAGAAGACGTAAACCCTCGGACAACTAGAGCGTTAGCCCAGTAAATGACGGCCCGCCATAACTAGCGGGACCGTCAGGAAGCAGCAACACGTAAGTGCAAAGTAAGGCAATTTAAAATGGTACAACAATGCCTATTTTCAAATTTATACAGTTTTAAAAGAGTTAAATTTGATTTGATAAAACAAATTTAAAGTTTAAAAACAGTTTACAATCCCCCGGAGTCGGTGCAAGCTCCTTGCAATTAACTTTGGCAGTGCTGCACGGTCGCATCAGCATGCCCTCTTGTAGGCATGTGAGATGACGTAAACGCTCAGACAACTAGAGCGTTAACCCAGGAAATCGCGGCCGGCCCTAGCTTGTGGTACTGTCAGGAAGCAGCAACACATAAGTGCAAAGTAAGGCAATTTAAAATAACTTTGGCAGCCCATGCAATTAACTTTGGCACCCCATATTTGATCTGAGTGTGAAGATCAAGTATGGGGATCATAAGCTGGCAGTTCTCAAATGGACCAAATACATTGTTGAATTCATTATACATTTGCAACAAAATATTGGGTTTGGTAATTAGATTACAACATTTGACTGATTTCCAAATATTCCCCCGGAGACAAAACAACCTCAGACACTTACATAACTTTGTTGTGTCAGACAAAAAATTACCTTCGAATGTTAGCTTTCCGGAATTATGATCGCTGTCACACCTAAATACTGTTTCAAAACCTGACACTATATGCCAGAGGTCATTGTCCAATATAATATAATCAGTAAGACTCAGGCAACCCCCTCTGTTGAATGTAAGGCTGTGTGCCTATCTAATGTAAATCTCCCATTGCAAGCATGCCAACCATATGTTTAGGTAAGGATTAGTAATTGCATAGCAGGAGCCGGCCAGGATCGAATTATCTCGGCTACCAACTTCTTCTGAATACCCCTGACTTTGTCTTCCATATTGTTGGCAGAGGAAATACCGTCTAAAGCATGGGTACTCATAGTACGGCCCGCGGGCCGGTGGCGGCCCGGCAAGCCTTCCGTGGCGGCCCGCCGACCTTGAGACATCATACCCGTGTTTGAAATTATTTTTTTTAAGAGTGTCTGCCGCAGCGCTAGAGACTCTGCTGCTCTGTGGGGGCCGGGCGATCCTAGCGATAGCCAGAGTAAAGCTGCAGGGGCCTAAGAAGAGGTGAAATTCATCAAGGCCTCATTAACATGAAAATGGTCTTGTAAAGACCTGTTAATGGCTCGGGTGCGGCTGTGAGTGTGTGGGCTGACACACAGGCAGGGTGTGATGAGAGGGAGGGGAGGGAGAGTGAGTGAGAGGGAGGAAACCCCATTTGTATTTGGTAATTATTAAATACTCAGGTGAAATTAGCAAAAACAGTTCCCAACCACGCACCAGCCAAGTATTAGGCAGTCAGTATTTTAAGACGCTTTTTTTTATTAATCGAAAAGCCAGTGCTTCATTTTGCCGCACACTGTATAGCCCTGATAACTGTCTCGAAGTTGGCAGGCGAATTCCCACGTTTTCTTATAAACACATGCACACCTCAAAAGAAAAGTGCATTCTTTAGCTGGAAAACCACCTACTTAATCGGCGCTTCTCACTCGCTCAGTCTATTGACCCACATTCAGGGTCTACCACGGAATGCAAGACCACCCGAGAGAAAATTACGATTTAAATTTAAGTCCAAAAATAATCAGCGCTAACAAATGCTACAGCAGCTTTGAGTAACCTTTTTGCATGTAATCGGTTTTAAACCCAAAAAAGGTAATTTAGCACTTTCCCTATCCTGGATGCCTATAAGAATTCGAATACTCTTTGATATTCAGCAACACATTTATAGCACAGGTCAGGTTTTACTAAGAGGGATTGCCCAGCGTTTGTTTGGTTAAAGTAGTGTATGTACTATTGATTCAGCGCCGACTATTTGTTCTATATTTGACCCTATGGCTTTGCGAAAATTATGCGCTACATTTGTTTTAAAAAATATTATGTTTTTGTAGGTGTTATCTATTAACAACCCTGTTTGCGCTGTTTGCGGCTGTGAGTGTGTGTGTGCCCCGGCTGACACACAGGCAGGGTGAGATGAGAGGGAGGGGGACGGAGAGTGAGAGGGAGGAAAAGGGAGGGAGATGGAGATGGAGATGGAGAGGGAGGGAAAGGGAGGAAAAGGGAGGGGGAGAAAGGGAGGGAAAGGGAGTGAGAGGGAGGGAAAGGGAGTGAGAGGGAGGTAAAGGGAGTGAAATGGAGTGGGACGGAGAGGGAGGGAAAGGGAGGGAGAGGGAGACGGAGAGGGAGGGAGGGAGAGGGAGTGAGAGGGAGTGAAAGGGAGGGAGACAGAGAGGGAGTGAGAGGGAGGGAAAGGGAGTGAGACGGAGAGGGAGGGAAAGGGAGGGAGAGAGAGGGAGGGAGAGAGAAAGAGAGAGTGAGAGAGAGTGAGAGTGAGAGGGAGTGAGAGGGAGTGAGACAGAGGGAGAGTGGGAGGGAGGGAGAGAGAGAGAGCTAGAGCGAGAGAGGGAGAGGGAGAGAGATGTGTGTATGCCGGGTCTGGTGGCTCAGTGGACGAAGGCGTCCGCTGCAGGGACCTGTGATCAACCTCATGGTCAGTTTTTTTATTGCTCTAGCCCCTCCCCCTCCCCCACTGACCCCGCCCCCATCGGTGCGGCCCTCGGACACAAACCAAACTGTAAATTTGGCCCCCCGAGAGAAAGTTTGTGAGTACCCATGGTCTAAAGGCTCAAATGTGACATAAAAGTCATCTGCAATTAGGAGATGAGATTTATCTGACCTGCTGGGGGGAAGGTGTGTGAGCAACTGTAACCTTGGAGATTCTACATTTTTATACCTTGAACAATTGTACACATTATGTAAGGTTATCTTACAATCGTTACTCCCAACCCAATAGTATCTGGGCTGTCAATTTCCAAGTTGCTGATAACTACATTCAAAGAATTACGAACCCAGATCAATAAACCTCCTGCTGAGCCCCTAGCTTTGGAAGCAATGGCATCAATGTTATAGTTTGAGAAGCCTGATCTTAAAGGTTGTTTCAATGCCCACGTCGCCAGTATAAGAATGATATCAAATTGATCAACCAAAAATTCCCCACTCTGGGTTTGTAATTTCCCCCCATAAGCCTACTCCATTCCAAGAGAGAATCCGAGTGGGAGGCAAACTGCCTTTTTCAATAAATGGCGAGTTCTGAGAATGAACACAGGAACTATTCTGTGCTGATTTTTCCCAGTACTGTGAGCATATATTGATAACCGGAAATCTATTAGTATTACCATAAAGTAAATAGGACGGCGGGGGTAACACAGAGAAATCCAACGTAAGAATAAGTGTACAGTCACCCGCTGGTGGAGAGGACGAAGTGGGGTGCATTTATTTTCAACGTTATGATTCTGTAGTCAATCAGTCTCTGCTAGAGGGGAATCAGAAGATTCTGTGGGATGGTATTTACGGCAAAACCCATACCACTAGGGAGGCTAGGGATAGTTGGATCTGTATTACTGGGCATAGATGGTTTTGAAAAGAGAGGCGTTACAAAAATGTTAAAACTTAGGTGACTTTTAAATTGTATATTAGAATTTAGAGGGGGGATAGTTCATTTATCCAGGGCCATAACCCATTCACTAAGTTAAAATCTCTCCGAATCAACATGATAGTATCGAAGTCAGCATTACAGTTGGTCAGACGCTATGCATAATTTACACTTGCATAGTGAGAAAGGGTATGGCTTCTCCTCCCCTCCTCGCTTGCTGGTGCCGCGTGGTAGTGATGAGTTCCTGCATATGTGTATTGTAGATGTGATAGATTATCATTATACTTATCTAGCATTCCCTGCTGTGAAGTTGCCCCTGTATCTTTAGGCAAGACCAAATGGCAGACCTAGATTTTCGAATGTACATGACATGGTGTTGACATGTGCACTTTACAAGTACTGGGCCCTTCCCCTTATTCATGTTTGTGTTTATTGGCAAACTGTTTCTATTTGTATTAAATCGTCTGCACAAAAAATTCTTACGAATTAAAAGTATTACGAAAATATGTCAAACCAGAATTGAAGCAACAAAAATAAATAAAAATGCATAAATAGTTCTGCTTCCTCTATTTAAAGCTTACAAGTATTTTCTCGGTTGGAAGACTCTAAGCAGAGCCGTAAAGCAGTCCAATATTGTGTGCATGCCTTTTGAAGTCATTGCGGCCCAGAGCATTTTATAACAAAAAAACGTTTTGTGGGGAATTTAAAAACATTGGGGCATATTATCAAGGGGGTTTATCTACGCTTTTTTGGCTTTAAAAGCCAAGAAAGCGGAGATAAAATTATCTCCCTATTACCTAGCTGTCGCTAACACCAGTTAGCAACAGCTAGTAGGAGATAGCGACCATCTTGGGCCCCACTTTGCATGCCAGTGATATTTATCACTAATGAGATGCAAAGTGGGCGTGCCAAGATGTTAGCGACTGAAAACAGTCGCTAACATCGCTATCTCCTATTACCAACTTTTGGAGATATTCGCGCTAAGCGGGAATATCTCCAATAGCTAACACCTGCCCTGAGCAGTTCTTAGCCATGTTATCCAATGGGAGGTGGATAACATGGCTAAGAGCATTAGCTCGGTAATGCATGAATATCGCTGACTTTTCAGCGATATTCATGCTTTGCGGCGATTTTTACCGCATTTGCGTTAAACCTTGGTAATACCAAGGTTTATTTGCGGTAAAAATCGCCGCAGCGCTGCGGTAAATTTTTGTCTCTAACCAAGCAATAGCAATAATTATCGCTATTGCTTGGTAATATGCCCCATTATTTTTTCACATATAGCAAGTTAACACGTGGAAGTCTGATACAAGCCACATTCTTTTGCAGTGTTATATGAAGATAGGCATTTTTTAAATGCTTACTTGAAGGAGAAAGAGATTAGAAAACACGAAAGTAGGTAAATTAGGTGCTGGACAAGCATTTCAAAAATATTTAGAAAAATAATAAGTAATGTGCAGTGTGTGTGTTATGAAACATGCTTAATTTAATGCGATTTATTGATTGCTCACTGAAGAATTGATTTATAATGTGATTCTAATGACTGATATTGAAGAAATTACATTGCTCCCTAATAAAAATATCTTTCTAAAAATCTGACTAATAAAACTCTTTACTCATGCCATTATTGTCTGACCTAGATATAGTTTGTGATAACGTAATGTGATGTATAGCTCTGATCTTCTATAAAGCAAGAGCAAAGATCCATCAACCTGAGTAGAATGAGCGGGGAAACTTTGATTTTTTTTCCACTCCCGCTCTATCAGTGCCTTCTAAAGTTGATGAACTAGAACATAAAACGTGTCAATGCAATGTTAGTTATATTTTCCACACCCATTGCCTGCTCCCAAGTTAAAATTAAATGTTAGTACCACTGTCACTCTTGTTTGCTGTCAGAGTAATTAACAAGGCCTACTGATAAATCCCTTATAGAAATATGGAACACGTTCAGCAACCTTTTGTCTTACATTTAGCTAAGATGCTTAGTGAGCAACACCACAAAAATGCAACCTTACTGTGTGCATAAGAATCGGTATGACATCAACAAATCCTCCTTGGCAGGATTGTGGTGTCGGTTTGTTCGGCATTGCATATTTAAGAAGCCACCACAATATCCCCGTTTCTGATTCTGCCGAGGCGTTCACCCTCCTCAGGCGGCAAAACGGAGCTTTAATTGTCAATGACTGGTCTTAAAGGGCAAACTCGGGCAAAGTTATTGCTTGCACAAGTGACTGACATTTTAGGCGGACATCCTTGCTATTCAATACGGGAGGCCTCCCTCCCAGTGTTGAAGGCCAACTAGCGTTTGTTTACGCCCGACTGCTTCACACACAATTGAAAGAATATTTTATATGTGCCAGCGGTACAATGCACTATCTTTTGCCTAACAAAAAATGAAGCACAAACACCTCAAGCTACACGGGATCATTGTTTCGTTTCTCGAATATTCAAAACGCTTCGATTGTACCAATGGAAAAAGGAATGGTAATTATTGTTTTTTTACGTAAATTAATGACAGTGAAGCGACATGCGCTCGATAAAGTTAACAAGAAGGTAGCATAACATATTGTGCTGCAGTGTAAATTACTTCAATGTCTGTGGGACTGTCGTTTTTTCCATTTAAAGGGCCAATCTTTGGAATTATGTCACGGGAAACTGGGAACGTCACTCACAGAAAGACATGTATCTTGCGGTAGCTCCACGTGTACCACCATTTTCTAAAAGGAGTAACATAAAATTGTGACCACGTTCACTAATAGGAAAATAAACATCGTCCTTGCCTAGGTGAAATAAATGGATGAAAGACTCTTTCTCGCACCGCATTAACTGCAGTGTGATAGAGAAGCCGTCAGACATAAGAAAGCATCCACAGTGCGTCATTGGAAAGGTCGAGGTCCCATGATTTCCTTGCAGCCATCATTTCTATGGCTCTAGTGGTATCACGGTGAGTAAGGTATTTTGTCAGTAGGAACACTTTATTTGGTTAGTTACAACCATAAAAGTGTACCTTATACATAAAATTACTATTAAAATATAGCCTAGGTCATATTAAAAACATGGTATAATACATATCATAAAATACACATTTCCTTCATACAAGATACAAATGTCCACCTACGACTAGCTCGGTCGGGCAGTTCTTTCATCTCCCTCCCAATCCTTCCAAGTATTTTTATTCTTTACACCTGAGGAACACCCTGACCTTATTCATAAATTTCCCAATAGCACAAGCAATGTCTAGATTCGTCATCTCAACAAGAAGGTTAACAGCTTGTATCCTATTTCTAATCATATATTTTTTAAATATCGGACATAAAATCTCTTTCCGTAAGTCTAAAAACTTCGTACAATCTACTAAAATATGCACAATATCGCAATGATTACCTAACGCACAAGTACAGGTACCATTGCTATTCAACATAACATTTTTAATCTCAGTATTCCCATAGCAGGGGTTTATCCCCATTCGCACTTTTAGTACCTCCCGTCTTAAGTGAAAGCTCGGCAATCTATCTAGATAGGGATACTGATTGTTAGATTCCCAAGCCAAAGTTATATGTGACACCAAACTTTCCGCAAGAGGTACTCTCTATCATTTGTGCGGGAAGTCTCAGCTCCCAGTGTTCTTAATTCTTTCTTACCTATGCTTGGGTGACTTAGTTGTGGACATAATTTTAAACCCAATTCTCCATATGCTTCCCTTAGTGCTGCTCTGGTCTGTTTCGCCCAGGACAGTTCACTAGTGACAATTTCACTTTTACACCACTGGGACATTTTTTGGTGCTCTTCAGACCCTAGGCGCTGCCAAAAGCGGATACCTGCCATACAGGCAGTTACCGCCCAAGAGGTAATTCCCAACTCAAGTCTTGCAGCTTGTAACATAGAGGATTTTGGCAATGAGAATACGTTTTTTAGAATATTCCTTCTTCTTTATCCCAGCCTTGTTTCTCACTTAAGTAAAGCACTTCTGCCCCGTACAAAAATTGGGGGGGACCATTGCTAAATAGGCTTTTATGACCGGCCTATCTGAGTTTTCACCATAAACACTGTTAAATCTCTTTAGTCCCTTCACCGAGGCAGATACCCTCCTTTTAAGTGCCTCCAGATGGGTATACCATTTGAGGTTACTCATAAACCAGATTCCTAGGTATCTATATTCATTCACCCTCTCAAGCAAATTTGTGCCTAGACGCCAAGAGAACCGGGATTTATTCTTACCGAAGCATAACATTTTGGTCTTCTCCATGTTCACTATTAACTTTTTATTTAGGCAATATTCATTAAACATGTTTAGTTTTCTCTGGAGACCTATCTGCGTCAGGTCCATAATCACTAAATCGTCTGCATATAGTAGACACGAGACATGATTACCACCCACTTTTGGGCTAGCCCCTTTTACTTCTCTTAATTTTGCTGGTAAGGCGGCCAAAACAGGGAAAAAAGCAGAGGGGCATGTATGCACCCCTGCCTCAAGCCATTTCCGATTTGGATCCTCCCAGATAGTCCACCCTCCTCGTCCAGAATTAACTGGGCCCAGTTTTCCATGTATAAGGCTTTTATAATCGCCAGTAGGTCTCCATTTAGATTGTATCCTTCCAGAGTTGACCATAGCTGTTCCCTGCTCACAAGTTCGAAAGCCACGCGGAAGTCCACAAAACAGCAGAATAAATTGCCCCTCTGTTCTATCGACTTCCGCGCGATAGCCCAAAGAGAAAAACAGTGGTCCACCGCCGAGTGCCCTTCTTTGAAACCCCCCTGTTCTGGGGGTACTATCGGGTTATCCTCTGCCCAGTCCTTTAGTAGGCCTAGGATTACTTTGGAGAATACCTTTTCCCCAATGTCGAGGAGATTTATTAGGCAGTAAGGTATTGGTTCTCATCATAAAGTTATGGTCAACCCTATAATTTGGTTTGGCACATTATCTTGCGACAGTACAACACCAAACCTGTTCCTGCTTTATGTGTAGGAATGAAGCCACCAATTATCTCTCGGTAAAGACATCCTTCTTAGAGTGTCACCACAGTGGATTTTATTTTCACAACTGCGCCATTATGTCCTAGATCACTGCATTCATTTAAAAGAGTGTGGTATAGTAGCTGCTAGATCCCCCTCGCATCAGTGTACACAAGGCATCAGAGAAGGAGGCGGAAAGGAAAAAGGGTGAGGGAAAAGTAGACAGAGCCTCACAGGAGTAACACCAAGGGAGGTTTAGAAGCTGGTACTTGCCTGCATCCTCAAGTTCTCATCATCAGCATCTGCCTACAATCGAAACTGAAGAGTGAGTGGTGCAGGGATAGAAAACACCAAAAGGTGTGTAGTGATTTTCTATAGGTGGCCCTACAGGGATTCCACCATCTAATTAAGAAATGTGGTTTTCCCTAATTTGAAAATGAGCTAGGCAGCACTGGCTACTCTATTTTATTCCTTGCTGTGCGCCTGCTCAGTTAAAACCAACATGTTTCATTGCCCTACACACTTTGGAAGCAATTTCATCAGGGTATTAGGGTCAGCGTCCTCACTTCACCTCGTTTCTCCGTTTATTGTACCTGCAGAAACATAACATCCCGCACTACATCACCATGTATATGAGACATGCATCAAGTTACACAAGGGTTAAAACAAAGACAAAGAAATTGCAAAGGAAATAAACGGATAGGGAAGAGACCAAGATCTCTGGACGGACACAGTACAACATCTGGACTATTTACCAGGTGGTGTCCATTACTTGGCCTACTGGTACCCCCATAGAAGAAACTGATGTGTCCACTGTGGCTTAGTCACAAGGCTCGTTATAGTCACTGGATGCAGTCATCCTGTAAAAAAGAAATAAAGCACACTTGTTGCCATTCTAGTGCCCCATGTCGACTATCCAGCTCATGCATCTTTCTAATGGTCATATTCTGCCCTATTATTTGCTGTACTTAAATTGGGTACTATGCGCACATGAATGCTTGGCCCCCGAGCCTCAGCTACTGTAGCACCCCCTTTGTCGTTTATGTGCCGTAGTATGCCGGAGTACGCAATACCTTGCAATACTGCCCCGCTCTCTCCTATCTGGTTTGTGAGTTAAAAGGTTCCTAAAAGGTCTAAAAAAAAACGTGTTTGGAACGCCTCGGGCTCCCCTCCTTACCGGCTCATAGCGGTTATCCAGCATACGCTCAGACCCTTGCCGCGATCATACAGGATGGTTATTTTTTAAAGTAAAGTCCGTGTGCGGCCCCGTCATATCCGACATATAGCTGACGCCCGGTTCCTTCCCCTCACATTTACTAGAAAGCGAAAATGGGCCGACGATGGCGGCCATCTTAAAGCGGGTTCCTCAATATAAATTAGCTTAGGAATGAGTGCTATACTGTCTGGTTCCAATATCATGATAGAGTTCTGCATTAAACCAGCCTCATATTATTTACATCAGGTTATTAACCACCAGTTACACCACTATACTTATAGATGTACGTCTACACAGTGCATGTCCCGATATTATCCCCGGTAGTCTACCAAACTCAGAGCACAGTGCCTCCATTAATTTGTCTCAATGTAATCTCTGCAAATCAATACCCTTCATGTAAACATGAGTTGCAGAAAAGTGTGTACTATATCCAACCTCATTATATTCTTAGTGTAGGTATACATACTGCTCTACTGATGTATCTATACAAGCTGCTTGTACTCCAGCCGGAGTTTACATTATTGTCTCATGCTGCAGCCCTTTTAACATAGTCCATGTACCTGCTGCAGCTGTGTTTATAATTACTTCAGGGCCAACTAGAATGGTGACACATTGTTCCACTCTAAGTGGTCGTTCAATCCAATCTGATCCGCCCCCTCCTGGTATATCCAGATAGCTTCCTTTGTTAATAGTCTGTTTTCCATATTGAACTGGTCACCCAGGACCCTTTCAAGGACTACCCATCGCATAAACCTAGGATGGTGTTTCTGTGTAATGAAATGTTGGACCAGTTTGGTTGTAAGTCTGCCTAACATCAAGGTGCTAATAGGTTCCTGTACTCTGGTCTTGATTTTCCTAGTTGTAAGACCAATGTAGTGCAAGTCACAGGGGCATGTAATTCTTTAAATAACATTTGTAGTGTTGCAATTAGTGAACCTGTTGAGGTGCCACGTCTTCCCCTGTGTTAGTGTTATCGATTTGGTAGTTGTCGTGAGTGCACATACTGTGCACCCTCCACAAGGATTGTGCCCTGGTGGTATTCCAGACTCCCATGATTTCTGCACTGATTGTGTGTGCACCAACCGATCTCGAAGGTTAATTGACCGTTTGAATGCAAACCTGGGTTGTGGTATTTTCATAGACGTAGTATTGAGCAGATGCCAGTGTTTCCTGATTATCTGCCTAATCTTAGTGGAGCAGGGACCAAAAGAGGTGACTACTGGGATACACTCATTCTGGATTTTTTATTCTTTTCCAGAAGCGCACTTCTCAGTATATTAAGTGCCCGCTTCCAGCTTGTTTGATAACCTTCTGGGGATAGGCACGGTTTTAAAGTTTTCTTGATAGCTCCTCTGTTTGTTCCACATAGCTCTGTGTGGACCTGCAATTCCAGTGATAACGCAGAAATTGCCCCACCGGTAAACTGTCCCGCAGTTCCCTGGGATGGTACGATCTGTAATGGAATAACAAGTTTTTATCTGTGGGCTTTTTGTTTGTTTGTTTGCTATCCATGGCCTGGATATCTAAGTCCAAGTATGTGGCAGTGATGTAGTGTGGTATGTAATGTTTCTGCAGGTACTTTTCCCTCACCTTTTTTCCTTTCCACCTCCTTCTCTGATGCCTTTTGTACACTGATGCGAGGGGGATCTAGCAGCTACTATACCACACTCTTTTAAATTAATGTGTTTATACCTACTAGGAAAAACTACAGACCCCTACTGGTCTGAAAGTCCTGGGGTACGGAAAATATGTGAGGTATTGTCTAGAGTCTCAGGGTGCTAAGCTGAGCTGCTGCCGGACTCGGGATGAAAGCGTGAATCTAAACTGTGTGTCATATGCTGTGAGTCATGTGCTCTGGCCGCTGTGCCAAATCTGTCCAAGTAGTGTCAGCATATAGTTATACCTACTCAGAGGAACTTTATTTTCGATCATTGTAACTTGTGTATGGTGCTTAGGGGGTGTTATACAGGAATTGCGAAGGCAAATTTGCGCACATCAAATCAATTTGGTATTTGTAAAGTGCAAACTACTCACTCCAACGGGTGTGATGGCGCAGGGGGAATAAGCTGAGCCTCAGCCCGACTCTGGGATAAAGCCGCTGAACTATTGACCCCTACCGGTCTGAAAGCGCGGGGTATGGAAATTAAATGCGGTATTGCCCAGAGTGCCATGCTGCTAAATTGAGCTGCTCCTGGGCTCGGGGATGAAACCGTGAGCCCAAACTGTGTGTCCTATGGTGTGCAGTCATGTGCTCTGGGTGCCGTGCCACACCTGTCCTGGTAGTGTCAGCAATATTTTATATGTAGTAGGAGGAAGTTTTGTTTGGAACACAGTAACGTGTATATGGTGCTTAGGTGGTGTTATACAGTGAGTGCAAAGGCAAATCAATACGGTATATATAAAGCACAAACTACTCACCCCTATGGGTCTGAAGACCGTGGAGGCCGGCGTGGAAATTATGTGAGCTATTAAGTGAGCTATTGCCCAGAGTCAAATGGTGCTGAGCTGAGCTGCTGCTGGAGCAGGGGATTAAACCGTGATCCCTGTGCTCTGAACTCATGTTTTCTGGCTCCTGCGGCACACCTGTCCAAGTAGTGTCAGCATGTGTGCTAGGAGGAACTTTTGTTTTAAACAGTATGACGTCTGTAGGTTTATTGGGGGGTGCTACAGAGGGAGTTTGAAGTTCAATTCTGCCATTTCAAATCAATCTGGTATTTGTAAAGTGCACTCACCTGTATGGGGTCTGCAGGCCTTGGGGGCCTGGAGTGGAAATTAAGTGAGCTATCGCCCAGAGTCACATGGTGCTATCCTGATCCATTGCTGGAGCCAGTGATCAAAGGGAGAGCTCTGGGCTCTAAAGTCAGATGGTCGGGCCGCTGTGCCACAGCTGTGTGTGAGCTCAGCGCCCTACTGAAGAAACCCACCACGGACCCCACGGACCTCAAGAACTTCCGCCCCATCTCGCTCCTCCCTTTTCCTGCCAAAGTCATTGAGAAGACCGTCAACAAACAACTCGCCGCCTTCCTCAAGACAAACGGATCCCTCGACCCCTCACAGTCCGGCTTGTGAGCTAACCACAGCACAGAGACCGGCCTCATCGCAGCCACCGACAACATCAGATCCCTGCTTGACAACGGGGAATCAGCTGCCCTCATCCTCCTGGATCTCCCAGCAGCGTTCGACACAGTATGCCACCGCACACTAAAACAGCACCTCAGCAACACCGGAATCCAAGGGAAGGTACTGGAGTGCATTGTCTCGTTCCTCACCGGAAGAACCCAGAGAGTCTGCCTCCCCCCGTTTCGATCCGCGGCCACCGAAGTCATCTGCGGCGTACCTTAAGGATCCTCGCTCAGCCCCACCCTCTTCAACGTCTACATGAGCCCCCTCGCAGCCATCGCATGCCAACACAACCTCAACATCATTTCCTATGCTGACGACACCCAGCTGATCCTCTCCCTCACCAACGACCCCGCCACCGCCAGAGCCAGCCTCCAGGAAGGAATGAAAGATGTTGCAGAATGGATGAAGTCCAGCCGCCTGAAACTGAACTCAGACAAGACGGAAGTCCTCATCCTGGGATCATCCCCCTCCACATGGGACAACTCCTGGTGGCCCCCTGCCCTGGGCACCGCCTCCAAGCCAACGGAACACGCACGTAAACTGGGTTTCATCCTGGACTCCTCCCTCACGATGACCAAGCAAGTCAACGCCGTCTCGTCATCCTGCTTCAACACCCTGCGCATGCTCCGAAAGATCTTCCGATGGATCCCCACCGAAACCAGGAAGACGGTCACCCAGGCCCTCGTCACCAGCCGACTGGACTACGGGAACACCCTCTACGAGGGAACCACAGCCAAACTACAGAAAAGACTCCAGCGCATACAGAACGCCTCCGCACGACTCATCCTGGACATCCCCCACCACAACCACATTTCTGCCCACCTGAGAGACCTGCACTGGCTCCCCGTTAACAAGAGAATCACGTTCAGACTCCTCACCCACGCACACAAGGCTCTCCACGACTTGAGCCCCAAGTACCTCAACAACCGCCTCACATTCTACACACCCACCCGCCAGCTCTGCTCGACGGCCTCGCCCTCGCCTCCGTCTCACGCATTCGCAGAGCCACCGCAGGAGGAAGATCCTTCTCCTACCTGGCGGCCAAGACATGGAACTCC
This sequence comes from Lissotriton vulgaris, assembly GCF_964263255.1. Lineage (NCBI taxonomy): Eukaryota > Metazoa > Chordata > Amphibia > Caudata > Salamandridae > Lissotriton > Lissotriton vulgaris. Next base: position 999,014,058 of record NC_141696.1, on the reverse strand, counting down.
CTCCCCATCCACCTACAATTGACCCAGGACTATCTCTCCTTCATGAAACAACTCAAGACCTGGCTATTCGAGCAGTAGCGGATCCCTCCACTCCCAGCGCCTTGAGACCCTAACGGGTGAGTAGCGCGCTTTACAAATACACCTGATTGATTGATTGATTGAGAATACATTTTGGTGAGGGTTCGGGAGTTGCCGTTACCTGGCCCTAAAATAGCGGGCCTAAGTTGTCAGTTACAGGGTGGCTCCAAAAAGAGCCCTTGTGTTCATTAGTTGGAGCTACATGTACAACTTCAGGTTATTCAGAAAAACTATGTTTCCTTGATCTGTGAAGTGCACTCCATCACTTCTGTAGATATCAGCTGTATCAAAATGTATGTTGTTGTTGTTGTAGATTGACCCCATTCTATGGTCTCTGAGATATGTGGACACAGCTTTGTTGACATTCTTCCTAGATTTTTCAATCTGAGGACAAAATTGTTTTGACCATTTCCATTTCTGTCTTTGGCATATATTGTAATATACAAAGACAGTCTGAGGGAAAAGTAACATCAATTTTCCAAAGGTGTCCTTCATAAGCATTTCCAAACCTACCCCAGCCAACAAGCCTAGGTCATTTCCACCACAATGCACTATCATGAGGTCAGGGTGTGGAAGATACAAAGAGGTTTTAACCAAAGGTAGCAATTTGTGCCACTTCAATCCTCACTGTGCAATTTAATGTTCACATTGTGTAAACCTAGGTTGAGTAGATACCTCTTTGTTCTACATACCTCTTGCACCAGAAAACATAGCTAAGTCCTACGATCCACACTAGCATTTTGAAGTAATGGCTGGAAGGTATGGAAAGATGTCTGTAGCTCATGCAGTTCCTTCGTAGAATAAGAGATATGTTTAAAGATGGGGAACTACTTTTTTTGCCATACAAAATGATACCTGATTGGGAGATGAAAAGCATTGTTTTTTAAAAGTAGGGTGCACATTCGTTTTGTGGAAAAGCATCTTTGTGATTGGTTAAGAAAAGGCAGTTTCAACGTGGAGTACATATCATAGGATAAAATTTGCTCAACTTAACCACACCTGCTACTTGCATTTGGAAGGCACTGTTCGAACTTAAAACAATTGTGAACTTTAAACCTGCACATGCCGTTAAATGTTTGAGAAAATGTTGCAAAAAAATATCGTTAGGTTTAAAGAAATTGATGAACGTTTGACCTGCACGTGTTGTAGAATGTTCTAGAAAGTGTATTGATAGAATACGTTGCACTGATGACTTCTATGTGTGGTTGAATATGAAAAAAACTTTATATGGAAAATTAAAAAGAAACTAATAGAGAGAAGTTTTGAAACCTAAAAGAATCAAGGAACTATTCTAATTTTTTTTTTACATGTATTTATGTGTGGAGCAACACATTATAGACACAACAGCACCAGGAAGAAGAAGAAGAAGGGAGTAGGGGACAGGGGGAGATGGGCACAATGGCACACATGCACAATTAAGTACAGCACAAGTATAGACAACAATGGCCAAAATGAAACCCACCAATAAGGAGCACAAGTCACACAACCCGCCAACATCACACCACTGAACTAGCATAGAAGTGAAAACCACGCTGCATTCATACAGGATGTGTACAAAGGCCAGTCGTGGGTCTTGTGGGATGTCTGGGACCGTGGTCATCATGGATGAGATGCCCCGCACGTGGCACATGGGTGGGTTCACTGTGTGTTATGTTGCCAAACAGCTGCTCCTCCCTCCCATGAGCCCCACAATTTTGTACGGTGCGCTGTTGTATCCTGTGCACTCGTACGACACACCATTGTAATGCCTATTCGCGCATGTCCTGCTGCATTCCAACTACACCATGACAGTGCCGTTTGGAGGTGGTGCATGCCACTTTACAACATCGACTGCTGCGGCCCTTGTGGCAGGCCACACCAGAACACAGAGACACTCTTACCGCACTTCCTGTACACGGACATGTTCGATGTGGAAAAATCCTAGGCCATCAGAAAGATAAGTGAACAATTTGTCTAGAAACCAATGGTGAAAAGAACAATCGAATGTGAATTTATATTAAAATTATATGTTTAATCAGCATAGATAAAAATCATATAGAGACTCCACCAAAAGTCAAACTATATGATAAGATAAAAATAATTCATAAAGCAACATCAACAGGTTATATCAACAATAAGTACATAACATATAAATCATACACGTTACAATAAAACAGTTCATACAAAGTTATCATAAGTATAAAAAGTGCTGAAAAAATGCATTAAAACTCGACGCGCGTTTCGGCTGAAAGAACTCCTTCCTCAGGAGTCACTGTTGAAAACTCTGGAAATACATTTACAAGAAAGACATATATCAGATCACTGATTTGGTATTACATAATTTACATATTCACATAACTGTGCATATAAAAAAATACAAAAACGAAATCATATCATAATGGAACAGCTTGACATTACATACATCAAATTCGAAAGTCTTCACTTCTTATTAGGTCTAGACAGAGAATTTGGTCACTTATGTCTAATGATAGACAAATGTTTTCGAAAAAATTGTACAGTACTTAACTAGAAAGCGTGTTAATCATGGTTTATATATTAGGTATAATATAATTTCTCCTTGGATGATGAGATGATAAAAACAGGTCATATACCAAAAAGGTTAATAGCAACAGACTTATCCTAGTCTTGATGTAACGTTCATAGGTGCATAGGAGTCAACTTACATTAATAGTGCTGTATTTCTGTGCAGTACATCGAAAATGTATGGTATCTTCTTATATTCAACAGTTAGAGACACTTGATAAAGGCTACTTCCTAATCAGTAAAAAAATATCCAGTCATATAATATAGCCATGATGATATCACCTTGAACACAAAAAGCCACATAGATTACGGGGCAGAATGACCTAGCTAGTCACATAAATTGGAACACGCGACCAGAAGCAAAACACAGGGGGGAGTTGTTGCTACTCGGCTGGATATCAGGAAGTTCCATAAAAAATGAAGATAGTTTCGTCAGAAAGTAGTGATAATATGAAGTCACAAACATAATGTCTGATGGTATGGTCAATGATATTTGTGATGTAATCTTTGATATAAAGGGCCACTAGTTAAAACTAGATATAAAAACCGAGGGTATGAGTCATCCTGCTTCATAAAGATCACCCTTAGGACACAGCGAACGGCATTTATAACAATGTAGCAACCCTCCTTGTGTATGTTCAAGGCAGCCTGACGTCGAGGATATCATATAAACAATAAAAGGGTTCTTCTCTAATCGCTGGTAGTTAATACCTGGCTCTAAAGGTATACAGTCAATATGGTGGTGAAGTTACCTGATATAGTCTGTCATTTTCTTGTAAAAGGTACAAATATGTTTGGATCGTATACGATAATCGTGTAAAGCCGCGAGGTAAATCTTCAAAAGGATTTATTTTGTTATGTGGCGCCACAGATATCAACGTGGAGAAAAGAACTATAGGAATAAACAAGGGGAAGGGATAGTGGAAAAATAAGCAGAGGAGATATTAGCAGATGACGCTCTAAAAGTGCTATAAATAGTAATCCTATACTGGATGTGTTAAGTAGTGGGCTGGCTTGCCACGTAAATGATAAAACACATAAATACCTTAAATGCTCTGATTGATGTTCTGAATTCATGGGATCTGAATTGCATCAGTAGATAGAAACGTCTGGTTGTGACCAACAATTCATGGCTGCAATAATAGATAGACAAGGGGTGCCCTCAGTGAAAAAAGCCCGCTATTAATTCCAAGCTGGTTGTAAGAAGCTCACCAGCAACTAGCTAGTGTGAATAACTACAGGACAGTAACATGACAGAAACAGAAAAAAACGTTACCTCATATATAAACAAGGAGCTTCTCAAGTTGGAGAGTATGTGCTATATAAATCAATGGCGCCGTCTGGTTAAGCTGGATATTTCAAGGCTGCAGTGAAACATGAGAAAGGACGCCCTACGTGATTAACACGAAAGCCAGGGTCGGCTAGCTATATTACGCCTGTATTACGGACATGTTCGAAACACCCCGTTCCCCTTGCTGGATAGGCGCACACCTGCGCTGACCTGTGTACACCAGACCAGCACACACTGGTTGTGCATGCAGGTGGATGCATGCATAGCTACATGTCCAGGGTCACTGCCAATGCTGAGGTGACTGCACACTGTGATGTTGCAGGGCCCATGCCTATCATGATAACACAATGACCATAGAGACACACTTGATCAGATGCGGGTTTGGGGGGTGTTGGCGGTCCTGGGGTTGTTGCGATGAGTCTTGTGGCCCCCATGGGTATCCTTGTATCATACTCATTGACTCTATGGCACCTGTGGGTGTTCTGGTGTGGCTCTTGGCTGTGTTCCCTGTCATGCTGCAGGTAGTCGTCTTGCTCAACACCAGCAGAAGGATGTATGACATTATAACGCATGCTTTTACCACGCATGCCTTTACAACGCGGTTTTTACATTGCAAACCTTTAAAACGCATAGCGCTTTGGGGTGCTGGATAGTGAAAATTTTAATTTACTATTCCAACACCAGTCCCCATGGACACTAGGGAAGGTGTTGGAGAGTAAATTAAACTTATTCCCTATCCTAGAGCGCCCCCCAGCGCAATGCGTTGTAATGGTTTGCGTTGTAAATACTGTGTTGTAAAGGCACTGCGTGGTAAAAGTTGCGTTGTAAAGGTTGTTCGCCCCAGCAGAAAGCAGGTGTAAAATCCCTGGTGCTAACATGGCTTATCTCCGGAATTTGTTTCGCATTGCAGTTGTTGTGAAAGTTGTGGTGTGATTTTTTCGTGTGGAGACCAATATACAAACTGGGCAGTGTATCCCATCAAGGTCCAGCACCTGACGCACTATTCCCAATAAATATAAATACAATGAGATTTCTTCATTGATTTTGTGTATACACTGTAAGTGCAGCCACTACCTCAGTGCAATTCACTACAGGATTTTAGTATTTAGAATAAATCGCAAAGGTGCATCTCGTGTCTTTTTGCTCTGGAACGGCTAGTCTGCATTTCATTATCAGCTCTTTAATCTAAGTAAAGTTGAGATAATTCTAACACACTATTCAGAAGTTGGTGCAAACTGCAAACATCACCAGTATTCCTGTGATAAGTGCCCCAAAATTTAACACCATGGAGGACACCATCAAATAACAGTAATAAGAACAAGAAAGAGTCACACAGCAGGTAAGAAAACAGCCAAAAACGTTAGTATTATGTTTTTTCAAACTTTATTTTTTTATAAACATATATACATAAAAGATAAACTATTTTCAAACTTTATTTTTTTATTAACATATATATATATATGAACTATAAACTAATAAACAAAATTTAACAAAAATAATACAAAACAACAAGGCGGAACACTCCTGTGGGGACCATGGATGTCGACGACAGAGCCTGGAAAATAAAGCACAAAATAAGGACACGTGTAATGCGCATATCAAAGGAGTGAGACACAGAGAAACAGAGAAGGAAAAAAAAGCCGGAGAAAAAAAAAGGGAAGGGAAGAAAGGGAGTGAGAAAGGGAGAAGGAAGAGAAAGTTAGAAGGAAAGGAATGAAGAGAGAGAGAGAGAGAGAGAGTGAAGAGAGGGAAGAGAGGGAAGAGAGAGAGAGAGAGAGTGAGTGAGAGACACTGCCGCCCCTGCGCATCCATGAGCGAATAATTACCTGGTGCCACCGGAGTGTGCAGCAGTGGGCCCACATGCCCGTATAAACTCTGCTGATCTCAGAGATGTCGCTGAGTCCTGAGTCATGAAGGGCGGAGACCACATCAGCTTCTCCGCGGATCTCACAGATGTCTCTGAGTCCTGAGTCATGAATGGCAGAGACCGCATCATCTTCTCCATGGCCCAGCAGATCTCACACATGTCCCTGAGTCCTGAGTCATCAATGGCAGAGACCACATCAGCTTCTCCATGGCCCGGCACATCTCACACATGTCGCTGAGTCCTGAGTCATCAATGGCGGAGACCACATTAGCTTTTGATGCCGCTAAGCCTATGGAACTCAAGTCAGTGCCACGTGGTGGTAGGCCCCTGATGGCCACATTAGCTTCGTGTTGCACTAACCCTTTGCATCTGAAGTCCGCGCCAAGGGGATGGTAGGCCCCTGACAGCCATACAGATCAGGGTGTGACTAACCTTCTGCACAACTTTTCATGGTTTCTTTATGATTGAAACTCGTGGAGCGTTCGCCATCCAGTCAGCACCGGCAATAAAGGATGTGACTTTGTCGATCTATTATATTTGCGTGGTCACATGGCCTGTGACGCATGTGCCGGATGGGTGTGGTGTTTGTGCAAACTTGCCTTCAGGGAGTGGCTGTGAGATGTTCAGAACTAGACCACTGACCTGCACACCAACAGTGAGTACGCCTGCCACAGGTAGCCTTGTGGGGCCAACGTCGGAACGTAATCGGATTGGCGTGGCGTATGATGGAAATAGGGCAGGGATAGCTACAATGACGCGGACGGCTCGTAGTACTGCGTCTGTGAGTCAAGTGGACTGGCCGCAGCTGTCCCTCTGCGAGCCTGGGTGTGAACTGTTCATTACTCACGCTACATAAGTATTGAAGAATCATTTTGTGATTCAGTCCGTCAGCTGGCATCTGTCCGTGTCATTTCTTAAAACATATCGGAGTTCTTTCTATGATAGATACCCCTTTGATGCTGCCTCTCTCCACATCAGCAGGTAACGCACCCTCTTCCCACATTACCACCATACCCCAAACAACCTTCTTGGGCCCGGAAGTGTCCCTGTGCAGTTGGACAATGAAGAATCTTAGTCATGTCTAGTTTTACATATAAAAAAATTATTTAAAGAAAAGAACAACAAATAAGACTGAAGGGAGTCTGGTGCTGTGGCCGCTGCCACAAAGTTGGGGTCACTGCCATTATGAACTCAGGACACAGTTACAGATGTGGGATCGGCTTGTGTTAAAGAGGGTTAGTGGGACTACGTGTCGCTGGCCTTGCATATCGAAATATGCCTCACTGATCAAAGGAAGTGTGGTGCTGTGGTCAGTGCCACAGACTTGGGGTCACTGCCATTCGGGACTCAGGAAACAGTTACACATGTGGAATGGGCTTCTGTTGGACAGAGTTAGTGGGAGTACGTGTTGCCGGCCTTGCATATGGAAATATGTCTCACAAATCAACAGGAGTATGGTGCTGTGGGGTCACTGCCATTCAGGACTCAGGACACAGTTACAGATGTGGAATCAGCTTGTGTTAAATAGGGTTAGTGGCATCAGAAGCATTGAGACTGTATGAGCCTGTGGTGATGCTTGGTGTGGACGGGCCACACTGGGAGCAATGTGTCTTGCCTACTGGACTGCGTCATGTGGAATCAGGACCCTATCTGAATTATGAGGCATGCTGACCGTAGTGTAGGATAGAGGTAGCGATGAGCAAGGGCCCACAGCCACGTGCATACTTTGGTGGCCCCACCGGCCTGAGTAGTGCAGGTTCAGTGGCACCACATGTCGCCAACCTTCCTTATGCAAATACCCCTCAATAATCGAAGGGAGTGTGGTGCTGTGGTTGCTGTCACGAAGTTCGGGTCACTGCCATTCAGGACTCAGGACACAGGTACACTTGTGGGATCGACTTGTGTTAAAGAGGGTTAGTGGGACTACATGTCGCCGGCCTTGCATTTGGAAATTTGCCTTACTGATCGAAGGGTATGTGGTGCTGTGGCCATGCCACGGACTTGGGGTCACTGGCATTCAGGACTCAGGACACAGATACACATGTGGAATCAGCTTGTGTTAAAGAGGGCTAGTGGGAGTACGTGTCACCAGCCTTGCATATGCAAATATGCCTCACTGATCAGAGGTAGTGTGGTGCTGTGGTCGCTGTCACAGACTTGGGGTCACTGCCATTCAGGACTCAGGACACAGTAACACATGTGGGATTGGCTTGTGTTGAACCGGGTTAGTTGGCACCACGTGTCTAAAATTCAAATTGCGAGCTCTGCCACCTGCAGTGTAGACTGCTGATGAGTGTAGTAAAGCTATAACTGATATGAAAAATGTTCAAGAAGAAAGGATACTCAAAGGATATTATGTAGATTTGAGGCCTGTAATAGTTTCTTGCCTAGTGGACTCCGTAGTTAATGAATGAAGAAATATTTTAATTGTGAGCCCTACTGAGTGGAGTGTAGGCGTATCATGAAAAGATGAAATAAGTATAGAATACACCGACAAAGTGTTGTATTTGCTGAGTACAATCTTGTTGTTAGAAATTAGCATTTAAAATTGGAATTGCAAGCTGTAGTCCCCGCAGTGTAGACTGCTGTTCCATGTTGGTTTGCACTTGAAGATTAATTTGGTCATTGTAGTAAAGCTATAACTGATATAAAAAAGTTCTTAAAGCAAAGATACTAAAAGCTGTGATAGTTACTTGCCTACTGGAGTCTGTAGATGCATATGGAAATACCCCTCACTGATTGAAGGGAGTGGTGCTGTGGTCAGTGCTACGGACTTGGGGTCACTGCCATTTAGGACTGAGGACACAGTTACACATGTGGGATTGGCTTGTGTTAAAGAGGGTTAGTGAGACTACGTGTCACCGGCCTTGCATATCGAAATATGCCTTACCCATTGATGGGAGTGTGGTGCTGTGGTTGTGCCACAGACTTGGGGTCAGTGCCATTCAGGACTCAGGACACAGTTACAGATGTGGGATCGGCTTGTGTTAAAGAGGGTTAGTGGCACCATGTGTCGCTTGCCTTCCATATGCAAAAATCCCTCACTAATTGAACGGAGTCTGGTGCTATGGTCGCTGCCACGAAGTTGGGATCGCTGCCATTCAGGACTCAGGACACAGTTACACATGTGGGATCGGCTTGTTTTGTACAGAGTCAGTTGGCACTACGTGTCGCCGGTCTTCCACAGTGTAGGCCGGAGGCTGCAGTCAGCAAAGGCCCACAGGCATGTGACGTTGACTTGAGCTGCACAGATTGGGAGCATTTAGTCTTCTTAACCCATTAAAATCTCTTACACAATTTGTGTCGCAACTAATCTGGAATTGTGAACCGTGTAACCCCAGTGTAGGGCAGAGGCAGGGGTCAGGATGTGCACACAGCCACGTGGCATTGAGTTGAGCTGCACAGTTAGTAGCACCTGGAGTACTCAGCGTGTGCGCACCCTGCGATGATACGTGGTCCCGGCGGGCTGCACTGGGAGCAATGTCTTTTGTCTAATGAATTCTGCCTTTATAAGGGTACGTGATGATGACTTATGGTGCAGTGAGTTAGTAGCACCTGAAACACACAGCGTGTGCGCACCCTGCGATGATGCGTGGTCCAGGCGGGCCGCAGTGGGAGCAACGTGTCTTGCGAACTGGACTGCGTCATATGCAATCGCCACTGCATCTGAATTGTGAGCCCTGCTGTCCGCAGTGCAGATTGAAGGCGGTAGTCTGCGGTGCTGTGCCGTTGGGTTCGCAGGGGGCCTGTGGAGAGGAGGCCCGCAGTCAAGGTGGCAGCCACGTGGCAGGGTGAGGGCCACCACTGTGGCAGAGTCATTGGTCTTCCCACAAGTGAACCACGCCCAGGGCCTGGCCTATTTATTCATATTCCTACTGAAGGACTGGGTTCTTTTGGACCCAGCGGTGCCAGGGCACAACACCTGAAACCTTCGTGGGTAACCTGCTCCGGCGTACAAGTCACAGAGACACGGGACACTTCCTTCGGCGTCAAAGAGTCAAGGTTTATTTACTGCAGGGAACACAGAAGTCACAGGAAGTACATCGAGTGTAGTTCGGGGAGACTGCTTCAAATTGGTTTTGTGGATCGCTCCTTTTATACAGTTTTTACCCATAGGATAACATGAGACACAATAGTTTACAACCCGGTTCCCACATTTAGCTCTCAGAGGGGTCGCTTTGGTCACTTTGGAACACATAAGGTCCGGAACATAAGTGCGGAAACATTTGGCGGTTCCCAACTGTAAAAACCCATCTTCCCACCATTAGCAAATTCCAATCAGCAGTAAAGTAGATCGAAATAGGAACGAAGACAGGTGCAGAGGAAGACGGAGACAGTGGGGAGATCGGAAAGGGTGTAAAAGGGGAGGTATCGAGAAGCACGAGATACAGGCATCAAAGGGACGTGCCTAATGAGATGCACGGCTGAGACAATAAGTCCGTGCGGCAAGATGAGCCTCGAGCGGCGCCACCTGCCTTACAGCAGCAACCCCCTCGTCATAAAGACACTTACAAAGAACATGTGTCTTCCGCAAATATCTTGGGAGTCCCAGGGTCGCGAAGCGGACAGCGTCCGTTCGCTGACTACTTGAGGGCAAGAGACAAAATGGATGCCGTATCTAAGATGGAACCCGTGGGTACAGATGAAAAGCCCACGTAACAAACGAACGGTTCAAGTTAGCACAGCGAAACTGCGCACACTTACTAAACTCGTCATTTGCGGTTCATAGATACCAGACTCGACCATATTCGTGCGAGTCGAAAACACCACTTACAATTGTCACGGAACCTCAGACGCTCCTTTTGCCCTCATGTAGGCAAGCACTAGTCGGAATCATATTCGATATTCATCAGACCATCAAGATGTCGTTGTAGCATAGCTCTGTCCAATCGAGTCCCCTTGGTAACAGATGGTTGTCTCATACACGTTGTAGCACAGAGGCCACATAAGGCAGGACCACACTGCACACAAAGGCAACACGTGAACAGGAACACTACCACAACCCCGATGATCATCAGAATCTTCCAACCCCAAGTTGATACCAGGCCCCAAAACCATCCAAGTAGTGTCCAATCCCCCACATCCACGTGTATGGATTCGGAGATCTTATGCAACTTCGAGATGGCTTGATAGACAGTAGGAGCATTATCTGGAATGAAAATGCAACAGCTCGAATGGATCACTTTACATACCCCACCGCGATCTGCCAAGACGACATCTAAAACCATACGGTTTTGCAACGTCATAAGTCTCTCCGCCTGAAGTTCTGAGGTGATATTACCAAGGGCACTGGCAGTAATATTAGCTGTCGATTCTACCACTCGAGTCAAATGTCTCAGGTTCCTACTATTAACCATAGGTCCCCAAAACGGGAGGAAACCCTTGAAAAAGTCTCCTGCCTCTTGACCGGCAGTATCCTCTTCGCTAATTACGCCTCGTACAACTCTAGTCTTATGGTAATCGGCATCTACAGTGAACGTCGGAGGCAACAGATTTGCAATAAAACATGAGCCCATGAAGTCTGCGGGCAACCATGTATATGCACGATCATGACAGATAAAGTACGTACCCTTGGCAGCCAGAAACACAGGGGACGGGAACATTGGCAGAACGTAACTTTCAGTGCAAGCACTTGCTCCAAGTGAGGCTTGCGAACCACGACCCACAAGACAAAGATTACCAGTGTGGGGTACGACCCATATTGGAGGCGAGCTTTTAAGCTGCTTTTCATTAGTGAACATACTATATTCCCCTCTACTTAGGACCCTATAGGCTTGTACCTCTTCTTTAGGGATGAGAAAAGGATCATGGATCTCATCTTCCATATCCTCTATTGCCATCGATAGCAGCCTCTGATACGAGGTAGGACCAGAGTTGGGGGAACGTCGTTCTTGAGTGGGGTGGAAACCCAGTGCGCTTCGAAACATTGTTTGGAATGCTCGAGCTGACCCTTGGGAACTATACGGTAACACCAGATATGGAATTCCCTTACCCGTAGTATGTGGCATCAACCCACACACCCAACAATTAGTAGTGTTAACCACTAACTGATGCTGATGGAGGAGCTGAATAAAGGAATTGTTGCGGAATTCTACACGTCTAGCCTGTTCGTGTTCCGGTAACATATGAAAGGAATGAGGAGAAGCAGTAGAAGTAAGGTTAGGGTAAGGAGTAGGAGTAGGGGTAGGAAGTAAAAAGTAAGACATAGTGTAATACACCCCACCCGCCAAAAATGCAGAAGCAGTCAGAAACAATACAAACAATTGGAATACAATACATTTAGTACGACTGAGTTTCTGCAGCTTGACTCTGTACGCCTGAGCTCCTTCCAAATCATTCAGCTTCGAAAATGCCATTTCCCTACGACCGTCCGCAACGTTTCTTGACGCACTTCGTTCTGTGCAGCAATAGTCAATCCCCAGGAGTTCCTAGGAACCGACGGCCTTTAACCTAGCGTCAAGACCTACTGTCCAGAAGGAAGTACGCGCGCGGCCCTACGGCCCTCAATACACAATATGTATTTTATTTAGCACAATATTTCTCAGCTGTGGAAGGAAAAAGATGCAAGGAAGAAGCTTGATATATGTACAAAACAAGTTTCAATGATACGAATATTCAAAGTTGATCAGGGGAAACGAGGATATTGCAGTTATCAATTTCAGCAAAGCAAAAAAATTTTATTTGTCCTTAGTGTGAGAACGCAAAGAATATCGATGTTTCCCGGGACGTGTCTGCTCGTCGAACAAGGGATCCGTTGAAGAGACAGCGTCCTGTTGATCAGTTGGTTGATCTGGTCTTGAGTCTTTTGCTGACAAGTGTTCAACAGTGGCTTTCTGCTGCGCTGAGGGTTCTCCAACAAGCTGTGCGTCGCTAAAAGGTACAAACGCCGGCAATGTTTCAGTTTCTGTTGACGCAATGCCTTTCCTCACCCACGGGTCTGCCGGCAAAGGAATAGGGACTCGCTTACAATGGGTAGCATGTACCCAATTCTTCCGCCCCTCAAGACGAACGGCAGTCCTCGTGGCCAGGAGCACCTGGTAAGGTCCGGTGAAACGGGGGTCCAGATTGTTCTTGCGTGAGAAGTTACGGGTAACCACCCAATCCCCGGGCTGGAGCTGGTGGCCTGGACCCTCCGTCTGCGTCGGCAAGGCGTCGTAAACCTGTTGATGAATTAACCTCAGTTTAGCAGTCAAGTCATGTAAGTAATCAATCAACATCGGATACTCAAGATCAACGAATATACCTGGCCTAGGAACCCCCCACACATTCGCAGGACGGCCGAACACTATTTCATAGGGACTAAGCCCTATTCGGGAGTGTACAGTCGCCCTAGTTGACAGTAATGCTAGAGGCAAAGCGTCAGGCCACGAAAGTCCAGTCGTAGCCTGAATCTTCGCTAGTTTTAGTTTAAGGGTGCCATTGTACCCTTCAACCAATCCAGCTGACTGGGGATGATTGGCGCTATGGAATTTTTGATTAATTCCAAGGCCCTTACACACACTCTTCATCACACTTCCAACAAACTCACTTCCGTTATCTGACCACACGACTCTAGGCATTCCATACCGAGGAAAGTATTCCTTCAGTAGGATTTTCGCAGTAGACAAAGCAGTATTATCTTTGAGGGGATAGGCCTCGATCCATCGGGAGAATGCGCAAACCACAACCAAAACGTATTTCAGGTTATTGCATCGCTCCATATGGATGAAGTCCAATTGGATCACCTCAAAGGGATACGAAGGAGGAGCAAAACTGCCAGGGGGAGTTGGGGTTCCTTTGCCAGGATTGTACATTATACACACCATACAATTCTTCACCAAGCGTTCAGCACATTTCGTAATGCCATCATTCTTCCACACAGCAGCCAACAACTTACAAATACCTTTCGCGCTAATATGTGCTAACCCGTGTGCCATTGTCACAACGGCCAGTACATACGCATCAGGCAACATCCATCTTTTCTGATCTGACAAATCAATCCAGCAACCATTCACATCCAACCTTCCCGTACTTTCTTTCCACTTCGTCTTTTCAGTGTCGGTGGCCTCATTCTGTATTGCTTTCACACTCTCTATGGTATCTTCACACATACTCGATTCTGTAGGCCACCTAACCGAACTCGTCACATACATTCGAGTGCTAAGGTTCCGGGCAGTCTCCTTAGCAATCTCATCTGCAAACGCATTACCACGACCAACATCATCCGTCACTTTACGATGCGCACTACACTTAACAATTGCAACTTGAGCAGGCAAAGTCAATGCATCCAAAAGATCGTTCACAAGCTGGCCATGCTGAATTTTCGTGCCATGCGACGTGAAGAAACCACGCTCTCGCCACAACCGTCCAAAGCTATGCGCTACACCGAAAGCGTACTGGCTATCGGTGTACACATTCACACGTTTACCTTTTGCTAATACACATGCTCTAGTGAGAGCAATCAGCTCTGCAGCTTGGGCAGAATTCTGATTCAATCTCGCAGTCTCAACAACAGTATTCAACGTTACAACAGCATAAGCGGTAGTCACATCGCCATTCGGTAATTTAAAACATGACCCATCCACATACAGAGTGCCATCAGGGTCTTCCAATGGGGTGTTTTTAAGGTCCACTCGACCTTTTGTTTCCTCCTCTGTCCGCAAGTAACAGTCATGTTCTGCTACTTCATCTGACTCTGCACTAATTGGTAACAAAGTTGCCGGATTTAGGACATTACAACGTTTTATCTGAATGTGGCTTGCCAAGAGCGTCAATTCGTACCCAGATAACCTCGCACTCGTCAAGTGCTGAGTTTTCGTTCGATTCAAAAGAGTATCGACTGCATGCGGAACCATCACCGTAAGCATATTATCCATGACCAATCCTGCTGATTGTCGGATGGAGACCGCAGCTGCCGCAGTTGCTCTCAAACAACTCGGCAATGCTCTAGCTACTGGGTCTAAGGTCGAGGAAAAATATGCACATGGACGTTGCTTACCACCAAAAGGTTGCGTTAAGACACTCAAAGCACAACCTTCCCTCTCGTGGACATATAACGTGAACGGCTTGCTGTAATCAGGGGTACCTAACACAGGAGCCGAACACAATGAATCACGTAATTCAGAAAAACTTTTCTGACATTCTTCCGTCCATGGTAAAGGAGTTGAAACATCCTTGCACGTAAGAGCCACCAATGGTTTCGCTAGCAATGAAAAATTAGGAATCCACTGCCTGCAGTACGACGTGATACCTAGAAAGGCACGCACATCTCTCTGGGTTTGTGGCACAGCCATTCGCGCAATCGCTGCAATTCTCTCCGGGGTCAATCTCCTTCCCTCCTTTGACAATAAGTGACCTAGATAGGTTACTTCTTGACAACAATATTGGAGTTTAGAAGGTGACACCTTGTGATTTAACTCACAGAGATGTTGCAGCAACGATACCGTAGCAATTTTGCAAATGTCCTGAGTATCAGCAGCCACCAATAAGTCGTCGACGTATTGGATCAAAGCCGCACCAACCGGCAACCTAAACGCATCCAGTTGACCCTTCAAAGCTTGACTGTAAATCGATGGACTTTCACAGTAGCCCTGAGGAGCGCGTTTGAACCGGAAGCTACGTCCACCAAGAGAGAAACCGAAAAGGTCCCTGCTCTCCTCGGCAATCGGGATGCTGAAAAACGCATTTTTCAAATCAATCACCGAGAACCACGAAGCAGTAGCTGGAATCAGAGTCAGTAGCGCCGTGATGTCAGGCACAACAGGGAATTGAGGAACCACAATTTTATTTACCTCCCGTAAATCGATAACAAAACGATAAACAGGCGGTTTGGTAGGATCAGTACGTTTAAGAATGGGCAGTACAGGGCTGTTGCACACGTTTCCCCGAGTCTCCTCAATAACATCTTTCTCGATCAAATCATAGATGATCGCTAACAAAGCTCGTTCACCATCAAGGGAGATACGGTATTGGGGAATACGTGGCAATCGCACATTCGATTTCAACTGAACAACATAAGGGGAGATATCAAGTAGGCCCACGTCATTTGGACCCGTCGCCCACAAAGACACAGGAAGAGAATCCAATTCCGGTGGAAGCTTATCGAGAGACAAATACATGGGAGAGACTACTCTCTCTCCGAACGTAAGCTTTACACCCGCAGGAGAACAATACAAAGTTGCATACAAACGTTTAAGCAAATCCAGACCCAAAAGATTTTCACCACAACCCGTGGTTAAAATCAACGGAGCTTCGAGCTCACGAGGCCCAATTTTAAGGGGCAAAGGGCGTGAAACTGGATTGCTAACGGGGGCGCCAGAGAATCCAACGGAAACATTTGTTAAGCCAGACAAAGGTGCGCCAGGGAGTTTCGAATGCATGATAGAACTTTTCGCTGCACCAGTGTCCAACAGAAAAGGCTCAACGACGCCCGATGTAGCAACTGCGACGTAAGGCCCTCTCTGATCAACCGGAACTGATACCACTCCCTCTCCTTGTCTTTGGCTGTCCTAGTAATTACTGTCGTCGGTTCCCTGATCGACGTAATAATCGTCTACATTGTACTGCGCAGAACGTCCTTGCGATGATCAACGTTGATCGAAACAGTTATTAGAATTAGATGAATGGTCAGAACGGTCGTTCTGAGCACCACGACCTCTACCACGTGATGCATTCTGTGAACCACCACGGCCTCCTCTAGACGAATTACCACTATTACGGTCATTTAAAGCAGGACAATCAAATTTAATGTGTCCCTCCTGTCTACAATAAGCACATTGATTGTACCCTAATGAAGATCTTTGGAAAGAGGAATCATTACGCGGCTGCGATCGATTCGATTGCGACTGTGATCTATTCTGTTGAGACGCATTCTGATTAGAACGCGGCGGATATGCTTGTTGCAACAACACTTTAGTTTTTAGCTCTTTCGTCTTTTTATCAGCACGGTCAGTTTCCTCTTTTTCTCTATTTTCGTAATATTGTGCCGTAGCCAATATCTGAGCTGAGGTAGAAACGGCCCACGCACTTTCTGAATTCTTCAATTTATTGCTCAAGTCGGGCAATAAGTTCGATACAAATTTATCCACAAACAACCGTTGTCCACCCTCAGTACCCATATCCTGTCCACTATGATCAACGAATGTTTCCTCAAACCTCGTAAAGAAGTCTGAAACACTCTCATCTTTCTTCTGCTTACAGGCTGACAACTTGTCCCAATTTACCCTCATAGCTGGCATAAGCGTTTTCATTAATGTAATGATTCGCTGGGGAAGATCAGCAATCAACTGATCGGGTTTAGTAGCAGCCACTTGTCCAGCGTCTGCCGCTGTAATGGCATTCCAATCACCACCTAATTCAATTGCGTGATCTTGGTGACGAATCTTGGCCCATACCGGTTGCGGTACGACATTGCCAAACAACATGTCGATATCGGCAAGATTCATTATCGTAGCGTCTACGAGCTGCGATAATTCCTTATAATACCCTGCAGGATTTTTGCGAGGATCGGGCAAAGTTTGTTTCACCTGAAGCACTTCCGATCGTTTCCATGGGAGGTGTATCCACACTCTCTGGAAATGCGCCAATACCGGAGGGGCAGCTTGTGGATCAGCTGGTATCCAAACCGGCGGAACTTCACGCATAGGATATTGGCCAGACTCATCTTGTTTCTCAATGTCCTCAACAAACAATGCATGAGGAATAGGAGCGGGACGAAGAGATAGTAACCGCTCAATAGCACGTCGGACATTAGTGTCGACTATCAGTCCTGCTGCGAACTGAAGCCGAAGTTCAGACAGGGCGGTCAGCACCTCGTCAGGCGCATAGGCCACTATCTGATCATGTAAGAACTTGCACATTTCATCAAACACATATCTCTGAGTTGGTATGTTGAATTGATCAAACGTTTCGAGGACAACACGAGGTGGATTTCTAACAGGGTTTAGCATCCAACCCATCGCCATATTGTATAGCGCAACACGTTCTCTATTAGCAGGAAGCTGGCTACGTCTCTGAGGACCATCAGAACCAGCAGACCCAAAAACAGGTCCAAGCGACTGAAAGAAGTTTGTCACACTGGGAGAATTACGGTTACGAGTAGAGGGACAAGAATAAGACACAGGACTAACAAGAGAAGGAGTAGAGACATTAGCAACAACAGGGGTTAACAACACAGGAGCAGTAGCGTGAGCAGTAGCGGGAACAGGAGTATGTGGAAGCGGAGGAGCAGTAGGAATAGAAACAGGCAAAGGAGCAGGAACAGTCGGAAGAGCGGGTGCAGGTTGAGGAACTGGTGGAGGAATAACAGGTGGAAGAACAGGTACGGCAGGGACCACAGGAGCTGCGATACCCTGTACGTACGGAGGTGGCGACTTCATAAGATAGGACATTAAGGAATCCTCAACTGCCTCTTCCTTCTTATCCGACTCCGTAGGCAAAGCAGGATAGCATTTATCTATGGACATACGCTGTAGCCTCTCAAACACTTCCTTATCCTTATCCTCCTTATCACGCTGAAACTGCTCAGCTTTCTTCACTATGGTAGCAACATTATCTCGCTCACTACGTTTATTCTGTCTGATTTCTTTCTGTCGGGCTTCTTTGCGCCAGAACCGAAAGGCATCAAACATGGCCGGCCTAGATTTGCGTTCGAACAACTTTATTTCCAAATTATCTAAGATCGACGCTTCGAAGCTACCGTGAGGTGGCCAACGAAGATCGCCGTCTTTCTTTGTATATTTTATCCAATAATCGTTAAAAGCAATCGGGCCTAGCCCATGTTTGCTATATAAGTCATAAGTAGGAGTTCCAACCGGAGGTATCGGACACGAGTCCTCCAGCAGGGAATCCGCACCACAAGGTCTAAAGCAACTGAACAAAGTACTGCGACCAGGCATCTTGCACACTAGCCGAGTTTCACAAACTTCAAGGGTTACGGGATTTACCAAGTCCCAGCAAGAACAAAACCCTCGGTCTTTGGCGGCTGCAGTCGTCAAACAAATACAACAACAAAGTACGCTAGCAAAGTGTCACCGACAAAAACACCCACACAGCGTGTACAACAAAAACACTCGCTAAAGTGTTTACAACAAAGACACTCGCTAAAGTGTCTACAACAAAAACACTCGCTAAAGTGTTTACAACCAAGAACTCTGGGAGCGACCCACAAATACTTAACTCAAAGATCAATGGCGTCCTCAGGAAGGCCCGTCAATCGTCTCGCTATACCAAGGTCTACGCCAGGCGCCAAAACAGGTCTACAGTCAGGGCAGCAGTCCGTCGCAGCCGTTAGGAGGCGGGAATCTTCGCGGGAAAAGTCTTCGGGCCACTTATTTCGACAACAGGATCGATGAAGCGGGGTGCACCTTCCCTCGGAGATTTCACACGAAGTTCCTCACGATCGTCGGGCTTGGACCGGTACCACTGATGCAGCCCCACGAGTTGGGCGCCAACTGAAGGACTGGGTTCTTTTGGACCCAGCGGTGCCAGGGCACAACACCTGAAACCTTCGTGGGTAACCTGCTCCAGCGTACAAGTCACAGAGACACGGGACACTTCCTTCGGCGTCAAAGAGTCAAGGTTTATTTACTGCAGGGAACACAGAAGTCACAGGAAGTACATCGAGTGTAGTTCGGGGAGACTGCTTCAAATTGGTTTTGTGGATCGCTCCTTTTATACAGTTTTTACCCATAGGATAACATGAGACACAATAGTTTACAACCCGGTTCCCACATTTAGCTCTCAGAGGGGTCGCTTTGGTCACTTTGGAACACATAAGGTCCGGAACATAAGTGCGGAAACATTTGGCGGTTCCCAACTGTAAAAACCCATCTTCCCACCATTAGCAAATTCCAATCAGCAGTAAAGTAGATCGAAATAGGAACGAAGACAGGTGCAGAGGAAGACGGAGACAGTGGGGAGATCGGAAAGGGTGTAAAAGGGGAGGTATCGAGAAGCACGAGATACAGGCATCAAAGGGACGTGCCTAATGAGATGCACGGCTGAGACAATAAGTCCGTGCGGCAAGATGAGCCTCGAGCGGCGCCACCTGCCTTACAGCAGCAACCCCCTCGTCATAAAGACACTTACAAAGAACATGTGTCTTCCGCAAATATCTTGGGAGTCCCAGGGTCGCGAAGCGGACAGCGTCCGTTCGCTGACTACTTGAGGGCAAGAGACAAAATGGATGCCGTATCTAAGATGGAACCCGTGGGTACAGATGAAAAGCCCACGTAACAAACGAACGGTTCAAGTTAGCACAGCGAAACTGCGCACACTTACTAAACTCGTCATTTGCGGTTCATAGATACCAGACTCGACCATATTCGTGCGAGTCGAAAACACCACTTACAATTGTCACGGAACCTCACTACGCTGGAGTGGCGTACGTGAGACTTTCCTAGTCCACTTCTGCTTCCAGGGGAGGAACACACAGCTACATGACCGAGATCTTCCCTACTGCCTGAGGCAACATGGTTGCATCCACTGTGCACTACAGTACAAGTATCAATAGTATATCACTACGAGAGGTTTGTGCTTTACATATTGAGGTCTGTGCAGCACATCAGCATTACACTTGGCAATGTGTGCATTATTATTGATGGGTGACTTGCCTCCTTCATACATACTTGGTTGCTACATCTACCAACATTCAGCTATTATGCGGTTGAGGGGCCATGGTGTTTTGGGAATGTCCGTTGTCCTGTTTTGCGCTGCCTCAGTGGTAGTAGGGGGGTGGTCGGTGAGGTTCTGGTGGTGGTGGAGCTGGGTGTTGTGGCCTTGTTGGGTGTCGGAGCTGCATGATCAGTAGCTCTATCACATGTTGGTCTTTAGATGTGGCTGTGAGTTGGGTCCAATTCACGCAGTAGATGGTCGACCTCCTTACACCAGTTAAAGGTTGATGTTAATTTGTTACTGGTAACTCGGCTTATCGCCTGCTTTTTGGATCGGATTGTAGATTTGGCTGATCGTTGAAAATATGGTGAAGTGGTGTTTTCATGTTCTTTTTGCACGGGAACGCCTACTTTGCATATCATTAGCGTTAGTTGTGGCTCTCGTTTGTGGTGATTTTGTTGGTGGAAGGTATCGATGGAAGAGTGGTGAGATATACAGTTTTCACCAGGCTGAGAATGGGATGCTAATTAAAAAACTATGAAAAAAAAGATAGGTTTAATGAACATTATAATTAGAAATAAGCATTTAAAAAAACTTTGAAATTCACTGAAAAAACCATAGGTTTCAGGCACGTTATAGTTAAAAATTAGCATTTAGAAAACCTTCGAAATTCAGTGAAAAAAACATAGGTTTCAGGGACGTTATAGTTAATTGGACATTTCACTCATACAAAACGATAGAAATTCCCTTTTTATAGTTAGTTGAGCTAACTATAACTCCCACCCCCGCAATGCACTGCTGATGACGTCACATATTACATTCTTCATGACATGGTCAGTGACATCACTGATGACATCTCAAATGACATCACTGATGACATCACTGATGACATCATCCACATGAAAATCTGATGCACCTCATCAGACCCTAATATAACACTTGATACACCCACTCTAAAATACAGACTATAATTTTCGAAACCATGAGCACACCAATACCAGTTATTACATATCCACTCACTAATTCCTAGGTCTACACACACATCCATTCATTAACTTATACAGTCACTCATACATTCAGTCAGCCATCAATACAGCATTATCATATCCAGTCACATATCTGCTACATGATCCCAGGGAGTGATGCCTTACAATTGGTCATATATCGCACATATTCCAGCATGGCCGCCGTATTCACTGTGATAACTTGCACTTTAGCAGTCTGTTTTTTATTTCTGCAACTATGTAAGACCTCCTCTCACGTCGGAAATCTTGTGTGATCAAGTCAGTTTCACTGACGAAATGCGTCACGATGAATAAAACACTTTGGTATATACTCCGAGCGCAAGTCCTTCTTTTAGAGGATTTGGTGTAAAAATTCCTTACCAGGAGACCTGCCCGGCTTGACTTGCCACTTGCCAACGGGACAAGGACTTCGGGGAACAGGGTCGTGTGTGGATTATATTGCTGAAAAGTTCAACGGCCGGCCGCTGCTCTGCTTTTGGTTTGGCAGATCATCATACATTTTGTGCTGGGGACGGGATGATTTCCTAACGTTGCAGTAGGTAGGTGTCTCTTATTCCCACACGGGGAGCGTGGGGCGTGTAAGGGGAGGGTAGCATTTGGGGGCAGACGTGTCCCATCTCTTCCGTTCCATAGCTTTAGGAGACACGATTTTTGGGCTAACGTTTCTACACTACAGATAGTTGCTAACTGCATGAGCATTCCAAAAGAATAAATGACCATTGGGGAAATAGTAATATTCAAGGAATATGATGTACTACTAAAAACCTCGGTGAAGTGGACACAAGGTAGAGAAAATCGGTACAATCCTGAGCACAAGACATTTGGTCCACCTAAGTATTTTACACAAACAAACTCAATTCAAACTCCTCACATACACATTCAAGGCATTACACAACGGAGGCCCCACCAATCTGAACAGTTACATCTCCTTCCACCAACCACCCAGACACTTCCCCTTTGCAGGAATCCTGCTCACACACATCCCACATATACACAGAGAAAAGATGAGGAGGATGGGCGTTCTCTTACATCGCTCCTAAAGTGTTGAATGGCCAGCCACTCTACACGAGAGCCTCCCCCTCTCTTCTTTAATTCTACAAGAAGCTGAAGACATGGATTTTCAATTAACCACTTTCCATAGGCATGGCTAGGCATTCACATGAGGATAGCTTCGTGGGTGAATATAAGCTTTACAAATACACATAAAATACCAACATGGAAGTCAGTGTGGTAGAATCAGAAAGAGAAGGTAAAGGAAGATATGAGAGGTGAAGAGGAGATAATGCTGGGGTGAAGTGCTTATAGCCAGGGGCTGAACTAGCGAGAACAGGTAATAGGTTGGGCAAGAGATGACGTAAAATCTACAGTATAGAGGGAAGAGGTTGATGCACATTGGCAGAATTAACAAAAAAACATAAAAGAATGTAGAGGAGGTAAAAATTTTGTGCATGCGAGGAGCCGGCAGGGTCATGGGTGCCCTAAGGTTCCTCTTTCAGCCCCCAATGTACAGATTAGTGGGTGCCGCGGGTGGACACTGATGCCCCCACTCCATCCTGGGTGCTGTAGGATCTGGCATTGATGCCACACCACAGTAGTAGCTGTTTCTGTTTGCTCCTGCTCGACGTGAGCAATCTGAGTTTCCATAACCGCAAGAGTGTGGGCAGGAAAACAAAGTTTGCTCCCACCCATAAATAGCTTTTCAAAGCTCCTGCCAGGTGGGAGCTCACTTAAATTCCCTGCCTGTGCTCCTGCAGGCAGGGAAACCATTGCGTCCCGGGGAGGGGCTCCCCGACACACAATGTAAGAGCTGTCTCCAGGGGATGGAGTCTCTGGGTCCTATTTAGGCTTGGGGGAGTGGTTGCATACCCCCTACCCTTAACTAATGTATTGGCCCTGGGGGATGGGTCTCTGAGGTGCATTCATGCCCCCTCCTCAATTATAATACATTTTGGCCCCAAAGGATAGGATTCCGGGGTCCATTCAGGCTCAGGAGTGGGTACTTCATGACCCTTCCCCATTGTTATACAACTAGTATGGGGCAATGGGGTCACTGGGCCATATTTGGCCTAAGAAGGGGGGGGGTGTGCCCCCTCCCTTCTTTATAACCATCAGCCCCATGGGGATTGGGTCCTTGTCGCCCTGCTGAGGCAAATGTGTGTCCCTTCCCTTTGATTTTAACAGTGGCCCTCGGCCGCCATGTCCTTTTATTAAAAAAATGCTGTGATCCCGGGGTAGTCCCACGGGTCTTTTGTGGGATCGCAGCCTTTTTTAAATTACATTATTTTGGCCCGGGGGGGGGGGGGTTCCTCTGGGACCCCCACCGTATCTTTACGCTGCATCTTAAATGATTTTTCACATTTCAACTCAGGACAGGGGACTAAGTCCCCGATTCCCGTAATGGCTGCCTGCAACATTCTTCTTCATGCTGCAGGGAGCCAATCAGAGTGCTTGCTCCCACAGGAGCTTGTCTACTGTGGAAGCAAATTGGCCCATGGAGAAAAAGCAACCTTGGACAATCAGGATGCTCTGTTTAAAAAACAAATGGGTTTGAGAGAGACTCGCAACAGTTCCTCCAATGCAACAATCCAGATGTTGTCATATGGTTACTGCGCTTCTATATATTGTGTTAAGTTAGCATGAGTTTATTAAATGTTTAAAAGACATATTTTCCTTCGGCTTCAGTTTGCACACGACACCTAATTGTTATTGTAGCTTTCAACCTAGACGAAAGATGTGATTTATTTGAGAATAATATGTTATTGCTCTGATATCAGTCGTGCTTGGTACAACTATCTGCACACTGAGAACTGCACCCTCTAAGAATAACCTAACACAAGGTTGCTGAAAGCCTGATCCTCGCACTACATTAGACATAACACAAATAATGTTGCTGCCAACATTTGGGTCTACGTGGGTTTAAGATAGAGTTACAGGGAATGAATCGACACACTTGATGCTTCGCATGCAGAGAGCTGGTAGCTGTTGATGTGATCTACTCCTACTGAGAATTAGAGGTATGGGCCCGCCCTGCTAGAACCCAAATGAGACCTTCTTAGATATAATATAATATGCTAAACAGGGTGCGCGAAGTATAGGTGATACAGATTTCTATAGATTTTGCATTATAATATGCTATCTCCGTTCGCTTATTATGGACTAGTGACTATGCTGCTAACTCTGGTTTTTATAATATGTATGTTGATATTATATAAGATACTGCGTTTGAGAACTTTGCATTGAAAAATAAACTTTTCAAACTTGCACGTGTGTTCTTTGCCTCCCAGTTTCGGTTTGTAATGATTATATAACGAAAGAGTGTTCATGTGTTCCACGATACCTGAGGTACCCTAAGTTCATGTTCTGGATTGCCTAAGTCATTGGGAAGTTATTACTCCCTATGAGACACTGTAGCTAGCTTGGTAAGGGGATTTCTGAAACTAAGGTGAGTTTTGGGTCACCCTAACTCACCCAGGTTCTAGATCTCTGTGCACAGTTCTGTGGGAGAACGGAAACCCTGCTACATGGCGCCCATACGTTGTTGGCCTTATATCATGACACTCGAGTAGTATATCATTCAAACCTTAACACCTTCATTCCCGTTTCCGGAAAACAGTGGTGTTGGACAAACCTACCTATTTTTAAAATAGGTCTTTTCAAACTTGATTCTTTCTAAAACGGTTTCTTTGAATTACTACCCAGTTGTGCTACAAAGTAGTCTTTGTTTTTTCATCTTCCGGTGCCATCATGGCACAAGCCGTGGACATCCTGCAGCATAGTCGCATTGCGGTGCAAGACCACTTGCGGGCTTATAATGTCCCTGTGGATGGCTTGGCTGTTGTTCTGGTGGTGAGTGCGGAACATGCTTACCCGTACAAACTGTTTTATTCGTGGGTGACATTTCCGGCGGTGGACGCTAATTCTTGGGTGTTCCATTCATACACTGCTTCAGCTGTACCGGTTGCGTATGCTCCGTACAGAGCACTGGAGGTTCCTATTGACGCTTGGCAGCATGGAGTTTGGTTTGGTGGCGCCCTACCACACGCTTTAACCGCTCCGAGGTTAGGTCCTTTGTCCATTCCGGGCACTCCTTGGCCCGCTTTGGCTGGATTTACTCCTCACCCTAATCGCGCCACTTGTAACGTGGCTGATCTGCGGCGGCTTCATGAAGTCGCAGTGGAAGTGATTAGAGCGCTTGTTTAATACACTAGCCGTAATGTTCAAGACGTAGCCCCTAGGGGTGCACAGCTTCGTGCAGAACAGGCTGGTTTGAAAATCAATCCTGTCATGGTGAATTCCGTGATGGGCAAAAAGCCCCAAGACAAGGATGATTTTCCATTCTGGCTGGCTGAGAAATTCGGCCAGCTGGAAGCTGTGTTTCCCAAAACGAGTCCTGGTGATAAGCACAGGATTCTTACACTGAGTTTACCGAAAGATTTGGCACCTGAACTTGTTGACTGTGAGACCTGGGGTAGGACTTTTGCAGCGGTCTATTCGAGGTGCTATGGTACCACGTCTGTGACCAATCTGGGTGCGGTCCTTAAACGTGTTCAGGACAAACACGGACCGGAGTCGGCGGTCAAATTGGGTATGCGCCTGTGTGGCACCTTTGATATAGTTTGCGATCTGATCCTTGCGAATGTCAAGGGGGATGCAGTGAACTTTCAGGTTGCTAACGCATTGGCATTGGTTCCCGAGGCCGAGAGACCCCGTCAGTTGGCAAGGATTATTGTGGCTGCTTATAAAACGGTTGGCCACAATGCGAAGGGGCTTAAAGTTTTTCCTGATAAGGAGAGAAAGCCCCTGGGTCAGTCTTCGGATACTAGTGGTCAGCAAAAGTCCAAAAAACAAAATTGGCCTAAAAAAACAGAATCAGGGTAAGCAACAACAACAACAAACACAGGTTTCTGCTCCTGCGTCTCCGTTGCCTGCGCAGTCAGATCGGGTTTATGATTTGCCCGATCGCGCGATGATTAAGTCACCTGAACGATTTCAGGGTTCTGACCAACGCTCTCCTCGTTCCTTTCAGGACTCATCGGCTCCGTCAACCGGTGGTGGAGGGGGCGGCAGGGGCTGTGGTGGCCAGCAAGGACGTGGTCAGCCCCGCCCGCGAGCCGGTGGAGATCAGCAGGAAGGCGCTACGCCCAAGAGACCACAGTTTGCCGCGAAGAAAGTCACCGCCCTGACAGCGCATCAATATGCCCCAGATAGTGAGAACGCGGCTTCGGAATCTGACGTGGGCTCTGACCTTGCTGGACAGCGCAGCAGAGATTACCATAGTGAGAGAGGCCCTCCGTCCACTGTTGAAGGTGACAGCGACTGACACTTATGTTGTGATTGAGACTGCTGATACGCATGTTGCTCCCCCTGAACGTCTTTTTGAAATTGTCCTGTTAATTGAAGGTGACATGCAGCGAACTGTAAAAGGGGTATTTTGGGAAAATCTCTCGTCTACGTATGGCATTTTGCTTTCGGAGGCTGACTGGCCCCCACCTTTTGTCCTCGCAGCTCCGCGAGGGGAGGAGGTGATCCTCCCCAGTTTCGCGCACACTGTTTCGAGAGTGGAAGCGCTGCATTTTGCAGAAGAGTGGGCTCTGGCGCTTGCGCCGGCTGTGTACCGCAATCAGTGTGGCTGGGATAAATTGTCTCCAAGCCATGAGATTCCGTTGCGGTCTCAGCCGCAGCCTCAACCTCAATATCCCGTACGGCGTGAAGCCAAAGCTTCAGTCGCGGCTATCCTTGAACAATTGGAATATCAAGGTGTAATTGAAACGTGTGTGTCACCGATGAATAACCCCCTTTTTACTGTAAACAAGCCGGACGGCTCATATCGTTTGGTTTTGGATTATAGGCATTTAAACTCGCATTGCCGTAACTGCGCAGTACAGAATACTCATGGCTCTGCTTTAGTGAATAGTCTTGAGCGTAAACGGTTTAAGACCACGCTTGACATTTCCAATGGTTTTTATGCCCATAGATTAGATGGTCTAAGTTCCCAATGGACCAGTTTTACATGCGGCGGTGTGCAAAAATTGTTTCGGCGTCTCCCAATGGGCTATAAGAATAGTCCCGGGGTATTCTCCGCCCGCATTGTCTCTCTTCTGGAGGGCATCGACCCAGTTGCTTGTTCGTATGTGGATGACATTTATCTCACAGACGACGATCTTTGGGAGCATCTGTGTCGAGTAAATAGCATAATTTGTAACTTTGCGGATATAGGTTACAAGTTTAACTTTGCAAAGTCGCACATTGCAGAGTACACAGTGTTGTTTCTAGGCTACGAGCTTAATAACGAGGGAAAGGGGTTGGCGCCTCACTTCCTGGAGAAATGCGCACAGTTGCGCTCTCCGACAACACTGAAAAAATTACAATCTTTGCTGGGTTTTTTGAATTTCGGGAGAACTTACATTCCGGAATATGCCCAGCGTATCAAGCCTTTGTATGCTTTGATACAACCATCTTTCTCCAAATCATGCTGGCTGCCTGAGCATTCGGCCATTCTGCAGTCTTTGCAGGCTGATTTGCTCGCTTCTGAATACTTACAGACTCGTGATAACCAGACCAACCTGGTGATAAGAATTATCCCTGGGGCGGTGGGTTTCACATACCTGACTTTTAATGAAGGAGATACAGTACCTATTGCTTACAAGTCGCACTTGTACACTTCGGCTGAATTGCGTTTTTCAACTGTGGAGAAGGTTTTAACTGCTGTACAGATGGCAATTCTTAAAGAAGGTGCCCTGTCACAAGGAAAATGCATGTTGGTTGTTACCCCGTGTCCTGCCTTGGAGGCAGTTACGAAGGCCAGTGTACCTAATTCCAAAGCTTTGCACCCTAGGTGGATTCAGCGGGCTGCATCCTTGACATCCCAGGATGTCACGTTTATTTTTGACGCCACTTTACGGTCGCAGGAGTATTTACAGTATGAATTTGTTCATCCTGCTCCTTTAGCAATGCGGCCGTTGGAGGATTTCCATTGCATCATTTACACTGATGGTTCGGCGCAGGTTGCGCATGGCTCTAAACATGCCTACGTTTCCGCATGCGCCATTGTGGTCGGTGCCATGGTGAACGATGAGTTCAAGTCCAGTGTCGTGCACACGCAGACGCTTGGGGACTGCACCACACAATTAGCAGGGCTTCGTGCGCTGATGCTTGCATTGGAGTACGCGGATCCTAGTGTGACTACTTTGATCGTAAGTGACTCTTACTACTGTGTCCAGTCTTACAATGAAAACTTGTTCTTTTGGATTCAGAATGAATTTCGTGATTCCAAAGGTAGCACAATAAAACATAAAATGATCTGGGTCCGAGTGGCGGAACTTAAAGAGAAGTTTCCACTCGTGTGTGCGATTCATACTCTCGGTCATCAGCGCGTGGGGGTCCACGCTGTCGGCAATTCGCTTGCTGATGAAGCAGCGAAGTCAGCGGTATCAAAATACTTAGTTGCAGCAGTCACGAGGTCCAAAAGCAAAATAGATGATGACATCTTGGCAGCTGTTGCTGCGACCGAGAAGGGAGGTAAATATCCTGCGGGGTTCCCTTCGAAGTACACATACCACTTAAGTCCCGATAAGGTTCCTTATGTGAAAATTCCTGATGTTGGCGAACGGCTAGTTCCCAACTCGGATCGCAGGGCTGCTTTGATTACAGCGGCTCATGAAGGTGTGGCGTCTGCGCATGCGGGCGTCTCAGCCACTGTAACTCAGCTACAACAGAGGTTCTGGTGGCGGGGACTGTAAAAACAGACGCGCGATTATGTCCTTCAATGTGACATTTGCCAGCAGATTAAACCTTCGACTACTGCGCGTCCGCCTCAGACACAGTTGTATATCTCTAATAAACCGCTTGGATGCGTTTATTTGGATCACTGCGGTCCATTTTCTTCTGATACTGCATACAAGTACATCTTGGTAGCAGTTGATTCATGCACACGCTTTGTGTGGGTATGGCCACATCGGAGCGCTGATTCACGAATTGTCATTAAGGATTTGCGAGTCTTTGTGGGAATTTTTGCCTGTGGTACCTTCCATTCGGATCAGGGTCCGGCTTTCGCCTCTAAGGCGTATAAGGATGCTATGGTTTTGTTGGGGGTCCAAGTCAAGTTTTCGCGTCCCTACAGGCCCGAGGGCAATAGTGTAGTTGAACGAATGAACCGCGACTTAAAGCAATCTTTGACAGCTCGAGTTATAGGCACTGGCAGAAACTGGTTAGCCCACCTCAATGGCGTGCAGCGTGCGCTTAATAATCTCCCTAGAAGGTCTCTGGGTGGGCGGACCCCGTACGAAATGCTCTTTGGTATCAAGATGTGCGTCCCTGACCTCGATGGTTTAGACTGCAAGGCCCAGGCCTCGGCCTTTGACGTAGATGAACATTGCAATGTTTTACAGAATCTACAAAAGACCAGAGACAGTCTAGCAAAGGAACATTTGCCCTCCACATCGGATGATGCGTTGCAGATCCCGGTAGTTGGCTGGCTACCCCAAGTTGGAGAACTGGTTCGAGAGAAGATCGATAACAAGAAAGAGTTTGGTCCCTCATATCGTGCACCGGTTCGAGTTCTTGGAGTGAAGGGCACAAGAACAGTCATTTTACCACTACTTCCAGGTCGTAAGGAAAACAGATTTATTTCTATTGACAATGTCAAGACACACAGGGTGGCCGATTCTTCATAGCATGACACCGGCTGTATCCTGTCCTTCCATGGTGAGGCACTCTGTGCTGGCTATTACATCTGGTGCAGAACAGGAGGTGTCCCTCGAGATGCCTGCCATATCCAGTCCTTTATTAAATACTATTCCTGTTACTAACATTGATGAGTTGAACTACACCTATCCTGCTGATTTATCGATGCCTGATTTGCAGACTCGTTTGGCCGACCAGTCCAGATTCTCTTTTGACTCTGTTTCGGAACTTTCAAAGAACCCCTCAACTATTGCAAAATATGCCACGTTGTTTAAAACATTTTTTAATTCCCCCTTGGACATACATTTGGTTGATCCTATTTTCATTTTACCTTTTTATGTCAATTGGTTTTGTGTTTTATTTTTTCCGCCTGATTGATGGTCACTACGTTAAAGAAAGAACAGGAATTTGGTACCTAAATGGAACATTAGCCCCTCTTTCCTCTTCACATTCAGCGCACAGACTGAAACGAAACTTAAATACAGTCAACATTACTGCTTGGCCTGTCCTTGATGGGATTGTGTGGGATGCGGTTAGATTTCAAATACATGGGCCCACTGAAGTGATTAATGTTCCGAATGTGCTTAGAGTAAACATGGGAGATGTGATTAAACAAAATATACGTTCTGATGATTGGGATATTCAGGCCGTAGAAGCATTGTTCTCTGATTTGAAATACTATGCTACCTTCGATGCTGAGGATCTGTATTTAGATTCTATTAATTATGGTGATTTGTTTTGTTTTCAACATTATGGTAATCATTTTTTGCATAAGACAAATTCCAGGAGGTTAACTGTAAATTATACACAATGGGAACATTGCCCTGCTCCATTCGGAGGCAGCTCCAATACGTTTCTGAAAAAATACATTTATTTCACAGATTTTAATCAATCAAATCCTGAGTCATTTTATTTCAAAATGACACAAAAGTCCATGTCCAAGGTTAGACTTACCGATACAAAATTGCTGTATTCGAAGTCCTTTCTAGACAGGTTGGCTGTAGATGGCTACGAGTTTTGGAAAGGAAACATTGACCTTAAATCGGTTTGGGGTACCAAAGATTGGCAGGTACAAGGCACGGAGGCTTTGCACCGTGCATGTCTCATCCCTAATCACATGTTGTTTCTAAATTCATCCATTTTCCAAACAACATGCTTTGGATTGGCTACTGCTAAAAAATTAAATACACCAATCATCCCTGATTTAGAGGAATATTTAGGTTGGGGTAATTATACTGAATTGTCCATTCATGAGTTGCAAGCTCTATTGCACAATTCATCCTTTAACGTTTCCAGTTTGGATTCCAAGGGTTGGCTGATGTGGCATAGGAGTGCTGATTCTTGCCAACGTCGTTTTCTGGGTTTGGCTGAAGGGTTCACAGAAGTCAGACCTGATCCCCGTTTTGGAGAAGATTATACTGTCACAACTTATTCTGTGGGGAAGCTGTGTCAGAATGGGTTACAACATTCCACATTAGCTGCAGTTAAACTACATCTGTCTCAATTAACTGATAATGTGGATTTGAATGATTTTATAAAAGGCCCAGCTAAAGGTAGATCTAAACGATGGATTTATGCGATTTACAATGAAATTTGGAAAGTTTCTCAAATTGAGGCTGCTAAGCGCCTGAGAGCAATTGATCAAGCAAATTTAGAAAAAGTGCTTGCAGTTGTCGATAACAGTATTAACACGCTTTCTTCCCGAATTTACACGTTGAACAATATAGTGTCTTCTGTTGTTGACATTGTACATGATGAAGTGTCCGTGTTGTATCATGGTCAAAATCAATTGCGTTCTGTAATGCAGTTTGCATGGACACTACAGACTCTGAAGGCTGGTCGAGTGCCTTGGAGTTATATGAACGTCTCATCACTATTTGCCCCATTTAATTTGACTGAAAGACAGCGCATGCTTTCCATGCGAGATGCATCATTTTCTATGTTACACATTGAAAAATTAGAATCCTTGCCCTTTTCTGTGGCTGAGGTAACTGCTGCTACATGGCTTATCCATGGTATTATTACCTTACCTTTTGCTCTGTATAAATTTACAAATTGTATGAGATATATTGCTATAGGGCGATATGAACCATTAGGCAGTGCTTTCCTCCATGAGACATGGTCTTTGCCATACACATACAGATGTCTAAAGGAGGGGAATGAAGTGAATCTGAATGGTGAAGAATGTACACAGTCGCCTGACCGCTCACTAATATGCAGACACATCCAGTTGCATGGT
Source organism: Lissotriton vulgaris (assembly GCF_964263255.1). Lineage (NCBI taxonomy): Eukaryota > Metazoa > Chordata > Amphibia > Caudata > Salamandridae > Lissotriton > Lissotriton vulgaris. The sequence goes on along the minus strand of NC_141696.1, from coordinate 998,981,761 downwards.
TCTTGTAATCAGGACAAGCCTAATTTAGCCTGTGTTTTGAAAGGGACACCGGTTCCTGCAATAGTTCCCACCTTCACTTTATTGTCTAACGGTAGTTATTTACTTCTGAATAACGAAATGTGTTGTGGGTTAATGGTCGGTATCGCCTATGTGGTTACTGTATCAGAACGTGTGGTGTGTTGCAAGAATGTGTTATATCCACCCACGCATGGGAATTCAGATGTTTCTATTTGGCCACGAATACCAACCTTGAGAGCCGAGTTCAATGGATTGAGCCGAATAAGAGCAGTATTGTCTCAGAAAGAAGTGGCCCTGAGCTCGGCCCGCGAAACTTATGTCCTTCACATAGCTAACACACGCACAGAGGTGCAGGCACTTTTAAATACTGATTTGCCGTTTCATTTCTGCGAGCTGGTTCATCAAATATTCAATGCCTCTTCCACAACCGGCCTAGCACATTTTTAAAATTGGTTAGCAGTGGTCTTGTGACTACTTTTGAAAAAGTATTTGGTATTATCCCTGCGTTCTTTCATTCTATATTCGCAAGCTTGTTTGGCGGATTCCCTGTTTTGCTGGGTTTGGCTGCAGGCGTTCTGGTGATATTTTGCTTTATAAAACATGGATGCCCATCCTGCGCAAGGAAACGCTCAGCCCCTACTGATGCAGTTTCGCAACCGGATGCTTGATTACTATGGCTCCTTGCCGCTTACGACTTTAAGCACGGCTTTTGGATTATCGTTCCGATTTTCCTATTTTACATGTGTCCAGCCTGTGTTTCATTGCCTGAGCTGTGATTTCGACTGGGCCATTGATTTGTGTCTCTGCTTACCGACTTCTCCTGACGTCGATTTTGATCAGCTAATGAGCCCCGTAGTTGCTCACGAGTTGGTTTGTTCTGGCGAAAGGGTTATGGCCGTGGCAGCGATGCATGGACTAATGGGTCAGTGGGACATATCTGCAGCAGCGCATGACTTTCTGGCGCATAGCATTCTCGAGAACCCACTGAGTTGTCCTCTGATGTTGCTAGAGGATTCAGTGCTGGAGGAGCACGTATGTTCTTTCCCATTGCTTAATTGGATGGCTGAACTGTTTTCGGATGATGACAGTGATTTCATGTTGGAAGCTGTAGCTACCTATTTTGCATATTCATTCAACCCATGAGTGACTTTGAAGACTTTCATTATTATGGCACGTGACTTTTTAGTAATTCTGAATGGTGCCCTTTTTTATTACGAACATTCGACTTTCATTTGTTCTAGGCCTGTGTACTTGTAGTTGGCCTTAAGTTCGAATTTTTATATTTTGTGTGGCCACTAGAGGCATTCATACGTTTTTTTTTATTATTGAAATCATACATACATTTACATACATTTAGCTTGGCTCAATATTGTTGAACTCTGCTTTCATGTTTTGCCTCTCGTATAGTATTGGCTTATATTTTCTTCCTTTTTTAACGGTCCTCGGATCATTGGGGGGGTGTCATATGGTTACTGCGTTTCTATATATTGTGTTAAGTTAGCATGAGTTTATTAAATGTTTAAAAGACATATTTTCCTTCGGCTTCAGTTTGCACACAACACCTAATTGTTATTGTAGCTTTCAACCTAGACGAAAGATGTGATTTATTTGAGAATAATATGTTATTGCTCTGATATCAGTCGTGCTTGGTACAACTGTCTGCACACTGAGAACTGCACCCTCTAAGAATAACCTAACACAAGGTTGCTGAAAGCCTGATCCTCGCACTACATTAGACATAACACAAATAATGTTGCTGCCAACATTTGGCTCTACGCGGGTTTAAGATAGAGTTACAGGGAATGAATCGACACACTTGATGCTTCGCATGCAGAGAGCTGGTAGCTGTTGATGTGATCTACTCCTACTGAGAATTAGAGGTATGGGCCCGCCCTGCTAGAACCCAAATGATACCTTCTTAGATATAATATAATATGCTAAACAGGGTGCGCGAAATATAGGTGATACAGATTTCTATAGATTTTGCATTATAATATGCTATCACCGTTCGCTTATTATGGACTAGTGACTATGCTGCTAACTCTGGTTTTTATAATATGTATGTTGATATTATATAAGATACTGCATTTGAGAACTTTGCATTGAAAAATAAACTTTTCAAACTTGCACGTGTGTTCTTTGCCTCCCAGTTTCGGTTTGTAATGATTATATAACGAAAGAGTGTTCATGTGTTCCACGATACCTGAGGTACCCTAAGTTCATGTTCTGGATTGCCTAAGTCATTGGGTATTACTCCCTATGAGACACTGTAGCTAGCTTGGTAAGGGGATTTCTGAAACTAAGGTGAGTTTTGGGTCACCCTAACTCACCCAGGTTATAGATCTCTGTGCACAGTTCTGTGGGAGAACGGAAACCCTGCTACAATGTACAAATATTTTTGTTCCTTAATTTTTCAAAAATTTCTGAACAGATTCACACCAAATCAAAAAAGGCACACTTTCTGGATCAAGATCTAATATCCCTGCTAAATTCAGTTTATTTACGTTCAGCAGTTTTTACGGTAGCATTGAATAAACAATCAATCAATCAATCAGGGGCTTTTAAAGCGTGCTACTCACCAGTGTGGGTCCCAAGGCGTGGGGGGGTGCAGCTCTGGGTCACCCGAAAAGCCAGGTCTTGAGGCTCTTCCCGAAGGTGTGCAGTGTAGGGGAGCAACTGATGCTGACTGGGAGATTGTTCCAGGCTTTGGCTGTGAAGTAGGAGAAGGCTCTTCCCCCAGCTCTGGTTGTACGGATGCGCGGCGTCGCTGCCAGGGCGAGGTCGGCGGAGTAGAGGTTTATTTTGGGGTCATGGAAAGAGATTCTTTCATTGAGGTATTTGGATCAGATGTTGTGAAGGGATTTGTAGGAGTGAGTACTTAGCTTGAGAGCTACTCTCTACTCGACGGGGGCCAGTGGATGTCTCTCAGGCTTTGGGTCATGTGCTCATGTAGTGGTGTGCCAAGTACGAGTCTGGCTGCGGTGTTCTGGATGGTCTGGAGTTTGTGTAGCAAGGATTTGTTGATTTCCACATAGAGGGGATTTCTGTAGTCCAGACTGCTAGTAATGAGTGTGTGGGAGATGGTCTTTCTGTCTTCAGGGGAGATCCACTTGAAGGTCTTGTAGAGGACGTGGAGGGAGTTGAAACAGGTGGAGTCAAAGGCGTTGATCTGGCGAGTCATGGTGAAGGAGGAGTCTAGAATGATGCTGAGGTTCCGTGCTTGGTCCATCGGAGTGGTTGGAGGTGGAGGGCCACCAGGAACAGTCCCAAGTGGTGGGGGAGGGTTCAAGGACGAGGACCTCTGTCTTCTCTGAGTTCAGTTTTAGGCAGCTGTTGCTCATTCAGGCTGCGACGTCTTTCATTCATTCCTGGAGTCTGGTGTCTTTGGGGTTCTTTGTGAGGGAGAGGATGAGTTGGGTGTCATCGGTGTAGGCTACTATGCTGAGCCCATGCTGTCTGACGTTGAAGGTGAGGGGGGCCATGTAGATGTTGAAGAGCGTTGGGCTGAGTGATGATCCTTGGGGTACCCCGCAGTTGATCTCTGGGTTGGGAGGGGAAGGGTGGGAGTAACATCCTTTAGGTTCTGCCAGCAAGAAAAGAGCGGATCCAGTCGAGGGCGGATCCCCATATGCCAGCATCGTGGAGTCTGGCTGCAAGAGTGCGGTGGGAGACTGTGTCAAAGGCTGCCGAGAGGTTTAGCAGGATGACGCCCATGGTGTGCCCCTGGTGAAGTAGTACATGGATGTCGTCAGTAGCGGCAAGGAGGGTGGTCCTGCCGGTGCAGTGGTTGCTGTGAAATCTGGACTGGGAGAAGTCGAGGATGAAGCTGTCATCAACAAAAGTGGTTAGTTGTGCAATGACAAATTTCTCTGTGACGTTGGCTGCAAAAGGAAGGAGAGAGATGGGCCGTAGTTTTTCAGGTCCTATGGGTCGGCCTAAGTGGGCGTTCTTCATGGTCGTGGTGGTGTCTTCGGTGGTGACTGGTGTCCAGGTGGTGATGGTGGGCTGGCTGTCATTGCTCGAGGGAGGGTGGTTTCTGGAGTCTGTTTGTTGAAATTGTTGCAGAGGTCCTTGATTTTCAGGTGGAAGAAGGAGCCGAGCTTGTAGCAGAGGTCCGGGGGCAGTGTGATGGCTGTGGCTTCGCTGGGGGGTTTGGTGAACTGCTGGATGGTGTTGAAGAGTTCCTTTGAGTTGCTGGCTTTGGTGAGGATTTTGTTTCTGATGAAGGTCCTCTTGGTGGATCATATGAGTGGATCATTGGTGGTATTCTGTCATGGCGTGTATGTAGGTGGACTGGTCTTTGGTGGTTTTGCTGTTTCAACATCATTTCTCGAGTCGGCTGCAGGATCTTCTGGCTTCTTGGAGATCAGTGGTAAACCAGGAAGCCTTCAGAGGGCGTTTTCAGTCAAGGTGTCAGAGGGGAGCAAACTTGTCGGTGCAGCTTGTGGTGGAGAGGGGATTTGGACAAGGGTAGAGTTGAAGTGCTCCTCTGTAAATTTGCTCCAGTTCCTTCGTGGTGGGCGCGGGGCGGGCTTGTGTGCAGTGGTGGTGCTGTAAGAGAAGTGTACGCAGTGATAGTCTGTCCAGAGGTGCTGTGAGGTGTGGCTGAAGTGAATGTTTGTCCCTCTTGTGAAGATGGGGTTGAGGATGTGTCTGGCCTTGTGGGTGGGGGAGTGACGAGCTGCTTCAGTCCGAGGTTGTCCATGACGGTGGTGGAGTCGGCGGTCGCTGAGGTTGTCAAGGTGGAAGTTCAGGTCTCCGATGATAATGTAGTCCGTGGAGGCGATGGCGTGGTGTGCAATGAGGTCGGCAATGGTGGTGCTGAAAGGAGCACGGGCCCATGGAGTCTGTAAGCGAGGGTGCTGCACAGCGTGGTTCTGCGGCTGGCCTGGATCTGGAAGTGGTGGTGTTCGGTGTTGGAGAGGGAGTTGCTTGTGCTGGTGGTGGAGAGTTGGAGGGAGCTCTTGTGTGCTATGGTGAGTTCTCCACCTGAGAGGTGGGGCAGTCCTTCTTCAGGATCTTGTAGCCATTGGGAATGATGGTGGTGATGTCAGGGGCAGAGGTGGCGTTTGTCCAGATTTCAGTGAAGAAGGTCACGTCTGGCAAGAGGGTGTCGAGGAGTTCCCAGATCTCTACGGCCTGTCAGTGCAGGGAGCACACGTTGAGGAGGATGCATTTTAGGGCTTCTTTGGTGCAGACGTCTGGCTGGGGTGCAGAGGTCATGGGTGTGGTATTGATGGTGAAGGAATGTCGGCAGTGTCAGCAGGAGAATTGGCCGTGGGTGGTGTTTGGCATCAACAGCTGGCAGTCATGTTTCTACCAGGGTTGAGTGCGAGGAGGGAAGCTGGGTTGTAGCGCTTGAAGGTCGGAGATCCAGGGTCCCTGGTGCTGGTTGCGGACAGGTGCAGACATGCACAGACAGGCTTGCCTTTGGCGCACCGGCGATGCAGCAGTGCAGCAGCCTCCATTAAGTAGAGGTCGGGGAGGGCGGGGCAGCTGGTAGGTGGGAACGGGTGCAGGAAAGAAAAACGCGGGAGAAGGAGCAGGAGCGGGAGGGGCCGTGGGGGCAGCAGCGACAGAAAGCGGTGGGAGGCCAAGGGCTAAGACTGACAGAAGTAGGCAGGCAAAAAAGACAAAAAGACTGGCCAAAGAAGTATACTGCCAAAGATAAAGCCAGTAAATAAGTAAGAACCAGGTTAAAAGAGAAAAACTAACAGCCAGAAGTAGGGGCAGTCCAGGGGTGATTCACAGGGGTTAAAATTGCAGTCTGAAGTGGGCTGCAGTGGAAGTAGAGGCAGGGCACAGCCCAAGTGAGCCACAGAGCTGCGTGCTGAAAGACCAGGAACCCAGGGGGTTCAATATAAAAGGCTATGAAAAACGATAACTACCCAGTATATAAATATCTATAAAAGAAAGCCGGGAACCCTGAGTAGTTCACACGAATTTGGTGAAGAGCAGCTTTTATATGGAACACTCTTGTAAAACACCATCCAATCCCACATGGAATTAATAAAAGCAGCACATGACACATGTGCTACTCTCCTATTAGAGTTCATCAGGAAGGGATAGCTTCATCCAGTCACAAAGGAACACCAAATGTAAGTCAAGACAATGCCATTTCTGACATAAAGTGCTGCATATATGTTACTTATGTTATGTTATTTACATTTTTAAAGCGCAGTGGTTATCCCATCCCGGGGTGTCCTGGTGCCATAATGCCAAAAAGGAACCAGAGAATCCTGGGTAGTTCCCAGGATTTAGGTGGAGAGTAGCTCCTTTATATGGAACATTCCACATCACCACAACATCCAAATCTTCTCAACTCAATTGTTTGTTTTTCTAGCAGTTTTTAAACACAGGATTAGCACATTATCATCCTTGCCGAGCAAAAAAAGTGACAAAGTCTTTTTGCCATTTTTACAGCAAAGTCTTTAAGCATAAGATTAGCAAGTGCTTTCCACGGAGACTTGAGAAATAACAAATGCCTTTTACAATTCCATGCACAGTAATACATCTTTGTGATTAGCAAATTACTATCCAAGCCAAACTTGAAAGAATAAAAGCAGCCACTGACTCATGTGTTTAACTCTTATTAGGGCTTGTCAGCCAGGCATAGCTTTATCCAGACACAAGGGAACACCCAGTGCTGAAGGCAATTGTCCTTTCATGCTTAGAGTGTCGCATTGTGTATATATATATATATATATATATATATATATATATATATATATATATATATATATATATATATATATATATATATATATATATATATATGCATCTTAAAAATATATCTTAAATGTGCCTATATTTGGGTCTAAAAATAATAAATGTATACTTGCCTTTATAATGTGGTAGTCAATATTCATTAATTTGACAACAATACTTTACACTATATTTTACTCCTCAATACTCTGACATAAAACCTCAAGAATTCTTTGACAATTCCTACACCATTTCAACATTTGCTCCAAGCACAGGTGAAAGCCTACAGGAGTAGTTAGCAGCAGACACCACTCATCAACCATGTACATCATTTAGGGGTTGTGAGAGAAACAAGGACCCCCTGAACCATGAATAACACGATTCCTAGGACAGGGATAAACGCTTGGAAATTATAATTCTTAGGCAATCTTAAATTTTGAATACTAATAAACAATTTTTCATTACACTAATAATGAATATTAATATTAGGCCTGGGCAGAGTGTGCAGAGCCACGCAAAGTCCGCTAAGTGACAAAAAAACTCCTCCAAGCCAAGTGCATTATCTTGTGCTGTTCATGTTGATTTTTAGCGCCAGGTGTTTGTCCTGCACTGTAAAATCAGTGTTAACAGCATCACGTGCAGCACAAGATGGCGCTGCTTCTTTCTGCCACTCGAGGGAAGTTCTACTCAAGCAGCAGCTGCCTCAATGTGGACAGAGGTTTTCTCAACGCAAGCTGAAGCGACTATCCGCAACCGCCCGTGTTTAGAAACCTTGCTTGGAAGCAGTATTGCTTTGAATTTTCCTTGCTCGCCAACTTACCATTGGTGAGCACAAGCGAGGAAAAAACCCTGTTCTGCTACGTGTAGCGGAGTTTTACAGTACTCCGCAATCTCCGCGGAGTATGTAAAACTCTGCAAACTCTGCGAACTAAGTATTGTTCACCGCCTAGGCCTAATTAATAAATTACTATCAGTTCGAAGCAAAATGTAGTACAATAAACTGGTCTACGACCCTCCCAGGCAGCAGAGGTATAGACAAAATGCTTTTAAATGTATGTTGTGTGCAAGTGAGAGTGTGTTTATGTGAGATAGATTTTGTATGGGTGATATATATATGAATGTGTAAAGATGTGAGTTTGAGTGAACATAAAGGTCAAATGACGTGTGATGTCACTTCCACTACCCCTGTTTTTTTGGTGAATTGATGTTCAGGCTATCAATCATCTAGGTGCCATCGAATCCTCTCTAAGATGCTGTCTGAAAGACTTGCTAAAATTAGAACATGTCACCGACACTCAAGCTACAGAACTTCCACAAAGCTTACCTTGGAATATATTGCATGCAGATGAATGACAGTGTTTGAAAAAATCACCTTCTTAAAAGGTAAGCGATAGAAATCAAATCAGCATTTCCATCTCAACATGCTTTGCGCCCTAGGTGACGCTTCTGATTAAAAACACAACTTTCCACTCTCTGCGCTTCACTTTATTCTTTATATGAATCTCCCAACAAATGAGCCATGTTCTCTTGATTTACGTGCGATTCGTATCAGCAATTCCCTTCCCAGTCTGTCAGCAACATCATTCATCACTGGAGTCTGAAGAGGGTGGCTGGGGCGTGAGTGCTGCTACGAAAGCGGCGAGGAGGTTTTTTTTGTATTTTACTATGATCCGGTTTGAGACAAAACACAATAGCAGTGTGTTTGCCAGTTAATGTTTTTATACGTCAAACAGCAACTTTATAAGACAAAATAGTTTGAATGCTTTCCGTGAAACCTACCTTAAACGTCATGCTCATTCGTCCCAGAGAGCCTGCAGTGCTAGAATGCCCACTCTCACTGCCTTGGGCTGGTGCATGCACACAGAATGACGGCAGTCCATTGAACGTTTAGAAACACCGCCTAAAAAGAAACGAAAGTATTTAGGGCCACCAACTTATGGAGGAAGGTTCAAATTAGACCTTCTTTTCTGTATGCCAACTGGATTGCAACCTCCCTTTCATTTTGCAGTGCATCTGATGTGCCAACCAGTCACATTGCAAAATGCAGATCCACAGGAGTTTGCAAACAATCTTGCTCTGTAATGTTAGTGAGGAAGAAGGCATTTTATGCCCCACTGAAATGCAGGGATGGAGGCCTGCACAGGGCAACAGACTTGCACCCCTGCATTATCATTATCTACATGCTGACATTTTTGTGCCTTCTTGGGAAACGGACGACCTTTTTAAAGGAGTCATTATGCAGAGAATGACATCAGGGGAGAATGCAGTGGTTCCCTGGACCACTGACTGCTTCCCCGAAGGAAGTCCACCCGTCTCACTGGGACAGACTCCACTTAGTGGATGTGTTACCACATCACATCGGGAATCAGTACGTGTCATTACACATTTGAAGTCCAAATGCATTGGTATATATTTCTGTGACTCGCAAGGAGTTGCCACTTTTATGCCCAGAGCTAATTGTTATTTGGAATGAGTCATAAGAATGCGTGTTAGGAAGACTTCTCCAACTCACTTGAAGCCAGGTGTACAAAAAAGTCAGTTTGTGATTTCCTAATTGCAAATTTGTTTGCGATTCTCAATTAGGAAAACAGAAACAACCATGTAAAAATGTGTCTCAGACACATCTTGCGATTCCCAGTGGGTCGCAAACTGACCTACCAAATTAATATTCATGAGGCAGTTCTCCCATTGCGACCCATTGGGAATGGCCTGCACTCACAGGGATGGTGGCCTGCTGGGGTCAGCAGACCACCATGTCTGTGTTTGCCTTTTAATGAAAGCATTTTTTTTTGTAATGCAGCCCGTTTTCTTAAAGGTTCTACCTTTTCATTTTAGTAGAGTAGGCAAGGGTCAGTGGGACCACTGTATGCTCTTGAAAAATGCTGGCTCCCACATTCACAAAGGGACCCCTTCCCATTTGTGAATGGGTTGCCACCAACTTTAAGTTGGTGGTAACTACAAATGTTTTGCAAACTTATCCTGGTCGCAAAACATTCCTACCTACCAATGCGATTTGATATTAGGAAGGGACACCCTTAACTCGCCCCTCCCTAATAATGACTAGAAAACACTATTTTGCGAGTCTGTACTAGGTTACAGACACGCAAAATAGGGTTGGTAGATGGCAAAATTACCATAAGCTTAAATGCTTCATACATCTGGCTACATGTTCCTCTAGGTCTTTGCAACTGATGCAGTGCGGTCACAAAACCTGTTGTTTTGCGACTCATATGCTTGGCATAAACAAAAGCACTTTGCACATTAAGATCATAGTCCACATTAACACTATACCAATCTATGCTCACCCAGAGCAACAAGGTTGTCATACTACGCCTCCTCTAATGTTATCCTGACATCTTTCAATATTATTGTTAGACATCCCACTTTGGAAGTACACATTGACCCAAATATCTCACCTGGCACCCTTACCTTCAAATGTATATAGAATATAAAACCACTCCTTCCATCCTTTGCAATGCTGTTCTTAAAAGCTGGAATTGCATGTTTCTGAGGAAACTTAAGGTCTGCTAGAGTAATCACAAGCACTCAATAACATGCTAAAACCACTTCTACTCATAAAAGATAAATATTTAGTCAAGGTTCTCACTCTTGCTCTGAAAGGCACCTAAAACATGTAAAATCTGGTATCTCATCAAAACTACCCAAAGCTCTCTTTGGGCCACTAACAATTTTTATCGAGGTACCCTACTGCAAATATTCTGCTCTATTTGCATGCATGTTGTCCGTTTGAGCCATGAATCTCTAGAACAAGCTGCCCCAGAACCTAAGGCAGATACATGATGTGTTGCCATTCCATAAGAAGTTAAACATTTGATTGATTTAGGAAACCTCATAAAAACCTTTCCCCATAATGTCTGCTTTGTTGACAGTTTGTCCTTGTCTTGAGGCTGTACACAATATATGTGCCCTGCAAATCTTTAACATTGGCAGACAAGTTAGGGAAAGCATAACTCCGATCTATAGTATGGTGGCTGGATGCTTACTGAGTCCAGTTAACACTAAGGCCCAAATTATGACTTTTCGGCGGAGAGGTGGTGTGGTGCTTTGCAGGTCGCCTCGCCCACCAGAATATTACTTTCAAGTCGTCTAGCAGGTGGGCGGAGTGGTGGTGCCAGAGCGGTGCCTCTTTTAAAGGCGCAGAAATGGGACCACACTACAAGGTTCCTGCACAGCATGGACTCGAAAGTAAATGCGGTGCAGTAAACTATGTGTATGCACACAGGGGGGCACATGTTATGCCCACCTGTGTGCATCCACATGTGGTTGAGGCTCAGGGGGCCTTCAGGGTCCTCTTTGTTTCCTCTTCTCCAAGATTTACATGAAGGAAGAGCCTCCATGTAAACTCTGGAGGAGAAGAAACTCGTAATATGCTTGGTGGGACTGCAGCGGTACCGCCAAGCATATTGCAGCCTCTGACGAGCGCTCCAACGCCAGGAAAAGGTGGTTCCCTGGCGGAGCCAATAGTCCCGGGTCAGTCCAACCTCCCAACTCATTTCCTAATAAACAAATACAAGAGCCAGGCTGGCGAATTTAAGCAAATCTTGAAACATAGATGGAATATATTAAGACAGGATTCTATCTTTAAGGGAAGGATAGGACGGGTCCCCTCCATCACATTCCAAAAGATCCTTTCTCTCAAAGACATGCTAGTACATAGCTATCTCAAACCATGTAAAACCAATTGGGAAGATGAGGGCTGAGGCTTTTGCCGGTGTGGCCGATGTGAGGCATGCGGTCACAGCAAAAACATCCAGGAAGTAACCTTACAAAGAATAAATAGAAAATCTTGGGTCCCTAAATCAATAAACTGTGGGACAGAATTTGTTGTATATGCCATAGTCTGCCCATATGGTAAGTGGTATAGGCTCCACCATGTTTCCCGTTGAATAAACGCAGTTTGGAACACTGGAGAGCCATTACAATCAAAGAATTACAGTAAAAGTACTGCCAACCACTTTCAGGAAACAGACAGTGGGGATTGGACACTAGCCAAATATTTTGGCTTGGATTCAGTCCCCAATAATCCGAGAGGTGGTAACCGCCTTTCCACTTTGCGCAGACAAGAGTCACGGTTTATCTTACAGGCTGGTTCAACTTTCCCACTGGGGATGAACAATGACGAACAATGACTCACACCATTAAGTACCTATATGTCCCTCCTGACCCTGACTTTATGAGTTTTTATCAGAATGCACAGTTTGTTTTTAATTTGAGAAGAGACTACTTTTGATGGAAGTTATCTGTGATATTCAGACTGATGCAATTAACTCCAGGATGATTTAATGTTGAGAAATAAGTGGGAACGAAAAGCTAACACTCAGAAGCAGATGTCTAACTGGCTTATGTGTTATTGTTTTTATTACATGATAATTACAGGATAATTATGATGAAGCTGACAGGAAATCCAGAATAGCCACGCATAGGCAGTAAAGAGCACCGGAGAACGTGGATGTTCTGTGAAACAATTACTTCTCCTTACTCAGAACTTAGCAACTAGTGGTAGGATATTGTCACCTCACATGAGGTTGTCTCTGTCAGCTAAAACTGATTACGCTACTAAAGCGTTATGATGTATTGTTTATTGCACAACTTATCCTCACTATTAGTGTGATGGTAAGAACTTGAAAGAGATGTGATCAAATGCACACCCAAAAGGTCGTTCACCTGTCTAGTCTCCAGGTACTATACCCAAAGGAATCGTATCTGACCCAGTATATATCAATTTTTTCCTAAACTTTAATGGGACCATCATCCAGTGTGACAATATTAAGAAATTAAAACGAGAGTCATGTCCACCTGATATAAACCATAGTAATCTGTGGATGAAATTATGAAATGTAAAATCATGTTTAAAATATATTACCTTTTGCTATCATGTGTATAAAAATATGTATGCTTTTTTGCTATTAATTTCAATTCTGTGACATATTAACAGATTGACTATGAATGTTACATGTTACGATGACCACAAATGTTATGTTTTTTTCTCTATTTTCTTTCACCATGGCATCTTGTGTGAAATGCTAGTTTTAAAAAACTTTAAAGGAAAGCAAGGGTCATATGACCAAGACCCAGTGTGAGGTTGAAACACATCCTTTTTTTCTCTGCTGAATAAACACTAACTTTTGCATCTTAAACAAGAGTGGCTCGTCATTTTCACCAGGATCGGTTGGAATATCTCATGTGCATATTATGGCAGTGGCGTCTGTTGCCGATACTCCACCCGTCTGGATGGGCGTCTGTTTAAATCGCCGACTTCCTTTGGATATACATATATATATTTTTCACTGGGAAGACGAAAGGATACAGTACCCTTATAGACAGATGAATACGTCAGTGACAACATTAACATTTTGAACTAAACAAAATACAGCAATTTACCAGGTATATTCATCAGTGTTAACTATAACTTGAGCCCCACCATGCACTGCTTATGACCTCACATATTACATCACTCATGACATGTTCTCTGACATTGTTTACAACATCACTGATGACATCTCAAATGACATTATTTTTGACATCACTGATGATATCACCCAATAAGTGTGTTAGTTTGTTTTATAGTTTACATAGTGGTGAGGAGTAGCTATCATTTAACTTTTTTACCTAATTTTGTACAGCCCGTGTCCAACTAATGTGTGTAAGTGTTTACAAAATGCATGTGCTCCTAATACATAATAGGTGTGTAGAGGTATTGAACACATTAAAAGTCTTTGCATTGAAGAGTAACTCTGTGTGCAGGTGACAGTTGTCGACTTGTGTTTAACATGTTCCACACATGTGTATGTAATACATACTAAGTATTATAAGCAGCCTTGAGTTATTAGACAAGAGTTGTCACAGCATGCAATTTCTACATAACATAGAAGACTATGTGCATCAAGCACTCACCTATGTACATGAGCTTCTTTTGCTTCAGAAGATGGGCTACCTGTAAAGTTTTCATCACAGTAGGAAGGCTGCAGGTAGTGTAGTCTACAGCACCTTCAGACCTTGGTTATTTTAAGCTAAGAATGTCTTTTAGACAAGTGTTGCATAGACTGTACACTGTTCTATGTAGACACTTTATAAATGTCAGTGGTGTTATTCTCATGAGAGCTCCACTGTCTGCAAACAGTATGGTACAGAGTAAACTCTCTCCTAGAGTAAACACTGTTAACAGTACCCACGTTTTTACCCATATCATCTTAATTTTTAATTTTAGGCTCTGTGACTGTTCCAATCCAATCCAATCCAGATGGATTTGTAAAGCATGGCTAATCACTTGAGAGGGTATCAAGGCACTGATCGCTGTTGCTGCTGGGGCTCAATTGAATGAGCAGGTCTTATGTCTTCTTTTGAATTCCTGCTGGAAGGATGAGGGCTGTGGGTGAAGTGGGAAGTTGTTCTAAGATTTTGCAGTGAGGTGGGTGAAGGAGCGCCCTCCACTGTTGCTGTAATGTATGCAGGGTGTGTGGGAAAGGAAGAGGGAGGCGGAGCACAGGTGTCTGGACGGGAGGTGGTAACTCAGTCAATGGTTAATATTCTCTGGTCCTATGTTGTGCAGTGCTTTAAAGGCGTGGATCAACATCTTGAACTGGCATCTCTTCTAAATGGGGAGCTAGTGGAGCTTCATGAGGTGGTGGTGATGTGGATCCACTTAGGGAATTCAAGGATGAGTCTGGCTGCTGAGTTATGTATTGTCTGTAGTCTCTTGAAGGGTTGCACAGTGATACCTGCATTGCCGTAGTCCAATTGCCTGGTGATCAAGATATGAGTAACTGTGTGTCTAGTGTCAATGGGGAGCCATTTAAAGATCTTGCAGAATAAGTGAAGCGTGAGTAAGCAGAAAGAAGATACTGTGCTGATCTTTTTTCTCATTGTAAGCCTATTGTCCAGGATGATTCCATTAGTGCAGGCGTGTGTGGTTGGTGTAGGTGAGGGTCCTAGTTTGAGGGGCCACCATGCGTCGTGCCACGGGGAGGTGGTTCTAAAGATTACTACTTACAACATGTCTGTGTTGGGTTGCAGGCAGTTGGTTCTCATCCAGTCAGCGATGTTTGTCATGGAATTGCAGAAGATTATGAACGTGGTGACGGGGGTCTTCAGATAGTGAGAGGATGAGTTGTTTGTATTGCCGGCGTAGGAAATTTTGTTTCGTCAGTGTGATCTTACGATGTTGGCCAAGGTGGGGCTGAGGGATGAACCTTGAGAGATGCTGCAGAAGTTGTTCTTTTGCTCTGAGGTGAAGGGCAGGAGACGTATTCTATGGCTTCTCCCTGTGAGGAAGAAGGTGATCCATTTGAGCGTGTGTCCTCTGATGTTGTGTAGTGTTTTGATCAGGATGTTGTGTGATGCTGTGTTTAATGCGGCTGAAAGGTCAAGTAGAATCAGGCGCTGTTTTTCCTTGGTCTAGGAGGGATCTGATGATATCCATGGCAGCTAGCAAGGTGGTTTCTGTGTTGTGATTGGCGCAGTATCCTGATAGGGTGGTGTCCAGAAGATTGTGATTCTCCAGGTTTTCTGTAAGTTTGCAGTTGATGGCCTTCTCGAGGACCTTGGCGGGGAAGGGGAGCAGAGAGATGGGGCAGTAATTCTTGAGTTAGTTGGGGTCGGCGAATGGTTACTTGAGTAGGGGATTGACTTCTGTGTGCTTCCATTCCTCAGGGAATGTGGTTGTGGTGAATAATGCATTGAGGATGGTAATGAGCTTGCTGCTGATATCTTGCTCCCAAGGTTGAAGATGTGGTGGGGGCATGAGCTCGTGGCTGCTCCTGAGTGGATGAAGTTCATGATGGATGTGGTGTCTTGCTTGGTGAGCTGGTCCTAGGTGATGATCAGGTGGTCTTTCTCTTTGCTTGTGGGGTTGAACTGGCTGAGGAAGTTAATGGATTGAGGCTTGAAGTACCTGGAGATGGTGGAGATCTTGTTGTGGAAGAAGTCCACCAAGGAGTCGCTGAGATCTTGTGAAGGGTTGACTGACTGGCTGGAGTACTATCTGACGTTGTTGAAGAGTTCCTTGCTGTGATTGAAGCTTGCTTTGATGTGGTTGGTCAGGGCACTTCGTTTTGTCCTTTTCAGGAGTTGGTGGCATTGGTTAAGAGGGGGTTTTGAGATCTCTACTGGTGCACCATCTCCTTTTGAATTGTTTGCAGGTGCGTTTCAAGGTTCTTAGCTTGGTTGTGTACCAGCTGGCCTGCTTGGAGGACCTTTTGGTCTTGGTGCATTTGTAAAGGGAACTATGTTGGTGCAGTCTGTGATCCAGTAAGAGAAGTTCCTAGCGGCCTGTTTGATATGCTGGGTGGTTGGGGGTGGCACCGGGGAGTCCCGCAAACGTGAAATGGACAATGGCGTGGTCCTTCCGGGTGAGCTCAGTGACATGGCTGCAATTGATACTGTCACAGGTCAAGATGATCTGTTTGAGTGTGTGTTTTGTAATGTGGGTGGGGTCTGTGACCAGTTGGGTGAGGCCGATGTTGTTCAGGGTTTTGAGGAGGTTAACAGTGTTGGTATTGTTGGGGTCATCGAGGTGAAAGTTGAGGTATCTGAGGAAGATGTCGTTTTCAGACTCTAAGGCGAGCCAGGCAATAAAGTTGGGGATGGCGTCGCAGAAGCTCCCGCAAGGTCCTGGGTGTCTGTATGTGAAGATTCATCTGATGGTGGTTTTATTGTCTGTTAGGAGTTGGAAGTTGAGGTGTTTTATGATCAGGTGGCGTCTTCTAAAATACACACAACAACACAGATATATAATTTTATTCTGTTTCTTGTGTTGGGTGTGCAACCTAAAAAAAGTGAGTGTGGTTACTAACTATCCAACCAGCACCACTTTACTTGCCGACATGTTTCACTGCCATCGATTTTCAGGCAGTTTCTTCAGGGCGTCATATGTATTAAAGCCACTGCATAGGGACAAACAAGTCTTCGCAACCTCACACGGCCATCAGTACTCGTACCAGCCGGTAGGGTAATGGTCTTTTGGAACAACACCAGTTGTGGGTCATGGATCCTTCCCCTTCAATTTTACACGATAGAGAAAGGTGACCGGCATAAACTCCGCCTTGTTGTGTATATTTTATATGTTTTTTGACACTTTACTAGTTGTTTTGTGGTATATTCTCACTGCATACACTTACCAATGTTTGTGTTTCTTTTTTCCGAGCTTGATGGTGCCAATGATGAGAACAGGGCAATCCTGGTGAGTACCTGCCAGGTTCCCGTTGGTGGTGCGCCCGCGAGGTGCCATCTCGCTCTCACACACTTTTTTGTATTGTTTTCTTGGGTATAGTTTGACACTTAGGTGTGTGTTGTTATATGTTTCGCAATTGGAATTTTTATGGTTATCATAAGGGAATGGGCGGATATTAAAGGAGGCACACTTTTAGGATACACCTACTATTCCAACAATTAATGAAAAGGGAGGAGATTTGTAATATTGAAGCAATATACAGTGTTCCTAAAAAGAATTACAATAGTCAATAGGTGCCCATATAGTCTAGGTCATTTATGTTGGTTTGCTTTTTGAGTGGAGGGCGACCTATGACTAGTTTTATCCTCAAAGCTCCTGGTAGTTTCAATCCCTTCCATGAGCGACATTAGGGCCTGGGGAGCTCAACACCCAGGGTCTTATGTATTTTAAGGGGGAGAGGGGCCACATGGCCCACCCCCCCAAACCTTATTAAGCCCTGGCAAACCCATTCCCCAGGGCCTTAAGTAATTTAAAGGTAAGGGGGCTGCGCCTGAGCCTATTTTGACCCAGGGGAACCTATCTCCAGGGCATGAGTTTAATATAGGTGGGTGCCCTGGTGCCCAACCAAGGCACCCACAATACCCAGTGTTTAAGGCTGCAGGGGGGCCCGGGCCCCCGCTACCCCAGCCAGCCCCCACATGCTGCAGGAGCATTATCTTGATCTTACTGTTTCCCTGCCCGCATCAGTGTGGGCAGGAAAACAGATCTCAAATCTTCTCCCAGTGGCCGGGAGCATTTTTAAATTTCCAGCATTTGGGAGTGGACTGTGTGGTTGCTACCATTTGGCAGGGGTTTTAAAAATGCTCCCGCCAGGTGGGAACAATGCCAACTCTACCTGCCTGGCTGGTGGTCGGCTCCCTAGGACACAGTACGTAAGTTGAACCCGTGGGTGGGGTTCCCAGTGGCCAATTAAGGCTTAGGGAGGTGAGCCTAATGGCCCACCTCCCATTTTAAAACACCGAATGTCCTGGGGGATGGGGTCCACGGGGCTTTTAAAGGTTTCATGAGTAGGGGTCATGTGCCCCCTCTTAAACCCTTAAATTAAATTATACTACGGCCCCTATGGGATGGGTCCCCAGGGCTGAAAAGGACTCAGTAGATGGGGCAACCTACCCCCCATATTTAATTAATTGGTCCCAAGGACAATGGGACCTCCTTGGCTGAATATGGCTTTGGGAGGGGGCTACAAGCCCCCTCCCCTTAATTTAACAATGCAAACCCAGGCACCATTTTTGTAATCATCTGAGCATCCCTCAGGATTATGGCAAAAATTGCAGATTTGTTTTGTATCTTGGCTCCGATGGGAGTGCCTCTGAGTCCCCCATGGGGCCTAGGGGGGAGGGGTATTCATACTCTGCCCCGTATTTATTTTTTTACTTCAGGTCAATGGACTAAGTACTTGAGTCCTGTAATGGCTGCAGGCAACTTTTTATCAGGTTGCTGGCAGCCAATCAGAACGCTTGCTCCATCGGGAGTCGGAGTCCCATGGGAGTGAGATGGCTCAAGAAAAATAATTCCTGGCCTAATCACAGTGCTCTAATTTTAAATTGACACTCCCTCCAGACTCTCGCTAGACTCTCGCAGACCCAACTGTCCAGATATATATTTATTTGTAACCTTAATTTCTCAAAAACTGCTTAACAGATTTACGCCAAACTGTGGACTGAGATCTAGTTACCTGCCACTTTTGGGACCCAGGACTCCATCCTCTGGGGCCAAATGTTTAAAAAAGGGGAGAAGAGCATACACCCCATGAGGCTTATTACATTTTAATCTGGTATTTGTAAAGCACAAACTACTCACCCCTAAGGGTCTCAAGGTGCTGGGGGTTATTGGGAGATTAAGTGAGCTATTGCCTAGAGTCAAATGGAGCTGAGCTACGCTGCCACTGGCAATCAAACTGTGAGCCCTGCACTCTGGAGTCAGTTGCCTTGCCTGCTGCACCACACCTCTCCCTATTAGCCTTTTTAGGCCCCCAGGGACCTTATTCCCTCGGTGCCAAATGCATTTAAGAAAGGGATGGGGCTCCATACAGCCCCGTACTCACCAAGCCTTCTCAGGGACTCCCTCCCTAGGGGCTCAATGCACTCAAAAGTGGGAGGGGCACAGGCGGTGCCCTCCCCCAGCCTTTTTGCTTGAAATATGGTTAGGGAGCAAGGCCGCACGGCCCCTCACTCCAAGCCTTATCAGGCCCCTGGGACCCTATTGCCTGTGGTCAAAGGCAATTAAAAAGGGGAGGGAGCATACAGCTTCCCATGCCATTTTGGGGCCAGAGGAATCCCCTGAGGCAAAATATAATAAAAATGGGGAGTGGGTATGTGGTCCCCTCTCCTTGCCATTTTGTGCCACCGGGACCACATCCCTAGGGCCAAATTTAAAAAGAAGGTAGTGGCATGTGACCCCTCTCTCTGAGCTGTATTAGGCCCTGGTGACCCAAGTCCATGGGGATGAGCAATTAATAAGGCAGGGGATCACGTGGGCCACTCCTCAAGCCTTTTTAGGCACAGGAGACCCTGTGCATGGGCCAAATATAATAAAAAAGAGGAGGGGGTGTGCGACCCCCCATTCCCAAGCATTTTTTTGCCCCGGAGACCCCATCCTCCACGGCTAAATTTATTCAAATGGGGATGGGGCTGGTGTCCCCCCGTCCTGAGTCTTCTTAGGCTGTAGGGTGGCCATCTCTCTAGGCCTATTTTTCTTTTTAAAAGGAGAAGGGGCTCATGGTCCCACTCCTGGAGCCTCATTAGAGTCTAGAGAACCCATCCACAAGGGCCATATTTATTTTAAAAGGGAGGGGGTTTCATGGCTTCCCTCTCCAAGCCTCATTAGGCCCTGGGGACCCCATTCACCAGGCCTGTATTTATTTTGAAGATGAGAGGGGCTACATGGCCCCCCTCCCTGAGCCTCTATTGGCCCCGGTGACCCCATCCCCCAGGGAGTGATTTTTTAGGTCTCGCTGAGTCAGCGTGCATGCGCTGCTCGGAGAGACTTTAGTAGGTGAGTTTTCAAAGTGCTGCTGGCTATTCGACAAGCTTGCGTTCATGCAGGCATGCATGCGCGAACTGCCAGCCTTCAGCGCCATCTGTCTCTCCTCTTGATTGCTCCAACCACACACACAATCACACACACAACCACACACACACACCCACACACACAACACAACCCCACACACAACCACAACCACACAACCACACACACAACCCCACACACAAACACAACCACACACAATCCCACAAACAACCACACACACAACCGCACACACAACCATACACATACACAACCGCACACACAACCACATACACCACCACACACACAAACACACACACAACCACACACACAACCAAAACACACAACAACACACACAACCACACACCACCACACCCAACCACACAACCACACACACAACCACACTCACAACCACACACAGAACCACACACACAACCACACATACAACCACACACACAACCACACACACTCAATAACACAAACACACACAACCACACAAACACACACAACCACAACCACAAAACACACACAACAACACAAACAACCACAAACACACAACCACACACACACACAACCACACACACAACCACACACACAACCACACACACAACCACACCCAACCACACAACCACACACACAACCACAAAAACAACACACACACAACCACACACACAAACCCACCCACACACACATATAACCACACACAACCACACACACACACAACCACACACAGAGCCACACACAACCACACACAACCACGCAAACAACAACACACACAACCACACACAACCACACACACAACCACACACACACAACCACACACACAACCACACAAACACACACAACCACACACACAACCACAAACACAACAACACACACGCAACCACACACACAACCACACACACATATAACCACACACAACCACACACATCTCAAACCACACACAAACCACAACCACACACACACCACAACCACACACACAACCACACACAGAAGCACACACACAACCACACACAGACAACCACACACAACCACATACACAGCACACACACACACAACCACACCCACAACCACACACAACCACAACCACACACAACCACACACAACCACACACACACAACCACACACACACAACCACAAACACAACAACACACATACAACCAAACACACACACAACCATGCACACACACAACCACACCCACCCACAACCACAACCACCCACACAACCACTACCACACACAACCACACACACAACCACTCACACAACCACAACCACACCCACACCCACACCCAACCACAAACCACACACACAACCACACCGACAACCACACACACAACCACACATACAACCACACACACACAACCAAACACACAACCACACGCACACACAACCACACACAACCACACACACACACAACCATCAACCACACACACAACCACAAACACAACACACACACAACCACATGCGCACCCACTCCCAACCACACAACCACACACACAACCACACACACACAACCACACATACAACCACACACACACATAACCACACCCACAAACACACACAGCCACACACACACACACAACCACACACACACACACACAACCATCAACCACACACAACCATAAACACAACAACACAAACACAACACCATACAAAACCACACACACAACCACACACACACAACCACACACACACACAACCACACACACACACAACCACACACACAACCACATACACAACCACACACACAACCAACCACACACACAGCTACACACACAACCACACCCACAATCACACCCACAACCAGCACACAACCACACACACACACACACACAACCACATACACACTATGGGCCCGATTCACAGAATGAACTTACTACTTTTGGCATTCACAGAATGCACTTACTACTTTTGGTATTCACAGAATGAACTTACTCATTTCGGTATTCTCAGAAGTTAGGACTACTAACTTTAGGACGCCTAAATGCCTTCTGTGAATACCGAAAGTCTTAAAATTAGGATTTTTCTCAATTTAGTAGTAGTAAAGTTAGGACTCCTAACTTTAGGACTCCTAAATGCCTTCTGTGAATACCCAAAGTCCTAAAATTACGATTTTTCTCAATTTAGTAGACTCCTAACTTTACTACTACTAAATTGAGAAAAATCGTAATTTTAAGACTTTCGGTATTCACAGAAGGCATTTCGGCATCCTAAAGTTAGTAGTCCTAACTTTACTACTACTAAATTGAGAAAAATCGTAATTTTAAGACTTTCGGTATTCACAGAAGGCATTTCGGCATCCTAAAGTTAGTAGTCCTAACTTTACTACTACTAAATTGAGAGAAATCCTAATTTTAAGACTTTCGGTATTCACAGAAGGCATTTAGGCGTCCTAAAGTTAGTAGTCCTAACTTTACTACTACTAAATTGAGAAAAATCCTAATTTTAAGACTTTCGGTATTCACAGAAGGCATTTAGGAGTCCTAAAGTTAGTAGTCCTAACTTCTGTGAATACCGAAATGAGTAAGTTCATTCTGTGAATACCAAAAGTAGTAAGTGCATTCTGTGAATACCAAAAGTAGTAAGTGCATTCTGTGAATGCCAAAAGTAGTAAGTTCATTCTGTGAATCGGGCCCTCACTCACTGCCTATCAGCCTCCTCCCAGCCAGGTAGCGCAATCGCGATCAGTTTCACTTTCACACAATCAGTTTTCTTTTCACAGCCATGTTCGCCGTGGAAGTGTTCGCGTTTCTAGACTTATTCAGCATTCACTTGTTTCCTAGTGCTTGACAATCCAATCTCTACAATATTTAAGCAGCCGGCACGTCTCTTGTCAACCATACCACTCCATGCATTTTCTCCGATCCACATAGATATCAGTAGTACAGACAAAGGTAACCAGGTTTCTTATCTTTCCGTCAAGCAATAACCAGAATACTAAACTGCATTCGTGCCCCACTTAGTTTTAAACAGCCAACAGTTATTCTAATCGGTTTGTTTCACAGATGTTGTGTCTTAGGAGAAGGGCAGTGGCACTCACATGGCACTATACGCTAGTGTGTTCAAAAGAGCAGTTTAAAAAAAAAGTTTTATGAAAAATTGACTCTTTTACAAATTCTGATTCCACCAGAATCCGAGTCCTCCACAACACCCTGTCTTTTTTGGCTCTCAGCTGTGAAAAGGAGACCAATATTGCCCCCCATTTTTATTATTCTGTATCCTCGGTTCAATTCTGGGGTGCTTTTTCAACTTGTTACTAGTTCATTGCGAATCTTTCAGTTACTAATTCAAATTGTGTTTCGTTTGGCTTAGTTGCAATGCAAACTTTATCTCAATAAGTTGCTGTAACAAGCTGCAAGTCCACTACGTAAGCCCATTCGTTTGCTAATTATTTTCCACAAAAGGTTGCAATACCATAAAGTTGAGTTTTCAGGATTTTGAACGGTTACTTGTTTGAAGATGTTACTCTCTCCTGCGCACCCTACTTCTGTACTAAGGTTATGAGTAGGGCTCCCGGTTTTATGGTATTTATTTATTTGCCATTTCCGTCTGTATTTATCCATATTTATTTTTTGAGCATTTTTTCTGTATTTATCCGCATTTATTTTTGCCACAAGCAAAAGATGACGCTGCAGCTAGTATTTTTCCACATTTATTTCAGTCCCCAAAAACACATGTGCAACTGCTTGTACACAGACACAAGAGCTGAGGGAACAATAAACTAAATGGCAACGAACTCAACACACACTGATTACAATGCAAAAGGGACAGCACAGGCTACCAGACCACAGACAGACATGGGGTTAAGTGTGCATACAGCTACAAGAGTTGCATCTAGGACTAGTTGTTGCAGACCCAGAACATTGAAATTGTCAGCAAGAGCCAGCGTCCAACTGCTAGTGAAATGTGTAACTGCAAAGATTGTACAACATGCATAGCTGTTAACCCATATAGGTCACATGAATTAGCTTCCTAATGGGACGGAGCTGATTTACCCATTTATGGAGCGGAGGCCAAGGGCATAATTTACAGGCAGTAGTGAACAAATTCAGAGCGCTGAGGGACACAAAACAGCACAAATTAAAATGCCTGGACATTGGCATGGACATTAAACACGTGTTTCATTGTATAAATTACAATTATTATTAATGATTTAATTCCTTTCAGCTAGCGCTACCTGTTCACTACCATATTGCCTTACTGACTAAATCAAAACGTCTCCTACTGTTGGCAGAATGCAAAAAATGGTTTGTGAACGTGAATCAAATTATACGAATAAAAAAATAATGGAGCAAACAGAATATTGTGCATTTCAAAATGCCGACCAGGTTTACGCTTTTAATTATCATTGTATATCATTGATCAATGCAGACATGGGTAGCAAAATAATGCACTAGTGATTATATTGAAATTGTTTTGCCTCCTTTGTCCTGTGAAAAAAAATATATCGATATTATAAATGATGCTGTACATTCAGATGACGCTCGTTACAACCCCTCACAAGTATAACAAATGCTGTTTGCCCTGTCTTGATTCAGATTGTTACACTGTTTGTTATCTAGGGAGAAGGCACTCATCCCGCTGAACTACCTTACAGAATATACATAGATGCCAAGGTTTCAGATTGCTTATGTGTGACAGTTTGATAATTTCAGTGAAATTATGAGTGATATTCAGCAACTATGAGTGACACTTTCATGCGAACAGTATAATGCCACCCATACTTAGTAGTAGCATGGCAAAGCCCACAGCCTAGGTCGGACATCTGTTGCTGTGCGAGGCTGCAGAGAAACAATATATTAAACAAATTTCAATAATCTGAACTGTCTCACATGCAGGCGCGAGAGATTGGGGTGATGGGTGTTGCAAGCTGCAGTGGCCTCCTGGTTCGGACCCTGGCACGTATTATTGTGTATATAAGCACTGCTCTGCCTCATTTAAAGTAGGAGGGACCTAAACTAGTTCCACAGTCGAAAACCGTGTCCCGTTCAGCAGTACCACAACACCTTCACGTCACATCTATGGTGGAGGAACTTTAGGAAGGCAAATTAGCCCACTTAGGGAAAGTGTCCCAACGTTGCTCTTCCTGCCCACGATTGCCATGAAAGGCCTGGTGGTTACAGGCAGGAAAAAAAACAAATAGTGCCCTCTGTGCACTTGGAGACAACCTCTCAGTGCATCAGGTGCATCAAACACAAAATGCTGACCCGGTCGGAAATACAGTTCAGTGGTCTTGAAGAGAGGCCTCTTCATACACGTACTGAACAGCAGGTATGATGGGGGTAAGCTGTTCCATGCTCTGAACAGGTGTGATGCAAGAGGCCGGCACAGCACAGAAATATTTTTCTATGGACAGGTATTAGCACAAAAATAGCGCCCCATTCTATGCCGTACTTAGTAGGTACGTGTCATGCTCCGGACACCGAGGGCGCCCATGTAACTCCAAGGAGACACAGGGACATGTGATAGATGGCAAGGGGGCAAGCGATCAAAGAAAACCACGATACTACCACTGGCCTAGTGCACAGTGGTAGCAGTAATGCTGACACTCGCACTGTCAGGAGTTCTCAGACTATCAGTAACTGCTCGAGCTGCATGACAGTCCCAGCCTCGGTAGCTGTGCAGCACCCGCATCACGGAAAAGGATGCTGCTGCCGGGTCAGCACACCGCATGTGTGCCATATCGAAACCGAATGTTTCACTGCTGAATATAGGAGTCTTTACAGTCATTGTGAGAAAAATAAAATGTGTACATTAGGATGCTATCTTAAACCTTTTGTACACGTTTTGGTAGACTAAGGTTACGTTTAGTACTAATGTTTTATTGCATTCAAAATGTGTATTAATGCATTTTATAATTCAATGAATCTGTTTCTTTATAATACATTAAGTCTTCTATACGTTTCTCCAACTTTTCGATTCTGAATGAGCCTTCGATTATTTACTATTACATAACCACGCCTCGCTAGTTTGACTGCTGCCCGATTTTAAAACCTAGTGCAGTTTCAAGAGTTGCGTGTTTTCCTGACCTTCTGTGTCACGTGCATGTGCTAATGTCTATAGCCTAAGTCAACTTATCTGTAACGCCTCCCAAACAGTGCCAAGTGGGGGGCTGATTCTCCCAGCAATATGCAGAGAGCGGAGATGCAGGGAAGCTAAGAAGGTGTGAGAAAAGACAACAAAGCCTCGTTAGCAAATAAATGGTCTTTTAAAGACCTGTGGAGTGCTGGGGTGCGGCCGTCTGTGTGCCCGGGAAAATGTCTCAGCCTGGCTGACACACACGAGAGGGGGGGGGGGGGGGGGGGGGGGGAGATGAAGCTCTTTGTGCCCAATGATGTTGCGCGCCATTAATCTGTCCCCGAGGCCCCAGACATACACTTGCCAAACAGATGCAAAAGAAGGGCTGGGGCAGCAACAAAAGGAACAAGGGCTTGGCAACTCACGGCAGCCCGGCAACATTTACTAGTATTTTGCAGTTTTTACATATAAATACAGACAAAGGAAAAATTGTTTTCCGTCTGTATTTATATGTAAAAATCCGTTTAAACGGAAAACCGGGAGCCCTAGTTATGAGTGACTTGGGACCCACCTTTCAGAGCTGCTTGCCTCCACCAAAGTCTGATGTCACTGGTGCGTCCCAGCCTGGCACACACTGTGTGATTATCTACGCACCTCCGTCTAGACCCCAGCTCACTACTGTTTGCAGTCTATCACTCACCCCTCACCTCCCTGGCACTCACCCTTCACCCCTCAGGCCTGGCAGTCACTCCTCGCACCTGGCACTCACCCTTCTCCCTCTCAGGCACTCAGAATTGACTCTCCGTGACACTCCCCCTCGACCCTCCTAGCACTCATACTTCCCCTCCCTGGCACATATCCTTCACCTCCCTGACACTCTCCCATGTCCCTCCTGGCATTCACTACTCACCCCCGTGGCACTCACCCTTCACCTCCATGGTACTAGCCCTTCCTCCCCCTGGCCTGGCAGCTACCCTTCACTCCTTGCACTCACCCATCCCCTCCCTGGCACTCACCTTTGACCCTCCTGACATCTCACCTCCATGGCACTCAACCTTCATCTCCCTGGCATTCACCCCTCATCCCCCTGACCTGGCACTCAACCTTCATCTCCGTGGCACTAGCCCTTTACCCTCCTGGCATGGCAGCTACCCCTCACCCGTGGCACTCATACTTCCCCTACTGGGCACTCACCCTTCCCTCCCTGTCACTCACCCTTGACCCTCCTGACTCTTACATCTCATCTCCTTGGCACTCACTCCTCACCTCTCTGGCACTCACTCTTCACCCCATGGCCTGGCAGTCACCTTTGTCCCTCCTGGCATTTACTCCTCACCTCGCTGCCACTCACCCTTGGCCCTCCTGGTTTCTGTCTCTCTCCTGTCTCTCTCTTTCTGTCTGCCTCTACGCTTGATTGCCTTTCTTCTCTCCCATTCTTTTTCTGACTCTTTACCTTTCCTTTGCCTCCTTTATTTTGGGCGTCCCTCTCTGTACATCGTTCTGTATTGCTTTCTACCCTTCTTTCAATTATATCACTCCCTGTTGACCTGTTTATTCAGCCTCCCCGGTGCCTGTCTTCAGTGTCTACCCAGGTTCTCCCATTAATGCCTCCTCCCGAACCTGTGAATCTCGCCCTCTGCTGCTTCTCTTACTCACACTGCTGTTTCTCCTCCCTACCCAGATGTTTGACTTATTCTTTCATTTTCCCTACTCAAAGGTGATCTTATCCCTGCTGTTTCCCTTACTCATCCCGATGTGTCAATTACTTTCTTATTTCCTATGCTCTTTAAATGGGATCTTCCACCTGCCGGTTTCTCGTGCTCTCTTGCTTGCCCCATGTTTCTCTTAGGTCTTCTGCAGCCAGATGGTTTGCTTATTCTCTCATTTTCTTCACTCAAAAGTGATTGTACCCCTACCCCCTGATGTTTTCCTTATTATCGTTTAATACTTTGCCGCCTCTCGCTGCCCCCTCTACCAGCATCTTTCCAGTGCCTATTTCTGCCTTTTCATTATTTTCGTCTCTGTCTCAGTTGGTATTGCTAATAATAATGCAACACTAGCACCTGACTGCCTCAAACTAACTGCCACTTCCCTTATCGAAGGAACTACACTGGCTCCCAATAAAAAAACGTTCCTTTTTCAAGATCTGTTGTCTGACGTTTAAAGCTCTGGAAGGCAGGGGTCCCAAGTACCTTCAAAGGTTGCTTTTTCAACAGATCTCGGATCGTAACCTTAGGTCCAACTCCCTAGCTCTATTGAAGATTTCACATATTCGCCTTGTTCGTACCGGTGGCAGAGCATTTTCCTATGTTGATCCGAAATACTGGAATCAGCTCCCTTTGCCCCTGCGGAAATGTACTTCCTATCTGATTTTACAGGAAACACCTGAAAGCATTCTTGTTCTAACCCCATTTTTTCTTCAAAGTTCCCCCTCCTGTCCTCAGTGTATTATGCTAGGCGAAGCGCCGAGATGCCCCCGGGTGATTCGAATGCTATATAAAAAACCCCTACCACAACATAACATAACTACACAACATAAAACAGACCGCAGTTCTTCAAATCAGCCACAATACCTGAAACTGATCACTGTACGTGAAACTAACTGCAGTACGATATCTGAAACTGACCACAACCCTTGCAACAAGCATATGTGGTACTGAGTGGTATTATGTTGAGTTTAGTTATGTGATATTGAGTAGAGTGTAAATATGTGTTGTAAATATGTGTTGTGTAATTATGTGGTATTGAGTGTTATGATGTGGAGAGTATTTATGTTGCATTGATTAGTGTGTAAATAGGTGGTTTGTAATTGTATGGTACTGAGTGTATGAGGGATAGATTTATATTGCATTGAGTAGAGTACATAACTACACTCAACATAATACCACTCAGTACCACATAATTACACATCACATAATTACACTGTATTCAATACAACATAGATACACTCCACATACCAGTCAGTACTACATAATTGCACGTCACATAATTACTCTCTACTTAATGCAAGATAAATACACTCCACACAATACCACTCTGTGCCACATAATAACACAACACATAATTACACTGTACTCAATGCAACATAAATACACACCTTTCACTCAAGTTCGTGCTATATAAAAAAAACAACAACAAAAAAAAACAATGGCAATGCAATAGGTCTCAGATTACTGAATCTTTGAGCTGCTAGTGTCGCATTATTATTAGCAATGCCAACAGCTAAAACATTTATAATGCGAGACCTATTGCATTGCAAATGCTTGTTTTAAAGAGGAGGGGGCTACACAGCCCTCCTCCCTGAGCCTATAATAGCCTCAGGAACCCCATACTGTGGGTCTTGCATTTAAAATAGATGAGTGCCCCAGTGCCTACCCAAGGCACCTACTATGCACAGTATGTATGTTTCTTCCTCCGGGGGGAGGGGGGGGGGCAATCTATTCTGTTTCCCTGCCCACATCAGTTCATGCAGAGGCACAGATCTCAAGTCTGTTCCCAGCTGGCGGGAGCATTTTAAAAGTATTCTTCTACTAGGAGCAGACTAAGGGGCCTATTACGATTGCGGTTTTTCCGCATCCTCCGGGCTAGCGGAAGCCACCGCCGGACCGGAGGATGCGGAAAAACTGCAGCGGACCCACTAAAGACCCACCACCACATTAGGATGGCTGGTGGGTCCTGGTTTCCATCCCCAGCTTTTCCGCCGTGGTTGGCTTACAACCGCGGCGGAAAAGCTCTAATATGGTGGCGGTGTCTCTCAGACACCGTCAGCCATATTAGGATGGGCTTTAAAAAATGCTTTTCCACAGTGGGTTTTCCGCAGTGGAAAAGCATGTGGATTTTCACTGCGGGGGCCCGTTGCGGGCCCCCTGGGTGAAGGGGGGGTGGGGGGTGCACATGGGGGGTACCTATGGAACCCCCCCTGCATTTGTATGCAGAAATCGGCAGGCACCGCACAGTGCCTGCCGCTTTCTGCATACAAATGCAAGGTATGCTTTTTTACCATTGCGGCGGGTGCAGCTTGAAGCCGCACCCGCCGCAATGGTAAAAATAGTGGATGTGACCGTGGCGGCACATCCTAATTGGACAGGAGGGAACTCCGCAGGCCATGCGGAGGTTCCCTCATCCTCTATGGTCGCGGACGGACTCAAGTCCATCCGCGATCATAATGGGCCCCTTAGTGTTTGCTCCTGTTTGCCGGGAGTTTTGAAACTGCTCCCGTCAGATTGGAGCAAACACTTTTTCTGCTAATGTGGGCAGGGAAAGTACTGTGTTCAGGGTATGGGATTCCTGGGACACAGCTAGTGAGCCACCCCTGGGGGATGGGATCCCTGGGGCCATTAAAGGCTCAGGGAGGAGGGCCATGCAGCCCCCTCCCTTTTAATTAAATAACAGCCCTTGGGGTTGGGTTCCCCAAGGCCTTTCTGAGACTCATGGAGGGCAACGCCTATCCCCTTATCAAATGGATTGCCCCCAGGTGGATTGGGTCTCCAGGGTCGAAAACAGCTTGGGGAGGGAGGACCACGTGCCCCTGCCCTAAATAACCAAATTGGGCACCTGGGGTTGTAATCCCCAGGACTGAATATGGCTAGTGGAGGGGGACCGCATGCCCTCATCTCCTTAAATCCTCTTTGAGCTGGGAAGGATGGTCCTGGGGGCCGAAAATGGCTCCTGGAGTGGGGAGTCCCACACCCCCTTAAATATAGATGGCCCAGGGGATAGGGTCACTGGCCGCCTAAATGGGGTGAGGAGGAGTGCCCTACTGATGCCCCTCCCCATATATTTTTATATATATTTAAATATATACATATATATTTAAATATATATATTAAAATGGAGGTAGAGTTTTTTTTGCAGCCATCCTGCAGGAGTCCCACAGGATTGTGTAAAAAAATCACAGTTTTTTTAAAAGTTGGCCCTAGGGGAGTCTCTATGGATCGAAAGGCGAATCGGGCCATTGGCAACTGCAAAAATGCATTTTACAGCTGACCCTTAGAGCTTTATAAGCACTGTATAGTTTATAGAGCCAGTAGCTCTTGTTTTACTACTATAATGCTGCTTTACCTTCTTTGTTGAGTGTAGTGTACTGCATATTTTGTGTGGGTAATTTTTACTTCTCCGAGTTACTGTTTATGCTGTAAATATATTTATGTTTATATATCAAGATTTATATAACAAGATATTATTTAAAGTGTTATGTTTATCAGACTGCTTTAACTGGACATTCAAATCTTTATTGCAACTGTGACAATTGTGTTGCACTGTACTTAGCTGTCCAGATTTATATCAAACTGGAATTTGTCTGAGCATAGACTTATTTTTTATTTTAGTTCAGTTCTTTATATGACATATAAGCTAGAAATAAGTTTTGTGAGGATTTTGTTAGGCTTATCTTACATCTATTTTTAAAGTTTGTGGATTATTTATGGCCAGAGTGGCTTGTGCAGAAATTCGGAATGAATAGGAATCCTATTGACCATTTAGCCCATTGTTGTATTGATAGTAAGAAGTCTTCTTCACATGTTCAGGTACAACATCGAGTGAGTTTATTTGTAGTGAGAGGTTACATCTAAGGTAACACAAAACCCAACCAGGAGCCATTGACGTTTCCAGCTCAGCCTTGAGGTCCTCCTTGGCCCTTTCAAAAGACAATAGTGGAATTAGGGAAAGAGAACTTTCTACATACAGTCATCATCCAATGCACCTGAATTTTCAGATTGGGCAGACACAGGATACTACATTCATCAATTATTGCAGCATGGTTTTATAACTATAAAACTCTAAGGGGGAGATTTACTAAGATTTTGCACTGTGTTTGCGTCACAAAAGTGAGGGCAAATCGGCGTAAGACCTTTTTTTCTCAAATTACTTTCCGAAATAACGGAAAAGTAATGCAAGCGCCATGGGGGCGTACCAAAGGTGGAGCATGGGCGTTCCCATGCCACCACCCAAGGGTTCTCACGCTGAACCCAATTTACTAAATGAAGTAGATTGGGTTTAGCGATTGAAACTGCGCCCTTTTCGAGTAGGCGAAAGGAGGAGAAATGCTTTCATTTCTCCTGCCTTTTCCAACTTTGCAACTTTGCATCGTGTCTGGGCCTCGTATTTTGTACAGGAAGGGTACCTTTCCTGTACAAAACCTATGCTAGATAAATGCACACACCCTAGTGCTATGGCTAAGGTGTGTGCGTGGCACACGGCTGCTGAAATCAGCGCTGGCGCAAAGGAAAGTGGAGGAGAGCACCATATCTCTGAAGATATGGCGCTCTCTTGCTCCCTCCCTGTTGAGCAGGGGAGCTGCGCTGCGTGAGCTTTTGGTAAATCTCCCCCTAATTTTGTGAGGCTGATTGAAAATTAAAAAAGGGATCACTGTTTGCAAAAGCTGAAAATGGTTCACAAACCAGGAGGTGGCATAAAATGATGGGAAAATGGCAGAAGTCCATTTACATATTGCGCCATTCACAAAAATATTTTATTTCACCACCAGGTTAACAGGCATTTCCTAATGCAAAACAAAAAAATGTGTTGTGCCAACATCATTGGCCCGTGACATAACAAATGTTGAATGGCTATGATATCCCTGTTCTAACACTTGCATTCAACATGAGTCGTGATTCGGCCTAAAACGTAAGGACAATAAATGCACAGTCTTGCACTGCATCTAGGTGTAAAATGAAAAAAAAATCGTTTCATAAAACTAAATAGAACCTCGTAAATGTCTGCTTGTAAAGTGAGTTTCCAGCTAACTAGTTAAAGGCTAGAGTGGCCGACTTTGAAGCTGGGGAACCCGTTTCGGGTTTTGGGAGAGGTCCAAAAATCTTGTGATTCTGGGCAAATCACTTAGAGCTAGATTCATGAAGCATTTTTGCGGGCGCAAATGGTGCGAATCGCAGAATTCGGCCGTTTGCGCCCGCAAAAATGGCATTTGGAATTCATCAATGGGTCATGAACTCGCAATTTGAAAAATCGCAAAAAATTGCGATTTTTCAAATTGCGATCGCATTTAAGGAATCTCAATTTGAGATTCCTTAAATGCTATTCATGAACCATTAATAAATTGCGATTTCGCTATTTTTTGCCGCTATTTACCGCGAAGTCTGACTTTGTGGTAAATAGCGAAAACTGAGAAAAATGCACTTTTGTGCATTTTTCTCAGTTGTATGTTACACACACACATGTCCTTTGGACATGTGTGTGCGCAACATAAGTCTAAATTTACATTTCAGGGGTGCTACATGGTGTCCTTTGGACACCCCTAGCACCCTTGAAATCGCATCCTTATTTGCGATTGGCAAATTGCTAATCGCAAATAAGGAATAACTCCCCATTCATTCCTATGGGCCAAAGGCCCATAGGAATGAATGGGGAGTTATTCATTATTTGCGATTAGCAATTTGCTAATCGCAAATAAGGAATGTGTAGGAATCGCAATTTATTTAGCGATTCCTACATGAATCCCGTTTTGCAAGTCCTTAATAGCGATTCCTTAATAATCGCTATTAAGGACTCGCCAAACGGGACTTTGATGAATCATGGGGTTAATCTCCCCGTGCCTAGAAATGCATGTGTCCCTCTGTAACGCAACTGTGCTCATGTGCAGCGCTCTGATACCTTCAGGTCGAGAACGCGTTGTCTAAAATGGAAAAAAATCAAGAAAGATTTGACACTTAGAAAAGTGAGCGATACGCAATCACCAAACATGTCACGGTCCAGGAGCCCAAAACCATATGGGACAGACGGAAAGTAGTGTGCACTGTTTTTTACAGATGAGTAGGAAATCTTCAGTGCTGAGTGAAGTAAACAAGGGGACAAACTCTGAGTTCCAAAATTGTATAGGGAGAGTATCTTCACTGTCTGTTAACTACCACACTAAAAATAAATGTAGTGGCAGGAAAAAAGAAAAGAACTATGGAAGAAATTAAGAATGTGGGCACATTGTGAACAAAATAATGGAAAGAACAAATAGTCTGTGGTGGTAACAGGAGCAGGAACAAGCACCCACAAAGAAATAACAGCTACTGAGGTAGTAGTTTCAGCCATAACTGCCTGCGAAATGGACATGGGAATTGAAGGAAATTAAAAATGAGAGCAGAAATATCATGTCTACGGGAGCCATTTGGAAAAGAACGGCCAGAAAAAAAGGAAACATATAGTGGAATGAAATGTTTTGACATTTAGAGTACAGATGATTTGAATACTGATTATGGTTTTGTTTTGAAGGAGGGTGGTACAAAGAGGTCTGGGAAGCCGATATATCAAACATTGATTGGTGATATATTACGTAATATGGGGGCTCATCGAGGCTTACCATTCAGTATAATCTTACGGGAGGTGTGGAGAGAAACATTTTACAATAATATTGTAAAAGGCTTGTATTACCTGGCGCTCTGTTCAGTCACCCCAAGTTTTTGCCTTCCTCTGCCTTCTTTGTTGAACTGGATTTTCATGGCTTGTAGGACTATGTGCAGTTTTTCACAGCTAACTACTGGTAAAGCGCTGGCACTCTCTATTCAAAACATGGTAAAATTGTCCTACACTTGATTGATGCATTTAATTTAGTATTAAGTCCCTAGTGTGTGGTATTACATATACCCAGGGCCTGTGAAATAAATGCTACTTGTGGGCTAGAATTCTCATTGTGCCGCACACTAAAGTAACCTTTTAAAATATGTCACTGCAGCCTGTGGTGCAGTTTTAAACTACCATTTTAATCTGGCAAAATAAACCTTTTAACAGGTTCAAACCTTCAGTTTGAATACTCATAAGTCAGAGGGCGTGGCTTGGATGCCTAGAAAAATGGCCACTTAGCTGCGTAGCTCCTTGCTGGCAGTCCTGGCATCTGCTCGTTTCTGTTGGAGAGCACCTTACTTTCTCGCTGTTGACTCAGAAACTGGCGCCTGGAGAATGATGGTGATCGTTTTAGCTCATTACTTGCCGTTTTTGACGATTTTGAAGCAACACACTATTTCCCCACATGACGCCCGCCATTTTGTGTTCTCTATACCGTACTGAATGAAACTCTCAAATTGCACTGCTTCGCACTCAGGATTTACTTGAGAGAGGTCATCCAGTGAGATTTTGAAAATCATAATACATGACACATTTCAACATAGAGAACATAATAAGTTGAAAATATATATTGCACATAATAGATTCAGTCATACATAAGACAGAGACAAGTGTACTTGAAGCACCATAAAAGTGTGATTTAAAATGTGAGATGAAGAAAGCATACGTAGAGTAATATTAACACATAAAATGAAGTTGCACTAATGATACTTATGCTTATTAATGGAGTTTATGCTAAATGAAGTGGCCTAGCGTTTTGTTGATTATTATTAATATGCACCAGTTAGAAAAGTAAGTGCAAAAATGTGTAAACAATGAAGTATAAACTTGATATTTTACAGAGCGATATTAGAGGCATTATAGATTATGAAAACCATTAAACAATATTAAAAATATGTTTTTATAAACATACGTTAATAATAATAACGCGAAAATGTGTGTTAGCTTCCTAACATTAGTCATTTTCATGTAATAATTTTCTATGAAAATGATATATTCCTATGTGAATTTATCTAATTTCATAATAAATGAGATACAGTTAAAAGCTTATTTCATTTAACTGTGTGATGCTAACTTAATGGCCTTCTTTTCGAGATGCTTTTTCTCTGGTATTGACCTTTCCATTCCATTCCATTCAATAACTTTTTTTCGGTCTCAAGGACCATAAAAATGCATTGTCATAAAAACATAGGAAATATGTGAAGTTAAATACAGACTGATACATAACCTTATAATTAGTTCATCTATCAATATTAACGCAAAACTGTACATTTAAAAACCTTTAACCAAAATATAGTTGCTTATTCTGCTCTGACCAGGTCCTGATCCGAAAATGGGATGCAGTACATTCATCTGTAAATGAACATGGTCCAAAATAGCAGGCAATATACAATAGGATGGCTGTCTGGTACCCTCACACCCACACCTTTACCAGGAGCTTTACTCAGGGGGGCCAATTGTGTGGGATCAGACGATACCTTCATTTGCGCCCCAGCACCTTCCAGTCTAATATTCTGCAGTGCCTCCGGTGTACGGTCATCGCCTGTTGCCCCAAGCCCACTGCACTCATCCAGCTTACTATCCGTCCAGTGCTTACTGGGTTTCCCGTCAGGCATCAGATTCCCCTATTGTCAATCTATCTCCTCCAAAGTTGCATATCTATTATTTACTGGTATATTATACAGTAAAGACCTAGGGGGAGCGTCCCATCTGTCCTCATATCTGTTATTCGCTGGTGTATTACGCAATAGGGGCATTGGGGGGACATCCCATCTGACCTCGAATGGAGTATTTTCTAGCAATCTAGGAGTGTTAAAGGTAGTGTACACCCTCGTCAACGTTTGATGGTGGGTATAGAAGAAGTCCAATGGGTAGAGCCTAATTCCTGTTAATGGGTCCTGGTGGGGTGCATTCTGTTTGAGTAGATCTCTCACAGGTGCCAGATTTTTGGCATTTTCCCACTCAGCCTACTCTATGGACCGTTAGAATTTCACCTGCCCTGCCGCAGTTAAACTGCCTGTGCCATGCTAACCAGAACAGGCATTTATTTCTAAGTTCAAGTTATGATTCCCTTCGATTAGTTCTAAGTCGGGGACTCCTGCCAGTATGATTGCATTCGTGGAGCCAGCATAGGTTAGATTTATGGTTGGCAGAGTTACTAGTTCAGGCCCCTCCAAAGTACGATCTGGCCTCACCTGCCCACTCACATTGCCATTGGGCTCAGGTGGAGGAGAGCTTTTTTGTCCCTACCCCTTAAGGAGGGAGCTGCTTGATTTGTACTTGTGCATGCCTGGTAGTTATCAACATTTAGTTCCCTTGTCTCTTGAGTTTTGGTGGGACCATCAGTGGGCTGAACACCCAACCCGTCCGGAGATATTGGGTTTAGAGTGTCTACCTGGCAGCCAGAGTCAATCCCCTAGCTTTTGTCTGGGGAATTTGATTGTCTACTTTTCCCAAGTGATATCAATTTGTCCAAGCGGTTGAGGAGGGGGTCAGTTTTTCTCTTACAATAGCTCTAAATTGGGTACTCAGGGCAGTCAAAAAGATTCAGTGCCCATGAAGGGTGGTTCATGTCTGCTCTAGTGGGTGGTTGGCCATCAGGATTTTGGTCCAGCTTCTCAACCACCTCTGTACTGGATATTACTCCCTCACGCAGTTTCTTCCTTTTAGAGCCCGCCTCAGATAATTGTTTTTGCTTCCCATTTTTTGGGATAATGATTGTGTTCCTAGCTCTACGTGGGGCTTTTATTGGTGAGATTCCTAAGGGTGATGGTGTTGTTGTTAGATCTAGAGGGACTTGACCTTTCCCTAATTTAATACCATGGATCTTTCGTCGAAAATAGTAATGCAACTTGTTTGTTCTGTGCACTACTGTCTCCAGACGTATATAATTTAGTTTTCAAATCTTCACAGTCAAATGTTACTATGATAATAGAATTTTATTTATGACCGTAAGCTGCAACTTTGTATTCCTTTTTAGCATCATTAGGCTTGTGTGGACTTGCAGAGTTTCATTTCTCATGACAAGAATGGGAAACCAGCTCATGTTTCAATCCTTTTAGGTGACACGAAGAGACCATAGCCATGTGATGGTCTTTCAATGGTGGCGTGATGTTACGCCACTAAGACTTTACCAAATAAAATAAGAAACCCCAAAGGAGTGGCAGCGCAGACAACGCAGATACACACATACACTCAGATCAATGCAACACACCTAGCTCTCTCTCAATGCACACAGCTCACATATATTTTCTACTCTTTGAGATGCTTTTGAAGTGCACTACATTGCATTGCACACATGGACACTATTACATTTTTTAACTTTTGCTAACTTTGGACTTCTTGGTCTATGCTACAAACGGTGGGGTATGGACTGAGCCTCTTTGCCAAATTTTGCTATTTCCTATTCTGATTATGCTAATGAACTCACCCTTTATGGATTCTAATTGAATCATTTCCATCCCCTTAGAAATTGAGCTGCTAGGCTACAAACTATTCTCTGCATATTTGGCGGTTGGACTTTGTAATTCTGTGGCTATTGTTGATTTGAATGCTTGCTTAACGGCTTGGCACTGTTATCAAAGCTGTTATATTTCTAACTGAGCTTCTTAGCAATTGTTGTTTATTATGAATTTTGCATCTCTAATACAAAAATCAATGTATTCAAATGTTACATGAGTTTATCATTGAGTCTTGTTGATTCGTTATTTCTTTGCAATCAATGGTTTCTATGTATTGAAGGAAGAATCAGCAACCCCTGCCAGAACATCAGGTGTTGCTTCTCTTATTTTGTGTAGGGGCAGCAGAGTAATTGGTTTGTATGCACCTTATTCTTCTTAACTTCTTTTGGAGGTTAGGACTTCCAGTTGCTCTTCTATATATTTACAGTATGGTCTTAAGAGTAGTGTATTTAAATTTGATTTCTAACCCTTGAGTTGGCTGTGAATTAATGTTCTTATTGGACAGCTAACAGTGAGTTTAGTCATCCTCATTTACACCCCTCCTATCAGTGGAGACAGATTCATCAGAGGATCATTGCCTCTGTGGTGAATGACATTGAATTGATCTTCTAATTGAAAAGGGCCCAGTATGTGTAGAGGAGTAATATGAGTGTAGGTTTAGTTAGGAGAAAAAGTAAGAACTGGAACAAATCTGGCAGCAGAACTATGGTTCTGCCTACTGGAGTGAGATTTTAGGGTGACTAAAATAGTTCTTACTCTAAATCCAAAAGAATCCACCATTTTTGGTTCAGCAAAGGAAGGATTGATGGAATACTGATGGTGTATCGCTCCGGATAGAGTCATCATGTTGCAGCAAAGGAGTGTGAGTATCAATAGGAATGTTCATTGCTATGTGCTTTGCTTAAGATTGTGGTTTTTTAAATGGCTGTGTGTTGCTGAGCGGAGTAAAGTGGTTAAAGACCACATGGTTAAAGTCCATGTTTGAGTGTGGGACTTTATTATAAAGTTGAAGTTGTATACAGGTCCATCGTGGCTTAAGATCTGCTGGTTTATGGTATGGATCATGAGACTTCATTGACAACACTTTGGCCAGGGTTTTCTTGTGTGTTAGTGGTAAATGATTGATGTGATTGGTTTCAAGTGCACTGGGACTAATTATATAAATTAGCGGGGAATTCTGCTGGTCAAGGTTTCATCGTGGTGAAAGGGTTTTGAAAAAGTAGTTACCTTGTAAGTACGGATATCCTTTAGTGGAGCAGACAGTTTATTTGTTGCTTGCATTACATTGTAATTTTTGAGAAAATGTACAGGAGAAATTGTGAATGACGGTGAGCTGCTGCAAAGACTGTGTTTTACTTCACGAAGTGTCACACTGGGATTGGTCTGTTGGTGCAAAGTCGTGCTGAGATTGTCTGTCTATGTCATCAGAGTTGCACCATTGTTGGTTGAGAATACAGAACAGATGGATTGTGGGAGAATAACATTTGTTGAATTTACAGAAATCAGTTGTGAATACAAGATTGAATAATAATGAAACTTTTCCAAGCTTTGCGAAAATTGGTAAAGAAAGTTGAGGCTGCATTTGTCAAAATGAAGGTAGAGGTACCTCTCAAGGGTACGCCAGGAAATATTGTCATGATGGACAAATGATTACATCCCTGTCTGTAGCTTGAGTTCTGACACACACTTACTGAGAAAGACAAGTAATTACAGTTCCCTCGTTATGGGACATTTAATTTGAGAATTTTAGAAAATCTAGGGAGACTACATAAAATGAAAGCTCTGGTTAGAACCATTGTAGTTGAGGCTTTAAATACTTGACAGCATATTGCTCATCAGAAGGACAAGGAAAAATACCAAGGCAGGTATGGGAGAACCGTGGACCATTTTGCAGAAGCTAGATGGAATGCATAACAGAAATTGTGGAGAGCAGATGTAATACATGGGTCAAGATTATATCCGGTGTTAGAGATTGAGGAAGACACTAGAGGCAAGAGAAGAAAGAAAAAGAAGCATTTATATGCAGATGAAAGAGGAGTAGGAAATAATGGAGAAGTGAGTGACATAGATGATGATGCTTTAAATGACTTATTGTTAAATTATCAGCAATCTTACACTGAATGGCAAAATAGAGACCTTATGCAAACAAATACTCATGGTCAACCAAATGCTCCCTTAATGGCTGAAGTACCAAAAGAATGGATAACCATTTCTCCTGTAGGTGGGACACAACTTGACTGTACCTACTGGATTTAATACTGTACATACAGTTTCTTTAGATTTGATAGAAAAACAGCTGATTCATGCACCCATGGTTTTGAATCTGACTAATAATGCTGCTGCGTATCTCATCCTCAATCAGAGACAAACTGTTTCGATGCAAAAAACGCAGCAAAGGTTTCCAAAGTTTTACTGTCCCAAACCAAGTGGAATTCCTCGAGTGACTTTTTGTGCACCTGATGTGACTGTGCCAATGGGTATTCCAGTCACAGATAATTCCATACCAAATGCCCAATCTGGAACGAGTACATTTTTTTTAATGGAATTCTAAATTTAAATGATGCAGGAGAACAATCAGGGTTTACTCATCAGGAATTTAAAAAATGGATTAAAGGATACAGTACTCCGAAAGATCAGAATTCTGCAGTGGTTCCAGTTTCAGTACTGGTTTCCTCTATAAACAAAACCCTATTTCAGCCTTTAGTCACTAATCCTGATGACAATTTAGATTCAGTTGCAAATCCAGGTTCAGCTCAAACTTTAATTCAGACGATCAAACCGCTCATGGATATGAGCTGATTAAAAGCTGAATTAGAAGAAATGATTCAAGGGTCACTTAGCTCATCAAGAATAGAGACTTATCAAGAAGATTAACTAATGTTCTTCTGTAAAAGTATCACATAACGAGCAAATACGGCTTATGAGAAGTATTTGAATTAGTTCAAAAATATGATGTAGACATTAGAGAGCCAAAGATGTTACAGAAAACCTAAAGGGTGGATGTTTTTGATAAGGACATTGCAAACATGAGACTTCCAGGAAAGAAACTGCAGATATAGGAGTTGATGGCATTAATTAGAAAATTGGAAGACAGAGCAAAATGAGAAGGTAGATTGTCAAAGAAGATGCAGGTGAAGCAAGTTTGGGTGCAGTCAATACATGATATGTCTGGTGGTAGAACAGGGGATATTAATACAAAAGGGGGGCATGTGTGGGAAGTATTTAATGACCTAGCATTGTTACAATCCCTACAGATACTGAAAAAACAAAGTGTAACAATGGGTCAACAAGAAAATTATGCAGCTATCTAAATGACTGTGTGTGTATTGAAAGAACACAATCCCTGAATCCAAGGTATTCTTGGTGAAAAATATGTTCCCATCAGATACCCGTCCTGTACTGCCCTACATCACTTGGGATCCTTCACCCGAAGGAAGTGGAAAGAACCACTTAGGATTAGGTAGATTGTGGCCTAATCAAATGTGAAGGAATACAGGGTGTATGAGTATAGACTATGTGGTGGTATCAGGGGGCACAAGAAAATATATAGGTAAGCAGTGCATTAAGTGCTCGCTGTAGCGTGTGATAGTGAAAAAATTAATATTGGGTTGTGGGAGTGGAAAAAGAGTTTATTGGGGTCCTACCCACACCCAAGGTTAAAAAACAGTGCAAGTAGTATTAACAAATAACTACTGAGGTCTTATCTAGGTCGACATGTTTCTGCAGTTTCATTGGCTCAAAAGATACCAGTCTGCTTCATCAGGACCTTGTTGTTAATGGAGTGCTACTGCTAATATTAAAGTGTAAAGTGTGTATAAAAAATCATATCACCTGAGAACACCGGTTGAAATGATCCAATCAGTCAACAAGAGACAGACACACATGTAAATACAAAATACACACAGTTAGTGACGATAGCTGCAAATGCACAGAGATAATCTCGTGATGTTCATTTATATGCCAAACATTTATGGTCAGTGGTTGTGACAACAATCAACTCATTGAACCAGGTGCACAAATCCAGGATTTAACCAAAATTATCGACACTCACCCATGATCTGGGGAATGGACTCTCCACCTCACCCGGCAACAGCTCAGGTACAAATGGAGCACCGCTCTAATGAATGTGAACAGAAAGAAAAATGAAAGAGGAAGAGTTCGCTAGAACTCAGTCTGAAAACACATATTCCCTCAGCCATTGAGGGTTATACCCAGAAGTCGAGGGAAGTATATAGTGTTGTTAGTTCCCTGTATTACTCAGCCGTGGGCTTAAAGGAGGTCTAACTGATCTCTTTATTCAGTTTGTAGGGAATTGTACAACCGGGCATGTTGTGCCTCTTAAAGAGTCAAGCCGCTTTGCGCATAGAAGGGGCGATCTCGATCTCAACTATAGTGGAACCAGCACAATCCCAACTTGCTATCGTGCCTGCCCTGCGTGTTGTACCTCTAGAAGAGTCAATCCGCTTAAAGCATGTCCGGGGCGATCTCTATCTTATCTAAAGTGAGACCAGTACATTCTTAACTTGCCTTCGTGCCTGCCCTGCATCTTATGCCTCTTGCAGAGTCAAGCCGTTTTACGCATGTAAAGGCCGATCGTGATCTTATCTATAATGGAGTCAGCACACTCACAAATTGCCTCCGTGCCTGCCCTGCCCCGCTTAGCTGTCCGTCGGTACTCCGCGCCTTCCTCTAGGCTTACTGTGGGAGGTACCGACTGGACAGGAGGCGGGATATTTAACCGGCTTGTAATTGGTCTAAGGGGCGACACGTGTGCAGCGTGATAACGCGCGTCACGGAGCGCACGGCAAAGAACTAAGAGGTGCATGGGAAGTGTAGTCTGTGATCCCGCGCGGGATCATTGCCTAGCTTCTCTATTCGTCAGTGAGCAGACACGTGGGGCACGCGGTAGCGCGCGATTTGGAAACGCGCATTGGAACTACAAAAATCATGGGAGTTGTAGTTTATTTACAATTCTTCGCCCCTTCGCACGTAGTAGCGCGCGATTAGGAACGCGCAATAGAACTACAAAGATGGCTGGAATTGTAGTTTATTTACAATTCTTCGCCCCTGTTGTACGAAAACGAGCTGTTTCATAGGACCTGCCCTTGTAACATCCTCTCGAATTGTGGAAATACATATGTAGTGGCAAGAATATAACAGTGGCAAAAATATAACACTCATAAGGGGCCGTTCTTATTGATTTATGGTTTCAGCCATTGATGCAATATAGTCCCTAGGTAAAGTTTCAACTCAATGGTAGAAAAGCTATTGGGAATAAACTGGTAATCAGTGTATTGTGGAAACAAAGGTAATTATGCGCCAATTTCCACCTTGGTGGCAACCTTCGCCATGGGGACAAGCTCCTTTCCCGCCCATGATGAACCCATATGGTCCTCCCCCTTTCTATGGAGACCACAACCAACAGTCTTTTTTAGGGGGGGGCAGGAGGAGCCGGGGTCGTCAAAGATCTCCCAGAGTAGGACAGGTCCGCTGGAATATACCACCCCAGACCATGGATCTGAGGAGTGGGAAGAAGATCCCGCAGGAACAACCGACAACCACAGCAGCACCAGTCTAGTCATTAATCTGAGCTCCCAGCAACTT
Organism: Lissotriton vulgaris; assembly: GCF_964263255.1. NCBI lineage: Eukaryota > Metazoa > Chordata > Amphibia > Caudata > Salamandridae > Lissotriton > Lissotriton vulgaris. The sequence goes on along the minus strand of NC_141696.1, from coordinate 998,938,134 downwards.
ACAGAAACCCAAGAGCAAGTGCTAAATAAAGGCCTGGGTTTTGTTGCAACAAACCACACTGATCCTTTTCAGGCCCAAATTGAACTCAGCAAACTTTATCGCAAAATCAGGCTGCATTTTTTGTTTGCGAGTAAAACTACTGGAAACTCACAAGAAATTGCCTCCAGCAATACTGGTTTGAAGAAACCCTCAACATTCAACCCTACTGTATTAGGCCAACCCCCCAAGGTGCTAACTTTTGAAGAAGCGGTCAACCATGACATCAAGGAGCTCTTCACTAACAAACAGAAGATGTTCTCCAACCTGACTAGAGTTGAAAAAATTGCCATCAAAGATCTAACTGAAAATCCCCTCATTGTGATCAAACCAGCAGACAAGGGGGGAGGGGTAGTCATTCTGGATGCGGACACATATCGGAATGAGTGCCTACGCCAACTCAACGATGTCCGGTCCTACAAAAAACTTAAGGAAGACCCGACGGCCAGATTAACCAACATCATAGCTCACATCGTTGAGGAAGCTTTAGCAGAAGGCTGGCTAACTCCAAAAGAGGGCCAATATCTACGGGTATCAAATCCGATTACCCCATACTTCTATCAACTCCCTAAAATACACAAGGCCCAACGTCCCCCACCTGGCCGACCCATAATATCTGGGATAGGTTCGATACTAGAACCTTTGTCGACCTTTGTCGATGTGTTCCTACAGCCTATGGTGCGGGAGATGCCCTCCTACTTAAAAGACACCAAAGATGTGTTAAGACTGTTGCCCGACATGGAATACGACATCAAAACAGACCTATTGGTGTCATTCGATGTCGAAAGTCTATACACATCTATACCCCAGACGGAGACCCTACAAGTAATAGAAGATCTGTTACTGTCACGTGAATTAAACTCCATCACTCCAGTCAGACTTATTATGAACTTGGCAACTCTGGCCATGACGGAGAATTTCTTCGCCTTTGAGGACTCCATGTATTTACAGATCAGCGGGACTAGTATGGGCAGCGTTTTTGCCCCTAGTCTCGCTAATCTATACGTACATCAATTTGAGCAACAGCATGTGCTCGCAGACACCAACCCCCATCTACTGTGTCTGCGAGCATGGAAACGCTACATCGATGACATCCTGGTGGTGTGGCGTGGGACAGAAACCCAACTCAAAGAATTCCATGAATGGTTGAATCAAAGAAATCGGTACCTGAAATTTACCATGGAATTCAACACACATAGACTGGCCTTCTTGGACCTGATGATCATCGGCACAGTGGAGGGACTCAAGTCTGAGCTTTATCAAAAGCCCTTGGCTCGAAACTCACTACTGAATTACCATAGCTGCCACCCGAAGTCCCTTCGGGATAATCTGCCATATGGGCAGTTTCTGCGCATACATAGAAACTGCTCAGACAAAAATTCTTTTGAAATCCATGCCAAAAACCTAAGAAAAGATCTCTTAGAGAAAGATTACCCAAAACAACTGGTAAACCATTCCAAGAAAAGAGCACAAAATAACAACAGAGCGAGTCTATTGGAAATAGTGCCGCCTAAAGAGAAAACAGAAAGAATGACATGTGTGACAACATTTGGTACACTATCTAATCAAATAACCAGCATCATTAAGAAACACTGGGGCATTTTGAATACGGGAAAAGACACACTGCCCGTTCCCCTATTTGCCTTCAAAAGGGGACCTAATCTCAGGGACAAACTGGTCCATACAAGACCCAAGACCGAAATCCCCAAAAATACAGGCACTCTGTGGGACATGCCAGCTGTAACTGGACATCACCCTTGCGGACAATGTGCAGCATGCCCTCAGACCCGTAAATCCACAACACTCAATATTGGGACAGAATATCCTTGGGAACAGCGGAGGTTCACGAATTGTAACAGTTCCAACCTCATTTACCTAATCAGTTGTCCCTGCGAGAAAAAGTATGTGGGGATGACCACGAGAAAAGTGAAGACTAGGATCTCAGAGCATAAGAGTTCAATACGCTGCAACAAACAAACAACTCGCATGACAAAACACTTCTTAGAGGCACAACATGCTTCTACAGATCTACAATGGACCGTGCTAGAACAGCCTATGATCCCTAAACATATCACTGATGTCAGCACATTTCTACATCGGGGAGAACAGAGATGGGTGCACAAACTTCAAACCGATATCACGGGTCTGAATGAAGACATCCCGTGGATGTCTCTGTAAGTCACGATATATAGAATACAAGTTCTGCACTTATCAACCAGATTGCTCTCTGTAATATCAATTTGGCGCATAATTACCTTTGTTTCCACAATACACTGATTACCAGTTTATTCCCAATAGCTTTTCTACCATTGAGTTAAAACTTTACCTAGGGACTATATTGCATCAATGGCTGAAACCATAAATCAATAAGAACGGCCCCTTATGAGTGTTATATTTTTGCCACTGTTATATTCTTGCCACTACATATGTATTTCCACAATTCGAGAGGATGTTACAAGGGCAGGTCCTATGAAACAGCTCGTTTTCGTACAACAGGGGCGAAGAATTGTAAATAAACTACAATTCCAGCCATCTTTGTAGTTCTATTGCGCGTTCCTAATCGCGCGCTACTACGTGCGAAGGGGCGAAGAATTGTAAATAAACTACAACTCCCATGATTTTTGTAGTTCCAATGCGCGTTTCCAAATCGCGCGCTACCGCGTGCCCCACGTGTCTGCTCACTGACGAATAGAGAAGCTAGGCAATGATCCCGCGCGGGATCACAGACTACACTTCCCATGCACCTCTTAGTTCTTTGCCGCGCGCTCCGTGACGCGCGTTATCACGCTGCACACGTGTCGCCCCTTAGACAAATTACAAGCCGGTTAAATATCCATCCTCCTGTCCAGTCGGTACCTCCCACAGTCAGCCTAGAGGAAGGCGCGGAGTACCGACGGACAGGTAAGCGGGGCAGGGCAGGCACGGAGGCAATTTGTGAGTGTGCTGACTCCATTATAGATAAGATCACGATCGGCCTTTACATGCGTAAAACGGCTTGACTCTGCAAGAGGCATAAGATGCAGGGCAGGCACGAAGGCAAGTTAAGAATGTAATGGTCTCACTTTAGATAAGATAGAGATCGCCCCGGACATGCTTTAAGCAGATTAACTCTTCTAGAGGTACAACACGCAGGGCAGGCACGATAGCAAGTTGGGATTGTGCTGGTTCCACTATAGTTGAGATCGAGATCGCCCCTTCTATGCGCAAAGCGGCTTGACTCTTTAAGAGGCACAACATGCCCGGTTGTACAATTCCCTACAAACTGAATAAAGAGATCAGTTAGACCTCCTTTAAGCCCACGGCTGAGTAATACAGGGAACTAACAACACTATATACTTCCCTCGACTTCTGGCTATAACCCTCAATGGCTGAGGGAATATGTGTTTTCAGACTGAGTTCTAGCGAACTCTTCCTCTTTCATTTTTCTTTCTGTTCACATTCATTAGAGCGGTGCTCCATTTGTACCTGAGCTGTTGCCGGGTGAGGTGGAGAGTCCATTCCCCAGATCATGGGTGAGTGTCGATAATTTTGGTTAAATCCAGGATTTGTGCACCTGGTTCAATGAGTTGATTGTTGTCACAACCACTGACCATAAATGTTTGGCATATAAATGAACATCACGAGATTATCTCTGTGCATTTGCAGCTATCGTCACTAACTGTGTGTATTTTGTATTTACATGTGTGTCTGTCTCTTGTTGACTGATTGGATCATTTCAACCGGTGTTCTCAGGTGATATGATTTTTTATACACACTTTACACTTTAATATTAGCAGTAGCACTCCATTAACAACAAGGTCCTGATGAAGCAGACTGGTATCTTTTGAGCCAATGAAACTGCAGAAACATGTCGACCTAGATAAGACCTCAGTAGTTATTTGTTAATACTACTTGCACTGTTTTTTAACCTTGGGTGTGGGTAGGACCCCAATAAACTCTTTTTCCACTCCCACAACCCAATATTAATTTTTTCACTATCACACGCTACAGCGAGCACTTAATGCACTGCTTACCTATATATTTTCTTGTGCCCCCTGATACCACCACATAGTCTATACTCATACACCCTGTATTCCTTCACATTTGATTAGGCCACAATCTACCTAATCCTAAGTGGTTCTTTCCGCTTCCTTCGGGTGAAGGATCCCAAGTGATGTAGGGCGGTACAGGACGGGTATCTGATGGGAACATATTTTTCACCAAGAATACCTTGGATTCAGGGATTGTGTTCTTTCAATACACACACAGTCATTTAGATAGCTGCATAATTTTCTTGTTGACCCATTGTTACACTTTGTTTTTTCAGAACAGGGGATACACAAAAATCTTTCCAGTGGTAGAATAGGGGATACACAATTATTCCCTATTAGAGAAGTATCAGGAGTAGGGTATGTTCATGTATCATGGAATAGACAAGACATTTTGTCATTTACTAATTAATTCCTTAGATTACGAGAAAAGCCAGTTGAATGGTATAGGAAAGTCGAATGCTTTGTGAAAATTTCGAAGGATTTGTGGATTGAGCTGAATAATCTGTTTAAAATTGTGGTTTCAGCCGATTTGAGGACTGTATGTAAGATTTCTGCAGATTGGCCAGAGGGAAGAACCCCAATGAGCTACTAGAAGTGGTGAAACATCTCCAGAGGTAATGAGGAAATATCCTTAGGCAATAACTCACCTGAAGACTAAAGAGATTGATTGGATGCAAATTGAACAACCCAAGATCTGAAATAGTTAATACATGCCTTTTATGAGAGATAAGTACACATATATAAACAGTGTAGCGGATCAGACACTATTGCAGAAATAGATGTAGGACAATTTGTTTATAAATATGTCATGGGTTTGAGACTTGAGATTTCTGAAAGGATTAGACAACAACTACTCTGTTTGTAGCGTTAATCTGTAGACGAAATATTATGCTTTGCAAAATATTGTGCAGATGATATTGATTTGAGGCATAAGAAACTCATGGAGAAATTAATGTTTACACAGATAAAGGTTATAGAGAGAGGGCAAAATCAGATGGGTTTTGAAAACACAGGATAAACACAGAGACATTTTTATTAAGGTTCTGATGATGCAGGGTGTTAATGATTTGAACAGCGGAAGTTCACATTGCAGGGTGAGGTTCTTTGGTTTCTGACTTCGTCCCGTATTTAGCCGCCATTTTGTGTCTCGTCACCATTTTGTGTTGCCCTCACTCAGGCAGCACGGCGAACAGAGTTTTTTTGCTTTTCTCAGCTGCTACGTGTCTCTTCACGTTAAAGAGTAACCCCCTGCCCTTGTTTACGAAACCGATGTCAGGGTCTGGCCGAGTTCGCTAATCCATGTCTGGGTTGATTGATCCCTGTCTCGACTGACTATTTGGCTTCTCCTATTCTTTCCTTACATTATCTTATCCGAGTGGCCTTCACTATTCTCTCCTTGTATTCTCTTGTTACACAACTATTGTTTGAGGCACCCAAATATGTCCTGCCACCTGCAAAATTGGATTGTCGGTACTAGCACTGATTAATTTGTTGGGAGGGGTAACACACGGGGTTTGAGAAAGGGGCGTATTTGAGACACCTGATAGCTTGTTTTCCAACTTTTTCCATTGGCTTGCTTTGTGTGTGTTGGGAGTATATGTCGTAAATATGTGTACTATAAGAGATTGTGCGCCACGGACTGAAGTGGCAGTCTCCTTAGAACTTACACTCTGTATGTACTTCTAGGAAAACTGTGCTTAGCTGCAGCTAATAAACCTGGCTTTCTACGCCCAACAGAGTGTCCCATGTCTCTGTTCGACAAGGCAGGTGAACTCGGGGATTTAGGGCGTGCCCTGCGCCACCAGGCCCATAAGGCCCGGTTCTCCAACTGGCGCTCAACGTGGGTGGGCTTCAGAGGTAGCGGTTCAGCCCGAGGCTCGTGAGAAGCCTCGCAAGAAAATTCTGGAGGATTCGCGAACCACGTCAAGCGACCCCTGTATGTTGAAGTGGACCGAAGGTCTTTTTCAGCACGGCTACTCCTTTCCGACGGCTGCTGGCAACTGCTGCCCTGACTACCTCCCTGCCTTGGACCCTCTAGTGATGACTGGTATCGCGAGACGTTAGACGTTAGACGGACCTCTGTTGGCGTAAGAGACCACTTAGTTAAGTATTCGTGGGTAGCGCCCACTTCTTTGTTTTGTTTTTTGGTTTTGTTATTCGACCATTGCAATAGCCGAAGCCAGGGGTGAGTACGTTTGTGCTGTGTTATTTGTTTTAAACCTCTTGAAGTTGGTAAGCGGACCAGTGATTTTTAAGATGCCTGGTCTTAGCAAATTTAGGAAGTTTTGTTGTTTTGGTTGTAATAGGGATTTCCGGCTCGAGTACTCATGCCCGATTCCTCCGGATGGAACTCCCACTTATGAGCTCTATTCTAAACATGGTGTTGGCCCCATTGCCTTTAATGAGACATGGATCCGATACACGAAGAAAGATGGTGTTTTGCAGTGGCATCAAAATAGTAGCTTTGAACCCGATATATTAGACAATTTGGAAGGAAGTTTGTTCAAAAGAAAAGCCCGGCCGGCAATGTTTGACTCTTTCCGCTTTTGACGTAAGGAAGCCAAACAGAGAGAAATTAAGCAGGCAAAAAGAGATAGAAAAGCGAAAGATATGACAATCATACAGGCTGCCCAGCAGTTTAAGGACAATGAGACTGATCAAGCGATTGAAGTCTCAGACAGACAACATCGTATGGCAATAGATAGATGTTACCCTGTGTTGCCTACTTCTACACAGAGTAAGGATCTTGATTAAGATCCCTTAATGTCCCATTTGTTGAGATTGCCTCCGCCTTATGTACCAGGTGCTAATGCACCCATATTGTTGCCACTTGCCCAGCAACCTGTTGTTCAGCCAGCTGGTCCGGCTCCTCCGCAATTGTCCCTTCCTACATTACAACCTGCACCTCCTTTGCCACTAACTTCTGTACCTCAGTCTCCTTCATCTTCGGTCTCTCTTGTTACGGCTAGTCCTTCTCTCCCTTCTTAATACAGCGTCTCCAGTTTTATTGTCTGCTTCTTCCCCAACTCGCAATCGGTTAGTTGATACTGTTTCTGGTCTTTTCTCCCCCCTCTTTGGGCCTTTTAATAGGACTCCTGCTTTTTCTCGAAGGCAATCCCATAGTCAAATCCCGGATTCTGCCGAACGAGTTACATTGGACTCTCTTGCTCACAAATGGATCATGAGTGGTCCACAGTATAGTGTACCCGATATTCTAAGTACTGTTCTGCAGTGGAATGCGCCCACGCAAAGATATGTTTTTAATGTCATGTGTGACACTCTCGTTAAAGGATGGGAGGATATGGAGTTGGATTTAACCCCTCAGGGTTTGTTAGATATACAGGATAAGTTTGATAAAGGACTTATTGTGGGTTCCGAAGTTGAGGACGTTGTAAGGACACTTGTCACTTTCAGGTCTTTATATTCTTCTCAGACTATTCTTGAACCTGATCCTGCAGTTAGACAGAAAATGAAACATTATCCTATGAGGGAAGCGGTTCCACAAGCAGGTGCTGTTCAGGGTGTCCCTGCTCATTTCCAGCGTATATGGGTACATGTCCCTTGGAAACGATCTGAAGTTTTAGCGCTCAAGCAATCTCTACCGGACCCTCGTAAAAATCCTGCTGGGTTTTATAAAGAGCTGTCCCAGACTGTTGATGCATGCATTATGAATCTGCCCGATATTGATATGCTAATGGGGAATGCGGTTCCACAAGCGTTGTGGGCTCGGATTCGTAGGGAAGACCATGACCAAGCTTTAGGTGGTAATTGGGCTGCTATCAGTGCCGCAGATGCAGCGCAAGTGGGTGGTGCTAAGCCAGATGATTTGATTACACAATTGCCTGGTAGAATAATCGCTTTAATGAAGACGATGATGCCTGCCTTACGTGTTAACTGGGATAAGTTGGCTGCGTGTAAGCAGAAAAAAGATGAGAGTGTTTCTGATTTCTTTACTCGTTTTGAGGAGACGTTTATTGACCACAGTGGTCAAGATATGCGTACTGAAGGTGGACAGCGATTGTTTGTAGATAAATTTGTATTTAATTTACTTCCAGAATTATTGCATAAGTTGAAAGACTCAGAAAGTTTGGTAGCTGTTTCTTCCTCTGCACAGATACTAGCTACTGCTCAGTATTACAAGAATAGGGATAAAGATGAGAAAGATAAGATCGAGAAGAAGACTAAGGAATTAAAATCGAAGGTTCTTCTTCAACAAGCTTATCCCCCTCGTTCTGGCCAGCGTCAGTTCAACAGCCTCCCCAGCCTCAGAGGTTGTTACAGAAACCTGAACATTTTGTTCCGCGACCTTTGCTTGGTCCTAATCAATGTGCCTATTTTAAGAATAGCAGTCCGGTTTTATTGCAGCATAATGGTGGATTCCCAGGCCTGAGAGGCCGTGGTGGTTTTCAATCAGCACCTAGAGGTAGAGGGCGAGGTGCGTTGCCTCAAAGACAGCGTTCCTTTCCCCCTCAGAATTCTTTGAATTATTTTGATCAGCTGAATACTCAGTCTTCGCAATATTACAATGACAATTACTGTGATGAGGGTGATGTTCAGGATTTTCATTCTAGTTAGGACAGCCATGGACAAAGTAAGGGAGTCGTATCAGTTCCAGTGGATCAGAATTGGCCTTTTGTTGAAGTTGTTGCATTGGGTGTTGCAGAGCCATTTCTTTTGGATACTGGTGCAATGAGAAGATCTATCATTCACTCTAAACTCCCTGGGGCACCTTTGTCTGGCTTAACTAACGTTTCTGCAGGATTTTCTGGCGCACCAGTTACTAACCCGGCTTCTTGTCCTTTGCCTTTTTCGATTGGTCCTTACGATCTGGAAGCTCCGCTTATTTTAACGACTGGTTGCGGAGAAAACTTGTTGGGTTTGGACTTGTTGAAATGTCTTCATGCGACGTTGTATTGTTCCCCCTCTGCTGTGCATCTTACCTTAGGTGAGAAACTGGTTTCTCCTATGTATTTATCGAAAGACAAATTTCCACCTGAATTGCAGTCTCTCCCTGTTACGCTTTGGGCTACAGGTCCAAATGATTTTGGTCTGCTCCAGATTCCGCCTTACGTGGTTACTATTAAGCCTAATGTTAAATTACCACGCATTCCTCAGTATAAGATTTCGAATTATAGTGAACGTGCTTTGTTGGCTATTATTTATGATCTGGTTCAGAAGGGTGTGGTTAAAGAAACGAGAGGCAATGTTTGTAACAATCCTGTTCTGCCTGTTCTTAAACACACTGATCCTTCTCAGCCTCCTGTATATCGTTTGTGATCAAGATTTTTGTCCCCTAGTTTCCTGTTGTCCCAGATATCACTGCCTTGCTTACTATGATACGCGCTTCGGCGGCATGGTTCTCGGTTATTGATCTCAAAAATGCCATTGTTGAGGAAAGTAGGGATATTTTCGGCTTCTCTCTCGGAGGCTGAAGTTTCCGATTCAAACGTGCACCTCAAGGCTATTGTGAGAGCCCCTCCATTTACAGTCAGGCTTTGAAATCTCAGCTCGATGCTTTCACTTTGCCACCAGGTGCCACTCTTATTCAGTATGTGGACGATTTGTTAGTTGCTGCTGATTCAGAGGATGTTTGTAAGGATATGACTGTTTCACTGTTGCGTCATTTTTCTGACCTGCATCATAAGGTGTCACCCTCTAAGTTGCAATATTGCCAACAAGAGGTTACCTACTTAGGTCATCTCTTGTCGAAGGAGGGAAGACGATTGACCCCAGAAAGAATTCAAGCAATCGTGCAAATGTCTGTACCATCCATACATAGAGAGGTGCGTGCCTTTCTGGGCATTACCTCTTATTGTAGACAGTGGATTCCAAAGGTTTCTTTGTTGGCTAAACCTCTGCTGACACTTACTCTGAAAGATACACCCCAACCTCTTCCCTGGACTGATGAGTGTCAAAAGAGTTTTTTCTGACTTACGTACTGCCTTGTGTTCTGCTCCTGTGTTAGGTACTCCAGATTACAGTAAGCCTTTCACACTTTACGTTCACGAAAGGGAAGGTTGTGCGTTGTCAGTTTTAACACAACAATTTGGAGACAAACAACGGCCATGTGCCTATTTTTCGGCTACGCTGGATCCAGTAGCCAAGGCATTGCCTAGTTGTCTCAGAGCTACAGCAGTAGCAGCGATCTCCATTTGCCAATCTGCTGGATTGGTACTAGTTAACACTCTTGTTGTTATGGTACCACATGCAGTGGATACTCTTTTAAACAGAACAAAAACACAACACCTCACGAGTGCTCGCTTGTCTGGATTTGAGCTGACGCTCTTGGCTAGCCATATACACATTAAGCGGAGTAATACTTTGAATCCAGCAACATTGTTGCCTATTCTGGAAGAGAAAGACACTCAAGAACAGCATGATTGTTTTCTCCGAACAGAGGAGGAAACAAAAGGCAGAATAGACTTAAAAGACACACCACTTGTGGACCCGGATGGGATCCTATGGGTGGATGGGTCTTGTTTCAAACTTCCAAATGGCGAGACGACTGCAGCTTATGCTGTTACCACCTCGTATACGGTAGTGGAGACAGCACGCATTCCACAGAATTCAGCCCAAGCAGCTGAATTAATTGCCCTGACGAGAGCATGTGTGTTGGCTAAGGGAAAGAGAGTGAATGTTTACACTGATAGCCAATACGCCTTTGGCGTGGCTCATAGCTTTGGACGTTTGTGGAAGGAAATAGGATTCTTTACTTCCCATGGGACTAAGATACAGCATGGTCAGTTGGTGACTGACCTTCTCGAGTCACTTGCTTTACCTACACAAACAGCAATAGTCAAGTGTAGTGCACATAAGAAGATCACTGATGATGTAGGTCGCGGGAATGCTTTTGCAGATGAGGTAGCGAAAGAAATGGCGAGAGATGCTATGAGTCGCATGTGTGTTGCGGGCCCTGCAAGATGGGTTAGAGAGGGAGGAATGTGTGAGGACACATTAGAAAGTGTGAGAACGATTCAGGAAGAGGCTACTGAGAAGGAATTGAGTAAGTGGAAAGAAGGTACGGGAATGTTGGACGCGACAGGGTGTTGGACGGAATTGTCAGAACATCAGCGTTGGCTGTTACCGGACGCCTACGTACTGCCTGTAGTTACTATGGCGCATGGTCCGGCCCACATCAGTGCAAAAGGCATATGCAAACTTTTGGCTCCAGTATGGCAGAATGAAGGAATTTCTAACTGTGCGTAAAATGTGGTGAAGCATTGCATCGTTTGTTTGATGCATAATCCAGGAAAGGGAACCCCAACTCCAGCAGGTCATTTTGCTCCCCCTACGTATCCTTTTGAGGTAATACAAATTGATTACATTCATATGGACCGCTGTAACAATTTAAAGTATGTTCTGGTGGTGGTGTGCTCCTTTTCCAGATGGATAGAGGCCTACCCCCTAAAGAACAATACTGCTTTGTCTACTGCCAAAGTCCTTTTGAAGGAGTTTTTCCCGAGGTTTGGTTTGCTGCGCATTGTCTGATGTGTTAATGGAAGTGAATTTGTTGGCCAAATTATGCAGAAAGTGTGTGCCGGTCTTGGTATTAGGCAGAAATTCCATGCGGCAAACCACCCTCAGTCAGCAGGTTTAGAAGAGTGCTATAATGGCACTCTCAAGCTTAAATTGGCTAAGATTCAGGCCAGCACGGGTCTTGCTTGGCCTGACGCTTTGCCTTTGGCACTTTTATCCATGAGAACTACTGTGCATTCTCGTTTAGGACTTAGCCCATATGAGGTCGTTTTGGGGGGCTCAGCCAATGTCTGGGGAGTCCCTCAACCTAAACAGTATTCTGACATCCCATACCCAATGTTGATTGACTACTTGTATGACCTCACCACTAAATTACGTGTTCTTCATCAACAGGTTCAAAACGCTTTGCCGGAGGCCTCTGCAGATCCAGGACACTCCATCCGACTGGGTCTGTCTGAAGAATTTCCAGTAGAAAAAGAATCTGGAACCTCGTTGGGGCCCGCCTCGGCAAGTCTTGTTAGCCACACGTACAGCTGTAAAGGTCGTCTGGAAGAAGAACTGGGTCCATGGCGTGCATTGTAAGAGGGTACCTTTGCCCTTACCTTTTGGTCAGTGGGTTCGTAAATGTATGAGCGACAGTGAAGGCGAAAGGGTCCCTCGATTTGTACCTTTCAGTAGTGCACGCCTGGATCGAACGAACTCTGAGAAAGAAGACGACAACGTGTTGCAAGAATCTGTACCATCTGCGATTGCACACAGTAAATCCAGAGACTTTATTTCAAAAGCAAAAGATCCCTAATAAGACTCGGTACAATTTAAGAACTAGATTAACAAAAGACAATTGAATTTTTTTTTCTTCCATTTTCTGATTACAATCTTGAGAGACATTTTTTTCTTTCCACTATCCATCAAGCTGCAGGGTCACGGTAGGAGTCTTAAGCTGTGACCTGAGTAGTGACAGTAGGTCTGCAGGACTTGCAGTGTCATAGGACGGCTAATAATCACAGCTAAGTGATCTAGGAAGATTGCCGTGAGCAACGCTTTAGAGAATGGATATTAAAATGGAAAGCAATGATAAGAATGTAAAAATGAAAAGTGAATATAAGAGATTATTGGTTAGTCCGTGTGGCATAACCTTATGTATTTTAATATGTTCATGTATTTTATTGGCTTTTATAGGTTGGGTTGTTTACACTATGCAGCAAACACCTGTTCCAACTTCTGTTTCCTTGTCTTTTCCTACTACTGACCCCCACATCGGTTTCATACACTCCCAGAACATGAGCGAATTAGGAGAACAGAATACTACAATAATTCATTTATTCAGTCATTGCATCAGCGTCAACTGGTAATGAACACCACTGATTGTTGGGTCTCTGGGCTCATGCCCCATAATACAGAGAGAGGGATGCCATATTTAGTCCTTCCGTTTTCCTTTGAAGGCTCCGCTTGGGCCTATTTGACCATGTTTTCTAATGTTTATCAGAATCAACTACGGTATCCTCCTGGTAGTCCATACAGTGGTGGAGCAGATTTTAGTCACAGTTCTTTGATAAAGGGAATAGTGGCCATGGCTAGAATCGCTGAGGTTAGTAAGATTCCCGTTGACGAGAAACGATCATACGATGGCTGGAACGTGACTCGTTATGTCACTAGCCTTACAGACAAGGCTAGACGAAGGAGATCCCCACCAATTTGGACTGTACCTCATCGAGGTAATTTCTGTTTGCAGATCAATGGCCAAAATGTAAAAAATCTACAGGAGAAGAGTGTCTGTTCCCATACGTACATTTATTCACCTCAGATTTCTTCACCGTTAGTGGCATCACAAGGCACATATTTTGTTGTCATGATAGAGCCTATACGTGGCTTCCTACCTATTTTTCAGGCACTTGATATCTGGCTTTTCTTCTTCCTCCAACATATACTGCTCCTTCAGGTTATCATAGGAAAAGATATGGCAGATGAGTTATTGATTCTAAGGACACAGCAGGACAAGAAGGAGGTGACTTCATCAAAGGGTTGCTTCCTTTTTGGGGCCCAATGGCCAACAGCAGAGACATCAGACAGCTACTTTGAGTTGTTGAGGCTACGATAAATGTAACTTCTGGAGCCTTGAGTAATCTGACAGCCGAACTTCAGGCAGATCGCCTTATGACTTTGCAGAACCGGATGGTACTAGACATTGTCCTTGCAGATCGTGGAGGAGTCTGTAAATTGATCGGGTCTAGTTGCTGCATTTACATTCCGGATAATGCCCCTAGAGTATACCAAGCGATCTCTAAGTTACATATCATTTCCGAATCTATACATCAGGATGCAGGAGATTGGTCTGTGATGGGATGGTTTTGGGGACTACTGTCCACTTGGGGATGGAAGATACTAACGTTCCTTGGAATGGTTTTGGCCATCATTTTCTCTTGATGTCTTTGTATACAGTGTGGCCCTGTCATATGCAGTTTTTGTGCCACCATGGTGTCCCAAGGCCTGTGTCACAGAAAACAGAGAACATTAAAATGATGTTGCAGCAACAGCTCGATGACCTCATGGCCATAGACATCGACTCAGACTAACTTGAGTCCTTTGTGTTTTGCCTGAGGAATGGCAAAAGGAGGGTCTGAGGTTCTTTGGTTTCTGACTTCTTCCCGTATTTAGCCGCCATTTTGTGTCTCGTCGCCATTTTGTGTTGCCCTCACTCAGGCAGCACAGCGAAAGGAGTGTTTTTGCTTTTCTCAGCTGCAACGTGTCTCTTCAGGTTAAAGAGTAACCCCCTGCCCTTGTTTACGAAACCGATGTCAGGGTCTGGCCGAGTACGCTAATCCATGTGTGGGTTGATTGATCCCTGTTGCGACTGACTATTTGGCTTCTCCTATTCTTTCCTTACATTATCTTATCCGACTGGCCTTCGCTATTCTCTCCTTGTATTCTCTTGTTACACAACTATCCTTTGAGGCACACAAATACGTCCTGCCACCTGCAGAATTGGATTGTCAGTACTAGCACTGATTAATTTGTTGGGAGGGGTAACACACGGGGTTTGAGAAAGGGGCGTATTTGAGACACTTGATAGCTTGTTTTCCAACTTTTTCTATTGGCTTGCTTTGTGTGTGTTGGGAGTATATGTCGTAAATATGTGTACTATAAGAGATTGTGCGCCACGGACTGAAGTGGCAGTCTCCTTAGAACTTACACTCTGTATGTACTTCTAGGACAACTGTGCTTAGCTGCAGCTAATAAACCTGGCTTTCTACGCCCAACAGAGTGTCCTGTGTCTCTGTTCGACAAGGCAGGTGAACTCGGGGATTTAAGGCGCGCCCTGCGCCGCCAGGCCCATTAGGCCCGGTTCTCCAACGGTAGAAGTCATGGGGGTTCAATGGATCCTAAAGCCGGTAATGAGGTGTCATTTTTGAAAAAAAGAAATCCATGTCATGTATGTAGAAAGCTGGGACATTGGCAACACAAGTTTGTCTGTTTTGAATAACATGGGACATCAGATGCAGAATGTGGATTATGTATAATCTCAAGGGAATAACTTGGGACAGACTCAACAGGTGCAACAGCAGAGAATGCAAAATTCTAATGTAACACAGTAAATGCGACAAGCTACTATGCTACAACACAGTGTACATGTACAAAACTACCAAGCAAATTAAAATTCTTACCAGGATCAGAATGTAGCTCAGCAGTATTTGTTTGAACTGGGTGACAGTGATCCAGACCCATTTGCATGACTGTGCCTGAGGATGGAGAAGTACTGCATGCTTGGCACAGCTTTAAAGTTAGACCATAGTGGTCCCTATGTGGACGTAGAAGTGGATGGAAAAACTATATCATTCCTTGTCAACACTGCTACCCTTGCTACCGTAAGAACAGGAGAGGTTCCAAACCTACCCCTCTCAGGAGAAAGTATCCAAGATGTGGGACTTACTAACAGAAAGATGTCAACTCCAATTTCAGAGCCAGTGACTGTCAAGATTGGATCCTTTGAGGATTATCATCAGTTTGTGGTGTGTGATCCAATTCCAGTGAACTTGCTTGGCTGTGAATTACTTTGCAAACTGAATTGTTCAATTTATTGTACACCCAGAAGATTTGAATCCCATACGAATGAAAAAGGTGTTGTTTTTAAACTTGCCCAACAGAAAAAAGTTGTGGGATGTATACTCTCTTCATGTGAGAGGATTTGCCTGAAGATTAGAGAACATAGTCCTCCCGGAAGTCTGGGACTTTACAGCTAAAGATATTGAATACAAAAGGGGGAAACACCTGTGGACAATGTTTTAGGGGGTCCAGTGTACTTGTCCAGTCAACTAATTAGCAAAAGAATACAAAGTTCCCCCGGGGAAACGAACAACTAAAATGTATGTGTGTGTATGGGAGTAGAGCAGAAGCAGGGAACAGGGTGTTCCCTTGTTAGAACTAGAAGACCTCACACACCCAGAAACCTAGGTGTCATGCTTCATCATTGGTCTCCTGCTCCTCATCAGACTGGCGCTGCAATGTCCGACGGGCGCCGCAGGCGCTCTTTGTTGGAGTTCTTTTGTTCCAGCCAATGGTTGAGTGCGTGAGAGGGGCCTGGTGAAGGTGTAGTCGTGAAGGAATAGTGAGATTAAAAGAAGGTGGGTCAGTCCACAAGGGTCTTTATTCACGTGGCTGACTCCCTTAGTTAAAAGGGGTGGGAGGGGAGATTGGGACTGTGAGGGGCACAGTGGGCTAACTCAACCCTCTAAATAGGTCGACATGTTTCTTGCCTGACTGGCAATTCTTCAGGACCTCGGGGGCTAGGTACTACACAGTGGAAAAAACACAATAAAATAAAGGAGAGAGATACAACCTCACTGGGTCAATCAGGGGGCAGACCAAGTGGTCCTGCTCTAGCGGGGAAACCCTAGGAGTATCACAAGTGGGCCCCGCAGACTGTTCCCGTGGGGCTGCTCGTTAAGGTAAGGTACCTGTAGCGCGAGCAGCCTGGGTGTGAAAACCTACCCCCACGCAAGGCGCCCAGTCGGTAGCTGTTCCGCGCTACCGACTGCTTCTGCTCTACTCCCATACACACACATACCTCTTAGTTGTTTGTTTCCCCGGGGGAACTTTGTATTCTTTTGCTAATTAGCTAAAGATATTGGACTGATTAAAGGTGTTGCTCCAGGCCAAATTACAGTAAAATCAAATGCAGCGTTTCCAAGAATACCACCAAACAATTTGTCTCCAGATACAGTCGCTGGCATTACCCCTGTGATTGACTTAATGCTTGAGCAAATAATTTTGAGAGAGATTAGAGGTAGTCTATGTAATTCACCTATTATGGGCTTGCTGAAGCCGATTGGCAAGTATTGCAATTTGCAGGATTTGCGGAAGCTGAATTCTATTGTTGTTCCATGTTGTCCTGTGGTACCGAATCCAGCTGTGATGTTGGTTCAGATTCCATGTGAGGCTAAATGATTTTCAGTCATTGTCTTGTGCCGGGCTTCTTTTTGATTCCATTGCATGAAGATAGTCCATTTTTATGTGCTTTACATTTAGGCATTTGTGTGTTGGCATGGTGATGAGTTCCACCAGGGTATAAGGAAATGCTTTCAATATTTAATCAGATACTTTAAAATAATCTTAAAACCCTCAGAATGCCTAATCAATCTGTGTTAGTTTAGTACATTGACTGGTAGCGTAAACTATGAGAGAAGAATGCACAACCAAGACTTTTGCTTTACTCAATCATTTGGTAGAGAATGGACTGAAGTCCTGTACTTAGGACATCATATTGAGGAAAGTTTCACAAGAAAGAATATCAGCAACTCTTAACATGAATCCACCAACTAAACAAAAGGAAGTCAGCATGTTCTTAGGAATAGTGGGCTATTGCAGACAGTGGATTTTGAGTTTTTCTTTGACCACTAAACCTGAATAATGGCTCATGGAAATCTAGATTGGTGAAAGTGTGTTCTTGTACGTCTTTGAACTGGCCAGATACATTGCCTTTTGTGTTGATAAGTTTAAGAAGTACTCCATATAGGAGGACAGGAATATCGCCTCATGAAGTGATCATGAGACGAGTGATGAGGCTGCCAGCTATTCCTGCTAATGCATTAGTCAATAATGCAGATGATCTTATTTTGGACTACTGCAAGGGCCTTGCTGATGTGGTACATTCTGTCTCTCACCAGGTTGGAGAAGGTGCCCTGTGGTCCAACAGGAGCAGTGCCATGATCTCAGTCTGGGTGACTGAGTAATGGTGAAGAAGAATGTGCCAAGAACCTCAATGGAAGGGGCCTACCTGAATCACCACTGTTAAATGTGGGGGTCTCCAAAACTGGTTACATGCAGTGCATACTCGCATAGTCCCAGGTCCCCTGAATGATACAACAGCACCTATTCTTAATGTGCTGGTGGTAACAGCAATACAGAGGGATCAGCTTATCCAAGCTGTTGGGGACCAGTAAGCTACTGGGACAGCACTTGTTGGGCCTGAGGGGAGTTTAAGAGAGTCAACTGTATGTACAGAAGGGTCACAATTGGGAGAGTTGACAATGAGTGGCATAGACCCCAATACATTTAGTGCACTGAGAAAGTGAGTTGTATCCGGAGACTGCTGCCCCAAAGGAGGGGACATTCGGAGAGGCTGTCTGGCTGAAGGTCAAGTACCACCAATGATTCCCGAAAGTTCTGAGCCTTCAGACAAAAGTGATACAGATGATGAGCAAACAGCTGTAAGGAGATCAGAAAGAGCAAAGGTTACTGAGTCAAAGGTATGTGTCTCCTGAATAGACTTACCTGGCTGCTAATGAGTGGGAACAAGAATTTTACAAGTTTTTTGCTAACCATCCATGTCTACCTGAACCTCCCTAAAGCAAACTGTATTGTTAATTGGAATTTCAATTTACCTTCATTGGTTGCTGAGGGTGTGACATACCACCACTTACTGCTGACACACGGAATCTCTTGCAGTGTGCTAGCTAGTTTGTTTTACAGTACTGGTCAACTGATGTATTATTACTCGAATCAAGATCGTATCTTTTCTGAAATAGCTGTGTTTAGAAATTTAAAACCACATCCTAAAGTTTCGACCACTGAGTCTATGGGTTACATATTTAGACCAACACAATCTTTTGACATGGCATTTTCACTTAGAAATTACCTGACATGTAAACTAATAAGAATGGAAAATAATTTTATAGATTTAGCAGAAAGTAAATGAATCATGAGGAAGATAACGTTTGTGTTTTGCCTAAATTGACTTCTTGGAGTTTGTCACAAGAAGGAAGCAACATTTTAGAGGCAATGGCTTCGTTAGCTTTAGATTGGCAACGCAAGGGTAAACTTTGCACATATAGAAATAAATCAAATATTAATGCTGTTTTTGTAGTAGTTATTGAATGTGAGCATACATTTGAAATGCATGAGAACTGGGGAAGATATTTAGAAGGCGTAGATCCTATTTTCTCCAGAATATATTATGTTTGTGTGAAGAGTACCTATTATAAGTTACCGAAAAACTGGTATGGTAGATGTATTGTGGGAATAGTTTTTCCTAAGATTTATTATGCTAAGAAGTTAAAAGGAGAATTAATAAATTACAACGAGAAAGCAAAGTGAAGTGCAGGTGCCAGGGAAATAGTAAGTGATATATTTGGAGTTCTGATACCTTCAGTAAGAGTAACCTTAAATGATCAGAAATTTAGAAAGCTGTCTACCATTGTTGATGAATTTGCCACCAGTTTTGTGAAAGAGGAGATCATATCAATATGATTGATGGTGATTCAAAATCAGCTTGCCCATGATATGCTTCTAGTGAAGGAGGGAGGAGCCTGCCGGTTAATGACAATTTAACATTTCTGTGCCTATATTATAGCTGATAGGAGTAATGATCTGGAAGGTTACATTAAAAATATTTCTGGTATAAAGGAAGACCTGAAATACTTAAAAGCAGATGGTGCCTGGGAAACCATTACAACGGGATTCATGAGTGCTACCAATCGATTGGGAAATTTAGGAAATGGATTAGTGTAGTGGATTCTACTCAAAGACCCATAGCGGTGATCTCTTTGCGCATACTGCTGATGATATTATCAATCACATTTTGTAATACCAAAAAAGTAATAATCATGGAGTGAAAAGAACAAGAGCTGATCTTAAATTGGAAAATGCAGAATGCAATTTTTATGATAATGTAACAACTTAAGAGGAAAGTAGAAGTAAGAGGTTAAAGACAACAAAACCCTAATCAGTGATAAGATCTAATGTGATAAGTAGTGTGATGGCTTGATTCGCCATCAGAGGGGGGCGTGATGCAGTGGTCCCACACCTAATGCACTCTTACCAGAACAGGATTGTGCAGGCAAGGTCTACATCCCTGAACCTCAGGAGGTTGTTTCGGGTGGCGGAGGAGGCAGTGAGGGACTGGCCCAGGGCAGGGTGCCTGATAATTGACTTGGAGAAGGCCTTCGACTTCCTGCAATTGAGGTACCTAACAGCGGTGCTCTCCCGCTACGATCTGGGCAAGGGCTTCTTGCAGGCGGTTCAGCTCCTCTGCACGAACCCTGAAGTTCATGTGTGGCTGGGCCCATATACTTCTGAGTCAGTGGCGGTTGGCTGGGTCACCCGTCAGGGATGTCCCTGTCCCCGCTGCTATTTGTGCTAGTGGTGGAACCGCTGGCGGTGATGTTGCGGCAGACGTTGGGAGCGGGGATCCCACTGAGAGATGCGACTCACCAGGTCTCGCTCTATGCGGGTGACTTGCTGGTGTTCGTTCGGGATGTGGCGCACATACCGGAGAGGGTGGCCCAGGTGCTGGAGCAGTTCGCAGTTTTCTCGGGGCTTAGAGTAAACGCGGGCAAGTCATGTCTATATGCCTTCAATGCAGAAACTGAAGATCCGGGGTACCGTCTTGGTGCCATGCGGGTACCATGGAAGGCCGACACCTTCCGGTACCTGGGGGTACAGGTCTATAGGCAGGCGGCTAATCTGTTTGACAGCAATCTGGGTAGGGCGGTGGCAGCGCTTAGATCACAGATACGTTTTTGGACTACTCTTCCGCTGACCACGACGAGCAGGATGGCCCTGGCCAAAGTGGTTATGCTCCCTAGACTTCTGTACTATTTTGTCAATCTGCCTCTCTAAGTGCCGCCTTCCTTCTTCTCATCGTTCAATACGATACTGCGGGACTTCCTGTGGGGAACGTCACAACACTGGTTGGCGCTTGCGAAAATGTTCCTGCCGACGGATAGTGGCGGGCTGGCTGCTCCCTGTTTTGAGAATTATTACCTGGCGGCGCAGCTCCAGTGGATCGCTCGATGGCAGGCTGACAGAGGTAGGGAAGACACCGCCACAGTGTAACCACAGTATTTACTAGAGCGGATCACTCCGCTTTTCCACCCGCTGGTGGCGCCTGCAAGACCTGCCCCGCTACTGCTGGCGGTAGCCTACAAGTGCTTTCGCAGAGCCCTCTACATTACCCGGAGGGTGCTTGCATGTGCGCCAGCGGTGCCACTGGATGCTTTCCTGGGGGTGCCGGAGTCCTTACGCGACCCATGTTGGACCATTGGAAAGAGGCTGACATACAGACTCTGGGAGACCTCTTCCACGATGGCGCGCTGGTACCGTATGAATCGCTGGTAGAGGAAGATGGGCTCCCCCGTGGGGGGTTCCTGCTACACCGGTCCCTAGTGACAAAAATGACGGCCAAGTGGGGAGCCATGACATCGGAGCCTGCGAAACATTTAACTATGCAATACCTACATCTCATGGGGAGGGGTAGGCACCTGGTGCGTTGGTTTGCGGGGTCATTGAGGGTACATACAAGGGTTAGTTTGACTTCCCTCAGGGCTAAATTGGAGCACGACATGGGTCGGGCATTGTCTGACAAGGACGGGGACAGAATACCCAAAAGCCCAGTGCGCATTCCCAGAAATCTGCGCTTCCGCCAAATACAACTCTATGTAGTACACAGGGCCTACCTCACACCTGCGCTCATAAATAGGTATTTCCACCGTGTGGACGCGTCCTGCCCGAGGTGCGGGGAACTAGATGCGGGGCTCCTTCACCTCTTATGGAGCTGTCCCAGGTTGGCTTCCTACTGGGGCGCAATAGGCGAGTTGCTCCGTAGATGCACTGGACGTAGCATACCCCTGGAGTGGCCGGAGTATATACTACATCAATTTAAGAGACCACCCAAAGATAAGGCATCCTCTTGCTTCTTGGACCTGGGGTTGGTGGTGGCCATGCGCCTCATTATGAGGCGTTGGAAGGCGAGTGATCCGCCAAGTACGCAGGCGTGGATCTCTTCCCTTCAGGCGTGGGCCATGGCGGAGTGGACGGCCATACGCAGGGAGGAAACGGTGGGTCTCCGGAGGGAACCCATGGCGGAGCGATGGGAGTGATGCTTGGTGTCTTACAGTGGGTAGGGAGAGCGGGGGTGCATGAGAGGCGGAGGATTGAGTGGTATTGCCAGGGGACTGGGGTGTGCTGCGGGATGAGCTCCAGTTCGATCATCTGTTTGAATGGCACCCTTGTTTGTTGGGGCATGTGGGCTCCTGGTGTGTAACATAACTGTGATCAGCGAATGGGCGTGTGGGGGGGGCTGTCGTGGGGGGGAACCAGTAGGTATCAGTGTTTTCCCTGTAGCTGCAATTGGTTCTTTATATTTTCCTTTAACTGTTTGTTTTGAACTGTTATACAAAAGTCAATCTTGTATGCACACCTGGTGCTCGGAGGATCCATCCTCACCCATGCTGATGCACAAAGACTTAGCTTGTGGACAGCTATGTACTTACCTTGGGGCGATGGCCCAGCAGCGTGCGTTTGGCCAGCAATGAGTGGGTAATCTTCCTACTACTTGTACATATAAATCTGTACTCCTTGATTATCAGTTACAAAGCCTGTCGTAGTGTGCCCGATATACCACAATGCTGTGCTGCCATTGAGAAGTGTCCAATGCACTGTGATTTTCTTTACTGCACTGTTTTTAAAAATTGCTAATAAACAGATTTGACAAAAAAAATAAACATCAGAGGGGGGCTTGATCCAGTGAGATTTTGCCAATTATAAAACACAGCACATTTATATGTAGAGAACATGAAATGTTAAAAATATACATTGCACGCAATAGATACAGTGATACATGAGTCAAGTGTAGAAGAAGCACCGTAAATGTGTGCTTTAAAATGTGAGATGAAGAAGCCATATATAGAGTAACATGAATATATATAAAACAAAGTTGCACTAATGATAATTAGGCTTATTAATGCAGTTTTTACTAAATGTAGCGGCCTAGGGCCAGATGTAGGTAAATATATTTTACCGATTCATAAATACCGAATTTTACCGATTCTGTATTTATGAATCGGTAAAATAGAAGGGGGGAGATGTAGGGAAAATCGGTAATTGAATTACCGAATCTGTAAAAATCGGCATTGAAGCCCATAGGAATCAATGGGCATTACCGAATCGGTATTTACCGATTCGGTAAATACCGATTCCAGCAAGGGTGCAGGGGGTGTCACTTTGACACCCTCTAGCACCCCAAATACTGGCTTGTGTGCCATGTGGCACACAGACATGCCCTAAGGGCATGTCTGTCTGTCACATGGCATAGGTGTGCATGCACACATGTGCATGCACACCTGGATTCGGTATTTTACCACCCAATTGGATTGGGTGGTAAGATACCGAATCTGTAAGGCCATTGGGACTCAGAAGAGTCCCACCTACATCAGGAAGTTACCGAATCGGTAAAAATACCGATTCGGTATTTTACCGATTCGGTAAATTTACTGAATCGGTAAAATAGGGCCCCTACATGCCAATTACTAAATACCGGTCGGTAGTGGCCGAAATCGGCCGTTACCGACCGGTATTTCGGCTCCTACATCTGGCCCCTAGTGTTTTGGGGCTTATTGCCAATATGCACCAGTTAGAAAAGTTGGTGCAAAAATGTGTAAACTATGAAGTATAAACCTGATATTTTAAACAGAATTATATTAGAGATTTCATAGATTATGAAAACATTTAAATGATATTAGAAATATGTTTCTGAAAAGCATACATCTATTTGAATAATGTGAACATTTGTGTTAGTAGGATATGCTTAACGTTAGTCATTTACGTGTAATATAATTCTGTGAAAATTATATATTCCTATGTAAATTAAGTTAAGTTAAATGAGGTAGGGTCAAAAGCTTATTTCATTTAACTGTCTGATGCTAACCAAGTCCTTCTTTTCAAGATGCCTTTTTCTCTGGTATTCACCTTTCCCCTGATTTATTGCAATGGATCATTCGCTGCAAAGAGTAATGTAGCTTGTTTGTTCTGTATACTACTGTCTCTTGACACATTTCATTTCTTTTTCAAATGTTCACAGTGAAATGTTCCTGTGAGAATTATTTTTTAGCTATGACTATAATCTTCAACTTTGTATTCCTTTTTAGCAACGTTAGGCCTGTGTGGACTTGCAAAGTTTTGTTTTTCATGACAAATATGGGAAACCAGCTCGATGTTTCACTAATTTTAGGTGACATGATGTGAGCATAGCCATGTTATGCTCTTTCGATGGCAGTGTGATGTCCCAACACTAGGACTTTACTGAAGAACTTATAAAATACGAAACCCCAAAGGAGGGGCAGGGCAGACAATGCAGATGCACACATTCGCACTCAGATTGACACAACATACCTATGTAGTGTAGTTCCTATATTCCCAATAGGCTCTGCGCATTGGAATAGCGTATCCGGTAGCTTACACGTAGGACTCAAGTCGACTAGGTCTCTACCTAATATACTAGACTTAATTATGGGTGTGCCAGCTAGCTCAGAGGTCACTAGAAACTTTATTGAATGAACAAGAAGGGATTAGTTTCTGACAACCACTTAAAACATGACAACTTTGTTTCCCAAGAATAAGAAATATATCTCTAGAGTCGCTGAAACAATAGATAGTTATTTCACTCAGTCAATCGTGCATGCTTCGTTTCACCAGAGGTGCAGAGAAATAGAGAGACTGGCGTTTTCAATAAAAGGTTTTTATTGAACAGTCTTCTTTCTCAAGCATAAGAAATTAACTGCTGCAATCGTAATACTTGCGGTAAAGTACAAAGCATACAGTACGAAGAGTATTATAAAATGCTATTTTAAAAGCATGATATGGTTTCTAAGCCATAAAATAAAATACCTAAAAATGCATACAATACATACATACAGTGATAAATAGTGACTAAAAGTACTCAACTGGTGCTTCTATGATACGCCTACCCAGGTGTACCTAACCTAGGTCTAGTACAAGGGAAGAAGTAAGTGAGGTGTAGCTTAAGTTTAGTATTCTTTTGCCAAGATTCTATTCCAAGATTCTATTCCAAGAATTCTCTTAGGGTCTAATCAGCTCCGTACCTTGGTTTTTAGAATGTAGGAGGTCTGGTATCTCTCTCTCAGGACTCGATATCCCAGCAACCCGCAAGGGTAGCCTAGAAACACTGGAGCTGGATTTCTCGGCTTGAGAAAGTACAGCGTCTCTCAGTGCGTCAGCTGGAGGGTCGGCTTCCTTCGACACTTGCTGCTGCAGGGTGCTTCGGGGAAGCAGATAGTCGAACTGCTCCAAACCATTGTGTGTTTGTTTGGACAAGTGTGGGCATATTTATACCTTGATGGTGCCGAGTTTGAAGTAAGATTGGACATAATAACGTCATTAGAGACTTAATTCTCTGAAAACTCCATGAGTTCTTGGATAAATTAATATTCATGCAGGCGGAAGTCCCTGACTGCTGAAGTCGGGTTTTTCCATGAAATCGTTGTAGATTTTCAGAACTAGTGGAAGTAGCCAAGCCATATTAGGACTACTTGAGCTATGTCTTAATATGGTTATGATGCCTATATTAGGATATTATATTTTATACCTATATAAGGGCATGAATCAGGAAAATTACACTAGGGTCCTAAAACGCTATACAACACCTAGCTCTCTCTCATCGCGCACAACTCACAGATGTTTTCAACTCTTTGAGATGTTTTTTGAATCACACTACATTGCATTGCAGTCTTGGATGCTATTCGATTTTTGAACTTTTTACTAACTTTGGACTGCTTGATTTATGCTACAGTCAGTGGCATATGGACTAAGCCTCTTTGCTGAACTTTCTTATTTTCTATACTGATTATGCCAATGGACTTTCCCTTGATGGACTCTAAAAGAATCCTTTCCATCCCCTTAGAAATTGAGCTGTCGATCTACAAACTATCCTTCTGCCTATTAGGTGGTTGGACAGTGTAATCTGTGTCTAATGTTGATTTGAAAGCCTGCTTAAATGCTTTGCACTATTTCTAAATGAGCTTCTTAAGCAATTGCTGTTTATGATGAATTTTGCATCCCTAATATATTAATCAATGTATTCCACTTTTGTCTGAGCCCATTATTGAGTCTTGTTGATTCCTTATTTGCTTATGATTAATCATTTAAATGTATTGTAGGAAGAATCAGCAAACCCTGACAGACAATCAAGTTTTGCTTCTCCCTTTTTGTATTGCAACAGCAGAGTTATTGGTTTGTATAATACTTACTCATCCTAAGGTCTTTAGAAGGTTGGGACTTCCAGTTGCAATTCTATATATTTACAGTATAGTCTTGAGAGTAGTGTATTTACATTCGTTTCTAACCTGTAAGTTGGCTGTCAATTAATAGTCTTCATTGGACAGCTAACAGTGAGTTTAGGCATCCTTATTTCCAGCCTTTCGCTCATTGGAGGAAGATTCATCAGACTATCAGTACCTCTGTAGTGAATGCCATTGAATTGATCGTCTAATTGTAAACGATCCAGTATGGTTAGAAGAATAATATGAATGTAGATTAAGTAAGGTGAAAAGGTGAGTCAATTTTGTAAGTGTGCCTTCACTGGATCAGGGGCAGGTAGATGTCTTGCTTTGTTGGGAGGGGTTTAATCTTCTTGTTTTTTGTAATCCCTGGTGCTATAATTTGTGGCTCCTGTAAATAGCTGTCCTTTTATGTTTTCCCTGCTATTTTACACATCATTAGAACTTACTTCAGAGAGCATCCAGATTTTGAATACTTGGGTTGGCAAACTAATTTAGCAATTTTCTAACTTTGGCATCTCCAAGGTCCATGGTGTGTCACCTCTTTGCTAAACTATTATTATTTTAATACTATGCAAAAGAACCTGAATCTTTTGATTTTCTGTACAAGGATCCTATGTACTGGATCATATTTCCTCAAACAACATTCTCTCATTATCTCCTTATGTCATCTGGGTGACTTTATGTGAAAAACTGTCTTTCGAAGATTATTATTTTCTTATGTGTGCTAGTGCTCAGTCTTTAACATCCATTAATCCCTCACATCATAATAGATTTGTGTGAGGCAGCACCTGCTAAAATCGCACTGTGTGAGTTTCTTAGTTTACAATATATAATGTTTGCACTCAAAGTCTTTTCACAGGTGATTTAACCTTGAATTCTGATTGTGCAGTGTACTATTTACCTATGTGTTCCACCTTGCTTAATACATTTTCAGTGGAACACTTGTACCCAAGTCTAGCTTGGGGAGAGTACATCACTTAAAGCCTCCACATATTGATTCTTCTGCCTTCTCACAAGAGTGCTGCTACTTCTTATCTTTATAATACAAGTCTACATTATCTATGGCAGAAGCACAAGTCACCATGGCAGACCGAGCACCTGTGGTAATTCCGAAAAACTCAACTGGCTGTCTAATCTTTGCCTTCTTCTTCAAATAAATGCCCAAAGAAAGACCTCATTCTCCAGTAAAACCATCTTCAATATCTACGGAATTAATACTAGAAGAAATTTGTGCATTGAAACCTTTCATGGAGGAGACTAATAAGACATTCCACAACCTTGAGAAGAAATGGTCATTTATGGACAAGAGTATCTCTGACTTAGAGCAACGGGTAAGTGATATCCAAAACTCAGCTTTTACAATTCACAACATGCAATTGGAAATAAACAACTTAAAAAGGCATACTGAAGATCTTGAAAATAGAAACTATAGGAATAATCCCAGAATTGATTGCCTGAAAATGTGGAAGGCACTGATGCTCTACAAGTTTTCAAAGCATTTATTCAGAAATTTCTGGACCTTCCTTTGTCTACTTCGCTCAACATCTTGTGTGATCACAGATTGGGTTCTAGAGCTGCTTCTAAACCCAGAGGTGCAGTCATATGGTTTTTGGAATCCACAGACCTCATGAAAGTTCTCAACGCTGAAAATATGAAGAAACAAATAACGTAGTCCACACATACATTTTATTTCTCTCAGGACATTGCAAAGATTACGGCAGACAGATGCAAACAATTTCTAGCTCTTCGCCCACAGCTCAGAGCTGTTATCATTCAATATGGCCTAATTCACCCTTGCTATTTCAAAGTAACCTATAAGGTTTCCCCCGCACCCTAAGCTCACATAGATATTCTTTTCCTGGGTATGTCTTACAGTAAACAGTTTTTTGAAGTGTACTGTCTTTTTCTTCTCGTTTGTTATCTGTTTCATCTAGCCTATTCTTCTTTGATGCCTTCTACTTCTTTTTACACTATCTCTCCCTTTTCCTTTTGCATTTTGCTCTTTGCAGAAGCTTCTTCTTCCTTTTCAAGTTATGTATTTCATATCCTAATCTACTGTTTGTTCATTGTAAACACTCTTTTATCCTACCAAACCCATATTGTCATCATTCAGAGTAACATCATGGAATGTTAAGGGTTTAAACAACCCAATTAAAAGGCAAAGAGTTCCCTCATGCTTATCTAAGTTGCATACTGATATTTCACTTCTTCAGGAAACGCGTTTTACTTGATACAGAAGCCTTAACATTAAAAACAAATTGGGTTGGTCATGTATTTTTGTCTCCTTCGGTACAGAAGAAAAATGGCACTATAATTCTTGTTTCTAAGAAACTCAGTGTTACCACCATGTCTTACTCAACAAATACAGAGTGTAGAAGGAATGCAGTTAATTTATTATTTGACAACATTTCCCTCTCAAAGTTTAATGTGTATGGTCCCCAATAGTAAACAATTCTTTTTGGTCTGATCTTACAATACAACTCTTGAATATTACTGCTGAATATTTTAATATGAGAGGTAATTGCATTCGGATTGCTGATTTAATATAAGATAGATTTTCCAATGTCCAATTTATTCCTTCCAAATTGCACAAAGCTATTTGTTAAACCATAATGCAAAAAGCTTTGATTGACTCATAGGAAATTGCTAACCCAACTATACGAGAAAGTTCCTTCTTTTCCTCAGTATACAACACTTAGGGCCAGATGTACTACCCGTTTTTTAAATACGCAAACGGGTTTTCGAACCTGTTTGCGCATGCAAAAACATATTGGGCCATATACAAAGACTATTTACTGAGTAGCAATTTTTTTGCAACTCGCTAAATAGGTTTTGCGACTCACTATTTGGAAGGGGCGTTCCCTTCCAAATAGAGAGTCTCAAAACAATGTACTAATGCTTTGCAACCGCAATTGCAGTCGCAAAACACTCGCAATTACCACCTACTTCAAGTAGGTGGTAATGTATTTGCAAATAGGAAGGGGTCTCCAGCGGACCTCTTCCCCTTTTCAAATGTATACAAAATAATTTTATAAGGGCAGGCAACCACTGCCTTCCCTTAAAAAATTAAATGAAGGGATGTGGTCGGGCAAGATAGCCAAGCGGACGTAACCCGTCTCGGCTCCCGGTCCGCGCGCTGTTCCAGAGTACTGGGGCTCCGCGAGGCTGGGATACGCTCATATACAACGCAGAAGATGTAGTGCACCGGTGGAGTGAATTTACCTGCTTTGCAATCCACGGGATCGGTCATGGAGCAACCTTGAAGGGATCGAGCAGACGTGCAGCAAAATGGGGGACCCCAAGCGGGCCTCAGCGGAAAACTCTACTGGTGCTCACAGGAGGTGCTGTATGGGGGCCCTGGCTTTCAATCTACCTGCTATCGCCAGAGGTAAGGCCCAGACAAAGCGCGACTAACGGAGCCCCCTCGTTGACATCTCTCGAAGCCCACCTTATGCCGCTTTCACTGCAAGCCACCTGCCTGACTTCAAAATGGCGGCTACTCAGTAATATTAGCGCTGCCGTCTGCACAACCTGATTCGTGACCACTTGGCTACCTCCTGCCAAGCGCTGCTGTGAGGGGATATTATCTTGCGATCCTCCTCCGTCCCTGAGGCAGATTTACCAGCGCACCACGATCCTTCCTGTTGTTTGCTGTGCGGCCCCTGTGTGGCCGATGGCCACAAAATGGTACCCTTTCCACTCCTCTCGGATGATCGCTGCCCGATACTGCTTATATCCACTGGAGTCCAGGGAGGTTGAGGGAGGCGGTGGCTTCCACCTGGTTGTTTGCTGTTGCTCCCTGAGCAAGGCTTCTAGTCCCTTGCCACTCTGCGCTACATACATCACGGGATACCGCATCCGGCACAATCCTCCCCTCCACCTTTTCTGCGGACATTACCCTCCATTCACCAGCAACAACTTTGCCCAGTAATCAGGGATTCTTGTGCCGCCGGCGGGTGTGCCCGCATCTCTGGATCTGCAGCGGCTTGCATCCTCGCTACTCCACAGCTCTCACGGTCCTGCATGTTGGCGCACGGAATCTTTGACCGCCTTCACCGTTACAGCAGGGGTCCCCTAGGACCAGTCCGCATGCCGCCAAAGAAGGGGAGGAACAGGACAACCACCAAGGTCTCAAACTTCTTCCAGGCAACAGATAAGTGACTGGCGTTGCATACAGACAACGAAGCAACCCCCATGACCCTCACTAAGGCGGATCTCCTGCCCATGTTCAAAGACTTTAAGAAGGAGCTGCACCAAGACCTTGGCCAGGACATGAAATCCTCCATGGAACAACTGAGGACGGACTTGACTGAAAGGCTGACTTTCCTCCAACAAGACGTGGACTTTGTAGGCACTAGAGTGTTAGATCTGGAGGCTCATCATCAAGAACAAGATAAACTCCCCGCGGAGCTCCGGGATGATATATGAACTCTCCGAGACCAACTACATCAGACGCAGCTCAAGGCGGAGGACCTTGAGAATAGGGCCCGAAGGGAGAACATATGCGTTAAGGACTTGGAGGGAGGGGCCTGACCTGGGAGCCTTCATGGAGGAGCTATTTGTGGAAATCTTGAGTCCCGAATATTTCAAAATAAAACTTGAAAGGGTCCATCGAGTGGGAAGTTTGCAGACCGGTGTGAAAAGAAGACCCCGTGACATCCTAGCAAAATTCCACTCCTTTAAAGTCAAAGAGACAGTTCTCATGGCGGCTATGTCAAGGGGGTCCATTTGATTCCAAAATCACACATGTGTAGTTTACCAGGACCTAGCACCTGCCACTCTGACACAGAGACAATTGTTCAGACCCATCACTATCAAACTACGAGATGATAAAATCAGATATCAATGGACCTATCCATTTGGACTCAGTTTTGAATACCACAATAAGCAGCGCCATATCACCGACCTACAGGAAGGTATGGATCTTTTGCGACTTCCCACAGAGGAGAATGACTCCACGCAAGATGAAGCTAGCAAGCTTCTTAAAGGTGTGTCAACGACGTCTGCGTGGTCTACAGGCTACAGGACGTTTAATGGGGAAACTTTGTACTTTCGTAGTGATATACGCCCCCAACACTGGACAGACTTTTTTTTGCAAACTCTTTTGGGGAAGCTATTAGACTGTGTGGAAGGACCGATGGTTCTCATGGGTGACTTCAACTTTACCTGGCAAATAGCACACACCCGCAGCGCCCAGAAATGAGCTCCTTCTCCCCTGACACACAACAGCTTCATAACATGGGACTCTTAGATACCTGGCGCACCCTCTATCCACACTCACGAGATTACACTTTTTATTTGTATGTTCATCGTACATATTCCCGTCTTGATTACATTTTTATCAGCCAGTCACTAATGGGTACAAGAGGCCAAAATATTCCCCCTCTCAGTGTCAGACCACAGCCTCCTGGCAATCTCTATGTCCTGGAGCGGAAATGCCTCAGCTTCTCCCAGGTGGTACTTCCTGACCACCCTTACGCGGGACAAGGAATCCTGCACTAAGCTAGGAGAAACCATCACTGAATTTTTTGACATTAACAAGCCAGAAGGCACATCGGAATTTATCACCTGGGACACGTTTAAGGCGGTCTTCTGAGGGAAATGCATTCCCTTAATTATGCATTAAATACACAACGCATCAATGAAAGGGAAATGTTAGAGAAAGAACTGGCCTCCATTTAAGTATGGACGTATTTTGCGAATTTGCGGTTCGCGAATTAGCGAAAAAATCCACGAATTCGCGGATTTCCCTGCGAAATCGCAGATTTTTTGGCAATTGCACTATACTTAACTGGAGTACTTTCTACTGGCTAATCAGTAAGTGCTACCTCGTTGGGTAAATGTATTGTGCTTTTCCTACACTACAGCTGCGTAAAGGCCCAGAAGAGTTGTCTTCAGTGACCCCGTGTGTCTGTAACTTTGCCACCGCGCCCATAGGCGCTGAGGTCCCTCGAGTGAGCTGTCCATCACAGTGGGGGAAAGTGCGGGAAGAGGTTGCATAGCCTAGTGTGTGTGGGGCCGGGCTTCTGTGCGAGTTCACATGCCTCTTGTTTATAAAGGTCAGAGACCGATCAGAGCAGCAGATGAGGGGAAAGCAGTAAATGCTACCTCGTTGGGTAAATGTATTGTGCTTTTCCTCTACTACAGCTGCGTAAAGGCCCAGAAGAGTTGTCTCCAGTGACCCCGTGTGTCTGTAACTTTGCCACCGTGCACATAGGCGCCGAGGTCCCTCGAGTAAGCTGTCCATCACAGTGGGGGAAAGGGCGGCAAGAGGTTGTATAGCCTAGTGTGTGTGGGGCCGGGCTTCTGTGCGAGTTCACATGCCTCTTGTTTATAAAGGTCAGAGACCGATCAGCGCAGCAGATGCGGAGAAAGCAGTAAGTGCTACCTCGTTGGGTAAATTTATCGTGCTTTTCCTACACTACAGCTGTGTAAAGGCCCAGAAGAGTTGTCTCCAGTACCCCGTGTGTCTGTAACTTTGCCATCGCGCCCATAGGCGCCGAGGTCCCTCTAGTGAGCTGTCCATCACAGTGGAGGAAAGGGCGGGAAGAGGTTGCATAGCCTAGTGTGTGTGGGGTTGGGCTTCTGTGCGAGTTCACATGCCTCTTGTTTATAAAGATCAGAGACCGATCAGCGCAGCAGATGAGGAGAAAGCAGCCTCCTGGTCACTGGAAGTACAGGGGGGTTGCGCTAGAGAAACTCGTGGATGCCTAGACCTCCATCACGGATTACTGCTATTTGTAGATGGTAGATTTGGGGAGAAAGTCTACCTGCCTAGCATCGACCGTGCTCACGAGATTCTTGGGCTGATTAATAATGCGTTACTGAATTTGAGCTTCAACTCGGGCACCTGCTTTATTTATATCTGTAAGTGCTTCCTGCTGAGTTTTAATTCTTGTGACAGGAGCCTCATTGCCTAATTGTAACTATTCTCCCACCCTGCTTCGAGGGTCAGAGCAGGTTCAGAGAATAGTTGCAAGTAGGCAATGAAGCGCCGCTCAGGAAGCACTTACAGGGTTCCAGCAGTTGAAGTTTTTTTCTTTGTAACCCTTTTGTGAATGGTTACAAATAAATTAGCTTCAACGTGGGCACCTGTTGTAACCCTGTAAGTGCTTCCTGAACAAAATTTGTCCCGCTTGCGGATTCACAGATTTTGTCGCGATTTCGTGAGATTCGCGGATCGCGAAATTGCAGAAAATCCGCAAATTCCGCGAGCGGAACGAATTTTCGGTCCATACTTACCTCCATTGAACAAGCCCATGAACTGAATCCTACAAGGCAAACTCTTCGCAACTTGACAGAGCTCAGAGGTAAACTCCGAGCTATATATAACAATAGGGCAGAATTTACAATCCTCAAACTACGTCAGTCATCTTACTCCCAGGGCAACAAGATTGGCAAACTCCTCGCTAGACAGCTCAAAGACAAGCGAGAGAGAGAATACATAGGCGGTATACAGGGACCCCATGGGGAGCTCACCCATAGAGACAAGGAAAAAGCGGAGATTTTTGGCTCCTTTTACAAAACCCTCGACTTTGAAGATCACTTAGACCCCGATGCCCAATGGGATTATCTCCAGACTCTTCATCGCCCACAGGTCTCACCTGAATGGAACAATTTACTTTCCGCCCCATCACCTCCGAAGACGTCACCACTGCTATTAGGGCTCGTAAAGCTCCAGGACCGGACGGATATACCGCCCTATTCTATAAAACATTTGCTCCCGACATCACCCTGCATCTTACGTGGCTACTTAACAAGATGGCCGAAGAGGGCGAGACCACCGGATTTGTCGGAAGCAGTGATCACTGTTATACCCAAACCAGGAAAGGACCCCCATGTTTGCACCTCATACCGGCCTATCGCTCTGCTCAATCTTGATGTGAAACTATACGCCTCCATTATAGCTAAATGATTGAATGATCTCATGCCTGATCTCATACACTCAGACCAATCAGGATTTATTAAGGGTCGACAAACACACGATAACACCCTCTGAATTGTACATTTAATCGAGAAGGCCAACAGACGTCAAATTCTCGCTGGCTTGGTGGGATTGGACGCGGAGAAAGAATTTGACTGGGTAGACTGGACATTCCTCTTCCATATCCTCACAGCCTTCGGTTTTGCGCCTAAATTCCTTACTATGATCTCGGCTAATTATCTTCAACCCCACTCTAAAGTTGTGGTCAATGGTGTGCACTCGTTCTCCTTCTTCCACGCAAGAAGGACTAGACAGGGGTGCCCCCTTTCACCCCTACTCTTCGCCCTCAGTATCGAGCCCTTAGCGACGGCAATTAGAGCAATTACAGCACAAAATTTCCCTTTTCGCTGATGATGTCCTATTGTCGCTCTCAGATCCAGCAGCGTCCCTTCCAACTGTACAGTCAGAACTTGTACGGTTTAAAGCTGTAGCAGGCTTTAAAATAATTCTAGGCAAATCATACATCCTCAACCTTACACTCCCTCAGGTAGAACTCCATAGGCTCCAGTCTCTTACGCCTCTCCAATCGACCACATCCTCCATACAATACTTCGGAGTCCAGCTCACACCAAGAGTAGAAGGACTCCATGCCACCAATTTCCCCCCAATTCTTACCCATATCCAAACAGAATTCACAAGGTGGAAGCCCCTCTTTTTGTCATGGCTAGGTCGAATACACGCCGTAAAGATGACACTTCTCCCTAAGCTCCTTTACTTATTTCAAGCTTTACCCATGGAATTGGAGAGAGACTTTTTTCGGCGCGTTAAGGCTATGATCTTGCACTTCATCTTGCAGGGAGGGCGAGCCCTCTTCTCTTTTTCCCTCCTTCGTCGCTGTCGAATGGAGGGTGGGTTCGGATTCCCAGATATCCAACTATATAATAAAGCTGCTCAATTAAGAGTCCTGACTGAGCGGTCAAAACGAGAATCCGATAAACACTAGTTACATATGGACCGCAGCGTGACGGCAAGGACTATATGGGACCTGATCTGGCAGCCCAAACAGGACAGACCTAGGAATACTTACATCAGCACTCCTACATGCACCACCCTGAAGGCATGGAACTCAGTGGCAAGGGATGATAGGTGGACCTCTTTCCCCTCTCCATTTACTCGATTCACACCAATTCATTTTAATCCCGCATTCCCCCCAGGTTTACAGACGGGACCTTTTGATGCTTGGAGGGACGGAGGGTGTTTAGCCCTGGCACACCTTTTTCATAATTTTGATCCCCTCACCTTTGACAGCTGCAAAAGAGACTATGGCCTAGAGAACACAGAAAGATACTGCTAAAACCAGCTGATGCACTGGGCTCTCACGCCCCAGGTGCGGGAGGGGGCTACCCGTCCTTTCACAAAATTTGAATCCTTCCTCACTAAGGCCACTTCTATGAAAGGGGTGATCTCCTTTTTATACAAGTTTCTCCTTACCACTACACTCTCTCCACGACCACGCTATATGTCCATGTGGGAAGGAATATTGCAGTGCTGCATCTCGGAAGACAAATAGGCCCATTTATGGTCTGGCATCATAAGGTTCAACCACTCCATAGAACTTCGGGAAGCCCACCTTAAGACCATGATGAACTGGTACCTTCATCCTTCCAAGCTTATACAGATCTTTCCCAACACGTCCAATAGGTCCTGGAGGGGTTGTGGGCTCCTGGTGGACATATATGGTGGGATTGCCTGACAATAAGGCCCTTTTGGGAAGAAATACTTGCACATCTTAAGGATATGCTAGGATACCCCATCCCAACCACCATGGCAGGGGTTCTTCTAGGACTCCGCGACCCTTCCTTGGAACACCAGACCCAGGCTGATAAGACTCTCATGTGACTCTGTATAGGGGCGGCGAAGGTTACACTGGCGGCCGCCTGCAAGATGAGGTAAGCTCCGGCAATATCCCTCTGGCATTCTAGGTTATGGAAACTGCTCAGCTTAGAACGAATGTCAGACATTTTCAGGGATAATTTCAAGAACTCATAATATGGACCACATCATTAGACTTAATCGTAGTCCAATTCAATTAGGTGAGCCACAAGTAAATTTCTTATCGGTATACATTCATGAGCGGCTTTAGTTATTTCAGGACCCAATACTATAGCTCCGTTTCAAAAAACAATACTTTTCCTCAGTTTAGGACCTGTCGGGAGTTGCAACCATGATAAGTCGCATACTGGAAAACACCGAACGAGCTCAATCACTTGCTCGGACCCGCAGATCCGAACAAGTGGTTGAGCTCGTTCGGTGTTTTCCAGTATGCTCACCTAATTGAATTGGACTACGATTAAGTCTAATGTTGTGGTCCATATTATGATTCCGTCACACCAACTTGGTGGGGTCGTTTCCTGCACATTCAGGATATTTTGTTGAATTATCGCTTTGGCAATAGACTTTCTATTTGTACTCACTCCTCGTACTTATGGAGGTAGATCTTTCACATTGGATGTGCCCATTCTCAATTTCTACGTGATCAAATTGTCCACGTTTAGATGTCCGTTTCTCCTCTTCACTGATTAGCAGAGCAACAGGAACTATACAACTTGAATTTTGCCTTGATGAAGTCTCTGTGTGAGACGAAACACGTGTTGGAGATTTACGTGCTGGGAGATCTTTTTAAGAAATTATGAACACTAATAAAGAATGACTTGACGAAATCTGAAGAGGATTCTCTCTATAATTATTGTGGATTGCCTTTGATCCCTGTGTACTTATTTTCCCTACTACATTGTTCTTATGTTGTGTACAGTAGAGAAATGTGTCTACTGAGGGTATATTACTGTAGCCAAGACTCAAATATTCTGATTATAAGATGTGCCTTAATCCAGAATTGATGATACTTTCACCTACAAATCCTTAGCTCAGAATATAATAAAAGCTGAATTTGGTTTTATTTTGATTTCTGATCATGCTCCCACTATTGCTGACTTTGATTTATTACCAATTATTACCAATTCAACATCTTCCAAAATGATGGCGACTTTCAACCAATTCAACATCTTCCAAAATGATGGCGATTTTTAAATTCCCTTCTTTTAGACTCCATATTTAACATGTAATTTACCAACTTTATTAATGAATTCTTTACACTTAATCATTCTCAAGATATTTGAATGCATACATTATGGGACTCCTTTAAACCATCAGTAAGAGGTTTTATCATTCATTATGTACCTGGTAAAAAGAAAAAAGATGAAAGTGCCTCTAAATCCCTATTGACAGAAATCAAAAAGCTAGAACATACATTTCTTCTTTCCAAATATTCTGACTTTCTTCAAAACCTTATAATAGTGAAATTTCAATTTAATAAGTCATCTACTGAGCAGGCTTATTCAGCATTACTCAGACAAAATGCTAGATATTATGGAGGCCAAAGTAAGGAAGGTAAATTTTTAACTTAATATTTACAGGCCAAACAAGAATGTAAAAAGATTGACTCTATTAGAAACGTACATAACCAAATACTTATTAAAGATGAAGACATCCTGAAAGAATACTCAATCTTCTATTTATTTTTTTATTTTACAGAGTTTTGTATAGGACGAACTTGACCCGAAGGTATCTGGTATCAGAGCACTTTACACGAGGACCAAGTTGCGTTACATGAGGACACATTAATTTTTTTAAATGTTAGGCACAGGGAGATTAGGTGATTTACCCAGAATCACAGGATGTGGGGCGTCCTTGCATATACTCAAACCCAGTTCCTCCGATTGGAGTTCGACCACCCTAGTTGTTAGGCCAACTCCTCGCAGCTAAATCTATACATCTTTATATACCTCAGAGACTTCCCCCTCCAATTCTCATATGTCTACTTACTTAAACTCCATTCCTAAACCTAAGCTTCAGAACTTGGACTTCGCCTGCTTGGTATCGGATGTTACCCTTCAGGACATTACCATGGCAGTTGCAAAAACGAAACCCAATAAATCACCAGGTTAAGATGGATTCACATTTTGCTCTCACTTCTCTACATTTTTATTTCTGTGGCTTCCTAAATGTTCTCATTCTTTTGCTCATTAAAAAGCAGTTTTCGGATCTTTTCAAAAAGTCCTTATTAGTTTAACTCGCAAAGAAAATAAAGATTCACAACAATGTAAAAATGACTGTCCTATCTCTCTAGTTAATGTTCTTTATAACATTTTGGCCAAAATTCTAGTGCTGATATTTGATCCATCAGTCCCTCATAAGATTAACTCAGATCAAGTTGGTTTTACAAAAGGCAGTTTTTCTTCTGACAACATGAGATGATTTTTTGATGTTCTCTGCAGATCTTCCAAACTTTCTCATGAATCAGCAGTCATCGCCTTAGATGTAGAAAAAGCATTTGATCGAGTTAGCTGGCAGTTTATGTTTCAAACTTTACAGTGGTTAGGCTTTGGTCTGAAAATCGAGAACCTAATATATTTATTATATTCCAATCTCAAAACTGCAATCTTTCACAATGATATGACCTCTGAGTACTTTACCTTACAAAGAGGAGCTCAATAAGTCTTTCCCTTGTCACCTCTTTTATTCATAATTGTTCTGGTAGCCTTTTTGCCTCATATCAAACAAAACAAACATATATCTGTTTTTTCATATAAAGATTCTCACATCAAATTATCAGTGTATGGTAATGACATTCTCCTTTACCTTTCTAACCCATCTAATTCTATTCCTGCCTTTCAATTTGAAGTTCACCAATTTGCTTGTATATCAGGATATATAATTACATTTAGATAAATCCAAGATCTAACCTCTTAACAAATTCAGTCCAGGAGAACATTTTAAAGATTTGAGTTTGTGGGTTACCAATTCTATTAAAACAACTCTTACATTAAATTTTGAAAAAGTAACACAAACACTAGAAGATTATTGTACTAAATAGAAGCCTTTATTTTTATCTTGGTGGTGAATATTAAAATGATGCTCTCTCTCCTCGTGTGATGTACCTTATTTCCATGATCCATGTTCCGATTGCATTACAATTCTTTAAGAAAATAGATTCAATTCTTTCACGTTACTTATGGAATAATAAACACTTGTACATGTCCTTCTCAAACAATCTCCCATTGGCTTCAGAATAACAGTGAGTTCTCATGTATTTCCCCCTTCTCTTTTATGGAATTGTTATATCCTTTTTATCCAAGATGAGTTTTCTCTCTCATACCTCTATAGCATACTCGTATAAACTTGTAAAACCTCTGCTTTTTCCAAAATCCTTTCCTTGCGCTAGTTTTATAAGTTCCTCCCCTTGGTACAATAAATATCTTAAAATACATAATAGAGTCTTCTTTTGGAAAACTTGGAAGGATAAAGAAGTTAACTTAATTAACCTATTAGTTCTTAATGACAATCTCCTTCCATTTTTCATTGCCCATACACTTTTTAAGTTACCCCAATCATCTTTTCCTAAATACAAGCAGTTAATTCAACATATTTAAGATTCCATATCATCACTACAAGATGGTAACCTATTATCTCATTATGAACTTATATAACTTACTTTATTAGCATGTAATACTAAACCTGCTCTCATTTACAAGCACCTTGTCTCATTATGCACAATTAGAACCAAAACTACTTTAGAATTACAATGGGGAATTTTTTTGCCGGCAAAGAGGTCCACTCAATGCTGGGATAAGATTTGGTCTAAATTTCATACTGATTCGAGAGCAGCAAATGTTAATTAAACAATGTTTTTATCTACAACAGACTACTTGTTGCTCCTATCCCATTATATAAATTGAAAGTCACTACCCATGATGTGTGTTGGCCCTGTAATTTGTTGCATATGTTGTTTTTTGCCCTCATATTACGCTTTTTGGCTAAAGCATTTGGGGTCATCTCACTAGATTATTTAAACCAACATTCCATATACTATACATAATGTATTCTTAGGATGCCTGTCCCCAGTTTGGTCTCATCTAACACACCCACCTCACCTACTAGACACTTTAATAGCTATAGCGTTTTAACAAATAACTAATGGGGAAATCAATACACATGTTTCCTATGCTGTTTGCTTCAAACATTGATTGGACAGAGCCTATGTACATCCAACAAATATGGTCACCTTTAACATTGTTTCTTCAAGATTCAAGCTATTTTAGTAAATCAATTGATATTTTTGATGAGGAGGTATCCAAACCTCACTGAATTGTTCTTAATTTTCTTTGCATATAGGTTTATACTGTCTTAAGATTTTAATGCTTATCTATAGTGCTCACAATGCATGGTATCAAAAAAATGTGGACATGTGGGTTTAAGATTTCACATAAAAATTTGGAAACTCACATCCCTGGTTCTACTAATTTGATTCTGGTCATTTTGGTGTATTTTAAATGATTAAACATTACTTTTTTTCTAAATAGATTTGGTATTTTTCTTGCATTGTGTTTTCACTTTACTACTGTTGTGTGCTCCATAATTATTGAATACATTGCCTCTACGTTAAGCCTGACTGTTTCATGCCAAGCTACAAGAGGGTTAGCCACAGGTTAATTTAGTGGGTTTTGTGGTTTGTGATAATTATTTGAGTGGGATTTCCACCCCTTATCTAATTTCTTATAGGTCTAATTTGTATTGATGTCCGGTACATAGACAATGTCCCAGTCCCTTTGTTGCTCTGAATAACATCAAACAAAATGGCTGTCATCAACTTACCACTTTACTGCTATTTATATTTTAATTATTCTTCTAAATATTTTTACAGTGTTCATAAACTCAATCATTTAAATGTCAGCCTGCCAATATCAGTCTTGTCAATTCCTGGCTGCCTCCTCAAAACAAAAACATTTTCTTAACCTCTTGACTGCTAAGGAGTTCTAAGCCCTTTTTGGCAATAGTAATGGGGTACCCTCCATTTAAACCTTCTTAAATACTTTGGGGCAGATTTATAAGCTCCTTGCGCCACTTTTGCGTCATTTTTAACATGGGAAAAATGACGCAAAAGTGGCGCAAGGGGCTTGTAAATCTGCCCCTTTTTTCACAAAAGGAAAAAATGCCAAATCTTCATCCTTTTTCCCCCAACAGCGTGAGGATTTTAAAAGTGCCCAGGGTTTGTTGAATCCCATGAAGGGAACTGAAACAATAAGTATAATACAGCTAAATGTTATTTTTTGTGGGAATAATAATAAGAAGGTGCTGTGTAAGAAAGTGTATTTTTTAATTCTTTTTTATATGGCATTAATGAAACGTTTGCTGTGCTAAAATCACCAGCTTTCTAGCTTTTAGGAACAAGTAGAGAGGTATAAAAAAACTACCACAGCTTTCCCATTTTTCTAAGAGGAAGCCCATTTTTCCTAACTTATGATGATTCAGCCTGCTTGCAGTTTATCATTGAAACAAGTGTGGAACCCACCGGTGGTCCCACAAAACTAAACAATACTGAAAAGTAGATGCAATCCTTAATATGTTAGGAGGTCATTTGTTTAGCTCACTCCAGTTTTTCTCAAAGAAACTAGCCATTGAAATAAAAAATGTAATGAAAATGAGCAGGAAAAGCAGCCACTTGTGACAACCTGTACCTTCTTGTTAACAAAGTCGTCTTTTTAAAAAGCGATATATAATGTAATGTCCAGCAGACCCTTCTGCTGGACATTACAGGGATATATAAGATTTGTAGATTCTCAGAAAACATGCGATACCCAGAGCCAAGAATTGAGTTGCACCTTGTAATGAGTTTTCATTGTGGACCGATTATACAGCAATTCATATGGTAAAATATAAAGTATGAAAAAAAGTATGACGTAAACCTATGAATTTCTGAAGTGTATACAAGGCACTGTACACCTCTACATTTGTGATTAACCGTCCTATCATGTGATATAGATGGCATTTTGCAGAATCTCTTCTTTAATACACACTAGCTTACATTTGGAAGCCACAAATGCAGAGAAAATAACTATTATTCTACTATTCTGGGTTCTGACATGTCTCTGAATACAAATAGTAGCTCACTTGTGTGGCTGGGCATTGCGCCTGCAACACACAATGCCCTAAAATGCGACCTTGAGACATCACAGTCCACCCAGCAAAATCAATTTTTTTTTAACAATGTGGGTAGCAGCACACATTTCTGAAAACTAGACCCCCTGGGGAGTCCAGGATGGTGTGACTTGTGTGGTTCTCACAAGGTTATTACCAAAGAGGCCTTCCAAACTTCAAACTTTGGCTAACAGTACCCATTTTCCTCATATTTCTGTGAGGGAATGTACCCAATTTGAGTGGATGGACCCAGCAACTGCAACACAAAAGGTCCCAAAACGCAATGTGGAGACATCAGCAACAGTTATAACTGTGGCAATTGGGCCCCAAGCTCTGCTGCCATCTAGGTAAACCTACCAACCCAGACATTTCTGAAACCTAGCCACCCTGGGGAGTCCATGGTGGCGTACCTCACATAGCTCCCATGATGTTTTTTTACCCTGCAAACCTCAAACTTTGGATAAAATCACACATTCCTACTACCCAGTGTTCCCTCACTTGACACAAGAAAAACACTACCCCACTTGGATGGCTGAACAGATCAAAGTAGGATCAATGGGAGTACCCGCCAGTCAGCTTCCATTGATGCTAGTTTGATGGTTCTTCTTGTCATTGCAAAAAAAATTCTTTAAAAAGCTCTTTCCCGCCAGCCCTATGGACGGGAGGTCATGCCCATAGTGTCCATGAGGTTGGGAGCAACAAACTCATAAACCATATTTTCCACAGAGATTGCTGCTGAGTTATGAGTTTGGAATTAGCAGATTAACATCATTACTAATGATAAGTGGTATCATTAATCCTTCTGAGGAAAATGTTGTAAATTCCACAAAGTAGAAGCTGGAAACATTTAATGTTGTACATGGCAGTGCTAAACATGCTGTATCAGACTTTCTATCAATAATTAAGATGAAGATTGTTGAATTTTTTGGGGATGACTGGGATATTTGATGACTACATAGTGATTCTGGTGATATCATCACCAAACTGAATGGTTAGAAGTAGGTGATGTAGGTGATGATCTTATTACAAGAGAATTTTTTAGCCAGGTTGGATAGTTAAGACATATTTGACTAAACAATCAAAGCCATTTAGAAATGTGTTGGTTGAGGTAGGAGAGCAAACTTTATGTTTCTCTGACATGAATAAAGTTATATATCTAAAAATATTAAAAGGAATACAAATTATATTTTATCAAGAGCAACATTAGAGCACAAAACCAAGTGCAGATTATGCATGACATATTTGTGGTTTGGTATGGAGCAAAAAATTAAGAAGCTCAAAAAATTGCTTTGTGTGAAGATGCTGATAAGACATAGATGCCATTAAAATCGCCTGCAGTGCTATCAACTTGACCTAACAAGCTATGAGAAAGTGTGTATGTAAAATTTTAATTTCTTTGCCACATTAGTGGATGTAGCTTAGTAACAATGGGGTAACCCAGTATCTATCAGAACCTGGGCAATAGTATACAAAAGTAACACATGATGAAATGACCATGTGTTGAGTACTTCTAATTATAAAGAGAACATACCTCCACCATATACACATTGCACGATTAGTTCCAAGTGCACACCTGTTTTGTACTTCTCCTTTGAAATACGGCCATATGTGAAAACAACCAATCACACTACAGCGTATGTGTTCATCGCATGTTGTACGAATAGACATGCCACTATGAACTGAAGATACAGATAGCAGATTGTAAGCATTTAAATTTGCCATTGTGTTGACTAAATGTGGAATGATTAGGCCCCAGGAAAAAGGAGCAAGATGCAGATCTAAGTGGCCATCAAGGACTGCTGCACACGTAATTTAATAGTCCTCAGTACGGCCTTTTGTGAGGTCTTTATCGCTGATTAAATACACCACTACACAATCCCCATGTACAACGCGGGTAATGGCCTTATGTGAGGTCTTTAT
The DNA here is from genome assembly GCF_964263255.1 of Lissotriton vulgaris. Taxonomy (NCBI): domain Eukaryota; kingdom Metazoa; phylum Chordata; class Amphibia; order Caudata; family Salamandridae; genus Lissotriton; species Lissotriton vulgaris. The sequence goes on along the minus strand of NC_141696.1, from coordinate 998,894,143 downwards.
CGCTGATTAAGGAAACAACTACACATTCCCCATGTAAAACGCGGGTAACGCACCGACACCCATACCGCATTGAATACTGTTTGGTTAGAAGCACATCCCGGTCTGTATTTACCAACTCGCTTACTTTCGGTGCAACACTGGCCTTGCACCATCATTGCTACGCCAATGTCAATTGCCACATGACCAGTCAATATGACGAGACACCTGACGTGATCGAGCGGGATGCCTGGGAGGTTGCCTAACAACCGGCGTGACTCGCGGTTGGATCGCAAATACGCGACGTACACGTGCGCGCTCCACCCGCCTTGACTTGCATATCAGCAGGCTCATAATGAGTCTAGTTGCTGATGAGAAACGACGAGCCAGGACTCACGCCTGGGCTCGTGTTCACACAAGCGGAGCCTCTGATGAATAATCACTAAGGTGAGCAGACCGTAAGAGTACTTAGACTATACTAAAATGCCCATTTTTTGCTGCAATGCGAGATGGTGGTTGCTAATTAATTCCTGCTTCCCCAGAGAGCTTTAACTGACGCTTTTGACTAACGTCTGAGCTCACCGCGTAACCGGAACCTCCACTGACTCAATCTTAAAGGTGAGCAGACCATTAGCGTTTTAGAACTATGTTAACATGTCCCCCCCTTTACCACAATGCAAGTTTGTGGTGGCTAACTAATCCCTGTTCCCTTCAGAACTGTGCCTACGCCTTGAAACCTTGAGGGGTGATTTCCCCCAAAAGTTTATTCTGGGTGAGTCATCACTCTCTTGCACTAAGTAGGCTACAGACAGCAACTCCCATGAAGGGAAGACTCTAATTTCCCAACCTATGTCCATTTATTTCTAGACTTCTACTCACTGTGGAAGACATTTACTCTCCCAGAAGATTACCTGTTATGAGTTGCCAATGATACACTCCGCAAGCCCATCTGGGCATCTCTAGGTGAGTCATCCACCATCATGTGTGCCCTGATTAGCCTGAGCATACAACTATTGCAACACACCTGACAACGGCATCTTACTACTTACAGGCTATCACTCCCCTGTCCCTGTCCTGATGAAGACCCGCCCTGACTATATAGTAGTGGAGACCCTGGGTTGAAACGTCAACACTATCCCCTGGACCAGTTGCAAGATTCTGCGAAAAAAATACTCATTGACTCAGTTCTCAGAACTACTTAAAATATCCGCCTTCTGGCCTTCTAAGTTTTTGAATCTTTTTAGCCACCCTGTACATATTACGCACTATCACTCTCACTGAGCACCACATGTCACCTTGTCACAAATTGTATTTCACTGTGTGCAAATGTTCTTGGGTATTTAGATAAATGACACAATTTATTATAATTAAAAAAACTAAAATACCCCAAATGGTCTTTTGTGTGTGTTGCTTATGACTTATCGTTCCCTATGAGTAACCAATGATTTGTTCATTTGTTTAAAAAAATGTCACCCGACAGAACCATTGTTAATTTTGTACATTAGTGGATGTAGCCTGGTAGAGAAACTTAACAAGGTCACCAAATAAGCTGTCTCTTTGACGGCAGAAGTCTCATTCATAAACATTCCCAAACGGCTTCCACAACAAATTTCCACACCGTAAATTAGTGGTAAAAATGTTGCATTAAGTGTGTCAACTTGATGCGCTAAACAAGTAAATTACGGGATTCTCCATGAATTATGGTGATATGGCGGATAATCTATGGCTGACATTGATTTCCATTCTCTAAGGAAGGGAATATTGTATCAATAAATTGTTTAAGTAGCTTCCTCCAACTCCAAAGCTAACTCATTTTTGTCAATAAAATCGTAAAATAGTTGCCATAAGCTCTTAATTTAAATCCTTGACAAACTCAAGCCTCTCAAAATATTTAGATAAGTATTAAGTACATTACCATGCAAAAGGCATGTAACCTAACAGGATCACTTCATGACACTGACAGCCATTAAAGTTGTCACATTAACAGGACAATTATAGGTATCATTTACTGTAATAAGTACTAGATTTTGATTTACTGTACTAACAAAACTTGAAGGATCGGACCTGAAAAAAGGCACCAACTTACCCACAACTATAACAGGTGTGAGAACCCGTTCTCCTAAAGATCTTTCATCACAAGTCGCCTGAAAACGTATTATTCGGCTCTTGCCACATTTGGTATATTTTTCTCTCGTCGCCCCTTCTTTTGTCTGCTGTCGAGGTATTATTTTGCACTTTACTGGTTTTATGTAAGAAGAGACTGCACGGATCCTGTTTTCTCAGCTTTTTATCAGGGCCATATTTGTACTTGCAGAAGAATAATATTGTATTACACCAGCACAGGTTAAATGTGTTTGTTTCTTACCCTGCACGTATATAAAATTCAGCACTTTTACCTTGGTCGAGATGTTCTGTATAAAAAAAAAAGGTATTTTAGCCTTGGGCGTTGTTGGAGCATAACATGCTTTTTAAGACTGATTCTTAGTTACAGCAAGTATGAGGCAAACAGGTTTAATGAATGTGTGTGAATAATAACCTATCATAGAGCGCTCAGTTGGATGAGGCAACAAGGCTTCTGATGCCAAGAAAACAGTAAGTATCTTATGCGTGAGAAGCTGCTTGATACCCCGAAGCCGTTTATATAATTCTAAAATAGCAGGTAGCTTCGTGCATAGCTAATCTTGACATCAGTGCCTTGGGCAAGGGGCGTGGCTAACAGTGTACTTTTGTATGAAATATACACTTCTCCTTTGCAGTGATATATGATTTATTCCACTCTTCCAGTTTGTACAAGCACACCTAAATGCTATTTCTGACTAACACAAAAGGAAGCTTCTGGAAACAATAACACTGCGGCGATACTGATCCTCTCGCCACTAATTGCGCTCTTGTGTCTGGTAAAGGTTACCTCAGCAGCCTTGTGGCTCTAAACAATTGCGAGGCGATTTTTAGCTCGTTTTAAGGCCGCCATGTTGACGAGCGCTGTGAAGAATATGCACGGTCTATTGTGTAATACGTGGGATCATAATGGACTGGTATCAATTTAAGCTTTTGTGTACCACAAAATATATGTTCAGCTTCTATTACTCATTCGCTTTCAGTATGCGCCTGGATACCCTCTCGAGTGATTAGTGCGCTATGCAAATCAACATAACATCACATACATGCGTCGACATTATTCAGCTTTTTTTTAAAGTGTCACACTGGTAAATTCAGAACGCTGAGTTACAGAAGCATGCCATAAAGATGCATTGTTGGCAGTGCTTTAAATGGTAACTTACTGCCCTGTACTCAGTACCTGCATTTCTTTAATTTGAAAGGAAAAGTACCTGCAGTTTTTACCATTGCTGCAGTAGATTTAATTGGAGAGTACCAGCACTTCTCAGCAGCAAACATGTACTGTAAATAGTGAGCACCTGCACTTCTATATTTCCATTTAAAGCACTGGCTGGGAGTCAAGGACCATTCAAGTGTAAAATATACACCAACCAAACAACTTCACATTTCATTTTCTTTACCGCTAATAGCACGCCTTACTAACATTCTCTGGAATAACTATCTGTTACTGCCACACAACCTCACTCCAGAACAGTGACGTAACACAAAATGATGGCGTCCCCCTGCGGAATGGCAAGATGGGATTTTGAGTCTCCTATATCTCACATATATTAATTGGTCTTGACCTGCTTGGTGGTCGTCTGAAAGTGTGCGTGCTCTGAAGGGTTGGGAAACCCCTAAGCTGCAGATGGAGCTAGCATTACCACCTATTCCAAAATGTATTTTCCTACCACAGAAGGAATGTGTTCCTGCCAGGGCCCTACATCTCAGTGGTAAATTGAATCACGTCTGCTAAGATAGCTAGACTGGTTTCCCATTATCATTCATGTCCAGTCGTGCATGTAGGAATGTATCCAGGTAGCAAAGGAGAGACAAAAGTAGGAAGAACAGATGTATAATTTATTTCTCAATAAAATTGTTTGTGTGAATGCTTGAATGGAAAAAAAAAACCATCATTTTATATCATCTGACTGTGATGTTTAACACTGTTACGTGTCTTTACCAGTTAATGATGCATTTGGAGAATGACTTCATACAGGAACATTTAAGCTGCAACAAGAATTGCTTTAGGAAGCACAGATGGATGAATGTGCCAACAGTGCGGGTTGCACTATCCTGCTGTGTTAGATCTGTATCTGCACTGCTACCCATCCTAGGCTTTGTGTAGTGCTGAGTGTACTAATCCAGTGCACTGCAAGAGTCATCTTTAGGATTTTTGGGGCCCAGCGCAAGATGTAATTTGGGGCCCCCTGTTCGTAACAGCTTTAAAATGTACTAGCAGCCCGCCCCAGCGTTGCCTGGGGCAGAAAGGGGCTGGGGGCAGCATTTGAGGCTTGAGTGCACTTATGCCACCAGCCCCCTCCCGCCCCCTCCCGCCCCGGCCCGGCCCGGCCCCCTCCCGTCCCGGCCCCCGAACCTGATCCTTACCTCAGCCGCCGGTCCCGCTCCAGGCGCCCCGCCCGAACAGGCTGCCACTCTCCAGGTGCCCCGCCCGCACCGGCTGCCACTCTCCAGGCGCCCCACCCGCACAGGCCGCCACTCTACAGGCGCCCCGCCCGCACAGGCCGCCACTTCGCCCAGCAGCAAGCAGGGCCGCAGCAGTCCTCCCAGCAGGTCGCGATCTTCGGCGCCATTTCCGGAAGTCTTGCCAGGGAGCGCAAACGCAAATGATGTCATCAAGCAGACGTCGCGGCCAGCGCTACTTGCAAGGGACTACTTTATTTTTATTTTGACATTTTTTAAAAAACGTACATTTTTTATTTTTAATAGCCTATGTCCTTCTGCTTGCCCTGAGGTTTTCAAAGATGTCTTGGGTGTTTTGATTGGTGGTGTACTTTTCGAGTTTACCTGGCTCAAAGGTTTGTTTTCTCTCTTTATAATAGTAATATAGAAGATTACTAACTAAAGTGCTATGTGTAACTGTGATGATGCTAAACAAACTTTTGCAAACTGGTTTCCCACAAAAAAAGAGAGAAAGATGTAGAGTTTGGTGGAAAGAAGAGGTTCCTATATAGAAAGGGGTAAATTAGAGTGAGTGAGTTACCTTTCTCAGGAGATCCCTTACAAAGTGGGGGCTCTTGGCAATTGAACACTTTACGCATGCCTTAAAACGACCCTGTGCACGGCTAAAGGCCATAAGACTAGATTCATTGTGAAAATCCTGTGGATGTGCTGCAAATGCTGTAATGGTGGTCTACAGGAAACAGCATCACCATATCTTTGTTCTTTTCCGCAATATGCATAAATATGTTTGAAATGATGAAAATGAGAATTGGGGATCATTCAGTGGTTCAAAGAAATTGCTGTTGGCAACCCAAGATGCCTATTGCTGTCCCCTTCACAGTGAAAGCTGTCACTCATGCACAGCTTCCCTTTTGGAAATGTTTGCTGACTTCCCTCATCAATCGGTACCCATGCAGTACATTTAGAGCACAGGAGCGTTCACAAAGCTTTTACTTGTAGATATCCTCTGACTCAAGAGTCCTCAACAATTTCATTAACATCCGCATACCAACAAATCCCGCCCCCGATATACTTCGGTGAAAAATAGTTGTCCAGAGATTTTCATTTTTGATTTGTGTTTTGGGATCATTAACGAAGTAATTTAGCTTGGGAGACATTGCTGATTGAGCCGAATTGTTCTGGACAACATTTTTGAAGATGGCAGATGTGTTGCAGTGATGATGTCATATTTCAGGAACCATGAGACCTATATACTTTATTCTGGTGTCAAAACATAGGTTTTGGGGTCAAGTAGTCTTATAGAGACAGAAAATAACTACTAAGAGCGACCCTACCGCCATTTTCCTAAAAGGTGGCTATAATAGAGGAAGAAGAAACATATGGAAATTAAACATATAATAATGGTTTTAATCCTTTTATGTATACAATAAACACTGTTTATGATCTGAATATTAAAAAAATGTTTAACACTCCCATTTTAGACACATTTTCATAGTTTCCTTCATTTATTTGTTTCGGCCATCGCTCGTGGTACATTTGCAGAATGTTGAAAATTTGAGAAGAGAATATTGTTTAGGACATCTTTTTGTAGCACAGGTTTTGCAAATGTATGTACATGTACGTTTTATGGGTAGAGGATTTAGACATTTTGTAGATTTTAGCACCTCATCCCTATCTTCTCAACAAAATTCACAGGGATTGTTCTCTATTTATGCATTATCCAAAACATTTACATGTCTTCTGATCAAGCGGAACGCTCTTTTAATGTGTCCACACATAGAATATCACTTTGTTGGAAGGTCACTTAGCAGGAATGAGCTCTTGAAATCACATTACAGAAGATCGTGAAATGTGCACCAGTCAGATCTCATTTTCCACACTTCCACAAGGTATTTTTCTCTGCCTTTAAAGTCACATTTTTCTTTTGTATCAGCAAATCCTTTTAGAAATGTCCCAGGTTCAACAGTTAAAGCACCAAGCTTTATTCCAGTGTTGCTCATATTGTCATCACCCCTTAGAATATGTGCCTTCATAAGAACGCTGGGCATCTCTGGGTAAACTTTCTTTACAGAATATGAAGCAGGATTGTGTCATTCCTTGCATGTTCCATAACGAAGCCATTCCTCTGACAATCGTTGATTTATGAACATTGCATCAAATCTAAATAGCACAATTATAACATCTGTGTCATTTGACAGTACAATGACTTGATTGGAACCATTTCGAACAGCCCACTCATTATGTGGCACAACACAAAGGTCAGGTTCCTCCAATTTGCTGTCAAGTTCTTGAACAATATGTCCTTGACCTTTTGACTATATCTCTGCGGGCAACAACTCCTCATCACCAATGATTCCACTTGCAATAATTGGACATTCAGTGTGCAGTGAAGCATCAGAAATATTTTGGCGAGTTAACATCTCCAAGTTCATCTTGATCAATGCTGATGACCAGAAATTATCAAGTTACACAGGTATAAGTGTAGAATTTTTTTATGCAGGCAAGGTCAATTGGTCCACTTGTAGACATTTATCTGATTCTCTCACACTCTTTGACAGATAAGTCAAGATAACTATCAAAGACAATGTGTAATTCTTGCAAGGTGCACATTGACTTTGATATCTATATAATAGTCTGGACAACCTCTGCAAAGTTTTGCATGGATTAAATCTTGACTATTCACAATTGTGATATATAATCCACAACAACAGCAGTTTTCAATGAGGACAACTTTTCGAATTGAAATTCTTGAGGTGAAATCTTTTTTTAGAACTCTTGTGTGAGTTTGTGCTTTACTGGTTTAGTTGCAGCATGTACATCAAATAATGTGTTTGTTTGAAGAAGATCATGCAACAGAATGTCCTTGATACAGTTACCCATTTCTTTTGCTACATCCATCTCTCTATGTACTTGTGAAATTGTTTTTGTAACCTGTTTTATAGCAGCTGGCTGTACTACAAACAATATGTATCAAATATCATGAAAGACAAATATCATAAAAAGCCATTCTTATTGTTAAAGAAGACTATGTCTTTCATATCATTTATTCTTTAAACAGCTAGTACATAAGACAGATCATATCACAAAAATCACAATTCAATACTTTGCAATAACATATTTTTCAATCCTCCAAAATAAACATGTTTTGAGTCAGCCAGTTCGTTTGGAGCTCGCTCATTAATTGTAGATTCATCTTCTTGAATTATCGATTGCATTATGAAATACATGTCCTGTACTAATGAAATCACAGATTTGATAAGGTTAGCATTATAACTATACAATAAAATGTTTCATGAAGTACAGTATTGTACCCACCTTTACTATATAAGTGTTATAACTTTGTTTATTTTAGTGGATTAAAAAATATTTTATTGCGAAGTATTGAATTGTGATTTTTGTGATATGATCTGTCTTATGTACTAGCTGTTCGAAAAATAAATGATATGAAAGACATAGTCTTCTTTAACAATCAGAATGACTTTTTATGATATTTGTCTTTCATGATATTTGATACATATTGTTTGCTGTTCACTTGTTGCTTTTTTTTCACCCATTGATGCTATACTTGTTTAGGTTTGAGTCGAAATAGTGTTATTACACATTCAGAACTTATTAGTTTGCCTTGACGAGGGAACATTTACTATAACCTATTCTTACTTAGGTGGACATGTGCATATCTATACAGTTTTGATAATTATTCTTGAAAAGGGAGCCCCTCTTTGTTCTCGGATTTCATACCCTGTCCCTTTTCTCTACAAAGGGTAACTCTCTTGAGATTATTGTTGGAGTTTCATGATGGCCCATTAATTTTGAATTTGCTATCTCTCTGAAAAAATTGCAAATAGAAAGGACTTCATGGTAAAATAGCTGTCATTGAGCAACATAGTCACTTTTACATGTCTGACCAACAATTCTCTTGGAGCTTTTCTGTGATCTTTGGACAGTCTGTTCCAGTTACATCTCTGGAGACACAGCATTGAACCTTACCTCTCTGTCTTTAACCTAAAATGTCTTTGAAGGAATTTTCTGTAGAGGTATGATTCTTTTACCTCTATTTTCTTCACTCTTTCCAAATACATGGATCTATCTAAGGTAGCTTATGCAATCAAATTCAAAAAACACGGTAATCAATAACTCCACAGTCTCACATGCAGCACTCAATCACCTTCCCGATGAGCATGTACCAAGTTTTTCACTAGAGCTATCATGTGTAAAACAGTTATCCAGTACTTCCAAATTTCTGATTTTTCTTCACATTCTTTGACAAACTCAACAACCTTGGTTTTCAGGTTTTCTGATTTTGAACTGAGTGTATTGAACATTGCCTGGATTTGCATTATGTCTTTTTAATGTACACCATTTGCCTTGTTCACTTCTGAGATAAGTTATGCAAACCTTAATTTGTCATTCTTTTTCCAGAAAGCATTCAAAGGCAATATTTCTATAGCTTCACATATGATGAGCATACCCTGTAACAATCAAACATAAAGAGTTCCGCCCAATACTGACTAGACAGTTTTTCTTCCAAAGATTTCAGCCTTAAAAAGTGCATTGTCTATGCCACATCCACTGAGATAACTTTCTGCACACCACAACGCAACTTTTGGCATGTGGAAAATGTCCATCATTGGATACAGATCATCAAATACGTTGGATTGCACATAGAAATGTCAGTTATAACACGGAAAATACTTTCCGTGCAGAAAATTGTGAGGATAGACTGGTCTTCAAGCTTAGCAAGCACATTTTGGAAATCTTATAGAGCTGTCTATACTGTTGCATAGTTATTAACTGGAGATAATATTACTGGTAAAAACCCAACCTTCTTCAGTGGGACGGTATTCTGGGAGATCAGAGCATCAATTACAGCTCACGGATTAACTAGATTTTCTTATTTTTTCAGTCCACACTAAATAAACGATATGATAAATTCTGGTAAATCAGCTTTGTGGACAGCTGCATCAGGTAGAAGAATATTCATGTCTTCAGCCACTTTGAAACTTTCTGGGAGACTGGTACATGTTGGTGGCTTATAGTGATTTTGAACATGTTGGCAAGGTAGTTGGGTTATAAGTTTGCAGCTTCATTTGTCTATGCCTCCAGCTGACACTTTTGCTTTCCAGTAACTACTTCATTGGTACATTTATGAAAACCCACCATGGCAGTATGAAGTGTGCTGGATGTTCCAGAAAAAGAAGAGCTGTCTTCAAAATCAAAATTATCAATAGCAGCAATTGCAGAGCCTTTCCTGGTAAAGTGGCTTGGAAGTGGTGTGCTGTCGAATTCACAAATTTTACAGCATGAGCTGCTGAAAGGTTCTTGCTCAATGATATGTCATCATAACTTGTTGATACACCAATTCTACTCATGTTCAATAAGTGGGCAAGCATTTATTTGCTGGTTAACTAAAGTTAAGCAGTGAAGGACACCACCATATTTACTTCATAACTTAATTTAGCCTGCAAATAAATGCTTGCCCATTTATTTAACATGCTTTCTGAATATAAGTGTTCAACAAGCAAACAGTAGCTCATGCTGATGTTCATCAGGGGGCCGCATGTAACGGTCTAGAGAGCCGCAAGTGGCCCCTGGGCCGTATTTGAGTATCACTGATGCAATTCATAAAACATGATTTGGAAAATACAGTACATTTACACAGCATAAACCATTTCATGGGATTGTCTTACACATCATTGATTATATCTTCAAAGCCATCATCAATGTTGTCAGCTTCTGTTCTGAACTCAAGAACTTTAGTTTTTAACAGTTTTGCATTGCTGATGTTAAACAATGATGTAAAAAATGTGGAGACAATATCGGACATTCTTGTTGACTCCCATGATTTGTGGCCCTCTGGAGCATCACAACATGTGTCATTAAGACCAAAATCTAAATCTTTCAGGACATTTCTTAAAATTGTTTCCCTGATTTTACTTCATCCTGTGATCTTATTTTTACAGCAAGAACTTCAGGAGTCAAATCAGTTGCGAACACTATAAGTGGCACATTCTTTTTGATGGACTGACAAAAACATATTCTGTCACTGCACCTTCTCACCAGAAAAATATTCAGTTCATTATTATGGATCAATAAAGCTTCATCAATGTTGTTTGACTATTATTTGTCTGATTTGATTAGTGTGAACAGGTAGCTAGCACTCAAGAGTGGCTTTAAAACTTAATTTGCTTTTTCAAAGAGTGCAAAATTAACTGAAGGCTGATGGTTAAGGTGCTGCTGGGAGCTCATTGTACATTCATATTTTTGAATGTATGCATGCATGCAGTTAGGGCGGGCATACAAATCTGCTGCAAATATATTCACATCACTGTTTAGATCAGTTTATTGGCTGTAAATGTAATCTTGAAAGAAACTAGCTGCATATAAATACATATGCAATACAAAGTACATCAATTGCACATCACAAAAAGTCTCTTTCAGTCCTTTGCTGTAAGCACATATAGACCCGTTTTCTTTGTCCAAAGGAATCCCGTAGTGTTATCCAAAATCCAAGCTTTATTTCTTTTTTTAAAAAGACAATGTTCTTGACAGCCGACGCGTGTTTCGCCCCCTATGGGCTTTCTCAAGGCAAGTCTCCAATTGATGCGAAACTTTGTCTTCCAATATTGACATATAGTAAGCTCCCTTTGAAGGGCGTCCGGCCATTCAGTAATATCCAATTTTGATAGCACTCTAGTCACGCTTGTAGTTGTCCTCGTTCTAACTGTGGAGCCATGATAAGTTCCAACTTAGATTTTGTGACACCGTCTTCCGCCGAAATTGCATTCTAAACCAGGTACCTTGGAACTTATCATGGCTCCACAGTGAGAACTAGGACAACTACAAGCGTGACTCGGATTCTTGTTGTGATTCACTGGTTTCTGATTTTTTTTTTACAATTTTTTTCCAGGCTTTTTTCCATTGGATGCGACTTGTAGCACTTGTTCTTAGAATGATAAAATAGTTGATGCTCTTCACTCATTAGTTTTAATCATTTGTGAAGTTTGTCTTGCCGTATTTCTTCAGAATCTCAAACTCTCTCCTGCCCCCCACAGTTGACGTTAGAATCTCTTTCTGATTAATTTGGCATATGAAACATTTTTCTTTGTTGAAAGAGTCCCAAGATTTGGTATTAAGCACCACTCTGTCAGAAGGTGGAGATCCTCTGCTACCACCTGCTTCGCTCATGTTTAAGAATTTGAAATCAACGGAGAACCTGACACAAAACAGTATCAAAATAAATTACCAATATGATGGCTAAAACACATCAATACTGAGCCGCCATTTTAGAAAATGGCAGAAGGGTTGCTCTGAGGAGTTATTTTCTGTCTCTATAAGACTACTTGACCCCCAAAACCCAAGTTTTGACACCAAATTGAAGCCTATAGGTATCAAGGGTCCTGAAATATTACAAAACACACAAGATGATGTACGCAATGTTGCACAATGGCAAAACATTCACCCCCAGTCACAGATCTGGGTTTCATCCATCATTATTTTGCTCACCTAGCCGCCCCAGTTTAGACATGGCCATATGCAAATCAGTCTTTACCCAGTGCCTCATGGGAACAGTCCAGCCCGAACTGCCAAGCCATGTCTTTCCTGGACTGGAATCAAGCATCCTAGGAGCTGTTTCTGGCTATCAGCCATCTTCTGCCAGGACAGCTTGACTCCAGTGGCTTAGTGAGCAAGGGACCCACGTCTGGGCATACCCTTCCCAAATAGGGTGAACAGCAAAACACACAAGATGATGGACGGAATGTTACACATTGGCAAAACAGTCACCCCCAGTCTCAGATCTGGGTTTAATCCATCGTTATTTTGCTCACCAAGCGACCCCAGTTCAGACATGGCCATATGCAAATCAGTCTTGACCCTGTGCCTCATGGGAACAGTCCAGCCCGAACTGCCAAGCCATGTCTTTCCTGGACCGGAATCAAGCATCCTTGGGCCGGTTTCTGGCTATCAGCCATCTTCAGCCAGGATAGCTTGACTCCAGTGGCTTAGTGAGCAAGGGACCCACGTCTGAGCACACCCTTCCCACATAGGGTGAACAGCAAAACACACAAGATGATGGACGGAATGTTGCACATTGGCAAAACATTCACCCACAGTCACAGATCTGGGTTTAATCCATCGTTATTTTGCTCACCAAGCCACCCCAGTTCAGACATGGCCATATGCAAATCAGTCTTGACCCTGTGCCTCATGGGAACAGTCCAGCCCGAACTGCCAAGCCATGTCTTTCCTGGACCGGAATCAAGCATCCTAGGACACCGTTGATTACCTGGGCTCCAACTTGCACACATCTCCTGTTTACGCAGAATGAAATCCAATGGCCTGGCCTTGTCTAATTCAACTTCCAAAGCCTGGAACTACCTGCCCCTGCACATCATAGCCTCCTCCTCAGTTCTCAAATTTTGCAAGAATCTGAAGACATAGATCTTCTCTTAGTCTCAGCCCTAGCTCTGCCCACGCCACTTCTACTTTTCAGCACCAGGATTCCCTCCCCGGTGACTCTACAAATACAAACAATATAGCAGATGAAACAGGTTGAGCTCCCTTTATCTGACCTCTTTGTGTGGGTCACACAAGGATTCTCAAGGTAAGCATGGTGAGTTGCAAAGACAACCACAACTTTGCACTATGCTCGATTTGCATGGGCAAGCATTTTCTTGGACTTCTGACACTCTCTACTTTACATTAAGATACATGTCACATTGATGGACATTTGACAACTAGTATTCCACCTGTGAGGTCTAGGAGAGTCGCCTGTTCTCTGTTGAATCACATGATGTATGTGTTTTCTGGACCTTCACTCTGATTAAACTAATGTTTCTGTCTCTGACATTTGAGAAAAGCCTGTGCGCTGGGTGAAAATGGTGTACTTAGTATATTATAACCTTGGCCGGGTACATTAAAGCCAACAGATTTTCAAAGTAAATACAAAGTGTGCCTGTGCACAGAATCAGAACATGTGCCTACTTGCATTTCCCATCATTCAAGCATCCTACTATGAAAACTTCAGAGCTGCAGGTGCCAAAAAAAGAAGGCTTTCTTTAAATCTGCACCTTTCCCATCCATACTTCACACTTAAAAAAATGTCAATGGCAAACAACCAATTCTTCATTCATGTAAATGGAAAAATTCCAAATTACATGGAAGGAACCTCCAGTGTGTGTGCCTCACCAACCATCACACCACGAGAAAGATCAACATGGGCATAATTTCAGCCCTCATTTTTAAACACCTCAAAAATATCATGACATTCTTCAATTCCTCACAGTTCATTCAGATTTCCTTCTTCTAGTGCCCTAATTGAAAAACCCTATTCTAGAAAGCCATTTATCTTGTTCTTACTATTATTATTTTAAAAGGCAAATAACAGAAACATCCGTACAACTGGTCATGACAGAGAAATATGGCCTGAGTGCATTGTTAACACCTACGTTTTCAGAGAATAAGTGGTTTCCCAACCACAACTCCAGAGTTCTAAATGAAGGACACCAGTTCTGGGGGATTGCATGGTGTGGTCGTCCATGTCTACCTTGGCCAGCATTTGTAAGGTTGGCTGACTACCTTTATCTCTACTTCAGTTGGCTCTTCCACATTTCTCTTTCTATACGTGATCAAATTGAACATTTGAACCTGAGTGAATGTAACTTTTAAGGATCAGCTGCAAGCCCTCTTCACATTTATAATAATGTATCAATGTTGGGATGAACATTAAATTGACCTACATCAGTGAAAGTGCTGACCTTTGAAGCACTCATCATTTCATGCATAGGGCAGTTCAATAATATGACAGAATTGCCACTGATGGGGTTCTTTCAACTATCAAAGATTTTAGTCATTGGAGAATTAAACCTGTGTCCCCCAAGTTAGCTAAGAGTGAGATCAGAGTGAGGTGGTGAACTGTGTCAAATGCTGCCTACAAATCCTGCTAGATCAGGGTACCACCTCCATTGAGTTCACCCTCAGATCTCATTATTATAATCAGAACTAAACCCTGCATGCGTTTTATTCAAATGTAGTGCTATTCCACAATTGGGCAAAGGTCAGCCATGATCACTTATTTTGCAAGTTTGGTTGGGAAGGGCAGATTTGATGCTGGGCAGAAGGTAGCCAGATGCAGTACACAGTTTGACTTTTTTTTTAAGTGACTCACAATGGCCTACTTTAACTCTTTCAACACCTACCCTCCTAAAAGATTGATTTATTATGTCCTCTTGATGGTGTGCTTTATAAATCAGCATTAACTCCTTATATAGTTTGGCCTATAAGTCATCATTCTGTGAACCTGATACATTAGCACTTGCCCCCAGCTTTCCAAATAGAAGAGTAGAAACTTACAATCACAGAGACAAAGGGGAGAGGCATATACAGAATTCAGAAATTTAACTCAGCCAACCATAGTAAAGTCATGGTTTTCCCAGTAGGAGATTGAGCTCTTTTTTTGCATCACACCAATGCTACCACAGACAGCAATTCAATTCAATTTTATTGAGTATATGATTTGTAACTCCATAGAGATCCACATATAACAAAATTACAAAAGAGCAGTATGAAAATAAAACAACATATTAAACCAGCTTATTATTGACATGGTATAACAAATTTTCATGCAAATCATTTAATACAATTCTAAAAAGCACTTAAAAAATTTAAAAATTCTATTGCAAAAAATTTCATTGGGAGGACAGAAAATAGCATAAATGAGAGACCTTGCTGATAAAATGCCCAATTGTATGCATACTGGTCTCACCCACGTGCGACGATGAGCCATTAGGGCAGGACAGACAAAAAAAAACATGTACAGTATCTTGGACCGAATTATTACAAAAACTGCATATGTTAGAGATACCGTACCATTTAGCCAATAACTTATTCAAAGGAAGGAGATCCTGCCTTAAGAGTAGCCAAAAACGGCGCAAACCATGGGGCATGTTCCAAGAGGCATAAGGTTGTAATTGTCTAAATAGATATGAATTAACAACTTGAGTGACCCCCTTCTTTGAAATGGTAAAGTTGCGATCCCTTTCGAAGCTTAACTTCCATGTTGCCTGTTTTAATGTGGTTTTTAGCTGTTGCACAGAAAGGGCAAAAAGGGTTGCTTCCTCCAGATCCAAGAGTGTAATAGCCTTCCTAAAGTTCTTTATGAGTAACGAATACTCTTTTAGGGGACCCATTAACTCTTTTTTGATGAGAAATCTTAGTGTGGCCGGATTTCCCTTAATCAAACAGGCAACCCAGCGAATCACTCCTGCTAAACCCTGTACCCAGCTACTTCTTAAGCCAAATTCTAATCGAAGGGATGCTGCAGTGCAACTGTTATTGACTTACGTAAGATTTCTCAAAAGGGAACCCTCAGTAATGTCCAAAAAACCCCATTCACCTAAATCAATGAGTTATATACCGTAAAGCAAGGTTGCAGGGATTTTTGCCCGGAATGCCTCTAAAAGATGCACGAAATGTCTCTTACCGGTTGATTTATATAAGGCTCTCAGCCCATTTCCCTGCGACTTTGCTTTACGTGAACTGTTATCTATATGGGGTTTGTTACTCAAGTTGCTACTAACTATTTTACCTAAAAATACATATGATTGTACACTTTCCAATTTTTGACCTCCCAGCTCCCAACTAATGTGACCCAATTTCTGTTTTTTCCTCCCCTCCATACACATTACCTTGCTCTTAGAAATATTTATTTTCAGATAGTGTGCTTCGGAGAATACGTGTAGGGCATGCAGACGGTTATTGAGGCCTTTCGGGGTAAGGTCTAAGACTAGTATGTCATCTGCATACATTAAACAAGAAATGTATGTGTCTCCCAAGCGTGGAGCAATACCTTCACAGAAGGATATAGTACGGGGAAGGTCACTAACATAAAGAGAAAACAAAAGGGGAGCTAATAGACAGCCCTGTTTGAGACCATTGGCAGAGGGGATGGGCTGGGATAGACCCCTTTCTCCCCCAATAGTACTCTACACCAAGTATTGTCATGCAAGTCCTGTACCAAGTCTAGAAGTCTGGGTGGCATACCGAGAGCAGATAGTTTTTTCCACAGCAGTGGTCGGTCGACCTTATCGAAGGCTGTGGAAAAATCTATAAAAGCCACATAGACTCTCCCTTTTCTGGCTCTGATATATTTATCAGTTATTACCTGGAGGGCTGTTAAATTATCCATAGTACCGTGGTTCTTCCTAAAACCAGTCTGTTCAAGTGGGGGTATGTTAGAATGATCCACCCAGTCATTTATTTGCTTCAGCAAACATCTTGTAAAGACCTTGCCGATTGCATCCAACAATGCAATCTGGCGATAGTTTTGGGGGGACAAGCGATCACCCTTCTTAAACAGTGGAACCAGGATACTTCCCTTCCAGGAAGGTAGAACCTTGCCTCTCAATAGGCAAATATTAAATACGGGACAGAGTAATTTACTCCATTTGGCCCGACTTTGCTTTAGTATAGAAATGGGCAATTCATCGGGGCCCATTGCCCCAGAGCGCCGCATTTCTCTGATGGCTAGGCCTATGTCTTTTTCTGAGAATAGTACCAAGTGCAGACTAATCTCCTTTGGCCATGCTTGTGGGGCCACAGAACTGTTACTAGCATAGAGGCTAGAAACAAAGTCCACAGACAGCAGGGTCCATATACACATTTGATAACCAAAGCACTATGGTAAATGCATTTCTTAGAGAAAAAAACCAAGTCAATGTTTTGAGATTAAAAATAAAAATCGAATTGCCCAAACTACAGCCATTCTCTATCTTGAAACTCACTTTTCTCCCAAACCCATACATCTTGCATTTAAAAAATATTTGCCCTCTAATCAAGCTTGCTAAAGCAACCCCAAGCACAACTGCATTCTGTAAATCCAAAATCCATTGCTGAAAACAGGGTAAACATACATTATTTAAACATGCCTAGTTAGTTACCAAAAACATCCTCAAATTAACCTCAGTATTCAGAAGGTTTTTGTTAGTTTTGAATGAAAGAAAGGACTTCTAAAGCGCACAGTTACTGTGAGAGTTTCCCGGCGCTAAGGCAAATGACTAGAAGGAGAACACCAACAACAACAACGCTATAACTTAAACAGATGTGTTTTGAGTTGCTTTCGAAACATATTTTTTCTGGAATGCATCTGAGTGGAAGTGGGAGCTCATTCCAGTATTTGGCTGCCAGAACCCAGTATGTTGACCCGCCCCACTGCTTCTGTTTAGTGTAGGGGATAACCAGCAGCCGGGCAGACTGTGAGCGCAGAGATCTTCGAGAACAGTATCCTACCATCCTTTCATAAAAGTTTTTATTACCTGTCTTGTAGAAGACAGAATGTGCCACCATCAAGGCTTTGAAGAGAGTCCTTTTTTTACCGGTAACCAGTGCAACTTTTCATGGAAGTGGGACATTGAGGCATGTTTTGGAAGTTTAAACGGAAGGAGGATTGCCATATTTTGTACCATTTGCAGCTTTAGTTCCTAAACAGTTAGAGAGTAACAGTGATAGACATTTAAGGACACCCTTGACTTATTAACCTAACGATTATTAAAAGATTGTGCTTAGCCAGATCTACTCGACAATCCTATGGTCTATACAGCTAATACCAAACCTAAGAGGAGAATGAACTTTGCAATCCATGTGACTTTATGGAATTGCATGTTAAGAAAGCAAGTTTAACTAGTACACATTTAATAATACAAGAAGTGCAAATTAGACATAAATACTGTGACCATCATTTATTTTTCTTGTTTTTTTCTTCAGTGGAGCTTCAGGTGTGACAGTAGAGCAAATTCCAAGACGCATCTTTAACTATGTACTTCTGTCGTCCCTATGAATGGGAATTTATCAAGGCTAATGAAATAAATCCTAGCAAGTTACCAAACAATGGTGAATATGGTGCATGGGACATTCAAGTATGCTGGGTCCATGAATTAGTCAAACTCATGTCCAAGAGTGTGTTCTCTGACTCTGCATGACTTGATGCCAATTCAAAAAGGCAATGAGGATCTTGATCCATGAAGAAGTTTAAGCCCAGTGTCCTCACAACTTGTACTTTCTATTATCACCAGCCATATTGTGTCTTGCTGCACTATGACTGGGGCGGTCCCTAACTGCATAGACTATGCGTTTCCCTATTGTTGTGAATCCTAGATATTCAACCTAGAAACTCGATGGTTTTCATGCACTACTGTTGGAGCCAGATAAGAGATGTCTGAGAACACATTGAAAATAGTAAGAGAAAAGAGAACACATGCAAATGAACAAAAACACACAAAATTAAGGATTCTCCTGTGAAACTGAGTCTGCATACCTCGGCCCCCCAGATTTCCCAATATTTGAGAAACCTGCTGCACCATCACCCTCGATAACTGGCATCGTACCACCACACAACAAACCAGAGTGTTACTAGAGGTACGAATTGATGCAGTAGCCATGCATCTCAATCTGGTGAGGGTTGATCTAAGGAAAGCAGCAGAGGAAGTAAAGGACCGCACACAGGTAACCCATAAACTTGATTCATATGTCAAAGACATAAGTCGGGTCCTGCTGATGGAGACGATGGAGGGAAAAAAGACAGCATAGAATGCTTCATGTTATAATGAGAAAAGAATGACTACCGATAGAATGTGCCTTAAGCATCGTATGAACTTATGAGAAAACTCAGAATTTGTCATAATATGGACTTGAGTAAACGCATTGTTTAGTATAAGAGACCTTAATTTTAACATATCATGAACTTTTAATGTTTTTAACGATTTTTTACTGTGTAAATTTGTACTTTTGTGGCTTTCATACTGAAAACCGAATAAAGTTATTTTGAATTGAATTGAATTGAATTTGAATTGAATTGACTACCGATCCAATGGGCCTTTCAGTCTTTTTAGTGAAGTTAAAATATAGGGTGAGATGCCCTCCATACTAGTATTTTTCTTAGGGTCAAGGTCTTCCGATTACTAGACTACAGGAATAGGGGTGCTGTCCCACGGGCAAGTGGGTTAATGTGGCTGATATGATTTGAAAACACTGACGTTCTACTGTTTTTTGATGTTAATACATTTAGTAAAGAGGCAAAGGAAGAGTTTGATGCCATGGGATATATGGATATGAAATACACTCTGCTCTTTCCTGGGAAGCTGAAGGTCATTGTTTGGCTTCACATAAATTATTCATCATTCACTTGGAACAGGTTTGGAACTGGTTGACAATTTGCCAAGGTGGCAACAGGAGAGCAGAGAAGTCATTCCTGGAGCTTCCTTGTGGAATGTGCTCACAGGGTTCAACTTGGATTTTATTACGGCCCTTCAGTTTGGAAATTTGAGGTCCATATTTTATATGCATAGGCCATGGAATGGCAGTGGCATGTCAACTCTGAGGGGGAAGGGATTGTGAGTGGGACAGATATGGTTGACACTGTAGTGCTCAGGCTTTAAAATTGCAACAGGTCTCAGTATTTAAATGTTAACCAGACATGTCAGTGGTGTGATTAATGTTGTAAAAATAGAACGGTCGTTTCACACATCAAACAAAATAATGTACATATCACATTCCTATAGGAGATGAACCTGTGTGTAGAGAAGAGAAAGGACATTCCTAGGAGGTGGAGGAACTGTTTATTATCATTCTAATTTTTGCACATACTCAAGATGTGTGGACGCTTGGGTATCAATGAGGGTCACATTGCCCATATTTTATATAGTTTTGGACTTGCAAGACACATTTACACAGGAGGTTTGCCCATTTTATGGTATTCATTTATAGCTGCTCAATATCCTTAGCCAAGAGGGAATCCAACCTTAATACAGGGAATGTGATGGCAAACCTATGTATGTCTGTAGAGTTAAGGGTGGCAATATCATCACCACGATTGCAACACATTGCATTGGCTAAAATGGTAGCCTTCCTCATTGTTTGCACTTGTTTCAGGGATATATATGCTGACATCCCAGAAACACATTGCAGCCACCACGTGTTACACTGAACCAATGTGTATGTGGTGAGAAGAGAAACTGAGTGAAACACATCCGCTTACCCATTATGAGAAAAGTTGCCAACCCCTGCACATTAATAATTGGCAAAAAAGATCTCCAGTTGGTGGTTAGCTGTTTTTTTAGATGACCCTTCATGGGAAGAGAATTTCTAACAGGCATGTCTATATACACACACCCGAGTTGATGAAATTTTTACTGTACTACCCAGAACTCAGCAGATAATCAAAGCTTCCCATGGATGAATACTCTAACACTTACACTTGTACTCACTGGCATACAATGCTCACTATGCACACATCATTTACTAGAACCACACTATAAAAACGTGTTATCAAATATGTACCCCAAAATCGAGATGCAGTGCTTACAGTTATTTTTATTCTTAATCTTTAGTTAAGAAAGCACTGAATAAATCTGTGAGTTTAATTAATAATATAAAAAAATTACAATATATCAATAGAATTCATTTATAGCATGAAAACAACAGACTGATACATGTACTGTAGATATTTAAAACAAAACGGAGAAATAGTTACAATAAGTCAGATCAATAAATCAAACACCAAATATAAGCAAAAGGAAACCCTTTAGGCACAGTTCAGCATGAGCTGTTGCACTAAATGATCCACCATCTGATATAAAACAGAAGAGCTGGTAGGATTACTATTCCTTTCCCAGAAATTCATGTGGTTGAATTCGGACAAGTAGGCGTCGACGCGTTTCGGTGGTATGTAGACCAATTTATCAACCACCTTCTTCAGGACTCACAATCAGGGATTTACTCCTCCTTTGAATAATGTGTGAATTATATATCTACATGGAAAAGAGAAACATTTGGACAGGGGTATGTCATGATTGGTACAATTAACCACTTTTTTTTCTCTGTTTTTACCCCATTTTCTATACATTGTCCTGTTTTACATACCCATGACCCCAGAACAATTTCTACTCCTAAGTTTAAGACCAGTTAGCACTGCATCTCTATTTACTGAAGGGTTGGAAGATCCTAGATCTTTATTTAAACTAAAGGAATATGTTTCTATTAAACCCTCTCTCTTCTCCACTCTCTCTCATACTCCACACTTACATTCCATTCCCATTCAATCACACAGTACAGTCACCGTGGTCAGTGTTGTAAATCATTTTTTCTAATATGGCTTTTGTTTTCACTGGCCTCTATGTTCAGAATGCCATCTTGTTTGATTGGCATTATAGTGTATCAGAGATACTTCTAGGAGAAAAGATAAAGAATTCTATTTCTATTTCTTTTTGCTCGTGTGTTATACCTCATCCTATTTTACAGTGGGTGTGAAATCTTACCTCCCACTGTTAAGCATACATATCTTTGGCCTGATAGGTCCTCTAAATATTTATTTCTTTTCAGCTGTACCAATACCTATAATTTGGCTTTAGTCAATGTCTTAACTGATATAGTGCCCAGTGGTCGGGGGCGCTAGAGGGCGCACTAGCTGATGGCCGCACCTCTGTGAGGCTCTGGCTGCCTGGCCAGCATAATCCTACTTTGCTCCGCTTTCCCCGCAGATGGATGCCTGAGGATTGCACCGCTGCTGGATATATCCGAGCTGCAGCTCTGGTCCGAATCTGGGGAGGATCCGATGTTCGGGACCCGAGTTGTGGCGATTTGAAGGTGCGCCGAGTTGCGTTGCTGCAGCGGGCCGCTGACCGGGACCGGGAGCTGTGCCACTACAGACCGATGCTCTACACGAGGCGGCCAGGCCTCGGCGCCGCGCAACCCGGCTGGACCCGCGGGAGCCCTGCTGGACGCCCAGCGTGGACAGGCGGAGGTGAGTCTTGCCCCCCCCCTGTGAACGCTGCAACGAGGGGGAGGGCTGCTCACTGTGTCGGCTCCCTTGCTGCGGCGCCGGTCTGCGCCCCAAATCCCGGCGGAAGCTGCGGCGAAAGTCCCCGAGGGCACATCCCTTCGCCTGGAGGGCTCTCCCCGGACCGAGGGGGACAATAGCTGTGCCCACTCCCAGCGGCCAGTGGCGCCACCGGCGATTGCAGGCACTACTGGCGGAGCCTCACCGATGCTTGTAGATGTGACATTCATGCACTGGGCTCGCCTCCACTGATCTCCTTTGCCTGAGGTGCACCGGCATTGGCGGGCGGCAGTGCTGGACCCCAGGGGGTTACGACACACCTGCGGGCGCTAGTGCTTTGAACAGAATCGGCTCACAAGACTGGGGGGGGGTCGCCTATACCCCCTTGATAAGCCGCTGCCATGTTTATATCTGGGTGCTCACATTGGGACACGCACTTCAAGACAGCTCAGCTCCAGGGGACTGGTGAGCCCGCCACCCTTTTGCCGCCACTGGGTGCCAACAGCTGGGTCACCATGGGTAAGAACGACGCTAAGCAACCTAAACTGTCCTTCGAACCTGCAACTTCAAAGAAACCAACGCGTGGTGCGACGGGCGCCGGGAGCACCTCGGGACAGCCAAGCGCCGAGGCCCCTCCTGCGGTCATGACGCCTGAATTGCGCCTGATCATAGAGGAAATGCGGCAGGGCTTCGTGACTGTCGTGGATAAGGTGGATCGGCTGTCCTCTAGGATGGACGGCGTGGTGCAAAAAGTGGAGGTGCACGAAGAACGGTTGTCAGAGGCGGAGCGGCGCATCTCCACTGCTGAGGACACTGCCGCGACGCACGACACACGCCTCAACCGCATGGACAACATCCTCAGAGTGATAGCAGCGAAGAACGAGGAGTTGGAGGCGAGAAGTAGACGCAACAACATCCGCGTCACGGGGGTTCCGGAGTCCACCAACACAGGGCGCATGGAGGACTATGTCGAACATATCCTGCAAACGGCTGTGGGCAAGGAGGCCTTCTCGAGCCAATTCATAGTTGAGAGAGCACACCGGTCCCTGGGCCCGGCCCCCAAGCCAGGAGCACCACCGCGGCCTATCATCGCCCGGTTACTCAACTACCGCGATAGGGACGTCGCTCTTTGAGCCGCCCGCACACATCGGAATTTGTCTTGTGATGGCGTGCAGTTTTCACTCTACCCGGACTTCACGCCCATGGTACAGGACCAGAGGAGAAAGTTCCTGGACGTGAAGAAGAAATTGAGGGACTTGCAGGTTGACTACGCACTTTTGTACCCGGCCAGGCTCCGGGTGACCCATCAGGGCAAACAACACTTCTTCATGAACCCGCAACACCCTGAGGATTATGTTAAACGGCTTCGCACTGACAGGAGAGACAGACGGAACGAGGGAGAGGATGTAGCGGGAGGGAATCCTGCTGAACAGGATGAATGAATTGTGGCGGCGCCCTCATGATGTTTATGCCACTCGCGCCCTTTCGCACTGCTGGATTGTGGGCTGGGCTCTGCTGACGATGCCATCGCCATTTGATTTGGGTATCTGCCTTTCTGCGCCATGGACCCCCAGCAGACTGCTGACCCAGCTGGTGCGCACTACTCCTTTGAATGACTGGTGCTTGAGGAGCAGGCACTGATGGTACTGCATGTGACCTTGTAGGTGGCAGTTGTGAAGGGACGGGGCCGTTGAAGTTGTTGTTGTTTTCTACAATTGGAGTGTTGTGGGTCCGAAACTGTTGGTCCTTTGTTGTGGCTCGTATCTGCGGGACTACTATGGGCCAGGCACCACCCCTTCTTCTCTGTCTTCCCCATATGGTATATGCGGGAGGGGAGGGGAGTGATGGGGTGAGCGAACGTGCACCTCTGATGCCCCCAGGAGGGGATTCCCCACATGGTTGTACTATGGTTATTGAGTACGGGGTTTGGGAGGGGGGGAGGGACCGTAATACTGGCAAGTTTGGGTTGCTTCAGTGGGATGGGGGAGGATATGGGGTATGGGGGTTCTGTTGCTGTGAGCGGAGTGAGGAGGGATGTTCACATGTTGGGGTGGGGAAAGTTGAGGGAATGGATGATTGTGCGGATGGTAGTCATGGCAAGCGCGCTGAGTCTGGACGTGTGAGATGTGTCAGCGTGAATGATCAGGTAACATGACGGTACTGTGAGATGTGGTATTTGGTACAGGATGCGGCACCGCAGTGTGCCGGGACTCTTTACAATCATTGTTTACGGGGATGTGATGTTGAGCACGGGTGACCATACTTTGAATAATGTGTCTATAATATCCTGGAATGTCAGGGGCCTTAATGACCCGCGGAAATGTAGGAATGTGCTGGGGTACTTAGATAGGCACCAGGTGCAAATAGCTATGCTCCAGGAAACTCACCTCAACCCGCGATGCACCCCTCGGTTTGCGAACAGGTGGGCGACGGTGAGAGAGTTTTCCTCCTATTCCACCTACTCCAGGGGCACTGCCATCTTGATTAATAAGCGGTTGACGTTCCAGAGGCTGGGGACTCGAACAGATAGCGAAGGGAGATACGTGATCCTTTGGGGTAGACTGGGCACTGATGTAGTGATGCTCATCAACTGTTACGCACCCAACGTCGACACACCTGGGTTCTTCTTGTCACTATGGGGTCATGCACTTGAGATCGAGGCCACACACGTAGTCTGGGGAGGGGACTTTAATCTCTCCCTACACCCGGGGATGGACAGGTCAGATGGTAGCGGTCAATACAACACGAAAGCTAGAGAAGCGCTGAGGGGCATACTGACGGAAGCGGGATTGCTTGACAGCTGGAGACACTTACACCCAGGGACCAGGGAGGGCACCCACTTTACCACTCATGCGCGCTCATGGGCCAGGATTGACTACTGTTTCATCTCACGGGGTCTGGCTGGTGGCGTCACCGTGGTGCGACACCTGCCTCGCACATACTCGGATCACTGTCCTGTGCTGGCTGTCCTGGATATGCCTGGATATGCACGGGTACGCCCGCCGTGGCGGCTGTTCCCCTCGGCTCTCCTTGATCCGGTTTTCAAACAAGAACTCGGGGAGGAAATCGAGGCTTTCTTCCCTAGGAACAAGGGATCTGTTGCCAAGGTCGAAACGATCTGGGAGGCTTTTAAGGCCACTGTGCGCGGTGTCACAATCTCTAAAAGCTGCGGCGTGTTGAGGGAAATAGTGCGCACGCTGACGAGTATTGAGGCGGAGCTTAAAGCGCTGGAGGCGGAGATGGTTGGAAACCCTTCCCCTGACCTGGCGATCGCATTCAGGGCCAAGTTATCCAAATTTGAGGAGGAGGCGGCCAGGGAAGCCAAGTTTCGTGGCAAGTACTGGACGGCTCGTCGATATTGCGAAGGGGATAGGCCGGGAAAGGTGTTGGCGGCACTCACTAGGCACCAGCGATTTGCCACGCACATACTGGAAATCACTGATGGTGAGGGCAGAACCTGTCAGGACACTAAGGGAATACAGGACACCTTCCTGCAGCATTATAAACAGCTGTATACCACACAACAGGCTGGAGAGGTTGACCACGGAGGGTTCCTCGATGACATCGCACTGTGTTGGCTGAGTGATAGTGATAGGGCTTTCCTGGGATGTCCCTTCGAGATTGACGAAATCCGAGAAGCGATCATGTCACTGAGCAACGGCAAGGCCTCGGGGCTGGATGGCCTGCCGGCCGAATTTTATAAATGTTACATAGACATAATGGCACCTGTGCTGAAGGAGGTGTTTGAGGAGTCGTTGGAGGAGGGGATACTACCGGGCTCTATGAGGGAGGTGGCGATCACTTCACTGCTAAAGCCAGGGAAGGACCCAAAAGATACAGACGCCTACAGGCCCTTATCGCTGCTCAACTGCGATGCAAAGATTCTAGCAAAGGTGCTCGCGACTAGATTATCACTACTTATGACTACACTGGTGTTGCCAGATCAGTCTGGGTTCGTCCCGGGGAGAGCTACGTCCCACAACCTCCGCACTCTGTTCTCCCTCATGCCTACCATCTCGCCGGATCTGCCGGTCGCTGCCGTGTTCCTGGACGCCACCAAGGCGTTTGATTCGGTGGAGTGGGGCTATCTCCTGGCCATATTAGGCAGGATGGGCTTCCCCCGGATCTTCATTGCCTGGGTGACATTGCTTTATACCTCTCCAGTTGCTAGGGTCATCGTCAATGGCGTGCTGTCATCACAGATGCCAATCACGAGAGGGACTCGGCAGGGATGCCCCTTGTCGCCCCTGCTTTTTGCCCTAGCTATTGAGCCACTGGCTTGCAGGATTCGGCAGTTGCATAAGGACAGCGCCTTTAATTGCACCCAGAGACAGATTGGTATATCCCTCTATGCGGATGACGTTACCTTGTATGTGCGACGCCCGCAGGAACACCTCAACCCCCTATTGAGAGAATTTGTATTATTTGGTGGAGTCTCCGGCGTGCACGTTAATTGGAAGAAATCGCAGTTCTTCCCCCTCACGCCCTCGGTGCACCGGTTCCCGCTTGATTACCCGTTGGAGTGGTGTAGCACGGACTTGAAATACCTGGGAATTGTTGTGTCGCTCGCTAAGGAGGACACGATCCGACTGAACTATGGGGTGGCCATCTCCAAATTAGCCGATACGGTAACTCGCTGGTTGGCCCTCCCGCTGTCGATGGCGGGGAGAGCATCCCTGATAAAAATGGTTGTCCTCCCACGCTTCCTATACCTTTTTCAAAATATACCCTACTACCCGGGGGCCTACTTTTTTAAGAGGCTTCGGTCTGAACTGCTTCGCCTATTTTGGGGCGGGAAACAACCGCGCCTCAGCTGGAAAGTATTGACGCAGCCGTATGACAGGGGCGGGTTCGACGTGCCCGACTTGGAGGTATACTACCTCAGTGCTCAGGCTCAACACGCTTACTATTGGGTTCACCCCACTCCCTTTATGCCTCAGGTGGCGGCAGAGGATTGGATAGTTCACCCGCTGCCGCTTAAGGGCATGCTGCTGGGCTCGCCTGGCGATGTTGAGACGCCTGCCACCACTGTTACCTGTACCATGGACGCCTGGCGACGAGTGACTAGATTACTGGAAGCCCCCATGCTATACTCACCGGCGATGCCCCTCTCCTATCACCCGAAGTTATCGCTCCTAACAGAAAATGGGTTTCATTCCATGTGCAACCCCATCCGACTTCATACCTGGGGGGACCTATTTCATGAGAAGCAGTTCCGCACTAAGGAACAGTTCTTTTGTGCTGATCCCCCGACGCCTATGGAGGTGTTTTATTACATCAGGCTCCGGCAGGGTATGAAGGAGATAATTCCTGGCTACCCGGAGGAACCGGGCACGGTCCTGCCGCTACACGTCATGCTCGTTTCGGACGGTAGACACTTGGTGTCGAAGCTATATTCGGCCATTCGAGAGCAACGCCCCCCTGTTCCGTCCAAGGCGCGTGCTGCCTGGGACTCTGACCTACCCGCAGCACTCACGGATGAACAGTGGAGATACTGCTGCTCGGTTACCGCGAGAATTTCCTCTAGTTGTAGACTGAAAATTATCCACTATAAATTTGTGCAGCGGTATTATTATACCCCAGCTCGGAAGCTGCGATTTCGACTATCGGATGACGACAGATGTGCGAGGTGCCGTGCTGAGAGCGCAGGTTTCCTCCACTTGGCCTGGGAGTGTGGAGTAATTCAGGAATACTGGGAGCAGGTTCATGCTGCGCTCCAGGTGATGATCGATGGCCCTCTTGCCCTTGAGCCAATGGTGATGCTGCTGGGATATACCAAACACGTTCCCAAATCGGATCGCAAGTTTGTCGATCTCGCACTCCTTCTTGCTAAACGGAGAATTGCGTGCAGATGGGGGAGAGGGAGGGCACCAAAGTTTAAGGAATGGTTGGACGACCTCAAATATTGCCAAGACCAACACGGCGTTTATGCGGATCTGATGCCTGCCCGATGTAGGCCCAGTGACTTCTGGTCCCCCCTACAGGCCTATTGGCTATCCCAGGCTGCCGACAGTGACTCCTCTGGTGAGGAGGAGCCGGTACCTGGTCCATGAGCGTTTAGGTGCACACCACACAGCATTCACTGACTTGCATTCCACGCGATAGACCTGGCCCTTAACCAGCAGACGTCCACCCGTCATTACCCTCCCATGAGTGGCTCCCTGGCATGCGGAGCGAGGCAACACACACTAGGCACACACGTGATACATTGCTACTCCGGGCGCCGAGGTTGGGTCACTGAGCGGGGATGGGGAGGCTGAGGGCTGGTGACATCGCGGATCCCTCTCTCCCTTGCCGGGGGGATGCCTAAATGCGTGGGTGGGGAGGCCCCCCCCTCGGCTATTTGCACAGCTAGGATGGCGGGGGTATGGCTACAGGCACGGTGGCTAATGGCTCTGGAACAATGTTGGAATTCGTCTATGCTGTCCCTTACCCGGTGTAAATGATGTTTGCCCGCTGAATGTACCATGATCGATACTGTACAGGATTATTGATGTTATTACTGTCATGACTCTATGATGCACAATGTTAATAAAAAAGGTTTAAAAAAAAAAAAAAAATAGTGCCCAGTGGTCAAGGATGGCAACGTGATGTTTCTATATGTGACAAAGAGGACAATGAGAAGGCTTTCCTATATTATAAGGCTAGTTTTAAGAGTGAGCCTCCTAAACAAGAGTAAGGGCACTTACCTTCCATTCCACGATGCTAAAGTTGTGAAAATATATTCTTAAGGCTGTAGGTTTCTTCCCCCAACTTAAAATCCAATCTGTATTGTGCTTGCCAAATACTGCCCTTCGGGTCGGGTGGTCATTATTACTGCAAGGGAACCAACATTTCATATTATATCCCCTATGACACTGCACTTATGACGCTTATGGCGGTTTATTAAAATAAAAACAGATTCACAGCTCTGCCTCCTCTTTTAAACTTCTACCAGTGCCTGTTTAGGATATCATATCTAACTTTGCTCTGGAATTGTTTATATGAGTCAATATGAGTAACGTAGAATCTTGGAGTACCTGTGCATTACTCTGTGTGTGAATTTCAATGCTGCTTCACGTTTTATTAACCGCACCCTTGTTATTTCAAAAAATGGCATCCCAGTACCGCTAACATGCCCCAGAAGTCCTGTCTCTACCGCTCCCCATGCATAACTCCGGCCACAAATTCTCTAGGTTTTATCACTCCCAAATATATACTTAGGCGAACTAGGATGACAAAGTGCTCTCTTACGGTATTACTGAGTGTTAAAAATGTGATTTTTGGACGGCTAGGGCATGTGCCAAAGTTGGGCAGAAACCACCACTCTAGTCAGGATAAGGGAGTTACACTCCTAAAATAACCCCTGCTCAACCCCTTGGTAGCTTGGCACGAGCAGTCAGGCTTATCTTAGAGGCAGTTAGTAAAGCATTTGCACATTACCAACAGTAATACAGTGTAAGCACTAGAAAAGGATACCTCACCAGTTTAGAAAAATATCCAATAATTTTATATACTAAAGACAAGATAAAAAATGATAAAAATCCACAATACAGTACTTCAAAATCTTCACTTATCAAAATATGCTTTAGAAATAGTTCCTTGATGTCAATAGCTCCGTTCAAAAACAAATTCAAACAGTTCTGGATGACTGCGGCGTCGCGGGGAAGCTACGGTTTTGGGAAGTCCCGCAAACAGTACCTTTCAGAAATGTAGGGCGTTGATGACCTCTCGTTGAGCTTCCAAAAACATTGCGTCCGCAGGTGTCGGTTCCGGAGGTCGGTGCAGGAGTTGCCATGGCCCTCGAAGTCACACACGTTGCAGGTCGATCTCCTCGCTGATGGAGTCAGGATTGCTGGCGTCAGCAGGCATTGTGTGCTGCGGTGTAAAGTGCAGCGGTGCAGCGTGGGTGCCCTCAGGTCACGGTGCAAGATGAAGGTGGTTTCATCGGTGAGACCAGGATCGTGGTGCGAGATGAAGATGGTGCTCATCGCGGTGATGGCAGGTCACGGTACAAGCGTTGTTGTTGTCGTTGTTGAAGCGATGTCGTCGGCTGCCGGCGTCAGTAGTCTAAGGCTGCGGTGCGGGATGAGGGCGGTGCATTGTGTAACTTTACAAGCGGTGCCCTCAAACCATGGTGCAAGCAGCGGCATCAATTTCGGTGTGGAGCGGCAGCGTCGGGGAGGCTAAGGTGTCGTCATGAAGCGAGGCGGTACGGAGTGCTGTACCCACAGGTCGCTGTGCGAGCAGCGGCTCGGTGGCAGCATCAGCAGGCATTGTTGGTGAGACCAGGGTCATGGTGTGGTGTTGTGGCAGTGCCCTCTGAAGTGCAAAGGCATTGTCGTGAAGTGGGGCGGTGTGGAGTGTGGTGCCCACAGGTCGCGGTGCGAGCAGCGGCTCGGTGGCGGCATCAGCAGGCATCGTCAGGGAGACCAGGGTTGCGGTACGTCGTTGCGGTGGTGCCCTCTGCGGTACCTTCAGAACACAGAGTCAGCAGCGGCGTCATAGATGTTGTTGGGTTGCTTTTCTTCTGTTGCAGCACAAAACACACAGAACCCAGTGCTGAGGGCAGAAGAGCTTCAAGTCTTTGCTGTTCGTGAGACTTCTTGAACAGCGGGCAAACTCTACCTCAAGCCCTTGGAGAAACTCTCAAAAGTAGATTTCAGAAAGTTCAGTCCAATCCTTTCACTGCCCAAGACAGAAGCAGCCACTGCAGGCCAACACAACAAAGCACACAGCAAAGTGGTAATTCCTTCTCGCAGCTTCTCCAGCTCTTCTTCTTGGAAGTCTTCTTGATCCAAAAGAGTTCTAAATTTCAGGGGTCTGGGCCCCAATATTTATATCCCAAAACCCTTTGATCTCTCAGGCCGAGAGTGTCTGTGCCTAGCCAGAACCAGTTCTACCTTCTCTGGTGTGATTTCCTGGCAGGAGGTCGAGACGGCATTGTCAGAGGCAGGCCAGGCCCTATGAAGTGCAAGGAAATCTCCTCCCCTTTCTCCCATCGCAGCCCAGGTTTCTTCAGCCCTTTCCTGACTTCCCTAGACTATCTGGAGCCACTCCTGCTCCCCAGCCTTTTGTCATCCAAAACCCAGGCAGGCAATCCAAATTCCAGCAGAGGCACACAGGATGACTGAGCAAGAAAATACCTACTTTCTAAAAGTGACATTTTCAAACACGGAATGTAAAAATCCCCTCCACTAAAAGATGCATCTTTAGATTCTGAGTTCAGGCAAACTAAACTTTATTTTCCTACCTAGTTCCCAGGGCCAGTTATGTTTATAAGAGTTTATAAACAAACTTACCATTCTGTCCTATGGGGAACAGGTAGCCTTGCAATAGTGAAAAACGAAATGGGCTGTAATTCACTATCAGGACATGCCACACACACACCAGGGCATGTCCTACCTTTCACATACACTGAACCCTGCCCACAGGGGTACCTTGGACCTTCCTTAGGGATGCCTGGCATGTAAGAAAATTGAAGGTTAGGGACTAGCAAGTGTGTGCACTGGCCAAGTCGACATGGCAGTTTTAAACTGCTCGCAGACTCGGCAATGGCAGGTCTGAGTTACTTTTTTAGGGCTACTCATGTGGGTGGCATAATCAGTGCTGCAGGCCCACTAGTATCATTTGAATTACAGCTCCTGGCACACTCAGTGCACTTTACTAGGGACTAAAAGTAAATCAAATTTCCAATCATGGAAACACCAATCCATAACACAATTTACACAGAGAGTAAATGCACTTTAGCACTGATTAGCAGTGGTAAAGTGCCCATAGTCCTAAAACCACCACAAACAGGTCAGTAAAAAATAGGAGGAATAAGCAAAAAGATTGGGGATAACCCTGCAAAAAGTGCCATTTCCAACACTGAGAGTTGGCCTTTATATTGCACTTCTCTCAGTCCATGCAGGTATAGATTTAGGATTACTAACTACAAACCTACTTTTAACTAATTCCCGTTATAACAGCATCATTCGTATAGGCACTCACCTTGTTACGAGAAAGTAAGACGTCTACGTGTCCATGATACTGCTGATTCCTCGTAGTTTCCCTCATGCAATTTTAAAGCCCCTGTATTAGTGTGCGAGCGACGCAGCGTGTTCCCGGCATGCATCTACCCACCCACAGTGGGCATGTCTCGCTGCCATCTTGAAGTGGAAAATAGATGATATCGCCAGTTTTAGACTATTGCGTGCCTGTGCAGATTTGTTACTGGATCTGCATATGAATTCTAAAGAGCACGGACCTCTACAGCGTAATTTACACTGTCCATAGTAATAAACACGTTTATATCTATGTTTGGCGGTTACTGTAAACGTGTCCTCATGAGTACATATGAAAGACTTTATAAGTAAAAATGTAGCAATATCTACCCATGCATGATTTAATGTGACATCTCACTGCTGTGATTTACCTGAAAAAGGGGTAGATCTTTAATTTGGAGCAACTGCCCAAAATATATTTTATAGGTAGGAAGTTTCCCTAAACTACAACCTCTTAACTATGAACAACTGGGGGTCTAGGAGCTGACAGTTCCTTAATGGCAGGTCCTATATGCAGTGCTTCGTTAAAATAGCGCATACTCTCCTCAACTCTATTTCCAAATCTCTAGGGGGTTATAATACAGCAACTTCTACATGTTAGTATTATGTTATACTGTCAGTCCCCTTACGCTGTGTTATCAAAAGAGACTATCTTAAATATGACCAATATTGTTAGGACTCTGATTAGATTTGTCATGGGCACCTCGTTGGTGAGTTCATGAAGCCCTCACCCATCAACCTGGTTGGTGGCATGCTTCATTATCGGGCCCACCCAGTGACACCTAATGTGTCCCGGGTGTGCTGCGACGCCTGATTACAGCGGAGCTGGTATTTTACTGAGAGTGCAGTGTGAGGTATAAAGTGAAGTGTGAGTTAAAACGGCTTGGCGAGGGTCCCAGTACCCGAGGCTAAATTAAATTTTAATAACTGGGCCCCCGTCAGCGGTTAAAATAAGGCTTGGGGATGTTTAAGGGAGGCGAGTTACTACCTCCTACATCCATTAGTTGGTCGACATGTTTCAGCCAGTGCCTTAAACTAAATCTGGCTTTCCTCAGGAACTTTTTAAAATAGAGTGTAGTGCAGGTTAAAAAGGAGTGTAATCCAGGCTATGTATTACACTCACTAAGGTGTTTCTCTAAGTGTGAGAGGGGATTCCCTTCTCATATATGCCTGTACCGACAACATTGAAGACATAGACAAAACATGTAAGAAGAGGAGAGTCAAATAGGCGTCTTCGCCACATAGTCATATACATAGAATGCCAAATCTACAGTGCTCAGTGGGTAGACTACAGTCGGCAAAAGTGTAATAGCACTGGTGGTACCATTATTGTGATTATCGCAAATAATTGGGGGTGGTGTTGCTAAAACACGGGTATCACACATATGCATGAGATACAAAGCGTGAGGGGCGTAAGTAAACACTCTTACGCTTAGATTTTGCAGCCAATGCTTCCAGGAGTGAAGCGGTAAGGGGTTGACCCTGTAGGGAAATAATGTTGGCCACTGGGAGTTAGAGACCTGTAAGGAGGGAAAAGCGCTTACCCAGAGATTGTTGCTTGAAGGTTGTCATACTCACAGCTTTTCTGGTCAGAGCCTGCCTTGTACCTGTTGCACCGTCCTCGTACTCTGGTAGAAAGAGCTGGAGTTTCTTGATCGTTTTTATATGCTTGCTAATTGGATTAACTATCGGCACCTGTAGCTGGGAGTAAGAGTAGAAAGACTACCCCGGGCGTGTTCCTAGCTGTCTGCTCATGGGCGGTGGAAAGACACTAGTCTCTAGCACATGAGCGGTGCTGCTTGTGTCTATTGCGCATGAGCGGGGGTGAGACACTAGTTGGTGGAAAGACACTAGTCTCTAGCACATGTGCGGTGCTGCTTGTGTCTATTGCGCATGAGCGGGGGTGAGACACTAGTTATTAGTGCAGGTGCGTCTGCGGGTCTAACACGGTAGAGTATGTAAATGTAAATGTACAGGAATTTATATAGCGCAAATCACCACTGGTTTCTAAGCGCTTGCTTAAGGAACCCGTCCTGGTATTCCCCTGTGAGATAACCCCGGCAGGGTATCCGCAAGGCGAAAGCCAGGCATCCCGCCGCGAGGGGCCGTTGTGGAGATTAAGCAAGCTATTGCCCAGAGTCGCAGAGTGTGAACCCATGAATGGAGTAGGCACCGGAGCGAGAATTGTCGAGTCCATGGACATTTTAGGACTCAAGACCCGCCAAGCCGGGAATTGAACCCTGGTCCCGGGCTGACCTCTGCTTCCAGGTCTGCCTGCTCTAACCAGTGAGCCACACTTCGTGCTGAAGTATGCAATCTGCCACTATCAATAGTGCGGGCATGGAGTTTCAAGGAGGTGCATTTAGCTCGGGCATAGTGTAATGAATCATCACAGGTTGCTGTAGGAGCGGGAGACTATGGCTGGGTATGGCAACTAGTCACAACCCGTTATGGGTTGGGCACGATTAGAGGTGGTAGCCTCAGTTGAGTTGGAGTTCATAGGTCAACTGGGTTGAATGGGTACTAGTAAAGACCTCTGTATAGAGGTTTACGTCAGCATGTGACTGAGTTCTAAGGGATCGCATAGTTCAGGCCATTGATGTTTGAGGAAAGGCGATAAATCCAACGCTGTTCTTTGCTCATCAGTCTTCTTTGATTGTCTAATGCTTGCTCAGGGATTTGTTCGATGACTGTCCATGTGAGGTCATTGGGGGTATGGCCATGAGTGATGAAGTGGTTGGTTAATTTACTGATGTTTTTCTTACACCTAATGGTGCTTCTGTGCTCAGTGACCCTAGTGCGTATTTTGCAGGTCATCATGCCGATATAGCGGAGACCACAGGAGCAGGTGAGAAGGTAAATCACATTACGTGAATTACAGTTGGTGTGGCTGCGTTGTGTCCACACCTTGTTAGGTTCTAGGGTTGGAGTTTTGGTGTGGGTGGTTAAGTGACACACACTGCAATCATTGCAGGGGTAGTGTCCAGTTACTTTTGGTAGGCCCCATGCATTCAGAATGGTGTTTGGTTCTTGTGTGTTATGCGTTTTAGGACGGGTGTTAACTAGTTGGTCCTTCAAGTTATTGCTTCTCTTGTAAGCAAAACGCGGTATGTCCCACTGCCTCTGGCCAGAATTCAAGATCTTCCAGTTCTTCTTAATGAGTTTGGCTACCTCATTGGAGGCTGTGTTGTACGTAGTGACGCAGGTGATAGGTTGTTCCTGCTCCTCTTTAGCTGTGGTTTCAAGGAGGGCCTCTCTATTCTGGTTCTTGGTCCTCTTCCTGGTTTTGGAGATGATGGCTGGTGGGTAGCCCCGGGCCTACAGTTTCTTGGATAGTTCAGCAGACTGTTTTTTATAGTCTGCTATATCACTGCAATTCCTGCGTATACGTAAGAATTGTCCAAAGGGAAGGTTCTCCCTTAGCGGACGTGGGGGCGCGCAGTCCCCTTATGTTGTTATTATATTTTCCCAATCCTCCCTGCTGCTAAGCCCATTTTTAGTTGGATCAAATTTCACGTAATTTACACCTGTAGGCGCCATTACCGCCTCTTCTTTGTTCTCCTATCTTTTCTAATACTATCCATCTAATGTCTGCAACTCCAGTGGACCCCTGTTTTTTCTCTACCCAATGGCTTACTAGGGGTGCGTTCTCTGTTTTGGTGTGTATGGCCGACCTAATCTCTGTCTAAACTCTCTCCCTCTTTCGCCTATATACCCCAGTCCGCATAGGCACCCTATGAGGTACACAATATTTTTGCTCTTACAGTTGTTGAGCATAGTGATATACTGAGTCACCCCATTAAGGATGGCTGCCTTGGGGACACCATATAGATCACACACGTTGCAATTACCGCTTTTGTAATTTCCCTTAACTTTACTCCCTGTGAGAGTTCTTTGTGTTTCCATAGCATCTTCTCTGTATGTGAACACTAGGGAGTTACGAAGATTTTTATTTTTCCTAAAGGTGTACAGGTGTCTGGAAAGACTGGTATTTTCCCCATTATTAAGGATTTTCCCATTCCTATTAATAATGTTTTTAAGTTTGTTGCTGATCGTAGAAAACGGACTCACCATCACTATTTTGTCTTGTGATTTATCTTTATTGCCTCCTTGAAGGAGGCTATCCCTGTTGTAGAGCTAAGCTCTTTTGAAGGAGTGGTTGATTATTTTTTTGGGATAACCTCTTTCTTTAAATTTGTTCTTCAGCTTTTCTGAGTGTGTTTAAGTCTTGCAGTGAGGTACAGTTTCAACGCAACCGTCTGTTGTTTTCATGTTATGTATGAATTTTACTGATATATTGTACTTATTTTATATTTTTAATTGAACTCACAGATTTATTCAGTGCTTTCTTTTATCAAAATAATAAGAATAAAACTAACTTTAAGCACTACATCTCGATTTTGGGGTACATATTTGATAACAATTTTTTATAGTGTGGTTCTAGTAAATGATGTGCGCATAGTGAGCATTGTATGCCAGTGAGTACAAGTGTGAGAGTATTCATTCAGGGGAAGCTTTGATTCTCTGCTGGTTATCAGTGCCCTTTTCCCTTGGACAGTGGGGCCACCTCTCTAGTTCTTTTACTGCCCAGAACTCAGACGTGTAATACCTGGTTAAATTAATGTCACACAGTTAGAGACGTGTCAAAACTGTCACATCAGGACACATTACATATACAGCCAGCCCATTTATGGGTTCTGTTTAATTTCTAAAGGACCTCTAAAGATAGTAGACAGTTGTTATCTTATGGAATACCTATTCTTGAATTAATTTCATGTAAGTAGCCACAGACATTTAAGAGTACTTGCTAAAGCCAGTTTTGCATTATGGCATTCAGATTAAAGTAGCTAGCTATATTAGTACATTTCCACAGGTGTTGTTAATTATTGGTGTAAATATTATGAAGCCATAAGCATTGCATTTGGTTTAGAATGAAGGATTTGCATGACT
The DNA here is from genome assembly GCF_964263255.1 of Lissotriton vulgaris. Lineage (NCBI taxonomy): Eukaryota > Metazoa > Chordata > Amphibia > Caudata > Salamandridae > Lissotriton > Lissotriton vulgaris. The sequence goes on along the minus strand of NC_141696.1, from coordinate 998,856,844 downwards.
GCTCTGTGAGTTTAGGAAATGTGTGGACCCTTGTTCAATCACCGTCCATAGTCTGTGGTCTAGGTACAAAAGCAATGGACTATTAATCTAGTGGACCCCTGTTGAGCTCCAATCCGCAGTCCACGTCTCAGTGCCGAGTTCAAGAGTTAACAGAGACAAGCTTTTTAATATATTTTAGTTGGAAGTTCTCAAAACAGAGTTTTTATATTTTTGGGTGAAGTCTGTGTTTTTTGGGTAGTCTGTGCTTTTGTTTTTTTGTGTTTTTACTGTTTTTTTATAGCCATTGTTGAACTTTTCAATATGTTCCTTAACATTTTCTAAGTCTCCTGGCATTCAACTTCTTGCTTGTGGACTAGCTGAATAATGCCATCATCTCCCCAGTTCAGATCACCTCATCTTCATCAGACATGGACACAGGTGCAGAAGATGGTCCTGCAATTTCTTGCAGTGAATTATCTGCCATTGCTCAGAGTAGGTAAACAGCATCCACACCAAAACTCATCTGCTCAGGTCTGCACTTTACAGATTTGTGGATGCGCCTCCTTTTGCTATGGGTTAGGCACTGATCGAAAGTGACCTGAACCTTTAGCCAATGAAAAGCTCAGAATACTCTTTAACACGTAAAGTAGTCCAAGAACTCTGTCAAGAATTCTCAGACTAAAGTGGAAGTCCTGCCGTCATTGCCAGGAGAGCTTGATCCATGGTCTCAAATCCAAAAACGCAGATAGAGTGAATTTAAAAAAAAGTTGAGCTCACTGTGAACCCTCCACTACAAAACTGAATGTGATGTTAGGCCATACATCAGTGGACCATTTTAGAAAGACACAATTTAGTTTAGACGGCCAACAAATGTGTTGATAGTCCATGGACTATTTTTCAAGTTTGTTAAATTGGCTCATCTAAAATGGGGCCCATAATCCTGGATTGCGGTACCAAGACTGCAGACTACGGAAGGATATCCAACAAGGGTCCACTTGTTTTAGAGTCTGTGACCGTAATACAATTATCATAGACTGTGGACCATAAAGGCAACCTGTGCCTATTCGGGTTCATACACCACTTGAAGAGTTTGTTGACTTTGTGATAGAAGACATATCTTTAAACAAAATTGAACATCGGGGACCCTAGGGATTCCTTTGATTATGACTTAGCATCATGGTGGATGCATCCTTCTCCTCTATATGATTCTTTATTTTTATGTTCAGGACATGGGTACTGTGTACTCTAATAGTGACTGCAGGAGAACATTCTCTCTTGCAACCAGCCAATCACAACCTTCATATCCACAAACTGAACTTTGAGGTAGCATGCCCAAAGTGGATGACGGGAAAAATAGCTCCTCATCCAATCAAATGTGATTATGTTATAATTTGGTTCCACAAATGGACTAATGTTATTTGGTTGTCTGCTGTAAAAAGAATAGTATATAACTTAACTCACTACCTAAAAACATACATTTTTTGAAAAACTCATTTAGAAGCCATAGATGGTTGAAGCTATTTTCTTCAAGTTGCAGACAACAGCAGACATTCATTTAAATTAGTATGTTTATGTTGTGTATACCTTTCAGGAAAAGTTGGTGGCTAAAACAATGGACAATGATCAGGGTCAATGGAATTATGAGATGCTTATCACATTATTGCTGATTTATCACACTTGCCATAAAACTTGCTGAATAATTTGAAGACTTCAACAAAAATCGCTCTATCACAAACGTATCAAAATAATGCTGACAGATAGTGTGCCACATAATGCTGCATAATTCACCTTTTACTGTTGAAAATGTAGGCAGCCCTGCCACATAATTTGGTTCTTCATTTTTGCATAATGCTAGCACCATTGACAATGGTGACCTTCTGCAGAGGAGTCTGGGGTGCTATTATGATTGCAAGATCCATATTTCAAAGGTACTGTAAAATATTTTCCTTGTTATGTTATGTTAGCACATATTTATATGTTACTCCCTGGAGTGTACCAGCGCTAAAACATCCAAATGTCAAGTAACACAAAACATAGCCAGAACACTGCCAACAACTTACAGCTGGAAGATCCACGTTTTAAGTCTTTTCCTAAAGGTAAGATGGTCAGGACTCTGTCTGATCCCGAAAGGGAGACTATTCCACAGCCGCAAGGCAGCTGCTTCAAAAGATCTACCCCCTATCCGGGCCCGTACCACCCTGGGAGTAGTAATCAAAAGTTGAAATGACGATCTCAGGGAGCGCTGAGGGAGATAAGGCTGACATCTTTCCCCAAAATAAGGAGCTCCGATCTTATTGAAGGCTTTAAAAACCAGAACCAGTGCTTTAAACGGAATTCTCTTCCGGGCTAGAAGTCAATGAAGGGAGGACTGAAGCTGGGTGGTATGAGTTCTAGAACCAAACAGGAAAAAGGCCCTGGCTTCTGAATTTTGGATCACTTGTAGTCAGCTCAACAGATATTCAGGCAGGCCGAGATACAAGGAATTGACATAGTCCAATCTGGACATTATCAACGCCTGAACTACTGTCTTCCTGTATGGGATAGAGAGCAATGGGAGGAAATTTCGCAGCATTTTCAACAGCCCAAAGCATAAACTGAATACCAGGTGTACTTGGGCCTTCATGGAAAGGGTGGAATACATCTTGACTCCCAGGTTGTTCACTATAGAAACTGCCAACACAGGGGGAGACATATCCTGGGGCCACCATTCATGCCAGATATCCGGTGGCTGAGGCTGTCAGGGCTCACAGGAGGTTTCCTCCTCGCAGCCCTGTCGTGGCCCTCACATCAACCCCTTCTTCACATTATTTCAATCTCAGGGCTCATCATGCTTGGAGTTGGCGAGTGTGCTGGCAACGTTGGACATCTAAGATGGCAGCAAGCACACCCGCCGTTTAGCGGTCTAGTCTTCAGCCCTCATTTCTAAAGCTCAGGTGAAGTGCTCACCAACGTTCTCTGGCGCACTTCACCAAGAGCTTTCCCGAGATAAGTCCTACCTAGAGTTCGTTGTGACTAGTTAGACAGGTTCGTCGTGGGAGGCGTCGGTTTTTCGATGTCGGGAGTCACAGAATTGAGAAGACCACAGGTTAGTGTTGGAGTTTGGCGCATGCCCCCTATAGCCGAGAAGTTGTGCGCAGGTCCTCTAGTGAAGGGTTTTGAGTAGAGGAAGTGCGCAGTACCCTTCGTCAGCCGCTTGCCCTGCTAGAGTTAAGAAGCTGTGCGCAGGTCTGGAGGTGTAGAGTGTCTAATAGAGATGTACACAATTCTGGTGTAATTAAGAGTTCAGCATGAGTAGAAGTGGTGTATTGATAAGGCATATAAATAAAAAGACTCTACGTCATTCCATTTACGGCCTATTGAATATTGCAGCCTAGAATCTCAGCCTCAGTTTAGTATTAATAGGCAACTTCATGTGAGCAGTGTCAAACGCCTAAGTCAGTCATTAGTGTTTGGAGTGGCGAACAGTGTTGTCATTTAGTGCGTGTGTGAGTATTAACATTCAGCACTATAACTAGTCAGTAGTCACTTGGAGATTAGTTGAAATTTATGTTCAGAGCTCTCTGTCAAGAACCATTGGCTACTATCTTTTGTTATTTTTTCTACTGAGAACATATAAGAAGAAGATTAAAAAGGTGAAGGCTAGAATTACACTAAGTAAGTAGGAGAAGATTAATCAATAGACACTATAGGAGCTAAAGTAAATAAGTACTTACCTTGCCTTTTCCTCTTGAGAAGTGGTCTTCAGAATTCTGGCATATCTGAAGATAAAATGAAAAAAAAACATATTACTTAAAGAAAAGAACCAACATATACAACAGAAGAGAGGCAAGGCCATAGACTTTTCCTGGTAAGATAAATATTATTGTTCAAATATGTATACAGTGAAATAAAAAGGGGTAAGCAGTGGTATATATATATATATATGTGTGCATTTATTTACAGCCCTTTTTAAGAAGAAAGAAGAAGAAGAAGAGGCAGAGAACTAAGGAGATTACAGGGCAGTCTCTTCTCTATCCCATTCCCCTTTCCCCCCTTGATACTTAACTGCAAAGGATAACAAATACCTAGCAGAGGAGTATTGAGAGGGGAGTTGGGAAAAGTCATCATTCTGCTCCTGTGCGGTTGTAAGATTATCCGTCCCCTGACAGAGTGAAGTGCCCAAGTTGGCATCCGCGCCTGAGCAGAATGACTGAAGAATTTGATCTAAAAAATTTGGGAGATATTTTGGGAAATATCCACAGAAGCTTAGAGGCAGTCAGAGAAGAGAACCAGCTTCTCAGACAGGAAATGATTAACATAAAGATGGGCGAAACAGGCTCAGGAGCTAGTCATAAAGCCTTCACCTTTGAGAATCCAAGATCTAATGCCAGTTCCTCAACCTTGGCTACTACACAGGATATTCACTCCTTATCTCCAGTTATTCCCCTTGCCCCACCAGAGCCATTTAATGGAGATCCTCAAAAGGCTCAGACCTTTTTAACTCAGTGTTCACTGCACTTTATGTGCAGACCAACAACTTTTTCCCGATGCACAGTCTCGTGTCGCATTTATACTGTTGTACCTTAGTGGGGATGCGGCTTCATGGTCAATGCCTTTAGTCACCACTGATGATCCAATATTATACAACCTAAAAGATTTCACGAGAATTCCTTTGAATATTCGACAGAAGAAGTGCCTCGCAGGCTACGGATAACAAATTATTGGAGTTAAAACAGGGGACCCGAGAGCTGGTTACTTATCTTGCCCAGTTCAAGTCAAGTCAAGTCAATGCAAGCTTTATTCGATTAATTAAAATCATAAAAGCAATTCCATCACATATAAAAAAAAAAGTTAATGGTGGAGACGAATTGGCCAGAAAACAAGAGGCCAGCAGTTTTCTACCCAGGACTAAGAGATGAGTTAAAAGATGCTCTATCGCAGATTCCTAATCGGCCTACGGAGATATCTGAGTTGGTGAACTTGGTGTTAGAGATAGATTTTCGACAGATGGAACGAAAAGGTGAAAAAAGAAGATAGTTCCAGCCAAGTGTTCCTCGGTTTGATCGAATGAAAACAGAATCTTCACAAACTACTGAAGGAACCGCTGGGGCAGAACGCTTGCAAATCGGTGCCTTTGTCTAACGAAGAAAAAGAGAAAAGGCGACAGAATAAACTCTGTATGTATTGTGAAGGTCGTGGACATTACTTTAAAACTTGTTAGAAAAGATCAAAGACTCCCATGCGGGAGAAGAAAAAGTTGCAGCACCACCAGTGAAGGGAGTTGGGCTGGTGGATGCAAGTGGCAATACAACTCCAGTGAATCATCAGTTAGCTAATACATTACAAGTCTCTTCACCACACTTAACATTATCTGTGACGTTCAAATTCAGGAATGTGGTGTTAACTGAAGTCATGATTATGGTGGATTCGGGAGCCACTGGTAATTTTTGTGACCAGAAATTTGCTAACAAAATCAGATTGTTATCTATTAAGAAAGAAAAGAGTGAAAGAGTTAGAGGAGTGGATGGAACTAATTTGACTTCTGGTCCCATCACTAATCATACTGAACCAGTGTGTTTGATAATTGTGGATGGACATCAAGAGGTCCTGAAATTTAATCTCATAGACGCCCTGCAGTTTCAGTTAATCCTCGGTTTGCCTTGGCTAACTGAACACAATCCATTGATTGACTGGGCAGCCAGGACGATTCAATTGAATTCGGAATATTGCCTCAAGCACTGTTTTAAGGAAAGAGAACTTCAGCAGAATCCAGTGTTGCTTCTCGACTTTGTGAAGACGGAGTGTCAGTATGCCTAATCCAGACAAACAAATTACGAGAAGAATTAAAAGATTTTGCGGACGTATGTGATGAGGTTCAGGCAGAACAGATACCACCTCACAGATCTTATGATTGCAGAATAGTCTTGGAGCCTGGGGCAAATTTGCCCTGCAGCAGAGTGTATGCCCTAACTGAAAAAGAAAATCTCCACTTAAAAGAATATTTGAAGAAGAATCTTAAAAATGGCTTTATTAGGCCATCACAATCTCAGGTGTCTTTTCCACTCTTCTTCGTTCCGAAAAAGGAGAAGATCCCAGGACTTGCATAGACTACAGAGGAATCAACAGAATAACAGTAAAAAATCGATACCCATTACCCCTCATTTCTGTGCTCATGGATCAAGTAAAGGAAGCCAAGGTTTACACGCGATTAGATCTGCGGGGGGCTTACCACTTAGTTTGTCTTCGAGAAGATGATGAGTGGAAGACAGCGTTTAGGACCAGATATGGCCTCTGCGAATATTTAGTAATGCCTTATGGTCTCTGCAACGCACCCGCTGCGTTCCAATACTTTATCAATGATGTATTAAACGACTTTATCGATCAGTGTGTTATAGTATACATTGATAACATCTTGATCTACTCAACCAATGAAGAAGAACTTCGGACTTAGGTTCGAGCAGTATTACCATGTCTGAGAGAGAATTCCCTCTATCTTAAGTTGGAGAAATGTCTGTTTAAAACTGACACCTTAGAGTTTCTTGAATTTGTCCTATCACCAGCTGGAATCATGATGGATCAAACAAAGGTGCACGCGGTGATGGATTGGAAATCTCCCACTACCATAAAAGAAGTACAGAGCTTCATTGGTTTCTCCAATTTCTATTGACGATTTATCCATGATTTCTCCCAAAAAATTCTTCCATTGCCACATCTACTGAGAAAAGGAGAACCATTTAAGTGGTCAGAGGAAGCCGAAGCGGCCTTTAACCTATTAAAGAATAGCTTCACCACAGCCCCTGTTTTGCTACACGCAGATCCAACTGAACCATTTTATGTGGAGACGGATGCTTCAGATTCAGCTATTCGAGGTATACTTTCTCAACGACACAGAGATAGCGGACAATTACATCCAGTTGACTTCCGGTCACCCAAATTAAATCCAGCTGAATGCAACTACACCATCACGGAGAAGGAACTTTTGGCTATCAAAGATGCATTATCTAATGGGTGCTAAGCATACAGTGACTGTCTTCACTGACCATCGCAATTTTAAATTTTTTCGTTCAGCTCGCACATTCACCCCCGACAATTATGTTGGTAGCCTTACTTTGCACACTTTGATTTTGTCATAACTTTTCGACCAGGAGTAAAAAATGGAAAAGCAGATGCTCTCTCTCGACTGGATACAGGCAACCAAAAGATAATTGTTGATGCTCAACCAATAATTCCAGATGACAAAATCATTGGTGCCATAACTCAAACCTCTTTTGAAGATCAAGTGCGACATGCAATGACTGCTCCAGAAATGGAAACATGGGATTTACAGCGTACTATTCGTAATGATTTACCATACGAAGGAACCACCTTGTTTTTGCCTACAAAAATTCTTCAAGACCAAGCAATGAAAGAATGTCATGACCATCCGATGGCAGGTCATAAAGGAATCCAAAAAAACGAAGAATTACTCAAGCGTCGTTTTTGGCGGCCCTGTATGTGTTGAGACATCCAGAAGTATGTTTTGGGATGCGAGATCTGTGCACGGGGAAAATCCGAGAGGCAGGCTCCTAAGGGGCTTTTACAACCCTTACCAACACCACCGTACCCTTGGCACACCGTGTCGTTGGACACATAGTGGATATACCCTCTTCCCAAGGTTTTAACACTATTCTGGTATGTGTAGATACTTTTAGTAAAATGGCACATTTCATACCTCATAAAGGCACACCTACAGCAAAACAACTTTCCTAATTTTTAATCATAATATCATTCGCCTACATGGTGTTCCTAAAGTCTTGATGACAGACAGGGGTTTGCAATTTCTCTCTCACTTTTGGAAGGCCTATGCTAAAGGCCTTGGTATCGATCATCGTTGTTCTACTAGTTTCCATTCATAAACCGATGGTCAGACCAAGAGAACCAATCAAGAATGGAACAATACCTTCGACTCTACTTACTGGATGAGGAGGGTGATTGGCCTGACTATCTCAGGACGGCCGAGTACGCTGATAATAATGCACAAAATGTATCTACTGGCTATTCGCCTTTCTTTATGAATTCTGGTAGACACCCCAATTCACAAGTAGAGTTCGACACTGTAAATGTTCCAGCAGTTCAGGACCATGAGCACCATTTAACTAGAATTCATCATACTGCAACATAAAATTTGACCTCTGCTAAAGATCGGTACAAACATTTTGCTGATTTAAAACGTAGACAACAACCTGACCTCCAAGTAGGTGACAAAGTCTGGCTTTGTACAACAAACGTAAGATTGAAGGGCACTCATAAATTTCAGCCACGTTTCATTGGCCCTTATCCTATAGCAGAAATTATCAATCCTGTTACATTCCGGTTAACCCTTCCAAGTACTGCTAAATGTCACCCAGTTTTTCACATATCCCTGCTTAAAAAGGTCCATCCCCACTTACGACAAACACACCCATCTCTACCTTTGGTATTTGATGGCGAGGTTGAATATGAAGTTAAGAACATTCTAGATTCTAAAAAGGTTGGCAACGATCTCTTCTATCCCATTGATTGGAAGGGTTATGGTCCTAAGGAATGATCCTGGGAACACTGGTCTCATGTTCATGCCCCTCGATTGATCAAGGCGTTCCATGCTAAGTTTCCTGCTAAGCCATGGTTGGAGGAAACCCCGTTGGAGGGGGTTACTGACAGGGCTCACTGGAGGTTTCCTCCTCGCAGCCCTGTCGTGGCCCTCACATCAACCCCTTCTTCACATTATTTCAATCTCAGGGCTCATCATGCCTGGAGTTGGCGAGTGTGCTGGTGACGTTGGACATCCAAGATGGCCACCAGCACACCCGCCGTTTAGCGGACTAGTCTTCAGCCCTCATTTCTAAAGCTCAGGTGAAGCGCTCACCAACGTTCTCTGGCGCACTTCACTAAGAGCTTTCCCGGGATAAGTCCAACCTAGAGTTTGTTGTGACTAGTTAGACAGGTGTCGGTTCTTTGACGTCGGGAGTCACAGAATTTAGAAGACCGCAGGTTAGTGTTGGAATTTGGCGCATGCCCCCTTTAGCCTGGAAGTTGTGCGCAGGTCCTCTAGTGAAGCGTTTTGAGTCGAGGACGTGCGCAGTACCCTTCGTCAGCCGCTTGCCCTGCTAGAGTTAAGAAGCTGTACGCAGGTCTGGAGGTGTAGCGTCTCTAATAGAGATGTACACAATTCTGGTGTAATTAAGTGTTCGGCACGAGTAGAAGTGGTGTATTGATAACGCATATAAATAAAAAGACTCTACGTCATTCCTCTTACGGCCTAATGAATATTGGAGCCTAGAATCTCAGCCTCAGTTTAGTATTAATAGGAAACTTCGTATGAGCAGTGTCAAATGGCTAAGCCAGTCATTATTAGTTTGGAGTGGCTAACAGAGTTGTCGTTTAGTGGGTATGTGAGGATTTACATTCGGCACTATAACTAGTCAGTAGTCACTTGGAGATTAGTTGAGCTTTATGTTTGGAGCTCTCTGTCAAGACCATTGGCTACTATCTTTTGTTATTTTTTCAACTCCACTACCTCTTACCTGGACCGACCACTATTTAATATCCATTCAGTGGACTCCAGCGACACCATTACAGCCCCCTTCTCGCACCACCTTAACTGGAAGAGACTGGTCTAAAGTTTCCCCAGACCAATGGGCTAACCTGCTTTCGGCTGCCCCCCCTTAAGAGCGATTGACCCAGCACTGCAATATGAGAACTATACCAAATGGCTGTGCTCAGCCTTGGATATTATTGCACCTATTAAGGCCCTTAAAGAAAAAACAAAATCCAAGAGTTCACCTTGGTATACCCCTCATCTTAAAGAACTAAAAAGGGCGTGCAGAAAATTCGAAAGAAATTGGAGGATCTCTCGTAGTAAGGTAGATAAAACCTCGCATCTCGAAGCTATTAAAAAGTACAAATTAGAAATTAGTCGAACCAAAACATCATACTTCGAGGAAAAAATTTCAACTGCCTCCAACTCCGCCAGAGAAATCTTTCAAATAGCAAAATCCCTGATTGATACTCCCCTGGTTCCCGCTGACCCTAGTAAAGCCCAGGCTCGATGTGAGAGTCAAGCTGAGTATTTTTACAGGAAAATACAAAAAATTGCCTCTGCCTTTCAGCCACCTAATCTACCCCAGGACATGGGAACCAGTCCATCCAACCTCACGACTCCAAAATTAGTTGAGTTCCCTTTGCTGGATGAAAACTCACTTGCGGTTATCATGACGAAAATAAAATCAGGATCCCCCACAGACCCTGCCCCCCCCTCTCAGATAGTAAAAATTGAGAACATAGTCAAACCTGTAATCCTTAACATACTAAACACCTCCATTTCCACAGGTTCAGTACCTACTGCATGGAAATGTGCACAGGTTAAGGCGTTGCTGAAAAAACCCACACTGGATCCGGAAAATATGGTCAACTATCGGCCTATTTCCCTCCTTCCGTGGATCAGCAAACTCCTTGAAAAACACGTCAACTCGGTTATTACTCAATTTTTAGAGAACAACCATCTCCTCCACGATTCCCAAGCTGGCTTTCGTCCAAAACTTGGAACTGAAGCGGCTCTCCTGGCGGTAACTGAGCTGGCCAGGAAGCAAATGGATCAAGGCGGCACTACAGCAATCATGTTGCTTGACCTCAGTGCCGCCTTTGACACCGTTAACACCAGCATTCTTCTTCATCGCCTCAACCAGATGGGAATCTCGGGGAAGGCCATGCTTTGGCTCCAGTCATTTCTGGAGAACCGTTCTTTTAGGGTAGTTGAGGGTACTACCTACTCCAAAGTCTGGCCCTTGGATCGGGGTGTACCTCAGGGCTCTTCGTTGAGCCCTACTCTTTTTAATATTTATATGCAGCCGTTGGCTGATATAGTCCATTCTTTCGGTCTGGACATAATAACCTACGCCGATGACACGCAATTAGTCGTGTCTTTGAATCAGGCAGTCTCGTCCTCATCCAATCTAAGTAACTGCCTGGTAGCTGTGGCTCAGTGGATGGCAACCTCGCATTTAAAATTAAATGGCGAGAAAACTGAGCTTATGGTGTTAGGCAACTCAACCATTCCCATTCCTTTGCTAGATTGGCCACCATGTATGGGCCCTATGCCTCAATCAAAATGCCATATAAAGAGCTTAGGCATTTGGCTCGATTCCAACCTCAGCTTCATGCAGCAAGCTACTACTCTCTCTGCTACATGCTTTGGGCTAATGCGTATGCTGAGAAAGGTGCTGCCCCTTCTCCCTTTTGAAGCCCGCAGAATAATGGTTCAAGCCATCATTCTGTCCCGCCTAGACTACGGGAATTCCCTATACTTAGGTGCTCCTGCTTTTACAATCAAAAAGCTACAGGTAACCCAAAATGCTGCAGCCCGTCTTCTGTTAGACCTCAATAAACGAGACTCAGCTAGCATTGCCCTTAGGAAACTGCATTGGCTTCCGGTCAGGGCCAGAGTGCTGTTTAAGTCTCTCTGCTTTATGCACAAAGCTATGTGGAAAAATGCCCCTACTATGATCTGCTCCCTGGCAAAACCCTATCTTCCTCACAGGTCCTTAAGATCTAGCACTGCCTTCCTGGCTACTGTCAATAAAATCAGACGGACCAGATGGGGCGGGCGCTCCTTCTCTTGGAACGCTGCAAAAGAATGGAATTCTCTGCCCACCTCCCTTCGCAGTGAACCTAGCCTCCTAAAATTCCGGAAGAATTTAAAAACCCACCTGTTCATCTGATCCCTTCTTTTCTTTTAGTATGACGGTACTTAGCGCTACGAGGCCTTCGGGTTGTTTGCGCTCTACAAAACCCGGTTAATAATAATAATAATACTGAGAACATATAAGAAAAATATTAAAAAGGTGAAGGCTAGAATTACACAAAGTAAGTCGGAGAAGATTAATCAATAGACACTATAGGAGCTAAAATAAATAAGTGCTTACCTTGTCTTTTCCTCTTGAGAAGTGGTGTTCAGAATTCTGGCGTATCTGAAGATAAAAAGAAAAAGAAACACATCACTTGAATAAAAGAACCCACATATACAACAGAAGAGAGGCAAGCCCATAGAAGTTTCCTGGTAAGATAAATATTATTGTTCAAATATGTATACAGTAAAATAAAAAGGGGTAAGCAAATGTATATATATATATATATATATGTGTATGCATTTATTTACAGCCCTTTTTAAGAAGAAAGAAGAAGAGGCAGAGAACTAAGGAGATTACAGGGCGGTCTCCTCTCTATCCCATTCCCCCTTTCCCCCTTGATGCTTACCTGCAAAGGATAACAAATACATGGCAGAGGAATGTTGAGAGGAGAGTTTAGAAAAGGCATCATCTTGCTCCTGTGCAAGATTATCCGTCCCCTGACAGAGGCCCAAAAAAGATAATCTCCGACTTCACGGGGTTTCCTTTTAAATGATTATGACTTAACCAAGAGAAGACCTTGGAAAGACAGTTGCCATCAAACTCAACTACCTTTTCGCATGTGAACAACTGCTGAGTGTCATCAGTGTATGACATTATATTGGCACCAAAACTCTCAACAAGAGGGGCCCGGGGGGCCATATACAAATTAAAAAGCGTAGGGCTCAAAATTGAGCCCCGAGGCACCCCCACACTCAGAGAAGGAACTGCCACAGAGAAGGGAGAAGCCCAGATTGTTTGAGAGCGGTTACCCAAAAAGGATGCAACCAACTCAACACTGTGCCTCCAATGCCGCTATCACTGAGTATTTCCAGTAGTTTCGGGTGGGGCACGGTTTCGAAAGCTGCAGAGTGGTCCAGCAGCACCAAAACAACACTGCCTCCTCTGTCCAATGCAGCTTTAATAGTTCCTGCAACTTCCAGTAAAGCTGTCTCAGTACCAAAATTGGCTCGAAAGCCCGACTGGCTAGGATGCAGCAAATCATTGATCTCCATAAAGTTCGTTAGGACTTTGTTGACAAAATTTTTCAAAACCTTCGAAAAAAAGGCAAAAGATGGGTCTGTAATTACATGTTATCTCAGGATCTGCTGAAGGTTTCTTCAATAAAGGAAGGATAATTGCATGTTTCCACCTATGTGGCAACAGCCCCTCCCGTAGAGCCGTGTTCAGAATAGTATTCACACAAGGATTAATCACATCTGGTAGTGAAGATAAGACCTTTGCTAGGCAAGGGTACGTTGACGAGCCAGATTTCAAGGTTTTCATAAACATCAGAGACTGCTCTAAGGTAATCTCAGGGAACTCCCACAGGGAGGCCCTAGGGCTGAAGCAGGCCACTAAATGGGAGTCCTCAACACCATCCTGATCCAGAGATTGAGCTTCAAAGGAATCCTGGATCAGTTTTATATTTTCATTGAAAAAGAGGGCCATTCGTTCCGTCCACTCCCTTGTAGGCACGAACGGTTGGCTTATAGAGGTAAGGGAGGTAAAGGGAGGTAAAGCTTTTTACCTATTTTTGTGGACAGAAAAAGTTTCTTTGCCTCATGTATACTATTATAATAATTGTTTAATGTCAGTTTGTAAGTCAATTTGTCTGAGGGATTATAGTTCCTCTGCCACTCTCTTTCACTATGTTTACAGGCTCTTTTACTATCCCTTAGAGCCTCAGAGTACAAGGAGCTGAGATGACATTTAACAGGTCTCACACGGGGGGGGGCAATTCAGTAGCTTGTTGCTGTAGCCAATCCTCTAAAGTCTTCGCATCCTGTTCAAGGACGCCTCTCAAGAGAATCGGCAGCTGTCGCAACTCAAGCTGGATGGCCTCAGGTGTTCACCTTGGCTATATCTAAAGGTTGCGGCCTAACAGCAACTCAGCAGATTTTAGAATTGATCAAAAATGATCGGACCAGGTTAGGGCTAAGGGGGCATCCACATGAATCTGTTTAGAAGAGAAAACCTGGTCCAGAATATGGCCTTTGTCATGCGTGACACCACATACAAACGGGGTCAAATTAAGGATATCCAAAGATTCATATAGACTAATAGGTTCAGGTTCCAAAAATGTATCCATATGGATATTAAAATCCCTAAAGACCGTACAACGGCTATATTTAGCTGCAATGGGAGAAATAGAATGGCTAATCCAGTTCAGGAAATTCTTCGCCGGACCAGGAGGGCGGTAAATTACTATCCCCTGCCATAAATTGCTGAGCTGAGAGAGTTAAGAGGAAGCCCAAACTTTCCGCCCCCTCTATCTCCACATTCACTAAAGGAGTGCAAAGAAAGGAGCTCCTACATACAAGCGCTAGCCCACCGCCTCTACCCTCTGGGCGGTCCTTCCGCAAGATCTGGTAGCCCTGAGGAATCGCATTGGCAATAGTGGGATTAGAAGCATCCGTTAACCAGGTTTCTGTAAGAAATAACAACTCAGGGGTCACTTAGAAAATCATAAATCTCAAATTCATGTTTTTTCAAGGAACAGACATTCAATAAAGAAGCCTTCCAAAATATATCTGGGACCTCTTGTCCCCTGAACGGGACAGGCATAGCCCCGTTAACTTTTTGCTCTTTTAAAGAAGTTCAGGCTAACCAATTACAGTTTTTACACCTCTCAGAACCACTGTGCCCCAAAGTAACCGAGTGGGGTCTACACGCCGCGTCCTTATCAAGCGCTACCAAATGGTCCCTATCAAAGGTAATTAGCTTGGATAACTCCAGAGCAAAACTGGCAGCTTGACCCGCCCCGGGCCCTTCCGTGACGCTGACGGGCGCAGACGTTCTTGCCTCTGGCGCGCCTTTTGCGCGCCTTTTGCCCATCTTCTGCACTCTAACGCCGCGACCCGTTTTGAAGGAGCCAGCATCCAACCACTATATCGCGCAGAAGAGGAAAAATGACGGCTAGCAGGTCACGGATCTCAAGAAGACCGGTTCGATTCCCCCTCCCTCCACAATCAAATTCCCAGTTTTTAAAATTCCCACAAAAGCAAGGAAATAAAACTGCAGGGCAGATTAAAAGTAAAGTGCAGAGAGTAAATTTTAAAAGCAAACATTTTTAGCAGCAAAAAGGCACATTGTCATGTTATGCTCAAGGTTACTAGGACTATGAGGCACACACAGCAACCCGTTTTGAAGGGTCCAGCATCCAACCACTAGACCACGCCAAAGAGGAAAAATGGTGGCTAGCAGGTCACGGAGCTCAAGAAGACCGGTTCAATTCCCCCTCCCTCCACAATCATATTCCCAGTTTTGAAAATTTCCACAACAACAAGGAGATAAAACTGCAGGGCAGATTAAAAGTAAAGTGCAGAGAGTACATTTTAAAAACAAATATTTTTAGCAGCAAATAGGCAAGATGTCATGTTATGCTCGTGGTTACTAGGACTGTGAGGTACACACAGCGACCTGTTTTGAAGGGGCCATCATCCAACCACTAGACCGCGCCGAAGAGGAAAAATGGCGGCTAGCAGTTCACGGAGCTCAAGAACACCGGTTCGATTCCCCCTCCCTCCACAATCAAATTCCCAGTTTTTAAAATTCCCACAACAACAAGGAAATAAAACTGCAGGGCAGATTACAAGTAAAGTGCAGAGAGTAAATTTTAAAAGCAAATATTTTTAGCAGCAAAAAGGCAAGATGACATGGGTCGCAGTGAAATATGGCTTTTGTTAAAATTATATACTTTAAAAGGGAAAACCTAAAAAAATTGTGAATGTATTGCACAGTGGGTGATGGACTCTAAGTTAGATGAGAGTGGGCCTGAACAAAGGCTGGATGCAAGTGTGGTTGCCCTTTTAATGTTCCTTCTTAAAATCACAGTTTAAATAAAATTATAGTTCATGTAGTTCAAACACTTTAATTTTGAAGGTAGAAGAAAACTTTAATACATTCACTGAAAAGCCACACTTACAGTACTATTATGGTTCTAAATGAAAACCAATTTGCTCATTTGTAGTCCTCTACACAAAACATGCCTCACACCCTACCCATCAAAACCATATCCCCTCCCCCCATATGGGCTGTTCAGTGGTAGTTTCAGTTCAAATAAAAATGCAAGATGTTATTGTTTTCTAGGTTGCTGAAGTTCAGCAGCGATGAACAAGTTAATGACAAGGTGATGTTGGAAGAGTAAAATTGTTAAGAGATAGTAGGCAACGAGGAAAGGCGTTGATTCTTTAATTTCACGTTTATTGGAAGAGTTGAGTGCTGAATGTCCTAATTTTCAATAAGAGGCATTATATTTAAAGTTACCCACAAAGGGTTCATAAGGGAATCAGCTATTAAGAAGAAAGAGTGAGAGAAAGAGAGATTTTTTTGTGGCTGTTAGACCTGACATCATTGGCTTGAGTCTCTCCTCCATTTTTTCTGTTTGCCTCCACTGTTTTACGATGTTTTGCTGGTATATGCTTTGGGCGCCGTGCCACTGCTGATCAGTGCCATAGCGCAAGTGCTCCCTATGTTAAATTGATGTATCTATTGTATCCATGTTTGGCTTATTTGGTTTACTGTCAGTCCCTAGTCTAGTGCACCAGGAGTGCCGGGGCTTGTAAATACAAATGCCGCTCGTGGGCTTGCAAACAAAACAGGTGATGGACAGAATGTGGATCAATGTCACACATTCACCCCAGTCCAAAGATCTGGGGTGAATGGGGCGCTGGGGATGCCCAGACGTGGGTCCCAGGCACTCCACACCACTGGAGTCAAGCTAGCCGGGCTGATGAGAGGTGTTACCTCGAAACCCGTCCGGTCCTCGGATGCTTGATTCCGTTCTGGGAAGGACATGGCTTTTGTAGTTCGGACTGGACTGTTCCCATGGGGCACAGGGTCAGAGCTGATTTGCATATCGCCATTGTCTAACACGGGGTGTTGTGGAGTGCAAAATAACGATGGATTTGGGCCCAGATCTTTGGACTGGTGTGAGTGTGTGACATTGATCCACATTCGGTCCATCACCTGTTGTGTTTGCATATTCCGCCCTAAGTGCGCTGGGGATGCCCAGACGTGGGTCCCAGGCACTCCACACCACTGGAGTCAAGCTAGCCGGGCTGATGAGAGGTGTTACCTCGAAACCGGTCCGGTCCTCGGATGCTTGATTCCGTTCTGGGAAGGACATGGCTTTTGTAGTTCGGACTGGACTGTTCCCATGGGGCACAGGGTCAGAGCTGATTTGCATATCGCCATTGTCTAACCCAGGGTGGTGTGGAGTGCAAAATAACGATGGATTTGGGCCCAGATCTTTGGACTGGGGTGAGTGTGTGACATTGATCCACATTCGGTCCATCACCTGTTGTGTTTGCATATTCCGCCCTAAGTGCGCTGGGGATGCCCAGACGTGGGTCCCAGGCACTCCACACCACTGGAGTCAAGCTAGCCGGGCTGATGAGAGGTGTTACCTTGAAACCGGTCCGGTCCTCGGATGCTTGATTCCGTTCTGGGAAGGACATGGCTTTTGTAGTTCGGACTGGACTGTTCCCATGGGGCACAGGGTCAGAGCTGATTTGCATATCGCCATTGTCTAACCCAGGGTGGTGTGGAGTGCAAAATAACGATGGATTTGGGACCAGATCTTTGGACTGGGGTGAGTGTGTGACATTGATCCACATTCGGTCCATCACCTGTTGTGTTTGCTCGTGGGCTTGCAGCACGTGTTGTGCCACCCACAGGAGCGGCCTGTAAAAGAATGTCTACGGGTCGGTCATTGCGAGACCCACGTGCAGCCTAGTGCTGTCACGCAGGCTGCGCAAGTATACCTACTTGCCAGCCCCTCAAACCTTCCCTTGACTTCATGTTAGTCACCCCTATGGTAGGCCCGCGGGCAGGGTGCATTGTGAGTATAAGGTAGGACACACCTGACCAAGTTGGCATGTCTTAATAGTGAATTACAGCCATCTTCGTTCTTCACTATTGCGAGGTAGCCTGCTCTCCATTAGTTAGAATGGGCCGCCGGGATTATTAAGGCTATGATCCTAGCTGGCTCGGGGAGCATGATGCAATGTCGAGTTTGGTATCCCTGAACTCGGGGTTTAATTACGCATCCGTTGGTGTGGATGGTTTTTGGACTCTGGGTTCGAAAATAGCACTTTTAGAAAGTGTCTATTTTCTTGTCTAACCATTTCTGGTTTCTGCTGGTCTTGCGTGTGTGTGACAGGAGCTGGGTGGCTCCAGAGGTCTGGATGAGTCAGTGTGGGATGAGTGGGACATTTGCGTTGAGAGTAGGGGGAGAGTAGTTGCTGATAGCCTGCCCTGCCTGATACAATGCCGGCTCCACCTCCTGCCAAGCGGCTGATGGCTCTGTGCCTGCCATGGACGATCCTAGCCCCACCTCCTGCCAGGAGGTCGATAGCTCTGCTCCTGCCAGTGACAATGCTGGCTCCACCTCCTGCTGGGCGTCTGAGGACCCAGCCCTGCGCAATGAATAGGCCAGGTGCTTCTGCCTGGCTCCACCCACAACAGACCCAGGATGTTGGGAAATTCCCCTGCATGGACAAAGGGATCAAAGCCGAAAAGGGGTATAAGAGAAGGACCCCTGAAACAAGAATTTAGATCACTTCTGACAAGGAACCCTGTAACCAAGGACAAGAGGCCTGCTGATCTGAGGACTTGCCTACCCCTTCTGCCAGTGTGCTGTTTGCTGGGGGGAATCCTGCAGTGCTTCTTTATTTTTGCCAAGGAACCAGGAGAGAGGAACTGTGTGTGTACTCTTACGCTTGATAAGAAAATCTTCAAGGACTGGAAGAGTGCCAGTCTCCTGCTGAAGTCACAGGGCTAAAGGACTTCATCTGCTTAAAGTGCTATTTGCTGGAACCTGTGAACCCAGCACCTCTGAAAGAGCCAGCAACCTCGACGCCGACGGACGTCGCCGAATCCAGCTCGACGTAGTGGGTAGCGGCCCCAGTGTCCCGCTTCCTCGACGACCGGCCGCCGGGCCCGACCGACGCCAGCAGCACCGCCAGTGAGTGGGAGTACGGCTCCAGCTCCAAGGGACCTCGTGTCCGCACCGCTGCTGATCGCATCGCCCTCGTGCCCTCTCGACGCCGTGAGCGCTGCTCACTCTGTGCAACCGCATCATCGACGACGACGCCTGCTGAGGCCTGATCGACACCGAAGACGCGACGCCGGATTGCTCGACGCCGCTGATCATCGTGTGCTTCCTTTTCCAAGGTACTGTGTTGTTGGGAGTCCGTGTGACTCCGGGCTCGACGTAGCGCTCCTCGCGGTCGACGCCGAACCTTTGGATTAACTTTGCCTCGACGTCGTGTAGCCCCCGTGTGGGTTACCCTGTTGCTAAGAACTGTATTGCCAAGAAGAAGATTTGCTTTGATACTAAAGACTTTGTGCTAAAGAAGAACCTACCTCTGAACTATCCCTTTTCCCTTCCCAATGTATTTATTAAGATTGTGTACATTTTTTGTCGTTATTTGGTCTTGTGCTAAACCTTATATAAAAATACTTATTTTTATAATACTACTGTGTCGTGTCCATTTGTAGTGTATTCACTTTATTACTGTATGTGGTCATAAATGCTTAACACACAGCCTCTGAGATAAGCCTGTCTGCTCTGCCAAGCTACCAAGGGGGTTAGCAGGGGTTATCGAAGGGTGTGATCCCCTTGCCCTGACTAGAAAAGGTGTGTCCCTATTTGTCAGAAGTGTATACCTCTGCCAACTAGAGACAGCCGGTTCTAACATTGGATGCAGCGGTGAGGATTTGGACCTTGCATTTATGAACCATGTGCAGTGATTAGTGTGCGCTACATAGTGAAAGCAGACCATAGCGCAATCACAATCTAATTGGGAAGGATCCTATTTTTGGTTCTCCGCTTTTCTGAAACTTGATTTTTTGAACACTGCCAGTTTTGACCATGAGTGACAACGGAGTCACTGCCCCTGTTGTTGTTGTTGAGGAGGAGGAATTCGACAGAGCGAAGTTAAACGTCTACAGATTGGAGGAGTTGAAATCCTTTTGCAAGAAGTTTAAAGTTCCTACCAAAGGTCTCAAGGCTAAGGAAACCTATCTCAAAGCGTTGCAGGCCTGGTTGGAAGCCAGAGATCCCACTGATCCGGTGGTGGTACCGCCAGTGGAAGGGGATGAGGAGGCGCCAGCGAATGGGCCTGAGTCCTCTCCCGGAAGCAGTGTTTCCTCCAAAGGTCTTTCCCCTGAAGAGCGAGAAGAAAGGGCGAAGGAGCGAGCATACAACATGGAAATGGCAAGGCTAAAGATAAATGGGCAGTTGGAGTTAGAAAATGCAAGAGGTAGAAGGGAAGCTGATTTGGAGACCAAAAGGTTAGATTTTGAAAGAGAGAAGTTAGCTTTGGAGCGTGATACCAAGTTGAGGGAGTTGGACATCCAGGCTAAGAAGTTAGAATTGAATCCCTCTGGTGGCAGCATTCCATCTGGACCTGCAGAAAGTAAGTTTTACTTTCCCAAAGATGTGATAAAGGATTATCATAGAAACGAAGATATTGGTCAGTGGTTTAAAGCATATGAGCTAGCATTGTTGGCCCACCAGGTCCCTGAGAAGAATTGGGGAGCGGGGTTGTGGGGTCGCTTTGTGAATGAGGGGAGAGATACCCTGTTAGACATGCCTGTTGCGGATAGGATGTCGTATGCTCATATGAAGGATGCTTTAATGTTGCGGTATGGCCTAACCCCCGAGAAGTACAGACAAGCTTTTAGAGAATGTAAGAAGTTGCCTGGTACGACGTGGGTTGAATATGTGTCTTATTTTTGCAGAGCCATGGATGGTTGGGTAAAGGGCAGCAAAGTGGAAAGTTATGAAGCTCTTTATGATTTGTTTGCTTGGGAGCACTTGTCTAATAACTGTTTTCCAGAGCTGCGCCAGCACCTGATTGATAGCAAGATATCTAACCCTAGAAAACTTGCTGAGGAGGCGGACCGCTGGGTCAGTACCAGGGTCCACAAGGGTCCAGTGGGAGACTCAGCCAAAGGTGGGCAGGGTCCCCAGCAGAAGAGTGGGGGGGACAAGGGTAAACAGAAGGAGTCCCAGAAAGGGCCCCAAAGTAATCCCCAAGGGAACCAAGGGAAAGGTTCCCAGCCTCCCCCTGAGAAGAAGCCAGGGGCCCCGACGGGTAAACCTGTTCATAGGGGCCCCCTAACCTGCTACGGTTGTGGGCAGGTGGGACCCCGGTTTTATGACCCCCAGTGTCCCAAAAAGGATTCGAATGCACCGCCGCGTGCACCCCCCGTCAGTTGGCGAGTGTAGCCCTGGGAGGGGAGGAGATGGTTGTCCATGGTGGGAGGGGTCCCGCAGAGATGTCCCTGGTCTTGCTAGGAGACATGCAAATGGTCCCTCCACCCCCTCTGTATTGTATTGTATTGTATGTTGGATTTATATAGCGCTTATCACCCAGGGGTCTCTAAGCGCTTGCCTTGGGAACCCGTCCTGGCTTTTCCCTGTGAGATAGCCCCTACAGGGAATCCCCAAGGTGAAAGCCAGGCATCCCGCCATGGGGGCCGTTGTGGAGATTAAGCAAGCTTAATGCCCAGAGTTGCAGAGTGTGAACCCATGATTAGGTCAGGCACCAAAGCGAGAATTATCAAGTCCGTGGACATTTGAGCTCAAGACCCTGCCGCGTCGGGAATTGAACCCTGGTCCCGGGTCTGACCTCTGCTTCAGGGTCTGCCTGCTCTAACCAGTGAGCCACACTGCTCCACACTGCCTAGTAACACTAGTAAATATAGGCAGTGGGTCACCATTAATGGCCATAGAGTGGAAGCTCTCAGAGACACCGGAGCGAGTGTGACAGCTGTCAAGTGTCACTTGGTGTCCAGAGAGCAGGTGGTTCCCCACGCATTCTACCCCGTGATAGCTGCCGACAACTCCCAGAAAGAGTGTGAGGTGGCTCAGGTTTCCTTTGAATGGGGGGGAGTTTCAGGTACTCGTCAGGTTGCTGTGAGGCCCGCCATGCCTGTCGATTGTCTCCTGGGCAATGATTTAGAAGACTCCCCTTGGGCTAAGGTGGAGAGAGAGGCGCACTTGAAAATGTTGGGTGTGCCAGAGTGGGTGTGTGCAACCACTCGTTCGATGACAGCGAGTAAGGGTGTTGATGGGGTCCCGGAGCCTGAAAATACGGCCCAGGACCCAGCTGTGAAGAGAAGAGGCAGGAGGCACGGGAAACCGGCCCCCGTAGTTCCCGTGGTCCAGGAGGAGGTGGACCCTGAGGGGGATGCCCTGGAGCCCACAGGGGAACAAATTGCCGAACTGGGAGACCTGCCCGAGCTGACCCATTGGCAGCAGGATGGTGGTCCCTCCAGGGAGGAATTCTGTGCGGAACAGAAAGTGTGCCCTTCTCTTGTGGGCATGAGGCAGCAGGCCTCAGCCCAATCCTCAGGTGATCAGTCAGGGTCACATTTTGTGTACTGGGAGAACGACCTCCTGTATAGCGAGCCTAAGGCTGC
The DNA here is from genome assembly GCF_964263255.1 of Lissotriton vulgaris. NCBI lineage: Eukaryota > Metazoa > Chordata > Amphibia > Caudata > Salamandridae > Lissotriton > Lissotriton vulgaris. The sequence continues at coordinate 998,834,549 of NC_141696.1, read as the reverse complement.
TGAGCCTGGGTCAGCCCGTGTGCTGGTGGTACCCCAGCGCTTCAGAGCCTTCCTACTGGGTTTGGCTCATGACGTTCCGTTAGCTGGACATCTGGGGCAGGACAAGACCTATGACAGGCTTGTCACCCATTTTTATTGGCCTCAGATGCGTAGGGATGTAGACATCCATTGCAAGACTTGTCGCACTTGCCAGGCAAGTGGGAAAAGCGGAAGGAAGCAGAAGGCTCCCCTCCAACCTTTTCCAGTGGTCAGTACCCCCTTTGACCGGGTGGGTATTGACATTGTTGGGCCCCTGGACCCCAAGACAGCCCTGGGCAACAGGTTCATCCTGGTCTTGGTGGACCATGCCACACGGTACCCGGAAGCCATCCCTCTCCGAACAGTGACGGCCCCCGTGGTGGGACGGGCACTGATGGGTGTTTTCTCCCGGATGGGGTTCCCCAGAGAGGTGGTGTCAGACCGGGGCACCAACTTCATTTCGAACTATATGAAGTCTCTGTGGAAGGAGTGTGGGGTAACCTACAAGTTCACCACTCCTTACCACCCTCAAGGAAATGGGCTGGTTGAGAGATTCAACCGGACCCTGAAAGGCATGATCATGGGTCTCGAAGAACCAATGAGGCGGAAATGGGACGTCCTCTTGCCATGCCTGTTGTTTGCTTACCGCGAGGTGCCGCAAAAGTCTCTAGGGTTCAGCCCCTTTGAGCTCTTGTACGGTCACCCGGTAAGAGGGCCTTTGAGCCTGGTCAAGGAAGGCTGGGAGCAATCTCCCAGGAAACCTCCCCAGGATGTATACAGCTACATGCTGGCCTTTCGGAACCAGACTCGGCGCTTCAGAGAACTTGCTCAGGCAAATCTGGAGGCCAGCCAGGAGGAGATGAAGCGTTGGTACGACCGGAATGCCACTCTGGTAGAGCTTCAGCCTGGTCAAGAAGTGTGGGTCATGTCCCCTGTGGAACCTTGTGCGCTCAAGGACAGGTGGACTGGACCGTTTAAGGTTGTGGAGAAGAAGAGCGATGTCACCTACTTGGTGGACTTGAAATCTCCCAGGAACCCCTTGCGGGTCCTGCATGTCAACCGTTTGAAGCCCCACTTAGAAAGGTCCGAAGTGGGCATGCTCCTAGCTACAGATGCTGGAATGGAGGAGGAGAGTGAGCCTCTTCCTGACCTCCTGTGTGCTAAAGAGCAAGACGGGTCAGTGGATGGTGTGGTCCTCTCTGACACACTGACCCTTGAGCAGAAACAGGATTGTCGCCACCTGTTGGGACAATTCCCGGATCTGTTTTCCTTGGTTCCGGGTGTCACTCATTGGTGTGTCCATGACGTTGACACCGGAGACAGCCCTCCTGTGAAGCACAAGGCTTACAGGGTGACTGACAAGGTCAGAGCATACATTAAGGAGGAGGTCTCCAAAATGTTTGCGTTAGGGGTGATTGAGTCCTCTAGCAGTCCTTGGGCCAGCCCAGTGGTCTTGGTCCCAAAGGCTGCAGCGCCTGGTGCTTCACCAGAACTCAGGTTCTGCGTGGATTACCGAGGACTCAATTCAGTCACGAAGACTGACGCGCACCCCATCCCCAGAGCTGATGAGCTCATCGATCGGTTGGGGGCTGCCCGGTACCTTAGCACGTTTGATCTAACGTCTGGGTACTGGCAGATCGCCTTGACTGATGGGGCAAAGGAGAGGTCCGCATTCTCCACACCAGATGGGCTATACCAGTTCCGGGTGATGCCCTTTGGGATGAAGAATGCCCCTGCCACCTTCCAGAGGTTGGTCAACCAGGTCTTGGCTGGACTGGAGGATTTCAGTGCCGCCTACCTGGACGACATCGCAGTGTTCAGCGCCAGCTGGGAGGAACACTTGCGCCACCTCCAGGAAGTGTTGTTGGCCCTGCGCGGAGCAGGCCTCACAATCAAAGCCAGTAAGTGCCAGATTGGGCAGGGTTCGGTGGTGTACTTGGGGCACCAAGTAGGGAGCGGCAAGGTTGCCCCCCTGCAACCCAAGATTGATACCATCCTGGCTTGGGCGCCGCCCAAAACCCAAACTCAGGTGAGAGCCTTCTTAGGACTCACGGGTTATTACAGGAGGTTTGTCAAGGATTACGGCAACATTGTGCACCCCTTGACTTCGCTGACTTCCAGGAAGCAGCCACGAAACGTGATCTGGACTGATGCCTGTCAAACGGCCTTCGACACCCTGAAAACTGCAATGTGCACAGCACCTATACTCCAGGCACCCCACTTCTCGAAAGAATTTATTGTCCAGACGGACGCTTCAGAGCATGGCGTGGGGGCTGTTCTAGCTCAGGTGAATGAAGAGGGCCGAGACTTGCCTGTAGCCTTCATCAGTAGGAGGTTACTTCCCAGGGAAATGAGGTGGAGTGCGATAGAGAGAGAAGCATTTGCTGTGGTCTGGGCGCTGAAGAAGCTAAGACCCTACCTGTTTGGGACTCACTTCCGGGTTCAGACAGACCACAGGCCCCTCAGATGGTTGATGCAGATGAGGGGTGAGAATCCGAAACTGTTGAGGTGGTCCATTTCCCTACAGGGGATGGACTTTACGGTGGAACACCGCCCTGGTACAGATCACGCCAATGCTGATGGTCTGTCCAGATTTTTCCGCCTTAGTGAAGAGGACTCCCTAGGTCAAGGGTAGTTCTCCCCACATTTCAGCTGGAGGGGACACGTGTTAGACCTGACATCATTGGCTTGAGTCTCTCCTCCATTTTTTCTGTTTGCCTCCACTGTTTTACGATGTTTTGCTGGTATATGCTTTGGGCGCCGTGCCACTGCTGATCAGTGCCATAGCGCAAGTGCTCCCTATGTTAAATTGATGTATCTATTGTATCCATGTTTGGCTTATTTGGTTTACTGTCAGTCCCTAGTCTAGTGCACCAGCAGTGCCGGGGCTTGTAAATACAAATGCCGCTCGTGGGCTTGCAGCACGTGTTGTGCCACCCACAGGAGCGGCCTTGTAAAAGAATGTCTACGGGTCGGTCATTGCGAGACCCACGTGCAGCCTAGTGCTGTCACGCAGGCTGCGCAAGTATACCTACTTGCCAGCCCCTCAAACCTTCCCTTGACTTCATGTTAGTCACCCCTATGGTAGGCCCGCGGGCAGGGTGCATTGTGAGTATAAGGTAGGACACGCCTGACCAAGTTGGCATGTCCTAATAGTGAATTACAGCCATCTTCGTTCTTCACTATTGCGAGGTAGCCTGCTCTCCATTAGTTAGAATGGGCCGCCGGGATTATTAACGCTATGATCCTAGCTGGCTCGGGGAGCATGGTGCAATGTCGAGTTTGGTATCCCTGAACTCGGGGTTTAATTACGCATCCGTTGGTGTGGATGGTTTTTGGACTCTGGGTTCGAAAATAGCACTTTTAGAAAGTGTCTATTTTCTTGTCTAACCATTTCTGGTTTCTGCTGGTCTTGCGTGTGTGTGACAGGAGCTGGGGGCTCCAGAGTTCTGGATGAGTCAGTGTGGGATGAGTGGGACATTTGCGTTGAGAGTAGGGGGAGAGTAGTTGCTGATAGCCTGCCCTGCCTGATACAATGCCGGCTCCACCTCCTGCCAAGCGGCTGATGGCTCTGTGCCTGCCATGGATGATCCGAGCCCCACCTCCTGCCAGGAGGCCGATAGCTCTGCTCCTGCCAGTGACAATGCTGGCTCCACCTCCTGCTGGGCGTCTGAGGACCCAGCCCTGCGCAATGAATAGGCCAGGTGCTTCTGCCTGGCTCCACCCACAACAGACCCAGGATGTTGGGAAATTCCCCTGCATGGACAAAGGGATCAAAGCCGAAAAGGGGTATAAGAGAAGGACCCCTGAACCAAGAATTTAGATCACTTCTGACAAGGAACCCTGTAACCAAGGACAAGAGGCCTGCTGATCTGAGGACTTGCCTACCCCTTCTGCCAGTGTGCTGTTTGCTGGGGGGAATCCAGCAGTGCTTCTTTATTTTTGCCAAGGAACCAGGAGAGAGGAACTGTGTGTGTACTCTCACGCTTGATAAGAAAATCTCCAAGGACTGGAAGAGTGCCAGTCTCCTGCTGAAGTCACAGGGCTAAAGGACTTCATCTGCTTAAAGTGCTATTTGCTGGAACCTGTGAACCCAGCACCTCTGAAAGAGCCAGCAACCTCGACGCCGACGGACGTCGCCGAATCCAGCTCGACGTAGTGGGTAACGGCCCCAGTGTCCCGCTTCCTCGACGACTGGCCGCCGGGCCCGACCGACGCCAGCAGCACCGCCAGTGAGTGGGAGTACGGCTCCAGCTCCAAGGGACCTCGTGTCCGCACCGCTGCTGATCGCATCGCCCTCGTGCCCTCTTGACGCCGTGAGCGCTGCTCACTCTGTGCAACCGCATCATCGACGACGACGCCAGCTGAGGCCTGATCGACACCGAAGACGCGATGCCGGATTGCTTGACGTCGCTGATCATCGTTTGCTTCCTTTTCCAAGGTACTGTGTTGTTGGGAGTCCGTGTGACTCCGGGCTCGACGCAGCGCTCCTCGCGGTCGACGCCAAACCTTTGGATTAACTTTGCCTCGACGTCGTGTAGCCCCCGTGTGGGTTACCCTGTTGCTAAGAACTGTATTGCCAAGAAGAAGATTTGCTTTGATACTAAAGACTTTGTGCTAAAGAAGAACCTACCTCTGAACTATCCCTTTTCCCTTCCCAAAGTATTTATTAAGATTGTGTACATTTTTTGTCGTTATTTGGTCTTGTGCTAAACCTTATATAAAAATACTTATTTTTATAATACTACTGTGTCGTGTTGTGGTAAATAAAATTACCGGGACTATTTTTCTATACATTAAATGACAATAAAGGATAGCTCAATAAAATGAGAGGCAGAGTCCGTGGTATCTGAGTCATACGGGCTTTAATTAAGGTTCTTGAGAACCGGGACATCGAGTTCCATCACCACTAAGGTTCAGGAAGGGACATACAACATTTTATTAACATCACACATTATATATAGTAAAACAGTATAATTGAAATGAATACAGTAGGCGTAACAAGTGAAAAGAGAAAGATAAGAACACATGTGCGTAACAGGAGGCGTGTAAGAGGGCGTACACGTAGGCGTGTATTGGAAACGTCACAGAAACGTCATAAGTGGGTGGATGCATAGAGAAATTCTGCAGGGTCAGCAGAAACCTTTGGCATGGGTGCGTGCGCAACTGAGCATGACGTGGTATAGACGTGTAACTGGGGAAACTGGGGGGCTTGACTTTAGCTCTAGTAGAAGAGTCTGGTGTCTGGGATGTCAGAACGACCTGTACCTACAGCATATCTGGTATCTTATGTTTGGAGGATGTGTTGTCTGAAGTAAAAGGTCTCTCGGGCAGAGGCCGTTCAATACCGAATGCTAGTGCGTGCATACGTGTCTTGGTGCAATGCGCGGGGCCATGGGCCTACCATGGTAACGGGTTCTGTAAATCACTTGCAAGGAGGACAGGAAGGCCGGGCCCTTTGCTCTGCAGCCGGAAACATGTTTACCTATTTCACTAGACTGGAATGTGTTTTCGAGGAGGCTGAGCAGATAACTGTAGGCAAAATACTGTCTTGGCAGGCAGGCCAGGCTGAGCCGGGCACCGCTTCGCTGGGCAGGAAGTAAGGTAGAGGTCAGGGATGCATATCTAAACTGCAGCTTTCAGAGACAGAAGAGACTCGGAGCCTCAATTAAGGGCCTGGCTCGATTGAGCCAGAAAACGTGGAAAACGTGTGCTTCGCGTTATTTAAAAGTGCACCATGTAAAGACGTTGGCACCATAGGCCTAAAAGCCAAATTAACGTAGTTTTCTTGGAGGACTGAATAACTGACATGTTAACGTTGGACGCAAATGCATATGCGTCTTCATGGCATGCACGGAAAGGGAATTACACGACATACATGGAACATGGGTACATGGATAGGGTGCGAGTGGGGGACACATTGATTACCTAAAAATGTCTATTTCCTAATTCCCTCCTTGGCCCCTACTACACCCTTTAGGATATGTCTATTTTCATGAGACTATCTATCTGTTCGTATAGCATCATTTGTTCATCTTTTTTCATTCGGGAACGGGAACGTGCACTTGGACGGGGAATACAAGCTGTGGCGCACAAGCCGCAAATCGCTGGCCCACATTGCAGACAGAGACAACAACTGAATACTATGAGCAGTATTATTCCTAGGAATGACAATACTTTCCATCCCCAGGTGGATATCACACTCCAAAGCCAACCGGACCAAGTCCAGGTGTCTGGATTCTGGTGCATCTGGTGAGCTATATTATGGAGCCTCGTTATCGCTTTATATACTGACGGTGCGTTATTTGGAATGATATACAACAACTGGATCCGATCACTCTACAAGCCCCGCCCCTATCGGCCAGGATGACGTCAAGGACAAGGCGGTTTTGAAGAACAACAAGTCTCATAGCAGACTGTTCCTCGGTCAGGTTACCTAAAGCAAAAGTAGTTTCGTTCACTACTGCTTCAAGAGTTCTGGTCAATCTTCGTATTATCTTACTATTCTGGACGGGACCTATGAACCAGAAGTATCCTTTAATATAATCCTTATACTGGTCCCATGCTGATTCAGAATAATCGATGACAGGAGGAAGGTCTCTCTTATGTCTTACATGTACAAGGTGTGGATTTCGATGGTAATCAGGTGGGGCTAGGAAAACAGGTGGTAATAGGAACGCGATATAACAAGTTCCATCCCAATCTAATGGCAGACGTACATAAGCTGTCTGACCACATATAAAATAAGAATGGCGGGAAGCTTTGAAAGTAGACTTTCCTTTATCACTGAATTCGACCACAGTATTACAATCACTGTGTCCTAGATGTACTGAACCATTCTTTCTGACGCATAATTCGCCTTTCACTGGCAAAACTGTAATAAACGGCAAGTCCGAATTAGTCTCGGATTGAACGTTCAGAATCATGAGGTTAAGTGTAAAATTACCTAATCCATACACTTCATTTTCTAGATCGGTCCCTGTCCTTTGGGGAAGACCTTCCTTGTCTGGGAAACATATTTTATTCATAACTGTATTAAGGTTCCCCCATATCCAATTGCATTGGGAAACTGTGGACTTACTGTCTAGGGAGGACATTAAAGTAAACCATGCACCGCACGAACCATTATATGTAAACGGATAAGGAAAGAGGGGCAGAGCTCCCTTGTATTTCTGATAGGGAGGGAGTCGGCCACATACCCAGCAATTTGTGGCATTGCTGGTCTGGTGAGAATGGTGTAACATACGGATAAAAGTATTGTTGCGCATTGCTAATCGATAGGACAGCTCGTGAGGGGGCAGGTCACTGAAAGTGTGCTCTACAGTATCATTAGAGGAAATATGTACATGAGAACCAAGAGGAAAGAAAACATGTAGCATTAAACTTATGCATATGATCGTAAGACTCAGAAGAAACATAACAATTAAAGTAATGACGCATCTGCTGTGCAGGATTTTGCAATATTTTTCTCTCTTTTCAATTTGCCTATCTCTCTGACTACTTGGGTCTATCTTATACATGTCAGAAACCTGTCTAACCGCTTCACCCGAGGGGGACTTAAACAATTAAACGCTGTCTGACTTACTAGACCTCAACTTGGCTCGGTACTCCTGTTGTGGAGTTTTCTCTAACAGGGGGAGTTTAGAGTCTGTAGCGGGGCAGTCCTTGGGAAAAGTCTTTGGACACAGTCCATGAAATCTTTGAACGTGGCTGGAGTGGAGCCACCCCTTCCTGCCTTCAATCTTCACAGCGGTCCTCGTGGTCATCAACACCAGTTTTGGTTCCTTCCACCTGGGCTCCAGAGGGCTTGATCGGTCAAAGTTGCGGACCAACACCAGGTCTCCGGGAACGATTTCATGCGGTTTCACCTGGGTGTTGTCCGGGAAGGCAGCCGCGACCTGTGAACGACAAGATAGTAGTGCAGACATCAAGGAAGCCAGGTAATCTGTCAGCATGTTACTATCAACATCAGTTATTTTGCGAGGCATAGGCGTACCCCACATGTTTGGGGGACGGCCGAAGACTACTTCATACGGGGACAGTCCGGTTCTGGAATGGGCTACCATACGCATGTAAAAGAGGGCAACAGGCAGGGCTACCATCCAATCTACTCCTTTTTCTGCACAGACCTTCGCTAACCGTGTTTTCAGGGTTTGATTATGTCTCCCAACGAGACCGGCGGCTTCGGGGTGTCGTACGCAGTGGAATTTCCACTGGTATCCTAACAGGAGTGATACCTGTTTCATGAGCTCGGACGAGAATGGCTGTCCATTATCTGAGTATACGACACGGGGCAAGCCGTATCGCGGGAAGAATTCACGGACCAACTGTTTGGCAGTGGTTACAGCAGTGTAATCTGGGACTGGGTATGCTTCGGTCCATCGGGAAAGGGCACATACAACTACGAGGACATACTTGAATCCTCTGCATCTGTCCATCTGGATATAATCCATATGGAGGACTTCAAAAGGATGGTCAGGAGGATGAAATCCACCTTGTTCCACGGGGATACCTTTGCCTGGATTGAACTGACAACAGATCATGCAGGTACGCACTTTCTGTTTTGCTGCTGCACGTAAATGCTTGTTGAACCAAAGATTCTGAATGCTGTCTAACATGGCTTTCTCTCCTAAGTGTGCTGGACTATGTGCTGTATTAATGATAACTTGAACCATAGAGTCGGGGAGAAACCATGTGGCTCTTCCCTTCGTCATCCATCCCTGATCTGTCTGGATCCCTCCTTGTTCAGTCCATTTCTTGATTTCATCTGGGGTTACATGTGTCTGTATGTCAAGTACATCTAGTGTGGGATCCTTAACTGTCATGCAATGTGTCAGTGAAGTTACTTCAGTCTTTGTCGTGTCAGTCGGAATGTCTGTTTGAGTCTGAGCTGTGAGTTTAGCTGTTCGATCTGCCAGGTCGTTACCCTGGGAAATAGTGTCAGTGACTTTAGTAAGTGCTTTGCACTTCATGATGGCTATGGCTGTAGGCAAATGCATTGCTTCTAACAGGGCTTGAATGAGGGGACCGTGTTGTATCTTGGTGCCATGAGAAGTTAAAAAACCTCTTTCTTGCCAGAGAATACCGAAGTTGTGAAAGACTCCGAATGCGTACTGTGAATCTGTGTATATGTTTACTTTCTTGTTCTTGGCTCGTATACAGGCTTGGGTCAGAGCGATGAGCTCTGCTGCTTGGGCAGACAATGTGTCAATACAACGTGTTTCTATGACTTCAGTTTCAGTGGTTACTGCATATGCGGCTACTAACTCTCCTGTACTTGTTCTCATACATGAACCATCCACATAAAGTGTCAGGTCTGGGTCGGGCAATGCAATGTCTGTCAAGTCTTGTCTGGGCTTTGTCACGGTATTAATGACTTCCACGCAGTCATGTGGTGCTGGATCTGCTGTAATCAAGGGTAACAGTGTAGCAGGGTTTAGTATGTTGCAACGTCTGATTTCTATGTGTGGTTGGAACAGTGTCAGTTCATATCCTGTCAGTCGTGCTATGGTCAAGTGTTGAGTCTGGGTTCGGTTCAGGAGAACTTCCACAGAGTGTGGAACTTGTACTGTCAGTGGATGTCCTAACACTATCGAGTCGCTTTGTCTGATAGCTAGAGCTGTTGCTGCAACTGATTTTAGGCACGCAGGCAGAGCCTGGGCTACTGGATCCAATGTACTAGAAAAATAAGCGCAAGGCTTGTGTTTTCCTGCTTGATCCTGTGTGAGAACAGATAATGCTGTGCCATCGCGTTCTGTGACAAAAAGTGTAAAAGGTTTGATTTAACATGGTGTCGCTAAAACTGGTGCTTGACATAAAGCTTTCTTCAGTTCATCAAAAGCTAGTGTATGTTCCTGAGTCCAAGGGAGGACAGTCGAAGTCGCTGCCTCCTGTGTTGTCAACTGTATGAGTGGCTTGGCTAGATATGCATACTGAGGAATCCATTGTCTGCAGTATGAAGTGAGGCCAATGAAGGCCCGTACTTCCTTTTGTGTCTTGGGTTGTGGCAGATGTGCAATTAACTGAATGCGATCAGGTGTCAACTGTCTACCCCTCTTGGACAGCAAGTGTCCAAGGTAAACCACTTGCTGGGCACAGAACTGTAGCTTTGAAGGGGACACTTTATGCCCCTTTTCAGCCAGAAAATACAAGACTGTCAGTGATGCGTGTTCGCAGTCACGTTCGGTCCGTGCTGTAATTAACAGATCGTCAACATATTGGAGTAGGGCAGTGTCAGTAGGCATGTGAATACAGTCTAGTTGTCGTTTCAGTGCTTGGCTGTAAATACTAGGACTTTCTGTGAACCCTTGAGGTGCACGTGCAAATTTGAAGCTTCGGCCATTTAAACAGAATCCGAAAAGGTACTGGCTTTCCGGATGAATGGGGACACTAAAGAAGGCGTTCTTGAGATCGATAACAGTAAAGAACGCTGCTTCGGAATCAATGGCAGTCAATAGGGAAGAAATATCTGGGACCACTGGTTACTGGGGTATTATGCATTTATTTAATTCTCGAAGGTCGATCACCAGTCTGTAGACCGGTGGTGCATTCGGGTCAGTTCGTTTAAGAATCGGAATGATTGGAGAATTACATACATTGGAGTCAGTTTCTACAACCACTCCTTGAGCAATGAGTTCGTCAATAATTTTCAGTAAGGCTGCTACAGCCTCAGGTGGCAACTTGTATTGTCGGATTCGGGGCAGTACAACACCTTGTTTGAGAGTGACACACTATGGTGTAATATGCATACGGTCCTACATCAGTTGGACCTTGCGCCCATAAATGCTGTGGTACATTCTGCAATCTTGGATCAAAATCTCTCAACACATAATGTCCTTTAAAATCACGTAAAAACAATCTCACTCCTTCCGGAGAACAACATATCACTGCTCCTAGTGCTTTCAACGTTTTTATACCAAGCAAGTTTTCAGGACATGATTTCGTAAGTAGCAAATCTGTAGTACGAGACAATGGACCAACTTCTAAGGAAACTGGCTTTGACACTTTGTTAACAATAGGCTTTCCTGAAAATCCAAGGGAAACATTCTGTGAGCCTGAGAGGGGTGCCCCTGGAACCTCGTCATGACTGATGGTAGTTCTGCTCGCCCCTTTGTCAATCAAAAATTTTCTGTCTTTCCCTAATACTTGACTATGTACATAGGGACCCTCTTGATCTACAGGAACCTCGATAAGGGGCAAGCCAACCTCCCTCTCTAGGCTGTTTCATGAATACTGCTGATAATCGGGGTAATCTGACTGTGCATACTGATACATTTGTTGCGTGACATGTTGCGTGGCAGCAATGGGTTGGGGCTGAGGTACTGCTACTGTCTGTTGTGCATTCTGTGGAGGTTGCGTGTTCTGTGGAATATTCTTTGGAACTTGTTCTGGTCTAGGTGGATGCGGTCTTTCTTTCGTCCTGCCTGTAGCGATATTGTATTTTAGAACGGTACATTCGTTTATATAGTGACCTGGCTGCTTACAATAATTGCAATTCCCTTAAACAGGAGCTGCAGGATGATTAGTCTGTGTCGTACCCTTCTTCTGACCATCTGCTGGGACGGACTGAGCAACTAGTACTTTCATTTTCGTGTCTTTCATACGTCTCTGTTCATGTTCGTGTTCCTCTCTGATTCGATTCTGGTGGTACTGTAACATTTGTAGCATTTGGGAAGGGGTATTAGCTTGCCATGTACTCTCGACTTTTAGTACTCTGTTTTTAACCTGTGGTAAGGAATTCTCGACTAATTTAGTCACAAAAAGATGTGGATAAGATTCACTACTTGTTTTCAGGCCGCTATTAATAATGAAACATTTCTCGAATCTGGAATAAAAATCACTAGTGTCTTCATCTTGTTTCTGTTTGCAGGCTGAGATTGCATCCCAGTCTTCCTTTTTAACTGTCAATAACCTCGGCAAGACCTGTACTAATAATCCTGGTAATGCTTTAGCTTTTTCCCCAAGACCTGTACCTGGGACTCGCCCATCTTCTTCGGTTTCTAATTCTGCCCAAATAATCTTTTTATCTCCCACCTCCCATTCTTTTTCTTTAAGTTTTTCGTAAATGCCGGCTGGCAACAATACCTTTAACATTTTAAGAATATCGGGATACGTATAATCCCCCATGAGTAGCATGTCTTTTAATTCACGATGGAATCCTGCTGGATCTTTATCATGACACGGCACAAATTTTTTCATTTCCAATAATTCCATTTTAGTCAAGGGGGTGTATATGAATACTCGTTCTAGCTCACCTCCTGTGGTCCGGACGGGATGAACTTCTCGTAAGGGATTCTGTCTGTCTATGTAAAATGGTTTTCTTACTGGGGGTGGAACAGGAACGAAATGTGGAGTCAGGAAAGTTCTGTATTTGTGTCGTTGTTCTAGAATGATATTAATTAAATCGGTACCTAGGCCTCTCCATCTTTTTAGTAGTAATTCTTCCAATATATTATATAGGGGACCTGGATCAGAATGCTGACTTTCATACAGTGTAATGAGGTGTTGGATCATGTACATACCAGCTAATCGCTGTTCGTCTGGGGAAAGACTCAAAAATGTTTGCGCTACTATGTCATCTTTATATACACTAGTATTGCCAGCCCATTGGACTGCTGACCGGGCCAGTTCCTGTTCAGGCATGGTACCAAGTTCACTGTAACCTATTCGTTCTTTCAGTATTTTATCAGTGGCTTGGAATAGATGTTCAAGAGAACATTGTTCTGGTATGGGAGGAAAAAAACTTTTCTTGCATTCTAGGCGTATGGGTTTGTCAAAGGGTCTGTCAAAAGGTCTCGCCCTACCTACGTACGCTATCCTGCCTTGTGTTTCTGTTTCTATATCATCGTCTTCTGAGACGTCATCATCTGCTTTCTCGGTTTCTCTCGCTGCTTTTTCCCTTGCGTGTATGTCTAGAATTTCTTTACGAATCTTTCTGTACATGGATTCTATACAACCTTGTTTACTGTGTTTTCCATCAGCTATGTTGTCACTCCATTTAATCAGAAGTTTCATTTCTTCTTTGTCTTTACCTGGCTGGTCTTGTTCCCTAATCAAACAATTTATCAAAAACTGTAGGATCATACCTTGAGTCTCCTCCTTTCTGTGTGCCATGGCCTCGTGAATACTTTCTGGTTTCTCCCCTGTTCTAATAAAATGATAAATTTTGTCTAAATGATTCCTCATGTCTGGTAAAATAGTCAAATAGTTTGTAACACGTCGTATACGTAATGAATATAATATCATCTCGTCTTCACCTGGTACCGGATCATATCTACAATCTGTAATGTACTGTCTAAGAGCTGCGTATGTAGCTACTTTTGGTGTGCGTTGTAATGCTGCTTCTCTGAGTGTGGTTCGTTTTATTTGAGACGGGGTGATAGGGGGACCTCCTACTGCTCCTCCTGAAGCGGGATCGTCAACTATTACTGGCTGTGCTGTCGTTGGTGGCAGTGTAGGCGGTAAAGTAGATGCAGGTAATACAGGTGGGCCCTGAGTTGCAGGTGCATTAAAAGGATTTGTAGGACCAGTGGCCGGAACAGTGGCAGATGAGACAGTGGGGGGTGTCGTGTCATCAACAGGAATGTGAACAGGGTTGGGAGGATGAGCATTTGGAGGAGGATTTCTGTTTGCATATTCGGGGACAGTGTCATCTAAATACGAAGAAAGGAAAATTTCCGCTGCGGTCTGTTTATGACGTAATTTAGTCGGGACCAATGGTGGCGGCAAGTTACGGGACACTTCCGGGGTCGCCTTGGGCAGGCCCTCGGCGAGAACAGGATACATGCCTGTAATAAGGGCATTTCTTTGTCGGTCTAATTGTTCTGCTCTAACTCGTTCACCTTCTTCTAGTAGTTCTCTTTCTTTAGCTTTTTCAGATTCTTCTCTACTTTTCTCTGCTTTCCTGATTTCTTTCTCTGTTCTTCTATGCGCATCTTTACGCCACAATTCTATAGCATCTTTCTGGGATTGTCTGGCTTTCTTTTTCCATAGTGCTTCTTCTACTCTCATGATGCATTCCGCATCCAATGTCCCTGAGACAGCCCATCTATACTTCTCTTCCAGATCCCTAGTATAATCAACCCACAAGTCTAAGTACAATATGGCATCTAAGCCATGTTTATGGTACATAAAATGTCCTTGAGTGTCCCTAGGCGGGACGGGAACTGCTTCTTCGAGTATCCCTTTCCTAGTTCCTATCTGACGTAATTTCGAGAACAGCGGCATTTTTGAACTGACTTGAACGTGAACACAATAAACACAGTAAGGAATAGCAAACAATCATTCATACCACAACATTAAACACAATAAAACATTTCAGACTGATATTACCTGGTACATAGAAAACACAAACTCTGAAACAATACTAGAATACTGAATCACTAGATGCACTGCTAAAACAGTACAGACAATACCGGTCCCATAAAGAGACACGTCATACCGTATTCACCTAAGTGAACACGTCTGGACCAGGTCTGTGTACCCAGACCCGTCTTGACCGGGCACAAATTAATGAACCCGTCTAGATGCGTTCTCAACAACGGTACTCACCGGGAAGCAAAACTGAAGGCCTCGGAAACTGGACTGGACTGGACTGGACTGCTACGACGTCTATGCTGCTACTACTACGCATGCGCTTCGGAACAGGTGGGCCTCCGGATACCTCGGACCTTGCTCTCTCGGCTTGGGGCTCTGGTCGGGACTCTCCGCATTCCTCACAGCCTCGTCTGGATGCCGGACCGCAGTCTCCGTCTCCTCCATGGGCCTGAGGGAGATAGCAGGAAAACCCGCAGGTGTGCACAGGATTCCGTCACGGCTGTAGAAGGGGTCAGGGGCCTGCGTACATCACCGGCGCGTGATGAAGGGGAGGGGTCCCTATTCGGGCGCCAGATTTATGTGGTAAATAAAATTACCGGGACTATTTCTCTATACATTAAATGACAATAAAGGATAGCTCAATAAAATGAGAGGCAGAGTCCGTGGTATCTTGGTTCCGGGTGTCACTCATTGGTGTGTCCATGACGTTGACACCGGAGACAGCCCTCCTGTGAAGCACAAGGCTTACAGGGTGACTGACAAGGTCAGAGCATACATTAAGGAGGAGGTCTCCAAAATGTTTGCGTTAGGGGTGATTGAGTCCTCTAGCAGTCCTTGGGCCAGCCCAGTGGTTTTGGTCCCGAAGGCTGCAGCGCCTGGTGCTTCACCAGAACTCTGGTTCTGCGTGGATTACCGAGGACTCAATTCAGTCACGAAGACTGACGCGCACCCCATCCCCAGAGCTGATGAGCTCATCGATCGGTTGGGGGCTGCCCGGTACCTTAGCACGTTTGATCTAACGTCTGGGTACTGGCAGATCGCCTTGACTGATGGGGCAAAGGAGAGGTCCGCATTCTCCACACCAGATGGGCTATACCAGTTCCGGGTGATGCCCTTTGGGATGAAGAATGCCCTGCCACCTTCAGAGGTTGGTCAACCAGGTCTTGGCTGGACTGGAGGATTTCAGTGCCGCCTACCTGGACGACATCGCAGTGTTCAGCGCCAGCTGGGAGGAACACTTGCGCCACCTCCAGGAAGTGTTGTTGGCCCTGCGCGGAGCAGGCCTCACAATCAAAGCCAGTAGGTGCCAGATTGGGCAGGGTTCGGTGGTGTACTTGGGGCACCAAGTAGGGAGCGGCAAGGTTGCCCCCCCTGCAACCCAAGATTGATACCATCCTGGCTTGGGCGCCGCCCAAAACCCAAACTCAGGTGAGAGCCTTCTTAGGACTCACGGGTTATTACAGGAGGTTTGTCAAGGATTACGGCAACATTGTGCACCCCTTGACTTCGCTGACTTCCAGGAAGCAGCCACGAAACGTGATCTGGACTGATGCCTGTCAAACGGCCTTCGACACCCTGAAAACTGCAATGTGCACAGCACCTATACTCCAGGCACCCGACTTCTCGAAAGAATTTATTGTCCAGACGGACGCTTCAGAGCATGGCGTGGGGGCTGTTCTAGCTCAGGTGAATGAAGAGGGCCGAGACTTGCCTGTAGCCTTCATCAGTAGGAGGTTACTTCCCAGGGAAACGAGGTGGAGTGCGATAGAGAGAGAAGCATTTGCTGTGGTCTGGGCGCTGAAGAAGCTAAGACCCTACCTGTTTGGGACTCACTTCCGGGTTCAGACAGACCACAGGCCCCTCAGATGGTTGATACAGATGAGGGGTGAGAATCCGAAACTGTTGAGGTGGTCCATTTCCCTACAGGGGATGGACTTTACGGTGGAACACCGCCCTGGTACAGATCACGCCAATGCTGATGGTCTGTCCAGATTTTTCCGCCTTAGTGAAGAGGACTCCCTAGGTCAAGGGTAGTTCTCCCCACCTTTCAGCTGGAGGGGACACGTGTTAGACCTGACATCATTGGCTTGAGTCTCTCCTCCATTTTTTCTGTTTGCCTCCACTGTTTTACGATGTTTTGCTGGTATATGCTTTGGGCGCCGTGCCACTGCTGATCAGTGCCATAGCGCAAGTGCTCCCTATGTTAAATTGATGTATCTATTGTATCCATGTTTGGCTTATTTGGTTTACTGTCAGTCCCTAGTCTAGTGCACCAGGAGTGCCGGGGCTTGTAAATACAAATGCCGCTCGTGGGCTTGCAGCACGTGTTGTGCCACCCACAGGAGCGGCCTTGTAAAAGAATGTCTACGGGTCGGTCATTGCGAGACCCACGTGCAGCCTAGTGCTGTCACGCAGGCTGCGCAAGTATACCTACTTGCCAGCCCCTCAAACCTTCCCTTGACTTCATGTTAGTCACCCCTATGGTAGGCCCGCGGGCAGGGTGCATTGTGAGTATAAGGTAGGACACGCCTGACCAAGTTGGCATGTCCTAATAAGGAATTACAGCCATCTTCGTTCTTCACTATTGCGAGGTAGCCTGCTCTCCATTAGTTAGAATGGGCCGCCGGGATTATTAACGCTATGATCCTAGCTGGCTCGGGGAGCATGGTGCAATGTCGAGTTTGGTATCCCTGAACTCGGGGTTTAATTACGCATCCGTTGGTGTGGATGGTTTTTGGACTCTGGGTTCGAAAATAGCACTTTTAGAAAGTGTCTATTTTCTTGTCTAACCATTTCTGGTTTCTGCTGGTCTTGCGTGTGTGTGACAGGAGCAGGGTGGCTCCAGAGGTCTGGATGAGTCAGTGTGGGATGAGTGGGACATTTGCGTTGAGAGTAGGGGGAGAGTAGTTGCTGATAGCCTGCCCTGCCTGATACAATGCCGGCTCCACCTCCTGCCAAGCGGCTGATGGCTCTGTGCCTGCCATGGACAATCCTAGCCCCACCTCCTGCCAGGAGGCCGATAGCTCTGCTCCTGCCAGTGACAATGCTGGCTACACCTCCTGCTGGGCGTCTGAGGACCCAGCCCTGCACAATGAATAGGCCAGGTGCTTCTGCCTGGCTCCACCCACAACAGACCCAGGATGTTGGGAAATTCCCCTGCATGGACAAAGGGATCGAAGCCGAAAAGGGGTATAAGAGAAGGACCCCTGAACCAAGAATTTAGATCACTTCTGACAAGGAACCCTGTAACCAAGGACAAGAGGCCTGCTGATCTGAGGACTTGCCTACCCCTTCTGCCAGTGTGCTGTTTGCTGGGGGGAATCCTGCAGTGCTTCTTTATTTTTGCCAAGGAACCAGGAGAGAGGAACTGTGTGTGTACTCTCACGCTTGATAAGAAAATCTCCAAGGACTGGAAGAGTGCCAGTCTCCTGCTGAAGTCACAGGGCTAAAGGACTTCATCTGCTTAAAGTGCTATTTGCTGGAACCTGTGAACCCAGCACCTCTGAAAGAGCCAGCAACCTCGACGCCGACGGACGTCGCCGAATCCAGCTCGACGTAGTGGGTAACGGCCCCAGTGTCCCGCTTCCTCGACGACCGGCCGCCGGGCCCGACCGACGCCAGCAGCACCGCCAGTGAGTGGGAGTACGGCTCCAGCTCCAAGGGACCTCGTGTCCGCACCGCTGCTGATTGCATCGCCCTCGTGCCCTCTCGACGCCGTGAGCGCTGCTCACTCTGTGCAACCGCATCATCGACGACGACGCCTGCTGAGGCCTGATCGACACCGAAGACGCGATGCCGGATTGCTCGACGTCGCTGATCATCGTTTGCTTCCTTTTCCAAGGTACTGTGTTGTTGGGAGTCCGTGTGACTCCGGGCTCGACGTAGCGCTCCTCGCGGTCGACGCCGAACCTTTGGATTAACTTTGCCTCGACGTCGTGTAGCCCCCGTGTGGGTTACCCTGTTGCTAAGAACTGTATTGCCAAGAAGAAGATTTGCTTTGATACTAAAGACTTTGTGCTAAAGAAGAACCTACCTCTGAACTATCCCTTTTCCCTTCCCAAAGTATTTATTAAGATTGTGTACATTTTTTGTCGTTATTTGGTCTTGTGCTAAACCTTATATAAAAATACTTATTTTTATAATACTACTGTGTCGTGTTGTGGTAAATAAAATTACCGGGACTATTTTTCTATACATTAAATGACAATAAAGGATAGCTCAATAAAATGAGAGGCAGAGTCCGTGGTATCTGAGTCATACGGGCTTTAATTAAGGTTCTTGAGAACCGGGACATCGAGTTCCATCACCACTAAGGTTCAGGAAGGGACATACAACATTTTATTAACATCACACATTATATATAGTAAAACAGTATAATTGAAATGAATACAGTAGGCGTAACAAGTGAAAAGAGAAAGATAAGAACACATGTGCGTAACAGGAGGCGTGTAAGAGGGCGTACACGTAGGCGTGTATTGGAAACGTCACAGAAACGTCATAAGTGGGTGGATGCATAGAGAAATTCTGCAGGGTCAGCAGAAACCTTTGGCATGGGTGCGTGCGCAACTGAGCATGACGTGGTATAGACGTGTAACTGGGGAAACTGGGGGGCTTGACTTTAGCTCTAGTAGAAGAGTCTGGTGTCTGGGATGTCAGAACGACCTGTACCTATGGCATATCTGGTATCTTATGTTTGGAGGATGTGTTGTCTGAAGTAAAAGGTCTCTCGGGCAGAGGCCGTTCAATACCGAATGCTAGTGCGTGCATACGTGTCTTGGTGCAATGCGCGGGGCCATGGGCCTACCATGGTAACGGGTTCTGTAAATCACTTGCAAGGAGGACAGGAAGGCCGGGCCCTTTGCTCTGCAGCCGGAAACATGTTTACCTATTTCACTAGACTGGAATGTGTTTTCGAGGAGGCTGAGCAGATAACTGTAGGCAAAATACTGTCTTGGCAGGCAGGCCAGGCTGAGCCGGGCACCGCTTCGCTGGGCAGGAAGTAAGGTAGAGGTCAGGGATGCATACCTAAACTGCAGCTTTCAGAGACAGAAGAGGCTCGGAGCCTCAATTAAGGGCCTGGCTCGACTGAGCCAGAAAACGTGGAAAACGTGTGCTTCGCGTTATTTAAAAGTGCACCATGTAAAGACGTTGGCACCATAGGCCTAAAAGCCAAATTAACGTAGTTTTCTTGGAGGACTGAATAACTGACATGTTAACGTTGGACGCAAATGCATATGCGTCTTCATGGCATGCACGGAAAGGGAATTACACGACATACATGGAACATGGGTACATGGATAGGGTGCGAGTGGGGGACACATTGATTACCTAAAAATGTCTATTTCCTCATTGTCCATTTGTAGTGTATTCACTTTATTACTGTATGTGGTCATAAATGCTTAACACACAGCCTCTGAGATAAGCCTGTCTGCTCTGCCAAGCTACCAAGGGGGTGAGCAGGGGTTATCGAAGGGTGTGATCCCCATGCCCTGACTAGAAAAGGTGTGTCCCTATTTGTCAGAAGTGTATACCTCTGCCAACTAGAGACAGCCGGTTCTAACAGTGGCCTTACAAGAATAAAGCAACATCCATGCATATTAATACTAGTAGTTTATATCGGCACACAGCCAAAACTCGGCTACAACTCGGCTGTAAAGCGACCAACTGTGAACCAGACAGAGACGACTAAATAGAGCAGACATTCCTCAGCCAAGGTCAGCCGCGGCTGGCAGTGGGAGTACCGGCAGGGCGATGGCGTGGAGAGGGGGAGGGGCAGGGTGGGGGGTAGTAATGTATGGATTATAGAGCTTCCCAGGTAAGTAAACATTTAAATAAATAAAACGAATTTCGTTGAGTGCACTGCATCCCCAAATGCGATGCAGTGTGCGCAACGAAATTCGTTTTATTTATTTAAATACTTACTTACCTGTAAAACTCCATAATCCATACATTACTACCCCCCACCCTGTCCCTCCCCCTCCCCACATCACCGCCCTGCAGGTACTCCCACTGCCGGCCGTGGCTGGTCATGGTGACAGGTGCCGTGACCTCTGCCCCTTTGACAGAGCCATAACTGATTTTTGAATTTTGGTTGTGCAGATACAAAAAAAAATGGTTTGCTACCCATAGTAATTCTGGACAATTCTGGACAATGTAACATAGCCCTAGTAGTTTGCATTTCCTAATATAACTCTATGGGGCATATTTACAAGGGAATTCCGCCACAGAACGTCACTTTTTACGACCTTCAGATCGCGCAATCCCCTGCACCATATATACAAAGTGGCGCTAAGCCACTTTGTGTGGCTTAACCGCACTTTGTAAATATGGTACCCTTTCACGCAGTTTTGTGCATGAAAAGGAGTGCAAGCGGTGTTGCTGTGGGCGTTACACCACAACACCAATTGCATTTTGACGCCAGATTTACAAGGATCCGTCAATCTGAGGCAGCGCCAAAAACTAACGCCATAAAAATTAGGCATTTGATTGCCGCAATGGAGAGAAATTGTTTTATTTCTCCTGTTTTTGATTTTTTTCTATGTGTGCTGTATTCTGCAGCACACATAGAAATACCAATTCGCCGTAATTCAATGATTGTTTATGTGCCGGGAGGTGTCCCTTCCTGCACGTAAACAATCATTAAATAATGGGGATTTGCTACTTCTACGTGTGCTGTTGCACACATAAAATTTACAAATTGCCATTATTGATGTGCACGAAAGGAC
The DNA here is from genome assembly GCF_964263255.1 of Lissotriton vulgaris. Taxonomy (NCBI): domain Eukaryota; kingdom Metazoa; phylum Chordata; class Amphibia; order Caudata; family Salamandridae; genus Lissotriton; species Lissotriton vulgaris. The sequence continues at coordinate 998,813,490 of NC_141696.1, read as the reverse complement.
ACCTACCTGCACAGAAACAATCATTCCCTGCAACGCAGACACTCTTGAACTATGGCTCAAGGGTGTATGTCCTGGTGCTAAACATCTATTTTTAGCTCCAACGCAAGGGAAAACACAGGGGTGCGTATTGTAAATACGGGGCATCCCTGCCTTTTTTAAATGATGAAGCGCGGCGCTGCAAATATTCCCACAGCGCGACGCTGCGCCATTTCCTTGTAGATATGGCCCATAGAGTCAGTCAATGTTGGTCTTGTGGTAGCATTTCAGATGAGATTACTGATGTCATTGTATATTTTCTCAGATGCTGTACTTTCGAATTACGCTCCGAAACGTAAGATATAATGCTCTCCAACGGCAAGTCAACCTTCACATTTAAAAAAAAAAATAAGTTTTATTCCAAGCATTTACTCGGAAGTACAAGATTTATCACATTATCATTGTATTGTGCAGTGGGTTAAAAATTTAGGGGTAGATGTATCAAGAAATCGTTTTGCACTTCTCTAATAGCGATTGGTAAGGAATCGCTATTAGAGAAGTGCAAAATGGTATGTATGTAGGAATTCTCTATTTTTTAGCGATTCCTTAACATTCCTTAATTGCGATTAGCAAATTGCTAATCGCAATTAAGGAATAATTTTCCCATTCATTTCTATGGGCCAGGAGGCCCATAGGAATGAATGTGCAGTAATTCTCAAATTGCGAATTCGCATTTTGCTATTCGCAATTTGAGAATTATTTCAAGGGTGCAGGGGTGTCTTATGGACACCCTGCTGCACCCCTGAAACTTGCATGTGTGTGCATATGGCACACATACATGCCCTATGGGCATGTATGTGTGCCACATGCCACCTTCAAAATAGTGTTATTTTGTTGTTTTAAAGGATTTCGCAAATTAACATGAACCTGAAGTTCATGTTAATTTGCGAGTCCTTAACCTAAATTCGCTAAAAAAAAAAGCTTCATACATGGCATTTAAGGAATCGCACATTTGCGATTCCTTAAATGCTGATGCAAAATAAGGAATCGCAATTTATTGCGATTCCTTATTTTGCTAATCACACATACATCTCAAAAAATGCAAAATGTCCGTTTGCGATTCCTTAAGGCCGAAATTCGCAGAATTTCGGCCTTAAGGAATCGCAAAAGGCTTGATACATCTAGGCCATAGCTCCTTCTCTTTGCATTGTTTGCGACAAAAAGAAAAGGAGACACCTGATTTTAACGCTGAAACATACATTTTGAGATAGACAGCATCATTTGCACAGCACAGGTCTTTTAAAGTATTAAAGATTACCTTGAGATGCTGTAGGCATGAATGTAAAAATAAACCCGCTGTACATACTTTAAAACATTCTCAGTCTGTTTTGTAAATGTGTAGAAACATTCTCCCCTTAATCTGGAGGCAGCTTATCTCTGCAGATATTTAGCTAAGATTTTAATTATTTGTCCATTTAACTGGCTAAACCATAGAAACCTCAACCACTAACCCTGAGACAGAAAGAAACGACTTAGGAATTTTACAAAGAGAATATAACCCTTAATCTTTCAAAGAGCTATTACCTTATTGCCCCTGGCATGTTTGATTAATGCACTAAAGTACCTGTTGTTTTTGCTTACAAGCCTTTTCCAATGACTGGTTAGCCTGTCATCCAGCATCCAGCTCGACTGGATTTACCAGATTGTTCTAGAGACAAGGACTAATCTGTCTGTTATAAAAGCATTGGCGTGCACTCAGGTCCCGTTGTTATCCTCTCCAAATAAAAAAGTTAAATGCTGAGCCACTGGCACTCAAATGCGCGGCTTGTCCTGACCTCTCGATCATTTCAACAGTTGCAGGGGCAAAAAGGCTGCTGCGGGGACAGCAGCTCGTGAAAGGCTTTCCTGGCAAGGAGGCCAAACTAAATAAAGACACCCAATTCAAAAACATGCTTCAATGAAACTAAACTTCAGCCAGTTCTGTCTCGAAAAACAAAGGTTTTTCTTGTGACTTGAAAAGTAAATGTTGTACTTTGCCCTGGCAGTTGTGCATGCTTTCAATGATCTGTTTATTCACGAATAATGTTTATTCACGAATCCCAAATCAAAATGCTTTTCAGCACCATAATCCCCCAAGCAATCTCATGTTCTAGTGCCATTCTGTGTTTATTTTTATTCATTTCCCTTTACTCTTTGAAAATGGATATGCTCTCTCCCGGGTATAGTTAGACCTGGGTTGTTTGTCAGCATGTGTTTTTGTAGCATTTGATACTGCCATGAATTAAGTCAAATAGTTGCTATCATGGCTTGCGTGATAAAAAGATTTAATGAGGAGTTGTAGCCAGCATTGAAAATGTAGGATGTTGTGGTGTTTTTCATTTTACAAAACTCACGTTTTCCTTATTAGTCTATGCCATAAACCCTAAGAGTAAGGCTTTGATTATGGGTGCCCCAGATTTTAGCACCCCAGCTCAAACACCTGTGCAGAGATAACAGTTGCCAATGGTGTGTAGTTTACCACACCGTTAATGACCGGATGTAATAACGTACACACCACAGAAACTTTTCCTCAGGGCAAACAAGCAAACTTAACTGGGATAAAGTCCAAGTAAATACTGGGATTAGGTGCAGAGATCAACAAAACCTGCGTTAAGCCTCTTTTATAGGGAAATTCTTGGAAAATGTCAATTCCGAATCACAAGGCATAGGATTTTACAGAGTACGATACATATTGCAACTAAATCCAGGGCACACATAACCGTGGCCTTAACCAGTCAAATCAGCTTACTGGATATTTAAAATGGATGTATGATGTAACCATGCATGCCATTACCATGCATGCCTTAACAGTGCGGTCTTAGCCACGCATTAGTCTTTACTACGAAAAATGTTACTGCCCATATAGCTTTACCCAGCATGACTTTACAAGTCAAAAGTAAGTATTTCACAGGGAAGTTTAAAGCCTATATATATATATTCACTGAAAAAAAGAAAGGTTACAGAAGCGTTATAGTTAGGGTCAGATTTCATTCGTACAAAACCAGAGAAATTCAGCAGTTATAGTTAGCTGAGCTACCTATAACTTACACCCCCACAATGCACTGCTTATGACTTCACATATTACATCACTCATGACAATGTCAGTGAATGATGATATCTCAAATGACATCAATGATGAGATCACTGATGACATCATCTAGTGACTAGGAGTATTTTTAAAAAGTCTATGAGTGTTAAATATACATTCCACACACACTAACCCCAGCAATGTTGCTGAGGGTGGGAACCAGAGGCGCGGAGCCAAAGGGCGAGCCAGCCTCCACTATCTCATGAATACACAAAAGGGGCCTGCCCCTTGAATGAATTCCTATGTGTATCTACAGCGTTCTTTAAAGATGCACTACCAGTGGGGGCATCTCACAAAAAGTTATGGACTGGCCTCACACACCTCCCAGTGTCATGCTTCATCATCGACTGTCCTCGCACTCTAAAAACTTGGTTTGATAAAGGGCGGGCATACACCTGGAGACAGGGAGGACGCCTCTGGGAAGAATGGCTCGAAGCACAAAAACTAGACAAAAGTCTAAGTAGGTACTTCCACCTCAGACCTCCCATGGAGCGTTTATGGTAGAAATACAGGAGTTACTCTCAGAGGTATTATATCAAGAGGGAAATATCCATCTACATATTTTTTTTTAACCCCTCCCCTGATCTAGCGACAGGATTTTCCTTCCATTTTTTACTAGTTAAAAGGTAGTGGATACATAGGGTATACAACCCCCCCTTTTCCCCCCTTTCTTTAGGTCCTGAAGAATGCTACGCACCCGTCGGGGACACCGCAGCAGAACCATTTCGACCACATTTCATACGGTGAAGGGAGAATAAGATCCCACACCATCGTTCACCTAGTTTTTAACCACCATACATTTACCATTTGAATAAAGCATAGCACATGGACTGATGTAATGGTGTTTAAATCACGTATCACTCCCCCGGCCATCACTTAGATTTAGAAGTATATCCCTGTCTCCAGGTGTATGCCCGCCCTCTATCAAACCAAGTTTTTAGAGGGCGAGGACAGCTGATGATGAAGCATGACACCGGGCAGTGTGTGAGGCCAGTCCGTAACTTTTTATGAGATGCCGCCACTGGTAGTGCATCTTTATAGAACTCTATAGATAAACATAGGAATTGATTCAAGGGGCAGCCCCCTTTTGTGTATTCATTTGTTAAATATACATATCAAGGTGTATGGAGAATAAGTGGCAGTATGAATGTCTGTATGGATGATTCAGTGGATGCATGACTGACTGTATAGGTGAGCGATCATGTGCCTTATTGAATGTATGGGTGAGTGACTGGTTCTGTGAATGTTTGTATCATTCTGGTAGCTGATGTCTAAGCGGTGTATGGGTGTGTGCCTGGCTACGTGAGTAGCTGTATGAGTGATTGATTGGTTATCTGAGTACCTGTATGGATGACTGACTGTTTGTGTGGGTGGGTGAGGGTGTGTGTGACTGTGTGGAAGAGTGAGAGGGTGAGTCAGTGGCTATATAGATTAGTGAGTGTGTGTATGGCTGTGTGGGCGAGGGAATTTGTCAGTGATATATAGGTGAGTAAATTGGTATGTGAAAGACTGCTTAGGAGAGTGATGGGGTATAGGAGTGACTGTATGGGTGAGTGAGTGAATGTGAGTGGCTGTAAAAGTGAGTGTGTGCTTATGTCAGTGACTGTTTAGGTGAGTGAGTACATGTTAGTATCCATATGAGTAAGTAAGTGGGTCTGTGTGTGTAACTATATGGGTGAGTAAGTGGCTATGTGACTGACTTTATGGGTGAGTGAGTAGGTGTGTGAGTAGTTCTATGGGTGACTGACTCAGTGTTTGAATAGCTATATGGGTGTATGAGTGGATACATCAGTGGCTGTACTAGTGAGTGAGTGGGTGCATGAGTGGTTGTATGGGTGAGTGAGTGGATTTGTGTGTAGATCTCTGAATCAGTGTGTGGGTGTGTAATTACTGGTATGGGTCCATGAATGGGTTTCTGAATGGTTGTGTGAGAGTGGGTGTATGGTCCCTATTTAGCCTATTAATGAAAGTGTTGATCAAGATTTTAACCACTAGTTGTTCTAAACTACTCTTTGTAATGCCACATAGGCAGTGCCATATGTGCATCATTTGAGTGATGCTTGACGGTACATAGTACCACTATGCTAGTAGGATTTCAACATGCCTTTCCTACATTTCTGGGTATATTCTATAATTATCCTAGTTTTAACATTTTTATTTAAATGTATAAGGAGAGGCTTACCTATTATAAACAAAGAACCGGGTTGATGCGCCCAAGATTAGGGTCAATGTGCCATCTAGGTCAGTTTAATTATTGATGAACGTTGTGTCTGTATAATAAGAATGTTTTACCTTTGATTAGCGTATATCTCCCAGCAAAATAAAATGAAGCACCACAAGATGGTCGGTGTGCTTACCTGATTCTAGTCTCACGTTTAAGTTGGCAGGGTTTTCTGGTGAATATTTCAGATAATCTACTAGATATAGTTGGCTACTCCATATCACAGCGCAGGAACAATATAGTAAAGATGAAAAAATGCCACTGAGGATGGATAAAGAGGATCGTATTACTTAGCCAGTGATGATATTTTTCACGGTGAATTGTTCGAATACGCAGTAAGATTTTATAATCCTACAAGGAGAATCTTTATTTTATTCTATCAACACCCTATTCGTATTTGTTAAATTATATGTAGTCCTTATTCTTAAAAATGCAGAGGCGTTTATCTATTTATAAGCACATTGCTTATTTGCTATATTAAGTACACGTGACTAGTTGTTATGTTTCTTACCATATATTTTTCTAGATAGTTCCTAGCTTTCGTCCGTTCTTAAGCCGTGTTATGGATATATCTTCTGACAGTTTAATTAACTACAATCGCCCATCTATAAAAAATATATTAAAAAAAAGTACACATTGGCTAGGCGCTGAAGGATATATTGCCTCTTAACTAAATTGAGTTGGCTTTCTAATTTACCCATTGCCAATCGGTTGCAGTCCACGCACTGCTTCACTTGATATTTTCAGATATTCTCGGCGGATAAGCGTTACTTGCAATCTGCAACAACAGATTATTGCTAGCATTACCTTCCTGCCTTTATTTTAAGATTGCGCGCATTTTAGTTTAAAGCTGCATTCTATCTCGATATAGCGCTTGTTTACCGGGATAGACTTTCGCGTTGCAGAGAACTGTTTCAGTGATGACTGCGGGCAGTTGCAGCAATTGGGCGGTTCCTGTAGTCTGAAAGACAACAAAGTAACACTAGCGTTACCTTTTGTCTATTATTTAAAGCTATATAGCATTAAGTTACAGCGCTCCGTTATATCGGCTCTCACCTGTATTAGTACTGATCAAAACGGACCGCACACAGCGGCGTTTCGGCGGTATCCGGCAGTTCAGAAAAATAATTTGTTTTACAGTTTTCTATTGGCTTTTATATTAGGACGGATCATTGGCCCATAGCTCGAGTACCCGTTTTTTAAAGGGACATGGTTCTGTATTAGCTAGGTGTGCCGGTTTCTCTTAAATGACGCGTGTGCATTTTTATAATTCATTTCTTAGGTGTATCCCTACCTTAATTGTTGTAATATTTATTTCGATTCATAAATTAATCCTATTAGTAAATATTTTGGGTATTTAATAGCTTGGCAACAATATATCAAATATTGTGAGAAGTACTCAAAGAATGACTACATGATACTGATGTTATCAGTAATCCAGGAGTCACTGCTACAGATATTCCATATGTCTATATCCTAGTTATTATCATGTATCTCAATTTAATATGTATTGAGTGACTTTTCATGTGCTAGTTGGTTCATGAATTTGCCTGGGTATTCTACTCACACTTGCTCTTTGCCCTGACCCAGGAAATCAATCCATTACTTGATGTATTAACACATATGCCGTTATAAAATCCAAGTGGCTGCCATATCTCTGTACCAAAAACTTATGTATTAATTTGTTGTATGTTATAAGGTAGTATTTCTCTTTGCTTCAATAGAACCCTATCTTTCTCAATTTCTCAAATCCTTCTACACATCTCACATTAGATCATGGCCCAAATGGAAACAGTTGGGTTTTCAGATGAGGACTTCGCCACATTAGTTGGCATTACAGCACCCCAGAATCAGAGTTCAGCTCCAGTCTTTCACAATAACAGTGATATAGGGAAATTATCTAATTTAAGAAAGAAATTAGTAAGAATAGAAGCACATGGCGAGTTCATGTTGAATTACTTAAAAGCAGGCATTATTCCATTAGGCCTCAAAATTAGAAATATCCCAGGATTGTTTGTGGATGTTAAAACATTCCTCCACAAATGGAGAATCACCTATGCACCACCTCCTCGGGCCCTCATCTGCCCCTTGGGGTCTTTTTTATTTTGCTGTGCATGAGCCTAAACTTTAAAAAAAAATTTTTATCAAGGATTAGCAGATCCTTCAAATATTTGAGGAACAGTTTTAAAAACCGATTTTGGCCCCAGACTCAGGGGGACAGTGTAATCCCTACCCTACCCGCTATGATTTTTTACTTTGCTTTTTTAGGGCTAGTCCTGAGTTGTAATGTGTCTGCCACCACTTCCTGGTAGATGTGATGGCAGCCAATCAGATCTCAGCAGAAGCTCTCTCAGGTCCTCTGAGCCTTAGCGTCATGACATGTATGATGTTGTTTAACATTAATTGCTCAAAAACTACTCAACAAATTTACACCAAAATCACAATAAGAGCTCTATCTGGCACAAGATCTAGCTTTCTGCCAAATTTAGTGTAAAATTGTTTAGCAGTATGGGCTAAAACTGTGTCTTAAGTTCCTATTAAATAATAAATGGGAAAACTCATTTGGGACCACCACAAAACTTTCCATGCACAAACTTGTCAAAAAGTAACACTTTTCTGAACATTTTCATTGAGATTTGTCAAAAGGTGCCAAAGTTATTAGTAAGACAAAAAATACATTTCTTATGGAAACTTGAACCTAACTGTAACTACCAGGTATTGACTGTATATTCACTGAAAAAAAAACAATGGTTACAGGGATGGTATAGTTAGGCTCAGCATCAGTGATGTCACTTACCATGTCATGAGTGATGTAATATGTGAGGTAATAAGCAGTGCATCAGAGAATCTGTGGATGATATCATCAGTAATGTCATTAGTGATGTAATTTGAGATGTCATCAGTGAAGTCACTGACCATATTATTAATGATGTAATATATGAGGTCATAGCTGCGCATTGCAGGAGCGTGAGTTAAAGTTAGCCCAGGTAACTATAACGGCTGAATTTCTATGGTTTTGCGAGGGTGAAATCTGAGTCTAACTATAACATCCCTGGAACCTTTGTTTTTTCAATGAATTTCTACGTGTTTTAAGATTCTATTTCCTAACTATAATTTCCCTGTAACGTTTGGTCTTTTCAGCACATTTCTACAGTTTTTTTATGTCATTTCCTAACTGTAATTTTCATGCAACCTTTGTTTTTCTTGTGAATTGCAAAGGTTTTAATTTTATTTCCTAACTGTAACCTGTGACCATGGAAAGTAGGTGTGTGAGTGGCTGTATAGGTGGGTGAATGGGTGTGTAAGTGGCTGTATGGGTCAGCGATTGGGTGTATGAGTTGCAGTATGGGTCTATGAGTGGGTATATGAGTGGCTGCATGAATCTGTGACTGGGTGTGTGAGTAGTTGTATGGATTGGTCACTGGGTGTGTGAGTGGCTGTATGGGTCTGTTAGTGGGTGTGTGAGTGTCTGTATGGGTGTATTAGTGGGAGTGGGAGTAGTTTTGAGGGTGTGGGAGTGGGTGTGTGATTGGACTTGTGAGTCAGTGAGTGGTTTTGTTGGTGGTTTTGTGAGGGGTGTTTGGGTCTGTGTATGGGTGAGTGATTGGCTCTGTGGGTCTATGAGTGGGTGTGTGAGAAGTTATATGGGTGTATGAGTGGCTGTGTTAGTGGCTGTATGGGTCTGCAAGTGTGTTTGAGTGGTTTTGTGGGTGTTTGAGTACCTGTATGGGTATGTGAGAGAGTGTGTGAGTAAATGGCTGTGTGACTCTGTGAATGGATGTGAAAGTGGCAGAATTGGTATGTGAGTGGGTGTCTGAGTTTCTGTTTGGGTTTGTCAGTAGCTGTGTGATTGACTGGGCCGGAGCAGAACCTCGCCTGCCCCTTTATCCTACAAGAGTCCACAGCTTTGCACACAAGGTGTACCCTATTGGAGTACTTTCTATTAGTTAATAAGAAAGTGCTACCTCATTGGGTAAATGTCTAGTGTATATTCTACACTACAGCTGCATAATGGACCATGAGGAAATGTCTCCAGTGACCTTGTGTGCATTTTGTATATGTGATTGTTCCTCGTGCATCTTCATCCAGAAATCTGTGTTAACGTGAATCCCTGTATAGAGAAGACGACAAGACTACCAAGAGTTAAATCTCCATCAAACAAGGGTAATTCCCCTTAATTAAATAAAGCAAGCCTTGGTCACTGATCAAGAGAAGAGCTGAAAAACATCATTACACACTTTGGTGAAGTAAACTGTGAAAACAGACTCCATTGCAAACAATAAGCCACAGGTACCAGGCAAGAGTAGGTAGCATGATGGAGAAAGCATTTTGTCCCAAGTAATCTGATCATATATCAGCTTATTCGCAAATGATATTTTTGTTGTGACTTATGTACATAAATGTTGACGTAAAGTTTAAAATCCAAGATAATGCTGTTTAACCTGTGATATTAGCCACACGGTTATCTGAAAAACCGGTAAATAACTGCAATGCATTGGACATGCTATGCTAAGTCAATGGCCATCTGAGACCATACTGCACTAGTCCAATCATACCCTTAAATGTGCTGTATATAAGCCAAAATAGTGGGTGTCTGAGACCACAGTGCAGTGGTCTCTCAGTATCTCTTGAGGAGTTTGTGTCATGTGTGACTGACCCACAAATCAAAAATCACATCATGTATGCACAGGACATGTAATGTCAGAGGAGATGTCGGGGAGAGGATGTGGTCCGTCGGCTAGACTGCCGACTTTGGTGCCGGAGACCACGGTTCAAACCTCGGTGTCGCGTCCACATCCTGTGATTCTGGGCAAATCACTTAATCTCCCCGTGCCTGAATGTGTAATGTAAATACGGTGCTCATGTAAAGTGCTCTAATACCTTCAGGTCGAGTTCGGGCTATATAAATATGCAAGAATTTTTTTTTTAAATGTAAATACACATTAACAGACCCACTCACAGACCCACTCAGACACTCACAGACCCACTTTGAGACTCACGCCCACTCACAAACCCACAAATATAGCCATGGTCACACTGACAGATCCACTCAGACATTCATGGGCAGTTTCCTGCTGCTAAAACGGCGATCATTTTCACAAAGTTGTTGCTAATATGCCACAAAATTTTTAAAAAACATTTCTGATAGCTGGATTAGCCTGTCCATGCTGACCTGGATCCAACTGATTTCTTTCAGTTAAATGAGCTGTGTTCTAGACTAGCATGAATGTAGTCAAAACAGACACTCTTAAGGCCACATTTACAGAGATTTTTGGGGTTTGCATTATTATTTCAACAAAGATCCAACACAAACTTCAGGTTGATATTTACAAACCAACACAAATGGCAATTTTCTTGCAGCTCTGCGTTGTGGCAACTCTTTGCACAACTGAGCCGTGGTGTCTTTCTTTTCATGTAGGTTAGCCATTGAATTTTAGATGTGATCCTCTCCAATAAATAATTCAAATTAAACAAATCAGTCAAGGAGGCATTAGATAAGAATGTGCCAAATATTGCAGGCTTTCTCAATCACATTTTCTGTATGCAGATAACGAGGAGCCTACTGCCAGTCAGAGATTTCTTTGTTTTAAAATGTTTCCTTCATATGTGCAGGGGTGTACAGGGGAGGTGGTGGTGAAGTGCCCACTTCTTTTTTCAGCACTTCCTCTCTCTGTTTACCACAATATTTCCCAGCAGCTGTAAAACAAGATGGTTCACAACATCATATGGAAGAGCTCTTGTCCCCTCTCTAGCCACTCCCCTATGGAGATGAGATGTCCTCTCCTCTGTGAAAGCCAGAACTGGTTTTCCCTCTAGTGGGCGCTGAAATTAGAAAGTCTAAGGTTTCCCTGAAAATGAATGGTTGCAGATCCTGCCAGACTCATTTCACATTTCAAATTGTTCATATTTGTTCTATCAACTGTTCTATCATCCTCCTGCATGGCTTTTCCATGTTAAGTGACCACTTGACAACACCCCTGCCTTCTTGAACCTATAAACTAATCCATTTGCCTTAAGGAACACGGTCATTAGCAACCAGTGAATTATTTTGCATTTTGTCTCTTGAGCAGGACTGAGAGTCAAATCAGTTTTAATTTTCCCTCAGACAACACATCGAACATTTCCATAAATGTACTTTTCCACCACGTTTTTGAAAACTCTACGTTCACCATTGAATTAGGTTGTTGAAACCACGTGGACATTACTTTAATCATTGCGTTAGTGTTTTCCAAGGTAGAGATATTGAAACATATTTTATTCATCGCTGTAACTGCATCTGATCTTTAATTTTCACATCCTTGGTACAGTTCTTGCTCCATCTACAATGAACTTACAGGAAAGATAAATGAGCCCATTTGGTGAAGGCAGTACACAGTACAGGTCTATGGGAAAAGTATATGTAATGTGCCATTGTTTAGCAGTGGAGTAGCACACAGAGACCTAAAGCCAGCAAAACCAGACAGGAACAACTGGGGAACCACAACAAAAAGATGCCCTTTGTTACACTAAATGTTGAGATAATCTCATTGCTTCTTCTCATACAATGACATGCAGGCATGCAACACATCTGTGATGGATCACAGCAAAGTTCCCATCTCCCATCGAAGGATGACCATCTAAAGGAAATAAAGGACACAGGACTAAAAGATAATATTTACAATTGTCACCTTATTAAGTGTCATATTATTTAATCTTGATTTTATTGTACAATATAGTGCTTTGCGGTTAAACTAATATTTGAATGAAAATATATGCCTAAGGATCAATCAAGGCAAGATTGAACTATTTTTCTTGCTATCTTAAATCATTGCTTGCAATCAATGGTAAAAAAAAAGTATTGTTTTTGTTTGTTATAGCTCCGAAGGTTCAGAGTACCCCATTGTTCCCCAAAAAGACACTCCTCCATTAGGCTCTAGTCCACTTCCCCAACAGGCCTCCCCCTGAAGACATCTGACTTCCCCTTTGCATTCAAAGTGTCTGCTCATGCTTCAGCAGTGATTAGCACTGGTGCTCTTAAGTAGGCAAGCATTGCTCTTGACTTGTATGCCTTATGGATACTGACTTCAATTAAGCTTTTGTTGCAGATTATATGCTAAGAAATGCAGGTGCTCTTTACGCAACACTTGTTTTCTCCTTGTAAAATGTATTGATATGTTGCAGCATTCTTTACATTTTGTCTGCTTGAGACAAGTAACTGGACTTTTGCCCACTGATCATCACATTTTGTCACGTGAACAAAATAACTGACGGTCCAATATTTCTCCATACAGAGGGCTCTCCTCTGAAAACCTCTGCCTCTACATCCTTAGCAGGCCTGCCCTCTAAAGTCACATGGCTGTTGATTTGCTCTCCAAGGTGCCTACCCATGCTGGGAGTTACCATTTATTTTGTACTGCTAACCCTGAGCAGGTGAGGGTGGCTTTAGGCAGTGTGTAGTTTGTTGGTAAGCATTTGTTGACTATGGAAAGTTGAGAACACTAAGCAAAGATTAGACAATACTTGCTTCCCCCTGTGAAATTTTAATTGTGCAACTCCATCTGCAGTATGTCTGTTTAAGAGGTGTAATCATGTTTCACACGGCAATAAAAATCCCTCTTCTCAGACATTTTGCTTCCCAAGTTCCCTAGCAGGTCTGCTGTTTGTAGTCACAGAAATGATTTGTTTTTCCTCAGGAGTGACCAGACAAATTGTGGTGATGCCGTTGAATAGGTGATGGTAGTTTGAGATTATGTGTCATCTTGCTTACTTCCAGTGAACATTTGTAGTGGATTGCATGCTGAGAAAGAGGAGTACACTTATGGCAACATATGCTTCTCCATTCAGAAAATGATTACAATTCAGCTGTTCTGTCTGCATTTTATCTAAAACATTTAATCATGTTTAATTCGCCCTGTCATTCCGTGCATTAGTTATGTAAATCGTGTTGTTTATGACCAAATAAGCCACCATACAGAGGTCGTTTGCTTCCCACTCCGCCTTATGTTCACCTTTTTAGCCATGTAGCTACTTCTGATTATTTAGCTTTCCTTCCAGGGTGAACAGCCCACAGAACCAGGTATAGGTTGAAGAGGATAAAGGTGTCTTCCTGTAGTGTCTTCCCTTTTCAGGCCTGTCATTGTTGGATACAGCCTTGTGCTGGAACCCATGCCTCTTTTCATTTCCTTTACCTTTCATTGATCTATACCTGTGCTCGCCCTCTCTTGTGCTGGAACATAAAGACATTCTTTCCATATAGAATTCAGTACTCCCTCTTGATTCTTTAATGTCATCCAAATGTATGGGCTGTGATGTAATTGCCCCTTAGTGCTCCCTTCCTACCTATATATATAGGGTGTCTGTTGATTCCTAGGGTTACTCCTCTGCCACTTGTTGGCAGACTCCTCAGACCATAAAGGATGGATGGTTGTATAATTCTCATCCCAAAGTGGTCTTTGCTGCTGCTCCTAGGAGGGCCATTCATACCATTTAGATTCCTGAATTAGAGTGACAAGTTGTAGGAAGCTTGCTCTGTATATACTAAACCAAAGTGAGGTATAGTGTGCACAGAGTCCAGTGGAACCCCAAAGGTAAGTAGAGGTAAAGTTATATAGCATCTCATTCTCTATTTGTGGTAGTGTGGGCGAGCAGTAAGGCAGTATCAGAGGACAGTGTTAAGCATTTGTTGTACACACTTAGTCAGCAACTTAATTCACATATGCAAAGACTGAACTTCAGACCAATTGTTTTTGTATAAAAATATTCTTTTAGTTATTTTATTTTCTAGAACCAAGCAAGCCTGAAACAGGGAAGTGATAAGTACTTTGCAGTAAATATACAGTTGTCATAGAGTTTGGATTTGTAATAGTAAATGCACTTTGGTTTGACTTACATTATGGTTTCAGAGAAATGCAATACTTTGTAAATACAGTACATAGACTTGAATGGGTTTTTCATTAAAATTACAGGTAAGTTACTTTTGAGACTACTTTTCTTACTCATAGTAGTACACCTGGATACTACTCTGGGACATTTTCTGTGAGCAGGTAAGTAAAATCGTTTTTGTTAGTTAGTGCAGTTTTAAGTTTTTAAACTATAAACTTAAAAACTTTTCACAGAAAAACAGTCAATGTTATTCTATGGAGGAAAATAGTGTTATCAGTTTTAAGGTAAGCATTTGATAGTGGGAGTTGAGGTTCTGGGGGTAGACTCAGGGGTCCCCCAGGGCACTAGGGAGGCTGGGTGCAGAGTGCTAAGGCCCAATGTTATCCAATGAGGATAAGGGGCCTCCGGTTGGTGGCTGCTTACTAGCAGGCCTTTTGGTTGTGGGAGCAAAGCTCCAGGACTTTAGCTCAGGGCAAATAGGGAAACAAAGTAGCACCAAAGGTGCACCCTCAGCGGCCCTAGGAGCGCCGGGTGCAGGGTGCTATTTTGACATCGGGCACCGTGTTATTTTCAATAGGGAACCTCCGGTTTGCAAAGGCACTGCAGGCTTGGGGACGAAGGCCTTCTGGGTGCGACCACCACTTCAAAAGGTAAGTTGGGAAGTTAAGGGTTGGTTAGGCACCGTCCGTTTGGGCACAGAAGGCCGTGGGGCATTGGATGCAGGGTGCCTTTTGGGGTCGGATCTTCTTACCAGATCCTGGTTGCGGTTGGGGGGCCTATTGGATTTAGACTGCAGGCGTCAGCTGGAGGCTTGAGACAGGTCAGGGGTCACAGGATCTTGAGTCAGGTTCACTGGAGTAACCTCCTCATGGTTGGGCCGTGGACGGCGGGTGCAGAGTGGTGCGGATTTGCGGTTTCCGGCCAAGGCCAGAGGTTGCAGATGAACAAATCCGGTGTTCACGGAAGACAAAAGGTACAGGGCCTCTAAGGGTGGCACAATAAGTGCTGCAGCCCTTAGAGGTCTTCTCTGGTCACAGTGCCCTGGATACCTGTGGTACCATTTACCAAGGGCTGACCTGTGGCTAGAGATACCTATTGGGTTAGTTTTGGGGAAAGAACACAGGCCCTAGAAACCTGGTTGGCAGGGACCCAGGGCACATCAAGTGAAAGTGTATCAGCAGTCTGGCAAAAAGGGGGAGTTACTGCAACCGAAAACCCATTTTCCTACTCCAGTATTATGTGTTGTTTATCTGATGCTCCTCTGGGGACTCCTATTATCATTAGACTGGTAAAATAAGGGCTTTACATGTCTTACTTCTGGATAGATTTCTCTGATCTTTGACAATGATGGGCTGTATAACCACCATTCTTATGGGTGGCCCCCAGCCACTTCCAGGGTGAGCTCTTCATAGGAAGTATAGTGACTGCTTGTATGATGTTCATTCCTCCGGGTTGCTCCCTGCCACATGCAGATAGACTCAGGCTTATGCTATGGAGATTCGTAGAATGGCTATTCCTTGGTCACTCCAGAGAGGGTCTATCTGAATATATGCTGTGGCAGGAAATCTACTGCCATTTTCTCTGGGTTGGTCCACTGCCGGTCCTTTGAGGAATGTAGAGGATATAATGTAGATTATGCATGGTTGTACCCCATCAACTCTGGACACTTCTTATGCCCATGTTCAGTGTGTTTTAAACTTTTTTCATCTATAAACATGCATTAGAGTAATAGTATACTTGCTGCAACACAGTAGTTTAACCCTCCTCTTCCATACATGCACAAAACCAAAACACTTCCCACTTGGGTCACACTGCACTTATCCATACATCTGCATCTAATGCTAAATCACTCTATTTCGCACTCCTTTTCTCTTCAGATTCACGCAGAGGTGCATCAAAAATAGCACTAATCTCAAACCTGTAAGCACAGTATCATACAACTAACTTGGTAGGCCAGATGACAGACAGACACATGGAGTGGTGTTCCCTCCATAAGCGAATGCACTTTGTGTCATCATGAGGGCTATAAAGGGCTATATGAAGGAAACTACAATACTGGAGTGTAAAGAAACTATGACTCCCGTGTCCGTTCTAAGTGGACTGAATGCAGGACAAGCCCAATTGTACTTCCTTATTGCCTAAAACTGGTGAATTTGTAAAAAAAGAATGTTAAATGAGACAAATTAGTCAGTTGCATAGACATAGGTAACACATTCTCCATGGTATCTTCATGATGAAAGGTGGTCTCTCAAATGACTGACCAAAGTACTGAACGCAGCTAAGGAAATTAACCTCCCTAACTCTTGGTCAACATCGATCTTGGTCCCTATTTTCAAGAAAGGCAACAGAGACAGTCCTTCCTGTTACCGCCCCATCTCCCTCCTGGACTCGGTCGGAAAGATGGCAGGGAGGATACTTCTTGACCGTCTCCAGGAGTGGTCCAAAGAACATGGGGTACTTTTAGATCTTCAATACGGGTTCAGGGCTGGCTTGAGCACCGTGGACCAAGTTTTGAATTTAACATTACTGGCTGGAAAATATACAACAGCGAAAAAATCAAGCCTACACATGGTCTACGTTGACCTCACGGCAGCGTTTGACTGTGTGGAACACTCAAAACTTTGGCTAATAATGCTGCAAATGGGGATCGAGCCACCAATAGTAGGTTTTCTACGTGAGTTATATTCCGGCGCTACGGGAAAGGTACGATTTGGGATGGAAGGCCAACTTACAAATAGCTTCCTAATACAGAAGGGGGTCAGGCAAGGGTGCGTGCTGCCCCCTTCTTATTTACGCTCTATACTAACGGACTTGAAGCTGCAATGTTACAGGGCGTAAAAGATCTCCCAGAAGCGGGCCGGCGACCGATCCCAGCATTGCTATATGCCGACGATGCGGTGATCCTTGCACGAACCCCGATCCAGCTACAACGGGCCCTAAATAACTACTGCACTTTTATGACAAGTCTAAACCTAAAAGTCAATATAAAAAAAACCTATGTGATGCATGCCGGTACCAAGCGGAAAAAAGTGAAAACAATTTTTGTGGACAAACTGCCCCTTGAAAGAACTAAAACTTACCCTTATCTCAGCATCACAATTGACGAGGCGTTTAATTGGAAAGAAGCAATCATCTCACATAAGTTGTCACTCATAAGAACAGTGGGCGCTCTAAAAGCTTTCTCTCTCCATCTAGGAAAAAGACCTCTGGCTGAGATGATAAAGATCTATAATGCAAAATGCATCAGTACAGCCATCTTTGGAGCAGGAGTTTAGGGAATAACAAACGTTGAACAAATTCAGAAAGTTGAAAATTCTTTCCTTAAATTCCTACTGGCTGTCCCAAAGAGCACAACTACCTTTGGCTGCCACTTAGAACTTGGAGTGGATCATGTCTCAGATCTCATTAAGATCCAGCCCATCATGCTCTGGCGCAGAATTTGGGCAACGGACGAATGCCAGCTCACAAGAGCAATCATTGAGGACAGCATGAAACTAGAGCGTATGAAACAGATAAAATGGTTGTGCTACGTGAAATCTTTCCTTTCAGATATCGGTCTTTTAAGGTTTTTCGATGAACCACAGTCAGTAACAGACATAACGAAAAAAGATCTAAAAAAACTATGCCTGTCCCATCTAACCCAACTACGGATGATGACCGAAATAGGAAAGACATCAGTTCAACACTGCCTAATGATACAATCGGCGCCATCTATCCAACCGTATCTGCAGCACGACCTGACACAATTTGAAAAACTTCTTCTCACCCGCTTCAGGTTCAATCTTTTTCACATTATGGTTTTATTCCCTTCCCAGAATGTTTGGACACATAATATGACAGCGTGTCCCTGTGACTTCATTTCCCCTCAGTCCACAATTCATGTTCTTTTCTTTTGTAAATTTTATATGCCACTCCGTAAGAGGTGGATTTTACCAATTTTAAAAGTAATGAAGATCCGAAGATGCCGCCCTGCATATCTGGCGTTGCAGTTTTTGGAAAACAGCTTAGTGTCAAAATCTGTGGCACATTATCTTAAATTGTGTCTTAGGCATCGCATGAACTTATGGAAATCATAGAGCTGCCTTAAAAATGAACTCTAGTAAATGTTCTGTCCTTTTTGAAAAAAGAGAGATCAATTTTAACATACTATGAACTTAATGCTTTTAATAGATTTTATTATGTATACTTGTACTTTTATGGCTTTCATAACGAAAACCGAATAAAGTTGTTTTGATTTGATTTGATTTGACTGACCTTGCATTAGATTATGCTTTACTGTAGTAACTGAGTTGATAGTGAAAGCTCCTCAATTTTTGTTTGAGGCTAAACGAAGGGCAATACGGAACACTTACTGATATCCTGATATCCTGACCACAAACATTGCAGAAGATGATCAACTTTTCATGTTTTACATGGTGCCACATTTTTCTAAGAGAGATATTAATTGGCTAAAAAATTCCCGGGCTGATGTTACCAGATTTAAACACATCTAATCCTTCAGATGTACATGGATCAGCAGCAGGGGCATTTGACAGATGCTCGCCTGTGCAAGTAGCAATGCTAAACTTGAGAAATGATTTACAGGAATAGTACTGAGAGCCACAATAGGACCCTCCTTGCTATCAATCATCTCAAATCAAATTCAAGTGATAAAGTCACTGGAAATGTTGAAAATAGAGAGCAATGAAAGGACTCATATTCAAACGATAGGTGGTCATGGCTATTTTTTACAGATCAATTACCTAATTGACGAATTGGAAGAGCTAAGAGTTTAGAAATTACACATAAAAGGACTTCTGAATGAGAGAATTTGAAGGAGTAACCTCATATAATTTACAAGCATAAAATAATGTTTTTCATTCAAATACTTTCAGTTGCAGCCACAATGGTCGTAGAGAGGCCTTTATGCTATTCTTCCAGGTTGGGTATTATTATTATTCTTACGATTATTTCTTCTTGTCATTAAGCATACCTATAATATTAAGTAGTGAAATTTTACACGTAAGCACAAGTATTCACACTGGGGCCGATTCACAGAACTAATATGAAACAAAATCCTAAACGTACTACTTTTGTTATTCACAGAAGGCATTTAGTAGTAGTAAAGTTAGGATGTTGTCTTAAATTAGGATTTTGTCCTAAGACCAAAACTCAAGACAAAGTTAAGTTTAACTTAAGTTTAACTTAAGACAAAATCCTAACTTATAAGACAAAATCCTAACTTAAGACAAAATCCTAACTTTACTACTACCAAATGTCTTCTGTGAATACCAAAAGTAGTAAGTTTAAGATTTTGTATCATATTAGTTGTGATTCGGCTCCAATGTTTGTTTGTTTAATAGGTTATGAGTACTTAAGAACTAGTGATTGCATAGAAGTTGAGAGTGGTTGATGCCAGCCTTTTGGCGACTCCACAGCATGAGGTCAATGTAACTTCATCACCTTTGCTGCATTTATTTGTCTGAAAAGCATAGCATGGTAATGTTGCTCATTTGTTGAGCATGGATGCTTTTCTTGGTTGTTCTACACATTAGTTCAACATCTAGGTCGAACCTGTCTTCACTGTCTGCATATCATCTTGGCAGTGTGAGGAGGCAATCCCCTACCTTATTTGCTTAGAACGTAATTGATATAACCAAAAGAGGGTTTGTTGGTTACCAATGCCCCTACCCCCCGCCCCACCCCCCAGAGTAGCAGTGACAGTGATATTGAGCTCTCTGGTACTGGGGTCAGTTGTGCTAGAGCAAGGCAGGACAATAGATAGGACAGGAAAATGAAAAGGCAGATTAATGTCTCAATCTCAGGCCATAGATGTGGTCTCCCCCTTCTACATGGATTCTATGGTGATTATTTCTAAAATAACGGTGGTGCATTTTGAGTTTGACTCGGTGGTGGAAAATAGATGATCAAGAGGCAGAAGGTGTGTTCTAGCACCAAACCCAGAGTGAGTATATGCCAATACACTTTTTGATAACTAAAATTAATATTTGCTATTGATCCAAAGTGCACCCTTCTTGTGAAGGATTATAAAAGGAATTCGAAAGGAAAATGTCAGGTCTCCAGCTATGTTCATCAGGCTGTGGGTAAAAGTTGTTATTCACAGCTTGAAGGAACTTCCATATTCTTGCCTATCGTTATAAGACAGGAAAATCTACCAACATCCTACATTTGTTGAAAGTAGGAAAGCAGGGGAAATCATGCTGGGGTGATTTGCTTTAGCGGCTCATACAGAGTCTGCTGGATGCATGAAATTTAACAAAAATAGGCAGTAGTCCCTCTGCCCTTGTTAGAGTGTATAGTTGTGTACACACTCTTAATAGGGCGGATAGAATATCCACCTTTTGAGAAGGTGCAATCATTCAGCAGGATTTATATGCCTATATTAAACTTAGAGAGATACACATACTCACAATGCAGCCACTTGATCTGTAAAACACTATAAACTGCTCAAACTGCTGCCAAAATATTGCTACAGCTTCCGTTTTAATACATCTCCAATAAGGATTTCATCAGATACTTCCCTCTCTGCCTTATCATGCATTTGAGATATCTGGATGGGAACCCATGGGAATCTCGTTTCCCTATGAGTGCTTGCTCACCCAGTAGAAGCCAATCTCAATACTTATTGAGGTGTCCCAGTGTGTGCAGATGCAACAATGCACATGTACTCAGCCCCTGGATTCAAACAGTCCACATGATTTCTATCTGGGCTGCCATCCCTGTGAAACAGGCAGTGGGTGAACTGGTGGCACTCACTGAGTTACAGACCCTGCACTTCTAAAATGTAGAGCTTAGCCTTTATTCATCAGTGGAAAGAAGAGCCATGAGAATATTAGATAGCATTGAATTTGTCTTTAGAAGCTCATGTGAGGTTCAATTATACATTACATGTTGCAATTTTGCATGAACAGTGAAATCCACCAAGGTTTATGTGTGCATGAGTGGGGGTGCACAGCTATATATCTGCACTTGTACAAGTGCAGGTGTGACGTGAGAAGGTCGTGTGCCAGCTCTTTCCTGTCGCTTGGCCTACTGTTGTGCACCTTACTCCCTTGGGCTCACAATTTCTGTACTCTGTGCTTTCCTGTTGCATCTATTTTGTTTCTCCATTTACAGTCTTGTCCTACCAATTTTTTCTTTATCTGTCTGTGTTTGTATTGTTCATTGCCTTTTTGCTGCAGCGCCAGTCAGCCCGCTTCATTCTGTGTTAGGTAGCCCCTTTCGTCGCCCCCTCCACATCGATTCCACCACCACTGTTTCCCAACTCTCACCGCCACTCCCACCACAAGGACCTACTTAATGGCTTAATGGCTGCCGCAGCACAGTCCATTGAACAGGTCCTACACCAGCTCTTCCCTGCTGCCTAGTCTACTGTTGTGTGCCTCACACCCTCAAGCTCCCGATTTCTGTACTCTGTGCCTTCCAGTTAAAGGTATTTTGTTTCTCCATTTACAGTCTTGTCCTACTTATTCTTTTGCCTGTCTGTGTTGTTTGTTGCCTTTTCACTGCACCACCAGTCACCCCACTTCATTCTATATTAGGGAGCCCCCCTTGTGGCCCTCTTCCCACAGATTTCGCTGCCACTATTTTCCGCCTTCCACCTTCCCTCCTATTCCTAGGTCCTGCTTCATGGAGGCTGCAGTATGGCTGTACCGTGGCCAAGTACAGCTGGTGTGCTGCTGGCATGCCAAAGGTACACCAAAGGCAGCCCGCCAGCTCCTGTCCGTACCTGGGCCACGTCCAGTGCCAGGAATCCTGGCCCCCCAAACTTCCACTGATACACCACCGGCAAGCTGCAGTCTCTCAACTGCAGGTGGGTCACCAACTGCTGCATAAACTCACCAAGAACCACAGAAGGACCCTTCACCTGCCAGCACTGTCACTTCACCTCCGACATCAAGACCACCACAACACCAACCCAGCCTACACCCGAAAAGAGGCCAACACTCCACTGCATGATGCTCAATGTCTGATCCCTCTGCAAGCTCACAACAGAAATCTGGGAAGCCATAACACAGAAACATGGCTCACCCCCTCATCAACACCAACATCGCCACTGCAACACCCCCCTGGCTAAAAGATGCTGCACCATGACCACCCCAGCAGACAAGGCAGAGGCATCACCATCATCCATAAGGACGCCCTCCAATGCACCAGCTCAGATGACAACAGTATGCTGATCATGGAAAACCTCAACTTTTCGATCAGATTAGAAGCAAAAACAACTATCAGGGGAACCCTCACCCACAGATCCCCGGGCCCCATCCAAGCTTCTGCAATGCCATCCCTGACCATATTGCCCCCTGGCAATTCACTCCAATTACTACATCTTCCTAGGAGACCTGAACTTCCACGTCAAAAAGCCCCAAAAAAGACAACTCCACCATCCCACTAGAGAACATGAGCAACATCAGCCTCTCTCAGTTGGTCACCACCCCCTAGCAGATGGCAGGACATACACTGAACCTCATCTTCTCCTTCAGTAACAGAACCAAGTTCTCCCATGTGATCAAGTTGACCTGGATTGACCACAGCATTGTCCACTTCACACTCATTGGCTTCCCAGAACCGCTAACTAGAAAACTCACCCAGCCCCCCCGAAACTGGAGCAGAGTCACAGAACCCATCTGGATCTATGCCCTCAAAGAAACCAGGCTCGACCCCTCTGATACCCTCAAATTCAACGTCCGCAACTTCTGTAATTGGGTCGCCACAGACACCATAACCCCCATGAATAACACCACCAGCAGCAGACGGGTCAGGCACACCAGCTCCTTCTTTAACCTGTTCATTCTCTCTTGGAACACTGCATTGTTCGTGTTACAGAGAGTGACTATTTGCTTTGAATTATCGCCTGAAGTTGTGCCAGGGGTACTTGTGCCTCTACTTATATAAAGATATTTTCTACATATGTTGCTGTCAGCCACTTACTTCATGGGGCGGCGAGCTGGACGGGTGTACCCCGATCAGAGAACTCATTGTGGAAGCACTGTCCTGACAGAGGACACTTGACTGCATTACATGTGGGTTGTACCATCGCTGCAGCTCTGTCATTCCTGTTTGGTGCTGCGGTCTCTTGGAGGGTGTCGGTGTGCTGCCAGATGCCATCTGACTTCATCAAGAACAGCGCTGAATCTCAGCACGATGCGGCACACAGTGGGCCCTGTGACTCGTTCCTGTTCCCTGCTACGATGTGCGAGGAGGTGTTGGTGTCATGCTGCACAACGGTTGGGGCAGCAGTGGTCAATGCAGAGTGGCAGCACCATTTGCTCCTGCACTTAGCAGTCTCTATTGCTGTGAGTAAGCTCGAAAACAGTAGTGGGAGGTGGAGCGCTTATTTTGGCCCAGGTGAGAGCATCTGCGCATCGGTGGAGGACACTCTTCTGAACAGTTAAGCGCAATCGCATGCAGAAAGAAGCAATACTACACAGCGGCCATTTTAACCTGATGAAGGATACTTAAGTGTTGTATCATCAGGGAAAGTGCCTAATATCCTCAGAATAAAAGGAAAAACCAGCAGCCAAATTGTGCAATTGGGATAGCACAAGAACAATTACACTTAAGTTTTACTTTCATCTAGTCCATGCTTCAGGCATCTTCACAAGTTTCAATCGCAATATGCTTCAAGTTGGTTCTTAAAGTAGTATCAGTGGCTTAATAAATACATAAATGCATGTTTGTTTCTTAATATAATAAGATACATTTCCTCAAAAAAAGGAAATTTGCATTTATGTTGGTTGTACCTTACACTGCGTTTTGTGCATCAAAGTATGATGCAGTCTGTAAATCCTTCACCACCCATTTTGGAGACACCAGGAGATCCACGTATTATATTGAGGCAGTGGCATGATGCTTTTGAAACCTACCTGGGGGCAATTGGGGCCTCCAGATTAAGACCTGTGAGGAAAACGTAATTACTGTATACTCTTTGGGCTGTGAGGTCAGATCCATGTTAAAACATCTACCTGATGTTCAACTCGAAGGGGAGATCGAGCTAGTAATCTGTAAAGAAACTAGTTCAAAGATGTGATGTCGCTCCCAGTCTGGTGTTGTTGAGGCACACGTTTTTCAAAAGAGAGCAAAAACAAACAGAGGAAGTCAATACGTACATCTCCGCTCTGCGAAAGTTGGCAGCGGAATGTCAGTGCGAGAACTTTGCAGAGCAGCTCATCCATGATCAATTCATCTGCGACTGCAGGGACAAGTCCATGAAGCAGAAGTTGCTTTCTATAGGCAACTCTTCATTAACTGAAACCATCAGGATTGCCAAGAGCATAGAGATGTCAATCAAATTGGCAAGATAAATAGAAGACAAAACCACTGTACAAGTTAATGCTGCACTCTCTAAAGATGACAAGGAGAGAGTGTTTAATGTGACTCCCATCACCGGTCAACCCGATGCAGCAGATTTTTTTTTTTAACAAACTAAGATATGCTTCAGGTGTGGTCATCCTCCACATCAAAAGAGGGGTCGGGCTTGCCTGGCTAAAAATGCACAATGTAGACTTTGTGGGAAATCTGGGTATTTATTTTGCCAAGGTCTGTCACAGTGCCTGACACAAACGAAATAGAGTATCAGCCGTGAGTGACAATAGCTTAGTTGCTGTTGAGAATTTATTGAGTGAAGTCCATGATGTGGTCTTGGTGGTTGGTGAAGGCAACCTGGGCAGGGCTGAGCAAAAAGTGTTCAGGTGGGAGATAGACAGCTTTACCTTTTGGTAGATTCTGGGGCAAGATCACCCAAGAGCTTTTCCAACAGAACTGACCAGGGCGAACATTATCCCCGCCAAACAGATCTCCAATTTCCTATGAGGGCAGAAAGATTGACCTCCAGCGTTTCCTTTGAAGGAACCATGGTCTTTAAACTTTAAAGGGAGACGTATCTGTCGTACAATGTATGTTGCGGTGAAAGGGTTTAACATCTTGGGTGGGTTCCACCAAGGGCTCTTCGGGATGATTCTACGTCCTGTTACGAAAGAACAGGTCTCTGTGATTAGAGATTTGAATTAGTTTCCCAGGGTATTTTCAGGTGAGCTTGGGAAAATTGTGGGTTTTCATCACAAAATAAAGACAACGGCCAATGCTGTCTACTATCTTTGGAGCCAAGTTGTTCACAAAACTGGATTTAGCATCTGCCTATCATCAGGCTCAGAGACCGCCCTGATCGTAGAAATGGATGACATCAGATGCTTCCTCGAAATGGCGACCTTTATCCTTCTCGACTTCTTGGCACCCTTCGACACCATCTCCCACTACACCCTCGTCACCAGACACCACCACACTGGCGTCCAAGGCAACGCTCTCAACTGACTATCCTCCTTCCTCACTGGTCAAACACAGAGGATCCATCTACCTCCCTTCTCTTTCAAACCCAATAACATCATCTGTGGCATTTCCCAGGACTCCTTCCTCGGTCCTATCCTCTTCAACACCTACATGACACCACTAGCAGACATCGCCTACACCCACGGACTCAACGTCATCTCATTTGCTGATGACATACAGCTCCTCCTATCCCTTACAGAAAACATCAACACCACCAGAGTTAACTTATGAAACACAATGTCTGACATTGCCCCCTGGATGAAGTCCAACTGCCTCAAGCTAAACTTGGACAAAACAGAGGTACCCCTCTTCGGGAACAAACCCTCTCCCTAGGATTATACCTGGTGGCCCACTGCACTCGGTCCCACTTTAACCCCCTCCGACCACGCACTCAACCTTGGAATCATCCTGGACAGCCAACTGACTATGAAGCAACAGTCCAACACCGTCTCATTGTCCTGCTTCTACATCCTCCGCATGCCCTGCAAGATTTTCTGATGGACCCACATCTCCACCAGGAACACGGTCACCCAAGCCCTCATCTCTATTTGCCTTGACTATGGCAACGCACTCTATACCGGAACAACCAAACAGCCCCTCAAGTGCCTCTAGACCATCCAGAACACTGCAGCAGGACTCGTCCTCAAACTCCCCAAGAGAACACGCACCACCCCTCATCTCAAAGCTCTCCATTGGCTCCACCGTCCATAAAGGATGCTTCTTCAAACTCCGGGCACATGCCTACAAGGTGCTCCACAACTCCAGACCCTCCTACATCAACCACTGCCTCACATTCCACTGACCTATCAGTGAGCTCCGCTCTGCCTCCCTCACCTTGGCTCAAATCCCCCGCATTCACCGGAGCCGCTGTGGAGGTAATTTCTTCTCCTGCCTTGCGGCCAAATACTGGAGCAATCTTCCCTCCACCTGCAAACCTCCCCTTTACGTGAAGAGTTCAGGAATAAGCTCAAGACATCGCTTTTCATCTAAGGATCGCAGAACCTGAACGCCTGTAGACCCCACTACTGACTTGCTGCGCTTTATAAGACAAATTGAAGGATTGATTGATGTGACTGATCCTAATTCTAAAGTATCTTATGTGTATGTTTAGAACTATCAGGGGCCCAATTTTGTGTTCACTAGATCACTTCTGCACTCTTCTAAAGATAGTTCAAAGTGTATATTTGTAGTTCATCCTTGGTAGATAAGGAACCAATCATATAAAGCTGTCCTTCACAGTCCAAATCATTGACTTCTTTTTCTCCCCATTCTGCCCTCCTATCACTACAACCCTAATACCTTATCTATTTTCTGTACTTCAAAGTGTTCTTTTATGTATTTTGATTGCTGTTGATTCCACTCTCCCCTATATGTATTAATTTCTCATTCTCTCTCATTATACCTCTCTTTCTTTACTTCTTTCACCTGTATATTCTTTCTAGATGCTCTACAACTTAATCACTCTCCTGTATACTTTCTCTATCAAAACATATCTATAACAGTGTCCCTCACGTTCCCATGCCCTTGTGCACACATATCTCTCAAATTTTGCAGATTCCTTTCAATATGTGAAAGAGTTAGTTGGAAGGTTTGATGAGTAAAAGTGTAAAAGGTTTTATATTGTCCAGTTCAAAAGTGTAAAAGGCTTTATATTGTCCAGTTCACTTACAATAGTAAAATATTTATTTTGGAGGAAAAAAGTGAAAAAATCTTCTTTTTAAAAAGCGGAGTTTCACTCTCAATGAGTAATAATATATCCTTGCTTGTCCTTACATTTTTCCAGTTGGCTGCATTTTCTATTTGGTTTGCTGTCTCACGCGTTCTATGTCTATCTTTTTTTTCCTCTATCTCTCCCTTACTTTATTTCAGTTTTTCTTCCTTCTCCCTTAGACTTCGTCCTTCTCTTTCGATATCTATATGCTTATGTTTCTGTTCCTATATCCTACCCTGTCTCCTCTTTGTATTGCTTTCTCCTCTTTGTCTTTCTCTATATATCTATCTGTTGGCCCTCGCTCCCTTTCTCTTTTTCTCCCACTCCATCTCTGCCCATCTACATTTCCTATTTTTCTTTCGTTCTTTAGCCTGTTCCCTCTTTATTTCCTTCTGTTGCTTTTCTCTCATATGGACTCTGTCACTCCTTTCCTCTTTTAAATCGTCAAAACCCAAATACCAAATTAGTGAACCCAAGTCCTTCTGCAGTTGTTTGGGGCTGTCTGGTAGTTAATTGGCCATTCTGCATGCCCGTACCACTCCGACCATTAAAGTTCAAGTAAATGCCCTTGGAAGCTGATTTGTATACCGTTGCACATATTCTAGAATGTATTTTTGAGACAAATACGTCTCTTTTTCCTTAATTATGAACACCTCATTTATGAAACAATTTGTTTGATGTACCTATTGTTTCCCAAAGACATTCCTCCAAATGTTTCTTGTTGCTTAGGTAAATCTCTGCTTAATTTGTAAACAAATACGTGAAAGGACCACATATTGGACTTGACAGCGCTGACAACGACAGTACCTACACAACTACTCACCATGACACTCCTACAAGTGTGACAATTCAGACTATTTCAGGCCCCCAAATCTATAAGAATGGCTTGGGTGGCAGGTATTAGTCCTTTTTAAATTTATATTCAATGAAGTAACAACTGTTGGCTCATCTCTAAATTATACAAAGAAGGACACAGTGTGGCAAACTGTCATAAGTGCCAGTGTTGACAATTAGGTGCTGGTGCTGAGCCCCAGAAACCACCTGCTCAAATTAAGCACTGACTGTTTCAGATGTAATTGTAAAGCATTTTTTAGACAAAGTATGGTGGTCCCACTATTACATTCATTTTTCGAAATCAAAAAGTACTCAGGTTTCATCTTCAAGACCTGTATTTTTGGGCCAACCAAAACCATCTTTCTCGTCTCCCATTTCAGAAGGATGTCTCCCAGGCTTATGAAAATAGTCCCAGGCTTATGAAAATAGCAGTATTTTTAGTTAGAACACAGTGAACAATGCGGTTAGGAAGAGGTGCGTCTCAACAAACATGTTTTTGAGCATAGCATGGGGCTACCGTCCTGTTGACCAAAAACACTTTGTTACTCCAGCACACAGTAAAATTACCATAAGCAGTGGATACGAAGACAACAGTTAAGCACTATAAAATTTCATGAAGTGAAATTGTGGTTGTGTGGCCCGATAGAAAAGGACATTTCTAGTATTTTTTGTTTTCATTCTTTATTGTGCACCGGGAATGTGTGAAACTCTATTTCTCTAGCCTCAAAGTGATATTTACAAATGTCGAATTTATCCCTCACTGCTAACAAGATTTAAAATCACAGAATTGTTTTGACTCTTCATAGCTATTTACAATATTATTTGTCTGTTTTTTCGGGTTAT
Organism: Lissotriton vulgaris; assembly: GCF_964263255.1. Lineage (NCBI taxonomy): Eukaryota > Metazoa > Chordata > Amphibia > Caudata > Salamandridae > Lissotriton > Lissotriton vulgaris. The sequence goes on along the minus strand of NC_141696.1, from coordinate 998,784,591 downwards.
TATTATAGGGTGAACCTAGTCCAAAACTGCAAAGGTGCACTTCATGAATTACAGTAAATTCTAGGTCAAGACAGATGCATGGCGACATTGTCACATATCAAACAGAATATAGAAATCAGAAGCTTACTTAGGCCTGATAGTATAGCCCATAGTTCAGACAAACAATTTTCAATTTGTGGAGGCAGGTCAGGTGGATGAGTTAGGGGTCCAGTCTCTAACGGGGAGTGCAATCGTTCCACAGGATATTGTGAAGGAGGGAGGAAACGTGTTTTTCATTGCCTTCTCTTTTCTTGCCTTAAAGGATCTCCCAAATCAACATGTTTTTGCTGTGTGGACTATGTATGTCCCAGGGAAACCTAGCTTATTGGCCAGGTAGTCAGGATTGTGCATCTGAATAGTTTAATCATGATGGAAATGGGTAAAATTAGATGCATACCAGACTAGGGCACCAGTCAAGCTCCTAGAGTGTGGGAGCAGTGCTGTAAAACCTGTCCAGGACGGATCGCTTCATGGAAGGTGGCATCTAGAGAGAGGTGACGGTGGAGTTCACAGCCAATGTGTGATAATAGCAAAGCCTGCATGATGGAGCAGAATTTGTGGATTGGGACAAACAGGTTTGTTCTGACCTATTAGCTGATTTGGTAGGAGATTGCTTTGACATGTATTTTAAAGGAGAGAGGCACTAATTAGTCATTGCTGTTAATGCTTACCCCTTTGATGAGCTCAGTTTTGAAGCAATTTATCTTGCACTGCAGAAATCCGGTATTATGGAGTCCACGCAGGTACAGTTGGATATCAAAAGTGCACTGGTGTAGAGTAAGGCATCATTAGAATGTTTCGAGAAAATTTGAAAACAGGGGTTTGTATGAAGTAAACTCAAACTAAACGGGAGGCCACTTTTTTGTGCATTGTTTGAAAAAAAAATATGAAGTCCCAAAAGATAGCACGCAAAGCCTGCTTCTGCGGCTATGTGATAAGAACTGATTCTGTAGCAATTTGATAATGGTTTCTTTCGATAGCCCACCTGACTGAACAACTGGGTAGTTATAGTTAGGATTGTGTTTCCCTAGGAAATGCCTTTTTTTGTTGCTGATGCGTTTGTCGCAGTTTGATGAGTCTCCACAAAACTTTCCAAAAAAGTGAAACTTTTTGACTGGTGGACACATGGAATGGTTTGTGAGGATCCATCATGTGGGGACCAAGAAAAGGGATGGGGTCCTAAAGCGCATTTTCCCACTTCATTTTTCTATAGGAACTTTAGACACAGCTACAGCCCAACTCGCTGAACGGAGTAATCCAAAAGTTGGTAGAAAGCCACATTTTGGTCTGGAAAGAGGGCTTTCTGTGTTTTGCTGTAAATCTGTTCAGTATTTTTTGTGCAATTAGTGCTCCAAAAAATAATGTATATATCATGCCACAGAGCATACATAGGGCTGACAGGTCTCTTGAAGAGATCAGATTGGCTGCCAACATATCAGGAACGATGTGGAGGCAGCCATCTTAGGACTTGGGGCTCAGACCTAAAAAACACACAAAAAGACACAAGGGGGCCGGGTAGGGACACACTGGCCCCCTAGGCCTGGTGAAGGATCCCAGAGGGACCCCACCTGGGCCTAAAACCTATTTAAAAAAATATTTGCAGCAAATTTGTGGAGGATTTATGGTAATTTTATTTTTTTTAAAAGAGCAGGCTTTCCTGTGGTAAAATTAATAGCCATAGGTTAACCAGGGTCCAGGGAGCAACACATATGTAATTTAGGGGTGGGGTCGATGCCTCTTCTTTCCAAGCCTTCAAGAGGCTCCTGGGACCCCATCATATGGGCCTGATTTTATAAAGAAGGGGAAGGGCAACCCCCTGCCTGAGCCTAAAAAGGCCCCATGGACACCATTCCCCAGGACCAATATGTTTATAAAGGGGAGGTGGATGCATGGCCCCTCCAAGTCTCTAAGAAGCCCTGGGGACACCATCCCATGAGGCATATATTTAAATGAAGGGGAGGTGGACCACGTGCCCCTCCTTCCCAAGCCTTAAATGGCCCCAGGGACACATTCACTCAGGGCCGAACTTTAGTTAAAAGTGAGGAAGGCCGCCTGGCCCCACTCGCTGAGCTCTCTTAAGGCCCTGGGGACCCCATTCCTCACGGCTGGCTCATAGACTGTGTCTCAGCGAGTTCAGCCCTGGGGCACAGTATCTTCCCAGGCTGTACGAGCATGGGCAGGGAAACATATGTTTGGTTCTGCCTGGTGGAAGCATTTTTAAAACTCCCACCAGGGGGGAGCAAAAATGCCTTCCCTGCCTGCAGGAGTGTGGACATTATAGGCATATCTGCTGTCACCCAGCAACAGATTTAAAAATGCTCCCACAGGGTGGGAGAAGACTTCTGTTTCCCTGCTAGCACTCCTGTGGGCAAGGAAACAGATATTGCTCCCACCGTGTGGAAGCGAGCATAGGCAGCTGGTGCCTCTGGGCAGTAGCATTGTCAGCTTTCGCGGCATGCCGGAATAAAGCTTGAACTGCAGGGGCTCTGGTGCCCCCTTTGTGACCTCCAACTAGTGGTTTATGGGGGTCCCCAGTGGGTGCTGGGGTATGCACCTCTGGCCCTGGGGGATGGGGTCATCATGGCTCAAGGAAGCATGGGGAGTGTGTTTGTGTGTCCCTCTCCCTTTCATTTTGATTGGCCCAGGAATGGGGTCCTTGGGCCCAAAGAGGCATGGGGAGTGTGTTTGTGTGTCCCTCTCCCTCTTGAATATATAAAATAGGCCCCATCCTGAATAATGTGTGATAGGATACAGGTGATGGGGTGCCCTGGGCCCAAGGAGGCACAAGAGGAGGCTTCCCCCACCCCTTTTTTTTATAACATTGGCCCCAGGTATCGGCTCCCTAGAGCTTATTTAGGCTTGAGCAGAGGGGCTGGCCCCCATATTTGATGGCATTAGGTCCCAGATGATGGGATTCCTGGGGCCTAATACAGTTCAGGAAGGGGGGCCATGCAACCCCCTCTCCTATATGGTCCACAGCCCTGGGGCATTGGAGAGGATGGCCAGGCACTGTGCTCATCCCCCCATAGGCAGCCAACTCCCACTGGTCGCTGCAGGGCGTGGTGGGAGCTGGTAATTCTTTTTTAAAAAATACTGGGGAGGAGGGCATATAGCACTCCTCCCCAAGCATTTAGAGTCTCAGGAACCCCATCACCCAAAGTCATTTTCTTTAATTAATGGGAGGGGGCATGCAGCCTCCCTTTCTGTGCCTCTAGTGGCCCCAGGAACCTCATCCCTGTGGTCTTTTCTTTAGAAAAAATGGCAGGGCAATCAGCCCCAAATTAGAATTGGTCCGGGGCTAATTGTCTAAGAGAGGCATGTGAACACCCTTTCGGAGCCTTGAGGCCCCACAAACTCCATCCCTCTGGAACTTTTCCATTCCAAGTGGGTGCTTCAATGCCCACCCAATGACACCAACAAAACATAACAATAAGGGCTGTGGGTGAGCCCTGGGGCTTCCATGGCCCCAGCAGGCTCCCGGATTGCTCCTACCAGGGTGAGGGAGCTTCTTCAGCTTCCTCCCACCAGGCAGGAGAAGTCTGAGTTTCCCTGCCTGCAAAAACACAGTCAGGGAAACAGAAATGTGCTTCTACCCAATGGGAGCATTTTCAAAGCTCCCGCCTGGTGGGTGCACACTTATTTACCTGCAAGTGCCCTTGTGGGCAGGAAAAACGGCTGCGTCCCGGGATGAATTCTCCGTGGGCCCAAGTAAAGAGTCAGCCGAAAGGTTCGGGCTTGGGTAGGGGGAAACATGGCCTCTCCCCTCTAGTTACTGTTTAGCCCCAGGGATTGCATCCCCGTGGCCCATTTGTTCTGAGGAGGAGGCCATGCTCCCCTCCCATAGAACTAATGCATTTGGTGCTGGGGGATGGGTTCCCGGGGCCAGTACAGGCTCTTGGAAGGGGGCCATGCGGCCCCCTAGCCATTAGAATATATTTTGTCCCCTAAGAATTGGGTCCCCAGAACCTCTTAAGGCTTGGGGAGACGATCCTGTGTCCCCCTCCTCTTTTTGATGAACTTTTCCCTAGGAGATGTGGTGCCTGGGCCCCATGTTTGGATCAGGGAGGAGGACCACATGCCCCTCTCCCCAAAAAAATATAAATATAAATGTCAATAGGCATTTATTTTTCTTTTATAGTTGTGATCCTCAGACCAAGCCTTTAAAGATATTAAGGGGCAAGGCAGGGATACACCTCTCTCTAGACTTTGTGAGGGGCCTCTTGCCTGTGGGCCCATAATATATATATTTTGTAGCCATTATCCAACAGGACTCCCACGGGATTGTGTTTTTTTTAAAAAATCACTGGCCTCTGTTCTTTTGTAATTCATTTGTCAGATCCCTGGGGGGGGGGGGGGGTCCCAGAGGTCTTTAATTGAATTACATTTGAGGAAGGGGTGTGAGTGGGACCACCTCACTGACCTACTCTTGACCCTGAGATCCCATCTACAGGAGCTGATTTATGAAAAAATGTGGGAATGCATGCAGCCTCTCCCGAGTCTCTTTTGACACCAGAGATCCCATCCCCCAGTGCCACATTACTTTAACAACGGGAGATGGGCCATGTTACCCCCTCCCCCTGCTGGTATCCACCCTAGGGACGCCTTCCCCAGTGCATGATTCTTTACAGTATCCCTGGTACCCCAGCCCTGGGACATTGTGGCTTCCTGCTTGCAAGAGCACAGGCTTACCCTGCCCACACTCTCCTGGGTAGGGAACTCCACTCAAATGCTGTTCTCACCTGGTGCCTAGTTCTCACTGTCTAGGGGGCTGTCTAGGGCAATGGGGGATCTTGGCCTCAAAAATAGTGTTTTATGGGTGCCACAGTGAGCACCGGGGCACTCACCAGCAGCCCTAGGGGATGAGATCCCGGGGCCCCTAGTGGCTCAGGGAGGGAGGACACATGTTTCCTCTCCTTCATGAAGAAATATGGCCCTGGGGGATTTTGTCCCTGGGCTTGAAGTGGCTCAGGTAGTGGTTCAGGGCACTCCCTCCCCTTAATAAGGTAAACAGGCCGAGGTGATTGTGTCGCCGGGGCATACTACAGCTCAGGGAGGGAGGCCATGCGCCCCTTCCCCTTATACAAAAATATAACTATGAGTGTCCCAGGTGCACAGCCTAAGAAAACTGGAAAACTTTTTTTTTTAAAAAGGAATATTAAATCAGCATCAGTAGCGGCTCATTTATTATTTGCTGTTCCTAAGAAGAAGCATCCCATAAAAATATACAATATTTGTATGCTTGTGGTGCCCATAGAAGTGGTAGTGGCACCACCAAGCATTTTTTTAAGTTGAGGGGGACTGCAGGAAGTTAAGCAGGCTGCCACAGAAACATAGACCTTTGTACATACAGTTGTATTGAGTTAGGTGAAACGGCGCCACATATATTAGTTTTAATAGATCCTAAATTCTGAACTGTGCAATAAAGTGAGAAGAAGCACCAACCTCCCCCAAAATTGCGGCCAAGGCCACTGAATACACAAAGGAAATCCTCAGCACAAGTCTGTAGTGTATCTAAACATTTATCTGCACATTGCGTGCATAAATATTAACACAGTGTTTTGAGTTTTCTTGTTTTTCTTTCTTTATTCTTATAGTTTCTCTTCAACTGACACATGTTTCGTCGCATACACGAGTTCGAGAGTCACGGTTTTTGGACTACATTGATGACGGAGCTGTCCGTACGAGCTAATGGATTGGTCCGACGGAGACCTTTCCTGAATGAAGAACCAATTTTAAAGCAGAAGACAGATATTTTACCCTTTGTGGGTTGGAATTATCACCACATGAGAATCGTGTCAGGTGTCGTGACGTGAGTGCTGACGGCAGAGGCGTGGTCAGCTGCGGGCGAGCAAGCGAACTGTGCGAGCGGACGGGCGGGTGTGAGACGCGGAGACGCGGAGACTCAGCCTTGCCCCCAGGGCAGTGTGGACTAGGCGTTTGGTGATCGGAGGGGTCCGTGGCCGTGGCTGCGGTAGACGAGGCAAACGAGGCAAACGAGGCGGCAGTAGCAGTGGCAGAAAGTAAGTCGAGGGGAGAGGAGAGGCGGGAGCAGGAGTGGGAGGGGTGGCGTTTTCAGCTCACAGTGGTCACCATTCAGCCGTGGGTAGGTGACCACAAGCCCCGGCTGAGCCCCCTCCGCTTGTGCCCCTTTCTGGCCCGCACGGCGTGTCTCCCTGCTCACCTCGGCTTAAGCTTAGCATAGCTTACAACCACTGCCAAACACCGCCATCTGCCTGCTCGGCCTGTGCCCTTCCCGAGAGTCACTGACGCCGTGGTGCCCCCCAAGTAGCTAACAAGCCTAGGGTGGCCCGAAAGGCAGCAGTTCCACCCCAAGCCCCACCCCCAGCCCTGTCAAGCTTGGTCGGACTTGCCTCGCCTGCGGAGGGCTACCCCTCGCCAGCACAAACTCTCTGGGCACCACCCCACGCTCTCCCTGCACCCCACCCCACCCACTGACCCCCCCCCTTCTGTGTTGCCTGCAGACACTCGGTGGGCATCCTCCACTCACCGGAGACCGGACCGTGACCGTGAGAGGGGCGCACGCATCCCCTCCCTTTGCGTGGTTGGAGCCATGCATCGGGGGAGGGTGTGCCTCTGTGCTTCTGCACGGACCGCGGCTCCTGGCCCCTGGTGTGGTTGGTCTTGTTACCGGGCAGTCTCGGGCTGCAGCAGGGGGCGGCTGGGGGGGAGTAGGGGGAGCAGGGGGAAGCCGCTCACACGTCACCCACGTCAGCAGGGGCAAAAGCAGACACCTGGGCACCTCGGCACTTGGCAACCTGACCTCTTTGATACAAGACAGACAATCAATACCTCGAAAAAACCCGTCAAAGAAGAAAAAGGGGACCTAGCCTCCCAACACTCCACACGTCCTCACGCTCAACCTGAGTGCCAGCATCCAACAGCCAGCAGCCAGCAGTACCCCCAGGGGAAGATCAGAGGCTCCGGAAGAAGTCCACACCCTATCGGTCTCATCACCATCGGGCCCGTGCAGTCCCTTGCGTTCAGGCCCCTCAACAGAAGCAATGAGATCAGGGAAAGTGAGAAAAACCACTACCACTACCACAGCAACAAAAAGGAAGAGGGCTAAACCGGAGGTAGTCCAAGAAGACCTCCTGCAGACTGCTCTTACGAGCACCCAGGACTCACCGAAACACCAAAATTTGCCAGCACTTGGGAAGCAACGCCCCAGTAAGAACAGCAAGTATTCTCCCAAGGCATTAGCCACGAGCGGGCTAAAACCACGATCTCTACTGGACTATTTTAAAAAGCGCCGGTTTCACCAATGGCCACTTTTCACCCTCAACCCTCGGAGGAAACGAACCCCTGCACTATAGGCCACACTGGTCAACCGATAAACCAAGCAAAGTTAAACATGCACTCACCGCAAATGCTGTTTCTAAGTACCACCAAAAGGTTGGCCCACGACACAGAAGTCTTCATCTTCGGGTCTGCATCTAACGATCAGAGACCAGCCTTAGAGGGCTGCGGGAGGACGGCAGAAGATCCGTTATCAGGTAACCAGTCCCCACAGAGACAGCTTCTCCGACCACTTGCCCCTAACATACAAGAAGTAGATTGCACCCAACCTCCCTCTGAGTTGCCATTAAGAGATGCACCCCCTCCAGCAAGGCAGTCAGTCTCCTCACCTCCTCTGTCACCTCAATATTCTAATACCCGAAAGGAGGTTATTCCATCATCCCACTGCCAACTAATCTTCCCACAAATCCACAAACTAATTTAACCAGGTCTCTAATAACGACATAGTCAACTCCCCTCAACAAGATCCCAATAGTCCCCCAAAGGGAAGCCCGGTTCTGCCTAATCAACAACAATGCCTACTCTCACCACTAACAGCAATAACAACCACATTCAAATCATTCCACAACTCTGACTTAAATGATCGCCTCCTAGCAGACCTGTCTCCTTTTTTCAAAAATCCACAAATTTCCGCCAACCCAACCCCTAAAGTAACCAATCAGCAAGAAGCTTCCACAACACAGAGCCTTTGGCCTCAACTGCTTCAAACATTTCAACAGACAGTCATAGCATTAAATTACCATTCAGATAAATTGGACATGCAGGTTGACTTACTGAAAACGCTAGCAGTATTTACAGCAGGGATCGACAATAAACTAGATAAACTAAATAACTTAATCATAAACGCACAATCAGCCACAAAACTAGTTCAGTCAGTTTGCTGCTGTTCACCTATTATTGATTCGCTCTCTTCTCTGCCAGCTGTTCTCTCCTCTGTTACAGATGAGGTTAAGCAGCTGAAGGAAGGCGGCTCCCAGAAAAACCGACACAAAAAAACGCATACCTTCACAAACCTGTGCTCAAAATCTGATGGTCCTCGGACATCCCCTGTATATGTGCCCCAGTTAAGTGGGGATCAAGATCCTCAAACATACCACAGTAATAACCAAATAAAACCCCACCAACATCGTACACCCTCAAGGACGCCACCCCCGGACCCAAATGGGCAAGGTATCCACCCCGGTCCCATTGCGGAGATCAGTACGTAAGCCTGGCGGACCCTGAATCTCCCACCCCGGCATCACAGTCTGCCACCAAGCCACTCCTCTCTACGAGAGAACGCAAACGCCAGGGCAAACAAAGAAATAAACTTAAAGCCAAACAAACATCTGCCCCCCAGAAATTATTTCCTCTCTTTTTAACTTCCTCAAAAAAAACAGATGCAAGCATCCAATTATCACCCTCAACCGATAGAAATGTCATTCATAGTGACCCAAAAGGAGGCCCACTCAAAAGTCCCCGGCAGAAACCCTCCACATGCGGCCAGGACCCAAGTAGCCCATCTGGTCCAGCAGGGGCATGTGCCCAAACAGCGGGACCAGAGCTGCTACCCGATACAGAAAACTCAAGGCCCCCACTCAATGATATCCCTACCCTGAGGTGCACAGGCACGAAATCACATTCCCAATTAGTATTTCAACCCCCCCTGGTAGAGCATGAAAAACTCAACACAGATATTATTCCATCAAAAAACAATCTTTATTCACAAACCAATATCCCCACTACGTAGGGAGGCCATGAGGTCAGGATCTCAACACCAGCCCCACCCCCATCGAGGAGTAGAACCAGGGGCCCCATCCGACAAAGCCCCCCACGCAATCCAATCCCATTGCCCCACGGGGATTAAAAGAGACTCAAAATATTCTTCCATCCTATTAGTCCCCGAATACAAATCAAGGGGGAGGCACGACACCCTGAATAGATCAAATATATTGAAACTAGTAAAAGACATTCCGGGATTTGAAGCACTACAATCGGATGACATAGATTCGATTGAATTCCTTCCCCCAAGGGGCACTCAACCCTCTGAGGCAACCCTGGTGACATTTAGATTGCACAGTTGGGCAGAAGTGTTCATGGACCATAAAGCTATTTTTCGGGACTTGGGCATAAGAATCCATCCCCACTCTACCCCAGGCTACCCTACAGTGTTACTAAACCAGCCAGGAGTAGGAACAAAAGCAGACAGCAACCCAGCCAGCATCAAATCTAAGCCCTATTCCATCCTAAAAAGCGCGCTAGGGATCTCAGAAACACAGACACCCTTTTTAACTGGGGAACATGCCCCTGATAACACCCAAGGATGGGGATGGCTTAAGGGGGCCTTGTCATGCGGGAAAACTGTCTGACCACAGGACGGTCTCTTAGTGGACCAAAACCACAAAGCACCGGCACAACCACACCTTCAAAAATCTAGTCCCATAACAGTGACAAGGTCAAAGACAAACCCCATTTTCTTATTGTGTTCATGGAACATCAGTGGCCTCCATCACAAAATAACCAAACCAGGGACCCACTCCTTCATATACGGCCATGCACTAGTAGCCCTGCAAGAAACCTCGGCCACCCAATGCTCTCCTGTCACAGGGTTCATTGAAATATGGAAACCCGGAATTAGAAACCGTCGCTACGGCCACCCAAAAGGGGGATTATCAATCTATGTCTCAAACACTCTAAAGGGCCCAATTGTCCCGCTAAACTTTGAGGAAGACTGGCTACTGGGGGTCAAAATTCAATCATGGTCCAAGCAACGCTCGCTCCTTTTCCTCAATGTTTATATTAACCCAAGCACTCGGTCAAAAAAGGGTCACCTGGCGCGCCTATCCACAATCATGAGCGATCTGGCCGGGGACCACCCCGAGTCAGATTGCATAGTGATGGGGACTTCAACACCAATCTCTTTCAGGGCATTCCTGCAGACTATGACGGACCATCCCCACTGACATTACTGGAGGTGCCAGACCAATCTAAGCCCCCAACTCAACCGCACTCGGCCCTGGGTGAGCTCTGTGTGTTACAATTCTACAGCGCCGGGTACCTGGTAATGAATGGAAGGACCCCCCAATTGGACCTGGACAAAAGGCAATAAGAAAACTTTTTTGGACTTTACCATCTGCAATGCAGACTTGTTCCATCATCTCGCCAACTTCAGCATACTACCACGACAGGAAAGCGATCATCGTCCACAGGTCATTACCCTTAACATTAACCCGAAGTATCATACCCACGCTTCAGCCACTTGTACCGGGATCCATACCGAGAATTTGAAACGCCTAAGATGGAGCGACGATATAAGCCACAACATCATGAAGGCAAGTTTGGCTCTTATCAATAGGGATACAGATCGGATGGCTACCCCGATTGCTGTATGGACAACTTTTTGCTCCCAATTGGTCATGCTTTTCCCTGCACAACAACATCAACATAATGCTAGCTCCACCCGGCAGTTCTCACTCTCAATTCAATCGAGGGCGTTGAAGAAAGCAAGGAACAACGTCTTGCGGGCACTTATAAAATCCCCAGGAAATAACAATCTTAGACACGTGTACAAATCAGCGCAAAAATCATTCAGGATGGCCTCACAAAGTGACAAACAATTACAACAAAATCAATTATGGGCTAAGCTTCTCTGGGAAAGCAAAAACCGCAACGTGAGAAAATTTTGGGCCTTGATCAACCGCTCCAACTTGGGGCCATCAAAAGTTGGGTCGGCAAACATACAGGAATCAGACTGGGCTGCCTTTTTGACTGACCACTTTAGGTCTCCAGAGAGCATGGCACCAAAAGGAAGCAGCCCTTCCAAAGGAGCAGTAGCGTCACCAAGCATCTGTAGGTGCAAGAGCACAATCTGTGCAGACTACCACTCAGACGACATCAAGATCACGGAAGAAATGGTGGCCAACGCTATGTCAAAAGCAAGACCGGACGGGGCTCCGGGCCCCAATGGCTTACCCCAGAGACTGTTTAAATCCAGCATAGCTCTTTGGTCGGGACACATTACCAACTTGTTCAACTTTGCGCTTAGAACTTCAACTATTCCAGACTCCTGGCGCGGAGCAATAATTCATCCAATCCAAAAATCAGGCTCCCGTGCTACCCCAAGCAATTACAGACTAATAGCCCTCCTGGACATTGAGGCGAAGCACTACGCAGGCATACTTCTGAAGGAGCTAAAGGCATGGGCAGAATGGCGCAAACTGTTACCAATGAACCAAACAGGCTTTACTGCCAATTCAGGGACCACAACCAATTTGTTTACACTACCTGTAATTATTGACAAAACGATTGTAAAATCTAGATCAGTACACTGTTGTTTTGTTGATTTCAAAGCGGCGTTTGATCGGGTCCCAAGGGCAGCTCTATGGGGTAAATTGAAAAAATAGGGGAATCCTGAAAAACTCCTGGATGCAATAATTCAACTATGTTCACACACTTGGGTCCAGGTGAAGCTGGGATCCGGCACGCACCTCTCACGGAAAATTATGACATCCAGAGGAGTCAAACAGGGGTGCGTGCTGGCCCCCCTCCTTTTTAACTTGTTCATAGCAGATCTGTCAGTTACACTCGACGAGGTAAATAGTCACCCCCCTAGGGTCGGAGGCGCAGCAATAAGTAATCTTCTTTACGCCGACGACCTGGTTTTTTCAGTCTCACGCGAGTCGGGCTCCAAAGGCTTTTGGATAGGTTACACAGCTATACAATCAAGTACCAACTCGAGGTAAACTTAAAGAAAACTCAAGTTGTGTCCTTTGGAAGGAAACGTAAAGACTGTGGTGTGTGGTCATACAATAATAAAAAACTAACAACTGGACGCACATACAAATATCTAGGGGTCCACTTTGATGCTAGGGGTAACTTCTCTAAACAGCGCGATGAAATCACAGTAAAAGCCACGACCCTACAAGTTTCTTTATCTAAGCTCGCTAAAGAGCTGTCCGGTCCAACACTCTCATTCCTATTGGAAATTCTGAGAGCTAAAACCGGACCCACTCTAACGTATGGGATCGAAATATTCAGGGGCAAGTTAAATACAACCCTGAACCAACTTGTGACTAAGATATACAAAAAAGTCCTCCACCTCCCCAAATCTGCCTCTGCTGCCCAGATCAGGCTAGAACTAGGTTTACTAAATTATGAGGCTTCTAACACTGGCACCTATCTAAACTTCTGTCACAAACTCAGAAAAGCAGCTACAGGTACTTTAGAGTCTTTAGTTTGGTTGGAGATCAGCCAGAAAAACCCCGGGGGTTCGTATGGCCGCCTCTTTACTGACTCTATTCGCGAAATGGCGGCGGGGGACCTATGGGCCCTTAACCCTAGCATGACTGCATTTAAAACTTGCATTAAAAAAAGCGTCAGAATGTGCTCACTAATCACGGATAAAGGGCATCTCTGCAAACGCAGCCACGCATGGGCAGTCATGAATTCTTATGGGCACATATCACCCGCTACTTGCCTCTCCTGTACCTACTCACTGCATTTAAAGCTGAGTTTTTTGGCAATTAGACTGGGGGTTTGGCGATTTTTAAAAGACCTGCCCTCGTGGCTGCGACCCACGGAAGATCTAACATGTAGAGGGTGCGGGAGGACAACCGAAACGCTAGAGCACGTGGTCTGCTTATGCCCTACACTTAGGTCCCAACGCAGATGAAAACTCAAAGCAGAGTGGAACAGGCTGGGAGTTCGGACCTGTAGACAGGCAATAATCACCTCCCTGTGGCCAGAAAATACAGCTCTAAACATAGCCTTTACAACATATATTCGGGACGCATACCCCATTGTTACAGCAAAGGCGAAAGGAGCAGTAACTCCCCGTTCTCTCTCCTGTCCAGCGGTCTAACCCAAGCTGCCTTTTAGTTCCAAGTTTTAAGATAAAAAAAAAAAAAAAATCCCATTTTAATATATTAGTGTCTCCAAGCAGCGATTAATTCTTATGGACTGCGCTTTGACTCTAGTGGCCAAATTCTTAAAATTGTGGGGTTTTATGAGTTTTAGTTGTTAAATAGTAGTATATAAAACCCTCTGGTTCCTTTATTAAGTGTTATGGCTGTCTACTCATAAACGTTTTTAATTTTAAAAGGTGCAATATAAATTAAGAATAGGACTCGGTCGATCTTTCCAATTAATTGTGGTAAAATATGTCTTGAACTTTTTTAACCTTAATGTAAAGATTTGAGAATTCATTGTGAAATGCTTTTAAGGATATTTTTATTTTATCCAAATAAAGATTTTCTTCTTCTTACCACATGAGAAAAGAATATACCAAAGATTGTAGAACCGTGAGAAAGTTGGGGACGATTTATCAGTGTATGCGATGAAACACGTGTTAGCTGAAAAGAAACTATAAGAATAAAGAAAGAAAAAACAAGAAACTCAAAATACTGTGTTATGCATGCAATGTGCAGATAAATGTTTAGCTACACTACAGACGTGTGCTGAGTATTTGCTTTGTGCTCCAGAAACATAGCAAACAAATAGTAAGTCTTTTGGGTCAGTAAAACCATGACCCCAAGAGAATTTACCATATGTTTTTAAAACATACCTGGCTGGTACTTAATGCTCTTCATCTGGAAAACAAGGCCTGTGTGGTTGTTTTTATCGTTGCATTTTGTGGGCTGGGAAAAAATGTTTAAAATAAAATATGTCTTGGAGTCTTTTTTTAAAACCTTTGTCAGCCCACAATATGCAATTATAGAAACGTTGTTATATGAAAAGCTCACACATATTTTTTTAAATTACAACTCTATTCAACATTTTTATTATAATCGCTATTCTATTGGGGATTTTTGGAGGAAGATGATAATGGGGTCACTTTTTTTTAGTTTTGTGACTGTTTGACAAAGTCAGTAATTCTACCTGAGGGTAGGCAGGACCTGCAAGACCAGCTGTACATGATGCATGCCAGAAGGCCATGCACAGTGGGAGTTTGGCTGCCCATAAGATGTTTGAAGAAGGACCTGGCTGCATGTGGTTGACTTTATTTGGCCCCGGGTACACAATCCCCCGGTCCAAAATCTAAGGAGAGGGGGCATGTATCTGCCCTCCCTGAGTCTTAATAGGTCACAGGGACCCCATCTCCTGGGGTCAAATACAATACAAGGGAGAGGGTGCAGTGTGGCCTTTTCGGAGCCTCATTAGGCCCTTGGGCCCTGGTCCTCTTGGCAGTATGTATTTTAAAAGTGGAGGTGGGGCCATGCAGCTCCCCTCCCTAACTCTTGATAAGCCCCAGGGACCCCATCGACAGGGGTCATATTTTATTAAACAGGGGTGAGGGCCTACCTCCCCAAGCCACCTATGTGCCCAGGGACCCCATGTGCCATGGCCTGTATTTCCAATAGGTGGGTGCCCTGTTGCCCACCCGGGAAACTTACCAACCAACATGTTGGGGGTCATGAGGGGCCCAGGCAGCACCAGCATAGTAAGGGAGCCTACATTGCCCCCAAATTGAGAAAGCAGCTGCATTTTGAATGCTCTCTGTTTCCAAGGCTGCATCACTCTGGGCAGTGAAAGAGAACACAAATCTGCTCCCACTCATGGGAGCATTTTTAAAGCTCCCGCTGGCTTGGAGCAGACTTAGGGACATATTTACGACTTTAGTGTTGCAGCGCAGTGCAGCAAGTCACCTTACTGCACTGCCTGCATCACAGGGAAAGGGCATGAATGTGTTGTATCTATCCAAAAAGACTCATTCCTGTCCTTTTCCCTTGTGCTGTTGCCATTTTAGCAGTCTATTGCCAATGCAGGCAGCCTTGAACCATGGTGTAAGTGTGGCTGTGTTGCAGGCAGGATTGTTTTTATGCAGGAAGGGACAGCTTCCTGCTCAAAAAACAATCCCAAGAGGGTTTTTCTTCTTTCTATGTGAGCTGCAGAATGCAGCACACATAGAAAGAGAAACAAAACAAGGAGAAATGAGCATATATCTCCTCGTTATGGCTCCCCTGGGGAGGCTATCTTTTTGGCACATTCCCAGATTTACAAGGCCTTGTAAATCTGGAAATGTGTCAAACAACATGGGAGTTGCGTGGGAATGCCCACGCAACTTCCATGGAATGCCTACCCAGGGCAGAATAATGCAATGCAGCAACTTGCACTGCATTGTGTTACTCCATATTTTTTGGGCCACTAAAGCCAGGCAAAGGTTTGCGTCGCACTTCCACCACATTGTGTAGTGCAAGAGCAATGCAAACTGGGTCATAATTATGGCCCTTATTTTTTGCTCCTATTTGGAGAGAGATTTAAAATGCTCCTGCCAGACGGGAGCAAACATGTTTCCCTTTCTGTGATAGTGCAGCTAGGGAAACTACTGTGTCCCGGGATGGGCTACCCAAGGGCAGTAAAAGAGCCGGCCCTGGGGATGGGGTCCCTGGGGCCATTAAAGGCTCAGGGAGGGAGGACCACACACCCCTCCCTTAATCAACACATTGGGCCCTAGACCATGGTGTCCACAGGGCCAAAAATGACTCGGGAGAGGGGCTGCATGTCCCCTTCCTCTTCAATGATACACCTGAGTCTGGGGGATGGGGTCCCCAGGGACCTTAATGGGCTGGGGACGACGGCCCTACTGATGGCCCCTTCAAATATATAAATAATAAAATGTAGCCATTATTTATTTTGGCATGATCTTGTGAGACTCCCTCAAGATCACAGCAAAATTTGCTAAGTGTTTTTAATTATGTCCCTGAGGTTGTCACTCTGGATTCCCGTCCACGGGGTTAGGAGGGCATAGTATTCCTACCCTGCCCACTTATATAATAATTTGTTTTCATTTTAAACTTCAGGACAGGGGGCTAAGTCCCTGAATCCTGTAATGGCTGCCAGCAACATTTTTCTCATGTTTCGAGAAACCAATCAGAACACTCGCTCTTGCGGGAGTCTGATTCTCACGTGAGCAAGATAGCTCAGGGGAAAAAAGCTCCCTTGGAAAATTAGAACTCTCCATTTTGAAATTGGTGCTCAGACCCAACAGTGCAGATATACAAATATTTTTGCACCTTTATTTCTCAAACTACTGAAAGGATTTAAACCAAATTTCAAAAAGCAAACTCTGTGGGGCAAGATCTAGCTTCATACCAAATTAGGTGTAATTCTGCAGCACTTTTTGCGGTAGCACTGCCTAAAGAAGTTTAAGGGAAATGCCTGGGGCTTTTGCATTTCGGGACTCCCCTTTTTTCTTGGCCCTCGCTTGGTCTCCATTGTTATCTGTGTTATTTCAATAAATAGCATTGTGTTCGAAAACATAAAATTTAGAGGACCGATTTGACCACAAATAGATTAAAATACTGCAGGCACAAATCTGTTTATATAATGGGTCTAATACCTCCCAAAAAGTCGACTATTGATGGAACAAAACAGCTTATGTGATATGATCCCTTGTGCAGCCCTTATTAAAGCGACCTGTGCATAAATAAAAGACACACAATTTTAAAAGCAGACATTTTTTGTCTGGAAGTATTTGCGCACTCAGAGCAAAATGAAGTATTTACCATGTCAGCGATCTGGCATCTGCACTCAGTGTAACAACAGTACATATTTTCTAAATGTAGCACGCCCCAACGCAGCAGCATTTGATTAAGGAATCATTCTATTTATCTGCGGTTATATTTCATCTGACCGCATGGTAGTGTAGTCTTCGTGGGAAATGTGTGGGTGAAGAAATCCATAATGAACGATAAAAAAATCAAAATAAAAGTTTAAAGAAGAAATTGCAGTATTAATCATGCGTACAAAAAAAGAACAGACAAGTCACAATGAAAAGTATGTTTCAGGCTATAGCTTTATTTGAGAACAAGCTATCCAAGTGAAAGATTGCCATTCTTTTTAGAGCCATGTCCGAATTTCTAGAATTATACACTTTTGCGACCACCTACCTTTAATTGACAGGGGGAGAGGTGATTTTTGATTGGAACTATTGCATTGATTGGCAGTGCATTGTCATTTACAGACAGCATATTTTCCATTGAAACAGCCACTCACTTTGTACAAACATACCGTCTTGAGGGAAAGGCTATATAGCTTGTGGAAAAATGTATCATTTGTGCATCACCAATTAAAGTGGCACTACGTTTTTTATCCCATTAAAATCATTGTTTCCAGCAAACTCCCTGAATTACAAAAAAAATGTCATCTTCGTTTTTACTTTCATAACTGCTGATTTCATGCCGTTCAGTTACAGCTATTCACATTTGTGTTGCAAAAAACAGGACATCCTAAGATTGTCACATAATTCAATTTAAAAACTCGTCTCGCTTTACAGTCAGAGAAAGAAACCCAAAACCAATTCCATGTTAAAAGAATATGCAGCAATTTGTCACAAGACATAACCTGACATTTGACCTCTGCCATTGAAGCACAAAAAAGGTTTGCCAACCAACCCTCAAAATGTGAGAACCACTGTTCCAAATTATATTTTTGCATTTTGTGATGGAGTCGTTTTTATGTTTGTGGAATATTTTAGGAATGCTCTTGAAAATTAAACGCACCAGTACTTTTTAAAGAGTCTGCTTTCATGTTTTCAAACTTTGGAAGCTGCATTGTTGATTTGTATGTATTTTATTTAGCATTTGTAAATACAGTTCTTCTCTTAATACCCAAAGGAAAACGTGTTTTGAGTGTATAGTTCAGATCTATTTAAATGTCTTTGTCTAAAGAGACCCAAGAATACCCAAAAGAGTAAAGCACTTCTCGAAAGTATAATATTCAGATTCATTCTCAGGTGGTATCCTGGGAGACTCATTCAACCCGTGTGACATATTTCACTGCCATTTTCACTGTAACAATTTTGGACATTCTGAGTGTATTTTCTAGTTCCAAATGTTCTGATTTCTGTAGACATACCTAATCCTTTGTAGTATCCCCAGTCCCAGCTTTTACTTTCTAAGTGCAAATGGCAGGGCCAGGTTGTTGATTAGAATAATGCAGTTCAGGGACAGTCATGAATATAGTGCCTGGGGACTCAATGGGCCTGTGCTTTTGTTTTTTGCTCCCCCCAACCACTATTGTATTACAGAAGGGGTCCGCAGACACTTGTGAAGTCCCTTCTGCAAAACAGACGGTACTAGTGCACAAACAGCGCCGGTGGTACATTATGGAGGTGTTCCCTTATTTGCATGGAGGTGTTAACCCATGCAAATAAGAAAAAACACTGTGCTTCTGTGTACTTGCAGTATTATATAGCAGGCACAAAGGCAAAGAGGCCTTTGGGCGGTACACTGACAGTGCACTACAAAAAGGTGGCACACTGTCAGGGAGCAACCTGAGGGCAGTCCCCTGAAAGTGACAAAGGAGGTCTGACAGACCCCCCTAGAGATTCCCCCTCAGACAGGTGCAGTCACTCACTGCACCCGCTGGCAGGGGCATCTCTGTCCCGCTTTGAAGTGAAGGGGGCTGCCACCTGTACAGTGAAAGACAGTGCAGCTACTTCAAGCAGCAGCTTTGTCTTTCACTAATAAAGTGCCCCCAGGTCACCCCAAGTTCCCAAGTGCCCTGATGGCAGTGCATTGATCGTAATCGGTAGAACTCTTCCTGTTTGTGCCTGGTGCACCTGTTTTAGAGAGCTCCACAGCCCAAACAGGGACAGTGCACGCATTACGTATTACATGCCCTGATATCTTACAACTTAAAGCGGAAGAACAGAGAAGGCGACAAGCTCGCTCACTACCCAACATAAATGTGTGCTTCAAAAGTATTGAATTTTGTTTTGTGCTATAATTTTTTTATTAGTATTTCATGTTCAAAAACAATGCATATAAAATATATAACAGTATACTAGTCCATATGTGAAGTAAATAATGAATTACATGAACTAATTTCAATATACTATGGAAAGGAAAATGTGTAGCATATTAATTACACTGTCTAATTATATAAACATTGCATTAGATAAATGACACTATCTGTAGGTCAACACATTAGAAAGTAAAAAGATAATAAATCATGACAAATATAGTAAAATCTAAATTATACAATAGAAAATTTAAACAAGATAAGAGAGCGATCTGTATATATTATAAGAGAGGATAATATCATCAATCTAAGCATAAAAAACTAAAACCATTATAATTTGAATATCATATTAACAATGTGATAGAAGAGGAAAACTGTAAACATATCCAATAAAATAATTTCCTTGCAAGATATAAAAGATAGTATAAAAAATAGAAAAGATCTTTGAGATCGATGATAGATTAAGGTGTATAGGTATGTTGCATAGAAGTAGAAAAGTATTGAATTTTGCTTTAGCACAGATAATTTATATTTGTAAATGTTTAAGGTTTTTATTTGATAATGACTAGTGAACAAACATCATCATAGTATATTTCATCTCTCTTAATCCCCAGGAAATTCTGGACTATTCACAAAAATGAGATTGTTATAACAAACTTGAGATTTTAGGAAACTTGACTATTTTGATGGTGAGAACATGTCATAATGTTTCTGATTTGAAATTGAGAATATATATATATTTATGGGGGAAAAAAATCACTCATTCTGAAATTCTTTATTTCGCTATCCATAAGTAACTTAAAAAGCATTTTATATACAGATTGAATACAAGATATTAAAAAAGGCACAATGTAGTAAACAAATAATATAGAGTTAAAAATACATTACTATAGCAAAAAAATTGTGCAAAAGGACAGATAATTTCTAAATACAAAACCCCGTTCTGTTCTACATTAAACTGGTACAATTTATCCCTTTAACATTTTCGACTTTCCTGCTTTGGAGCTTTACAGTTGCAGTCTCCTCTTTTTTATAGCAGACCATAAAAATGAAGCTAAACAATAACATGTAAAATGGTCAGTTAACATTTGTAAAAAATGTAAGGCTGCGCGACATTGTCTAAAATTGTGCCTGCGTATGAGCGGAAACGTATATCTTTTCCTTTCCTCAATATACAGTTTACAAATATAATATAAGGTGCAGGTCAGTTTGGTGCGATTGTTCATCACATGGACAGGCGGGGAGGGCATCATCACATGGACAGACGGGGGGGCATCTACATAGTGGGTGTCAGTGAGGCAACCTAGCATCAGCGGGATATAGTTAATTCGGAACCTTTTAATCTCCAGCCTATCTCTTCCCATCTCAGCTAGGAGTATTCCCTTTAATTTGACCCTAGAACTAGTCGAACAGCTAGAAGGAACCTCAAATTGGTCCTGGAGACCAATGGACTTCAAGGTATATCTATGGTGCAACCATATGATCTTATGTACTTGATCAAGTTTTAGGCAGTCTCTCAGGATGTCCATGGTAGGGTTTTCCATTACCCTTTTCCACAGTGAGAACCATAGCAAGATCAGTGCTATGCGGACATAGTCTGTGATGCAATTATTCCGTTTGGCCTCTAATAAGGAAACACTGGCATTCCTTCCAATTGATAAGATGAAACCAGCTGGCTGTAACTATAGTCTCACAGTCTTAATAGATATTGCAGATAAGATCACTGTAAAGCTATTACATGGTCATTTGCAAGAATAGGTCAGTAACAACAGCCCCATACATTTATCTCAAACATATTAGATGCTAGAATATCAAAGAAATAGCATAACTTAGCTTAACACACAATGCATAAAATAGCAAGCATGCTTTTTAAACCGTGCACTTTTTTGCACTCATAATAACATCAACCACTGTTTAAATGGGGTTTATTCCATTTTATTATTTTTCCTAAACGTACCTTCCTGAAATCTAAAATTTGGAACTTTGGTATGGAAAATTATTCAAATTAGATACTGAGGGCCATTGTTTAGAACTAGCAACTGAGTATATCTTTACAAAAAATGGAGTTTGATGTGATAATGTCTTCGAAGCTGTAGAGAAGACTTTGTGGAGAGCATGACCTACCATGGACAGGCTCTTCACATTCGGTAGTGTAAAAAATTTGATTTATTTTTACATGCCCCCCCCATGTATTTGCTCTGGGCATCTGATATTTTGCCCTCTGCAGTGACTGTACCCTGCTGGCCAGGACTGTCCACATAGGAGTAGTTTAAAGACAGGCATTTCAGTTTCAAAAAATGCTTTAGCTGTTTCTTTGGCAAGGCAGTAGTCTCTGACCATGTCCCCAGAGCAGTGGTAGAAAACCAGAGTGAAAGATTTAGTCATCACAATTACTTCTAAAACATACCTAAATGCAGTTACAATAGAATGATTCCAGACTACACATTTTCCAGGCAGAACATGTGTGCTTGTATATTTAATATGCCATTTTGTCTGTAAACTTTGGCTGAAAATATGTTTTAAATCAGCTTTGTGACATAGGGTAATTTACCCTGGAAATGCCAGTTATACATTTCTGTTACATAATTCCCTTTATATTAGCTAAAAGATATGAAATACTTTTCACCGGATCATACGTGTAGTTCATTTCAATGGGAAACGCGTATATGTGGAAGTACAATCATTGTTAACAATTCGATGATCCTGCCTTCCAGCTGCTGCTTCACGAACCAGTTGCTCATTATGAAATACAGCTGGAAGGGATCTCCATAGACCTTCGCTTTGGATACCGGCAGCTGATTAGAATCTCTCTGAAATGTCATAAGGTGAACCCTGCTAATCCGTGAGAATTGCGGCTGTTAAATTCCGGAGAACGTAACAGTAGTCTCAGTCGAAACTGAGCATCATAACGCTTTTTTTTAATCTGTAGAAGAGCACTCCCATTATTTTACTCCAAATATCAATTTATAAAATTACTTTTTGATCATCATTCTGAAGTGTTGCTTCCTTGCCTCTGTTTCCTCAGACATTATCTCCAGGCCCTCATGTATCATCAATTCATCAATTTTTATTTGCAGAATTTTATAAACATGAATAAGTAAATGTACAAGTTAAAAAAATTATTTTTAAACAACAAGCCATGCAACTATTTCTTAACAAGAGCCCATGTTCTTAAGTTTCCTATAGGAGGCATATTTACGAAAGAGAAATAAAACAATTACTCTCTTACTTTACATGTCTGCCATTTATAAAATATTTAGTCTTTCTTTTTTTTTCTTACTTCATACTATTGGCACATTTTGGCCACTTACATTTTTTAGGCCACCAAACGACAAGCAGACAAGGACATATTACACCAAAATACTGTCCAACTTATCTCCCCATGCTACATTTGGGATTTCATCTTTTGAATGCCAATTCAAAGTGGTGTGGATTACCCCTAACAATAAGGGGACTGTTCACAAAACGCTCCTCTTGCTCTTTGGGCGAACAAAAGGGTTAAGAATGACTTCTAACATAGATAGAGGCAAAGGACCAACACTCTGAATTTATAATGGGAGTATACTTTTTAATGAAAATAGGGGGTAGTGACATAGGAGTGTGCTAGTCTCTGTATAAACATACTATATTCATCCTTAGTTGAGAAACGGTTGCATAGAATCTCTAGTACCTATATGCATACATAAAAGAGGGATGTGAGAGTAAGTAACCCAATGTCTCATTGGTGGACTGGGAAAAGAGATAGCTAAGGGGAGAAGGTTTCCTTTAAATCTCAGAGGGTTCATTTGGGGAGGCCAGTAGTTGGTTTGGGGGCTGGGTTATTGTTACCCATTGGTCTGTTAACATGCTTGGCAGCGTCGTAGGGACTTCAATAAATAATCGGTGTAAAGATTCTCTAAATGAAGCTGTGAAAACAAATAGAAATGTGAATGAAAAAAAGCATGCAGTGAAGTTTCCCGTTAGTCCGGAAATACTCACATTCCTCGTTGGTTTCAGCTTTCCAATTTTAGCCGGAAATCCTAATCATGGTAGCAGACTTTGTGAAGCTCCTTCAAACTTCGTTTACACCGTTGAGGGTTTTATTATTCTAGAAAGGTTCTAAATCTGCAGGCAAAAGCTTTCACAGTTGGCATGTATATTTCACATTCATTGATGGGTGAGTGATGGAGTGTGTCTAAATCTCAGTCAACTACTCGAAATACAATTTTCACATAGTGTAATGCTGAACTCCATTCTCCTATGATTTCTTATACGTATTCTGTGGTCTTTATAACTTTTGATCCCTACAACTGATTTCATTCCTTTTAGGGCCAGAGCTCAGAAAACTAATTTGTGGTAGGCTGTGCTTGTCTTTCTGGTGGAGTGGCATGGATCTGCACCCCATCTCCTGCCTGCTCAACAGGCAATAGTACAGATCACTGAACTGTGAGGTTTCCCTGTTGTGAGGCTGTGTTATTTTTGTTATTGAGAGGCTCATTCGTTTCAAGATATTTTGCTGTAGGTGTTTGCATTAATTCTCCGGGTTACAGTGGGTGAGTCTCTCTCTGATAATATATACATATTTTTTTTTAAGTGAGCGCGTTATCTTTATTATCTGCGCGTTAATACTGAGCTGAACAGATCTCCTGCCCGGAACTGTTTGTGTTTGCACTTTTCGTTTTGATTTTTTCCTCAATGTGACATTTATTTTGTGAAAAACAACTAAAGAGACTGTGCCAGTAGTGGAGTGCTTTTCAAATTAAACAGTGGATTTATTTTCACATTCAGCTCACTTAGAACTTACCATCTGGTGAAACGTATCAACATATTTTGGAATCTTTGCATATTTCATCGTTTTCTCTTTCAATAGGAAAAAATTATTATTATTCCACAAAGTACTGTTTTGTCAGGCTACCATTTTTGAGTGTTTGGTCCAACACATTGAAATTTTGTGTTTGCTTATTATCTACTATTTTGTGTTAATTTCCTCCACAGGTATCATTATGCAGAATGTACAACCCCCTCCCCCTTTCTTACAGCTTCCAGGTGATCCACCAGTCAAGTGGAAAGTATAGTATAGGGCTTTTGTAAATTATTTAGGTGATATGGGGGTTCAAGATTTAGCGTTCTGAGGAAAAGTTTTATTCTAGAGCACATTCTTGGATTTGAGGGACAAGCAGTATTAGAACACCTACCTCCCCTTGCTATCGTTGAGGGTGCAGAGGAAATAGACGTGTATTACCAAGCTGTAGCTATGCTGGAGAAACCGTTTGATGTCGAGAGTAGTTTAGTGGTCTCTAGACATAAGTTCTTTACCAGAGAACAAGAGAAAGAAGAAAGTATAGTGACATATGTAGCAGCTTTGAGAATTCTTGCATCAGAATGTGAATTCGAAAATTTCACGTCTCAACTTATTCGTGACCAAATTGTGGTGCGCTGGAGAGACAAGAAGGTTCAACAGAAATAGCTTACATTAAAGAATCCTTCTCTTGATGAGACTATCACTATTGTTAAAAGTATTGAGCTTTCTCAAAAAACTTCGAATGAGCTGAAACCTGATAAGAGTATTGTTAAATGTTGTTATGGATCATAAAGATTTGAATGAGAAGTCGCAGGGAGATAAAACTAAGTTTCAGTCTGAACAAAAAAGGAACAAGTCCCGATATCCAAGGACAGAAAAAAACCAATAATTCGTATTCTAGAAATGATTGCACTAAGGGGCCGATTATGATAGCGGTTTTCCCGCATCCTCCGGGCCGGCGGAAGCCACCGCCGGCCCGGAGGATGTGGGAAAACAGCTGCGGGGCCTCGAAAGACCCACAGGCATATTAGGATGGCGTTGGGTCTTGAAATCCGTCCGCAGCCTTTCTGCCGCGGTCGCATTCTGACCACGGCGGAAAAGCTTTAACATGGCTGGTGGTGTCTATCAGACACCGCCAGCCATATTAGGATGGTGTAAAATGTATGCTTTTCCATAGCGGCTTTTCCGCCGTGGAAAAGCATATGGGCCTTCACTTCGGGGGCCCGTTGTGGGCCCCCTGGGTGAAGGGGGGGTGGGGGGTGCACATGGGGGGTACCTATGGTACCCCCCTCTATTTGCATGAACAAAGCAGCAGGCACCGCGCGGTGCCTGCCGCTTTGTGCACGCAAATGCAGTGCATGCATTTTTAACATTGCGGCGGGTGCAGCTTGAAGCTGCACCCACCGCAATGTTAAAGATAGAGGATGTGACCGCCACCCTGGCGGTCACATCCTAATCTGCACAGAGGGAACGCCGCAGCCCATGCGGACGTTCCCTCCTACTCTGGGGTCGCGGACGGACTCAAGTCCGTCCGTGATCCTAATGAACCCCTAAGTGTGGGTTTCTGTCTCACTATCCTAATTCTAAAGTATGTCCAGCAAAGAATGCTTCTTGTCATAAGTGTGGGAAACAATGCCATTTTGCAAAAGTGTGCGGTTTTAGGGAAAGTATCAATGTGGTGTATTCAGAAGAATCCAAGAGTGACTCCACATGTGAAGTTGTAAGTTCCCTTACTGATTTTGTTGTGGTTGTCAAGGATGACACAGAGGAGTGTGTTGATCCTGTAGTGGATGTGATAGTGGATGACAAGTGTTTTTGCAATTGTTGGTGGATTCAGGGGCACGTATGGCCATGATCACAGAAGAAAGTATCTGGGAGGACAAACCTCTTAATCCCCCTGACAGAAGTCCTGTTTCTTACGAGGGGAGAAGAATTGAGTTATCTGAATTTTTTTTTATCACATCTCTTGTTTTTAAAGACAGGCACATTGAAGTTAAAGTCTATGTGGCAAAAAAGGGACTTAACATTCTTGGTTAGTACCACCAGGGGTTATTTGGAAAGACACTTAGACCTGGTACAAGAGAACAAGGGGCAGATTTATGAGGCCCTTGCGCCACGTTTACGCCGCTGTTGCGTCACGCAAGGCGGCGTAAACGTGGCGCATCCCTACGAACGATTTACAATGTGACGCATCTAGGCAGATGCGTCACGTTGTAAAGCCCTGCGCCGTTTGTGGGTGTTCCGGCGCAGGGCGGGCGTTCCGGGGCAGGTGCGCCTTGCAAAAGTGGCTGAGTGAAATCTATGAGATTTCACTGAGTCACTTTTAAGCCAATGCTGCGTCAAAAGCCTGCGCCTGCTTGAAGCAGGCGTAGGTCTTGACGCAGCATTGTTAAAATGGGGCACCCCCGAGCCTTGCTGGAGCTGCGTCGCGCTTGCGACGCAACTCCAGCAATGCGCCACATTTCCGGCACAGATGCGTCACGCATCTGTGCCGTTTTTGCACCATGGTGCGCATTATAAATGCGGCGCACCATGGCTGCACTGTGGCGCATGTTAACTGGCGCATCCCTGGGGATGCGCCAGTTAACATAAATCTGCCCCCAAGTCTCTCTTGTGAGTCTAGAATCTGAAGGCGTGGACTTAGTTCACTGGTCTACTAAGTTCCCTACAGTTTTTGGGGAGAATTTGGGCTCTATCAAAGGATTTAAGCACTTGAATAAAGTCAAGGATGGTGCCCTTCCAATCGAACACAAATTACGCAAAGTGCCTTTCAGTATTGGGGATGATTTGTCGTTAGAACTAAAGATAATGTGTGAGACAGGAGTCATAGAACCTATTGAGTCCTCACTTTGGTTATCTCCCTTGGTAGTTGCGCTGAAAAAAAATAATTCTCTTAGGGTATGTATTGACTTGCGCAGCCTCACTAGGGAGATCTGGATTGATTTTCATCCCCTTCCCCGCATAGATGACATTCTCTCAATATTTACTGGTGCGAAGTATTTCTCGAATATCGATCTCGCATCAGCATATCATCAAGTTGAGCTTGACCCCACTTGAAAGCATCTCACTGCATTTGTTTCACCCGTCAGCACATTCCAATTTAGGAGGATGCCGTTTGGATTGTCTTCAGTGGCCTCAGTGTTCCAGCGAGTCATGGAGAAAGTGTTGGAGGGTGTCACAGATACAGTTGTTTTTCAAGATGCCATTCTTGTGGCAGAGAAGAACAAAGAGTTGCATGATAGTAATCTTACTAAAGTTTTGGAGGGATTAGAAAGCAAGGGGATTGTTGCAAACAAACAGAAATGTGTTTTTTGTGTGGAGTCTATTGAATATCTTGGTCACCGCATATCTGGAGATTGTATAGTTCCTAGAGAGGGTCTTATTGAGGCTATATCTGAAGCACCATGTCCAACTTCAAAAGAACAAGTCTCGTCATTTTTAGGCTTGTGTGAATTTTATACAAAATGTATACCTAATTTTGCTGTTAAAACAGCCCACATGTGTGAGCTTTTAAAGAAAAAGTCCACTTTTATCTGGGATGATTTATGTCAAGAACAGTTTGTACAGGTAATAAAATAATTTGAGTCATGTGGCATTCTCACACCTTTTGATCCCCTTATTCAATGTACAGTATCCGTGGATGCCAGTCTAGATGGTCTTGGTGGAATGATTTCTCAAGTTAAGGGTGGGAAAGAGTACAATGTGGGTTTTGCGTCAAGAGCATTACGTCCTAGTGCATAAAATTATTCAGTGATTGAAAGAGAGCTGCTGGCGTGTTGTTGGGCGG
The DNA here is from genome assembly GCF_964263255.1 of Lissotriton vulgaris. Classification (NCBI taxonomy): domain Eukaryota; kingdom Metazoa; phylum Chordata; class Amphibia; order Caudata; family Salamandridae; genus Lissotriton; species Lissotriton vulgaris. The sequence continues at coordinate 998,756,947 of NC_141696.1, read as the reverse complement.
TTGAGCTTTTCAAGTGTTTCTTGTGGGGAAAGACATTTGTACTTTTAACATATCATAAACCTCTCATTCCTATACTTGAAGGTCATATTGTAAAAGATCATACTCCCAGAATCGTGAGGTTGAGTTCAAAACTGTTACAATACAGTTTTAATGTAGCACATATTCCGGGTGGACGCAACACACATGCATATTACTTGTCGAGGTCTCCTCTGCCTTTATCTATAAAAAAAATGCTGACAGTGATGTAGATGAGGAGTGTCTCATAGCTGCAATTGATGTTTGTTCTGTGGGGACATTCGGTGAACACGATTGGTTTTCTACAATGGGGTCAGATCTTGTAATTAAGAGAGTCAAACATTTCATTGCTAAAGGTTGGCCAAAAGAAAAGCATTTAGACAGTGCGTTACATCCCTTTGCTAAAGTAGCTGATGAACTTACTTTGGAAGGAGGAGAGATGATCATGCGTGGGGATAAGTTTATTCCTCCTGAGTCTCTTAGAAGTTATATAATTGATGCAGGCCATGAGGGACATCTGGGTCAGACCAATACTAAAAGAAGAATTTGTGGTGCATTTTGGTGGCCTTGCATGACCCGTCAAATCAATGATGTTGTGGAAGCATGTATAACTTGTTGCACTAGCGACAAAGTTATAAAAATTGTTTCACCTCCTGTTCAAGTAGATGCTACCTCACGCTTTGCTGTAAGAGTCAATGGAAAAAATTGGTGGAATTTGTCCAGAGTATACAAAATTCCTGAGAAGGTGGTAACAAACCTGGGTTTGGACTCAGGTATTGACAGTCATTCACATTCTATTCAAAGGAAGATCTCTGCTAACAAAAATACTTTTTTTAAATATGTTCCTCCACGGAGGAGTGGTAGGATAAGTGTCCTACCCAATCGGTTAAATCTGTGATTGACTTACTTGAATGGTTAATTTCTTCTTCTATGTATTATTATTCAGCTTAGTTGCTCTCTCATTTTTTATTATGTTTTTGTTTATTGTACTTTTATTTCTTCTTACTTTATTTTTCTTAGTTTCTTGTTAGATTCACTTTAATTACATTAATGGAAAGGAAGGAGATGTAGTAGTTTCACTTTGATGTTGTTTCACAAGTTCTATACTGAGCGATGTCATTGCCATGATGACGGAATGCTGTGGTTTGAATGCCAGGAGATCAGTTCCTGGAAGCAGTGGAGATCAACACTCAATAAACTACGTGTTCCTCATCTTACCTGGTGTGGTGTATTTACTTCAACAGTGCTTCCTAGCAAGTAGGAGAGATTCATTAAACATAGTCTTGAGAAAGATGGTAATGCATCGATAAAAACCATCGAAACGCGTTGACGCACCCGGGCACGATCAAGAGATCAAAAAAACCTAGCCTGTAGACAAAGTATTATATATGTCCAGGATTGTGTTTATGTTAAAATCTCAAAAAACGTGCAAACGTTATTGACAATTTCATGTCTCTGTATGTCTCTCCTTTTCTGTATCCCCTAGTTTGACATAATGTGAATTAATTGTTGTGTTTTTTTAAATAATGTTTTTAATTTTTCTGTGTAGCAAATATTGAATTCCATGAATGTGTTCATGAGATTTTAACATAGGCTTGTAATGACTTGTTTTTAGCACTAGATTGTATTTGTATGAAATTTTTACAATAAAATAATGAACTAAACTCTTGCTGTATAAGTATATAAGATAGTAAGGGTCCCTGTAAGGGATTTAGTGGGCCCATTGGGTAGCCTGAGACAACTACTTAGGGTTGTCCCATGTAAGAACGGCTTGCCAAGGGAAATAACTCTTTTTCACTTCCTAGCAACGCACTGCGTATGTATAGAAGTGGTACACCCGGGGAGAGATACGCGTAGCCCAGCAACTGACTCACGGTTCAGGCGAGTGACGTCAGAGATACCTCGGCTGGTTTCTTCTTTTGTTTTCTTCGTTTAGTTTTTCAAGTTTCCTCTTGTTTCTTCGCTTTCTTTTTTTTTTGCTCTCGTTTCTGGCAGCAGTTAAGTGGACCGCCGTATGTTCTTGGTGCGAGGTGTTGCTCGAGGCTGTGACGGCTTTCTCTCTTGTCTGGTCAGCCAAATTGTCGACAAATTGTTGTAGATAAAGTTATGCAGGTACAGGATACTTCCATTAGGTTACAAGAGTATATTTATTTAGGAGCACAGCTGAGTGGTCACCTCGCCAGCTGACCAGACCATCGACTGACAAGTGTGGAGCACTCAAGTACAGGCTAGAATACTCACAGGTATTCTAGAAAGGCTGGGGAAGTGAGAACACAAAGAAAGGGCAAATGCCCACAAACAATTTTGCATGAAGCACAAATATACAACACTTGTCCCATGGCATTATATTTTTAAGTTGAGTTTCATGAAGATAATACAAAACCCATACAGTAGTATCAATTATCTCTGACCAGAAACAATGCAGTGCAATCAGTTATTTCAAGGAGGATTCACACATTGAAGCATGCGGACATGTTTAACAAGCAGTACCACATCTTAAAGCATGTTGTTCACTTCCACTCTGTTAGCTTACTTTTCTGTCTCTGGTGCACTCATTTATTCTTTTGCAGCAGCTTCAACTACCTCCCTACAATCTCTTTCTGAAACACCAGGCCAAATGCATCCAATACATGCCAATTTTGTGCTACTTGGAGACTTCAACCTTGTAGATGACATTAGTAATAGATCAGCACAACAATTAATGGGAACTCTAGAAGGTTTTAATTTAGTGCAACTTGCAAAGGGGCCCACTTGTATAGCTGGCCGCCATACCCTGGATCTTATTCTGGCTAACCCTCTTCTGATCAATGTACTCCCAATTGTGAACCTCACATGGCCAGATCACTAATTCCTTTTGAGATTATACATTCTACCTCATCTGTCCTACAATGCACAACCAAATCTATGGGTAGACCATGGCATAAAGTCAATGACCTTCTTCTGACTGATGCCCTACAATCTGTCTCCGTTGAGCAGACAGGTATACTAGAACAAGATGCAGTGCTCTTTATTGTTTGGATAGTAAGGGACAGCTTTTTAGGTAGCTGTGCGCTTTATAAAATGTATTCTATTGTATTGTATTAGAGCACGTCAAATGGACCAACTAAAAACTGAGAACTTCAGAAACATAAGCAGGAAGCTAGGTCAACACATGTTTGCAGGAATGTGGCTATTTAAGACTTTTTCTGCTTTGCAGTTGGTCCTATAGACCTTATCAATAACTCCAGATGAGGACAGTTTATCATTATTAGTAGTATTTCTGAAGAGCATCATTATCTCTTCCCATGCAAATAGAGCATCTATGCTTTCCCCAGCTTAAGTCTTTCCATGTGAAGAACATCACCTTTGAAATCAATCCATCATTTACATCTCGTGGCCACCAGTCCCAAGGAGATTTTCAGGCCTGTGGGATACATCTCTTGGCCAGTACTAGAGCCAAGTCAAGCAACCTCTTTTCTATCTTCTTTTTGGATCAAGGCAAGGTTCCATGAGACAATATTGTGGTAAACAATATAGAGTCAACAAAATATTGTCAAAATAATATTGATTACTATACTTAAGCAAAAAAAAACAACATAAAGTCCACCACAAATTCTGAAACAGAAAATATTGCCTATTATTTCACTAAATAGCCAATATCAAAAATATCAAAACACACAATATAAGCTACAATAATGGCGGCTACTCGAGGGCAAGGGCTACTTGAGGGCAAGATGGTGGCTGTGTGAGCGGCTGAAGCGTCTGTTTCCCCTTACCTCACTTGACGCCAGAGTGTGGATTAGCTGGACTTCGCTGCTCTGATGGCATAGGGCTCCTCTGGGTTGCTAATGTCTTTCCAGCGAGTGTGCTCCTATTTCAGGATCCTGGAGATCATCAGCACAGACCGCAGTGGGTGAAGAGAGACAGATACTACCCACGCAGAATGAGTTATCTGGGTGCAAGCAGCTTGCAGTGCACATAGTGCGCTCCAGTCAATTAGGTAGAGACAGAGCAGCCTGTTGATTGTTACAACCCGACCGAAGCTCATGGCTCCAAAGGTGGAGCGTGTCGCCAAAGCCCAGGTGGGAGAACCTGCCTCCAATACTAAACTGACAGCCAGATGGAGTGAGGCCCTCAGTAAGCTATCAGATGGGAATGGCGCCTAAAATAAAGCAGAATTGGATTCGGGTCGTTAAAAAAAAATTATGGTAACAACAGCTTCAGAGGTTCAAAAACAAAACAGTAACAACCACGTTGGTTGACCACAAAGCTACTAGTAAGGAGATCCCCTTTGAGAGCAACCTCCAACAACAATCCATGGAGACACAAGACTCAATTGCTGAGGAAATTCAGATCCCAGATCCCCCCAGGGTGTACAAGCTGAGACAGGGGACCGGAGAAATGAAATCACTTTAATCAACATTGCGAGAACTGCGGGTATGCAGGGTAACCCTCAAATTGGCGGGAAAAGTATGAGCGAAGCGGGTCGTTCAATGTTGAGTAAGATACTAGAGAAAGGTATATCTCGGAGAGCCAGCCTTAATTGTTTACAACTTAAACACCTTAGAGGAGGCGCTGTCCCAAAAATGAGTAATGAGGTCAACCAGCTTATGCCAACTCAGGGGAACAACTTGGCGGCTCAGTCTGACACTGTTCTTCACTTTCTAACCGGAAGGGACTCCCAATAATCTCAGGAAAGTATTATCAGTAATTAAAGTTCACCACCAGATAAAGGCATACAACAGGTGGACTTGCCAATGGTGAGAAAGAAACTACCTCACAAGCTTCAATGGAACAATACAGATACTCTAGGTTTGGTAGGCGGTAAAACACCTGGGAAGGATCCAGTGGGATCAGGATATTCTGACACTCCGACACTGGATGTAATTTACCAGAGCATTATGGTGCACCGTGAGGGGACTCGCTCAAAGTGTTGGAAAACTCAGACAGTGAACAGGAAGATGCAGTCAGCTATAAGAAAGGTTGCCAAGACCTGTGGGGAATCTACAGAACGAATGGCAGAAAGGGAGACTAGGATTATGACTTTCGAGAATGAAGTGTACAATAGTAAAAAAGCTACGGACTCCTTGGAAGGCCAGATGACAGACACCCAGTGAAAGCTGGCAGATCTAGATTATAGGCTGAGATGGAACAATCTAAGAGTACTGGAAGTACGCAAAGGAGTTGAGGGGGGACCCATGGAAATATGTTATCAAGCTTTTCAAGGGTGCCTTCCTGGAATTACAGGCTTGGAACTGGGAAAATGAAATTAAGAGAGCCCACAGGCTTCCCTTCAAGCAACAACCTCATCGTACACAAGAAGGGGCAAAACCAAGAGCTATATTGGTATTTCTCGGAACTTCCTTCTGCATCAAGCAATATTCGAAGATGCTGGTCCAGATAAGAAAAGCACATTTAATAATTGCTCTTTTTTTTGGAGGCCTGACTTCTGTCATATCATGGTAGAGTGTAGATGGCGGTTAAGAAAAATGATTGAAATTTTTAAAAACAAGGGAGGGCAGGCTTTTTTATTAAGTTCAGCTAAACTGAAGGTGTTGATACAAGATAGAATAAAATATTTTAGCCCATCACTTCTGCACTTCTGGCAACAATCAGGCAGGGTGACAGACCCAAGATTGCTGAATAATGGGCAATTTAAAAAGTCATGCAGTGCTGAGCCAAAACAGAGTGGGAAATGGCAGGATGGTATTAGAAGCAGCTAAGGCTAATTACATGAAGAGTTTCTGGCACATAGTGAGCCATGTTGCCTGTGACATAGCAACTAGACCAAAGACCTATATCCAGCCAGTTGATTTAGTAAACCATTTCAAATTGCTTTATGCTAGAGCAAACTCATTCTGCCAGATTCATTATTATTGGTCATACTATTACCTTCTCCTCACAAGATACCGAAAAGGCAGCCTCTGAACAGAGACAGGGAAAGGCCCCAGGTTTGGATAGGGCTCCCTTGGACCTGTTCTGATGGGAGTCCACAATCTAGGTACCTTATGTAAATGTTATCTCTAATTCCATAGCAGAGGCATTCCATTCCCCTCCTCCTTGAACGTGCTAAAATTTTTCCCATTTTCAAAAAAACATGCAGGACCTGGGTAGGAAACTACTGCCCCATTAGTCTTCTACACAAAATACAAATATATTCTTCAAATAAGTCCTTGAGTAACTGGTTCAAGGATAATGACATTCTAAGCCAGTGATACTCAAAGCGCGGCCTGAGATCTGCTTGTGGCCCTCCTGACTTTTACATGCGCACTCTGGTCAACAGCATCACTGGGGTGATATTTACTTGACTAATCACTAATATTTAGAAAGAAGTTCACTAAATAGGCAAGCATGTATTTGCAAGTTAACTGATGTTAAAAAAGGAAGTAACTAATGTGTCCTATACCACTAAACTTTAGAAACATCTATATTTTATCAGACATGGTGCAACAAACATTAGAAATATTATAAAGTCTCTACAAAATTCAAAAAGTGTATTTCATTAAAATGCGGAAGTGTTTCAAACACAAGAGAAGCACACATCCCAAGGTCATGTATTCTGAAGTCCTCATATGCAATAACGAAGAAAAAAGAGGTAGGAGTGCAATAAAACATTTGGAGAGGATCACACAACTTGGTCAAGTGAGGTAGCAAGGATTGCTCCCAGGTCTTCTGATTTCAAATTCTGCAGTTCAGTTATTAGATGTACATAATACTCTTCCCTTACACCTACCTTACATACTCCTTTCTGCCCCCATCCCTACTACCACCCTAATGGCATCAATGTGTCCCTCGGTCACACCACACACCAAAGGTTTTGGACCCTAGAAATTGCTTGCAAATACCCATGACCTAAGCCATTATCGAGCAAGCTTTAGAGAGAAAACAAGAACAGTGGACCAGGTCCTTAAATGTCTTATTGTTAAATGGTGAGCAGCGGACATTGATTGTTTTTGTTGATCTCAGAGCAGTATCTAATCTGGTTCCCAAACTCTTATTATAATACTCCTGCATGAAGACAATTTTGCAAAGGGTTCGCAGGGCATAAAGGGTAAACTGATTGGTAAAATCAGAGTTGTTAAAGGTGTTCACCAGGGCTGTCCTGGCCCTTATCATAAACCTCGTCTTTATTAATGGCTGTATTTCCTTTTTGTCTAATGTTGAAAATTACATGTTGGATCTAGCCGGGGAGAGGGTTTAGTGTTACTTTTTGGAGAGGACACCCTCTTCACTTCTAAATCTCCAAAGGCCTTCAACCCCTGCTTAATAGGTTTTCCACTTTTTGTGACATGCACAGGTTGGAAGTCAGTGATCAGAAGAATAAGTTTAAGTGTTTCAATAATTAAAAATACTTTAATGGGAGGTAATGAGGTTGAGTGAGAACCATCTTGAGAGAGTGAATGAATTGCAATTTTGGAAATCAGACTTAGTCTAAACTATGGATGTTACAAGTTACAAAAAGTCCCCTACCCATTTGATTTGATTTGATTAACAGATTGGTAGAGCGCACAAATGCCCGGGGGCGTCTTGGCGCTAGAAATGACTATGCCTGCCGGAAGTGGGAAAGTGTCGTGTGAACACAAGAGCCTGGACTATTCTGAGAAAAGCCGGGTCTTTAGGTTCTTTCGGAAAGATAACAGTGATTGGCTGTTTTTTATTTCTTCTGGTAGCTTGTTCCAGGTTCTAGTTGTGTGTAGTAAGAAGCCTCTCCCCCCCATCTTAGTTGTTTAAATCTGGGAGTCTTGAGGAGCTGAGCACTGCTGGACCTTAGAGTCCTAGGTGGTTTGTACTGCACCAGGTTAGTTTTCAGAAAGGGAGGGCCTGACCCATGCAAGGCCTTATATGCCAGGCAGGCTGACTTGAATTGAAATATTTTCTCTATGGGTAGCCAGTGGAGACTTCTCAGTCTGAGGGCCACCGGCTTGAACCTAGGAATGTCCAATATCAACCTGGCAGCAGCGTTCTGTAGGTGCTGACATTTTAGCAGTAACTGTTTTTGAAGCCCTGCATACAGATCGTTCCCATAATCCATTTTGGATAGTGCCAGCATAGTTACAAGAGTTTTGCAGGTGTCTGATGGGATATATGGCAACATTTTTCTGATCAGCTTCAGCGTATACCATACGGAGGAGGCAAGTTTATTAATTTGAGCCTTAAACATAAGTTTGGAGTCAAACATGAATCCCAAGTTCCTTACGTTGTCCACTGGTGACGGGCAACTGCCTAGACTGTCGGGCCACCAATTGCGTGACCAAATGTTGGGTTCAGCATGACCTCTAACTTATCGCTATTTAATTTTAGGCAGTTTACTTGCATCCAGTGATTAACCTGATTCATGCAGAGCCGAAATGTATCAGCTTTCGCAGATGTGTTGTTAGCTCTAGCCCCCACTATTTGGGTGTCGTCAGCGTAGGATATGGGTAGGAAGCTGCAATTCCTGGCAATGTTTGCTACAGGGGCAGCGTATATATTAAAGAGGATTGGGCTTAAAGAAGAGCCCTGTGGGACCCCCCATGGGGATTTAAATGATTTTGATGGGAATTCCCCAAGCCGAACCGTAAAGGATCTCTCTCCCAGAAAAGATGCCAGAAGTGCAATCGCTGATGCGTGCAGACCTATTTCCTCTAGCCGGGTTTGGAGTATGTCATGGTTGGCGGTGTCGAAGGCTGCAGACAGATCTAAAAAAATCAGGGCAGCCTTCTCCCCTGCGTCCAATATACTCCTGATCTCCTCCGCCGCCATAATCAGAGTGGTTTCAGTCCCATTTTCCTCCCGGAAACCGAATTGTGTTACGTCTAATGCCTGGGAGTCCTTAATGAACCCGGAAAGTTGGGTGTTCAAGTGTTTTTCAAAATGTTTTGTCGGGAAGGGGATTCTCGAGATCGGTTTACAGTTAACTGGGACCGAAGGGTCCAGGTAAGGCTTTTGAGGAGTGGTAGAACAAAGGCAGCTTTCCAAGCCTTTGGGAAGCAGTTAGCCTGAATTATTTTGGTGAAGAGCAGCTGAAGTTGAATACTGAGCATCTCTGGGAACATGTGTAGAACCTTAGGGGGACAAGGGTCCATGGGACCCCCTGACTAGGTTGTCAGTATGAGTTGATATACCTGTCCCACTGACGAAGCTGAAAACTGAAAGTCAGTGTTAACTGACTCTGGGTGTTTTCCTGGGTTGGGCTGAGACTTTTCTATTACCTGTGTGTCGCAGTTAGGGGTAGAGATAGAATCGTAAATGAGTTTTACTTTGTCGATGAAAAAATGCCCCAGTTTGTTACATAGCCGTAGACTACCTTCTATCTGTTAAGCAGCTGGCTCAGTGAGTTTTTTTTACAGTAGCAAAGAGTTCCTTACTGGAGTTTTTGGCCTTCTTAATTCTCTTTACAAAGAAGGACGATTTTTCTTCAGCTATTAGTTTCTTGTAGGTGGCTAGTGTCTTACAGTAGATTTCCTTCTCCTTTTCCTCATAGTTGACCCTCCATCTCCTTTCGGCCCGCCTACATGTCTGTTTTTGTAGTCTGAGCTTCTCTGAGAACCAAGGCTCAGAGATGTTTTTCCTCTTAAAGTGTTTCGTTTTAATAGGTGCGACTGACAGGACCGCCGTTTTGATCCAGTTATTCACTTGCTCCGTGGCTAGATTGCTATCCTGGACTAGACCTGAAACAGTCGCGCAAAGCTGCTCGTGAAGTTTGGCTATATCAATTTTATCCCATTCTTGGTAGGTGAGTTGCTTACCCTGATGAACCCTTGCATGGTCAATAGTTTGGGTGACCCATAAAGCATAGGGCTTCAGCCATTTTAACTTCACTAAACACACTTCTTTGCACCCAATATCTCCTCTAATAGAACTTTATAAAGCCCATGAAATTAAACCTGTCCTCTAAGGTGCAGAACTGTGGGGAATAATGTGATGTCATAAACCTGAGGATATAGCAACAAGTAGGGGGAAGGATCTGTTATGATCCAGTGGGGCTAATGTTACCATTCGCTAGAAAAAGGAATGGAAGGTCCAGCCGCAGTCGTAGCCCAAAGGATCAGACAACAAAGTGATGACGGAGCTGTTCCTAAAAGAAAGGGGGGGGGAAAGGAGAGGTGTAGGTCACTAGGGGAGGGGTTGGTGTTCAATTGGACAACCACCCCTGGGTATCCAATGTGTTGGATATAATGGCCTCACACACCCTTGCGAGTGTCATGCTTCATCATAGGCAATGCTCCTCGTCGGGCAGGCGGTGCAATGCCCAACGGGCTCACCTCAAAGAGGGGCTATTTATCGGAGATCTTTTATCCAACTGCCTTATAGTAAAGTGCAATAAAACATTTGGAGAGGATCACACAACTTGGTCAAGTGAGGTAGCAAGGATTTTTCCCAGGTCTTCTGATTTCAAATTCTGCAGTTCAGTTATTAGATGTACATAATACTCTTCCCTTACACCTACCTTACATACTCCTTTCTGCCCCCATCCCTACTGCCACCCTAATGGCATCAATTTGTTCCCTCGGTCACACCACACACCAAAGGTTTTGGACCCTAGAAATTGCTTGCAAATACCCATGTCCTAAGCCATTATCGAGCAAGCTTTAGAGAGAAAACAAGAACAGTGGACCAGGTCCTTAAATGTCTTATTGGTAAATGGTGAGCAGTGGACATTGATTGTTTTTGTTGATCTCAGAGCAGTATCTAATCTGGTTCCCAATCTCTTATTATAATACTCCTGCATGAAGACAATTTTGCAAAGGGTTCGCAGGGCATAAAGGGTAAATTGATTGGTAAAATCAGAGTTTTTAAAGGTGTTCACCAGGGCTGTCCTGGCCCTTATCGTAAACCTCGTCTTTATTAATGGCTGTATTACCTTTTTGTCTAATGTTGAAAATTACATGTTGACTCTAGCCGGGGAGAGGGTTTAGTGTTAGTTTTTGGAGAGGACATCCTCTTCACTTCTAAATCTCCAAAGGCTTCAACCCCTGCTTAATAGGTTTTCCACTTTTTGTGACATGCACAGGTTGGAAGTCAGTGATCAGAAGAATAAGTTTAAGTGTTTCAATAATTAGAAATACTTTAATGGGAGGTAATGAGGTTGGGTGAGAACCATCTTGAGAGAGTAAATGATTTGCAATTTTGGAAATCAGACTAACTCTAAACTATGGATGTCACAAGTTACAAAAAGTCCCCTACCCATTTGATTTGATTTGATTTGATTAACAGATTGGTAGAGCACACAAATGCCCGGGGGCGTCTTGGCGCTAGAAATGACTATGCCTGCCGGAAGTGGGAAAGTGTTGTGTGAACACAAGAGCCTGGACTATGCTGAGAAAAGCCGGGTCTTTAGGTTCTTTCAGAAAGATAACAGTGATTGTCTGTTTTTTATTTCTTCTGGTAGCTTGTTCCAGGTTTTAGTTGTGTGTAGTAAGAAGCCTCTCCCCCCCATCTTAGTTGTTTAAATCTGGGAGTCTTGAGGAGCTTAGCACTGTTGGACCTTAGAGTCCTAGGTGGTTCGTACTGTACCAGGTTAGTTTTCAGAAAGTGAGGGCCTGACCCATGCAAGGCCTTATATGCCAGGCAGGCTGACTTGAATTGAAATATTTTCTCTATGGGTAGCCAGTGGAGACTTCTCAGTCTGAGGGCCACCGGCTTGAACCTAGGAATGTCCAATATAAACCCGGCAGCAGTGTTCTGTAGGTGCTGACATTTTAGCAATAACTGTTTTTGAAGCCCTGCATACAGATCGTTCCCATAATCCATTTTGGATAGTGCCAGCATAGTTACAAGGGTTTTGCAGGTGTCTGATGGGATACATGGCAACATTTTTCTGATCAGCTTCAGCGTATACCATACGGAGGAGGCAAGTTTATTAATTTGAGCCTTAAACATAAGTTTGGAGTCAAACATGAATCCCAAGTTCCTTACGTTGTCCACTGGTGACGGGCAACTGCCTAGTCTGTCTGGCCACCAATTGCTCGACCAAATGTTGGGTTCAGCATGACCTCTAACTTATCGCTATTTAATTTTAGGCAGTTTACTTGCATCCAGTGATTAACCTGATCCATGCAGAGCCGAAATGTATCAGCTTTCTCAGATGTGTTGTTAGCTCTAGCCCCCACTATTTGGGTGTCGTCAGCGTAGGATATGGGTAGGAAGCTGCAATTCCTGGCAATGTTTGCTACAGGGGCAGCGTATATATTAAAGAGGGTTAGGCTTAAAGAAGAGCCCTGTGGGACCCCCCATGGGGATTTAAAGGATTTTGATGGGAATTCCCCAAGCCGAACCGTAAAGGATCTCTCTCCCAGAAAAGATGCCAGAAGTGCAATCGCTGATGCGTGCAGACCTATTTCCTCTAGCCGGGTTAGGAGTATGTCATGGTTGACGGTGTCGAAGGCTGCAGACAGATCTAAAAAAATCAGGGCAGCCTTCTCCCCTGCGTCCAATATACTCCTGATCTCCTCCGCCGCCATAATCAGAGTGGTTTCAGTCCCATTTTCCTCCCGGAACCCGTATTGTGATACGTCTAATGCCTGGGAGTCCTTAATGAACCCGGAAAGTTGGGTGTTCAAGTGTTTTTCAAAATGTTTTGCCGGGAAGGGGATTCTCGAGATCGGTCTATAGTTAACTGGGACCGAATTGTCCAGGTTAGGCTTTTGAGGAGTGGTAGAACAATGGCAGCTTTCCAAGCCTTTGGGAAGCAGTTAGCCTGAATTATTTGGGCGAAGAGCAGCTGAAGTTGAATACTGAGCATCTCTGGGAACATGTGTAGAACCTTAGGGGGACAAGGGTCCATGGGACCCCCTGACTTGGTTGTCAGTATGAGTTGATATACCTGTCCCACTGACGGGGCTGAAAATTGAAAGTCAGTGTTAACTGACTCTGGGTGTTTTCCTGGGTTGGGCTGAGACTTTTCTATTACCTGTGTGTCGCAGTTAGGGGTAGAGATAGAATCGTAAATGAGTTTTACATTGTCGATGAAAAAATGCCCCAGTTTGTTACATAGCCGTAGACTACCTTCTATCTGTTAAGCAGCTGGCTCAGTGAGTTTTTTTTACAGTAGCAAAGAGTTCCTTACTGGAGTTTTTGGCCTCCTTAATTCTCTTTACAAAGAAGGACGATTTTTCTTCAGCTATTAGTTTCTTGTAGGTGGCTAGTGTCTTACAGTAGATTTCCTTCTCCTTTTCCTCATAGTTGACCCTCCATCTCCTTTCAGCCCGCCTACATGTCTGGTTTTGTAGTCTGTGCTTCTCTGAGAACCAAGGCTCAGAGATGTTTTTCCTCTTAAAGTGTTTCGTTTTAATAGGTGCGACTGACAGGACCGCCGTTTTGATCCAGTTATTCACTTGCTCCGTGGCTAGATTGCTATCCTGGACTAGACCTGAAACAGTCGCGCTAAGCTGCTCGTGAAGTTTGGCTATATCAATTTTATCCCATTCTTGGTAGGTGAGTTGCTTACCCTGATGAACCCTTTCATGGTCAATAGTTTGGGTGACCCATAAAGCATAGGGCTTCAGCCATTTTAACTTCACTAAACACACTTCTTTGCACCCAATATCTCCTCTAATAGAACTTTATAAAGCCCATGAAATTAAACCTGTCTTAAGGTGCAGAACTGTGGGGAATAATGTGATGTCATAAACCTGAGGATATAGCAACAAGTAGCGGGAAGGATCTGTTATGATCCAGTGGGGCTAATGTTACCATTCGCTAGAAAAAGGAATGGAAGGTCCAGCCGCAGTTGTAGCCCAAAGGATCAGACAACAAAGTGATGACGGGGCTGTTCCTAAAAGAAAGGGGGGGGGGGAAAGGAGAGGTGTAGGTCACTAGGGGAGGGGTTGGTGTTCAATTGGACAACCACCCCTGGGTATCCAATGTGTTGGATATAATGGCCTCACACACCCTTGCGAGTGTCATGCTTCATCATAGGCAATGCTCCTCATCGGGCAGGCGGTGCAATGCCCAACGGGCTCACCTCAAAGAAGGGCTCTTTATCAGAGATCTTTTATCCAACTGCCTTATGGTCAAGTGCGGGTAAGGGGCCAGGAAAGAGTAGAAAGTGTGGGTGAGGGTAAAATGTGGCACAAGGTACCGGAAACAATTTTATTCTGGTGGTCCTCTGCCACAAGTAAAATCAGGGATAGCCGGTACTCGTGGGAACTATTGTTTCCCAGGGTAAACCGGAGCTATAAGTGCAAAAGGTGTGGTCGACATGTTTCTTTCACGCACAGTGTACCCTTGGTCACTATATTATCACTTGTTGTTACTTACCTGCTGTTTTGTCCTTTTTGTCTCCCACAATTCTAGGTAGGAACAGTGTCAGACAGGTAGTACCACCCAAGTGTTTTGTTTAAACTGATACTTATTAGATCATGTTTAGTAGATAGTAGTTCCCTAATAGGTCCTGAAGAATCGCAGTCAACGAACTATATGCGAGAAACATGTCGACCACACCTTTTGCACTTATAGCTCCGGTTTACCCTGGGAAACAATAGTTCCCATGAGTACCGGCTATCCCTGATTTTACTTGTGGCAGAGGACCACCAGAATAAAATTGTTTCCGGTACCTCGTGCCACATTTTACCCTCACCCACACATTCTACTCTTTCCTGGCCCCTTACCCGCACTTCACCATAAGGCAGTTGGATAAAAGATCTCCGATAAAGAGCCCCTCTTTGAGGTGAGCCCGTTGGGCATTGCACCGCCTGCCCGACGAGGAGCATTGCCTATGATGAAGCATGACACTCGCAAGGGTGTGTGAGGCCATTATATCCAACACATTGGATACCCAGGGGTGGTTGTCCAATTGAACACCAACCCCTCCCCTAGTGACCTACACCTCTCCTCCCCCCCCTTTCTTTTAGGAACAGCCCCGTCATCACTTTGTTGTATAAACCTGAGGATCCAAGACAACAAATGTATTTCTCGGCCAGAATACCCTAAAGATTAGATCTCGTACTGAAGCGTGTTGTAGAGCTTACCAAACTCAGGGCTATACTGACTTCATATTTGGTCTGTTGATGAGTTAAGACCACTCAGGGATATACTTTATGATATTCTTACTCAACTATGAGCATTGAAGATCCTATTGCTAAGTTAAGAGGTCTCTTTTAGAACATGGCCTGAGAGGAAGTTAGTATAACCCATTCTCTACTCATCCATCCGCAGTTACCAGAGCAATTCAAGGTATTGTGAATAATTGATGGAGAAGAGGGGCTCCTCTGTAGCCCTAGGCGCATTATCACAAGCATTTTTTTACCATAAAACTGCCATTAAGTGTGAGAAATCCTTAGATTATATCAACTGACACCTTATAATATAGTTCCATATCATGTTTAGATATTGTGTTTTGCCATTAGCTAAATTTACATTTGCTTGTTCAGCATCTCCCATTAAATGTCATATGACATAGGAATCAAAGGAGCATCTCTGATTTTTGCACCACCTTTTCTAGAAATAGGGTGAAATGGGTCGTTCCACTTGGTTTATGGGCATATCAGACCAGATTAATCTGTTAGGAATAATCTAACTGACTCAAGAATATATACAATGTTTGCTGGTTCAAACTTTCTGCATGCAGCAAGGCTGATAAGATCTAAAACATTGGGTTTAGGCCAATATTTGTAATGTATAACAGGTATCTGCTATTTGTTGGTGGTCGTCTTGTTGGACTGCTACCACTGTGCTCCTAGAAGGACTGCCAACCCTGTGGTGCACATGCCCACCAAGTTGAATCCAGGACGGACAGTGTGGAGGCAGTGTCATGGTGGCGGTCTGTTACACTCATAGGAGAGCCTTACAAGCAGACTGCTGCTGTGACTGAACCTACAGCACATTCCTGGATGTGCAGGAAAAAAGGTGCAAATATAAGGGGGGCAACATTTGCCCCCGCATGCACCCCAATAGACGAATATGCCCGGGCCCCTGTTAGGGCCCCCTTACATGCATGTCCTCCACCCTTTTCTTGGCAGGGTCACCACCATGAAATGTGAAATGGACTGTTGAAATACAACTCCGAATATGCTCAGCAGCGTCAGTACTGCCAGACATTGTCCTGCCTTTTTCTACACCGCCACTGACACAGTATTCTGGATCCCAACCGAGGCAGCAGTCCTGTGGCAGTTGGACTGCCACCCTTGGATTACGGTGGGCGGGCCCGCAGGGTTGGCAGTTGTAAGACAGTCACCGCAAGTGCGGCTGTCCTAGTTCCGCCGTACTCATAATAAGCCCTTAAGTGATTCCTTTGATATGTTTTTAGAAACAACGTTTTATGCTTGTGTCAAATGCATTTTCATGAGTTTACAAGGTTTTAATGATTGTTTATGCTGTATCTTGTTTATGAATTTCATTATTCGATCTGACAATAAAGATGATGATTAGTGAACCAATGTGAAACATGGATGACGGACAGAACATTTAAAATGTGCCCTTCACCAGCCACACAGACATACACCAATAAAGGTGAATAGTGTAACATTAACATATCCCTCACTTATGCAATGCTACCTAACAAACAAAGTGCAGCTTACTATGAACTTCTAAACTGCATCACAGTAAAAATTAGCAACTACTCTCTACACAGAATTATATTCGAGTTTGAACAGGCAATACTACAAATGATATTTAAACTATACTCACACGCAGCCATACAAGACTATCATTGCCAATTCAATCAAAGCATTTGAAAAGATCTGGAACATTAAGGGGCCCATTAGGATGTCTGGCAGATTGCCACCGCCATGCGGGCGGTGGCGATCCGCCAGACATCCTTACCCGCCCGCCACCCATTTCCCCTCCGCCATATAACTATGGCGGGGGGACCGCGGCAGACCGAAAAACCGTCCGCCGCTTTAATATGTTTAATATGGTGGCGGTGTCTATCAGACACCGCCAGCCATATTTGAATGGGCCAAAACAGATGCCTTTCAGTGGCAGCAATGCCGCCACGGAAAGGAAGGCGGTTTTCACTTCGGGGGCCCTGTGGGCCCCCATGGTGAAGGCGAGGTGTGGGGGTGCACATGGGGGGTACCTGTGGTACCCACCTGCATTTGCATATGCAATGCGGCAGGCACCGCGTGGTGCCTGCCGCTTTGTGTATGCAAATACATAAATGCATTTTTAGCATTGCGGCGGGCGGTGCTGAGAGAACCGCCCACCACAATGTTAAAAATGCAGGATGCGCCCGCCACTGTGGTGGGCACATCCTAATACCCCCCACGGGACCCCCACCATTATGGCGGGTGGTCCCATTAGTCCGCCCGTCATCCTAATGACCCCCTAAGTGTAGAACATGCAACAAAGCCAATTTACATTTGAAAATAAAAGGAGAATAGCTCTGGCATATGCACCTGTAACAGACATTGTTAACTACTACAACATGAATATAAAGTGTGCATTTTAATAAAAAAAATTACCAACAAGTAACTAAGCTAATGGACTACTTCAACGGCACGTGGGTTGGCAGACTGCACTACTCTCTACACAGATGCCAACCAAAACTTTATGTACCAATGTGCAACAGCACCATTGTTTAGCAAGCCAAAACCCACAAAACAGTGGGAGGATGGCACAATGCCTTCGAAACCACACTTGGAAGAACCCAACCGACAAATTCATAGAAGCCCTTCAATAAGAACAAAGCTGATATGAACTAAGGATCGAACAACTAGTAAACCAAATCAAATCTAAACTAATGATACAAAACAGGGAAATATACAAAATGCTACAAATCAAAGTCAGGCTCTGTAAATATCGAAGGTGTAGACTACCTAGAAATGATAGATAAAATCAATCTTATAAAAAGCCTACCTACTAATAAACTGAATATTTAAATAACTATTTTTATAAATTAGTCTATAAAATATACATTAGTAAAATCGAAAATAAGATTTGTAAACATAAATTATTTATTTCAGTATTTATTTAAAGCATTCTCAATTCAAACCAAAAAGATTCAATATAAACAATATATCAAGCAGTTGATGAAGTCAAACACACGCATATAAAATAAAACTTTTTAATTCCAGTAAAAAGAAAATGCATATACATATTTAAATAGAACATTTGCCACCCAAAAATAAATAAGAAATATTGTACCTACAGTTGTGCAGCTGAGGTTCTTGATCCACATTCACTTCCCAAAAATCTATCCCACAAACATGTCAAAAATAAAAGCTAAGAAACCCGAAAAATGAAGAAAAAATATTGAATGTCCAAATTTAATTCACCAAATAATTCACAGTTTTTGGAAACCATAAAAACCTGTAACATTCAAAGTAAAAACCACTCAAGGACATCTGAAAAAAAATCATAGCAAATTAAAAAATAATGTTGCTTTAAATGTAACCACATTTTTTTTTTTTAAAAAAGCATTAAAAATAGCTTTAGACTTTGCACTTCGCCTTCCTAACTTGTAAAAAACATAACAAGCTGTGAAAAATTGGGTTGCTGGTTGAGGAGGGGGTAGAGCCCTTCTCAAGCCACATCCACAATAATTTTCAGAGTTAGACAAAAAAGTCACTAAATTAACTTGTGTTTACCTTGGCACAAAAGCAGCAGTCAGGCTTAACTTAGAGACAATGTGTAAAATATTTATGCAGCACACCAAAAATAACAAAGTGAAAACAAGACACAAGAAAAATTCCAAACCAATTTAGATAAACATATTATTATGATAAATGATCTGACACAAAAATGAAAAAAATACAATCAATATTGCTGGAGTTATGCAATTTCAAAGATTTAGGTAGGTATCGTGCCTAAAAGCACAAAAGCGCCACTCCTGGTTATCTGGTCATGCTAGACATGGGGTAAGTCACAAATTCAAGACAACCACAATGGAATGCAGGCTGGATACAGGTCCCATATTAGTTTCACTGAAAAAGTTACATTCATAAAGTTTGAAGTGAATAGTCCAGTTCACAGAAGAGGAGGCCACGAGGAGACAGGCGAGCATCGCGGATCATTGTCATTGTAGCATAAAGAGGAAGCCAGGTGTCGTTAATGGTCATTGTGGTAGTGCGAACATCCTGTCAGGTATTGTGGAAGGTAGTTGCTGGAGCTCCATGTTGGTGGTCACCGTGGGCAGCCGATGCTGTAGCGCGATGTGCAGATCTCAAGTCGTTGCTACCAGTCTCTGTAGGGCCAAGAATTAACTTCACCGTAGCTTCATGTTGGTACTCAGCAGGGAGGAGAGATCTTGCAGTGAACAAGCAAATTCATAGTTGCAAAGAGCCCAAAACGTAAGGATCTCCTTTTCTTCCAGGAGGAGCTCAACTGATGCCAGAGGGTCCAGGACCTGGGAGGCACCTTTCAGGGATAAGGACTTCCAGCGGAGCCCAGCAGGGCTCAGGTAGGTTATGTTGTAGGATCAGGCAGGTCCAGTGCATCAGGTCAGCTAAGCAGTTGGAGGGAGGCCTCTTGTAGTCTGTTATGTCCATGTAGCTCTGAACAGGAGGTCAGTCAGCTGACCTTTGGAATCACTTCAGTTAGCCTGTAATGAAGAGAGCAGGTCCAGCTTCCGTCTCATACAGCAGGTCAGTCCTCTGGCAGCAGGATAGTACTTCTGTAGTCAGTGGTATAGATAGGCCCCTGCTTTTGCTGCCTGCGGCCAAATGTAAGACCGGGGGAGGGTGCTAGTGATTCCTGAGGTAAGAGCAGGGGAGAGGCAGAGGTTAGAGACACCCCACTGCTACGCCACTGCCTGTAGTATCCACAGGTCCAGGAGTGCAATGAAGAATAGGTCTGAGTGTCCAATATGTATATTTGGTGCCAGCCTTGAAGTGGGAGAAACTTCTAGACTCCTCCCTCCACACATGGTTCTGGAATTTCCTTCCTTGGCCTACCCTGGTTCTAGAATGTCACAAGTCACAGAAAACGTGTATGAAGTTCTTTGTGTGTGTGTGCTGAGACAGCTCCATTAAAGTAAGAGTCTGGTGTGACAACTCCACCCCTCCCATCAGGTCAGGATGGCCCATCATGCCAACATCCAGTTCCCCCTTTGTGATACTGTTTGGAAAGAATGCACTAAGTACAACTGCCAACTTCGCCTAGTTATATAACCCAGGACATAGGCTGCAGGCACCAAATGGTTAGGGAAACAAAATGCCAACTTTCTTAAAGTCAAAAGGAACAATTGATGGACGTGCGGAACAATCCAAACATTCACCCCTAGTCACAAGGATCTAGGTTTAATCCAGCTTTCATTTGCTCATCACGCCACCCCGTTCGGACCCAGCCATATGCAAATGAGCCTTGACCCTGTTCCTCATGGGAAAAGTCCAGCCTGAAATGCCAAGCCAGGTCCTCCCTGGACCGGAAACAAGCATCCTGGGACCAATTTTTGGGCATCACCCCTCATCAGTCAGGATAGCTTGAATCCAGTGGTGCAATGAGAATGGGACCCACGGCTGGGCTTACTCTTCCCACTTAGGCCACAAAAGTGAAAGAAGCAATTGATAGACGGAATGCTGAACAATGCAAACATTCACCCGAGTCACAAGGATCTGGGCTTAATCCATCGTTCTTTTGCTCATCACGCCACCCAAGTTTGGACCCAGCTATATGCAAATCAGTATTGACTCTGTTCCTAATGGTAGCAGGCCAGCCCGAACTGCCAAGCAAGTTCCTCCCTGGATGGGAAACAAGAATCTTGGGACCGGTTTTTTGGCATCACCCCTCATTAGCCAGGATAGCTTGAATCCAGTGGCACAGTGAGCTTGGGACCTACATCTCGGTCTAAACTGGAATGGCTTGCGGTGTGAAAAAATGATGGATTTAGCCCAGATCTGTGATTTGGAGTGAATGTTTGACTGATAAAGTATTCAGTCCATCATCTGTTCTTTTTGCATTTGTCACCGTAAGTGAGAAGGGTCTGCCTAGACATGGGTCCCGTGCTCGTTACACCACCAGATTCAAGCTAGCCTGACTGATGAGGGGTGAAACCCTGAAACCGGTCCCAGGATGCTTGTCTCAGATCGAGGTAGGATCCAGCCTGACAGTTTGGGCTGGACTGTTCCCATGGGGAGCAGAGTCAAGACTGGGTCTAAACTTGAATTGCGTGGCGTGCAAAAAATCAATGGATTCAAGCCAGATTTGTGACTGGGAGTGAATGTTTGATTGATTCAGCATACCACCACCAGCTGTTCTTTTTGCAACTTTCTAAAAGTGGCATGTTCTGAATTGTTACTAAACATCTGGCTTTATAATAAAGAGGATTTTGAATTATACTTCATTAGAGACCAAACAAAAACTTTCTACATATTCCCAAACATAAGTTATCACTTATTAAATGTATAATAGTATCCCAATGTTATTCTACGGGAGAGGTAGGTCTTGCAGTGGTGAAAATCAAATTGAGCAATTTTAAATTACCAGGACATGTATAGTCTTAACTCCTTCGGTGCTCATGACGAGCTCAGCTCGTCATGAGGCACAGTGGAGCTGTGCTCATGACGAGCTGAGCTCGTCATAACTGTTGCGGAACGCCCATGCGGGGATAATTCCCCTCCTGTGCGGGGCATTCCATTAAGTGGATGGAGTTGTGACGAGCTCAGCTCGTCATGAGCACAGCTCCACTGTGATGCATGACGAGCTGAGCTCGTCATGAGCACAGCGCGTTGCACCCCTCCCCCCGCATCCCAGGGGAGTTAGCCCTGCGGCGAAGGGGTTCAAGTCCAGGTCCAACGTTTTAAATGCAATGTACCCTGCCCTATGGGCTCTTTAGGGCATACCATAGGGTTCACTTATATGTATTTAAAAAGATGGTTTAGGCCTAGCAAAAGCTTTATTTTTTTCAGGTCGAAAAGGCTAATTAAGTGGTTGGCACAATAAGAGCTGCAGTCCCACTAGTAGCATTTAGTATACAGGCCCTGTGTACATGTAGTACCACTTTACTAGGGACTTATAAGTAAATTAAATGTGGCAATTTGGTGTAAGCTAATTTTACCATGTTTAAAGTTGAGGAGACAAGCACTTTAGCACTGGTTAGCAATAATGAAGCACACAGAGTCCTAAGGAGAACAAAAAATAATTCAGCAGAACAGTAGGAGTGACAGCAAAACATTTGGCAGACAACCACATCAAGGTTGTTATGTCTAGCACATACCTATCCTCACAATAAATATCCCAAATACAATACAAACATAACATTAGAACTCTACTCATATTGTCACAAATATGACCATATCTACAGAAAGATACTACTTCTACCACCAAATATGGTTAGGGCTTGACCAGCAACAGGACACTATGACGGACACAACTGAAATTCACCTCAAAATGACACTACTAGAGTGCAAAGTACAGGTTGCAGTAAAATAGTGGCCACTAAATGAAAATAATAAGACTATTTAAATATTGAAAGACATAGATATGCCACAAAGGTATTATTAAGTGCTAAAAAAAGTATGTACAAAATGTGTCAAAATTTCAATATATTAAAAAATACAAATGTATGTAGGAAGTATTACCCTTTTTGCCGCGGCGTGGATTCGGCTGCGGCGCAGGTGGGGCTAGGGGGTGGGCGTGGCGCTCCGTTACTCATGACAGCTCCACGCCGTCATGACTCTTGGGCTGCGTGTGCTCATGGCGGCGTGGAGCCGTCATGATCCCGCCCACTCACTAATTCGGGGAATGAGTGCCGCGTAGGTGGAGTGTTGGCGGGCGGCAGTTGCATGATGGATCCACGCCATCATGAGCACACGCCACCCTTGGCTCGGTGTGTGAACCTGCCCGAACAGGTGGTTCCGCACACCGAATTCGGATGCGTTCGCAAACTTCTATTCCTCTATGAGAGCGTTGCAGCTCAAGCTCCCTTAGGGAAATGGGAGTTTGTGTAAATCCCTGCACCATGTGGCAGGCATTGCACGTTGCCTGCCACTTGGTGAATGGATTTCCAGGGGTGTAACATTGGTGGCCATAAGGGCCACAACTGGCGGGCCAGAGGGGAAGGAGGACCTGCTAGGTGTACCCAAAGCCACCTTCTGACAGCATTCCATCTCAAAAAGGCCAACATGTACAGGTTGTCGAAAAGTGACATAATCCCAACGGCGGAAATGTCGACCTTATGGGATTATAAGCGGTTTCCGACTTTGCCAGTCGGAACGAAGCTGGTTTACACTCCGACCACTGTAATTGTAATCCTGCCAACATCGAAATAAGGTCCATGGCGTTGTAGAGTGCTCCATATAAAGGAGCTGTTTTCTACCTTTTGAAGAGGTTCCCCCACGTTTTGCACCCAGTAGGACTACTAGAGGCTGGTTTTTGACTCTAATAGTACACTGGAACCAGATTTCCAGGCCCCAGTGCTAGTGCTCTTTCCCTAAAACTGAGATGTGTTAATTGGTAACCCCAATTAGCAAGGATCCTACCCCACTTATAAGTTTCTAGCATTTGGTACCAGTGGTACACAGAGTATGGGTAGTAAAGGGTTTCCCAGGGCTTGCAGCACTGATTGTGCCATCCTGATTGACCAAAATAAACTACTGACATCCATTGCAGACTGCAGGAGCAGTGCAAACTGCTCAAACTCGACTTTGCCCTCACTATGCATCGCAAAGTCAATGCACCATCTTTGATATATGCCAATCACCCCTAAGGAAGGCCACCTAAATCTGAGGAGGCAATGTGCAGTATAGTAAAGGTGGGACATGTTAGTGCAAGCTTATATGCCACTATAGAACCATTTACCATTAAAGGACACTATAAGTGAAGGACAGTCCATAGGACAACATGGGCTGGCACCCGGGCGAACCCAAAGTTGGCAGCTCCTTTATGTAACCACCTAAATATGTAATGTTTGGTATAAAAAAATGTGCCTTCTCACCCCTGACATAAATCGTGTGGCAAGGGCGATGTGGCATGCACCCAGGTTCCTCCGGTAGAGGTTGCACACAAAGTTGCCCCAGATTTTCTGTGCTATGATGGGTAAGCCAGAGCTTCCTGTGTTTACTGTCTCCAGGACAGGATTCTGATCTCCTGCCAGGCAGTGTGATCACTCCCAGGAGTCAGGAACAAAGGCTTGGGCAGAAAGGATGTCATCAGCTTGAGGTCTTCCAACTTCTCGAGGTTGGCAATATTGACATCCTGCTCCTCGTTGAAACTTGGCTACACGCGGACTCCTATCCTGACATCTTGGCCGCAATACCCTCGGGCTACTATATCCTTCATTCCAACAGGACCTCAGGCAGACCGGGTGGGGGAGTTGCTGCCATCATTCGCTCAAACCTACAACTCACTTCTTTAACAACCACCCCTATATTGAATTCCGATATTCTTATGTTGAAATTCTCCTCTCCCATACACTCCTTCATTTGTGTTTTAGTGTACCGTCCCCCTGTTAACATGCCCTCCTTCCCATCTTTGTTCAGTGATTTCATTTCGCAACTAACCATTAATTCTGCTAGGATCTTGATCATCAGTGATTTTAATTACTGGCCATCCGACCCCTTAGAATCCTCCCTTTCACTTGAATTTTCTGGTTTTCTATCTGGCCTAAATTTCTCGCAATATATCTCTGTTGCTACTCACATCAAGGGCCATACCCTGGATCAGGTTTGGACCACCAATTTGGATATTACCTCTCCTTTGGTGTATCCCTGCACCTGGTCCGACCACTTTTTCATTTCTTTTGCCCTACAAATCTCTGTACCCACCCGCCCCCCACTAGCCTCCAACTTCTTGGAAGCACGCCGATACTTCTCTCTTTCACTCGACCCTTGCTTCCACCCTCCCCCCTAGCCACCCTGATTTGAACTCTCAAGCAGCTGCAGTGGATCAATGGCTGTCTCAAGCCAGTGACGTAGTCGCTCCAGCCAAATCCATTAAATCTAAGCGACCCCACGACGCTCAGCACTGGTTCACTGACCAACTTAAGGCCAGCAAACTCCTTCTTTGTCAGGTTGAGCGCCGATGGAGGCGTAACTATGATCCCTTATTGAAGTCTGCCTACACTGATTTACTAAAATCTTACAAAAAATCCATTATTCTGGCCAAATCTGCTTATTTCTCCCAAAAAGTAATCAACTCTGCATCCAAGACAAAAGAAATTTTTTCAATTGTAGCTGAACTTTCTTTACCCGACCGTGTAACACCTCAGCCTCAGCCATCACAAGCTTTGTGCGACTCTCTTAATTCTTTTTTTATTGACAAAATCGCCACGATTAAAAACAATATTCCCCCCACCACTATGTCTCAGATCAGCGCCCTTCCTCCTTCGAATCCTCACTCCCTGAACGTTTTCCCCCCGATCTCTTTAGACACTTTCCGTTCATTACTTTCGGCTGTGGGCTCAGGCTCCCCCAAGGACTGCTGCCCTCCCCAAATCCTTAGAGACGCCTTTATGGCATGTCCCGGCCCTCCTCTGGACCTCCTAAACCGTTCACTCTCCATAGGCTCTGTCCCTAATGCTTTCAAAAGCGCTGTGGTGGTACCTATTCTGAAAAAACCCGGTTCCGACCCTGCGGTACTGGGCAACTACCGACCTATCTCCCTTCTCCCATATCTGGGGAAGGTTTTGGAAACCTACGTCACCCGTTGCCTGAGCACCTTCATCGAGGAAACTCATTTCCTCGATGATCAACAGGCCGGATTCAGACCCTCCCATTCCACGAAGGCAGTGGTGATAGCGGTTATGGACACGCTGAGACAGGGGGCTGATAAGAACATGGCCCAGGCCCTAGTGCTTCTTGATCTCTCGGCTGCTTTCGACACGGTCGACCATGACATCCTGGTCGACCGTGTCAGAAATGCTGGGATCTCGGGCCTGTCTTGGATTGTGTCCTTTCTCCAACTCCGGACCCAATCTGTACACTTATCTTCCTTTTCTGCCCCCTGCACTTCACTTTCCTGTGGTGTCCCCCAGGGTTCTGCTTTATCTCCCCTTCTGTTTAATCTTTATATGCAGCCTCTCCTGGTCTCTCTCCGTCACTCTTCTGTTACCACTTTTAATTACGCAGATGATCTGCAACTTATCTTTCCTATCGACTCCTCTCCTCTCTCCTGCTCTAATTTCCAAACCACCATGCTCTCCATCTATGAGTGGATGAACTTCAGCCAGCTGAAGCTCAATCCTAGCAAGACAGAGCTGGTCCTGATTGGTGGGCCCCCACATCCTTGGACTTCCAACTTCTGGCCCCCTGCCCTCGGCCCCCCCCCTGCCCAGTTGACTCCGTGAAGAGCCTAGGTGTTATCATCTCCAGTGACCTTTTGATGCGGCCGCACATTAATGCTGTTACCTCGGCCTGCTTCTTCCATCTTCGCAGGATCGGGAAGATCCGAAGGTACCTATCTCCAGAGGCTCTTATTCTTGTCATCTTGGCCCTGGTTACCTCACGTTTAGACTATGCCAACTGTCTATACGTGGGGATTCCAGGATACCATCTTCAACGGCTTCAACTGGTGCAAAACCAGGCAGCCAGATTAATTTTCCAGCAACCCAAACACCAACATGTCACCCCGCTGTTAAAAACCCTGCACTG
Organism: Lissotriton vulgaris; assembly: GCF_964263255.1. NCBI lineage: Eukaryota > Metazoa > Chordata > Amphibia > Caudata > Salamandridae > Lissotriton > Lissotriton vulgaris. Next base: position 998,730,506 of record NC_141696.1, on the reverse strand, counting down.
GCTCCCGGTTGCGCAACGATGCATTTTCAAACTTGGTTGCACTATTTTCAAATCTCTTTTTGTTTCTGCTCCTGCTTTTATTTCTCTTTGCCTACACCCTTATGTTCCCCCCGACACCTTAGATCCTCTGCCCACAACCTGCTGGTCATTCCCAGGTTTAGACGCAAGAAGCATGGTGGTGCTGGCTTCTATTTCCTTGCCCCATCCACTTGGAACTCCCTTCCCCTCCCTATTCGGCTCACTTCTGACTACCCCACTTTCCGCAAATCTCTGAAAACTCATTTGTTCCGTCTTGCTCACGGTTATCTGCCTACACTCCCTGTGTCCTATTCCATGGTCCTTGAGCGCCAAGAAACCAATTGGTGTATGTGCACGGTATTAAATTTTTTTAACATAACACACATTGCTCCTCCAAAACTGTGGGACATCCAGGCAGTGAGCTTCAAAGGCTGCACCACCTCTGAAATGCATTAGGGCTGGCTCACAGTGGAGGAAACAGCCCCCCCTGCCCCAAGCACATTTGCACCCGGACAGGCAGGACATTTGATATTCAAGGAGTTTTACACCCCCATATAGCTAGCCACAACTCCAACCAAAATTAGTTTTGTACCATCCTTAGGAGTTGCAAAATAGAGGATTCTATGTAGGAAAGGTGACCCACACCCTAGGATCTGGTCAGCTCAGGGAAAGTACTAACTGCCCATTGATTACTAGCTTCCACACCACTAATTCCCCATAATCTGGGATTTAAGGAACCTTCTGACACCAGAACCTCAGTTCTGATCCAACTTGCATCAAAGAGGACACTGAAGCGACCCATGGCATCGACACCAGGAATTTGCACAAACAAAGAGAAGTAGGGGCCGGATGTATCAAGATATTGTTTTGCGATTTCTAAATAGCGATTTTTTGCGAATCGCTATTTAGAAATCGCAAAAAGGTATGTATGTACAAAATCGCAATTTTTTAGCGATTCCTTATCATTCTTTGTTTGCGAATTCGCAATTTGCGAAATCGCAAATAAAGAATGATTTCCAATGCATTCCTATGGGCCAGGAGGCCCATAAGAATGATGGTGCAATAATTCTCAAATTGCGAATTCGCAATTTGCTAATCGCAATTTGAGAATTATCACAAGGGTGCAGGGGTGTCTCAAAGACACCCTGCTGCACCCCTTAAATCTACATGTGTGTGCATGTGGCACACATACATGCCCTATAGGCATGTATGTGTGTCACATACCACCCTCACAAATGCCAAATAGGGCATTATTATGAGAAATCGCAAATTACCACCAACTACAAGTTGGTGGTAAATTGCGATTCCTTAACACAAATTCGCATTTCAAAAATGTATCATACATATCATTTAAGGAATCGCAAAATTTGCGATTCCTTAAATGCTATGGCAAAATAAGGAATCGCAAATTATTGTGATTCCTTAAATTGCGATTGTTTGATACATTGGAAAGAATGCAAAAAGGCCGTTTGCGAATCGCAAAGGCCGAAATTCGCTTTACGGCTTGATACATATGGCCCTAAATCCTGAACCTGTAACAGCACTCTAAGAACTGTATGAACAAGACGCACCCTAGGTAAAGTCTGGTTCTCCCAGACTGAGGGACCCCTAAGGGAACCAGAAGCAAACTCAGACTTCCTTGGACTAGTCGGAATAGTCGCCTGCAAACTGCACGTAAAGTGATGCTACGGAACCAAAGAATCACTGGCCATCGGGCCCACCAAGAAATAGGTTAAATCCAGATGACTATGGCATTGTGGGACCGGTAGTCTGGATTTCAACAAAGTTTCAAGCCACTACCACACTTCGATGGACCTCCAGACATCAAAGAAGCTCCCAGATGATCTTACTGCTGCAAAGGCATGTTGGTCACCAGCCTACCCCTTAACTCGATGCTGCATCAAGAGGGCATTCCACAATACCTGCGACTGATATCATCAATGACCACTTTCTTGTGTTTTTTGCATCTTGGTTTCAGCAGCACTGTGTGAAGCAGTAAAAGCAGCTCTCTCCCAGTTCCCATTCAGCACCAGGGAAAATTCTGCACCCGGGCTCCACAGGCCAGGGAAAATTGAACTTACTGTTGTGACTTGATCATGGGACCTGCATCAACCTTATAATGCAAGGGTAAAATATAATCCAGCCTGCAAGTGACTAATTGTCACTAGTACCTTTTCCCATTGACCCCAATGTTAATTCTTCACGACATTATTTTGCACTGAATTTATAACGCTTCAAAAATCTATGACTCAGGCGTGGCCAAGATAGTGGCGAGGTAGGACATACTTTGCTACCTCTCTGCCAACTGCCGCATAATAGTACCAGCCCATAGTCTTACTGAGTGTTGCTGCCAGAGGCGACCGGCTCTGCTAGCACCGCTACACCGGGGCCACTTTTGGCGAGCAATACAGTCGGCCCGGACGCCGTGAGACTTAAAGTTTGTGCCTGGACCTGGGGCCTACACAGTGCTGCCCAGCCTACCCACAAGCAACGGCCGCATTGACAAGCTGATCCTTTGTGACCCATATCAGCCTGGCGGCGGCTTGTCTGGATTTGCCGCTTGGACAGCCCGCCGTCTGCCTCTGACCCTACCTCCGGAGCTGCGGAAGGGGGACCCGAGCCTAGGAGATCAGCTGCTGACCGGCCTCCTCCACAGCAGCGTGCCCGTTGGTTTATCAACCTCCTCTCCCTGCGCGATCAGTCTGGGGCACCTGGAGGGGCATGCTTCCAACTACCTGAGTCGGGCATTGCGAGGATTGCGCTGTGCCTGCAGGGATCCAGTGCCTGACAGCGAGGATTGTGGCAGCTTCATGGACATTGGCCGGAGGTGAGGTGGTAGAGCTGGGGGTCCCGGCAACCGATTGCGCCTCAGACACCAGTGAGGGGTGTGCCTGCTCGGGAAGAGGGCATCAGTGGTGGGCCTAGCGGGAGGTCCTGGTGCTCTGGCCTTCAACATGGCCCTTCGGCCCCTCTTCCGGATCTCTGGGGGTGCAGTGCTTCTGATGGGCCGGTGGGAGGGCCTGCCTGGTCTTGCCTGTGGCCTGCAGCAAGTGGCAGCCTCTCAATGAAAGCGAGATGCAATGGGCCCTTACCTGAGACCTGAGCTGCGCGGGGCCTGCTGGGCGGCTGCCCCTGCCATGGGGGCAGAGGAATTTAAACACTGCAACTTGCCAACTTAGCAGGAGCTCTTTGTTATGTGCTGCCCCTGGCCTGAGGTGGGTCTGCTCCCAAGAGTGTATGGTGAGGGGCACTCGCTTCCTGGAGTGCGCCATTTCTGGGGGTCTGGCGTGCTTGACACTGTGACATTCTGGCGTGTGCCCCATTGATGTCCCCCTGCCATAGACACTGTGTTGGTCCTTGGAGTGTTGTCGGGCCCGGCCACGGTGTACTTCCTTGATTCACGTGGCCTTGCGCTGACACAACATGGGAGTGGGTCTGCTCTGCTCGCTCCATGTGGCGCAGGACCGGAATATGACCTCTACCCATGCCAATAGGGACAAAACCCAGTGTGACTCCAAGCCCAACCTCACAGTGAAGGGCCTCTTCTCTCGTGCCCAGCGGGCCCCCCAGGATGGCTCATTCATCCCAGGAGACCGATCCACCTTAGCACCAAGAGTTGCCCAGGAGGAACCAGTGACACGTGCCTTCCTTGAGTCCCTATTCACAACACTCCAGGAGGATCCGCAGACTGTGAAACGCGATCTCACTTCTGAGATCAAAGACATCCGCAGAGACGTTGATAGCATTGGGGAACGGTTTGCGGCACTAGAGGATAAAGGAGACGATAGGGACACAGAACTCTCAGTGCTTCAGCAGGAGGTCATCTGTATCCACGAGCAGCTGGTAGACCTCCAAACAGATCTAGAAGATTTGGAAAATAATTCCTGGAGGCACAACATAAGGATCCGAGGGGTAGCAACGAATACGGAAGCGGGTGACATCTTCACCTACGTGAGGGGGCTGTTCAACCATGTGCTGGGTAATGCACCTGACTTCGACATTAAGATTGACAGAGCCCACCGGGTGGGGCCCCCCAGGCTGGACAGAGCGGCTCCGGCAGGACTTTCACACAAAAGAGGAGATCCTCCGCAAGGCCAGGGCCATGCATCCAATCTTCTACCAGGACCAACATCCCGCCCTCTACCAGGACCTCACAGCGATTACATTGCAGGAGTGCAGGCTTTTTCGCTCCATCACGTCTCATCTAAGCATGGGCGGAAAATCCGTTTCGCTCGCGGATTTTGCGGATTTTCGGGAAATTCGCAATCCGCGAGATTCGCGAATCTCCCGCAAAATCCGCAAATCCGCGAGCAGCGGATTTTGCTCGCACTGCTCGCACTGTTCGCGTGAGTTCGCGGCTTCCCAGTACAACTTCGCGCCCCGCGAATAAGTGCTAAATTGCAGAAATACGATCTTAGCAAAACTGAAACTACTTACCAGGTTCAAAAGTTCAGGCTCATCATTAGTAGCCATTTCCTGTAGTGCTTCCTGAGGGGCCCCTCCAGAGTTCAGTTGCCAGTTGCAACTATTATGTGACCCTGCTCTGAACCTCAGAATAGTTACACATATGCCACAAAGGTCCTGAATTACAGCTAAGGGAGACAAGCAGGAGCCAGGCTGGAAGTTAAAATCCATTAATCAGCCCCTAATTCATTATTGTCAGTTGGGGCAGGGCAGGTGTTGTAACTAATTTTGCAACAATGAAAGCACTTAGCAAGTGCAAAAGATCACTAATCAGGGCGCACTAAGGAAGCAGGTGCCAGCTAAAAAAATATTCTGTGACACATTAATCAGCCCCAAATTAATTCAGGTCACTTGAGGCAGGGAAGGTGTGCTTTGCTTTGCCGAAAATAATGTACACTGGACAACCAGAGGGTGTGGTGATGAAACAGAGGGTGGCATGGGTGGGCCAGAGGGTGGCATGAGTAGTCAGAGAGTGGCAGTGGTGACAGAGAGTGGCAGTGATGAAGAAGAGTGTCCCAAACAGGCTGGACACGTAGAAACAACAAGTTCGCAAAACTTGCGACCCGACAGGTAAGTTCGCAAATTGCGAAATTGTAAAAACCCTCGCGAAGTGGCAGAAACACGGGCGAACACAAAAAAAAAAAATCCGCAAATTCGCGGGAATTCGCGGATTTTGCGGATTGCGAATTCGCAAATCCGCAAAATTCGCGAACGCGAGATTCGCAAAATTCGCCCATGCTTAGTCTCATCTCTGCCAACAGGACATCTCTTATTGCTGGGGGCACCCTTTCCGACTGATCTTTCGCATGGATGAGAAACAGTACTAGCTACGTTCCCTGACGGAGGCCGGCAGACTTTTGGGAGTTGATGTTCCGGCCGAGGAAGGGAGAAATCGGGGCTCGAGCCCTGCAGCGATTTTGACATCGGGCTGGCAGTGACAGCAACATAAAAGACGCCTCAAGTGGCCAGACGCCACGGAGATCGCCCTCCATCAGCGGGCCGCCCCGGAGTCCCTCCCTGAGGAATTAGCAAAAACCCACTCCTCATGACTCTAGATGGGTCTGCCTGTTCCTTTTTCTTCTGAGGCAGGAGGCGGGGAGGGTGTAATCTTGGCCACTCTATGGACTCCACGTTGGACCTTTTCTGTTCATCTCGGGATGGCAGACCTTTAAGTTCCAGATGTTGGATGTCTACGACCTTCCCCTTTCCCCACTGGGGGAGTTTACACCTTGGCTCCCATATGGGGCCGGTTGGACATCGTACCTACTCAAGACATTATGGTTCTTGTTCGAGTTTCTTTTTTCTTCTTTTAGGGGCCCTCATCCACTGGATTTTAATTCTGGCTTTACTAGGTTACCTCTATTTATTAGCCATCCCTGCCCACTAGCCTCTGGCACTGAGAAGCGCTTTTGGTCTCTCACTCTCTAGATGGCATCTACCACACTTCGCATCCTTACCATGAACGTACAAGGGCTTAATAACCCTGTCAAGCGGAGGGCAGTCCTTTCCTACCTAGAGCACTCAAAAGCAGACATTTGCCTACTCCAGGAGATGCATCCGCTAACCTGGGACTGTCACCGCTTTAAATCTTGCATGTTCCCCACCCAGTTTTTCTCTTGTAGCGTTACTAAAAAGGCTGGGGTAACCATCTTGGTTTCCTGCTCCTTTCAGGGATGGGTTTTCCAGCGAGAGGCAGAGATTTGAGGGAGACTTCTCACATATCACTTCACCATCGGGGAGTTAATCTATGCCCCTAATAGGGGCAAGAAAAGTTCCTAGACGAAGCACTGACCGAAGCCACTGTGACAATAGAGCGCAGGATCTTGTTGGGGGGGGCACTTAAATTTGGTGATGGATAACTCATGGGTCAGATCCGTGCAGCGCTCAGGTCAGACAGGTGCGCTTTCCCAAAGGAGCCTAAACAAATTGAGGTCGTTGGGAATCATGGATCTCTGGCATCTCACCTACCCTACTAGCCACGAGTACTAATTCTTCTTGAGTGTCCATAAGACCTATGCACACTTTGACTACCTACTTGGCACAGAGGTGCTCCAGTCTCTGATGGATGGATTGGAGATTTTAACTCCCTTTTCGATCATGCCCTAGCTGTAGTCACTCTTGTACTCCCTCCAACACAGCACCCCTACCGACATTGGCACTTCCGCGACACCCTCCTCCATCGTGCGGATGTTGACAGGCATGTGCAGAACGTGATAGATGATTTCCTAACGCACAAAGACAACCATGATACACCACTCTCTGTAAATGGGCAGCGCTTAAGGCATTACTGAGAGAGATAATTGCTAGTGTGACGTTAGATAATAGCGAGCTTAGGTGCAAGAGGGAAGATCTTAAGCAGCAAACCAGGGAGTTTGAACAGATGCACCAGCACACCGGGTGTACCTTGGATTTGGAAACAATTGCGCACAGTGAGAGCCCAGCTTGTGGCTATTGATAACGACAGTGCAGAGTTTGTTACTCTGTGCCTGCATCAGGCTTTTTATACGGGGGTGACCGGTGTGGCCGCTTACTTGCCCACAAGCTACCCAAGCTCAGGCAGTGACAAGGGGTCCAGGAATTGCGCGATGGCCCGGGCGGGTGGTGACGTCCGACGCTGACATTGCGAACGTCTTCGGTGACTTTTATGCCCAACTATAGGTGGTGCAAGCATTAGATGGCTCGCTCAGTGATGCGTACATATCTGCAGTGCAACTCCCCTCCCTCACGAAGGCACAAGCTGACCACCAGGAGAGAGAGAGATACTCGTGGAGGAGGTCATAACGGCAATTTCTTGCCTCAAGTTGGCTCAATCTCCCGGGCCTGACCACTATTCGGCCATCTTTTAAAAAACTTTCTGCCCATTGATAGCTCCCACTTTAACGCGCCTTTTTAATTCCTTCACGTTCACTGGGGCAATCCCGGAGGACATGTTGGAAGTGGCCATTGTAGTTATCCCAAAGGCGGGGAAGGATAGGACCAACTGTGGGGCCTATTGTCCTATATCCCTCCTTAACATCGACCTTAAACTCTTTACTGGTATTTTAGTCTCCCGACTGGTGCTGTACATGCCGGGACTTATTGATCCAGATCAGGAGGGGATCATCCTGCAACGACAAATGAGCGTCAACACCAGACGGGTACTCCACCTGATAGAGAAAGCCTCCTGGGTCCCTGGGAAATACATGCTCCTTACCATAGATGCGGAGAAGGCCTTAGATAGGGTCCATTGCCATTCCTAGATCAGGTGCTGACCCATGCAGGGATGGGGTAGAGGTTCTGAATCTTAATTCTCAACTGTTATCAGCACCCTAAGGCCTCAGTCTGAGTTAAGGGACACACCTCGGCCCGCTTCCCTATCACCAGGGGCACAAGGCAGGGGTGTCCTCTTTCTCCCGTGCTCTTTGTGTTGTATATGGAACCTTTTGAGCCCTACGTTATTCAACGTATATATGAGACCGCTGGCTGAGATCGTCCGTCCATATGGTATTAAGATCATTACGTATGAGGACGATACTCAGCTAGTGGTCTCTCTTGCGCAAGGAGACTGCCACCCAGCGCAGGTCGGTCTGACGAGCTGTCTGGAGGAAGTTAAAAATTGGATGACCGCATCATGTCTCAAACTCAACGGAGACAAAACTGAGCTTATGCTCCTTGGCTCCCATGCCCCGTCTTCTATTAACTCTTTATGGCCCTTTTGCTTGGGTACACCCCTTACACCTAAAGACAATATAAAAAGTCTTGGTGTTTGGCTGGACAAGTCTTTGACCCTCAATATCCAGGCAACCAAGTTATCAGCCATTTGTTTTGGTCTCCTTAGACTCCTGAAGAAGATTCTTCCTCTTCTACCTTTTGAAGCCAAGCAAATTGTCATTCAAGGCTTGATCCAGTCCCGCCTTGACTTCAGCAATGCCCTGTATTTAGGTGCACCTGAATTCACTCTGCGGAAACTCCAGCTGATTCAGAGTTGTACTGCACACACGCCACTTCAGCTCCCCCATAGGCTCTCAGCAAATTCCGGGCTGAGGAGCCTGCATTGGCTCCCTGTAAGGGAGAGAATTAATTTTAAATCTATATGTATTTCCCATCAAGCTTACTCGCAGACTGGCCGGTTGCTTAACCATTCTCTTATCACCCCATACCTTCCTAACAAACAGCTCCATACCACTCATGCCTTTTTGGCTACAGTTCCCCGAATCAGGAGATCCAGAGCAGGAGGCAGGTCGTTTTCTTACAATGCGGACAAGTTGTGGAGTTTACTACCTCTTTATCTTAGATCCAACCCCAATTTACTCTCCTTCCGTAAACAGCTTAAAACTTTTCTTTTCAACAAACACGATTAATTTTTTCCTGCTGACTGTGCCCATCAGGTAGCATCACTTTTCTCTAGTGCTTGGACGCCCCAGGGCAGCAATCGCGCTTTACAAAACTTCTTTTCATTTCATTTTGTCCATCGTGCTTGGTGCAACCCTCTTATCACCAGGATTACATTTGGGGGCGATATTCACACCATCAGCCTATACGCCAACGACATCTTGGTATCTCTCTCTGATCCCACCCTGGCCTTAGGTGCGTTTTTGGCGGAGCCGGATTATTTCGCAAGGGCATCGGGATTTAAAGTTAATGTTGCAAAATCAGTCACGCTCAATCTCTCGATGTTGCCCTCCACCTTGGGGCACTTACGCTCTGTGCATCCCCTTCAGTGGGCGGATGACCCAGTCCCCTACCTAGGCATCCTGCTGGCACATACACTGCCAGAGATAGCCACTATCAACTATGCTAAACTGCAGACACAGATTCAGTCGGAGCTGTGGAGGTGAAAGTATTTTCCGATCTCCTGGCTTGGGGAGATTGGCTGCCATAAAAATGATGGTCCTCCCTCAAATGCTTTCTATTTTCCAGACCTTGTCCTTGCAGCCATCCAAGGGATGGATCAAACAGGTTCAATCGAAGCTGTCACAGTTCATTTGGCGGGGTCGCTGACCCCGCATGAAGGGAGCCGTCATGATGCTGCCTCCCGAGGAGGGCGGTCCCGGACCTCCGGCTCTACTTTCAAGCGACACAACTATGACATTTGGTCAAATGGAGCAGGGCCAAATCTGAGAAGCATGGGCTGTTCTAGGACCAAGCAGTGGCAGCCACGACATTACAGCTGATCCCCTTTTTGTTTAAAGCCTATAGGCCTGCCAATCTTTATGCCTCTCATATTACTAGGATGATTCTGGAGGTCTAGGACCAGACCAGTGAAAAATACAATTTGACCACCTTCCCATCTCCTCTCACCCCACTCTTTGATAATCCTGAATTTCAACCGGGGATGGGTGAGACCTCCTTCACGAGCTGGCACTCTTCGGGCTGTTTTCCCTGGGGCATTTGTTCTACCTCAATGGGATACTTCCTTTCCCTCAGGTCCGCTCACTTTATAGGATTCTGGAATCTGAACGATTCCATTATCTTCAGCTTTGGCACTTGGCACTCAACCCCTTAGTCAAACTGGGAGCACATCGCTTCCTCACTTCCTACAAAAAATGGCTGCTTACGGGCTCATCCGATAAAAAGCTGGTCTCGGATCGGTACAGGATGCTACTAGCTTGGCACACAGCGGGACCTGGGTTGGGCTGTTAGCCACAAAGAATGGGAAGGGATAAATTATAGAGCCCGTCATTCAGCACGCAACATGGGACTGACGGAGACCCTGACTTAGGTGACCACATACTGGTATTACACACCTGACCGCCTACACTGGATGGATCCCCAACAGAGTGCTGATTGCTCGCGGGACTGCGGGGAGCGGGGCACACTAGTACACTTGTTGTGGGACTGTGAACAATTGCACATGTACTGGGCGCAGGTTATTGATGAAATAGACAAACACTTCAACACTCAGCTCCCACGTTTTCCGAGCTATCTCATGCTGGGTCGCCCAAATCCTCTCACATACACGCTCAGACCGCAATGGGGCCGCCAGATGGCGGTCGCCTTGGGTTTAGCCACACACAACATCCTGATTCACTGGAGGACCACACGCATCTCAACATTTAATGACTGGTTGTCGCATCTGTGGCAGGTGTTGGGGATGGAAAAGATGACTCTTACATTAGCGGGGAAGGGCTCAACTTTTGCAGTTCTCTGGCAGCCGTTTCTTGCCCTACTGAACTATGAGTTTAGGGAGCTCACCTGCCTGAGGTACATTCGCCTGCTGCTCCTATCCATGCCCTCCGAGGGGGAGCCTCAGGATACCTCGCTGAAAGAGGAGAAGTAAGCCTGTCTTGTACTAGCCTCCTAGTTGGTGGACGAGTGTTGAGGTGGTGGGATGGGTGGGTAGAATAAGTTTCCTTTCATGGCCACTTGAGCATGTGAGCCTGTTGGCTTCCTCATCTACTTGCATTTTATGGTTGGTTCACTTACCCAGAGTTAAAGAACATAAATGTGTCACACTGTTGCCTTTGTTTATGAAATGTACATAAAAAGATTTAAACCTACAAATCTATGACTCCGGTTATATATATGCTGTTCCATTCATTTTGGTGTCTAAATTAAAATAAAAATACACCCTAGTTTTATAAATTGGTGTCAGATATCTCTTGAATTGTGTCAAATACTCATTGCCCATGTTGGTACTCTGAAATGCTGAACACATATCTCTAGGAAAGGTGACTGCTCTTTGCCACACTACCAGGACTGAGCTAAGGATTTATCAGTGTGAATCCAAGAACCATCTTTGAGGTATCGTAATAGTATTACATAGTGAGGACCATTCCCCACACCACATAATACTCTACTTTCCCACACCCTTAACGTTTGGGAACTAACCTGGGATCCCTATTCCGTTTTGGCATAATTTATGCAGCACTCTAAGTGGTTGATTACGATGTTGTTGGGAAAGGCTCCGAATGGGATTCGGTATTGCAGAATCTGTTTCAGAACCCTTGTTTCCCAACAAATCGTACACATTTTCCAACAACCAAAACTATGCCTGGAAACCGTTCGGGCAGTCTGAATTGGTTCCGAAAGGAATTCCGACAGTCTGAGTCTTTCAGAGCCGAATCGTACAGCTCTATGGACACAGTTTCTGAATGAGCGATTACGATGACTGATTCGGACAGCCGTTCCGATTCAGTCTGCCCGACACAAAACAGCTGTCAGATTCTGTCTTTGGGGGCCCATTGCGGGCTCCCCTTCCCACAAAGCTATCCGATTGGGGCTCATGGGGGTACCCAAGGGACCCCTCTTCCCAACCATGCACAATGCCACAGGGTGCGAGCTTTTCCCCAACCACCCCTTTTTCAATTGGAGCCTGTGTTCCCATTCGGAACACAGGCTCCCATTGAAGTCAATGCGAGTCCGACCGTATGATGTTGGGAAGCATCTAAATTGGTTGCTCGGGCTCGTAGGACCCAATTCGTTTGAAAGCAATGCAGAGACCTATTCGTTCAGAACAGTTTCCGATCGACATCGTAATCGGCCCCTAAGCCTTAAAAGGTATTGCTTTGACTTATGCTGGGTTCTCCCTTGTGTCTGGACAAAGCTATGCCTCTCTGACAAGCTCTAAAGAGAGCATAACACATGTATTATAGACTACTTTAATTTATTTCAGGTTGACCTGGAAAGTATTTTACCATTACAAAGCTTTAATACTGTGCCTTGAGTCGTAAAAGGCTTTTATCATTTTTCAGCTCAAATGGATGACACTATCTAATCCTGTGCTTAAAGACTTTGTAGCGAAAATGGCAAAACACTTAGGGCCTTATTTAGATTGGTGGAGGGGTTACTCCCTCACAACGGTAACAGATATCCCGTCCACCGAAATCCCAAAGGACATAATGGGATTTATATTTTGGCAGACTGGATATCCGTCACCGATGTGACAGAGTAACCCATCCGTCAAAATCTAAATCCGGCCCTTAGTTGTTTTTCAAGCTCAGCGTGCATGGCACTAGGCTAATCCTATGCTTTAAAAAATCTGCGAGACAGTTATTTGAGATGGGCAGTTTTAGAGTGTTGGTGGTGTTCTAGAGTGCCCCATAAAAATAAGCTGCTCTCCACCTACAAATTGGAAACTACCTGGGGTTCCCTAATTCCTTTTTTATATAATTTATGCACCACTTGGAATCTGAAAGGGTATTGCTATGACAAATAATTATGTTTCAATTGTGTATAAATATTTTATAATATACATGTCTTAAAGGTGTATAAAAAAAGAGCATGTAGAGTACTATACCCAAAAGGTATTTATAAAATGTTGTACCAATGTAACATACGAAAATTATGTATTTTGGTGAAACTGTTGGTCACTAAAAGTCATATAATTTACTGTTTCCACTATAGTGTGATTAATTTTGAATAAGGTGCTGGACATTAAAGTAGTAAACATTTTTATTCTCACTCCAGTCAAAATCATTTTGAGATAGATGAACACTAACGGAGTAAAGTATACTATTCCCACAAAAAAAAAACATGTTGAGGAAGGTGTTGGACACTAGAGGGGTTTATTTACTATTCCTACAACGTGATATATCATTTTACAAATGAACAAATAGCAATAAAAATAAAAGAAATGTATGTAAATTTAAAATAGCTCTTAACAATTCACAGAAACTTTGGAAAAATAAACATACAAAAATATTAAGAAATCATAAACAATATAAAAGTTCAAAAGAAACAATAAACATTTAAATTATATAATTGAAATGTAAAAAATAATATATAGCCAATAAAATAAGACAAATAGTTATAAACTATATTTGAATTTTCTAAACAATTTTACTAACTATATAACTAATATAAAAATTACATATAATTTTAAATAATGCACATAAAAATTATTTAAATAACAAAATGTAATGAAAAACCAACATTATATTCCCCAAAAATCATTAGACATAACCAAAAAAGTTACTTACACACATATACAAATAAGAATAAAATATGTAAAAATAATTAGTAAATTATTTACAATTATAATGAATTATAATGAAAATATAACAATTTTGAAATCCAAAGAAACTTATTTCAACGTTCATTTCAAAATGTACCATTTGGAAAAATATCTGCAAATATAAAATCTAAAATGCAATAAAAAATATTAATATAAAACATTCCATCAATATTAATTATTCATTTGTTTAAATTAAAAAATTATAAAATTGGATCACATAAATACAATTTGAACTTACACATATAACAAATTTACATTTTCTTTTTTGTAAAATTTTTATTTTGCAAGTAACAAGAAGGAAAAAAAAACACAAATAAGTCGCACCGGGGCGCCACACATGTTCGCACACAGTGGGAAAGGAAGCAAATTAAGACGGTGGCAATGCTACAACGCAAAGAGAAAGATCAGTCAATTAGTCCAAGCACCTGTAGAAAAGAAAAACCATAAGAGAGAGCCACATAGGAGCTGAGTCTTGCAAAATCAAATTGTCCCTTCAAGCAGGTCTTCGAGCTACACAAAAATAACAAAAATGCACCACCTGATGAAAATAGGCACCTCGGCTGCAACACTGGAAAGAAAAGAAAAAACAACTCCACAGCCCCCCCCCCCTCCCCCCCCCCCCATGACGGTGACACAGACATACCACATTCACTCAGCAGGCACACTAAATTTGGAAGAGGTGTAAGGATCTCAATGATGCTGGGCAAACCGCTGAAGGTAGGCCAGTAGATAGGAAGGTTACCAAGGGGCCCCACACGTGCTTAAAGTTCTTGTAGTTACCGAGGAAGATGTCCGCCATTCTTTCCAGGCTCAGAAGCCTCCAGAGCCTCGCGTGCCAAAGGGAAATCGCCGGTGCCTCCTTCCGTTTCCAAGCCGCCGCTATGTAAGCTTGGCTGCTCCCAAGCACAGCCATAGAATCTTTTTATCCGCGCGCGTCTGGTGCTCAAGACCGGGGTCCCGCAAGCCCAGGAGCACAAAGGCCAAAGAGTCCTCAATAGGATATCGCAAAATATCCTTGATATGGGAAAGAATTTCATCCCAATACGGCCTGATTACCGCCAAATCCCACCAAATGTGGCGGAAGTCCCCCAGAAGGCCACACCCCCTCCAGCACTTATCTGAAGCAGCCGGGTAGATACGATGGAGCCGAGTCGGAACCATATACCACTGCGTGAGAGTCTTTAAATGAGCCTCCCGTAAGTGGATCGAGTGATTGAATTGGTTTATATCCCTCCACAGCGCTGACCATTCGGCGTCGGTGACATCCCTACCCACCATCTCCTCCCACTGCTCCATGTAACGTGGCCTAGGCAACAATTCAGATTGAAGCAGCAGCTGATATAGGAAGGAGGTGGCTCCTTTCATGGTGGATGTCCTCAGCAGAAATGCCTCAAATTTCGATGGAGGCCTCGTGGCTGCCTCCAGCATTCCTGGTGACGTGGCCCAATGCAGCAATTGGACATGCCTATATCTATCAGTTTGCGGCACCTGGTAGTCCCGCATGCAGTTAGCAAAGGTCAAAGGATCAGAGCCATGAAACAAGTGAAGCAGCGCCCTGCACCCACCCTCCCTCCACGCGTCAAAGGGTCCCCCGACAAGCGCCGGTGGGAAGGCCGGGTTGAAATGCAATGGTGTGAACGGAGATGGGAAGGTCGTCCATCGCTCATCGCCAGCCAGGGTGTCCCAGACCTTCAACGTAGTGCCCGTGGGGGTACTGATGTAAGCATTCAAGGGGCGGTCTTTCTTCGGCTTCCAGGCCAAATCCCAGATGGACCGACCTGCCACGCTCTGGTCCATATGCAGCCAGTGTTTTTTTGAGAGCTGCTGTGACCATTCCACCATGACCCTTAGTTGGGCAGCCTTATAATAGAGGCGCAGGTCTGGGAGACCAATCCCACCCTCTGATCGAGGTCGGCGCATAACCGCGAAGGACAGACGAGCTCGGCCCCCTTGCCAGATAAATTTCAACACCAGCGTTTTGAGTTGCCGGAAGTAGGCGCTATCCAGCGGAATAGGCAAGGCCTGGAACAGGTACAAATATTTGGGGAGAAGGACCATTTTAATCGCATGCACCCTACCTAACCAGGACAAGAATTTAGGTTTCCACCTCTCCAATTCCGCCCGGGTCTTCGCTAGGAGGGGCGGGAAGTTGGCCGCGAACAGCTTACCCACCGTCGGAGTCAGGTGGACTCCCAGATAGACAATCGAACCCGAAGCCCAAGCCAATGGCGTCAATGCCCGCACCTGAGCAACATCAGCTTGCGATAGAGTCAGATTCAAGATGTAAGACTTGCCATAATTTACTTTAAATCCAGCCACACCCTCAAATTCAAGCAAAATGTCCCTAACACAGGGCAAGGAACCAGCCGAATCCGCCACCGAGAGCAGGACATCGTCCGCGAAGAGCGAGATTTTATGTTGCTCTCCCGTGAACGGTATGCCCTTCACGCCTTCGTGTTCCCTCACCGCCATCGCCAGAGGCTCAATACTGAGCGCGAATAGCAAGGGAGAGAGGGGACACCCCTGTCTGGTGCCCCGCGAGTGTGGGAAGAAGGCCGAAAGGTGGCCATTCACTGCCACCCTCGAACGTGGGCTGCAAAAGTTCGCCTGTACCATAGTGATGAATTTATCAAAAAAGCCGAAGGCTCGCAGCAAATTAAACAGAAAGCCCCAATCCACGCGGTCGAAGGCTTTCTCCGCGTCCAGACCCACCAACACAGCCGGTATGCGGAACCTGTCCGCTTTTTCGATGAGGTGAACCACTCTACGGGTATTATCGTGGGTCTGGCGACCTTTAATAAAGCCAGACTGGTCTGGGTGTATAATCGCCAGCAGGAAATCTTGCAGGCGGCCCGCCAGAATCGCCGAGTATAGCTTTGCGTCAATATTAAGCAAAGCTATGGGACGAAACGAAGCACAATGCTCCGGGTCCTTCCCTGGTTTCGGCAAAACTGTTATCACCGCCTCAGCCAGGCTGAGTGTACCCTCCCGCCCCCCACTAGCCTCCAACTTCTCGGCACGTAATTGGAAGCACGCCGATACTTCTCTCTTTCACTCGACCCTTGCTTCCACCCTCCCCCCTAGCCACCCTGATTTGAACTCTCAAGCAGCTGCAGTGGATCAATGGCTGTCTCAAGCCAGTGACGTAGTCGCTCCAGCCAAATCCATTAAATCTAAGCGACCCCACGACGCTCAGCACTGGTTCACTGACCAACTTAAGGCCAGCAAACTCCTTCTTCGTCAGGCTGAGCGCCGATGGAGGCGTAACTATGATCCCTTATTGAAGTCTGCCTACACTGATTTACTAAAATCTTACAAAAAATCCATTATTCTGGCCAAATCTGCTTATTTCTCCCAAAAAGTAATCAACTCTGCATCCAAGACAAAAGAAATTTTTTCAATTGTAGCTGAACTTTCTTTACCCGACCGTGTAACTCCTCAGCCTCAGCCATCACAAGCTTTGTGCGACTCTCTTAATTCTTTTTTTATTGACAAAATCGCCACGATTAAAAACAATATTCCCCCCACCACTATGTCTCAGATCAGCGCCCTTCCTCCTTCGAATCCTCACTCCCTGAACGTTTTTCCCCCGATCTCTTTAGACACTTTCCGTTCATTACTTTCGGCTGTGGGCTCAGGCTCCCCCAAGGACTGCTGCCCTCCCCAAATCCTTAGAGACGCCTTTATGGCATGTCCCGGCCCTCCTCTGGACCTCCTAAACCGTTCACTCTCCATAGGCTCTGTCCCTAATGCTTTCAAAAGCGCTGTGGTGGTACCTATTCTGAAAAAACCCGGTTCCGACCCTGTGGTACTGGGCAACTACCGACCTATCTCCCTTCTCCCATATCTGGGGAAGGTTTTGGAAACCTACGTCACCCGTTGCCTGAGCACCTTCATCGAGGAAACTCATTTCCTCGATGATCAACAGGCCGGATTCAGACCCTCCCATTCCACGAAGGCAGTGGTGATAGCGGTTATGGACACACTGAGACAGGGGGCTGATAAGAACATGGCCCAGGCCCTAGTGCTTCTTGATCTCTCGGCCGCTTTCGACACGGTCGACCATGACATCCTGGTCGACCGTGTCAGAAATGCTGGGATCTCGGGCCTGGCCCTGTCTTGGATTGTGTCCTTTCTCCAACTCCGGACCCAATCTGTACACTTATCTTCCTTTTCTGCCCCCTGCACTTCACTTTCCTGTGGTGTCCCCCAGGGTTCTGCTTTATCTCCCCTTCTGTTTAATCTTTATATGCAGCCTCTCCTGGTCTCTCTCCGTCACTCTTCTGTTACCACTTTTAATTACGCAGATGATCTGCAACTTATCTTTCCTATCGACTCCTCTCCTCTCTCCTGCTCTAATTTCCAAACCACCATGCTCTCCATCTATGAGTGGATGAACTTCAGCCAGCTGAAGCTCAATCCTAGCAAGACAGAGCTGGTCCTGATTGGTGGGCCCCCACATCCTTGGACTCCCAACTTCTGGCCCCCTGCCCTCAGCCCCCCCCCCCTGCCCAGTTGACTCCGTGAAGAGCCTAGGTGTTATCATCTCCAGTGACCTTTTGATGCGGCCGCACATTAATGCTGTTACCTCGGCCTGCTTCTTCCATCTTCGCAGGATCGGGAAGATCCGAAGGTACCTATCTCCAGAGGCTCTTATTCTTGTCATCTTGGCCCTGGTTACCTCACGTTTAGACTATGCCAACTGTCTATACGTGGGGATTCCAGGATACCATCTTCAACGGCTTCAACTGGTGCAAAACCAGGCAGCCAGATTAATTTTCCAGCAACCCAAACACCAACATGTCACCCCGCTGTTAAAAACCCTGCACTGGCTCCCGGTTGCGCAACGATGCATTTTCAAACTTGGTTGCACTATTTTCAAATCTCTTTTTGTTTCTGCTCCTGCTTTTATTTCTCTTTGCCTACACCCTTATGTTCCCCCCGACACCTTAGATCCTCTGCCCACAACCTGCTGGTCATTCCCAGGTTTAGACGCAAGAAGCATGGTGGTGCTGGCTTCTCTTTCCTTGCCCCATCCACTTGGAACTCCCTTCCCCTCCCTATTCGGCTCACTTCTGACTACCCCACTTTCCGCAAATCTCTGAAAACTCATTTGTTCCGTCTTGCTCACGGTTAGCTGCCTACACTCCCTGTGTCCTATTCCATGGTCCTTGAGCGCCAAGAAACCAATTGGTGTATGTGCACGGTATTAACATTTTTTAACATAACGTAACATAACACACATTGCTCCTCCAAAACTGTGGGACATTCAGGCAGTGAGCTTCAAAGGCTGCACCACCTCTGAAATGCATTAGGGCTGGCTCACAGTGGAGGAAACAGCCCCCCCTGCCCCAAGCACATTTGCACCCGGACAGGCAGGACATTTGATATTCAAGGAGTTTTACACCCCCATATGGCTAGCCACACCTCCAACCAAAATTAGTTTTGTACCATCCTTAGGAGTTGCAAAATAGAGGATTCTATGTAGGAAAGGTGACCCACACCCTAGGATGTGGTCAGCTCAGGGAAAGTACTAACTGCCCATTGATTACTAGCTTCCACACCACTAATTCCCCATAATCTGGGATTTAAGGAACCTTCTGACACCAGAACCTCAGTTCTGATCCAATTTGCATCAAAGAGGACACTGAAGCGACCCATGGCATCGACACCAGGAATTTGCACAAACGAAGAGAAGTAGGGGCCGGATGTATCAAGATATCGTTTTGCGATTTCTAAATAGCGATTTTTTGCGAATCGCTATTTAGAAATCGCAAAAAGGTATGTATGTACAAAATCGCAATTTTTTAGCGATTCCTTATCATTCTTTGCTTGCGAATTCGCAATTTGCGAAATCGCAAATAAAGAATGATTTCCAATGCATTCCTATGGGCCAGGAGGCCCATAAGAATGATGGTGCAATAATTCTCAAATTGCGAATTCGCAATTTGCTAATCGCAATTTGAGAATTATTACAAGGGTGCAGGGGTGTCTCAAAGACACCCTGCTGCACCCCTTAAATCTACATGTGTGTGCATGTGGCACACATACATGCCCTATGGGCATGTATGTGTGTCACATACCACCCTCACAAATGCCAAATAGGGCATTATTATGAGAAATCGCAAATTACCACCAACTACAAGTTGGTGGTAAATTGCGATTCCTTAACACAAATTCGCATTTCAAAAATGTATCATACATATCATTTAAGGAATCGCAAAATTTGCGATTCCTTAAATGCTATGGCAAAATAAGGAATCGCAAATTATTGCGATTCCTTACATTGCGATTGTTTGATACATTGGAAAGAATGCAAAAAGGCCGTTTGCGAATCGCAAAGGCCGAAATTCGCTTTACGGCTTGATACATATGGCCCTAAATCCTGAACCTGTAACAGCACTCTAAGAACTGTATGAACGGACGCACCCTAGGTAAAGTCTGGTTCTCCCAGACTGAGGGACCCCTAAGGGAACCAGAAGCAAACTCAGACTTCCTTGGACTAGTCGGAATAGTCGCCTGCAAACTGCACGTAAAGTGATGCTACGGAACCAAAGAATCACTGGCCATCGGGCCCACCAAGAAATAGGTTAAATCCAGATGACTATGGCATTGTGGGACCGGTAGTCTGGATTTCAACAAAGTTTCAAGCCACTACCACACTTTGATGGACCTCCAGACATCAAAGAAGCTCCCAGATGATCTTACTGCTGCAAAGGTATGTTGGTCACTAGCCTACCCCTTAACTCGATGCTGCATCAAGAGGGCATTCCACAATACCTGCGACTGATATCATCAATGTCCACTTTCTTGTGTTTTTTGCATCTTGTTTTCAGCAGCACTGTGTGAAGCAGTAAAAGCAGCTCTCTCCCGGTTCCCATTCAGCACCAGGGAAAATTCTGCACCCGGGCTCCACAGGCCAGGGAAAATTGAACTTACTGTTGTGACTTGATCATGGGACCTGCATCAACCTTACAATGCAAGGGTAAAATATAATCCAGCCTGCAAGTGACTAATTGTCACTAGTACCTTTTCCCATTGACCCCAATGTTAATTCTTCACGACATTATTTTGCACTGAATTTATATCGCTTCAAAAATCTATGACTCAGGCGTGGCCAAGATGGTGGCGAGGTAGGACATACTCTGCTACCTCTCTGCCAACCGCCGCATAATAGTACCAGCCCATAGTCTTACTGAGTGTTGCTGCCAGAGGCGACCGGCTCTGCTAGCACCGCTACACCGGGGCCACTTTTGGCGAGCAATACAGTCGGCCCGGACGCCGTGAGACTTAAAGTTTGTGCCTGGACCTGAGGCCTACACAGTGGCTGCCCAGCCTACCCACAAGCAACGGCCGCATTGACAAGCTGATCCTTTGTGACCCATATCAGCCTGGCGGCGGCTTGTCTGGATTTGCCGCTTGGACAGCCCGCCGTCTGCCTCTGACCCTACCTCCGGAGCTGCGGAAGGGGGACCCGAGCCTAGGAGAGGTGCCCCATCAGCTGCTGACCGGCCTCCTCCACAGCAGCGTGCCCGTTGGTTTATCAACCTCCTCTCCCTGCGCGATCAGTCTGGGGCGCCTGGAGGGGCATGCTTCCAACTACCTGAGTCGGGCATTGCGAGGATTGCGCTGTGCCTGCAGGGATCCAGTGCCTGACAGCGAGGATTGTGGCAGCTTCATGGACATTGGCCGGAGGTGAGGTGGTAGAGCTGGGGGTCCCGGCAACCGATTGCGCCTCAGACACCAGTGAGGGGTGTGCCTGCTCGGGAAGAGGGCATCAGTGGTGGGCCTAGCGGGAGGTCCTGGTGCTCTGGCCTTCAACATGGCCCTTCGGCCCTTCTTCCGGATCTCTGGGGGTGCAGTGCTTCTGACGGGCCGGTGGGAGGGCCTGCCTGGTCTTGCCTGTGGCCTGCAGCAAGTGGCAGCCTCTCAATGAAAGCAAGATGCAATGGGCCCTTACCTGAGACCTGAGCTGCGCGGGGCCTGCTGGGCGGCTGCCCCTGCCATGGGGGCAGAGGAATTTAAACACTGCAACTTGCCAACTTAGCAGGAGCTCTTTGTTATGTGCTGCCCCTGGCCTGAGGTGGGTCTGCTCCCAAGAGTGTATGGTGAGGGGCACTCGCTTCCTGGAGTGCGCCATTTCTGGGGGTCTGGCGTGCTTGACACTGTGACATTCTGGCGTGTGCCCCATTGATGTCCCCCTGCCATAGACACTGTGTTGGTCCTTGGAGTGTTGTCGGGCCGGGCCACGGCGTACTTCCTTGATTCACGTGGCCTTGCGCTGACACAACGTGGGAGTGGGTCTGCTCTGCTCACTCCATGTGGCACAGGACCGAAATATGACCTCTACCCATGCCAGTAGGGACAAAACCCAGTGCGACTCCAAGCCCAACCTCACAGTGAAGGGCCTCTTCTCTCGTGCCCAGCGGGCCCCCCAGGATGGCTCATTCATCCCAGGAGACCGATCCACCTTAGCACCAAGAGATGCCCAGGAGGAACCAGTGACACGTGCCTTCCTTGAGTCCCTATTCACAACACTCCAGGAGGATCCGCAGACTGTGAAACGCGATCTCACTTCTGAGATCAAAGACATCCGCAGAGACGTTGATAGCATTGGGGAACGGTTTGCGGCACTAGAGGATAAAGGAGACGATAGGGACACAGAACTCTCAGTGCTTCAGCAGGAGGTCATCTGTATCCACGAGCAGCTGGTGGACCTCCAAACAGATCTAGAAGATTTGGAAAATAATTCCTGGAGGCACAACATAAGGATCCGAGGGGTAGCAACGAATACGGAAGCGGGTGACATCTTCACCTACGTGAGGGGGCTGTTCAACCATGTGCTGGGTAATGCACCTGACTTCGACATTAAGATTGACAGAGCCCACCGGGTGGGGCCCCCCAGGCTGGACAGAGCGGCTCCGGCAGGACTTTCACACAAAAGAGGAGATCCTCCGCAAGGCCAGGGCCATGCATCCAATCGTCTACCAGGACCAACATCCCGCCCTCTACCAGGACCTCACAGCGATTACATTGCAGGAGTGCAGGCTTTTTCGCTCCATCACGTCTCATCTCTGCCAACAGGACATCTCTTATTCCTGGGGGCACCCTTTCCGACTGATCTTTCGCATGGATGAGAAACAGTACTAGCTACGTTCCCTGACGGAGGCCGGCAGACTTTTGGGAGTTGATGTTCCGGCCGAGGAAGGGAGAAATCGGGGCTCGAGCCCTGCAGCGATTTTGACATCGGGCTGGCAGTGACAGCAACATAAAAGACGCCTCAAGTGGCCAGACGCCACGGAGATCGCCCTGCATCAGCGGGCCGCCCCGAAATCCCTCCCTGAGGAACTAGCAAAAACCCACTCCTCATGACTCTAGATGGGTCTGCCTGTTCCTTTTTCTTCTGAGGCGGGAGGCGGGGAGGGTGTAATCTTGGCCACTCTATGGACTCCACGTTGGACCTTTTCTGTTCATCTCGGGATGGCAGACCTTTAAGTTCCAGATGTTGGATGTCTACGACCTTCCCCTTTCCCCACTGGGGGAGTTTACACCTTGGCTCCCATATAGGGCCGGTTGGACATCGTACCTACTCAAGACATTATGGTTCTTGTTCGAGTTTCTTTTTTCTTCTTTTAGGGGCCCTCATCCACTGGATTTTAATTCTGGATTTACTAGGTTACCTCTATTTATTAGCCATCCCTGCCCACTAGCCTCTGGCACTGAGAAGCGCTTTTGGTCTCTCACTCTCTAGATGGCATCTACCACACTTCGCATCCTTACCATGAACGTACAAGGGCTTAATAACCCTGTCAAGCGGAGGGCAGTCCTTTCCTACCTAGAGCACTCAAAAGCAGACATTTGCCTACTCCAGGAGATGCATCCGCTAACCTGGGACTGTCACCGCTTTAAATCTTGCATGTTCCCCACCCAGTTTTTCTCTTGTAGCGTTACTAAAAAGGCTGGGGTAACCATCTTGGTTTCCTGCTCCTTTCAGGGATGGGTTTTCCAGCGAGAGGCAGAGATTTGAGGGAGACTTCTCACATATCACTTCACCATCGGGGGGTTAATCTATGCCCCTAATAGGGGCAAGAAAAGTTCCTAGACGAAGCACTGACCGAAGCCACTGTGACAATAGAGCGCAGGATCTTGTTGGGGGGGGGGCACTTAAATTTGGTGATGGACAACTCATGGGTCAGATCCGTGCAGCGCTCAGGTCAGACAGGTGCGCTTTCCCAAAGGAGCCTAAACAAATTGAGGTCGTTGGGAATCATGGATCTCTGGCATCTCACCTACCCTACTAGCCACGAGTACTCGTTCTACTTGAGTGTCCATAAGACCTATGCACACTTTGACTACCTACTTGGCACAGAGGTGCTCCAGTCTCTGATGGATGGATTGGAGATTTTAACTCCCTTTTCGATCATGCCCTAGCTGTAGTCACTCTTGTACTCCCTCCAACACAGCACCCCTACCGACATTGGCACTTCCGCGACACCCTCCTCCATCGTGCGGATGTTGACAGGCATGTGCAGAACGTGATAGATGATTTCCTAACGCACAAAGACAACCATGATACACCACTCTCCGTAAATGGGCATCGCTTAAGGCATTACTGAGAGAGATAATTGCTAGTGTGACGTTCGATAATAGCGAGCTTAGGTGCAAGAGGGAAGATCTTAAGCAGCAAACCAGGGAGTTTGAACAGATGCACCAGCACACCGGGTGTACCTTGGATTTGGAAACAATTGCGCACAGTGAGAGCCCAGCTTGTGGCTATTGATAACGACAGTGCAGAGTTTGTCACTCTGTGCCTGCATCAGGCTTGTTATACGGGGGTGACCGGTGTGGCCGCTTACTTGCCCACAAGCTACCCAAGCTCAGGCAGTGACAAGGGGTCCAGGAATTGCGCGATGGCCCGGGCGGGTGGTGACGTCCGACGCTGACATTGCGAACGTCTTCGGTGACTTTTATGCCCAACTATAGGTGGTGCAAGCATTAGATGGCTCGCTCAGTGATGCGTACATATCTGCAGTGCAACTCCCCTCCCTCACGAAGGCACAAGCTGACCACCAGGAGAGAGAGAGATACTCGTGGAGGAGGTCATAACGGCAATTTCTTGCCTCAAGTTGGCTCAATCTCCCGGGCCTGACCACTATTCGGCCATCTTTTAAAAAACTTTCTGCCCATTGATAGCTCCCACTTTAACGCGCCTTTTTAATTCCTTCACGTTCACTGGGGCAATCCCGGAGGACATGTTGGAAGTGGCCATTGTAGTTATCCCAAAGGCGGGGAAGGATAGGACCAACTGTGGGGCCTATTGTCCTATATCCCTCCTTAACATCGACCTTAAACTCTTTACTGGGATTTTAGTCTCCTGACTGGTGCTGTACATGCCGGGACTTATTGATCCAGAACAGGAGGGGATCATCCTGCAACGACAAATGAGCGTCAACACCAGACGGGTACTCCACCTGATAGAGAAAGCCTCCTGGGTCCCTGGGGAATACATGCTCCTTACCATAGATGCGGAGAAGGCCTTAGATGGGGTCCATTGCCATTCCTAGATCAGGTGCTGACCCATGCAGGGATGGGGTAGAGGTTCTGAATCTTAATTCTCAACTGTTATCAGCACCCTAAGGCCTCAGTCTGAGTTAAGGGACACACCTTGGCCCGCTTCCCTATCACCAGGGGCACAAGGCAGGGGTGTCCTCTTTCTCCCGTGCTCTTTGTGTTGTATATGGAACCCTTTGAGCCCTACGTTATTCAACGTATATATGAGACCGCTGGCTGAGATCGTCCGTCCATATGGTATTAAGATCATTACGTATGAGGACGATACTCAGCTAGTGGTCTCTCTTGCGCAAGGAGACTGCCACCCAGCGCAGGTCGGTCTGACGAGCTGTCTGGAGGAAGTTAAAAATTGGATGACCGCATCATGTCTCAAACTCAACGGAGACAAAACTGAGCTTATGCTCCTTGGCTCCCATGCCCCGTCTTCTATTAACTCTTTATGGCCCTTTTGCTTGGGTACACCCCTTACACCTAAAGACAATATAAAAGGTCTTGGTGTTTGGCTGGACAAGTCTTTGACCCTCAATATCCAGGCAACCAAGTTATCAGCCATTTGTTTTGGTCTCCTTAGACTCCTGAAGAAGATTCTTCCTCTTCTACCTTTTGAAGCCAAGCAAATTGTCATCCAAGGCTTGATCCAGTCCCGCCTTGACTTCAGCAATGCCCTGTATTTAGGTGCACCTGAATTCACTCTGCGGAAACTCCAGCTGATTCAGAGTTGTACTGCACACACGCCACTTCAGCTCCCCTATAGGCTCTCAGCAAATTCCGGGCTGAGGAGCCTGCATTGGCTCCCTGTC
Organism: Lissotriton vulgaris; assembly: GCF_964263255.1. Classification (NCBI taxonomy): domain Eukaryota; kingdom Metazoa; phylum Chordata; class Amphibia; order Caudata; family Salamandridae; genus Lissotriton; species Lissotriton vulgaris. The sequence goes on along the minus strand of NC_141696.1, from coordinate 998,704,718 downwards.
AGGGAGAGAATTAATTTTAAATCTATATGTATTTCCCATCAAGCTTACTGGCAGACTGGCCGGTTGCTTAACCATTCTCTTATCACCCCATACCTTCCTAACAAACAGCTCCATACCACTCATGCCTTTTTGGCTACAGTTCCCCGAATCAGGAGATCCAGAGCAGGAGGCAGGTCGTTTTCTTACAATGCGGACAAGTTGTGGAGTTTACTACCTCTTTATCTTAGATCCAACCCCAATTTACTCTCCTTCCGTAAACAGCTTAAAACTTTTCTTTTCAACAAACACAATTAATTTTTTCCTGCTGACTGTGCCCATCAGGTAGCATCACTTTTCTCTAGTGCTTGGACGCCCCAGGGCAGCAATCGCGCTTTACAAAACTTCTTTTCATTTCATTTTGTCCATCGTGTTCGGTGCAACCCTCTTATCACCAGGATTACATTTGGGGGCGATATTCACACCATCAGCCTATACGCCAACGACATCTTGGTATCTCTCTCTGATCCCACCCTGGCCTTAGGTACGTTTTTGGCGGAGCCGGATTATTTCGCAAGGGCATCGGGCTTTAAAGTTAATGTTGCAAAATCAGTCACGCTCAATCTCTCGATGTTGCCCTCCACCTTGGTGCACTTACGCTCTGTGCATCCCCTTCAGTGGGCGGATGACCCAGTCCCCTACCTAGGCATCCTGCTGGCACATACGCTGCCAGAGATAGCCACTATCAACTATGCTAAACTGCAGACACAGATTCAGTTGGAGCTGTGGAGGTGAAAGTATTTTCCGATCTCCTGGCTTGGGGAGATTGGCTGCCATAAAAATGATGGTCCTCCCTCAAATGCTTTCTATTTTCCAGACCTTGTCCTTGCAGCCATCCAAGGGATGGATCAAACAGGTTCAATCGAAGCTGTCACAGTTCATTTGGCGGGGTCGCTGACCCCGCATGAAGGGAGCCGTCATGATGCTGCCTCCCGAGGAGGGCGGTCCCGGACCTCCGGCTCTACTTTCAAGCGACACAACTATGACAATTGGTCAAATGGAGCAGGGCCAAATCTGAGAAGCATGGGCTGTTCTAGGACCAAGCAGTGGCAGCCACGACATTACAGCTGATCTCCTTTTTGTTTAAAGCCTATAGGCCTGCCAATCTTTATGCCTCTCATATTACTAGGATGATTCTGGAGGTCTAGGACCAGACCAGTGAAAAATACAATTTGACCACCTTCCCATCTCCTCTCACCCCACTCTTTGATAATCCTGAATTTCAACCGGGGATGGGTGAGACCTCCTTCACGAGCTGGCACTCTTCGGGCTGTTTTCCCTGGGGCATTTGTTCTACCTCAATGGGATACTTCCTTTCCCTCAGGTCCGCTCACTTTATAGGATTCTGGAATCTGAACGAATCCATTATCTTCAGCTTTGGCACTTGGCACTCAACCCCTTAGTCAAACTGGGAGCACATCGCTTCCTCACTTCCTACAAAAAATGGCTGCTTACGGGCTCATCCGATAAAAAGCTGGTCTCGGATCGGTACAGGATGCTACTAGCTTGGCACACAGCGGGACCTGGGTTGGGCTGTTAGCCACAAAGAATGGGAAGGGATAAATTATAGAGCCCGTCATTCAGCACGCAACATGGGACTGACGGAGACCCTGACTTAGGTGACCACATACTGGTATTACACACCTGACCGCCTACACTGGATGGATCCCCAACAGAGTGCCGATTGCTCGCGGGACTGCGGGGAGCGGGGCACACTAGTACACTTGTTGTGGGACTGTGAACAATTGCACATGTACTGGGCGCAGGTTATTGATGAAATAGACAAACACTTCGACACTCAGCTCCCACGTTTTCCAAGCTATGTCATGCTGGGTCGCCCAAATCCTCTCACATACACGCTCAGACCGCAATGGGGCCGCCAGATGGCGGTCGCCTTGGGTTTAGCCACACACAACATCCTGATTCACTGGAGGACCACACGCATCTCAACATTTAATGACTGGTTGTCGCATCTGTGGCAGGTGTTGGGGATGGAAAAGATGACTCTTACATTAGCGGGGAAGGGCTCAACTTTTGCAGTTCTCTGGCAGCCGTTTCTTGCCCTACTGAACTTTGAGTTTAGGGAGCTCACCTGCCTGAGGTACATTCGCCTGCTGCTCCTTTCCATGCCCTCCGAGGGGGAGCCTCAGGATACCTCGCTGAAAGAGGAGAAGTAAGCCTGTCTTGTACTAGCCTCCTAGTTGGTGGACGAGTGTTGAGGTGGTGGGATGGGTGGGTAGAATAAGTTTCCTTTCATGGCCACTAGAGCATGTGAGCCTGTTGGCTTCCTCATCTACTTGCATTTTATGGTTGGTTCACTTACCCAGCGTTAAAGAACATAAATGTGTCACACTGTTGCCTTTGTTTATGAAATGTACATAAAAAGATTTAAACCTAAAAATCTATGACTCCGGTTATATATATGCTGTTCCATTCATTTTGGTGTCTAAATTAAGATAAAAATACACCCTAGTTTTATAAATTGGTGTCAGATATCTCTTGAATTGTGTCAAATACTCATCGCCCATGTTGAACACATATCTCTAGGAAAGGTGACTGCTCTTTGCCACACTACCAGGACTGAGCTAAGGATTTATCAGTGTGAATCCAAGAACCATCTTTGAGGTATCGTAATAGTATTACATAGTGAGGACCATTCCCCACACCACATAATACTCTACTTTCCCACACCCCTAACGTTTGGGAACTATCCTGGGATCCCTATTCCGTTTTGGCATAATTTATGCAGCACTCTAAGTGGTTGGTTACGATGTTGTTGGGAAAGGCTCCGAATGGGATTCGGTATTGCAGAATCTGTTTCAGAACCCTTGTTTCCCAACAAATCGTACACATTTTCCAACAACCAAAACTATGCCTGGAAACCGTTCGGGCAGTCTGAATTGGTTCCGAAAGGAATTCGGACAGTCCGAGTCTTTCAGAGCCGAATCGTACAGCTCTATGGACACAGTTTCTGAATGAGCGATTACGATGACTGATTCGGACAGCCGTTCCGATTCGGTCTGCCCGACACAAAACAGCTGTCAGATTCTGTCTTTGGGGGCCCATTGCGGGCTCCCCTTCCCACAAAGCTATCCGATTGGGGCTCATGGGGGTACCCAAGGGACCCCTCTTCCCAACCATGCACAATGCCACAGGGTGCGAGCTTTTTCCCAACCACCCCTTTTTCAATTGGAGCCTGTGTTCCCATTCGGAACACAGGCTCCCATTGAAGTCAATGCGAGTCCGACCGTATGATGTTGGGAAGCATCTAAATTGGTTGCTCGGGCTCGTAGGACCCAATTCGTTTGGAAGCAATGCAGAGACCTATTTGTTCAGAACAGTTTCCGATCGACATCGTAATCGGCCCCTAAGCCTTAAAAGGTATTGCTTTGACTTATGCTGGGTTCTCCCTTGTGTCTGGACAAAGCTATGCCTCTCTGACAAGCTCTAAAGAGAGCATAACACATGTATTATGGACTACTTTAATTTATTTCAGGTTGACCTGGAAAGCATTTTACCATTACAAAGCTTTAATACTGTGCCTTGAGTCGTAAAAGGCTTTTATCATTTTTCAGCTCAAATGGATGACACTATCTAATCCTGTGCTTGAAGACTTTGTAGCGAAAATGGCAAAACACTTAGGGCCTTATTTAGATTGGTGGAGGGGTTACTCCATCACAACGGTAACAGATATCCCGTCCACCGAAATCCCAAAGGACATAATGGGATTTATATTTTGGCAGACTGGATATCCGTCACCGATGTGACAGAGTAACCCATCCGTCAAAATCTAAATCCGGCCCTTAGTTGCTTTTCAAGCTCAGCGTGCATGGCACTTGGCTAATCCTATGCTTTAAAAAATCTGCGAGACAGTTATTTGAGATGGGCAGTTTTAGAGTGTTGGTGGTGTTCTAGAGTGCCCCATAAAAATAAGCTGCTCTCCACCTACAAATTGGAAACTACCTGGGGTTCCCTAATTCCTTTTTTATATAATTTTTGCACCACTTGGAATCTGAAAGGGTATTGCTATGACAAATAATTATGTTTCAATTGTGTATAAATATTTTATAATATACATGTCTTAAAGGTGTATAAAAAAAGAGCATGTAGAGTACTATACCCAAAAGGTATTTATAAAATGTTGTACCAATGTAACATATGAAAATTATGTATTTTGGTGAAACTGTTGGTCACTAAAAGTCATATAATTTACTGTTTCCACTATAGTGTGATTAATTTTGAATAAGGTGCTGGACATTAAAGTAGTAAACATTTTTATTCTCACTCCAGTCAAAATCATTTTGAGATAGATGAACACTAACGGAGTAAAGTATACTATTCCCACAAAGAAAAACATGTTGAGGAAGGTGTTGGACACTAGAGGGGTTTATTTACTATTCCTACAACGTGATATATCATTTTACAAATGAACAAATAGCAATAAAAATAAAAGAAATGTATGTAAATTTAAAATAGCTCTTAAAAATTCACAGAAACTTTGGAAAAATAAACATACAAAAATATTAAGAATTCATAAACAATATAAAAGTTCAAAAGAAACAATAAACATTTAAATTATATAATTGAAATGTAAAAAATAATATATAGCCAATAAAATAAGACAAATAGTTATAAACTATATTTGAATTTTCTAAACAATTTTACTAACTATATAACTAATATAAAAATTACATATAATTTTAAATAATGCACACAAAAATTATTTAAATAACAAAATGTAATGAAAAACCAAGATTATATTCCCCAAAAATCATTAGACATAACCAAAAAAGTTACTTACACACATATACAAATAAGAATAAAATATGTAAAAATAATTAGTAAATTATTTACAATTATAATGAATTATAATGAAAATATAACAATATAACAATTTTGAAATCCAAAGAAACTTATTTCAACGTTCATTTCAAAATGTACCATTTGGAAAAATATCTGCAAATATAAAATCTAAAATGCAATAAAAAATATTAATATAAAACATTCCATCAATATTAATTATTCATTTGTTTAAATTAAAAAATTATAAAATTGGATCACATAAATACAATTTGAACTTACACATATAACAAATTTACATTTTCTTTTTTGTAAATTTTTTATTTTGCAAGTAACAAGAAGGAAAAAAAAACACAAATAAGTCGCACCGGGGCGCCACACATGTTCCCACACAGTGGGAAAGGAAGCAAATTAAGACGGTGGTAATGCTACAATGCAAAGAGAAAGATCAGTCAATTAGTCCAAGCACCTGTAGAAAAGAAAAACCATGAGAGAAAGCCACATAGGAGCTGAGTCTTGCGAAATCAAATTGTCCCTTCAAGCAGGTCTTCGAGCTACACAAAAATCACAAAAATGCACCACCTGATGAAAATAGGCACCTCGGCTGCAACACTGGAAAGAAAAGAAAAAACAACTCCCCAGCCCCCCCCCCCCCCCCCCCCCCATGACGGTGACACAGACATACCACATTCACTCAGCAGGCACACTAAATTTGGAAGAGGTGTAAGGATCTCAATGATGCTGGGCAAACCGCTGAAGGTAGGCCAGTAGATAGGAAGGTTACCAAGGGGCTCCACACGTGCTTAAAGTTCTTGTAGTTACCGAGGAAGATGTCCGCCATTCTTTCCAGGCTCAGAAGCCTCCAGAGCCTCGCGTGCCAAAGGGAAATCGCTGGTGCCTCCTTCCGTTTCCAAGCCGCCGCTATGTAAGCTTGGCTGCTCCCAAGCACAGCCATAGAATCTTTTTATCCGCGCGCGTCTGGTGCTCAAGACCGGGGCCCGCAAGCCCAGGAGCACAAAGGCCAAAGAGTCCTCAATAGGATATCGCAAAATATCCTTGATATGGGAAAGAATTTCATCCCAGTACGGCCTGATTACCGGGCAATCCCACCAAATGTGGCGGAAGTCCCCCAGAAGGCCACACCCCCTCCAGCACTTATCTGAAGCAGCCGTGTAGATACGATGGAGCCGAGTCGGAACCATATACCACTGCGTGAGAGTCTTTAAATGAGCCTCCCGTAAGTGGATCGAGTGATTGAATTGGTTCATATCCCTCCACAGCGCTGACCATTCGGCGTCGGTGACATCCCTACCCACCATCTCCTCCCACTGCTCCATGTAACGTGGCCTAGGCGACAATTCAGATTGAAGCAGCATCTGATATAGGAAGGAGTTGGCTCCTTTCATGGTGGATGTCCTCAGCAGAAATGCCTCAAATTTCGATGGAGGCCTCGTGGCTGCCTCCAGCATTCCTGGTGACGTGGCCCAATGCAGCAATTGGACATGCCTATATCTATCAGTTTGCGGCACCTGGTAGTCCCGCATGCAGTTAGCAAAGGTCAAAGGATCAAAGCCATGAAACAAGTGAAGCAGCGCCCTGCACCCACCCTCCCTCCACGCGTCAAAGGGTCCCTCGACAAGCGCCGGTGGGATGGCCGGGTTGAAATGCAATGGTGTGAACGGAGATGGGAAGGTCGTCCATCGCTCATCGCCAGCCAGGGTGTCCCAGACCTTCAACGTAGTGCCCGTGGGGGTACTGATGTAAGCATTCAAGGGGCGGTCTTTCTTCGGCTTCCAGGCCAAATCCCAGATGGACCGACCTGCCACGCTCTGGTCCATATGCAGCCAGTGTTTTTTTGAGAGCTGCTGTGACCATTCCACCATGACCCTTAGTTGGGCAGCCTTATAATAGAGGCGCAGGTCTGGGAGACCAACCCCACCCTCTGATCGAGGTCGGCGCATAACTGCGAAGGACAGACGAGCTCGGCCCCCTTGCCAGATAAATTTCAACACCAGCGTTTTGAGTTGCCGGAAGTAGGCGCTATCCAGCGGAATAGGCAAGGCCTGGAACAGGTACAAATATTTGGGGAGAAGGACCATTTTAATCGCATGCACCCTACCTAACCAGGACAAGAATTTAGGTTTCCACCTCTCCAATTCCGCCCGGGTCTTCGCTAGGAGGGGCGGGAAGTTGGCCGCGAACAGCTTACCCACCGTCGGAGTCAGGTGGACTCCCAGATAGACAATCAAACCCGAAGCCCAAGCCAATGGCGTCAATGCCCGCACCTGAGCAACATCAGCTTGCGATAGAGTCAGATTCAAGATGTAAGACTTGCCATAATTTACTTTAAATCCAGCCACACCCTCAAATTCAAGCAAAATGTCCCTAACACAGGGCAAGGAACCAGCCGAATCCGCCACCGAGAGCAGGACATCGTCCGCGAAGAGCGAGATTTTATGTTGCTCTCCCGTGAACGGTATGCCCTTCACGCCTTCATGTTCCCTCACCGCCATCGCCAGAGGCTCAATACTGAGTGCGAATAGCAAGGGAGAGAGGGGACACCCCTGTCTGGTGCCCCACAAGTGTGGGAAGAAGGCCGAAAGGTGGCCATTCACTGCCACCCTCGAACGTGGGCTGCAAAAGTTCGCCTGTACCATAGTGATGAATTTATCAGAAAAGCCGAAGGCTCGCAGCGAATTAAACAGAAAGCCCCAATCCACGCGGTCAAAGGCTTTCTCCGCGTCCAGACCCACCAACACAGCCGGTATGCGGAACCTGTCCGCTTTTTCGATGAGGTGAACCACTCTACGGGTATTATCGTGGGTCTGGCGACCTTTAATAAAGCCAGACTGGTCTGGGTGTATAATCGCCGGCAGTAAATCTTGCAGGCGGCCCGCCAGAATCGCCGAGTATAGCTTTGCGTCAATATTAAGCAAAGCTATGGGACGAAACGAAGCACAATGCTCCGGGTCCTTCCCTGGTTTCGGCAAAACCGTTATCACCGCCTCAGCCAGGGTCCCCGCGTTCATTCCGGACGACGCCATATCATTAAAGAGAGCAACCAGAAAGTCACACAGCTCAGTAGCATACGTCTTGTAGAAGACCGCAGTGTAACCATCCGGTCCCGGGGCCTTATGTAATTTCAGATTTTTGATGGCGGAGAGAACCTCTTCACTAGAAATTGGTGCCTCCAATAGATCGTTCCATTCTCTAGATACTCGGGGTAACGGCAAACGCCGTAGGAACTCCCGCTGTGTCTCCGCATCCAGGGCGTCGCCCGTATACAACTCGGCGTAAAAGCGTCCAAAGATGTCCGCCTTCGCTCCATCCCGGTGGTGCAACACACCTGCGGCATCTCTGATCCCTCCTATGTATTCCCGCTCCCTCCTATCCCGCAATTGCCGCGCCAAGTGTCTACCGACCTTGTTACCGCAGGAATACGATTGGCGCCCCAGTCGCAAAAGCGTAAGCTCGGCCCTATTGGCATAGTGCGCCTTTAATTTGCCCCTCACTGCCGTCAACGGGCGGAGAGTCAACCTCGAGGGGTTGAGTTTGTGGGCTCGTTCGAGCTCGACCACCTCAGCCTCCAATGCCTCACGTTCCTTCCTCCGCAGGGCGTTAATCTGCGAATTGAGTCCCAGGCATGTGCCCCTGATCGTAGCCTTAAAGGCGTCTCACGTGGTCGACAGTGATGTGTCCGACGGGGGATTAAGGTCAAAGAATTCTCGGATAGCGAGTCGCAATGCTTGATTAGACACATCGTCCCTGATCACCGACGCCGGGAAATACCACTTCCGATGCGACGCATCAGGTGGCGCCCAACGAAGGTTAAGCACCAAGAGACTGTGGTCCGAAACAGAGATTGGAAGAATGGCGGCATCCATCACGTCCCCGCGTAGGGACTGGCTAAGGAAAATGAAATCCAAACGGGAGTAGGAATGATGCACGTGGGAGAAAAATGTGTAATCCTTCGTGGTCGGGTGGAAAAATCGCCAGCCATCAACCAGTCCCAGCTCCCCCACCCCTTGCTGTGTCGAAGCAGAAAACACTCTCGTACCCGCCCTATGGCCCCCTGAGCTGTCTAAATCCTTGTCCCACACCAGATTACAATCCCCCAGCAAGAACAAGTGACCCTCTGCAAAGTCCCCATCCTTCACCAACAGATCCTGCAAATACTTATTCTGACCAACGTTGGGTAAATACACCACCACAAAAGTGCACAGTCGACCTTGTATAAGCCCTTTGACCATCAACCAACGGCCCTCCTTATCGTGACGGACCTCCACAGGTTGAAAGTGCAGCGCAGCTCGGAAAAGGAGTGCCACCCCCCTGTGTTTCGTAGCAGCGGAGGATCTATAAATAATGGGATAAGCCTTATGGCAGAGCCGCATCTCATCTTTCCGTGCCAGGTGGGTTTCTTGCAACCCCACAATGTCCAGGTGATGGTCCACTGCATATTTCCAAACCCTCTGCCTCTTCTGTGGCGAATTCATGCCCTTAACATTCCATGTCCCTATGCTAATCGGCATTACAGAAACGAACCCAGAGAATTGCTCTTGTCACTCCAATTGTCCCCTTCCTCACAACTAGGCCACTCCCGACACAAGGGACGTCCAACACTCGCCAGCCAATCACTACAATGTTATCTACAATGCCATTATGCACATACACCCGCAGCCATACATCCAACAACCCCCCTTTCCCACCGTCATGGGACCCCCCCAGCACCCCAAACTCCCCAACTCCCACCCCTCCCCTGGTCGAAACACAACCAAAAACAAGAGCAAAAGCAAAAGTGTGTAAGCAAAGACAGTACTCATCGTGTCCAGAAGGCCGGAGTCCGTAAGAGGCCTTCCTTCCATGAAGCAGGCCAGGGGGACTAATACACTATCCCCCATGGCCACAGTCGAGGGTGTCTCCTCCAAGAGTACATTCATACCCCCAGACCAGACGGCCCGAACCCCTCCGGCGCCGATCCATCAGCGAGAAAGAGGTCACGCCGCTCCGGAGCTTTGCTGCGTATCAGCCAATGTAGCCACCGATGCCACAGCGTTGCCCCGCTCCTGCAGGCTGGTAGTGAGGTCCGATCGCCGCCGGTCAGGGGAAGCGCCCACCCTATGCCAGGAAGACGAGCGGTGGCGCCTCCGAGATGGAGATGTAGCTGTTTCCTGCGAAGTCGGCACATCCTCCAGGCCCAGAAGGTCCTTTGCTGCCTGGAGCGTGCGAATTTGTGCGAGACGATTCTGCCACCGAAAGATGATCCGAAATGGATGCCCCCAGGAATAAGCGATGCCCCGCTCTCTCAGAAAGGCAGTCACTGGGCGGACCTCCCTTCTTTTCCGCAGGGTGGAGGCCGCTAGATCTTGGTACAGTTGAGGGCGGTGGTCCCTGAATTGCAATGACGTGCTTGCCCTGGCCTTGCGGAGGATTCGCTCTTTCACCTGAAAGTCATGGACACACACAAGAATATCGGGAGGGGGCCCCCCCGCGCCTGGGCAACCCCACTCTATGCACCCTGTCCATTTGAATTTCCCGCGTATCCTCCTCATCCAGTATTTGGAGGAACAGGTCTTGGACATATCCACGCAGGTCCCCTGCCTCACCATCCCAGGGCACAGCCCGGATACGAATGTTATTCCTGCGGGAACGGTTTTCCAAATCCTCCGTGTGCGTCTGTAAGTCCAGGTTCTGCTCGGTGAGGCGAATGATATCCTGCTGCAGCAAATGCACGTCGTTGGCCATACTTAGATCATGGTCCTCCAGGGTCGCCACCCTCTCGCCTAAACCGTCCACATCCCTCCGCACCTCCCGTAGATCAGAGGCCAATTGCGCACGGAGCTCGAAGATGTCCTCCTTAATGGAGGCAAAGAGTTCAGTCATAAAAGCCTTCGTCGCCGGCGCTTCATCGTCCGATTGCTTCGAAGACCCACTAGCTCCAGGGGATGCCGGCTGCTGGGAAGATTTCGAAGTGCCATCCTTCCCCAGGCGCCCCTTGCGCTGCGCGTTAGACATGGCGGCAAGCAGCACTCCACCCAAGCGCCACGCGGCCAAACAAGATGGCGGGCCTTTGTCGCTCGACCCAGACTAGAACGGATGCGCGTGATCTCAATGGCCAGGCCTCGAACCATAGGCCGTAGCACCCCTGATACGGCGCTCACAGCTTACACAGCAGCTCGTTCCTTAGGCGTCACAGGTGAACAGGGCGAAGCTCAAGCCCGCGGGCGACCAAAAGTCCAATGGCGGCCATGCAGGAATGCCGTCGCTATCCCATAGATCGCTTCCTTCTCACACGCGGACCCGGTCTCACCGGAGTCCGCCGATCTGGTACCGCTCACCACCACCAGTCACGGCCAGGAATACAGCCACCGCCCAGGCTCACCGCTGCTGGCGTTCAGTTGACTCGGGCCTCCTTGCCGTGGCTACCGCTGGACGCTGTGAATCCTCTTCAGCCAAGCCTCGTGGGTCCGCTGCACCTCACAAGCCAGGGGACTCCAAGCCACCCCTGTAGCAAAATCATCCGCTTCGCCGATTCAACGCGACTCTCCACCTTCCGCCAGTCCCGGAGTCTCCAGGCGGGTTCTCGGGAGCTCCACCCTCCTCCTACATCAGCCGCCAAGACCCAAGAGAGGCCTGGGTCGCGCAGGCCGCGGAGTTCAGTCGGTCTCGTGGGCGATCTTGGAGTCTCTCCGCCCCACCGACGGCACCAAACCTCTCCGCCACGCCAGGGAGACTTCCACACCACTTTTGAAGCGAAGTCGCTCCCACCGGACCGTGCTATTAGATGCTTTGTCGGATCAGCGCCGGAGCGGCTCGGAAAGGCGTCCTACTCCGCCGCCATCTTGGCCACTCCCCAAATTTACATTTTTAAATAACTAAATAAATTTAAAAAGCAACTAAACTTTCTAAAAATAAAAAACTTCAAAATACATCAATTTAATTTATAATTTACAATAAAATGTAATGACAAATTAGAAAAATTTAAAAATAGATTGTTTTAATGTTTATATTTCATTAAACATAAAATATATATAAAATAAGTTCACCTAAACATAATGTTAAACAAATAAGAACTACATTTACCAACATTATAATTAGCAAAATGTAAAACATGCATTTATAGCTTAAATTAAATATATTTTCTAAAATGAAAACTTTATTAAAAAACCTTTAACCTTAACATATACATACATATACTAACTGTAATTGTACTAAATAAACAAATATGAAAACTAAATTATTTACAAATTCTCCTGACCCTCTTCTCCTATAAACTGAACATTCATCTTCTAAAAAATTTATTAAACATATCTTTTTATTTAAAAAATGTAAATTAAATACAATAAACATTACAATTACATTTAAAATAAATATACACAAAATCAAACTATTTTTTAATTAAATTCACTAAATACATTTTAAACTAACACAACTATTTAACAACACTCTTGTAAAACCAACATTGTATATACCAATGTTTTAGTAAACAATATGGTTTACAGCACTTTTAAAAATAAAACTAAAAGTGACATTTTTATGTCCTCAATATTTTTGACATTATGGTAATACTGTAATGATATCTTCTTATCACAATAGTTTTTTTCCAATATTTTGTCAAAGCACCCTCGGTTACAGACCAAGTAAACATGAATCCGGTCTCAGGAGGGCTGTTAGGACCCAGGGTATGTGCTAATGTATAACAATAGTTTCCCAGTAACCAATAATACTGGAGGGATGTCCAAACTATAAGGTAGAAATCTGAATGCCACACATGATAAAGTTTAAAGTCACTGTACGTTTTTGGGCAATCTCTGAGGCGTACAAAACTGAGTTGATGAACTTTAAAGCAGGCATTCCTAGAGGCCTGTGTGTGCAGTAAAATTGAGTTATAGTCAGTTTCAAAAAGTTCTCATCCCAAGTCTTGCAAGCATCTGTTTCATAGGGCTATAAGGTTAGGCTTATATTTGGTAAGGTGTGCTTTATAAAGAAGTGTTACCACCTTCCCTCCAGTCCCCAGTGGTAATAGTAATTGCAAAACACTGCATGTGGATGTTTCAGTGGTGATGTTTTGTGAAAGGTTATTGTGTAATGGCTATTTGTACCCTCCTTCTTCGCAAAGATGCATTGTATGCAATATAGTTGCATGTATAGGTGCATTGACCATAACGATATTTCCTGTCAGAAACATATATTAGTATAATGTCACCATCTATAACATTTAAACAACAGATACCAGCTCCTTCCATGCTCAGCACACATTTAGTGATAAAGGATAAGAATACAGTAGACATATAGGCAGTCTCTAACAAATGCACATGACAAATATGGCAACTTTCCCTCACAGAACAGCACAAAAAACTTCCACAGCTCAACACAGTCTCTCAGTAATATCTTCCTTCCTGAGCATCAACACTGATCAAACTGACAAGTTCCAATAGCTACACAAGGTGGTAGGAACTATAGCACATAACAATAACCAAAAGTAAGACACCACAGTCCACATGTATCAGCTGACGGACAAGTCCATACAACCCCTATCACATCAGCATTACACATTTTTAATGAGCATTTTCATTATGTGAGCCTGTTGTGCAAGTCTAAAGTAGTCATTCACTGCGCTCAGGGAGGCCTTGGGAAGTTCCACATCCATGCTCAAGATCCCTCACTGATTTTTAGCTTGCTGGAATTTAGTCTGCACTGGTTGATCTTCCGGTGATCGCAGAGCAAAATACAAGCTTGTTTTCATGATAACATCCTCTATTTCTCTTCTGGCTAGAATGGTTTCCTCTACTGCCTTGTTTTGGGGTCATTCCTCCCTACACTAACAATGGTTTTGCATGAGTTCACACATGCCTTACAGCTCAGTCTCCTTAGGATCTTCAAATAAGAGTGTTGGTGAATTGAGAGCAGGAGCACAAACTTCGCACTTGTAAACCTTAGTTTGAATTTTGTTTTGAGTATCACCTTAACTTGTCTACCAAGAAGTGTCCAGCCTTCGTCACCCTTTGGAGGATTCAATCTATCAATAAAACAGGACTTGTGAAGCATGGTTAACCACCCGTGAGGTTGTTCAGGAACTGAGAATACTGCTCCTACAGAGGGAACAGTTGAACAGCCAGGTCTTAAGTTCTGTCATGAATTCCAAAGGAGAGGATGTTGATGAGGTCCAGAGGTGAAGGAGGGAGTCTTTCCAGGCCTTCACAGTGAGTTAGGAAAAGGATCATCCTCCACTTTTGCTTTGACAGATGCTGGGAGTGTGAGCGAGGGAGGCGGAGCACAGGTGTCTTGAGGGTTGGTGGAAGTTCAGGCCATGGTTGATGTATGCTGGTCCTTGGTTGTGTAGAAATTTGTAGGTGTGGATCAGCATCTTTAATTGATGTCTTTTCTGAATGGGAAGCCAGTGGAGCTTCCTGAGGTAGGGATGATGTGGGTTTTCTTTGGGAGATCGAGGATGAGTCTGGCCACTGAATTCAGTGTGGTCTGCTATGTTTTTAGGAGGCGTTAGGTGAATCCTGCATAGATTGTGTTGCTGTAGTCCAGCTGGCTGGTGACTAGGGCATGAGCAACTGATCTTCTGGTGTTGATGGGAAACCATTGGAAGATCTGAAGGAGCATGCGAACAGTTCAAAAGCAGGCAGAGGAGACTGCGTTGATCTGGAATTTCATCCAGAGCTTGCTATTTAGGATGATGCCAAATTTGCGGGCATGGTCTCTTGGAGTGGGTGCGGGTCCTAGTTTGGTAGGCCACAAGGTGTATTTCCACATGGAGGTGTTGTTCACTAAGATCAGCGCTTCCATTTTGTCTGTGTTGAGTCTGTGAGTCTATGTTGAGTTTTAGGCAGTTGTCTGTCATCCAGTTGGCGATGCTTGCCATGCACCTGTAGAATTTGGCCATCGTGGTGGTTGATGGCTGATAGTAAGAGGATGAGCTAGGTGTTGTTAACTTAGGATATAATATTTAGTCCATGGGTTCTGACGATGATGGCCAAGGGGGTCAAGTAGGTGTTAAACAGTGGAGGGCTGAGGTACGAACCTTCATGGAAGGCACAGATGATGTTCTTAGGTTCAGAGATTAAAGATGGTGGGCGGATTCTCTGGGTTCTCCCGATGAGGGCATCTCCTTGGATATCAATGTGGTGAAGCCTCTTGATAAGTGTGTGGTGGGGTATGGTGTTGAACTCGGCTGAGAGGTCAAGGAGGCTCAGTGCTACCATTTCTCCTTGGTCAAGGAGGGATGTGATGTCATCGGTAGTAGCAATCAGAGCAGTTTTGGTGCTGTGTGTGGTGTGGAATCCAGATTGGGAGGTGTCCAGAAGATTGTTGTTTTCCAGATGTTATGTGAGTTGGCAGTTGATGGCTTTTTCAGCAGCTTTGGTGGGAAGGGGAGCAGAGAGATGGGTCAGTAGTTCTTAAGTTTGCTGGGGTTGGCAGACAGTTTCTTGGACCTCTGCTTGTTTTTATTCTTCAAGGAGCATGGCTGTGGTGATGGACGCGTTGAAGATGGCAGTGAGCTTTATCTTGCTCCTGAGGTTGAAGGTGAAGTGGGTGCAGGGGTCTCTGACTGTTCCTGAGTGGACAGAGGTCATGATGGCTGGTGGCGTTTTTAGTGGTGAGCTGGTTCCATTTGATGAGCAGGTAGCCAGGGTTTACATTTGTTGGAGTGAGGAGGCTGAGTGTGGCGGGGTGGAGCTCAAAGTTCCTGCAGGTGGTGGAGATCTTGCCATGGAAGAAAGTTTGCCAGGGTGTCACTGAGTTACTGGATAGGGTTCATTATGTTTTTGGAGACTAAGGAGTTGGGTAACTCTCTGATAATGTTGAAAAGTTGTTTGCTGTGCTTGGAACTGGCTCCGATGATGTCAGCAAGAGCACTCCTTTTCCTCTTTTTTCAAAAGTTGATGGTATTGGTTGAGATATGTCTTGAATGTGGCTTGGTCTGTGGGTTCCTTGCTCGTGCTGCATTTCCTTTAAAGTCACTTGCATCTGTGTTTAGTGGATCTCAGTTCCATGCTATATGAACTGGCCTTGTTGGAGGCTCCCTTGAGTTTGGTGGGCTTGATTGGGAGACTCCGTCAGCAGAATTATTGATCCAGGTAGATAATCTTTTGACAGTCTGTTCTAGGTTGGTTGTGGCATCAGAGGTGCTGGGCAGCTTTCTGGTAGTGCTGGGGGACACTGGGGTGGAGAAGTGGACAACGCCATTATCTGTCCTGGTGAGCTTGGTGAAATAACGGTACTTGACTATGTCACTGGCAGAGAAGATGAGATTGAGTGTGCGTCCTGCAAATTGTCAGTAGTGGCTAATGTTGTTCATGCTTTCAAGGAGATTTATGGTGTTGGTGAATTAAGGTCATCAAGGTGAAAGTTGAGGTCTCCAAGGAAGAGAGTTTGTTTGAAGTCAATGGCTATGAATTTGGGGATGGTGTAGCAGAAGCTGGTGTGATGTCCTGGAGGTCCATAGGCAAGGGTACCATGATTATGGGGGAGTAGACGGGCATTCGGCTTTTGTAAACACATTATCAGTGAATTACATGGACTCCCAATCAACTCTCTCAGTAAGCCTTCTTGAAGCATATCTTCAATCACCAACTGCATCCCTGCAATAACCTCTGGAGACAAATGATAGGATGGTGTCCTAGGAAAAATAGCATTTAGCTTCAATTTTAGTTGTACTGGTTCTACACCCTTTATAAGTCCAAAGTCTTTTTCTGTGAGATCCCATGCTTCTGAATTTCTAGTTTCTCTGAGATCTTTGGGCAATTCAGAAATTGTCAATTAAGGGATCATTCCTGCTTCAGCATTTTGTTTCATCTTTTTAAAATCGACATCCTCATGGTGAGTCTGGAAAGCTACACCATCTGGTGTGCAATACGTTATGCAATTCAGCTTACACAAAAGATCTCTTCCTAACAGATTTACTAGCAGGACTGGTATCGCAGATCGCAAATTTATGTTTTTCTTCAAAGGTTCCTATTTTTACAGGGACTTCTTTTGAAGTACTATTTAGAATATTTGTTTATTTGTAAAACCAACTTCTTAGATTGTTTTCCCAGAGAGTGGCAAATCTAGAACTTCCACAGTTCTAACTGTGGATTGGGTAGCTCCTGTGTTAATCAGAAATGAAACTTTGCGACCATAATCATTAGCGTCTAGATAGGGGCTTGCCAAGTACACAATACTCTTCTTCTCTCAGGCACTGTTTTTGGGAATTATCAGAGGTAAACTCATCAGTTTCAAATAATGGATATTGACCCAAAAGTGTCTTGATTCTGATTTTGGATTGCATTGCATTCTGGAATTGACTTGCATTGAACTTTGGCACATGAATTAAATTACATTTGGGATTCCCCATTTATGTAGGAGCAATAGGCACTATATGGGCTTGATTTTTTTTATAGGAGTCTGCACTTGCTGTGCTGGCATTGTCTGAGTTGTCATACCTTGTGAGTTTCACATGTATCCACCAGCATTATCAGGATTAAATTGACATTCTCGTTTTCAATGCCTCACCCGAGTACAAACGTGACAAGCAGTAACCTTTTTCATGGCAGCAATATCTGCTCCAGATCCCACACCTGTGGGAACACCTCTATTTCTGCTGTGAGGCATTCACATTCTATTCTGATTTCCTGTAAACTCAGCCTGTGGAGCAACCACTCCTTGCATCATTCCCTGATTTCCTGCAACTGACAGGTTCTGAAAACCTTTCTGAGCCGATTTTATCTGAGCCAACATGAATTTCTCCTTTATTTACCTCTGGTTCATGTCCAATTCATCACTGAAATACTTTGCATTAACGCAAGATTTTATCTAGTGTTTTTGTCTGCCAGCAGATAACACTTCGCATAATGTGTGCACTAATTTCAGATGTCAGTCCTAGGACAAACTGAGACACAAAAATTCATATATCCTTCTCTTTAGGATTTTCATATCCACTGTTCTGTTTAAACACCATACACAACCTACTGTAACACTCATGAACTGTCTCCTTCAACTGTTGTGTGATTCTCTTAATCTTTAACCAATCAGTCTTTCTAGAAGGTAGTATTTCATGTTCCATAGCAGCTCACTGAGTGATCACCTTACGGAGGTAGATTACCTCATGTATTTGGTACTGATCTAAATGATCAAACTCCATGCAGCCTTTGACCAGCTCTTCCATTTCTATTATTTCCAGTGGTTTGTCTTTTCTTGTCTCAACATCTTTTGGGAGCTCTGTAGCTTCTGCTCTTCTTTCCCTAGTTATTTCTTCAAACCATGCCGATAATTCTTGATCCTTATTGCCAATCGAATCCTTTGGAGCCAAGGAAGTCATAAAGACTAAGATTCCCCAGACATCTGTGTATTTTGGGTTGCTGGTACATTTCCAACAACTGGTGGTGTTAAGACCTCTGATCTCTCAATTTGGGGTGGTGCAGTAGGAGCCACTTGTGGTACAACTGGATCAGTATCAATGGGAACCACAGCTATTGGTTTTCTCAAAACTGGTGGGGCACTCTGTAAGGGTTGTTCAACTGGAAGTGAATCTGATTTCACTGGAACTGCTGCCATTGTCTGACTCTCACCAGTGCTTATCTCTCCTGGGTCTGTATATTTTTCAAGCGGTGGCCAAGAAGACATAATTTCTTCAAAGATTTCATCTCCCGAATCAGTATCTGACTCATCCACTTCTCGCTTAACCATGTCATTTTCCTTCTTTGTATTTTATGATGTAAGAACTGAGATATTATCTGGTTCCTTTAATAATACCTTTTCTCCATCTACACTGTCCTTCATCCCGTAAAGCATTCCTAAAATTTCTCATTGTTCTTCCTGCCCTTTTCTGCCCTTTTCTTTTTCTTTTTCCCTCGCAACCTATTCCCAAGCATTAAATGCTTTACGTTGCATAGGTCGAGGTAGTGGCTTCAACTCATATAAGTTTCCCTTCAAATGATCTGGGATTCTGTTTTTAAATGTCCCATATCTCGGAAAATGTAAAGCACTCTCATTTTCTGTACTTCTCCTCTGTACGAACCCCAGGAGGTGCTTCGGCCCCTTTTCATGCAGGAAATGTGACAGCTCCCTTCTCAAATGTCTTACATACCTTGAAACATTTCATAATGCAGGTTGAATTTTCTAAATTGTCACGTAAAACCAAATGTTTTGATTCTGTTCCTTATAAGTCAAATATTTTGTTCACCAATTAAATTAAAGCTTTTAATTTCATGGAATCCTTTACTAAATCCAAAGACAGAACTCAATGTCAAATTACAGTACGGCACAGAAAGCCCACTAGCCAATAGAAGCGCAAAAGTACACAAACAGTCCAATCCCAGCGTGAAACACTATGACATCTGACTCACTCTTGCAGCAGTTCACCCTCCTTCACAATTTTCTTCACTGCCACACACTCTTTCAATTTACCTCTTAAACAACTTCTTGCTTGCTCTACTAAAGAAATTTAAGAATAAAAATTACTTAAAAATAATCCACACAGGCAAGTGACTTCTTGACCAGTGAAAATTGACACATATTAATGCAGCTTCACCCATTTGCGTAATAAGGTTCCACAAATATTAACAGAGACTAATCAAAGTCAACAGCTTGTCCCTAACGTTACAGATGGAAGCGATGGTACCTCACACTTCATATCAGCTTTTCCTGGAAACATGTTTGAACATTTCTTATTATTCCAGGACATTTCGACTTCAATGAGCATGAAATCAACATCTCCTCTTCAATAACTTTTTTACCTTTTTTGTCCTCATTACTTGCTCATACAACCTGTTAGAGAAAAGTTAATTCACACCCAGATAAGGGCCCTGGGATCGTGGTTGCAATACCGCATGACGACTGGATAAAACATTTCTCTGATATTTATTCCTTCTTAGTTCCTATATCGGAACACGATTAGGCCCACAAACATAACAACGTCTTAGTCTCAACCCAACTCTATATACCCCCTTTGTGGGATCAACCCAAACCTTCCCAATTCTTCTGTTTAGTTTAGAGAAAGTCAACAGAGCAATTGCTGCTAGTAAAGGTGGAAAAGCACCCAGCCCTGATTCTATTTCAGTGGACCTGTATAAAGCTAACATCGCTTTATTGGGATTCTTATTAACTGTTGCATTAAGGGCCTGTTGTAATATAGGCTTTCTTCCCATGTGGGTGGAATAAATAATCATAACCATTTATAAAAAGGGAGACCAACACAATCCTGTGTGTTATAGGCCGATTTCCCTTCTTGACTCTTTAGTGGAGATAGAGGGCCGTATTATAATGAACAGGCTAAAAGAGTGGGCAGAATCAAAGGATATCTTGTCAGACTTTCATTACAGGTTTCGCACTGGGGTTGGGACAATTGAACAGGGCCTCAATGTAAGCATGTTAATAGGAAAATATAATGAGAACAAATATACAAAAGAGGTTGAGGCAATTTACCACCGCATGAACGAAAGTTGAACCCTTTTCAACTTCAATGGGAAACAATTCCCTGCACAAAACAATTATAATTGCTCAGCGCTCTTTTTCAATATATGATCATATTTCATATTCATATGTATACTGCACCAGACTCAGAATGTTTCAGGCACAGTTCCAATAATTCATGTTCTCCATTAAATGTGTTTTCAGAAAAATTCTTTATTCTTGTTCTTATTCTTTTGATTTTAAACTTTATAGCCACAGTAGCCAACTTGTTTTGTCCAGATGGACTTCTTCAGAGCTACAAAATACATACAAAAAAAGTATTTACAATATTTTTATTTATTTTATTTATGTAGTTTATAGAGCGCACAGCTACCCCCGAAGGGGTGTCCCGGCGCTAGAACCTGAGCCTCCAGAAGAGAAGAGGAGCATAGAGCAAGGAGAACAGTAGGGTAAAATCAGAGTCCAGAGAAGAGCCAGGTTTTGAGTTTGGCTCGGAAGATGGGTTCGGAGGGACAGAATCTCAGATCGATTGGCAGAGTGTTCCACTGTTTTGCCGCAATGACGCTGAACCCTCTGCCACCCATTCTAGAGAGTCTAAAACGGGGGGAGATCAGGAGGCGGAGGTCATTGGATCTCAAGGATCTGATGGAGCGAGATATGGAGACACGTTTTTTCAGGTAGTTGGGTCCGAGGTCGTTGATGGCTCGGTAGGTAAGGGTAAGGATCTTGAACTGGATACGGCTGGCCACTGGAAGCCAGTGGAGTTCCTTACGATACGCGGAAACTGATTGGCGGTAGGGAATATTACCAATCAGTCTGGCCGCCGCATTCTAGACAGTCTGAAGCCGGTCTAACAGATACTGGGGGGCACCAGCATAGAGACTGTTAGCATAGTTCAGGTGGGACGTGATGAGGGCTTGGGTGACTGTACGGCGGGAATCCAGAGGGAGATAGGGGAGTATTTTTTTGATCATGCGCAACTTCAGGAAGCAGGCAGAGGTCACTTTGTTGACCTGAGTTTTGCATGAGAGGGAGTCGTCAAACTGGAAACCCAGGTTGCGGGCAGAGTGAACGGGAGAGGGAGCGGGATCAAGTGCCGTGGGCCACCACCAAGAGGAGGGGATGGGATCTTTCTGATTGAAAAACAGTACCTCCGTTTTGTCTGCATTCAGTCTGAGGTGGTTAGCAGTCATCCAGACACTGATGTTGTTGAGGCACAGGCGGAAGTTGGTGAATGCGGAGTCCGAGTGGTCTCTGAAGGAAAACACCAGCTGAGTATCGTCAGCATAGGAGACCACCCTGACTCCGTAGGACTCCACAACGTCGGCCAGTGGGGCAAGATAGACGTTAAAGAACAGGGGGCTGAGGGCGGAGCCCTGTGGTACACCGCATGACAGGGGTTTTTCCTCCGATTTGAAAGGCCGCAGTAGTACCCTCTGACTTCTTCCGGAGAGGAAGGACTCGATCCAGCTGAAAGCAGTGCCGCCAATGCCTATCTGTTTGAGTCGGTCAAGGAGTATGGTGTGGGAGACCGTATCGAAAGCTGCGGACAGGTCGAGGAGGACCAGCATGGCCTCCTCGCCCCTGTCCACGCATTCCCGAATAGTTTCCGATACTTCCAGCAATGCATATATACATATACATAACATCTTTACCCTACAGTAAATTTAAACCTCCAAAAGTTAAAAATCCATTGCATGTTGGAATACAAACGTTAAATTTCTTATCATAAATCTAAACAGCATGGATGCTAGAATCCAATACATTTGGTTTAAACAGTTATTGAGCATGTCCATTCTATTTTTAGTATTGAGCTTTGACCAATAATCATCATGTTAAGTTAAAGGAAGGTTTTGAGGCGCCTAATTCTATATTTCATTTAATTATTTTGTATTAAAAGATTTTACATTGGACATAATGATTCAACTGAAGGGAAGGAACCAATTCTGTTCACAAGACTACAATATCCACATGAATCAATTAAAGTGCTGTTGTTATGGAAGATAATCATATTAAGTTAATTTCCCTAAAAAATCTTATCCCGTAGGTCCTATGGGGAGTTAAAGAAACCATTGTTAAAAGTACACCAATGGTGTTCAGTTGATGTATATTGCTATTTTAGGAGAGGGTGCAATGATAAAGAGAGTATGGAAAAGGAACACATATGTTCTTTCTTCGTACCTCTAACAAACATGAGTCCTCACTAGGGACCACCTTGTATTTGGTATCAGAAATGTTCTCTTGGATCATTTTTTTAAATTAGTTGAGCGTGCTAACAGACATCTGTTATAGATAACCATGGTATTCTTCTGTCTAATTCGAAATTGTTTGTGACCAATTGATCATCACTGTATGCAACAATCATTATTAAACTGTATTGATGCTAAAGATATTGTATTGTTGGGACACCGCATCACCATCACCAGCACCAGTGGGGGACTACAGTAACTAGGCTGCAACACATGCCACGAGGCGCTGACCCTTCTCCCATTCCTCGCTTTCCCGCACCGGAGGCACTTCAAAAACCGAGTTCAGCTCTTGCAAAGCAGCTCCTGCAGTGTGGGACACGCGCGGCCGTGCCCGGGCGACACTCGGGTGACACCCAGGCAAAGAGCGGGCCAAGGGCTGGCAAGTCTGTGCCCATCAGCGACTGGACGAGGCTGGGTTGAGCCAGCCCCCTTGACTGTCTTATCGGGCCTCACCACTCATGGACTATGGTCATGGAACAGGTTCTGTAAAGATCTGGAGTGTAAGGCGGTGAGATTCAACCTTTAATTCTACATTTTCTGTTCTTATAGTCATTTGGTCTTGTGACTCCTACCTCCCTACCTTCGTCAAAAACCCTGCAGACTTTTCAATAGAGGGGGTAATATTTTGCAGGGTGGACAAAAATAAACTGTTAAATGTTGTTTCATTTTTAACTACTTCTGAGAGTTAACAGCCGAGTATTTGACTGCACACCTATATTTTAGTTTCTCGTGTAACTTAGCCATATAGGACTTTTAAAGGATTTTAAAGAACTTTGGTCACCCGGTAATGACCAGAGCTCTGGTGTATCCTCTCTCTGGTATGGACCCTAATGTTATAAGATTTTAGATTTGATTTGAAGCAAATCGACTATAGTACTGAATGCACCCAGTGATTGGCATGTATGCGGATCTCCTTATCATAGATTTTCTTTTCTGGCATTGCAGCCAATCCTGTGTATATCCATACTGTAGCCTGTATTTTCCTGCACTCTTGCACTTGCACTTTGCTTCTTGCGCTTATGCACCTGCACCTTTTGAAACTCTGCGTCTTGCGCTCCGCACTCTGCACCTTGCGCCTTAGCACTTGCGCACTTTGCACTTTGCGTTTTGTGTTTTTCAATCTGTTCCCCCTGTACCCCATGTCTTGAGATAACCAGTAGTGTCCCAACAAAATATCCTCTCCACATAAGATAAGCTAAAGCCCAACCTACCTCTATAGATAGGAGGCTAGAAAAGGCAATAGGTTCGGTGGCAACTGAAATTGAGCGGACAGAGAGACGATTATCATTGACTCTAAATCTGGATTTCCGTCTGGTAGATTTAGACACCTCGCAAGCTTCAGGAGCCCTGCCAAATGATACTGCCAGGGGCCAAACATCTACAGTTGAAGTAACCAATACTGAACAATGCAGGGGGGAATCAACCATATGGCCCGTTACAAAAGGGAGACCTAAAACACAAGTGAAAACAGTGGTAAGAAGGAAGAAGGTTATGGGACAGAAGATAGAGGATAGAGATATTGGTATGGGAGGAACAGCAAACAGTATTGAAACGGTCATCGAACAGCCAGTGTGGGTCACCAAGTTACTGGTGAATCTGCAAATCCAAGTAAGGGCTATAGTCAAGGACGAGCTTAAACCACTTGTATAAAGGGTTGATAAGTTGACCACGCTGCTCAGGGAACGGACAGGTGACACGGGGGTAGTAAATGGGAACATTGGGCCTGACATTGGACCTAAAGTCCTGGCCGCTACTAACATCACCAGGGACACCCCATTCCTTATACAGAACGATCCTTCGGCTATTCCTGTACCACATTCATGGAGACAGCAATCCACAGCCCTCAGCAGATCCAATTTAGAGAGACAACCCTCCTCAACCACCAGCAGAGCCAACCCAATGCCTCAACACCCAAAGCCCATCAGGCAATGCCAGCCAAACAAACAAAGGGTAGGGGCAGAATCCAACAACCGCACAGAAGCCATCAAAGAAAACACTCCCCTCCCAGTTACAAACCTACCACCCGCTTCAACTCCATATGTTCTCGTTCTTGCAGGTATCCCTGAGCTTGGAGTGGGCCAAAACAAATCACACCAGGAATTAAAAAACTAAATACATGTTCTGGTTAGCTACCCATAGACAATTCCGATATGATGATGCATGAGAGATCCTAATAACCCACAGAGTGGGTTGGCTGAGATAGAGACCCAAGGAAAAAGAAAGGAGGTTGTATAGTGATAAACTTCAGAAACCTATGTGTTGCCCAAGAAATATTAAATAGAGACGATTGGAGACAGATGGGCACTATTAGAGCCCTTCCGTTGGGTTACTGTTATCCCTCAGAGAGAACCCAACAAGTTAAAAGGCAAATTGGTTGGGGTTGGATCACTATCGGCCTAGACAAACAATCTATAATATTCCCACAGCAAATAGATTCAATAGCCTCGAAGGAGTAGATTGACTCGAGATCAAGGTTATAGAACCCGATTTACAATTGGGCGTGTCTCAGGCGGAAATCGTTAAACTTAAGGAGGATGTAGGTCAATGCTCCATTCTAGGGGTAGGAGAAACCTGTGGGAGCATGAACGGCTACTCAGGAGATAAAAAAGAGGGATGTAACATGGTCATGACCAGCAGTCAATTCCCTTTATTAATTAGTGGGACTGTCACGAAAGCTGATTTTGGGTTTTGCGGGACCTCATCCCCACCTACCCCTGCAGTTGTCGCCAAAACCAATGCCCTGGATCCCCCAAGGCTGCAAGTCCTATCATGGAATGTGGCTAGTTTAAACACCAAGATAGATAACCCCGGATGGAGCAATTTTTTTTACCAATATGAGATCTGTATGTTCCAGGAGACGTGGGCAAGAGGGGATGTCTTAAAATCAGGTTATGCCACCTATAGCATTTCCGAAGCATCAGGTGAAAAAGGGAGGCCCTCGGGTGGATTAAGCACATGGGTGGGAATCCACTTAGGCTGTTCAGCCAAACAGATAGAAACATCTTCTAATGATATTCTGTGTGTCCTCCTTCACTTCCCTCCAAAGATTACTATTGCCCTAATAAATGTGTACTCAAGATCAGTCAGCCGTGGCCAGGAGTAAAAACACTTGATTAACTAATGTCCTTCCTAGCCACCATCTCAGACAATCATATGGTGATTATAGGAGGGGACTTTAATTGCCGGTATGAGCCATTAGAAGGCATGCCCAAGAACAGCTCCTGCAAAGAATATAGGTATTGGTCCATCCCTGAGACTGTTTACCCACCAGTAAAAGTCTGGTCCCCTCTGGTGATCCAGATGAATTGCCTTGCTTTAAAATACTCTCTAAGGGCATGTAATGGAAGAACAAAGTCTGACACATATAGTAAATTTACCTTTAATAGAAATGGGCGAGGCTCTTTACTAGATTACATTTTAATTGACCCAAAATCCTGGCACAGGGTATCCGACTTTAAGGTCACGACACAGCACAATAGTGACCATAATGCCCTTTTTCTAGAATTATATGAGTTAAACCCCGGGAGTGCTACAGGGTTGCATGCTCCAACTGATACTAGGCTGTCTCTCACCATCTGTAGGAAGAGTGTACGATCGGCAGACCTAAACCAGTCACAAGAAAGGCTAGGCTCCCTGTATAAAGCCATTATTCCGGTCCTCTTGACTGCAACCACAGCTGTCCCCACTAACGAACCACAATCGACCTTCAGATGGTTGCCCTGAATCAAACCAGTCTAACGCCAACCATGTTCAATTTCTTTTTTCCCCACGAAAACATCAGGTCCAATACGAAACCTCCTCACCCCTGATATAATGACCAATGCTGAAAAGCTGAAACAGGCTTGATTATATCTATCAAGGCTAACAACTGTACTTTAATTCAAATAAACAGAGCGGCCTTCAAGACCAGTGTTAATGAGGCTAAAAAAGGGTGGAAAAGAGATAGGTGGGACACTTTTAGAAGCTCCCCGGGCTCCTGTGACATGAGGACTTTTTGGAAGGTGGTCAATACAGGTAGCTCTGAGGCCAAATCCCCGATAGAGCAAAACCTAGAGGCAGATGTGTGGAGGGACCATTTCGAGTCTCTCTACTTGAGGGCAGAGACAGTGGACGACTCAGCTCATAAAGGCCACTCCCCACCGTTTGATTGCCCGATTCACCCATTTTCACCCCTAGGACCATGGACGACACCCTGACAATACCACTCAAAGAGATAACGGGTGCTCTATGCAAAATAGCACCGGTCAAAGCGCCAGGATTAGATAAGATCCCTGGGAACTTATTCCACTGTGCACCTACTATCTGGGCACCATACCTTTGGGTTGTATTCAACGCCATTTTACAAGGCATGAAGATTCCTGCTAGTAGGGCTGGAGCTGAAATAATTCCTATATATAAAAAGGGCTCCCCGCTGCTACCCACAAATTATAGGCCTATAAGCCTCATAGATATAAGCCAAAAACTATTTGTGCGAGGGTTGCTGTTTCAGTTGCAGAGCTGGATGTAGAAGCATAAGATACGCAGCCCTCTCCAGGCAGGGTTCAGAGAGCCCCTATTTAATATTTGTAGACCTGAAATCCACGTTTGACCTGGTCCCAAGAAACAAGTTGTGGGCAGTTCTCTGTGAGATGGGGGTCCTGTATAAATGTAGCAAGCATATTGGTCTTCAAAATTCCCAAAATATGTTTATATATTTCCAAAGGAAGTTTATCAGGTCCTGCGGCCTTACCCAGTGCTAAGCTGTTAATGTCTCTTTCCAACTCCTCCATAGTGATAGAGGCCTCTAATACCTCTGCATCTTGCCTATCCAAGTTGTTATCACAAAAATACTGTAACAAGGATTCCCCAGCTTGTAAGTCATAACGTTCCCCCGTGTATAATGTTTCATAGAAGTCATGAAACACATTTAAAATCCCAGCGTCAGTTTCTATGAGGTTGCTCCTAGAATCAACAACCGCGCTTATCCTCTGGGCTGCCTCTTTAGATCTAAGCTTCTGTACGAGGCAACGTCCACTTGCCTCCCCATATTCATAGTTTAGCTGTTTGTTGATCGAGTATTTCTTGGCTATCACTTTACTCCAATGGAGATTTATTTTGGCCTTGACCCGGGCCACTTCAGTTTGAAGAGCAGTAATCTCCTGGCCCCCATGTATGCCTTGCATTAGCTTTTCTTCTGCTACAGCTAGAGCAGCATATAGTTCCTGCAATGCTGTTCGCATTTGTTTTTGCATATATAGGTCGAAGCTGAGGGCTTCCCCCCTGAAAGCAGCTTTAAAAGTATCCCATACACACCCAGTCCCAGCACTGTTCCGATTTATGAGAAAAAATTGCTCAATCCATGTCTTCATATGAGCTACAAAATTTTCATCTAACAGCAATTTCCTATCAAATGAAAAGGCTTGCGGCCTTATTCCAGTTCTAGGCAGCCTTAGGCTTAACACAAGAGGGCCATGGTCTGAGGTAACCCGTGAATATACCTGTATTTTTGCTCCAGCCAGCAAGAGACTTGATGCGAAAAAGTAGTCCAACCGTACCAATTTCTGATGTGGACAAGAAAAAAAGGTATATACAAGCACCTCACCTCTTAAGGTAGCCCAGGCATCCACCAACCCGTGATCGATCAGAAGAGACTGTAGTGCCTTAAATACCCTCGGTTTCCTCCCTCTATAACTGTAATTAATATTGTGTAAAGCTTTAGGCCCCAGGTGTATATTTAGATCACCGCAGATAATAAGTGGAGTGGGCCAAAGAGCCAGTTCTACATTGAACCCATCTATTATTAGAGCCTCATCAAAATTTGAACCATATATGGAACATACCGTGCATTTCTAATTGCCAATCATGCTTTCAACAATAGCCCACCTCCTGTGTTTGTCTGTCAGTGCTCTACCTGTCCCTTGTATATGATTTCTAGCTAGGATTGCATCTCCCCGTGTGGTGGTGGACTGCTCTGTACATATCAATATGGTAAGGTCTAAATCCGCTAATAATTTTCTTTTAACCCATGCTATATGAGTTTCCTTTAAGCATATCAGGTCACTCTGCAGCACCAGCAGCTCGTTCGCAACCTGCTGCCTTTTATTATAATTATTTAAGCCACTGACATTCAGTGAATAACATCGGATACCTCCACATATACCACTATCCCCCATCTGTTTTTCCTGTACCTTAGAGCTTGCAGACTGCGTACCTAACACCATCAACTTTCCGGCCTCTCTTCATTGTACCATCATGGATTATTTTTTCCCTACCCGACCCCCCCACCAACCCCCACCCAACTCCCTTCCCCCATTCCCCCTCTTCTCCCATACACGGCTCCAGATGAAGCCGTGACCCACCCACCCCCTTCCTACTCCAACCACAAACCCCAAACCCCCATGCCCCCTCACCCCACTTGAGGCGTAAGAACAATGTCCTCAATGATGGGAAGTGATTTGTGAGATGCGCACCCCGCGACCCCGTGACCTTACACCCCCCCTTAAGCTACCTCCCCCTTTAACATGGGACGAGGCCAGCATTATAGTCTTTAAAAAAAAAGGATAAGCCCGCTGAGCAACCTGCCTCATACCGTCCTATATCTCTTTTAAATTCAGACGGTAAGATCTACGCTAAAATCCTTGCGACCCGGTTGCCGAAGTAATAACCCCGTTGGTGTCAATTCGACAACACAGCTTCATCCCCAAGAGGGGGACAACCAACCCTATCAATAGAGTGGTACCTTTGTTGAACATTGCTAGTACCACGGGGAGCATACTCAGTCTGATATTACTAGATGCCCAAAAAGCTTTCGACCTGGTCACATTGGGATTTTTATGGGCGGTAAGACGCTGTCGGGGTTTTAAACATTATTTCTGACGTGCAAGTCTTATACCGCCAACCTACAGCTAGAATCTGGATTATGGGCTTAGAATCTACTTCCGTACATATTACACGGGGAACAAGGCAGGGATGCCCCTGCTCTCCTCTGCTGTTCTCCTTGTATATAGATCCGTTTAAAATATTTTTAGAACATAGTTCAAGGATTGAGTCTGTAATTTGTAGACAAAAGCATTAGCGGGTGTTTGCATATGCAGACGAGGTAGCAATTGAAACGCTGAACCCTTTAATAGCTATGCCAGAAATAGAGCAACTGGCGATACAGTTTGGTGCTCCCTCAGGATACAAACTTAATATTGCTAAGACGCAAATTTTGTGTTCTAATATAATGGCATTTGATGATCAAAGGGTCCTGAGTGAGGTGATATATTTGGGGATCACGTTGAGGACATGTTTAAAAGCATTGGTTGAGGTTAACTGGCAGCATATCTTAAGTGATGTGCGTAAACAATTGGAACGGTGCGAATGCTTGCATCTCTCTATGGTAGGATGATGCAATGTTCTTAAGATGTTGATTTTCCCCAAAATTCTATATTTTTTCAGATCTGAGCCATTGGAGATATCTCATGCCAATCTGGCATTGTTACAATCTATCTGTGCCAGATTTTTGTGGCCTCAAGGTAAATCACGGAGAGCCATGCAATATATGACTCTCTCTCTGGAGCAAGGTGGTTGGGCTGTGCCAGATTTCACCATATATTACTATGTGTCTATACTGCAGCATATGAATACTTTATTAACCGGGGCTGAACCGATTAGCGCGGCCGAAGCCCCTTCAATATATCAAATGTTGCTGCGCAGTGATGCCAAAAATCGACTGTTCATTATTCTCGAGATGAGCTATTAAAAGAGAACCAGGTTGAAGGTCCTAATCACTGCTTATAAAGTATGGAGGGCAGTGAAAAAGAATTACAGACTAAAGAAGATATCGCTATATACCCCGCTAACTGCTACAACTCTCCTAGCACCGATATTTTGGAACAGGATTATAGATAGGTGGCGGGCTAAAGGGGTTAAATATATTGGAGATTTCTATATCAATGGGGAATTGATGTCCTTTGAAATGTTAACAGACAAATGTAATCTCCTCTGCTCTGAATTCTTCAAATATTTGCAAGTCCGTGATTATTTATGTAAACATCAATGGAAAATTGAAGTAAATCCTGTCATTGAAGCTGTGAGGAAAAAAGTACGTATTGGCACAATTTACAACTTACTGTTAGATACTAAGTGTAGCGATTTAGAGACTCAAAATCTCAAAGGGACAACCGGCTGGGGGAGATTAGATGCGGAATTATCTTTTTGACCTTATATATCCTGATGAACTAAGATCAATCTTGTAACTAATTTTTTTTTTATTTTTTATTTATTTATTTTCAGCTGCCATGTTTTTCTTTTCGCTTCTTTTCTGTGTACTATGTGTGGTATCGATTTTATGGAATAATTTGGGTTAATGAATTGTAATGTATTCGATCTGTCATGGATTAATAATAAAAATGTCTTTTTTTTTAAAGAGATGGGGGTCCTGATATACCTGTGCCAAATCATGAGGTGATTACATGAGGGAAAAACCCAAATTAGATTTGGCAAGGGAGGAAAACTTACGGTCCCCATTCCTGTAGGCAGAGGTGTCCACCAGCGATGTGTCCTTGCCCAGACTATTTTCAGCCTATTTATAAATGGGTTAGTTGATTTTTTACTCATTGAGAAAGATCTGGACGTCCCCAAGCTGGCATCACGCAAAATTCCAGCTATGATGTTTGCTGATGACACTCTATTATTATTAAAATCTCCCTTTGGGGTACATAGGGTACTTAACAGATTTGATGCCTTTTGTAGAGAAAGAGGGCTTAAGATTAACCTTCAAAAAACGAAATTCATGCTGTTTAACTCAACCAAAAGTATTCAACGAAATTCGAGATTAAATGGTAAACCCCTAGAGAGAGTATACACTTTTGATTATCTCAGCATAACTATCACAGACACAATGGACTGGGGAGTTCAAATCAAAAAATCAACCTTGAAATTAGCACAGGGGGCTTAACAAAGGTCTTTCGAAAATCCAGCCACAAACCTGTGAGCCCAGCAATAGAAATATATCAGGTCCAAACTAGGGGGCAGATTAGGATGGCGGACGGACCTGCATCCCAGAGGTGGAGGGACCGTCCGCAGGGGCAGCGGCGGTCCCTCCGTGCAAATTACGATGTGACCGCCACCCTGGCGGTCACATCCTGTATTTATAACATTGCGGCGGGTGCTGCTTCAAGCCCCCCGGCCCGGGGGATGTGGATTAACCGCCATCCTACTCGGCCCCTTCGGGAGCAGCATTGTACGGCGCAGAAATGTGGGGTCATCGTTGTTCTGACAGTCTCATATAGACAGAAAACACCTTTCTCAGGCAACTGTTTGGCCTCCCACGGAGTACCCCACTCATGCCGCTCCGATTGGACCTGGGGGTAAGGGCTATTGCGGAAGAAGTCAATCTTAGACCCCTTTTTCTCTGGCGACATCTGTGGGTCACCCCAGAACTTTTTAGAATATAGGAATGAACTAAGAGTGGTGATGAGCCTACCGGGGGCGGGTAAATTACCCTGGCTCTCTCACAATCAACACACTTCAGAGAACCTGGGGCGGGGAATCTTTGGGCTGACCCAGAAGAGGCATGTGCCACAGTGTCCAGGAAAGAGTTAAAGGACTGTTATTGGGAGTATAAATTGTTTCAACTTCAGAGTAATCCTTTAGTAAGTAAGCTAACTGCAGTGTTCTTAGAAATTAAGGATCAGCATAGCTTAGAGCCGGCACTGAATGACATCAAGCCGACAACTGCCAGAAAGCTTTACCTACAGTTTATATACAGGGTGTTACCACTCCGCTCCTTCCCAAACAAATGGGAGGGCTCTCAAACTCTGGGGTGCCCGGCCTGTGACTGTTCCACAGAATCAGATTACCATGTGTTCTTTTGCTGCCCCGGGGTACCACAAAGCTAGAAAACGGTGGCTGGTGCAGATATGCAGAAACCTAGGTACCAGGCGCTGCTCTGAGGCCTTCAGGATATTGAAACATGACACTGGCCTCCCCATAGTATATTGGGTAGCAGGCTTTTTATTTTCTATGTGGTGCACTCACAGAGTACTTTTAAAACCAATCTAATAAACAAGGTCTATACTCTTGTACACCCATTGTCAAACAAAAGAATTTTAAAGGAATTAATTGTTTAATTGTTCAATCTAGAACTTTTTTAATGATGCAACTTATTTATATTATGAATTTATTGACATACTGGATTGTTGTTTCTGAGTATTGACTGCTTTTACCGGAGAAGATAAAGCTCTGAACTTTCAAAATTTGACTGTGGAATTGTTCGCATATTTTGCAAAGCTCTCTAAAATGCCAATACTGCTTTCTACCTCTGATTGATATAGCGATTGTACATAAATATATCCCCCACACATTGAGCTGCTATCATAGATTGCACTGTATTTTGTACTGTTCTAGACCATACCTGGGTATGTCTTATCTAACCTCTTATACTGTACGTAATTTTTTTTTTTAATTTATCTTGATTTTAAAGTAAATTAACTGTATGTTATTGTATAGGTGCTTTTACGGTCAAATTGGTCGAAATAAAGCAATTATTGAATTGAATTGAATTGTATTGTTGGGTTTCCCAAATATAAATGATCCAGAGTGCAGGATGCCGACTACAATATGCCTAGGACATTGTTGGATGGATCTCAACATCATTTATATATGATTTTGAAGAAACAGCATTGCATCACAAGTAAATATAGATAATACTGTTCAGGATCAATGGAACTATTGCACATTTATGATTTCTGAATATACAGTGTGCAGATGTAAGAAGCATTCTCTTTAAGGCAAAAAAAAACGATGGTAATGTCTATAGGCATCAATAAAATTACATCCCTGAATTCCTAAAATGTGAAAATGCTTCAAAACATTGGATACAAGCTGCGATATTCAATATCAAATCAAAACGATGAATATTACATGTGATATTTGCAGCAACAGTGTTATACAACCAGCCTGTATAGATGGAATTGATCGAAAGGGTTGGAGACTTCATGTTTCTATGTCTATACGTATGTACAGAATATATGTATAAGATGTGCATGGGTCATTATTTAGTGCAAGGCAGGACATAAACAGTCTGTGTCCCGTATAGAGTGATGATATTAAGAGACAAAAAGTTGTAAAGGTGAAGGTCCATGTACATGTACAAGTACTCCAATAGTTCAATGTTAGACTGCTATGTTTGTTAGACTTGATTTGGTACAAATCAAAACCTACAGTTTTGTTGTATACATGAGATAAAACTATTGCATAGTCAGTGAATTTTTTAGCAATGTTGACCAGAGTTGCGGGTTGCAAAGTGTGCAGATAAGGAAACTGGGTCAATGTAATTTCACCGTCTGAATAGCCCACTTGTTCCTAATCCTAATACAACAGATCAAACACAAGGAGATGATGGATGGAGCACTGAAACTTTTCAGACACTCACCCCTAGTCACAGATCTGCGTTGAATCCATCATCATTCTTTAGCAAACTCCCCCCCCCCTATTCAGACCCACCTAAATGCAAATCAGTGTTGACCCTGTGCATCATAGAAACAGTCCAGCCCGAACTGCCAAGCCAAGTCTTCCCTGGCCGGAAACAAGCATCCTTGGACCAGTTTTGGGGTAACACCCCTCATCAGCCAGGCTAGCTTGAACCCATAGGCAAAGTGACAAGGGACCCACGTTTAGACCTGTGATGGAAAAAAGATGTCCATAAATCTACTCTAGGCAGTTAACCTACAGTGCAGGTCTGCACTTTCGTCTGACCTCAGCTTATGTCTAAAATTGTGCACAGTGCAGGATCTTAATTTTAATGACAGAAATTAGTGAAACTCATTATTCAAATTGTGACTATCCAATACAGTCCTCAGGCGGCAGATCCAACTGGTTTCCGCCTGTCTTAAAGTGAGTTCCCTATTGCCACCTCTTTCATAATTAATCACATGTTCAAGCGCGTGGTACCAAAGTTTGGTATCCATTGGATGTGCCTGGTGAATATGGACACCTAGCGGGTACTTGTCATATTTATGTTTGATGGTCCGTCCTGACATGTTCTTGTATTTGAAGCTGAAAGCTTTGGATACTACTCCAACATATACTTGATGATACACGCAACCCACTATGTAAACAGAGAATGTGCATTTGCAATTTATGAAAGTCTTTGTGGTGTATTCACTCTGGGTCTTATATGTAAACTTAGCTGTTTTGTTTAGTCCCAAGTGGCATACACAACAGTTGTCACAAGTGTGTGGGATACATGTTTTTGGGCATTCCTTTTCATTTTTAAGATAGCTTGGATGGAGTTTATGTCTTAAAATGCCCCCTCGGTTCCGTCTGGCATGTAGTTTAAATTCAGCAAATACCAATTGTTCCTTAGAATGATACAAATATGGCTATATAAATTATGTTGTGTAATGAACATATTTCCTTTTCATGCCTCTTTTTGTTGATGTAACATTAATTTTAGACCAAGGGTTGATTTTCTGTCCAATGTTTTCACTCTGGTCTCCACCTTAGTCAAACATTTGTCATTGTACCCTCTTTCTTTAAAGTTCTGTTTAATTTCTTTCAAATGTTTGATGACATTTGCATCTTGGCTTCAATTCCTTCTGACCCTGACCAACTCCCCATATAGTATTGCCTTAATTGTTGTCCTAGGATGTGTACTCATGGCATGTAAAACACTATAACAAGATGTCTGTTTCCTAAACATATCACTTTTTATAGTGTTTTGGTCTACATATAGCTTCAGTTCTAGAATGTCTATTTCATTTCTAGAAACTTTGATGGTTAGTTTTACATTAAAGCAATATATTATTGAGATAGCAGTGGTTAGCAAGAAGATCCTCAATGCTCCCATTGCATATCAACAGCCCATCGTCTATGTATTGTGCGTAGAAGATAATGTTATTGCTCCAGTCATGTGCACCAGAGCCCCAGCCATGCTCTATCTCAAACAAACCCATTAACAGGTTTGCTT
Organism: Lissotriton vulgaris; assembly: GCF_964263255.1. NCBI lineage: Eukaryota > Metazoa > Chordata > Amphibia > Caudata > Salamandridae > Lissotriton > Lissotriton vulgaris. The sequence continues at coordinate 998,669,297 of NC_141696.1, read as the reverse complement.
ATGAAGGAGCAAACCTGGAATCCATCGCAGTTCCCTGCTTTTGCAAAAAACAGGACCCATCATTTAAGAATACATTATGTGTCAGAATGATCTTTGACATCTCCAATCGAATTAAAGTGTGTTCCAGATGGTTGGCACTGCATTTGTATAGAATGTGTTTTAGTGCTTCTAACCCACAATGCATCTTGATACATGTGTAAAGACTCTCTATATTCAGAGTCACCAAGACAAGATTGTGGCTGTCCCACTCTAAATCCTTCAATTTACACAATACATCTTTGCTATCTTTAAGATATGAGGGAAGATTTTTCACAAAGGGTTGTAGAAGGCTGTGGCTATTAATTTTAAAAGAAGACGAATACGAACAAGAATAACCATTTTTTGCTTAAAACACATTTATTGGAAAATATGAATTATTGGAACTGTGCATAAAGCATTGTGAGTAATGTGCTGAATACATATGAATATGAAATATGATCATATATTGAAGAAGAGTGCTGAACCATTATATTTGTTTTGTGCAGGAAAATATACTAAGAATAAGGGTGGGAATTAATTCCTGGGATTTGTCAACCTGTCCTCAGCATTTGATTGTGTCATTCACTCTAAGCATTGGACAATTATGTCTGACATGGGAGTGGAGACACCGAATATTATTTTCCACAGAGACCTCTTTACAGGATCCATGCAAGGTTTAGATACAGCATCAGAGGAGAACGCACACAGCCCTTCAGCGTGGAGAGAGGGGTAAGAGAGGGCTGTGTCCTAGCACCCTTTCTTTTCTCCTTATAAGTTAATAATGTAGGTGCAGTGCTGATTTTACATTCTAAACACGTTCCTCGGGTGGGTCATTGCCCAGTGCCGGCCTTCCTCTATGCGGATGATGCCGTTCTTATGGCCCGCACTCCCCTTGGGTTGCAGTCCCTGCTTAACAACTTTGTTGAACTTATGCAAGATCACGACTTGCTAGTTAATCAATCTAAAACATTTATATGAAGAGTGGCAAGAAAACGTCCTCCTGTCGTGATATAAAAATCTGGGACACCAATATAGATTTCACTAATAGCTTTTCATATCTAGGTGTCCTGTTCGACAAAAAAGGCACATGGAACTGCACTATATCTAAGAGGGCCCTATTATTTAGAAAGGCTAGAGTGGACGTATGAAATGTTGCCAGTAGGTTGGGCACAAACCCCCCCAGCGGAGATGATTACGATTTATAAGGTCAAATGTATGAGCATATATGGGACAGGGATATGGGAGCATACAAAATGTACAGCACTGCAATTGGTGGAGAATGAGTTTTTGAGGTATCTGCTTGCCACCCCCAAAAGTGCCCCCACATATGTTTGTCACGCTGAGTTAGGGGTCACGTTTCTTGCTGACCTAATCAGGATGCAACCCATATACTTTGGCATATTGACTGAACCTCAGAATATACTGCCCTAAACTGTGCTATTATTAGGATTGCTTAAAATCAACACTGTTTACCCGCATTCCATGGCTGGTATATATTCAAAATTTTTGTTGAAACAATATTACCTTGAGAACCCTTATTCCCTGATAGCTATTAATAGAATAATATAACAAGCATTTACAATGCAATGGTCTCGGCATTCTTAAAGTTAGAGCTATTGGAATTGCTCATGACATTATTTTTATTTATGTTTTTGTTTTTAAAACATAAATAAATGTCATTGTCATTTACAATGCCAATAGCAGGGCAGGAGAGCAAGCACAAGCAACAAAGGGGTGGGGGCAGGAGAGCAAGCACAAGCAACGAAGAGGGGGCAGGGGCAGCAGGAGAGCAAGCAAAAGCAACGAGGCTGTGCAGGGGTAGGAGAGCAAGCACAAGAAACGAGGGGGGCAGGGGAGCAAGCACAAGCAATGGGGGGGGCAGGAGAACAAGCACAAGCAACGAGGGTGGGCAGGGGCAGGAGAGCAAGCACAAGCAACGAGGGTGGGCAGGGGCAGGAGAGCAAGCACAAGCAACAAGGGTGGGGCGGGGCAGGAGAGCAAGCACAAGAAATGAGGGGGGCTGGGGCAGGAGAGCAAGCACAAGCAACGAGGAAGGCAGGGGCAGGAGAGCAAGCACAAGCAACGAGGGGGGCAGGGGCAGGAGAGCAAGCACAAACAACGAGGGGGGGCAGGGGGAGGAGAGCAACACAAGCAACGAGGGAGGGAAGGGCCAGGAGAGCAAGCACAAGCAACGAGGGGGGCAGGGAAAGGAGAGCAAGCACAAGCAACGAGTGGGGCAGGGGGAGGAGAGCAAGCAAAAGCAATAAGGGGAAGTGCCAAGCAATTATAGCCAGTGGCCCCATGCAAAAGAGTCACAGAATATGCCGACACACCTAGTGTAGCCCGCTAATGGGGCTAAAATATGTACCTTTGCCATGACCGCTATCTTAATTCTTGTGTTGCAGCCTCGCGGGCTGATTGCCTGAAGTGTGGGCAACAAATGGACCCTCTTAATTTAAATGGAGACAGGGGAGAGATTAAAGGGTTCTCCCTTGTGGCTGGGAAGAAAATTGAAAATATGTCTATACTGAAATTATCAAGCGTCCAAGCTGAAAAATGACAAAAAGCACACTGTCCTAACTATGTTGAACTTAATCTATTAAAAAACGCCATATCTCGCTGATTTCCCCAGAGTTACCAATTCAAAGTGAAAGTTCACTTACGGATAAAAAAGCACGCTCATCGGTCCGGAGGGCGCAAAACTAATCTTCGACGGGACTGTTAAAGAAAAAGGGGATCAAATAGGGCGTGTGGCTTTGAGAGTAGCAACTCAACTCTAAGTGAAGGTAAAGCGGGGAAAAAGAAACCCATAATGCTGCTTACCTTTCACACAACTGTATCAGGTCTAATGTATGTCTTGCTTGAAACCACGGACGTCTCTCTTCGGATCTATGCGTCACGTAAACAGAAGCATGTTCTCCCTGAGCACGCTGAGGACGGAGTCGGTGGCTTATTCCGCCGTCACTACGTAAAAGCTACTCTCACTATAGAAACTGAGAACAGACTATTAAGGACTGCGAGTTCTAATTTTGTAAATGAATTAGGCAACATGACAAAACGCTATAAGTCCGATAACATTCTCACGAGTATAGAGATGATGGAGGTAAAAATAAATATAAATAAAAATGAAGACAAAATATAAACATGAAATCCATGCTTCAAAGAAAGGGAAACAAGGATTAAACAAGCACAACGAACAACGGGGGGGGGCAGGACAGCAAGCACAAACAACGGGGGGCAGGACAGCAAGCATTCACCTGAGGACGACTTCTTCTGGCGGCGGTCGGGGGAAATGGCAAAACAAAAGCGCCGGCAAAAAAAAAAAAGTAAACGGCCACCTCCGAATGACGATGAAAAAGGGGCGGGACTTTAAAAAAAGCAAGAAACGCCCACGAATCTGCTCAAGCCCTGAGTGACACACATCTCTTCCAATGCAATCTATTGGGAGAAGGTGGCCGCTCGGCACTGGAGTGGTACTAGTGCAGCGTCTATGGCTGGAGGATTCCTAGAAGCAAAGCTGTATCCCAGCCTAGAACTTTACTGGGACACTATAACGACACCAAGGGACAGGAAGCTCTTTTTCCAAATTAGAGCAGGTGCCCCTCCCCTTAGATCTCTGACAGGCAGGTGGGGAGGCTCTTCTATCAGTAAATGTCCAGCTTGTGGAGCTCACAAGGAAACAATTGGCCACTTTCTATTTGCTTGCATGACCTATGCAAAACCCAGGCGCATTTGGCTAACACCAATGTGCTAGAACTTAGGTACCACTAGCAGTGTTGTAGCTTTAAGAATCATACGCACTAGCACTTTACTGCCTTTAGTAATAGCTACAGCTAAATTTTTTGGATGGGCATGGTCTATCAGACAGAGGTCTCTAGGCAGCTGATTGTCTTTTTTATTGTAATATAAGTCTGTCTGCTTTTTTACCTGTAAATGTTTATTCTGTTTTTATATTGGTGATTGTAAGTGCTTTTATGAGTGAACTTCGAATAAAGCAACTTTGACTTGACTTGAAATAGAACAGTAGACTATTAGAAAATAGTTAGGCAGCAATGCATAGCGGACCCTCAGTTGAGGTTTTTGCACTTCTTCCTTTTCACTTTTCCTCTCGGTTAAAGCAATTATGTAAAAACAATGTTTGGATGCTATAAATGAAGGATGTTAGGGTCTAATGATTATTCATATGAAATGATCTTAAAAGGTATTGTCAAAATATGTCAGATTTTAATTGTATTTTTATGTACTTTTTTTACTGCACTTTTATGGTCTAATATATTAAGATCGAATAAAGTTAATACTGACTGGATTGGATTTTGGTGCAAGTAAAGTGGTATCACTTTACATACTCAAAGATGGCTTTTTAGAATGAGGCCCTATATTTATACTGGTGTACCAGATTTAATAAAAATCTCTCAAGATCTAAAACTTAATAGACTCGCATAAACACTATTGAAATGCCAAAAGGTTAGTCACTGAAGCACTCGAAACAACCTAAACCTCTCTTAGGGTCTCTAAAGCTAGATATAAGAGACACTTCATGTCCATCTGACACTCTTATCTCGGAGCCTGTAAGGGAGGAGGCTGACCCTCCTTCTTGTTTTGCCCACCTTCAGGTTCTGATACAGCCGGATTCTGAGCACTGAAGGAAGGCAGGAGGCAGCAATTAATGTCTTCTTAAATTCATAGCAGGCAGACTGCTAGCAGGCTCTTCTTTAGTGGCCATGTCTCATTTTTTAAATGCATGTTATCATGTTATCTCTCGAAGTCTGACTAGACCAACTAAACAATTTCCAACTTCTGCAACAATCTGTATTCCACTGAATGAGCATCTTTTAAATGTCACCCAAAAGATCATAATAGATTACTTTATATATGTAATTAGAGGCACCAGTACTTAATATTCTCTATATATTTAATTGTTGCCAAATACATACATTTTTGCAATCAGTCTCTGAATTACCGATTAGAAAGATCTTATGCTGACATACTGTAAAATATTGGTTGAGGATCAATGACATAATATCGAGGGACATAATATCGACTACCAAAAATATCGGCGACAAAATATCGACAGACAGAATATCGGCTTTGTATCTACAAACAGGTAAGTACAAAAATGTTGAGTAAAAAATATCGTTTACAAAAATATAGTTTGTAAAAATATCGAATTTATTAAAAACAATGTTAAATTAAATTAATAATAAAAAGTATGTACTAAAATATACTTAAAAATACTTAAATTACCTTATAATAATTAAATAATTAATTAAAGCTATAAAAAAATGTTTACAATCATATTTGTTCAAATAATTAAAAAATATCCAATATTATTACCGTAGGATAGCGGAAGTGTAAAATTACTATTCCCACTCCAGAGAGTGCAACAGTAGATAAGGCGTTGGATAGCGTAGAGGTAAAAATTACTATTCCCACTCCAGAGAGTGCAACGGTAGGGAAAGCGTTGGATAGCGTAGGGGTAAAACTTACTATTCCCACTCCAGGGAGTGCAACAGTAGGAAAAGCATTGGATAGCGTAGGGGTAAAAATTACTATTCCCACTCCAGGGAGTGCAACAGTAGGGAAAGTGTTGGATAGCGTAGGGGTAAAAATTACTATTCCCACTCCAGAGAGTGCAACAGTAGGGAAAGCGTTGGATAGCGTAGAGGTAAAAATTACTATTCCCACTCCAGAGAGTGCAACAGTAGGGAAAGGGTTGGATAGCGTAGGGGTAAAAATTACTATTCCCACTCCAGAGAGTTCAACAGTAAGGAAAGCGTTGGATAGCGTAGGGGTAAAAATTACTATTCCCAGTCCAGAGAGTGCAACAGTAGGGAAAGCGTTGGATAGCGTAGGGGTACAAATTACTATTCCCACTCCAAAGAGTAAAATTATTAAAATTAACATAATTATCAATTAATCAATTAAATAAAATTAATTGGCAATTAAAATGTAATTAATTACAAAATAATATTTAATTACCAATTATTTATAAACAAATACCAAAAAATAAATTTACAAATTTAATTAATTATAATTAAATTACTTCCAACTCTACTCCCCTATAAACCCACAACCCGCTACAGAAATTAAATTAGTTAAATTAACATAATTATCAATTAATCAATTAAATAAAATTAATTGGCAATTACAATTTAATTAATTACAAAATAAAAATTAGTTAACAATTAATTATAAACAAATACCAATAAATAAATGTACATATTTAATTAATTATAATTAAATTACTTCCCACCCTATTCCCCTATAAACCCACAAACCGCTACAGAATTAAATTACGCAAAATTTAAATAACATTAAATTAATTATTGAAATTACATAATAACATAAATAAACACTTTTAACACATAAAATACACTATAAAAAAATTGATATTATTAAATGTTCGATATTTTTATTAACCTATATTATGTACTTCGATATTTTGACTATCTATATTTTAAAATTCAATATTACATTACTTACCTTCAAAACGATATTTTTGATGTCTATATTCTGTCCATTCGATATTCTGTCCAGCCTATATTTTGTACTCGATAATATGTCCATTCGATATTTTGTTGACGATATTTTGTCTGTGCACCATATTCTACAGCTGTCACTGTTTGCTCATATTTTGTACTCTAACATATCACATGCATATAAACTAAGAAATTAGGTATTAGAATCAGTGCATATCAAATACACGAAACAGCAGTTGCCTTTCAATCATTTTGATTATGTTAGAGCAATAATGGAGGGGAAGAGGTTAAGATAAGGACTAATATATTGGATTTCCAAGAATGCATTACCAGTTACCCAAGAAAATGTTTATAATTTTTTTAACTTTGAGACAGATTTAGAGGTCCATTTGAAAAAGTTGCAATGAGACTGAGTGATAATTCTAAGAAATGTACTGATATATATTCATATTTTTAATAAAGGTAAGAAGCAACTTCACGGCAACACTTGTTTCATGACAACTACGTAAATAAAATGCTTTATCATTGCAAGAATGATTATAGAAAACTGCATATAGGATCATTATTATTGCCTGCTTCTACTTACCCAACACAGGACAACATGTGAGGCTAAAATATGCATCACACTTATGCTCTTTATCCACCAATGAACAATACTTTATCAAGTATCAAGGATGATGACTTAAACACACATCTAGCCAGAGTTTATTGCATGGTTGTGGGATTCGCAGAATATGGCTGCAAATTCAACTTCAAGAAAAGTTGCCTAGCTCATTGTCCTGTTCTTGGGATACAAGCTATCAAACAAAGGCAAAAGCTTAGCACCACATGTCATAGAGAACCACCAAATACAATATAAAAGCTCCAATCACTTTTGAGCTTTCTCAATTTTGGTAGGCCTTACATGCCAAACCCCGCTCAATCGGTAAAACCGTTTTATGATGTAAAACATTCAGACTTCTCAAGCACACATTGGACAACAGAACATGCACAGATTCTCAGATCACTGCAAAAAGACATGTTTGCATCAAAACATTCACACATGTGTTAACACCACAAATTTGGTAATGTGCATAATTGTGGGAACCACATTCTACAGATACGTCACTTTCAATGAAGGTGGCAGGTTAGGTGACAAGCTACTAATTCCATTAAAATCACATCTATATACCAATGCAGAAATAGGTTTTGCACCTACTGAAATAATACTGAATGCATTTTAAATGGCTGTTATCATGGAAAGAGCTCTGGGAAAGTGCATTATTGTCATAACTACTATTCCAGCCTTAGAATCTGTGAAAAAAGGCCAGTGTTCAATCAATCATTCAATCAAACATTTGTAGAGCGTACTACTCACCCCTGAGGGTCTCAAGGAGCTGGGGGGGAGCAGCTACTGATCAAACAGCCAGGTCTTGAGGAATCTCCTGAAGGTCAGCATGTCCTGGGTCTTTAGTAGGTTGGTGGGGAGGGTGTTCCGTGTCTTGGCGGTGAGTTGGGGGAAAGGCGGTCGTTCTGCGGATGCATGGGATGGTGGCGAGGGTGAGGGTGGTGGAGCGGAGCTGGCGGTTTGGTGTGTAGAAGGCGAGTCGGTTGTTAAGGTATGCTGTTCCGGTGTTGTGGAGTGCCTTGTGAGCGTGGGTGAGGAACTTGAAGGTGATCCTCTTGTTGGCGGGGAGCCAGTGCACGTCCCTCAGGTGGGCAGTGATGTGGCTGTGGCGGGGGATGTCAAGGATGAGGCGTGCAGAGGCGTGCAGAGGCGTTCTGTATGTGTTGGGGTCTCTTATGGATTTTTGGCCATGGCTCCAGCGTAGAGGGCATTGCCATTGTCCAGCTTGCTGGTGATGAGGGCCTGAGTGACTGTTCTTCTGGTTCCGATGGGGATCCATCTGTAGATCTTGCGAAGCATGCAGAGGTGTTAAAGCAGGAGGAAGAGATGGTGTTGACTTGTTGGGTCATTGACAGAGAAGAGTCCAGGATGAACCCCAGGTTGTGTGCATGGTAGGTGGGTGTCGGGCAGAGTTCCAAGCGAGGCCGGCCACCAGGAGTCGTCCTAGGAGGAGGGGGTGGAGCCGAGGATGAGGACCTTTATCTTGTCTGAGTTCAATTTCAGGCGGCTGCTCTTCATCCACTCGGCGACGGCCTTCATTCCTTCGTGGAAGTTGTTTTTTTCGGTGGCGGGGTCTTTGGTGAGGGAAAGGATCAACTGGGTGCCGTTGATGTATGAGACTATGTTGAGGTCGTGCGATCGGACGATGTTGGTGTGCGGTGTCATGTAGACTTTGAAGAGGGTCGGGCTGAGGGATGATCCTTGGGGTACGCTCCAGGTGATCTTGGTGGCTTTGGATCGGAATGGAGGGAGGCCGACTCTCTGTGTTCTATCCATGAGAAAGGTGATCCAGTCCAGGGCTTTGGCATCAATCCCTGCATTGTAGAGGTGTGTGCGGAGGGCGTGGTGGCAGACGGTTTCGAAGGTGGCCGAGAGTTCTAGGAGTATGAGGGCCGCGGTTTCGCTGTTGTTCAGCAGTGCCCTGATGTCATCGGTGGAGGCGATGAGGGCTGTTTTGGAACTGTGGTTGCGGTGAAATCCAGATTGGGATGAGTCCAAGGTGTTGTTCTCTTCAAGAAATTGGGTCAGTTGTCTGTTGACTATCTTCTCAGTGACTTTTGCTGGGAACGGGAGCAGGGAGATGGGCCGGAAGTTCTTGAGGTCCTTTGGGTCTGCCTTGGGTTTCTTGAGCAGGGCGTTGATCTCTGCGTGTTTCCAGCTTTCTGGGAAGGTTTGCATTCTTTAATGAGCTGTTGAATATCTGACGGAGTTGGGGTGCGATGATGGAGCTCGCTTTGTTGAAGATGTGATGGGGCAGGGGTTCGATGATGAGCCGGAGTGGATGGTGTTCATGGTCTTGATGGTGTCTTTGTCATTGACATGGTTCCAGGAGGTCAGGCAGCTGGGGGTGTGACTGGGAGGCGGTGAGTCTGGGGTGTCGGCGGCTGTTGCGGAGGTCTGGGAGTTGAAGCTGTTGTGGATGTCTGCGATCTTGTGGTGGAAGAGGTTTCTAGAGAGTCGCAGAGGTCTTGTGATGGCGGGATGTCATTGGAGCTGGAACTGGGGTTGGAGAGTTCCTTCACGATGTTGAAGAGCTCTCTGCTGTGTGTGCATTGTTGTTGATGCGTTCCTTAAAGGAGGTCCTTTTGTCTGTTCAGAAGAGTTGTTGGTGTCTGCGGCAGGCGTTCTTGAGGGCTACATGGCTGTGTTTGCTCGTGGTGCCAGTTGGTCCTAAAGCAAAAGTCTTACATTCAAGATGGATACAGAGGCCACCTCCTTAACAGCTACTGACATAGACTATGTCTTTTACCCTTCATTACAAACACAAGAATTCCTACAATATGAACTAGAATACCCTGTGCCCAATTATGTTTTGCCACTTCACTAGTATGACTTTGTAGACTACACTGATGTTTCTGCAAAGCCTGCAGTTAGAACAAAGCAGCAATACTCCGCCACCTGTGTCATGATGAGAGGTAAAATGTTGGGTAGAGTCTTCCAGCCTCTAAAAATATTTTCACAATCACCAGGTGATTGTGCTACACAGCTGGCTGAGCTCCCTGGTTCTCCACTGAGTTGATGGCAATAAAAAGCAATTGCAAAAAGCTGGAGCGCCTCTGGAGGACAAACTATTGTGAAGCAGCTAAAACCTGCTACAAAAAAGCCCTCCGAGGTCTATATCGATCCATAAAAAAAGCGACCTCTATTAAACAAGCCGAACAATCTAGTAAGGAAGTATTTAAGATTGTTCAATCCTTCTTCAAACCGAGGGCCATCGAGACTGAGATTACCCCATCAGAGAGTCTCTGTGAGGACATCTCAGATTTTTTTGATAAAAAAATCGCTCAGGTTTATGAGTCCTTCTCAGCCCCGGTGCATACAGCAATGGCAGACACAGAAATAAACGTCTCACCCCCCTTCCCCCTAACCCAATTCCGTCCTATCTCTCGCGATGAGGCGCTGAACGAATTAAACAAATTCAAATCAGGATCCCCGGACGATCCCTGCCCACCAAAACTTTGGAAAATGATGTCGGACGTGATTGTAGATCCACTCCTTCATATATGGAACACATCCATTGTAACTGGCACGTTCCCAGATTGCTGGAAACATGCCACGCTTCTCCCGCTAAAGAAAAAGCCTAGTGGTGCCTCTGACGACCTGAGCAACCTCCGACCCATCTCCCTGTTGGCCGCTCTGGGAAAAATGCTCGAAAAACTGATTCAGCGTCAACTGAACAGTTTTATCGACAAAAACGGAACCCTACACGAAACACAATCAGGTTTCAGGACTGGGTTTAGCACCGAAACGGCTCTCATTGAGGTTGCCGAGTCGATTAGATGGTCTTTAGACACAGGGGCATCAGCTATGCTGGTGCTCCTGGATCTATCGGGCGCATTCGATACGGTGGACCACGCAAGACTAATGGCAAGGATGCGGGACACGGGCTTGGAGGACAAGACACTACTTTGGCTTCAATCCTATCTAACAGATCGCTCTCAGAAAGTCGCATTGGGTGCCTTCTCCTCCAAACCAAAACGCCTGTGGTGTGGCGTCCCCCAGGGGTCGGCACTCAGCCTGCTCCTTTTTAATGTCTATCTAGCCCCTCTTTTCACCCTGATCGCCAAATGGGGGGTCAAGGCAATCTCATATGCCGACGATACACAACTAGTTTTTCCCTATGTTGAGGTATCGGAGGCAGCTTTTAGCCAAATAAGGGGCTGCCTTCAAGACGTGGCCAAGTGGATGAATATCAACAAACTCAAGCTGAATGCATCTAAAACAGAGGTTTTGTTTTTTGGGAAAAATACGCATCCTCCTTCAGACCTATGGTGGCCCTCCGAAATGGGTCCTGCCCCGGCCCCTGGTACCAATGCGAAGAATCTGGGAGTAAGATGGGACATGAATCTCTCTTTCTCATCGCACGTTCAGCAGGTTACTACTGGATGCTTTCACAAACTCAGGAACCTCCGGAAATTTCTGACTCTTCTACCTGCTGAATGCCGCAAGATGGTGGTACATGCGACAATCACGTCCAGACTGGACTATGCAAACGGCCTTTACCTTGGCCTGCCCAAATATCTGGTGCAGCGCTTACAGATCGTGCAGAATGCGGCTGCGAGATTAATAAAACCAATCCCTTTCAGACATCATATCTCTCCGCACCTGCGCGAACTGCACTGGCTTCCAATAGCAAGCCGAGTTAAATTGAAAGTTCTTACCTTGGCGTTTAGAGCTTTGAAAGGTACCTGCCCTACTTACTTAAAACTCAGACTCCCCCGCTACCATCAGGAGAGACATCTACGCTCTAATTCTTGGCTTCAGCTAACCATTCCACGAGTTAGGAAGGCCAGACTTGGGGGCAGATCTTTCTCCGCTGGCACAGCAAAACTTTGGAACGCCCTGCCTCTGGCTATTCAATCTGCCTCAACAGAAGCAAGCTTTAAGAAGCTCCTAAAGACCTGGCTTTTTATGCAATAAACTTATACCATCTCACCTAGCTTCCTCCCAGATGAGAGCACTCTCCTAGCGCCGGGACACCTCTACAAGCATCGGTATTATTATTATTATTATTATTATTATTATTTGTATTACTATATCCAGTCTGACAATGAGCACTGTCACTATTTGCCCATGAATGGATTCAGAACCTCTGAAGGTAACACTATCAAGCACATGTTTCTTTGGGGTCAAGTGGCACATCTGAAAGAATATTTGCTATGGGCTCATGTAACTATTGCATTGCTGTGAATTCATTGGCTGATGAAGCTGCAGAGGAAATATTTCAGACTGCTGTTGTAGCTGCAATTACTCATTCCCATACGAGAGTGGATGGAGAAAGTGGCGGCTGGTGACATTTGAAAGTGGTAGGGGTAAATGTTCTAATCTGGATGAGAACTCGACTGCCATAAGGGAGCTACAGAGGTGGTTCACCTCCAGAGACATTTTTTTTAAAGAGTGGACAGATGGTACATTTTCAAGCACACATGAGAAAGTAAGGATTGCTCTAGAGAAATACCCCAAATAACGAAAAGCACAAGTATGTGGTGCCGACATTCAAACATGCAGTGAATAGGCATACCGACGTGTTAAGGGAGCGAATACCTGTTGTGTGCTTGATTAGAGCAATACTACACAGTAAAGAATATACACAGCATGTTTGTACTATGACACAAATGAAAAATGAAAAGCCAACAGTGAATGAAATTCAATCACTGTTGACTTTTAGTTTTTACTGCCTCTATGACACATACACCCATTGAGATCTATCTATTCAATGGAAAGTTCAAAGGTACCCAATAGTTACCCCTTGAACTTCTGCTGAAGAAGGGGTCTCACGAGCTTTAGCAGCACATATGTTTTTAATATACTGCTTTCTTACCAGTACTAGCTGCTAAAATATCGGTTAGTTTAATGCAATTCAAGGTCATATACACTGTGAAATTTTCTCTACACAGCAAAGCATCCAAGCAGCTCCTGAGGTAGACAATACTTACTAAGTGCATGTACGACCGTATGGGCCCCTACGTCAGGGTAGCCTGAGCATTATGCACGTTTTTGTGCAGATCCTTGGCACTTGAACACCCCAGTGCACATGAGAATGTCTAAGGGCATGGCATGGGCCTATTTCTGTTTTGGGAACTTACATTTGAACACCATGCCAGTATTCCTTTCTCCAGTACAAGGGCACCACTATTTCAGCATGTGAAAGAAGAGGGCTTTGGTATAATGCAGAAAAAATAGTGTTGGCTAATCACTGTTTACGTGCCAAATTTCAACAGAGTAGTCCTCTCGTGCATACAGCGTACTATAACCAGACAGGGGAACTTATTTGCAGTACAACCCCTTTCCTTCTGCTTTTTAAAATCAGAGAAAAGAAATGCAGTTGCAGCATTTTAACTGTCCAAAAACAAATAACTTTTTAAACACAAATATTCCCTTAGTTGGACAGTTCACTGTTTCTTTCCTGTACAGAAGTAGACTTGTTCTGATAACAGGAATGTCATGCACAAAAAGTTGTTTATAAGACAGGCTTGGTGCAATTAAACAGTATGCAAAGCAACAGGGTATGTATGACAAAGTGCCCATGGCAGAGCAAGAGACAGACAGGTTGAGGGAGGAATGTAGTGTGGTTACATGACCAAGATAACCAAGCCATAAGGAAAGCTAAGTTAATGAGCAATTCCATGACATTACACCTGACTCTTGGCCAAGTGAGCTGCATGTTGCTATGCCGTGGACAGCCTCTATATTCATAAAAGCTTAAAGACTCTGCATAAATAATCAGTAAATTTGGGTATGCGCTAATTGTTCAATATTCAGTGTGTGCTCTCTTTACTGACCAGTTGATGTATTGTAGAACAAAAAGTGTTATGTTATAACTCATGACGTGAGTGGAAAACAATACCATGCATAGAAAGCATCATGAAAAGGAGGGTGTGTCATGCGGTTTTAACAGATGGGTTTCCCTTCGTTGTCTATCACTATATTGAGTGTCACTAGCCTCCATTTTGAGGATCAAGGGGGGGTGGGCGGACTTAGTTTTTCCTTCTCTCACTTTGGGATCAAACTCTGCTGATAGAATGCAGTTGATACCAAACTTGAGGTCTTTGCTGCCCCTGGCAGGCTGTGCGGAACAGCTCATGGTTTATCACCCCCTAGGAAAGCCTCAGCCCAGCCCGGGGTGCTGGTGGTAGGTGGAGAGCAGGGCAGGCGAGAACTGTAGGGATCCACAGGTGGGGGCTTCATGGGAGAGGATGCCTGCAGGTGCGAAGCCCCAAGATGTAGGCCCTCTGTTGCTTCTCTGCCTGCCTGCAACTGGTGCAGGATGTCAGTGATGCAAAAGGATGGGGCTGGCTTTGGGTCATAGTGCAAACATGCTGACTACAAGTGTGCAAAGGCAGCTCAACCCTCAGTCCCACCCTGCGATGCCTGAGCCAATCTAGGTGAGGTTCCCTTACTGTTTAGGTTAGCAAACAGCATGAGAGCAGTAAAAAGATTGGCTTGCACAGGCACTGCCAACACTCCTTAGAAGCCTTTCGGGCTGTAGCAGTAAATCCCTAAACATACGGCACACTGGTAGGGGAGAGTTTGTTTAAGGGCACGTGTCGGGTTGGACAGAGCAAGGCACTCGTCCAACCCAACATGCGCACCTCACCCTATGAAGCCTGTCAAGCATCAAAGCTCCCAGTCACACCCCCCTCACATTCACCCCCTGCAGCAGTAATAAATGTAAGCACTTTGTCAGAGCCATACCGCACAGGCATGGCTATAAAAAAGAATAATCAAAACTAACTCAGTAAAGTAAACTGGGGCAAAAATACAAACTGGGGGGCAACGCCCCCACTCCGCAATGAGGAAACCGCCAATGTATGGAAACATAATGGTTGCTGTTGATGCTTTATGCGCTGGAACACCATTACCTAAAAAGTATCCAGCAAAATACTCCTACTTATCAAGTGCACAAAACATACCTTTTGCTCGTATCCCTGGGGTGTGCGACGTTCCCATTAATGTTAACTGTAGTGTTGACACTACAGTCAACACTGAGGGGAGCGCAAATTGTGGATTGCAAGTACCATGATGCAAAGGACCAAACATTTCTGGGATATAATGTAGTGTCCAGCCACACCCTTTTCCCTGCCCAAACTGAATTTCATGACCTCCTCTACCTGGATGGAGAGAGTACGGCCCATGTATGGAGAGTATAGCCCAAGCCGGAGATTATAGCCCAACTGCGGACATAAAGTTACGACTCGTAAATGACCTCTGTGAATACGAAAGTTGTGAAGTTAGACTTTTGTCTCAGACTGCTTTGTGAATCAGACCCAAAAGTCGTAAATTTAGACTTTTGTATCAGACTGCCTTTGTAAATCAGGCCCATTTTGTCCTGAGCAATTGATATTAAACAGAGCAACATATCCCTCTTACAACATAGACAAAGTCAGCTTGAATCAGTTATGCAATTGAGTTGGACATTACAGACTCTGAAATCTGGTCACGTGCTATGAAAACACCTGAAAGTGACAGATTTCTTTTTGCCTTATAATTTGACTTCATCACAGAAAATAATGGCACACTGTATTATTTAAAAACAACATTTGTGTTAGGATGAGGCAGACACAATGTAGTGCCTCAGTGCCGCGCACTTACCAGTCCTTAGAACCCCAAATTGATTTTAAGTGAATGGTCTCCTTCCAATGATCATAACCTTTCAAGGATAGAGCATTGCGGAAGGAATTGGAATAAACTAATTTACTATGGGTTAACATGACTTTTTGATTTCAAGGGCCACCTAACTTGAAATAATATGACTCAGGATTTGTTTTATCAACATCTGAGAAGTAAGTAAACTTCTTCTTATGTGATTTTGAGCTTCCTTTTGAGGCGTAGGGCAATGTTCCCATTGTGTGCAATTTACGACAGGACGTAATGTACTGGTCTTGTGTATGAAATGATGCCCATAACAGAACAGGTCGGCATCATTTGCAGAATTCATATACAAGTCTTCAGCATCAAATGCAGCATAATATTTCAAATTAGAAAACAAAGCCGGTATAGCATGCACATCCCAATCATCAGAACAAATGTAATGTGTGACCACATCACCCATAGAGACTCTAAAGATGTACGGTACGTTAATCAGCTCTCTCGGACCATGTACTTGAAAAACTACTTTATCCCAAACGATACCATCCGATATTGGGAATGCTGAAATGTTAACAAGAGTCTGGTCCCGCTTCATGATGTGTGAAGGAGAATGGGAGGCCAGAATTCTGTCAACAGGGTTAACAGCAGTGCATTCAGGTAAGCAGTGACCATTGATGGAAAAAGACAGTCACAAATCCAATTGACATAAAAAGAAAAATGAAAAATAATATCAACCAGATGTATGTCCATGGAGGAACCAAATAGGTCTCTTTAACCTAGATTAAAAAAATGGACAATTTGGTTGGGTTTCTTGAGGAGGTGGAGGATCAGTCACTAGCAAAACTGCCATGGAGCAAAGGACTATCTGGTAAATCATGCACAGACCCACTTGTGGGATATGTGTATTCAGCAATTGTGTTGTAGTCAATGATGGTGTGCCAAAACACTTCGAATATACAGCTGCAAACACCTTTCCCCAGGTGTTACAATCAGCTAACTCGGGAATCACATCTTTAGGCAAACTAATCAGTAGCGGCTCCTGGTGGGAGTGCTGCTGGGCAGTGACGTTTGGCGGGGGAGGGGCAGGGTGGGGGGTAGTAAACACTGGAATACGGATGAATGCGGGTAAGTAGACAATTAAATTAATAAAACAAATTTCGCTGCGCACGCTGCATCGACAAATGCCAGGAGCCGCTACTGAAACTAATAGTTAAAATTCAGTGGTTTTCTGAAGGAGAGGTGTTAGGAAAAACAGCTTCGAGCTGTACAAATTTCTCGGCAAGCCAATAAGGTAGTTCATCCTTATTTGTCAGATGCTTGTCCATTACCGAATTAATCATAACAGGGCTGACAGTCACTCTACCAGCCCCTGTAGGTTGTGGTACAACTCCAGGTGCAGTCACCTGGAAAGCATGTGACGAAAAACTGTATTACAGCCCTGTGTACATGAATTAAGGAAGTATGCAACACCCACATCTCTTGAGCATGCCTGTTGTCAACCCATACGGGTGGGGTGCCTACCCAGCTAACACCGGCCATGTGGCCCCTTCGATTGATAAAGGACCTAAACGGACCAGTGTAAATGTGTGAGGAAGGGCACCATTAAAACAAATACGGTGCTGCCAAGCTGTAAGCGGAACCTCAAGGGCCCGATAGGGATGATACGATACAGGAACAGCCGCAGCGGTGTAATCATGAAACATGCCGTCCACGTTTCCGCCGGAAAGGTTACCCAAGAGTAAAAGACTTTAAACGGATACACAGGATCTGCTCCCACCACAAAAATCAAAGACACCCCTTCATCAGGGACGCCATAATTTCTTAAGAAATCTCAGAGCAGGGCACGGTTTTGTGTGGCAATGTTATGTTCCATTACGAAAGTAGGAAGAACAACTTATTAACAGGCAGCACAAAAAGGGCAAATACGAAAGTAACCTTTTTTATATAAATTCAAGCTTGAAAGAACCTATAAAAACGTCCATATAGGAGGTTGTCCCATCACAGCCGCCTCTAGAGGCAGAAGTGATGGTGTTGTGGACAAGCGCAAGTACTACTCAAGAGTCTTTCAGATAAGAACCAGACCACACGTGCGTGTACCAACCTACCACATCCGTACCCAAAATCCCAAATTGACTAGCTATAGTGTCTCATTCATTCTCCATCTACAGCGGAGCTACCAATGATTAGACAACCCAGAACACGCACTCTATCTTGGGAATCGCTGGAGCCAGACACTCTTTCGCTTACTCACTCATACCTGTTCACAATGCAAGTAATCAGAGATGATGCATAGTTTAAAATGTTTATTTCAACTAACACGCTCTATAGTGCAGTACATAAGCCAATACTAGCAGCATAAAATACAAACAGGGATAACATGTTATAAAATAGTGGAAAAGGACTACATGACCTGACCACCCTTGCCGTGACAAGAAATAGTTTATTACAACAGAAGACCACTGGGCTTTGTCAGCAGCAGACCCTATACCTCAAACCCTAGATGCAATGTTCACATTGCAGGACAAGCACAGCTCTTCTTGCCGGAAAGGTGTCACCAAGTGTGTCAAAAACTGGTTGCAGGTGCAATATTAAAGTACACGATTTCCAGAAGTGCAGCTGTGGGTAGCATGTTATGTCTAATGTGTGAGGGACTGATCAGAACAGAATAACAAGGGGCATTCTTGTTTAACCTTGAACATCGTGTGCAGACTAAACCTCAGAGCACAGCAAAGAACTTGCAAGGTAGACAGTTCTCATGTGAAAGGAGCACAAACAGAGTCTTGTGAAATATACCAATGCAGTGTTGTGCGCAAAAGCAGCCTCATGGCAGCGAAGCTCATGCTAACTTAAGAAATGTCGACAATGGACCTATAATCCTTACTACGGTATCAGACGGCCTTTGTGAGTCAGGCCCATTGTGTCCTGAGCACTTGATATTATACAGAGCAACATATCCCTCTTACAACATGGACAAAGTCAGCTTAGATCAGTTACACAGTTGAGTTGTACATTATAGACTCTGAAATCTGGTTACTTGCCATGAAAACACCTGAAAGTGACAGATTTAGTTTTGCCTTATAATTTAACTACATCACAGAAAATAATGGCAACAAAGGATGCACTATATATAATGTTAAGCATTGAGCACTTAGGGCCTGATTGCGACTTTGGTGGTGCAGCGCCCTGTCCACCCCACCACCGCACTGTCAAACCTGTGGTCAGACTGCCCACCAGATTAGGAGTTTCCATCTGTGTGGCAGGCCAGTTTTTGGCAATCCCATAGCAGTGTCTCAGAAAATGGGCACTACAATAAGAATGCCAAAAACAATTCCTGCATGGCATGGACTGAAAGGTCCATGTCGTGCAGGTACTGGGATGCATGCACACATGGGATCACATGTTGCGCCTCTCTGTGTGCATCCCCATGCAGAGGTGGAACAGGGGGCCCTACAGGGCCCACCCTTGCTTCCTCTCCACCCCGGAGGAAAAACCTCTATGAGACCGCTGGCGGAGAAGAAACTCGCAAAATGCTTGGCAGGACCATTTTGGTCCTGTCAAGCATATTGCAGCCTCCTGACTGCCGCAACACTGACAGGAAATGGCAGTTCCCCGGCGGTTTTGGCGGGCGACGGTGATCTGATTGCCCTAGTCATAATAGGGCCGACGGGAGACCTCCTCCATTGTGCTGCCACATGTCTGGTGGTCCATGGACCGCCAGACTCGTAATTGGGCTCTTAAAGAAGTTGTCTTTCACAGTAGCCAAGACACCATCTGCTGAGTGTTTAATCCACAAATTAATTTCTCTGCCAATTTATATGTTTCTCTTCATGTCCTGTTTGAATCATTTTCTAGTAGGCAGGTATGAGACATTAGGGGAATGATTTGTACACGAGTCATAAGTCCTGCCTTTTGATTTCAGATGTAGGAATGGGGAAACTGAAGTATTTCTTAGTGGAGACTAATGCAAAATTTCTCCCATTGGAAAGGAGGTCACACAGCACGGAGTGTGCAATGCCTTGGTGGCCAACTTAACATGCTATCTGAAGGGGTCCCCAGCTGCTTTGATTTGTCTGGCATTCAGATTACTTTCAAATGGAAGTTATTTGATGCAGAATGACCAGGGTTGTTGTAGGATTAAAAAAGGTGTTCCTCATGTGGTAAGGTTGTCCAGGGTAGTGACTTGTTGTAATAAGATGTTATTTCCTACCGTTCGTGCAGTCAAAGAGGTGGCGATTTGTCCTTCAATAGCTATTTTTAATGTGAACTTTTATAAGTTGAGCAGACTGAAAGCCTTATTGTTCTATGAGAAGTCAGTGATGAGTCCTAGCTGTAAATTCCGATCCCTATTTATGCTGCTATTAATAACTTCCTCTCACCATGCCAATGTTTCTTTTTGTATTGAGGTACTGTGAAGTAATTTGGCTCCAATCCCTGCACCCAGAAGTCTTGATACATACACTGCAGTTTCTTCTTTCTTACTTTTCTTTCATCAAAACTGCTACACAGCCATTGTTGCAGGTATTTGCAAATATCATGATTTTGCACCTAGTACAAAAGAGCTCTGCGCTGGTGCCTCTTCCTTCACATCATTCTGCCAACACAAATCCGTTTTCTCATGAGTTTCCACGTTTCCACAATGTTTTGACATATTTGAGAAAATGGTTATGAATGTGGCATATTGTTCAATGAGTGTAGAAGATGATCCTTGTCCGAATTACTAGGAGCATCTGCTATGGCCTTAATCATACATCAGTAGGGCACCACCCTATTGTACTTATGGTGCTGCAAATAAGCCACATTTTTATCTTGAAGATGAGTGAATTTCCTTGAGAATTTCTAACATTAACTTCAATGTAGCATTATGTAAAACAAACTGTCATCCTGAAAATATGTAATGGTCATTTCTAATTTGAATAACTGATGCATTGTCAATTTCAACACTGTAGAAGTTGAAGTCAAAGTAAAGGGGGTGCATTTAAATCTCTATGCTTCTTTTAACGTCACATATGGAGTGAGTGCTCTGAAGCTGGCACATAGCACAATCTGATGACAGCAAGTCATGGGTGGCAAATATTGAGTGTGGTCAGCATCAAACAAATAGCATGCAACAGCAATGTATAAACAAAGCACAGAAGTTAAGTCATTGAAGTCTACACATAATCAGCTGTTGCCATTCAGTTTCTTAGCAAGAACTATTGGTGTATACAATTTAATTACATTACCCTTGAATACCATAAGTTCTTCATTAATTAATTTTGCATCAACATTAGAACAGTGTGCCCCTTATGCATTTTAGTTATTGTTGCCTCTTTCAACATTATATTGTGGTTTAAATATTTAGGCAACAACACCTTTTAACTAAACACTGGATATTTCTTTTCCCACCATTGTGCTTCTTCGCCAATTTTCTCTTCCTCCGTACCAAAAACTGATCTGACTGTATGGGGTCAAGTCCCTTTGCTAAGGCCGTAGCATTAGAGACATGGCTTAGACCTTAGCATGGATTGTTCTATTCTTGAATTAAAAAGTAGACTCAAAATATACCGCTAAATTGGCGTGTTAACATATGTCTTATTTTTTGCGTCTAAAGAATTTAAAGCCTTCTCCTTAAACATGGGTGAACGCTCCTCCTTACCACCTCTCTCCACCTCATCTTACTCCTGAATCAATTCACATGTGCATGGCTTTCCTCCTTTCTGGTTCATCATTAAAAGGTCCCCAGATTTTGCACCTACAGATACAATACATAGATGTGCTCTGTATCTCCAATGCAGAGCCTTCTGTTGACCAGTCGCTCCTCTTTCTGGTGCCCTGATCTGGGGTCTGTTAACCTATTATGTTTCTCGACTGTGCAACAGGGACCCCATGATTAGCTGATTTACCCTCCAGCTTCCGCAGCCTTTTACATCTACTAGACCACCCATACTTGTCAGGTTGCTAATATATATCTCTTACTCTGGTCCTGGCACCTGTATAATGTTGTGGACTGCTCACCTAATCATGCAGGTGAAGATGTAAGGGATTTCATTTCTGTACCTAGAATAATATTTCTGTATAGGAGAGGACCCACCTGACAATTCACAAGAATAGATTCCTTGTCTAATTCCACCCACTTCAAGTTGATGTCATTCATCTACAACAACATAGAAGATTAATGTAAATATGACTTCAAGTTCTCATGCTCTTTGTCTCGGAGCAGACCACTTAGAGACAAATGAGTGGCCATTTTCCTTGACCTCTCTGTTTTGCTATGTACCATGAAATTGGGGAAAGAAGCCTAGTAGTTTACAAATCTTAGTCAATATGATATGCTTTATTGCAGCTTCGTAAAGGCGTGTGCTTGTCAGTACCAATTGATTGTGCACAAAGTTAAAATATCCAGAGCACGTGTGAGGCACTGAATTTGTTTCACAGGTACTAAAGATGACAGGCACATTCACATTTTAAGGCAGCATCAAATCACAAGGCATTAAACCTTTCAAACCAAAAACAATGTTCCTCTGCAAGATAATGCATTAAAGCTTGTTGCTAAAGATGCTGTTTATGAGTTTTTTAGTCAAGATCTCAGAGTCGTAAACTTCTTAGAGATATCGCTGTATCCATCAAGAACTGTTTTAAAACCCCATCACTCTCTTCTACGTTTTCTTTAATTCCTCTTTTTGAGGTACACACTTATTTTTAATTTCGAGTAGCTTGTAAGTTAATGCAATCTGTTTTTTAAATTCCTTTGCCTTTTAATTAAAATATTTATTTATTATCTCTGCTTAATTATTTTGATCTGTCTCTCATACCCTTCATGTTCAATGGACAGAATATATGTAAATTGTAAATTGATACTTGTATAGCGCACTACTCACCCGCAAGGGTCTCAAGGCACTTGTACGAATACCACTGTGGAACCCATCCTGGCTTACCCTGTGAGGCGTCCACTCCTGGGCACCCCCAAGGTGGAGGTCTGGCATCCTTATCGTTGTGGGGGCCGTTGTAGCGATTAAGCAAGCTATTGCCCAGAGTTGCAGAGTGGGACTCCATGATTGGAATAGGAACCAAGGCGAGAATTATCAGGTCCGTGGAATTTGAGCCCAAGACCCGCCGAGGCGGGGAATTGAACCCTGGTCCCGGGCTAGACCTCTGCATCAGGGTCTGCCGCTCTAATCATTGAGCCACACTTCTCCTCATATTGAGCTTTACTAAGTATCAAAGGCTTTAAGGTGAATGGACCCTAAAAAGCAAAGGTTCTCTGTTGTGAGCGACCTAGAAGAGTCCGGGTTCAGTAGGAGTTCTAACCCATCTCCCTTTAACAGAAGGGAAAGTTCATATTTATTAATGTTTCAGCATACAGCCACAACAAGATAACAAAATATAGAATAAATTAAGCTAATTGAAATGCATAACAATAAGATTTGGTCAAATCATCGAAACAGCAAAAAAACATCCACATGAAAAATTCTTTCCAATATGCAATTAAGATTACACCTAGAGGTACCTAGTGAAGGAAGGGGTTTATAAACAAGCTACAGTAATACATACAAAAAAAGAGGACAAATCGATATAACATTTTCACCAAGATAAACATCTCAACTACACAAGAAAGCAGACTATCAAGGCAATATTAATATTGTGTCAGCCAAGCGCTAGGCAAGCTCACTCTTGCTCTTTCCTCAGGCTAAGCCAGGAAAGCCAAGTATAAAAAGCGAAAAAGCAGTCTACAGGCCGAGCTGCATATACAAACCATTCAATTGAGTAGAAAATCTCGTTAAGCAATACGAGCGCTGTGCAGAAATGTATACTAACGTTTTCCTCAAACTTAGTAAAGCAGACCCTATACAAGAGGCTACAGTGGAAACAATGTCAGCATCGTCTGTCCTATAACAACATAATAAAGTATCATGATAAGATCATATTCCATGGTTCTTAAACAAGGGATGCAGCCAGGGCTGTCTTGGGCCAGACGTTTTTGTGCAAAAAAGCTGAAAATGTAGTATTTTATCATTGCCCCCCAACGTACATGTGCAATCAGGGGACATGTGGGACCCATTTGGAGGGATAAACTCTGGTTGGAAAGATGAACAATCTAAAATGTATGTCTAATATACACTTCATTTCTGGTTGTAACAAGTTTAAATATGGCACTTGGCTGTGAGTATAGTGCTCGAATTAGTTAGCAGTCAGGAGGCTCATGTTGCTCTTGGTAATGGTAGATTTTATGCACCACTAGGTCTCCTTGACAGCTACAGTGCTCCAAGCATTTATTTGCATAGGATTCTGTGAAATCAGGTCTAAGCCCAAATAGCCAAGTCCCTTGCTTACATGCTTTCTCTAGCTACAGCCTTTTATGCATTTTAAAATCTAGTACTGCTCTGTAGTACCGATCCACTTTCTGAAACCTACCTAGCAATTAGTTAATACCTGCTGCGCATGAACCCAACCTTGCAAACAATTCAAGAGGGCCTGCCCAAAATATATTACCCATCCAAGAGGAAGATGGGGTTATAGTTTGCAGGGTCATGCGGGAGGAACAGTAAAGCAGATCGCCAAGACTATGGGAAACATTTTAACTGAAGTGCAACTTTGACCAGAGTGCCTGCCCAGTATTCTGCATCTGCTAGAAAAAGGTAATCAAGAACCATATCAGGGTCAGTGGCTTTTTTTGGGCTTTTGCTGCCTTATTGCTCTCACTACCTCATGCTGGAGAATGTGCAAGCTGATGGTATTGCTAACAACTGTACCATCTAGCGCACACCAAGCAGGGTTAGGTTATTGTTTATCAAGATTTTTAAAGTAGGTTACCCACACAATAGTCCCAATATGGTGTTCGATCTTTTGTTAACCGCTTGTTATAGCAGAACGAAAACATATTCCAGAACTGCTTGGCATTATTTGACTTTACAACGTCCAGTAATATATCCCCTTGTTTGTCCTTCTACTTTCTTTCTCATGAGCAATTTCTTGTATTTGAGAACCTGGAAGAGCCATCAACCAAAGGCTCATCGAATTCTTTGAACAAAGCCATCAACTGGATGCTTCATAGTCAGGATTCCAGGCCAACCACAAAAGTAAGAACGCATTGTTTGCTGCCACAGACAACATCAGAAATCTCCTCGACCTATGAGAAACTGTAGCCCTGATTCTCCATGAACTCTTGGCGGTGTTCAATACTGTCTTCCACAACACCCTTATCAATAGACTCTATATCATTGGCATACAGCAAGACGCCCCCAAGTGGATTGCCTCCTTACTTACAGGATGTACACAGAACAACTGGCTGCCACCCTTCACCTCCGCACCCACAAACATTAAATGTGGCATACCCCAAGGATCATCCCTCAGGCCCACCTTGCTCAACACCTTCATGACTCCCCCGCAGACATCATCAGAACCCATTGGCATCAACATAATCTACGCAGACAACACTCAACTAATCCTCTTGCTCACCTAGCACTCCACTAACGCAAAGTCAACTTCTCTAATACCAGTACCAACGTAGCTAACTGGATGAGAGCTGCCTCAGACTGAACTCTTACGAAACAGAACAAAGTAGCTAGTCAGGTTCACTTTGCAGTAATTTAGGAGACACCCAGCCTGTCTGTACTGAGTGGTCCACAATTTTGTTTAGAGAAGATTTTTTATTTTGTTTTATTCAAATTTCATTAACTTATCAGTATGTCTTCAAAGGCACGTTTTGTCAAGACAATCAAGTAAACATTCAGACAATGATGTGCGCAATATATACAAGTGTAGAAACTGTTCACAATAAATATTCGAAGTTCAGGACACCAAAAACAAGACTATATAAAAATCAATCGAAACATAAAAAACATTTAACAAAAAGCACCAGTCCTTCAAATTGTATACCAAAAGACAGGCGGACACAGGGATTCAATGATACTGCCTGCCTGTCTCAATAGGCCTGTGATTAGGTGTTTTAAGGATTGGACAACTAGGGAGAGTGATAGTAGTATTAGTTAATCCCTGTCTGCACCCTTCTTCCTTGTCACAGGCTGGGGGTCAATGCGTTTCGAACCACTGGTGAGTTGAGGGTTCTCCTCAGGACGTGGACTGGGTGAATCCTTTTCTGTAAGACAGGGGATTTGGTGTAAATATTGTGTTGCGGTAACATAATAGTGACCTCTCTGACTGGAATAATGATAGTACAAAAAAATACCTGCAGGACGCACACAGGGGCTGCAGAGGTGGTAAGCAGCTTCACGCGGTATGGGATTTCTGAAAAAATAGTGATTCGTAGCAGTGAGGGCAGCAGGGCCAAGCTGGACGACACGAGGTGCAAAATGAATTAGATATGCACTATCCTACCTGAACTTCGGAACAAGTGGAAGACA
Organism: Lissotriton vulgaris; assembly: GCF_964263255.1. NCBI lineage: Eukaryota > Metazoa > Chordata > Amphibia > Caudata > Salamandridae > Lissotriton > Lissotriton vulgaris. The sequence goes on along the minus strand of NC_141696.1, from coordinate 998,643,264 downwards.
TGTTGAAGATTGGAACGCCCGAAAAATAGTCCGGAGATCCGAACAGGGCACTGCTATCCTTCAATTGGAAACTGGATGAAAAATAAATAAAGAAGGAATTAGCAAGCGTGCAAAAGCCCGAAGCTGGCATATTGCAACTGGAGTTCGCTAGTGGAATACGTTTGTGTACTCACTCCGACAGGAACTGAACCGAATCCGTTCAACGGCCTCCGGCGTATGGCCTGTAACACCACGGGCCAGCTGGAAACATTTAAAGGGAAACGGAGCTGGAGCTGCTCAAAGTGTGGAAATAGAAAGCGGATCAAGCTAAAAGGTTCCGCTGAGGCTGGTACTTGTAGTTCTATACCACCGTGGAAAGAAATTAAGTTCTTTGAAAGGACAGAATCCGTGAGGGGAAAATGATGAAGTGACAAGTTAGACCGGCAGTGCGGCCCAAAAGGTTGAAATCGTCGCAGACCAAACTAAAACTGCTCAGAGTGTGGAGGTGGTACTGAGAGGTACCGCGGAGGCTGGTAGTTGTAGTTCAAGACCGCAGCGGAAAAAATAAAGTTGTAATTTGAACGGGCAGAATCAGTGAATGGAGAATAATGGAGTGACTGAATAGACCAGCAGCACGGCCCAAATAGTTTGAATTGTTCGCAGACAAAAATGAGGTAGAGAAAGGAGGCTTCATGTCCCCAAGGTGGGGGGGTGTTAACAGGAAGATTACAAGTTACCCAGTTCTGACAATTCATTCAGACCCGAGTTGGCTGTATCGAACTTAAGAATGAGGTAGGCCCCTTTCTGGGATAGGCGTGTGTCCGGATCTCCACTGCCACCCTTGATTACTGCCAACACGGTCCATCTGATGTCGTTCGCTGAATGCTTGTATTGTAGTAAGTGGGACACCAACGGTGCTGTCAGATTTTTATTGTTGATTCTCGAGCGATGTTGAATGATCCTCTGTCGGACCTCCTGTGTGGTCTTTCCAATGTACACCTTGTTACAGGGACACTGAATGGCATACACTGTATTTTTTGTTTTACAGTTCGTATGTTCATCGTGATGCCAACATTTTATCCCGTCTGTGAAGAGGGTACCCTCCATTGTGAGATTGCGGACGGTACATGTATCGATTTGCGGTGTCCCTTGACTGGACTGGTGCCGAAGATGGTATTTTGGGTGTCCTTTTTGGCAGGTGGACGTGTAGATGTTATCAACTGTCCAATACTTCGAATTTTCTTCAAGGCGAAGAGTGGTAGGCCGACATCGGGCAAGATTTCTTCAACAAGGTGCCAACTCTTCCTGATGATTTTCTGAAGCGGATGGGTGTGCGGACCAAAGGTAGACACACACAATTCATTGAGTGGGTGATCTAGATCTTTTTTCCAAAAGGTGCTCCCTTGGCGTCCATCTCGCTCTTTTCATAGAGTGCTTCAACAGCTTCCGGGGACATCCTCTTTCCTGCAATTTGGTGGTCAACGCCTGGCCGTGTACATCAAAATCCTGAACTCTGGAGCAATTTCGCCTCACCCTAAGGAACTGCCCATAGGGGAGATTGTTTTTGAGGCTCCGAGGGTGATATCTCCTATAATGCAACGCATTGTTTTTGTCAGTCTTTTTTTGATATAAGGAGCAGGACAGTCCGTCAGATGTTGGCATGATTTCCACTTCCAGAAATGGCAAGGATTTGGGATCATGGCACAGGCTGAACTTGATGTCGGGACTCCTGTTATTGAGCCACACATGAAATTCCTCAAGCAGTTGTGGCGTCCCGTTCCAGATGCACCACACGTCGTCTATATACCTGAGCCATTGCTCAATGTAATCTCGGTATGGGTTGTTGTTGTACACATACTTTTCTTCATATTGGCCCATGTATAAAATTGCCATTTCGGGTGAGAAAGGGCAGCCCATCGCTGAACTCTTGACTTGCAGGAACATTTCATCCTCGAAAGTGAAAAAGTTTCTTTTGAGGGCCAATGATGCAAATGCAATGATGAGATCAGTTGGCACCCTGTGCGGACGGGGTCTGGTTTCCAGATATATTTCGATGACGCAAGACCGTCTTGCTGAGGGATTTGTGTGTGCAAAGAAGACACGTCCATTATGGCCAAAAGTTGGATCGATGGGTCGAACTTGAGACCTTCGACTTTGTTGATAAAATCCATGGTATCCCTAAAGTAGGATGGAACCTGCACAATAAGGGGTTTTAAGAATATGTCCACGAATTGTGAAATTGGCTCAAGGACCGAATCACATCCGGACACAAAGGGTCGCCCGGGAGGTCTTGTAGTGTCCTTATGCACTTTCGGGAGAAAGTAGAGCTGGGAAGTCCGGGGATGTTTTTTCACGAGGTATTCTGACTCCTTAGGTCCCAATATTCCTTTGTCTCTAGCATCCTTCACTAGTACTGAGATTTCTTCCAATATCTGTGAGGTGGGATCTTGTGTTATAAGGCGATACCATTCTTGGTTATACACATGGCCTCGTCCTTCTGTTGTGTAGAGATCTTTGGACCATAAGACCACTGCACCTCCCTTGACTGCAGGTCTTATAATGGCGTCCTGCTGATTTTTTATTTCACGGATTGCTGCTCTTTGTTCTTTAGTCAAATTGACAGGTGCAAACGGGCGCTTTTTCTCAAGGACGTTGAGGGATGACATCACAGAATGTTCGAATGCGATGATATTCTTCAAGGTGTTATGATTGGGCGGACAGAACGTGGACTTGTTCCTCAATCCTGGGCCTCAGTTTGAACTTGATTGGGCGACTCTCTGAAGAACCATCTGAGACGCACCTTTCTGAAAAATTCCATGACCTCCAGTTTGATCTTAGTAAAGTCCATGGCAGTCCCAGTAACAAAAGAAAGACCGAGTTCCAATACTTCTCTTTCTGCTTGGGATAATGTTTTGTTGGAAAGATTGATGATGGGAGATGAGTTTACGACTTGTAATGTTGTTTCCGTGTTGTCATCTCCCACTGAGGTTTGAATCTCGTCCGCTTCTGTTGTTGGCCCTGTCTTACAAAAGGCCTCTTTTGGGCATTTCTATTCTGAGGATTCCTGTTCGAAGAACCTTCATCGGCATCTGCGGGTTCCATAGACTCCGAGGATGATGTTTCGGAAAAAGTTATGAATTTCTTTCTGGATCTGCCCTGGTTAGTATTGAGATGCCTGGTGGAGTCCGACCTAGTGTAGAACTCATCTTTGAGATACGGATATACCGTCTCGATGTTGAAGTTCTTCTGGTCCTTTTCGAATTTAGATGTTTTGAAATTTATGGTGTTATCCTTGAATGTGGCTAATTCCTTTTTGATCTTGTCTAGAAGTATTTTAGCTTCGTTCTCAGTGTGGTTGTCTTTAATGGCTCGTAGCTGTTCTTCAATTTCCTCTTCTTCCTTTTTACAGGTTCTTTGAGCCGTTTCCACAGTATGCACCATCAGATCTCTGCTGCATTTCGTGCTAATGAAGCTAAAGCCCTTTCTATAGACAGGGTCATCCGTAAATATCACGGGGACATTCTTGATCTGGAGGCCCTATGGAATAGTACCCGCCTTAGGATTGGCAAGTAGGAAGTGGCCATGGAGTTCCGTTCTCACATGTTTTTTTGGAGTCTGGTTAGTTTGTCTGCGACATTCAGCTGCTTGGCCATGCTGCTAAGTTTCACTGAAGAGAAAAGTGTGGGGTCAGAGAGGAGCTTCGGGATGTGATCCTCGCTGAATGACAAAGTGTCCTTTTCCGCCATACTGGGTATCCAGGTCACAGTGGACCCGAATGCACTTAATGGGCAGATTCGACCACCATTTCGTGTAAAAAAAAACCTTGCGGGCTGTCACCCGCTCTACAAGAAGAGCAACAAAAAAGGTTTGGGTCCTATCTCTGACCGGCTTGGACCTCAAAAATCTTACGAGAAAGAACAAAGTAGCTAGTCAGGTTCACTTTGTAGTAATTTAGGAGACACCCAGCCTGTCTGTACTGAGTGGTCCACAATTTTGTTTAGAGAAGATTTTTTATTTTGTTTAATTCAAATTTCATTAACTTATCAGTATGTCTTCAAAGGCACGTTTTGTCAAGACAATCAAGTAAACATTCAGACAATGATGTGCGTAATATATACAAGTGTAGAAACTGTTCACAATAAATACTCGAAGTTCAGGACACCAAAAACAAGACTATATACAAATCAATTGAAACATAAAAAACATTTAACAAAAAGCACCAGTCCTTCAAATTGAATACCAAAAGACAGGCGGACGCAGGGATTCAATGATACTGCCTGCCTGTCTCAATAGGCCTGTGATTAGGTGTTTTAAGGATTGGACAACTAGGGAGAGTGACAGTAGTATTAGTTATTCCCTGGCTGCACCCTTCTTCCTTGTCACAGGCTGGGGGTCAACGCATTTCTAACCACTGGTGAGTTGAGGGTTCTCCTTAGGACATGGACTGGGTAAATCCTTTTCTGTAAGACAGGGGATTTGGTGTAAATATTGTGTTGCGGTAACATAATAGTGACCTCTCTGACTGGAATAATCATAGTACAAAAAAATACCTGCAGGACGCACACAGGGGCTGCAGAGGTGGTAAGCAGCTTCACGCGGTATGGGATTTCTGAAAAAATAGTGATTCGTAGCAGTGAGGGCAGCAGGGCCAAGCTGGACGACACGAGGTGCAAAATGAATTAGATATGCACTGTCCTACCTGAATTTGGGAACAAGTGGAAGACATGTTGAAGATTGGAACGCCCTGAAAATAGTCCGGAGATCCGAAAAAGGCACTGCTATCCTTCAATTGGAAACTGGATGAAAAATAAATAAATAAGGAATTAGCAAGCGTGCAAAAGCCAGAAGCTGGCATATTGCAACTGGAGTTCACTTGTGGAATACGTTTGTGTACTTACTCCGACAGGAACTGAACCAAATCCGTTCCAAGGCCTCCGGCGTATGGCGTGTAACGCCGCTGGCCAACTGGAAACATTTAAAGGGAAACGGAGCTGGAGCTGCTCAAAGTGTGGAAATAGAAAGCGGATCAAGCTGAAAGGTTCCACTGAGGCTGGTACTTGTAGTTCTATACCACCGTGGAAAGAAATTAAGTTCTTTGAAAGGACAGAATCCGTAAGGGGAAATTGATGAAGTGACAAGTTAGACCGGCAGTACGGCCCAAAAGGTTGAAATCGCTGCAGACCAAACTAAAACTGCTCAGAGTGTGGAGGTGGAACTGGGAGGTTCCGCGGAGGCTGGTACTTGTAGTTCAAGACCGGCGCGGGAAAAATCAAGTTGTAGCTTGAACGGGCAGAATCAGTGAATGGAGAATAATGGAGTGACTGAATAGACCAGCAGCACGGCCCAAATAGTTTGAATTGTTCGCAGAAAAAAATGAGGTAGAGAAAGGAGGCTTCTTGTTCCCAAGGGGGGGGGGGAATGTTAACAGGAAGATTACAAGTTACCCAGTTCTGACAATTCATTCAGACCCGAGTTGGCTGTATCGAACTTAAGAATGAGGTAGGCGTCTTTCTGGGATAGGCGTGTGTCCTGATCTCCACTGCCACCCTTGATTACTGCCAACACGGTCCATCTGATATCGTTCGCTGAATGCTTGTATTGTAGGAAGTGGGACACCAACGATGCTGTCAGATTTTTATTGTTGAGTCTCGAGCGATGTTGAATGATCCTCTGTCGGACCTCTTGTGTGGTCTTTCCAATGTACAACTTGTTACAGGAACACTGAATGGCATACACTGTATTTTTTGTTTTACAGTTCGTATGTTCATCGTGACGCCAAAATGTTATCCCGTATGTGAAGAGGGTACCCTCCATTGTGAGATTGCAGACGGTACCTGTACCGCATTTGCGGTGTCCCTTGACTGGACTGGCGCCGAAGATGGTATTTTGAGTGTCCTTTTTGGCAGGTGGACGTGTAGATGTTATCAACAGTCCAATACTTAGATTTTTCTTCAAGGCAAACAGTGGTAGGCCGATATTGGGCAAGATTTCTTCAACAAGGTGCTAACTCTTCCTGATGATTTTCTGAAGCGGATGGGTGTGCGGACCAAAGGTAGACACACACACAATTCGTTGAGTGGGTGATCTAGATCTTTTTTCCAAAAGGTGCTCCCTTGGCGTCCATCTCGCTCTTTTCATAGAGTGCTTCAACAGCTTCCGGGGATATCCTCTTTCCTGCAATTTGGTGGTCAACGCCTGGCCGTGTACATCAAAATCCTGAACTCTGGAGCAATTTCGCCTCACCATAAGGCACTGCCCATAGGGGAGATTGTTCTTGAGGCTCCTAGGGTGATAGCTCCTATAATGCAACACTTTGTTTTTGTCAGTCTTTTTTTGATATAAGGAGCAGGACAGTCCGTCAGATGTTGCCATGATTTCCACGTCCAGAAATGGCAAGGATTTGGGATCGTGGCACAGGCTGAACTTGATGTCGAGAGTCCTGTTATTGAGCCACGCATGAAATTCCTCAAGCAGTTGTGGTGTCCCGTTCCAGACGCACCACACGTCGTCTATATATCTGAGCCATTGCTCAATGTGATCACGGTATGGGTTGTTGTTGTACACATATTTTTCTTCATATTGGCCCATGTATAAAATTGCCATTTCGGGTGCGAAAGGGCAGCCCATCGCTAAACCCTTGACTTGCAGGAACATTTCATCCTCGAAAGTGAAAAAGTTTCATTTGAGGGCCAATGATGCAAATGCAATGATGAGATCAGTTGGCACCCTGTGCGGATGGGGTCTGGTTTCCAGATATATTTTGATGACGTCAAGACCGTCTTGCTCAAACAAGTTGGACCTACCATCTCAAACCTGGCCACCAACCTTATCAACGCGGCGTTAGACGCCATACGCCAGAGGCCGTGGAACGGATTCGGTACAGTCCTGTTGGAGTGAGTACACAAACGTATTCCACCAGTGAACTCCAGTTGCAATATGCCAGCTTCGGGCTTTTGCACGCTTGCAAATTCCTTCTTTATTTTTTTTTCATCCAGTTTCCAATTGAAGGATAGCAGTGCCCTTTTCGGATCTCCGGACTATTTTCCGGGCGTTCCAATCTTCAACATGTCTTCCACTTGTTCCCAAGTTCAGGTAGGACAGTGCATATCTGATTCATTTTGCACCTCGTGTCATCCAGCTTGGCCCTGCTGCCCTCACTGCTACGAATCACTATTTTTTCAGAATTCTTATACCGCGTGAAGCTGCTTATCACCTCTGCAGCCCTTGTGTGCGTCCTGCAGGTATTTTTTGTACTATCATTATTCCAGTCAGAGAGGTCACTATTATGTTACCGCAACACAATATTTACACCAAATCCCCTGTCTTACAGAAAAGGATTCACCCAGTCCACGTCCTGATGAGAACCCTCAACTCACCAGTGGTTCGAAACGCGTTGACCCCCAGCCTGTGACAAGGAAGAAGGGTGCAGCCAGGGAATAACTAATACTACTGTCACTCTCTCTAGTTGTCCAATCCTTAAAACACCTAATCACAGGCCTATTCAGAAAGGCAGGCAGTATCATTTAATCCCTGTGTCCGCCTGTCTTTTGGTATACAATTTGAAGGACTGGTGCTATTTGTTAAATGTTTTTTATGTTTCAATTGATTTGTATATAGTCTTGTTTTTGGTGTCCTGAACTTCGAGTATTTATTGTGAACAGTTTCTACACTTGTGTATATTGCGCACATCATTGTCTGAATGTTTACTTGATTGTCTTGACAAAACGTGCCTTTGAAGACATACTGATAAGTTAATGAAATTTGAATAAAACAAAATAAAAAATCTTCTCTAAACAAAATTGTGTCCCACTCAGTACAGACAGGCTGGGTGTCTCCTAAATTACTACAAAGTGAACCTGACTAGCTACTTTGTTCTGTCACATAAGATTGTTGAGGTCCAAGCCGGTCAGAGATAGGATCCAAACCTTTTTTGTTGCTCTTCTTCCTCACTCGCCCTCAGGAGATGAGCAGGCGACAGTGAACAATTCACTTGAATCAGCCCCCAAGAAGAGCAGAAGCAACCTGAACATCTGGCCCATAGAGAAACTCAGAAGAAACCCGAGCAAGCGGAGGCAGCAAAAAGTGTTTTTTACGGACATAATAACTATTAGTTTGGACAAACCTTCAAATGAAATCCCCAAAAGTAAAATGGGAGAAGGAAATACCGAACTACATGGGGTTATACTTAAGCCTTTGGGGGAGACCAATCCCAAGGCAATTAAACTCCTGCACAACGTAACTTCCAACAATTCTCACTTTGGCTGATAGAAGAGATGCACAACTAAGCGTCTTTCACCCATCGTTTAAATCAAAGGGCAGACATGACATCATAAATAGAGGCAACCTATTAAGGCTCCTACAACATATTCCATCATTGTCTAGCATAACAAGCGCAGACATGGAGAGTGTTCACTTCGAGTCAAGGGTCGAAAACCCCAACCAGGAAAACACGGTAGTGACCTGGATAAACCATTATATTGCAGAAGCTGTGCTCTTGGAAACAGAAACTTTCAAAAATTGGGGTATAGCAGTTATGACACAAGAGCAAGAGAAATACCTGCAAATCTTACTGGAATCATCAACCGATCTAAAGAAAGTAAAGCAAAACATATGTAGCATACTGAAAGGCACTTTGAACAAACAATCAGCACATAATTTTAGTAACCTAAGCATCATTGTAAGCACCCAGGGGGAAGCGATCGAACAATGAATAATAAAAGAAGAAGCACCTCAAAAAACTCCATGGAGGGATAGGAATTACAATGACACTCAGAGTTCCACTCATCATATCTGACACTAAAGAGTACAAGGCAGACTTTTCAGGGGACCGTATTTCCATATTCAGAACAAACTCGCCAAAAGAGGGAAACGCTAGTAAACCAGGTCAGAAAACATACCAAAGTCTCAAACTTGTCTCCTGGAATGTGGCTAGCTTACAAAAAACCCTTAGACAAGTGGCATCAAAAAATAAATTGCTAGAGTGCGATATTGTATGCCTACAAGAAACCTGGGCAACTGAACAGGTACACTTGAAAGGGTACGCGGGCTTCCACCAACTCGCCACCATACCTAATCATTATGGAAGACCATCAGGTGGAATCTTGGACTATGTCAAACACGCAAAACAATGTACTGTCAGGAATATTAACACCAATTCGAATATGCTACAAGCGCTGCTAATAGAAGGAAAAAGTGTTCAGGTAAACATCGCCTCTTTTCTGTTAATCAATGTATATTTAAATACACCAGCCCAATGGAAATTAAAGGTTACACAATATGTGATTCCAACGTTGCAGGAAATCCTATCCATATATCAGACTCCGGCGAAACTGCTGGTGGGTGACTTTAATTTGCCCCATTTGGGAATAAAACATTCAGAAAGGAATCACCTAACCGGCGCTGAGAGAATTTTCAATAACGTTTTACTAGAATACGATTTAACCTCAGCTGAGCACTTACAAAAAAAAGCCAGACCTAAACAACCAAAGGAGAACCACATTTAAGAACAGCTCCATAATTGATTATATTTTTCTATGCGACCTGCTAGCCCCCAAAATTGAAGATTTCAAAATAAAAACGGATGACACAAGCGACCATGCATTACTCCTGATTGAACTTAATGCCACTATCAAAGAACGGGAAAAAACAATAATGGTCTTTCAATCTATAGGCATTGAAGAACACGCCCTGGTGAGGTGAAATAAATGGAACACGCATCAGGTAACGGCTCTGAAATATTGGAAAGAAAAACAAGAACAACCAGGTAACAACACAGGCGCAGACCCCAACAGGGAAAATTGGACAAAGTGGACAAACGATCTTAAAATATGCCTGAAGACAGCTGAGCTCTTACAACCCACAGACAACAATATTCAATTGGCAGACATAACTCGCAATTTAAGAAGGGCAAAAAGAGCAAATAAGATCGCTGGTTTGAAAAACACACGGGACAAGTACAACAAACTACACAAAGAACAGAAACAACTGCTCTGGACAATCAAGCAAAACAGGATTGCAGAAGAGTGGATTAAAATCCATGAATTAACAAAACCCTATAAACAACGACAACTCTGGCAATATATAGCAAAGCTGGATAACAATAGAGTAGTCCGGAGTAATGCCGTTCACGCAGATGTATTGGTGAGGCACGTAGATGCAACATAAGCGGACAAGGAAAAAAGTACTAAATGTGGAAGCGCCAGAATGCACGCAAAGTTCACTAACAACAATGTAGAATCCATAAACTCCACAAACATAGCCATGCTTAAAGACCAGGACGTAAGGGCGGTGGAAAAAGTGATAAAAAAGATAAGGAAAGACGGGGCACCATGACCCAACGGTCTCCCGGCTGCGATGTTCAAGGAAGACATAAATTATTGGGGAAAAGTCCTATCCGACCTGTTTACCGAATGCCGACTACACAACAAGGTGCCAGACTCGTGGCGCGGGTCAATCCTACAACCCATATTCAAGAAGGGCGACAACACAGAGCCAAAAAACTATAGATTAATAGCCCTGCTGGATATCGAAGGGAAAGCCTATGCAAATACCCTGTTGACAGAATTAACCAGATGGGTCGAAGAAAATGATATTCTACCTTTCTATCAAACAGGGTTTCGCAAAGGCTGTTCGACTATTGACAACATTACGGCAATATCCTATTTGGGTCAGCAAGCCATTCACAGGGAAAAGAAACTAGTCTATGCTTGTTTCATAGACTATTCAGCAGCGTTCGATGGAGTTCCACGTGACAAGCTTTGGTCCAAATTGCATAACTGGCAAATTCCTTCTGACCTCCTTAATGCTATTATATCACTATATTGCAATACTTGGATCATAGTCAAACTGGTAAACAACATCACAACAAAAAAGTGCTTTACAAATCGGGGCTTAAAACAGGGTTGCGTACTAGCCCCAACCCTTTTTAATTTATATACTGCAGACCTGGGCAAGACGATACAAAGTGCAAATCTAGCAGTCCCAAAAATTGGGGGCAGCAAAATTCAAATCCTACAATACGCGGATGACCTTGTGGTGATGGACCACACGAAAACAGGTTTACAAAAGGCTCTTAATGCTCTAAACGAATACAATCTGAATAATGAATTAAAGATAAATGCAGAAAAGACCAACGTTGTAATCTTTGGGAATTGCAAAAGAAAAACATTACTAAAATGGCATGTGGGAAAGGAGGCAGTAATGGTCTCAAAGTTCTACAACTACCTTGGGTGTTGGTTGAGCAATGCAGGAAAAGCTAATATGCACTTACATAAAATGGAATCCAAGGTGGAATCAACAATATATGCCTTGTGCAAACTGAAAGAGAAAATGCAGAGCCCTGCTACCACTCCAAGTAGAAAGGTATCACAAGCAAAAATAAGGGCAGTGGCGGGATACGCCCACCAGGCCTTCCCAGGCAAAATGGGCACAATGATGAATAAAGCACAGTGCCGTGCACATAAACGTGTTTTCAAACTACCGAAATACACATGCAACAGCGTGATTCGCCTAGAATTTGGCCTGGTGCACCAGAGCAAAAAAATGCCTAGGAGCACATGCAAAATATTACTTTTCTGTACTTAGAGCGCCGGAAGGGAGCTTTAAGAGCAGGCTAAAACCCATTCATGATGGTTCACCCAATCCATGGCAGGCGTATCTGCAGGAAGCTGTAGAGGTTTTGAGCCTAGCAATACAAAACTGGAAGGCTTATCTTATCCAATGGTTCAAAAGGCAATAAATAAACATTGCTATCGACTGTCAAGAGAAAGTGATTGAATAAATCTGGAAAAAGGAAGATATCAATCTGGGGTGATTGCAACCTACAATGAACATACATTTCAGCCCTATCTTGATCAAGCACTTGGGAGAAAGGCCCTAAAAAGCATTCAGTGGGCTAGACTGGTATCGCTCCCAATAAAAGAGCTAAATCCAGGCTAGAAAACCTTGGAAAATAAAACTCAATGTAGATTATGCGATTCTGAAACAGAATCATTGCCACATTTGATGTGCTGTTGCTTTGGCCTCTTACAATTCCAGCAGCAGCTACTAAAACCTATATGGTTACGTAAAGGTTTTTGAACGACAAAAGTAGCAGTTACAGCCATATTCGCTTGCACATTAACTACGGACCTGGCCAGAATTGGGAGATATATGCAGGAAGTTTGCTCCAGACTTGAGAAAGCTGATGAATCAGACAATTTCACAAAAAGATTCTCGATCAGTTATAGAGAAGTGACACAGCGGTGATAAGACCTTTTAGACTTAATTAACTTGTTAACTTTTATATTGTTTTATGTTTTGCTATAGAAAGAATAGAGGTATCTTTTGTATTTTAAAGTGTGATATATTGCAAATGGTTTTAAGTAACTGCACAATAAATAAATTGACATTCGCCCTCGCACAAACCCCCCCGCATCTGGTGCAGCTGTAGGGGTGGCCCTTTCTTCCCCTACATCCCCATCAAGACCTGTAATGATCTGTCCCTCCACCTTTGAACAGCAGCTTCCCTGGAAGACTTAGAAAGGTACTCAAGACCTAGCTTTTTTGGCAGAAACAGGGTCCCCTCAGCACCCAAATACTCCTAAGGGTAACAGTGTTGTGCTTTATAAATGCTAATTGATTGCTTAATTGATATTCTCTTCTTAAAGAGAAGGGGAGGTGAAATTGCTATATTTAGGTTCTTTTGCAGGAATTGGTTTCTCAGGATCCTAGAGAAGGCCATTATCTACTGTTTCCCTGTTCTCAAAAGGGGTCTATTACAATAGCGGGCAGATCCCCATCGCCCATATGGTGTAGGCAATCCGCCCGCCATTTCTCCCTGCCCGTCTCCCATTTCCCCTCTCATATTATGATAGCGGGGTGACTCCAGCGGACGGTTAGACTGTCTGCCGGTTTTCCACCTGTTGACGAGTCGCCCCGGCTGAAAAGGGGCTGAAAATGATGGTGGTGTCCGCAAGACATATTACAATGCAGGTTGAGATGTGCCTTTAAATGGTGGTGTTGTCCGCCATGGAAAGGCATGCGGTTCCCCCCGGAGTGTTAGGGGTGCACATGAGGGGTTCCTATTGTACCCCCTACATTGGCGTGGACAAGGTGGCAGACACAGCGCTGTGCCTGTCACCTTGCGCAAGTCTCTTAATATGAACCAAAGGTGTACCTAATCAAGGGATTCTTCCAACACTTGGAAGCACAGTTCTGATGCATCCACAGCACCACCTGCCACAATGTTGTGGATGGGGGATGCCACCGTGATCGTGGCTGTGGCATCCTAATTGCCAGTGCCGGACTGCCGCACCACTGGCGGCTGGTCTGAGTACCGCTAGGGTGGCGGGATCCTAATAGACCCCAAGGTGTTCTGCATTGCCTCAGGAAATCCTTTGATAATGATAGGGGCTCATTTAACATCCTTGCTCAAAGTAAAAAAAAATGTTCCAGTTTTCGGCACGGTGCTCAACCAGGGGCTGGAGTGGTGGGCATGTTCTCCATGCAGGCTGTATTGCAGCCTGCATGGAGAATGGGGAAAGTACGCATGACTTGTTTGGGCGACCCGAGAGAGCTGGCCAAACAGTGATTGCGCACTTCGGAGTAGGCAGAAAACACCTCACCTACCCTGCTCCGAGAGCAGAGCAGCCCTGTTAGCCCACAAAGCAGCACAAACATAAAATCATTATAACTGAAAGTTATTATCATTTTATGTTTTTGCTTCTCGCACTGCTTGAAAGCAGTGGGGTGACACTCAACCGCCACAGCAGAGGAGCCACCACTGGGTGAGTTGCTGGGGCATGGCTGCTGAGTGGCAGGCAGCCCTCTCAGCTTCCTCTCAAGGAAAAGTCCTTCTTGGAGTGGTGGTGAGGACAATGTCCCAGTTTAGCATCCATATTGTCTTCTATGAAAGCATGATCCACGTGGATTACTGCAGTCAGAACTAAGGGGCCAATTACGATTGCGATTACGATCCCGCAATCGTACCGCAATTTTCCCCAGCCGCATTAAGATGACAGAGGTAATCGAGCTCGGATCGTGGCAGACGCAAAAACCGTCCACCATGGGTCCACTAAAAGCAATCTTACAGATTGCCTGGCGGACGTTCCAGTTACCCAGAAATGGTGGAGGTGCCTAGCAAGCACCGTCCAACAAATCATGATGCTGGCTACAGCCGGCATTTCTTTAGCGGCCATGCCGCCATGGAAAGGCTGGTGGAGATTTATGACGGGGGCCTGTTGATGCACCCCTTGTGTTGTGGGAAGGTGAGGGTGCACTGGAGGAGTACCCATGGTACCCACCTACATTACCCAGCACTACCTGGCAGGCATGGTGTAGTGCCTGCAAGGTAGTGCAGTGAAATGCAAAACATGGCATTTTAACGTTGCGGCTGGTGCTGCTGTCAGCAGTACCCGCCGCAATGTTAAAATGCAAGATCCGTCCTTCATGGTGGCGGTCGCATCCTGATTGGGTGTGTGGGACTTGCGCATGCATGGCGGATGGTCCCGGTTTACACTAGGATGGTGGACGGACTCCAGTCCGTCCGCCATCCTAATGACGCCCTACGTTCACCCACCTGAGTGTGACATCAGTCTTCATAGAATCGTCACCAATAGCGACACTGGCAGCTAACACTTCACATTGAAGTCAGAAACTGCCTCCATGTTCTGGAGCAGTTGATCTGGGTTAAACAAGATAATTCTCAAACTGAATTGGCAGATACTTCATGCGGATAGATGTAAACCTATGTTTTTCGCTTGATTTATTTGACCTAAACGTTTCCCATACGTCACCGACATTGTATAGCAAAATATTGTATATTCCGTAAGAACGTCTCATTCTTGAGGAGGCATGTACTCTTATCAACTTGCTGTAAATGAATTGAAATGCATCATGCTCAAAAATTGGCACAGTGGTGAACGTTCCATTTAAAACATGAACTACAGTGATGCATTTTCTTTTTTAATCTGCAGGTAGTGTACTGTACACTTTCCATAATTGGGCACTTTCTGTACCAGTTCCCGTCTTCTCTTCTGATGCCAGAAACAAAAGAAATGAAAGCACATCTGCAAATGAAATCACAGCAACTCCTCCACGTCGATAGCCTTTCCGAGCATTCCTGTCAAACTGGTGCTTGCTTCCCAGCTGATATGGTTAAAAATGCCTCTTCATAGTGTATAACACTTCCTGGAAAGTTGGAATCCGCTTAATGTGCTGCGGACCAGCACAGCAGCTTCTTGTCAGGCGGACAGCTGTGGGAGGTTATTTTTTAAATATTAAACTAACATAAAACAAAATGGCTGCGTTGGCAAGAATGTAAATACTACTTTAGACAGCTTCTGGTAGCTCAGCCAGCCCACTGATTACACTGGAATTACTCAGCTAATATCTAGCAGCTAGACATTCGCCTACACTTTAATGAATGAAGCATGTAGAAAGCGTGATGTAGTATAGCTCTAGAATTTCTTTACAGTTAGATCTAGTATTAGATCTGCAAAAACATCCGTAATCTTTTTCTTGAATTTAATACACAGATGATTCGTTTTCATTAAAAGTGTAGGAAAAGAAAAGCAATAAGGAATACATACATTGGTTATATTCTGGTTAAAATGATAGACCTATGCTCTAGCTCCCGCATTTAAAAGGGAAGAGATGGAATAAATGTCTCTTAAATGTTTGATGCATGTTTGAACAAAAAGGGCCAAATTGATTCCACAGTGGTGTCACCAAGGGAGGCCTTGAAGCACGTATTCAAGTACCATTGCGGGCCAATACTTTCCCTTTGTCTCAAATTCTTCTCTCACCTTTTTGAGTCAGCTGCCACCCACCATGTCGTGTTGGACAATTGTTTCACAAGAGGTTTCTTAGATTGAACTGGACGAAATGGATACGATGAGTGTGGAAAATAGGGTGGATAGAAAGTTAGGAGTTAGGATGGGAATCCAAAATCTAGCACTAAAGTAAAATGCACAGACTGGGAAAAATGAGGAGGGATAGGGTGGTGCAGGGAGAAGCTCCCATATCAGGATTTTCCTAAAACGAACCCATGGCTATACAGCTGCTACCCTGGCAGATTTCTGCTTCTTGTACTACCACTGCTTTTACTTATGTATCATTGCAAAACCCCTAAACAAGAATGAGATCTCCACTCTCCTACAATAAATGAGTCTGGTGGGACATGAGAGACATTATTCTGCCAGCTGGTAGAACCAATGCATGCTGGGTGGTAAAATAGCTCTCCAGACTCCTGGACCTGTTCCCCTCTCTGATGATCTGCAAGTCTTTCTCAGTGGTGGGGACCACTGTCAGGCATCAGACCACTAGTACCTCCAACTCTCAGAGGACTTGTCACAATCGCTTGGAGATTTTCCACAGGGTTTCCACAGCCACCCTCCAACATGGGTCTCCAGAACCTCTTCATAGGCATCTGAGCTTACAGCACTGTATCTATGTGGTGGCTAGTGATGCATGTCATGATGCCCTGACACTGACCTAAAATTAGAATTCTGCAGGACAGACGGATCAACATAAGTAAAGCCAGTCCAGCAGCCATCATGTACTCAATGGTTCCCTTTTTTCATGACATGTTAGAGATTTACCCAGGCCACTTCGAGGGCCAAATTATGCAGTAGAGTTGAGTATATCACGCTGCAAGCAAATGCAAATTATGCGCATAACGCAGCACATATTACAATGGTATTACTTCATAATCTGGTCATTTTTACACATGTTAACACTGTATGGGTATTGGTTGCACCTCATTAGCACCAGTTTAACACTCAAATATAGTAATACGCAACAGAAAGGTGACCAGTCAACCTTTGCAAAGGGCATTCCACTTAATGGCAACATGTGTCACTGCTTTTTCAGTAACTTTTGAACAGTTTGGGTTAGAAACAATTTTTTTGCTAAAATCTGCAGATTATGCAGCAGATGATGGATTATGTGGCAAATGCGGCACATCTATAATTATGATAAAAACGCCAAGGCCATACAATCGCATAATTGCAATGGCTCTGGGTTTACATTTGTTTGAGTTGAATGTATCTTAAACATGCATTCATGATGATTAAAAATGGAAATGAATTGTTGTGGGGAATTTGACTATGGATTTGTGTTCAAGGCACTTAGGGTCAGAGTAGGATGGTGGTCGGACTTCCTTCGCAACAGACCAACCGGCTAGCCGTCAGCGTTCCTGCCATAGGGATTATGATGTGACTGCCTGCAAGGCGGTAACACAGAGTATTCTTTGTATTGCTACGGGTGCTGCGGGCTGTAGCACACGCCACAGTCTAACAAATGCACCCTGGACTTATCTGAGCACTATGTGTCAGGCACCATAGGTTCCTCCCAAAACTGGGGCCCGCTACCTTCTCATGGCGTGTAAACCACGCATGTAACGGCCAGAGGGGTGGGACATCATAATCCCTATGGTGTTGCCTGCCAGGCACTGCCACACTGTATGGATTCAAGATCTCTATCCGTGGCGGTCGTTCTCTCCGACCGCCACCCATCTGCCCGCCATCTTAATGTGGTGGGCGGGAATTATCCTTACGATAGTGGTGGGACCGCCACCAACGGGCTGTCGGTGGCAGTCCCACCATCATCGTAATCAGGCCCTCAGTTATCATGGCACACTTTGTCATATCATGCATCCACAGCAGTACAATCATACTTATTTCAGTACTGCATTTGTAATAGTCAGCAAATGTCTTAGTCATAATTGTGTATCTGAGTTTCATACACCACTGTCCATATTCTCATCTAATTGAGTTTGCAAAGGGATCATTAAGAGAATGAAATTGGTTGCACAGAGGATGGTCACTTGGCAGACAGAAGGCACGACACTGTGAAAACAGCACCCGGAGAATCTTCAGAAATTCCTAATGCCAATTATATTTAATGTCAAAGGTGTATTAACAATTTTGCAGTTGGATAATAAAGTTGATGTAAACTGTAGTTTAGGAGTTTGCTTTTTATTATGTACATACTGGAGTGCTTAGAGACATCAGGGGACGTCTTGTCTATGGACTTTGAGTTGCTTCTAAATTTGTATGCAGTGCCTGCCTTTGGTTTTGGGGCCCTCTTACTGCTGGGTGGGGGTTTCCATCCTTCTCATATATCACCCGAGGCCACAATTTTACAACCAAAAATGTATGTCATGTTTGACACGGAGCAAATGTTAGTTTTTTTTAACAATACCTACCCTAGGTTTTAGAGACAACAAGGGACCTCTTAGCTAAAGGCTTATGAGTTTGTCTAAGCTTGGTAGTGGTAGATGTGTGAGGTTCTGAGGCCCTCCCACTGCCTCATTTGGCAGCACACCCATCCCTGAAATCACCTCAGCCTGCCCCTTGGTTTTCTATTAAGCACTTCTTGCCTGATGCCAAGTGGTTGTTCACTTTTTATTACTGCACCTAAACATGTCCTTGAACCCAGAAAGAGGCCTCTCAGCTTCAGACTTTGGGCTTCATGTAGGCTTGGCTGCAGTGCTTATGTGAGGTTTTGAGGACCCACCACCCCTTCATATTGCTGCCTGCCCATTCCTGACATCACCTGAATTCACACCCTGGCTCCTCACAAATCGTTTCTCACCTGATGTGGACAGTCGCGGCCGCTGCAGGTAGAGCGGTGGGATGTGGGGGCCCGGTGTGAGGGGATTGCGAGAGACAACCATGAGGAGAAATTATGTATTTAATTTTCCAACGTGGTCGTCTGTTGAAATCCCCCCCCACACACAGCTCCACCGCCACACTGCTGTTACCTGCAGCAGCCGTGGCTGAATGTGGAGTGCTTGTTTTTTCATACTGCACCTACAGAGTACTTGGAGACACCAGGGTGAACTCTTAGCTATGGATTTTTTGCTTCATCCGGGCTTGGTGACAGTGTCTTTGTAGAGTTAAGAGGCCAATCTACAACCTCACATACCATCTGCCCATCCCTTACATCACCTGAGTCGATCCCCATTGCACCACACAAAGCATGCTTGTTTGCTGTATGTTAGAGCAACTACTGAGTGCTAGGAGGCACCATGGGACTTCTAAGCTCAGGACTTTAGGTGGTGCCTGTGTGTGCATTTCAAAGTCTTCTCTGACTCATGTGGTCACTGACCCAACCACCCTGCAGCTGTCTACCTACCTACCTCTGACATCACTTGAGCCCACCCCTGACTACCTGCAAAGCACTTGCTGTCTGATCAGGAGCATCAGTGACACAACAACACCCAAAACATAAAAAGTGCCTTTCTATGGGTCAAGAGGGTGACAGAAGAAAGTGAATGACTGGAAATGATACATCTTTTGGCGAAAGTCCAGTACTTTAATTATAATACTTTTCAGCTACTGTCAGTTGTGCATCAAGGATGGTATGCCTCTGAAATTTAGATTAAGCTACAGAACAGTGTAGCATGTACTATTCCATCGGAAGAAGGGTAAAAACCACCATACTTCCAGCTACTAGCTTTTAGTAGCATAAATGTCTATATTCGTCAAAAAAGATTTTGAGAAAATTGGTGCTCTAATTGGGTTCAGGAAGGTAGTTATAGTTAGGAACATCTTTCCATAGGAAATAGATTTTTTGGTTTGCTAATAACTTTGATGCAGCTTGACGAATCTTCACAAAAGTTTCCCAAAAAAGCCTCATTCACTTCAACCTCTTCCTGGAGTTTCAGGGTGACTCGTCATGTAGTGATTGAGAAAAAGGGGTGCTTTAAAAAGCCTTTCCCTATGCTATTTCCCATAGGAGAATTGAACAATGATACCCCAAAGCATCTACATGGAATCACACCAAATTTGACAGGCAGCAAGATCTTGAGCCACAAAGTATGCCTTTTGTGATTTGGTGTAAATCTGATCATTAGATGGTGAGAAATGTTAAGTTTATGTCACACCGCAGAGGATTTGCAAACCCAACAGTTCTAAAGATAAGATCAGGTTGACTGTCACCACATTAACAAAGATGTAGTTGCAGTCATTTTAGGACTAGGGGACTCAGACCCTATTCTCTAAAGAGGTAATAAAATGATATAGAGGAGCAGGGCAGGGATATCCTGACCCCTGTGCCAGTTGGGGGGGGGGTCCCAGAGAGACCCCACCCCACAGAGCTGCATGATATGTTTAAGGGGAGGAGGACATGCAGCCACTCTCCCTGAACTATTATATGGCTCTGGGGACCCCATCACTGTGGCCACATCTTTATTGAAAGCGAAAGGGTTGTGGGGTCCCCCTCCCTGAGCCATGATGATGATCTGCATTTGTTTGCTCCCCCTGGGTAGGAGCAGCTTGTCTCTATGGGGCCACTGGTAAATAAAGTTCAATAGCCTGACGCGTTTCGAGGCATGACGCCTCTTCCTCAAAGGCATTAGCTTCTTTCTCATCTGGGGCAATGGCGGTTCCTTTTAAATCAATTATTGAGTGTGCTTTGATTCACTGATGGCGCCCAGAGGGCCACGCTGATTGCACTTACATCTGTGGTGCACGCTGGGACGTATGGTCCTGCAGAGAGAACATAAATAATTCCACTTAATAGCTCCTGTGTGCCATCATTTTGTTAAAAGCATTCATAATATCCTTAGTAGGAAACAGAAAGTCTGGGCAATACAATCTTAATATTTGTCTCACTGTGCTGGGATACAGATCCGACGCAGCCTCTCTTGATTTAGAGATGGTGCACTCCTCACCGGCGGACTGCCTTGCATATTGTTTCAAACAAATGCCCGTAAGAGGTGAGGAGGCACTCAACAGCTTGCCCACCATTCAGTGTTCCCAATCAGATTGCCTCGACCTCCCGTTAAATAAAGTTCAATAGCCTGACCAATGCTTTCAGGCGTTTGGTGAAGAATTGATGGACACAGTAGCCCTACCGTGGTGGATGGCACCATCACCATATTGAGGAGAGGCTGCGGCTTGAAACTGTGTCAGGGCTGTTTGTGCAGCATAGTAAGCGGCATAAGTCTGCCCGCCTCAGCACTCTGGACCCTACTAAGGGAGTAAAAAATGTCTTAATATGAGCGGATGTTTTTCATGTAACAAACTAAAGGTTTGATCTTTTTTTTGCTCTTTAGGACTACAAGTCCCAGCATGCAGTGAAGGACTAAAAAGCATGAAGTGGGACCCACTGGGGGTCGGCATGCCGGAAATGGATAAAAAAGAGCCCTCCATGATTTATCTGTGACTGGAGCAGCCTATGAGTAAGATGCGTTGGCCTCAAAACGCATCAGGCGAATAAAGAATGTAACTTCTGGAGTGCTACAGTGGGTTTTTGCAAGAATAAATAGGATGGTAGTTTACTGTTGAGTGCGTCCTCAATGCTTTCGGGCGTTTGGTGAAGAATTGATGGACACAGTAGCATTGCCGTGGAGGACGGCACCATCTCCGTAGTGATGAGAGGCTGCGGCTTGGAACTGTGCCAGGACCATTTGTGCAGCGCAGTAAGCGGCATTAGTCCGCCAGCCTCAGCACTCTGGACCCTACCAAGGGAGTAAAAAAGTCTTAATAAAAGCAGATGTTTTTCATGGAACCTACTAAAGGTTTGATTTTTTACTCTTTAGGACTACAAGTCCCAGCATGCAGTGAAGGACTAAAAAGCACAAACGAGACCCACTTGGGATCGACGTGCCAGAAATGGATACAAAAGAGCCCTCCATGATTGATCTGTGACAGAAGCAGCCTATGAGTAGGAGGCGTTGGGCTCGAAGCACGTCAGCCGACTAAAAAATGTAACTTCTGGAGTGCTGCAGTGGGTTGTTACAAGAATAAACCAGATGGTGGTTTACTGTCGAGTGCGTCCTCAATGCTTTCGGGTGTTTGGTGGTGCAGATTTATATATATATATATATATATCGAAATCCACAATCCTGCAAGCACAGGGACTCGAACGAACTCCAGCGCAAGAACAGGTACAGACCACAGTGAAGAGTGCAAAAGTGAAGTTTTATTCCAAAATGGGCAGCAGCATGACGCGTTTCGTCCGGCTAAACCGGACTTGATCAAATAATTGATCAGTGATGTCATGAGTGATGTCACTGACCATGTCATGAGTGATGTAATATGTGACATCATCAGAAGTGCATTGCAGGCGGCCAAGTTATAGTGAGTCCAACTAACTATAACGTGGGAATTTCAATGGTTTTATGTCCGTAAAATTTCCAGGTAACTATAACTGGTGTGAAACCTATGGTTTTTTCAGTGAATTTAATAGGTTTTTTAAATGCTAATTCCTAACTATAACTGGTGTGAAACCTATGGTTTTTTCAGTGAATTTCATAGGTTTTGTAATTGCTAATTCCTTTCTATATCGAGTTTGTAACCTACGATTTTTTTTAATTTGCTGTTTTGTGTGAGTATTAATTAGTATTATTTATTTTTATAATAAGATTTTTAACATTTTTTTTTTTACTAGTTTTTCTTGGGGCGCTCTGGGTCCGCGCACCGGTAAGCTCTCCGGAGAACGCACCCAGATCGCTACTTGCGTTCGTGTAAAAAAATATGAATGAAAAGTAAATAATAACGCAAGACATTTAGTACCATACATATAAAAGCAGTTTTTTTGAATAAGGAAATGAAAATAATTTAGCATTTCCGTGAAACTATCAAAACGTCACTTCGGCGCACCGCGTAAGCGCCTCCGGAAGCGCCTACGTTCGCGCCGCGTATGCACCCCCGGAAGCGCCTACGTTCGCGCCGCGTATGCGCCCCCGGAAGCGCTCCGGTGCGCGCAGCGTCAGCGCGTCAAGTCATGTGACCTTAAAATAACACTTTTCATTGGTTGCTAACATTTTTTTTTTACAAAGAATGAAATCCCCACCCATTTCCTTCACTTCTTCTTTCACTTTTGTGACTGAAAGACCTGCCTTTTTTCTCTTCGATCTTGCTTGGTTAATCATGGCTGCCAGACCATCCAGCAGTGAAGATGAGCCTGAATTAATTGATGAAGAGCCTCCTCAGCCAAAGGTGAAAGAGCATTTGATCTGGAATTTTTTTTCCATACCAGATGACCAGATAAAGGTGAATGCTCCAAAAGTGGAGTGCAGGATCTGCCATACAGTCCTGTCACGGGGTGACCCCACTAAGAAATTTTCTTTTGGTAACTCCACAATGCTTCGCCATGTAGAGAGGAGGGACCCCCAGAATTTTGCCCGGGAAAGTGTCAAGGCTGTGGCACAAGAGGTTTCCAGTGATGGGGCCTCTACATCCACCGGAGGAGCAACTACTTCTGTGAGGGGGCGATCGCAGGAGCTGGTTCCAAACATTAAGCCTGCATTCAACAAAGGTATCCTGAAATGCAGATACTGCGATAAACTACTTACCTTTGGGGAGCAAAGTGTCCTGCTCATGGTTCGAGCATTGGAGAACCATCGCTGCCGTTCCCAGCCCTAATTTTTTTTGTTTTTTTTGCTCCTGTTGAGCAGTTTCCATTCCCTGTTTTTGTTTCTGTTCTAAAAAAAGAAAAAAGAAGAAAAAAAAAGTTCTTTTCAAAACTACCTCCAATTCTCATCAAAGAGCTAAATTCTTAAAAAAATTAAAAAGAGTAAGTGAAGTGGAGTGCATTGATAATGGAAAGGAAAATGAGTAAGAAGGAACAAAAAGGTATGAGAGAAGAAAGGAAGTGAAGTAGGGGGACTGAAAGAAGGTGAGTGTTGAGAAGTAAAGTAAGGAGAAGGAGAGTGAACATGGGGATGTGGATATTCAAAGAAAATGTTGAAAAGGAACGGGGGTGTGGAAGGGTAAGAAAAGATGCATTGCTGGAGTTGCATCATTTTTGTGACACACTCCAGCAATGTATCACTTTTGCGCTTACAGATACATCTGAAATACTGACGTATCTGTAAATACGTCCGACATAATATGTCATATATTTAATATGACGCATGACTAGAAGACTGAAGGCCTCATTTATGAGGCCATGCGTCACTTTAACGCCACCGGTGCGTCACTTTTTGTGACGCACCAGTACTGTAAAAAATGCACCTTGTTCAGTCATATTTACAAAGTGACGCATCTAGGTAGATGTGTCACTTTGTAAGCCCCTGCGCCACATTATACCTCAGGTGTAATGTATGCAAAAGGGACGTATTGACACAAGAAAGGGTCGTAGAGGTGACGCAGTGAAATCTATGAGATATCACTGCGTCACTTTTATGACGCTGTTGCGTCCAAATCTTGTGCCTGTATCACAACAGGCGGAAGACTGATGCAAGCCCTTTCACATGGAGCCTGGCCCCATGTGAAAGGATGCATTGCTGGAGTTGCATCATTTTTGTGACACACTCCAGCAATGCATCACTTTTCCGCTTACAGGTACGTCTGAAATACTGACGTATCTGTAAGTACTTCCGACATAATATGTCATATATTTAATATGACGCATGACTAGAAGACTGAAGGCCTCATTTATGAGGCCATGCGTCACTTTAACGCCACCGGTGCATCACTTTTTGTGACGCACCAGTGCTGTAAATATTGCACCTTATTCAGTCATATTTACAAAGTGACGCATCTAGGTAGATGTGTCACTTTGTAAGCCCCTGCGCCACATTATACCTACGTCAAGTGTAATGTATGCAAAAGGGACGTATTGACGCAAGAAAGGGTCGTAGAGGTGACGCAGTGAAATCTATGAGATATCACTGCGTCACTTTTATGACGCTATTGCGTCCAAATCTTACACCTGTTTCACAGCAGGCGTGCAGGCCCTTTCACATGGGGCCTGGCCCCATGTGAAAGGATGCATTGCTGGAGTTGCATAATTTTTGTGACACACTCCAGCAATGCATCACTTTTGTGCTTACAGATACGTCTGAAATACTGACGTATCTGTAAGTACTTCCGACATAATACGTCATATATTTAATATGACGCATGACTAGAAGACTGAAGGCCTCATTTATGAGGCCATGCGTCACTTTAACGCCACCGGTGCGTCACTTTTTGTGACGCATCAGTACTGTAAAAAATGCACCTTATTCAGTCATATTTACAAAGTGACGCATCTAGGTAGATGTGTCACTTTGTAAGCCCCTGAGCCACATTATACCTCAGGTGTAATTTATGCAAAAGGGACGTATTGATGCAAGAAAGGGTCGTAGAGGTGACGCATCGAAATCTATGAGATATCACTGCGTCACTTTTATGACGCTGTTGCGTCCAAATCTTGTGCCTGTATCACAACAGGCGTAAGACTGATGCAAGCCCTTTCACATGGGGCCTGGCCCCATGTGAAAGGATGCATTGCTGGAGTTGCATAATTTTTGTGACACACTCCAGCAATGCATCACTTTTGCGCTTACAGATACATCTGAAATACTAACGTATCTGTAAGTACTTCCGACATAATATGTCATATATTTAATATGACGCATGACTAGAAGACTGAAGGCCTCATTTATGAGGCCATGCGTCACTTTAACGCCACCGGTGCGTCACTTTTTGTGACGCACCAGTGCTGTAAAAAAATGCACCTTATTCAGTCATATTTACAAAGTGACGCATCTAGGTAGATGTGTCACTTTGTAAGCCCCTGCGCCACATTATATCTACGTCAGGTGTAATGTATGCAAAAGGGACGTATTGACGCAAGAAAGGTTCGTAGAGGTGACGCAGTGAAATCTATGAGATATCACTGCGTCACTTTTATGACGCTGTTGCATCCAAATCTTACGCCTGTTTCACAGCAGGCGTGCAGGCCCTTTCACATGGGGCCTGGCCCCATGTGAAAGGATGCATTGCTGGAGTTGCATCATTTTTGTGACACACTCCAGCAATGCATCACTTTTGCGCTTGCAGATACGTCTGAAATACTGACGTATCTGTAAGTACTTCCGACATAATACGTCATGTATTTAATATGACGCATGACTAGAAGACTGAAGGCCTCATTTATGAGGCCATGCGTCACTTTAACGCCACCGGTGCGTCACTTTTTGTGACGCACCAGTGCTGTAAAAAATGCACCTTATTAAGTCATATTTACAAAGTGACTTAGGTAAAGGCAGGAACAATCACTCAGAAGGGGGCCCCTGAACTGATACTTAGGCAGGAAAACAGGGGAAAGCTAGAAATATCGAAGACACCAACCCACTGCCTGCTGTTGTTTTGCACCTACTGCATGATCTGTGCTAAATGATTCTCCTCCTGACCTCTTGATAGTTTTGGAGTATGTAAAAGAATTGAGTGAGTGTAATCATCTTCAAAAGTGGGCCTCGGCCCATTATGACTATCCTGCCTGCATTAAGAACCTTTTCAGTGTTGTGCAGAATTGTGACAATATGGAGGTCACACCATTTTTCAGAGTCCCTGGAGACTTGTATTTACAGGTATTTCAAGTGATTTAGGGCCATATGTAGGTATCTAAATAACGGTCGGTAACGAACGAAATTCTGTAAATTTGCCCTTACAGACCGGTATTTAGGCATTTGAGATGTAGGAGGCCAAATTTAAGGATTCGGTAAATATGAATCGGTAAATACCGATTCATCATTACCGAATCCAAAATTACCGAATCGGTATTTACTGAATTCATTTTTTCCGAAATAGTAAATAAGAAACGGCAAAAATGAGAATGGAGATGTAGGTAACTTCTAAAATACTGTATTTCATGAAATTAGGTAATTAAAAGTCGGTAATTACCATGGATTGAAAGCAGGTGATAACCAGGTGCACA
Source organism: Lissotriton vulgaris (assembly GCF_964263255.1). Taxonomy (NCBI): domain Eukaryota; kingdom Metazoa; phylum Chordata; class Amphibia; order Caudata; family Salamandridae; genus Lissotriton; species Lissotriton vulgaris. The sequence continues at coordinate 998,616,645 of NC_141696.1, read as the reverse complement.
CAATAAAACAGGCCCCAAAATGCAACAGTGTGATCACATTGGTGGCATTCTACGTGATAGCAAGGCGGCTACGGCTACAGGCAGCAGGAGAGAGGCACTGGAGATGGGAGGAGCAAGTCTACAGTTAGAGGATCACACTCTTCCAACTTACAGAGGCAGAGATCCATGAAAGGTACAGGCTACACCCCCACACCATCCTGGACTTGATAAGGGACCTGCACCCACTCCTGGAGCACCCAACACCAAGGGCACATGGCATACCACCACATGTGCAGGTGCTCTGTAGCCTACACCTGCTTGCATCTGGCAGTTACCTGGGGGTGATAGCTGCGGTAGGTGGGGTTTCCCAGAGCTGTCTGTCCCGCTTCTTAAGCAAGTTCCTGGAGGCCATGATGCAGAGAATGCATCATTACATCCGCTTCCCTGACACACATGTGGAACTGCTGAAGACAAAGACTGACTTCTACCAAATGGCCCAGTTTCCCCAAGTGATCGGCTGCATAGATGGCACACACATCCCAATCGGCCCACCTGCTGCCACAGAGTTCATTTACAGGAACAGAAAGTCCACACACTCAGTAAATGTACAAGTAATCTTTATGCTGCCAAAATAATCACAGACATCGTAGCGAAATTCCCAGGAAGCACCCACGACTCCTACATCTTCCAAAACAGTAGGATCTACACATGCCTGACAGCAGGGGAATTTAGAGAAGGATACCTATTAGGTAAAAAACTGTCACACACCCTAAAAGAAACTGCAGATGGAGGTGTTGTTCATGTGACTAATGGCTCTCTCTTTACCGCATAGGCGATAGTGCATATGCCGTACGTTCGTTCATCCTAACACCCTACCTGAATCCATCAACCCCAAGTGAGAGACGATACAACGTGGCACACAAATCTACTCGGAATGTTGTGGAGCGCACCTTTGGACTGTTAAAAAGCAGGTTCCGCTGCCTCCACAAAAGCAGAGGCGCACGTTAGTACTCACCCCTCATCTGCTGTAAAATCATTGCAACTTGTGCAATGCTTCATAACCTTGCCACTAAGAAAGGAACAGCAGTAGAAATGACAGATATTGAGGATGACGATGATGAATGTGCACACCCTGAGCCCAACACAGCAGGAGTTGTGCAAGCAACAGATGGGAGACAGAGACGGGCAGAGATCACACGCAACTATTTCTAAGTAAGTAAGGAGACACAACCAGTTGTAGTATGTACACAACGTAGTTTAATTATGTGGCACTACGTCAGTACACATAAAAAGTCCGAAATGTGGCAGTCCAATTGTAGCCATCCATTATGGAAGTCCTGGGTTACTTCACCAATTCCAGGTCAGGTAGTCTGGGCATCCTTAGTGTTTGAGGGCACGCCTACCGGTGCTCGATGCCAATGGCTGGCTGTCCTCACTGGCAGTGTGGGCAGTGCCAGCCCCATGGAGCCTGCTGCTCCTCCGGGTGTCAGGAATTGGGGGGTTATGCTGCTCCTACTGGTGCTCTCCCCGCTCTCCACCACATCCAGAGCAACAGTATTAGCTGACTGAGCAGTCAGCAGCACCTCCACTGCACTTGTCACCCTCACAAGGCCCCTGGAGACTTCACTGCTGCTGAGTGCCAGTCTCACCTGCATGTTCACTCAGCGCCTGCAAAGCAGGGAAGTGGCAGTGGCTAGGTGGTTGACTGCCCTTGTGAGTTGTTCTGCCCTCTGCCTCTCCTTCCGCCTTGTTGCCCTGTCCTCATCCAACTTGCTGCATAAGAGCAGCACAGACTGGGACATGTCCCGCATGCCCACAGCCATCACCCTCATTCTCTCCACCATAGAGCTGATGCCCTTATTAATGTTTTCAACATTGACATTTAGGTGCCGCATCTGCCTTTGGACAGACGGGATGGCCTCCCCGTGCATCCGCTGCACTTTCACCATACTGGCATCCAGTCCGCAGAGGACCCCAGGACCCTCGCCATGTCGTGATTGACTGCTGTCTCTGGCCCTGTGGTGTCTGCCACCTGTGTGGGCCCTCTCGGAGGTGGACTGCTGATTGGCATTGCTGTCCTGCACTGCCACGGTTGTACTGTCACCCCCCAACGTGTCCCCTGCAGAAGACTCCATTTCCAATTAGTGTGGCCACAACATGCCTTTTGGATTACTGGACTGCAGGGGTTCTTGCAGCTGGTGACGCAACTAGTTCAGGTGAGGACAGGAGTAGAGGTGAGCCAAAACGCTCTGGGGAGGCCTGCAGCTGTGGTGATGCTGGAGGGTCTTGGGCGGCCTGCAGCTGTGGTGATGCTGGAGGGTCTTGGGAGACCTGCAGGTGTGGTGATGCTGGAGGGTCTTGGGAAGCCTGCAGGTGTGGTGACGCAGGAAGGTCTTGGGAGGCTGGCTGTGCTGTTGATGTAGCAGTTTCCTGGGTGGTTTGCCCTGCGCTTGTGCTCGCCTCCTGTGTGTCTTCCCTCCGTGGTGCTCTCCCTTCCTTGTCCTTTGGATGCTTGTGAGATGTCTCGCCTATGGACAGAAAATCTAACATTAACTCTGTGTTCCTGCAGCCCTGCTAATACAATTACATTCTCATCACTGATACACTGTCGCTATTGCCTCAGCTTGCTCTTCACTGATGTGTGTCGCATGCCTTGTTGTTTGGTGTGCTGTCTGACATGGTATGTGTTTCAATGACTACATCTCCCATAATGCATTGCTGGTATATTCCAAAACATGTACTGGAGTGGGGTTGACACTACCACTTTGGGAAGGGAAAAGGGAAGGGGAAGGTGTGGGGGTGATTGCTGTGCATGCTTCTTACCTTTTCGGGTTGCAGCTCGGGCTGAGCTGTCTGCATCCCCAATCCCAAAGACGCTGTCTGGTTCAATGTTGGACTCCACCAGCTCCTCAATCTCTGTCAGGGCAGGTGCCCTGTTCCTCCCTCCTCCTGTCAGGTTTGCCTCTTTGTGGAGCTCAGCCATCTTCCTCTTAGTCACGCTCCGGAGGTCATACCCCCTCTTTTTGAGGTCGTCAATGTCCCTCGGGGTCACTCCTATTGCATTGACCTTAGCCTGTATTGCCAGACAGATTTTCCTCTTGGCAGATTCTGCAACCTGCAGGGTCTGCTTCCCAAACAACTTGTAGTGCTCCTTTACAACCTCCTCCACAAGGACCTGCAGCTCCATGGTGCTGAATTTGAGCTTTCTCTTCCTCTCTCCACCTTCCCTGTCAGTATCTTTGCTTGCCATTTTGCAGTTTTCAAGCAGAAAAAGTTTACCAAGGGCTCAAGGTCTCTGCTCTGCTCTGCAAGCCTCTCCAGCAGCTTCAGATTGAGTGCACCTGCATGGGTGTGGCCACTTCCTGGTTGGGAGGAGGGGTGGTTGCACCAGATTGGCTGATTCCTTAATTGTTTCTGTTTTTGAATTACCGATTCGGTATTTACCGATTCGGTATTTACCGATTCAGTAATTTCCGAATCGGAAATTACCGATCGGTTTTGGATATTCAGTATTTCTTTACCGAAATTTACCGATTTGGTATTTTTTACCTAATTTTTTCCTACAGCCTAAATACCGATTTCTGATTACCGATTCAGTAAAATTCGTTAAAAATCGGTATTTAAGAATCAGTATTTGGGATTTACCTACATATGGCCCTTATGATGTGATTTTTGGTAATTGGTACTTAAAGTGACTTAGGGCTTGATTACAACTCCTGTGGTCTTGGGACCACTGTAGCATCAGTGTCGGATTCACGGCTCACCAACTAGGTGGTCTGGCCACCATATTACGATGTTGTTGGTTTGCAAAACAGAAGACTCCCATAGCACCGACGCCTTCGCCAGCCATTTGCCGACCGGCAAAACTTTGGTAGGGGAAAAGCAGCTGTCAGAGGGGGGTATCAAGAAGTTCACTACGGTCCGAATTATGAGTTGGCTTTCTGATCAGCCGACCATGGCAAGAAGACCACATGCTTCAAGTCAGCGGAATTGAAGGAATTTGGATGTATACTCACCCATTTCCTTGTCTTCCCTTCCATCTCCCACGTGGATTCCTTCCTCCAGGTCCCCCCTTCACAGTACCATCTTAACCTCAAAGAAAATGACCCAGTTGGCGCTGAAATCCAGGTAAGTCCATTTTGCAGTATTTTCCCATTGACTGGACTGAGCACATCTTGGCCAGACCCCAGCAATGGGAAAGTATTCATAGAATGTATTTTTTCACATTTGTCATGCATATGTGTACATTTAACACTTCTGCAGTCAAAATATACACACAGGCATTAACACATATGAAGAAATACACACCGCTGTCAGAAACACTGTCGCTGGGGCAGTAGTGACATCATAATGCAGTGGGCGGGAGGCCTCTGAGCTGGTGGTCCCTGTGGGACCTCTGCCGCAGCAGTAGGGTGGTAAGACTGCCAAACTCCTAATCAAGCCCTTAGACCAATTAACCCTGAGACATAAACAATGCCATAGAATGGCAAAATGTGCATAAGTCTGGGGCTCAACCTTACAGGTCTCTGTACATATAATGCATGTCATTGTCATATGACGACATGCAATATTTATACCATTGAATGCCCACCCCTGTGCATCACACCTGATCAACTCTGCTAATAGTTCTACAATCAGCGCGAAGAGGAGTTGGGAAGGGGCACACATTTCTGGTGCCATGCTCGGTCAGGCAGGGTGACAGCAGCACCCCATTAACTCTGGCCCAGGGATCTTTGCACGGAACTCAGATGTAGCCAAAGAATAATGAATCAATATACATTTTTGGGTGGAACTTGGAATGTGAAGACCAGTGTATGGAGTCAACTGCCTTCACAAAATTGATTACAATTAACTTTGACAGCTTGTCTGCTTTAGCTAGTGCCACATGCAGCCAGCTAATATAGTAGAACGTGTTTTGACCCAACATAAAGCCATTTTGATCAGTGCAAACAACTGTGCACACAACCTTTACCAACCAATGACTAGAATTTTCATTAATGGTTTAGATCTTATGTAGACCAATGAAATAGGCAGGTAGGAGGAGCTCTCATTTGGTGGCTTGTCCGGCTTAATAATAACAACTATTTTGGCACCTCACAGGTCAGGTAGTGGGTAGCCTGTGCGCAGGTTGTTCGCAAGGCACTGTAGGTGGGAGTAGCCCAGAAAGAAGTATTCTTTTGAAAACTTTGCAGGAAAAGAATTTGGGCCAGCTGTTTTCACTGTCTGCATGGAGGGTATTGACTCCTGAATCACCTCCACAGAAACTAGGGTGGCTAGGTCATGGCCATGCACCCAGTTTAGAGCACACATGATCATATTGCCTACAGGTGGTGTGCCCTTTTCTCCTATCGGAGCTGTGTAGCTTGTAAAGCTAGCCATAGGATTTTGCAGATAAATTGCGCTTGTGTCCAGGCTTGATCCCATCTGGGTATTGAATGGGAGGAATTACTCCTCTTTTAAACCTGTGGGTCACCAGCCAGTGCAACAACTTACCAGCCTTGTCCCTCAGTTCATAAATCCTATGTTAGGAAGAAACTCAAGAAAGTGTAGCCACCTCCAGAAGGTACTGATGCAGAGCCAACCTGCTTGCAGGCAGCCTTCTTAGGATCTTCTCTTACTGTGAAAGGGACACCTAATGCTCACATCCAAGATAACATTCTCTACGACTTAAAGCTGCCTACAGTCATCCCTTTTCTTCCCTGACACAAGAGAATTGACCGATTGTCTCCCATAAAATAGCCTCCAAATGCACAGAGGATTTATTCAAGGTGAAATAGGTTGTGATCTGGTCCCTGAATGTAGCAAGTACAATCTCCATCAACCAACGGGCATAAATGCACTACCCTCTCTGTGGTCTCGTATAGATGTCTAGCTCCATCATTGAATGACACAAAAGACCCCTCAGAAATACCTACACCATATAAGAAAAAAATATAAGGGTAAGTTTCCAGTGTGTTTACAACCCTGCACTTTAATCGCAAAATTGATGCCCCTCATGAAGTAAGATAATTATCACCTAGATGAAGCCTGGGTCAGTGCTGTAGTCACTGTCGACCTTTGTTGTAAGTTTGTAGTGGCTCACTCCAGGATTGGCATTTGAGTGCCTTCCTGGCTTCGTGGCGGCTCTAGAAATGTGTCCTGTGAGTACAGGTCCCCTAATGTAGAGATGCCCATTTTACGGGCACGTGCTTTTGAGCCCTTATCATTAGGAAAGGGAAAATGTGGATGATGCGCAAGTGGAATGGAGGGTGCGTAAAGCAGTGGGGTCCCAGCACGCTTCCTTAAACCTTCCCAAGCCCAACGTAGGGCTTCAAATGTGTTTATTTTGTTGGAATTTCTGTGGTAGGGTTTATATACAGCCACGTGCAGAGAGGTGGGGTCAACCACATCTCTCTCATTGGCCACATGTTGTTGAAACGGGATGAAATGTATCCAGATATGAAGTAATTGTGCTTGTGCCCATAATGCATAAAGTTCAAGGTCAGGAGATCCCATCCCCCCCCCCCCCCCGATAGTGGATGTGTCAGCAGTTCCCAACTCACCCGAGGCTGTCTTCCGGCCCAAACCAGGGCGATCATGAGAGAGCGCAGAGATTTAAAAAAGGCTTGTGTTAAAGGTATGGTTATGTTAATGAATAGGTATAGAATTTTAGGGAGAACTATCATTTTGGTTATGGCGATTCTGCCAGCCAGTGACAAAGGCAGAGCAGCCCAAAATTTTGATATGTGCTCCAACCAGTCCTACAACATGCCAAAGTTCACACCCCATATGTCTTGTACGTCTCTACTTAGCCATATACCTAGGTACTTAACAGCACCATCAGCCCATGTAAGCGGATATTCCAAGTCAGTTTCTAACGGGGCTACATTTAGAGGTAAAATAGAGGATTTTGGCCAATTAATTTTTATTCCAGACATTTCCCCATACCGAAGGACATCTCTCAGTATTGGATTTAGGTTTTTATCTGGTTACAAATATATAATGTTACATTGATATTATGAGGCTTCTATCTGTGAATCCCAGTCCCCGGGTGGCATGATGCTGACGAATTCTAGCAGCTAATGGCTCCATCGCCACTGCAAATAGCAGCTGCAAAAGTGGGAATCCTTGTCTAGTGCCATGGGTTATATAAAATGGTTCCGATATCAGATCATTTGCTCTGGTTTAGTATAGAGCAGGCTTATCAGTTTAATAAAATTAGGACAGAACCCCAGCCTGGGTAAAATAGTAAACAAGAATGGCCACTTCAGGGAATCAAATGAGTTGGTTGTGTCAAGAAACACTGCAATGGCCGGTAGTTGAGGGTCAAATTGGTGAACCGTGGCAAACAAAGTGCGCAAATTGTGAGCTGTTGACCTGCCGGGAATATATCCGGATTGGTCTGGCCTGGCAATAAGTGGTAAAAGCGGCTGCAATCTGTTGGCCAGAATCTTTGAATCCACATTCATTAAAAAAAGGGGTCTATATGAATCACAAAGGTTTGTTTTCTTGTCCGGTTTTAAAAGGGAAATGATCGCTGCCTTACGCATAGTTGACAGCAGGATTCCTTTCTCTAACGATTCCTGATGCATATTTAGCTGCCGGGGCACCAGCTCTTCCGTATAATTCTTATAGAATGTGGTGGTCAGTCCGTCTAGCCTAGGTGCCTTTTCGTCAGCTAAGCTGCCAATAATTTGTGTAATGTCTTCGACCGAGAAAGGTACATCTTATACATATATATATATATATATATATATAACTTGAGCATTTTTGTTCTCCCTGTGGCCTCCCTCGCCCCATTCCACCGCGGCTGATTGTGCCGATTGTGTGGAGGGCGAGGCGCCATCTTGGGCTGTGTTTCCCGGAGCTAGGTTGGGCCAGAGTTAGCGGTCTAGCTTCTCTGGGGAGGCAGGACATAAATTGCACATGTGTCCCCGGGCGCGCAGCGGACACGTGCAGCGGGCTCGACGATGGCGCAGCCCGCCTGCGCCCGTCCGAGCATCGACAGCGCACAGGGCCAGAAATGCTGGCTCTATTGAGGCAGAGACAGGGGGTGAAGTAATAGGTTACAGTCGTGAGGCGCTGCTCATGCTTAATAATAATCCATGCAGCTCCAACAATCATTGGGAGGTACTACACTCTATGGCACGAATCTGCCCCGTCTGCCTTTTTCAGTTCCAAACCTATACATTTGCCTCACCCTCTCTTACTAGCGTCGACTACTTCACCAACATTCGCGCTGCGCTTATTAATGCCCGCTCGCTGGTCAGACATACTGAGGAGGTCCACGAGCTGATTGTGGACGAGACGCTCGATCTCTTGTTCATTACGGAGACGTGGCTACATGATTTTTGTGCTCTGGTGATTGAGCTAGCTACTCCACGGGGGTACAAGATAGCCAGACTTGACCGTAGCTTAGGTAGAGGAGGAGGCATTGCCGTGGTTTATAGAGATAGAAGGAATGTACAGGGGATATTTTGGAAGGGGAAGCGATGGAGTTCTCCATAGCCCTTTCCCCACACTTTACCCTGGGAGGGATGCTGATCTACCGCCCCCCTGGCCCCCAGGCACCTTTATTAAATCACTGGAGGAGGTCATTACTCAAAGAGCACTGAGGTTTTCAACATTTTTGTTGCTAGGAGACTTCAACATACATGTGGAGAACCCCTTAGCACCTGGGGTAAGAGATTTATTGGATCTCTGTGATCTAACTCTACTTACCCAGCAGGTACACGATACCACCCACTCAGGGGGTCATCGTCCTGATCTAGTTTGCTCCAACTTTAGTCTTGAACTAGAGGTTCCCCGCCCTGTTACTTGGTCCGACCACTACCTGGTCAGCTTTTTATGGGGCATTGACAGCCCCCGCATACCGGGTAAAGTAAACCCCGGCCCTCCCCCAAAACAAATCAACATCCCAGCCCTGGCCACCGCACTGGCCCAGTCACTCCCCTTTGACGCCAGTAATCTAGAGGGTGCAGTTGAGAATTTTTCGGAGTGGATGAGCACAACCATCAACGCACTTTCTCATGTATGTATGTATTGGTATATTTGTATAGCGCAAGGACTGTCACCCAACGGGTATCCTGGCGCTTAGACTTGGATGATACATACACAGTGTTTAAGCAGCTGCACAGCTTACATGGTTCTTGGAAAAAGATAAGTTTTCAGGGCTTTCTTGAAGGAAGTAAGATCTCCCATGCTTCGTAAGCATAGTGGTAAGGAGTTCCACAGTCTCGCTGCGGTGAACCTAAAAAATCGACCTCCCATCCGGGTCTTCAGAATCCTGGGAACTACCACCAGACAAGCTGAGGCCGAGCGGAGAGATCTGGACGGTACATACCAGGAGAACAAGTCCTGCAAAGAAGAAGGGCCCTGTCCATGAAGGGCCTTATATACCAGACAGAGGGCTTTGAAGTCAATCCGTTGAGGGACTGGCAACCAGTGAAGATCCCTGATTGCTTTGGTAGATGAATCAGAACGTCGGTGCGAAAGGGCCAGTTTGGCGGCAAAGTTCTGTACACGTTGCAGTTTTCCCACCAGGGTCGTAGGTGCCCCCAGAAGTAGTGAGTTACAGTAGTCGAGCCTACTTAAGATGATGCTCCGCACTACCTCTGGCCTGGTCTGTACCAGAATCATGGGTAATATCTTCCGCAGCATCCGCAGCAGTGTCATACAAATGGCCACCGTTTTGTTTACCGACACGTCTAACTGCAGGCTGGGGTCGAACATCACCCCCAGGTTACGAACTGATTCGGCCGGCAAGCTGGTACCCTGAAAGGACAGAGGCCAAAAATTCAATGGAAGAGGCCTAGGGGTGTGATTCGTTGAACAGTGTAGCACCTCTGTTTTGGAACTGTTGAATTGTAAGGAGTTGTGGCTCAACCATTCCGCCGTGGTGGACATACAGCGGTGGAAGGACTCCTGTGACACAGCCACCTTACCCTCAAACGAGAAGACAAGTTGGGTGTCGTCAGCGTAATTGGTGACAGCTATACCGAAAGATTTTATCAACTTGATCAGGGGACGGAGGTAGAGATTGAATAGGATCGGACTGATGGCCGATGCTTGGGGCACGCCCTGCCCAACCCTTCTGATGCTGGATTTGAAAGGTGGCAGGGCCACCATCTGGTGTCTGTTATCAAGATAGGATACCAACCAGTCAAGAGCCAATCCCGACACCCCTATTTCCTCCAGTCTCCCTATCAAGATCATATGACTGACCGTGTCGAACGCGGCCGACATGTCGAGCAGTACTAAAAAGGCTGCTCGACCTTGGTCGGCACACGTCCGAAGATCATCTAAAACAGTCAATAACGCAGACTAAGTCCCATGGGCTGGTCTGAAGCCAAATTGGGCCACGTCCAAGCAAGCATTGGTCTCCAAGAAACTGGAAAGATGTTTAGTGACCAGTTTATCTAGAATTTTAATTGGAAATGGGAGCAACGAGATAGGTCTATAATTTGCTGGACAAGTGGGATCCAAATTGTACTTTTTCAGGAATGGGGAGACCACCGCCAGCTTCCAACAGTCCGGAACCCGTGCAGACCTGAGGGACTGACAGCAGATGGAGAAGAGAGGGGGGAAAAGTTATTCACAAAATAGTTTCCATAATTTATGTGGAAGGGGATCAAGTGGCGAGCCCGAGGATACCCCGTCTGCCGATACACAAAAATCTTCAAAGGACAGCGGGGGAAAGCTATTCAATTGCACTGACCAAGCATCTTTCTCAGAAATGGAAGTTAAAGTAGGGTTACGCAAGGTCTGATAGATAGGGCCTGGCAATATAGCGAGGTTGTTCAGAATAGTTGCAATCTTATCCTCAAAGGCCTGTGCCAATGAGTCACATAAAGTTTGAGAGGCAGGAATGTTCTTTACAGAACAGGCTGGACATGCCAAGTCTTTAACGATCTTAAATAAGGCCTGACCCTTTGGGCCATAGAGATTCTTTGAAGGCCACCAGGAATTGTCCGTATAAGAGTATTTCTGATTTGTCCTCGTTACATTTCAGGCTGGTCTGAGCCAGCCAGGCAAATACTGAGGACAAACATTGTTGGGCTTCATCTGTCTGCAGATCATTACCTTTCCAGGTGAAGAGGAGTTGGGTGTCATCGGCATAGGCCATAATTTTGGCACCCCACCTTTCCGCCAGGTAGATGAGGGGGGTCAAATAATCATTAAAAAGCAAGGGGCTCAACGTAGACCCCTGCCGAGCTGGGATGCAAAAAACTGGAACGGACCTGGCGCCGGGAGTATTGTCCCCAAGCCAAGGCGGAACTCCGCACGGCACCAAGAGAATACTATGCCGCTATTTAGTCAGCTAAAGGCGACTTTTTCTCTGAGAGAATTTCAAGAGAAAAGAACAACAGCAGAGAAATCTTCGCTATTGTTCGTAGTTTTACGTCACCAGTGGGGAACTCTCAGCCGCTCCCATTTCCTCTGGCTGGTGTGAGAAGCTGTCCTCCTTCTTCATTGATAAGATTAAAAAAATCCAGGCTAGCCTTAAGTTACCTGCCCTGGTTCAACCTCCACCCACTCAGGCATCACAGGGCAGTAACGAGCTGGCCCAGCTCTTTACATGCTTTGAACGAGTAGAGGTGAAGGACGTGACAGCCAACCTGAAATCACTAAAGTCAGGGCACCAGCAGACCCCTGTCCTGCGAGGGTCTTAGCGGGGTGGCAGACATAATTGCTCCTATAGTAGGGACCCTGGTCAACCAATCTCTTCAGTCAGGTGTGATGCCCCCCCAATGGAAACATGCAAAACTCCTTCCCCTGATCAAGAAGCCTACGGCTGACCCACTGCTTCCATCTAACTACCGTCCCATCTCCCTTCCCCCAGCCCTTGCCAAGGTGTGTGAAAAGGTGGCCTTTAGTCAGCTTGAAAAATTTGGGGAATCCTCGGGTGCCTTGCATCCCGCACAATCTGCTTCAGAACATCATTTAGCACCGAGACGTCGCTTGTTGAGGTCACCGAAGCCCTCAGAGAGTGTCTAGATGGGGGCGGCAGGGCGGCACTGATCCTATTGGACCTCTCTGCCTCGTTTGACACGGTGCTCCTCTCTAGGTTGTCGGACATCGGCATCACGGGCACTGCCCTAGGCTGGGTCAAATTATTTCTCAATGATCGCTTCCAACAAGTGTGGATGCCCCCCTTCCACTCATCTGACAACAAAGTGGAAACTCTGGTCCCTCAGGGGTCTAAGTTGAGCCCCTTGCTTTTTAATGTTTATTTGACCCCCCTCATCTACCTGGTGGAAAGGTGGGGTGCCAAAATGATGGCCTATGCCGATGACACCCAACTCCTCTTCACCTGGAAAGGTAATGATCTGCAGACTGATGAAGCCCAGCAATGTTTGTCCTCAGTATTTGCCTGGCTGGCTCAGGCCAGCCTGAAATGTAACGAGGACAAATCGAAAATACTCTTATACGGACAATTCCCTGTGGCCTTCAAAGAATCTCTATGGCCCAAAGGGTCACCATGTCCAAAAGACGTATGCGGGGTAGCTAAGAACCTAGGGATCTGGTTCGGGGCTGACCTGTGCTTCCGCGAACAGATCATGAGACTGTCAGGAGCATGCTTTGGCACTCTAAAAACCCTAAAGAAGTTCTTCCCCCTCCTTCCCCGAGCAGCCAAGGAGGCAGTAGCCAGGGCACTCATACTTTTGCGCCTGGACTACGCCAATGCCCTTTACATCGGCTCTCCTGGCTTTCTCTTGGGCAAACTTCAAGTAGTACAAAATGCAGCTGTTAGGCTCCTCTTTGACTGCCCTAGGAGACTAAGTGTCCGCAAACAGCTATGTGACCTTCATTGGCTCCCGGTGGCTCAAAGAGTGTGCTTCAAAGCCTTGGTCCTGACTCACAAAGCCTTACATGGTCCTTGCCCATCTTACTTGAGTGCCAGATTTTCGTTCTACCAGCCGACACGCCACCTACGCTCGGCTGCTCATAGATGACTGGTTATCCCTAGGTTCAGAAAAACACACCTGGGTGGGCAGTCCCTGGCGGTAAGAGCTGCCAATATGTGGAATGCCTTGCCAGACCCTCTGAGGCATACGACTGTCCTGACCACTTTTAAAAAACTCCTGAAAACACATCTGTTTCAACAAGTGGTCTAGACCCCCTGTTTAATCTGTCATTGTTCTCTCCACGCGCCAGGACACTCTTGAGTAACAGTGCACGTAAAAATCCATTTATAACATACCATAACATAACATCTAGATAAGTTCTGTGGGCTTCGCTGAGCAAGAGTAGTTCGATTGAGTCCAAATATTTACAGAGTTCGGGGTGAGGTGCATTTCGCATGGCTGTGTATAATGAGGAATAACATCTAGTGAAATACTCATGTGTAGCCTCTCTGTCCCTCTGATGGGGGATGAGTCTTCATCCAGCAGCTCGGCTATAACGGTAGGGGATGTATGTTGCTTGAGAGCATTATCAAGAGTTCTACCTGGCCTTTCACCCTCCCCATAGCTGTGTGCTCTGGCATTTTGCCCCAATAATCGGGTCTCCCTATCCGCTTCTTCTTCAAGATTTTCCACCATATAGATGCTAAGTGCCTGGGTTCCCTAGACTGAAAGAACAGTAGCTTAATGGATTTAATTTCCTGCTCCAGTTTCACTAGAGTAGATTGAATAGATCCAAGCACCCTAGATTGCTTAGAGCTGCCTTGAAAGCTTCTCACAAGGTTGAGGTAGAGTCCACCAACCCTTCATTTGTGTAAAAGTACTGTGTAATGCCAGTTGTAATCTCTTCTCTGAATGCGGCGTCCAGGAGAGGGTGTGGTGTAAGATACCAACTGAATGTGCAGGCGATGTTTGTGGTATCCTCCAGCGCAACAACACTGGGGCATGGTCATACAGTGTGCGTGATAGATGTAGCACATCTATGGTCCAGGGCGCAATATTGCATGTTACAAGCCAGTAGTTCAGTCTGGACCAGGCGCTGTGGTGTGAAGTGATACATGTTTGCCAGATATCAGTAAGACAGTGCTCCAGAATAATATTATTTAGCTGCTGGGTTCCCTTAAAGTGTCATTGTTAAGAGTAACATTTAAATCCCAGCCCCAGATGACCGTGTCTCAACCTGTTGCCATTACCGTAGCCCATACAGTGAGAAAGAATTGTGGGTCATCCACATTTGGACCGTAGATGGCTTCTAAGGTGACCTTTGTTGTCATGAGGGTGCCAGTTAAAAATTATATGGTACAAAAGGGGTTGGTGATGGACAGAGCTCTGGGCCTAAATCCATTGTTTTTTTGCACTCCACACCACCCCAGTCCAGACATGGCTATATGCAAATCAATCTGACCCTGTGCCTCATGGGAACAGTCCAGCCGGAACTGCCAAGCCATGCCTTCCCTGGACTGGAAACAAGCTTCCGAGGACCGGTTTCTGGCATTTCAGCCGTCTTCAGCCCGGCTTGCTTGAATCCACTTTGCCACTGGATTCAAGCAAGCCACCCTTTGCCACTGGATTCAAGCAAGCCGGGCTGAAGACGGCTGGAATGCCAGAAACCGGTCCTCGGAAGCTTGTTTCCGGTCCAGGGAAGGCATGGCTTGGCAGTTCGGGCTGGACTGTTCCCATGAGGCGCAGGGTCAGACTGATTTGCATATAGCCATGTCTGAACTGGGGTGGTGTGGAGTGCAAAAAAATGATGGTTTTAGGCCCAGATCTCTGTGCTGGGGTGAATGTATGACATTGTTCTGCATTCTGTCCATCACCTGTGGTTCTTGCATTTGGCACCCGAGAGGGATGGGTATGCTCAGACGTGAGTCCCAGTCACTCCACACCACTTCATTCAAGCAAGCCGGGCTGAAGACGGCTGGAATGCCAGAAACCGGTCCTCGGAAGCTTGTTTCCGGTCCAGGGAAGCCATGGCTTGGCAGTTCGGGCTGGACTGTTCCCATGAGGCACAGGGTCAGACTGATTTGCATATAGCCATGTCTGAACTGGGGTGGGCTGAAGTGCAAAAAAACGATGGATTTAGGCCCAGATCTCTGTACTGGGGTGAATATATGACATTGTTCTGCATTCTGTCCATCACCTGTGGTTTTTGCATTTGTCACCCCGAGCGGGATGGGTATGCTCAGATGTGAGTCCCATGCACTCCACACCACTGGATTCAAGCAAGCCGGGCTGAAGACGGCTGGAATGCCAGAAACCGGTCCTCGGAAGCTTGTTTCCGGTCCAGGGAAGGCATGGCTCGGCAGTTCGGGCTGGACTGTTGCCATGAGGCACAGGGTCAGACTGGTTTGCATATAGCCATGTCTGAACTGGGGTGGTGTGGAGTGCAAAAAAACGATGGATTTAGGCCCAGATCTCTGTACTGGGGTGAATGTATGACATTGTTCTGCATTCTGTCCATCACCTGTGGTATTTGCATTTGTCACCCCGAGCAGGATGGGTATGCTCAGACATGAGTCCCATGCACTCCACACCACTGGATTCAAGCAAGCCGGGCTGAAGACGGCTGGAATGCCAGAAACCGGTCCTCGGAAACTTGTTTCCGGTCCAGGGAAGGCATGGCTTGGCAGTTTGGGCATGACTGTTCCCATCAGGCACAGGGTCAGACTGATTTGCATTTAGCCATGTCTGAACTGGGGTGGTGTGGAGTGCAAAAAAACGATGGATTTAGGCCCAGATCTCTGTACTGGGGTGAATGTATGACATTGTTCTGCATTCTGTCCATCACCTGTGGTTTTTGCATTTGTCACCCCGAGCGGGATGGGTATGCTCATACGTGAGTCCCATGCACTCCACACCACTGGATTCAAGCAAGCCGGGCTGAAGACGGCTGGAATGCCAGAAACCGGTCCTCAGAAGCTTGTTTCCGGTCCAGAGAAGGCATAGCTTGGCAGTTGGGGCTGGGCTGTTCCCATGAGGCACAGGGTCAGACTGATTTGCATATAGCCATGTCTGAACTGGGGGGGTGTGGACTGCAAAAAAACCATGGATTTAGGCCCAGATCTCTGTACTGGGGTGAATGTATGACATTGTTCTGCATTCTATCCATCACCGGTGGTTTTTGCATTTGTCACCCCAATCAGGATGGGTATGCTCAGACGTGAGTCCCATGCACTCCACACCACTGGATTCAAGCAAGCCGGGCTGAAGATGGCTGGAATGCAAGAAACCGATCCTCGGAAGCTTTTTTCCGGTCCAGGGAAGGCATGGCTTGGCAGTTCGGGCTGGACTGTTCCCATGAGGCCCAGGGTCAGACTGATTTGCATATAGCCATGTCTGAACTGGTGTGGTGTGGAGTGCAAAAAAACGATGGATTTAGTCCCAGATCTCTGTACTGGGGTGAATGTATGACATTATTCTGCATTCTGTCCATCACCTGTGGTTTTTACATTTGTCACCCCGAGCAGGATGGGTATGCTCAGACGTGAGTCCCATGCACTCCACACCACTGGTTTCAAGCAAGCCGGGCTGAAGATGGCTGGAATGCAAGAAACCGGTCCTCGGAAGCTTGTTTCCGGTCCAGGGAAGGCATGGCTTTGCAGTTCGGGCTGGACTGTTCCCATGAGGCACAGGGTCAGACTGATTTACATATAGCCATGTCTGAACTGGGGTGGTGTGGAGTCCAAAAAAATGATGGATTTAGGCCCAGATCTCTGTACTGGGGTGAATGTATGACATTGTTCTGCATTCTGTCCATAACCTGTGGTTTTTGCATTTGTCACCCCGAGCGGGATGGGTATGCTCAGACGTGAGTCCCATGCACTCCACACCACTGGATTCAAGCAAGCCGGGCTGAAGACGGCTGGAATGCCAGAAACCGGTCCTCGGAAGCTTGTTTCCGGTCCAGGGAAGGCATGGCTTGGCAGTTCGGGCTGGACTGTTCCCATGAGGAACAGGGTCAGACTGATTTGCATATAGCCATGTCTGAACTGGGGTGGTGTGGAGGGCAAGAAAACGATGGATTTAGGCCCAGATCTCTGTACGGGGTGAATGTATGACATTGTTCTGCATTCTGTCCATCACCTGTGGTTTTTGCATTTGTCACCCTGGGCGGGATGGGTATGCTCAGACGTGAGTCCCATGCACTCCACACCACTGGATTCAAGCAAGCCGGGCTGAAGACGGCTGGAATGCCAGAAACCGGTCCTCGGAAGCTTGTTTCCGAGCCAGGGAAGGCATGGCTTGGGAGTTCATGCTGGACTGTTCCCATGAGGCACAGGGTCAGGCTGATTTGCATATAGCCATGTCTGAACTGGGGTGGTGTGGAGTGCAAAAAACGATGAACTCAGGCCCAGATCTCTGTACTGGGGTGAATGCATGACATTGTTTTGCATTCTATCCATCACCTGTGGTTTTTGCATTTGTCACCCCGAGCGGGATGGTAATGCTCAGACGTGAGTCCCATGCACTCCACACCACTGGATTCAAGCAAGCCGGGCTGAAGATGGCTGGAATGCAAGAAACCGGTCCTCAGAAGCTTGTTTCCGGTCCAGGGAAGGCATGGCTTGGCAGTTCGGGCTGGACTGTTCCCATGAGGCAAAGGGTCAGACTGATTTGCATATAGCCATGTCTGAACTGGGGTGGTATGGAGTCCAAAAAAATGATGGATTTAGGCCCAGATCTCTGTACTGGGGTGAATGTATGACATTGTTCTGCATTCTGTCCATCACCTGTGGTTTTTGCATTTGTCACCCCGAGCGGGATGGGTATGCTCAGACGTGAGTCCCATGCACTCCACACCACTGGATTCAAGCAAGCCGGGCTGAAGACGGCTGGAATGCCAGAAACCGGTCCTCAGAAGCTTGTTTCCGGTCCAGAGAAGGCATAGCTTGGCAGTTCGGGCTGGACTGCTCCCATGAAGCACAGGGTCAGACTGATTTGCATATAGCCATGTCTGAAATGGGGGGGGGGTGTGGACTGCAAAAAAACGATGTCTTTAGGCCCAGATCTGTGTACTGGGGTGAATGTATGACATTGTTCTGCATTCTATACATCACCGGTGGTTTTTGCATTTGTCACCCCAATCAGGATGGGTATGCTCAGACGTGAGTCCCATGCACTCCACACCACTGGATTCAAGCAAGCCAGGCTGAAGATGGCTGGAATTCAAGAAACCGGTCCTATGAAGCTTGTTTCCGGTCCAGGGAAGGCATGGCTTGGCAGTTCGGGCTGGATTGTTCCCATGAGGCACAGGGTCAGACTGATTTGCATATAGCCATGTCTGAACTTGGGTGGTGTGGAGTGCAAAAAAACGATGGATTTAGTCCCAGATCTCTGTACTGGGGTGAATGTATGACATTGTTCTGCATTCTGTCCATCAACTGTGGTTTTTGCATTTGTCACCCCGAGCAGGATGGGTATGCTCAGACGTGAGTTCCATGCACTCCACACCACTGGATTCAAGCAAGCCGGGCTGAAGAAGGCTGGAATGCCAGAAACTGGTCCTCGGAAGCTTGTTTCCGGTCCAGGGAAGGCATGGCTTGGCAGTTCGGGCTGGACTGTTCCCATGAGGCACAGGGTCAGCTTGATTTGCATATAGCCATGTCTGAACTGGGGTGGTGTGGAGTGCAAAAAAACTATGGATTTAGGCCCAGATCTCTGTACTGGGGTGAATGTATGACATTGTTCTGCATTCTGTCCATCACCTGTGGTTTTTGCATTTGTCACCCCGAGCGGGATGGGTATGCTCAGACGTGAGTCCCATGCACTCCACACCACTGGATTCAAGCAAGCCGGGCTGAAGACGGCTGGAATGCCAGAAACCGGTCCTCGGAAACTTGTTTCCGGTCCAGGGAAGGCATGGCTTGGCAGTTTGGGCTGGACTGTTCCCATCAGGCACCGGGTCAGACTGATTTGCATTTAGCCATGTCTGAACTGGGGTGGTGTGGAGTGCAAAAAAACGATGGATTTAGGCCCAGATCTCTGTACTGGGGTGAATGTATGACATTGTTCTGCATTCTGTCCATCACCTGTTGTATTTGCATTTGTCACCCCGAGGGGGATGGGTATGCTCAGACGTGAGTCCCATGCACTCCACACCACTGGATTCAAGCAAGCCGGGCTGAAGACGGCTGGAATGCCAGAAACCGGTCCTCGGGAGCTTGTTTCCGGTCCAGGGAAGGCATGGCTTGGCAGTTCAGGCTGGACTTTTCCCATGAGGCACAGGGTTAGACTGATTTGCAAATAGCCATGTCTGAACTGGGGTGGTGTGGAGTGAAAAAAAACAATGGATTTAGTCCCAGATCTCTGTACTGGGGTAAATGTATGACATTGTTCTGCATTCTGTCCATCACCTGTGGTTTTTGCATTTGTCACCCCGAGCAGGATGGGTATGCTCAGACGTGAGTCCCATGCACTCCACACCACTGGATTCAAGCAAGCCGGGCTGAAGACGGCTGGAATGCCAGAAACTGGTCCTCGGAAGCTTGTTTCCGGTCCAGAGAAGGCATGGCTTGGCAGTTCGGGCTGGACTGTTCCCATGAGGCACAGGGTCAGACTGATTTGCATATAGCCATGTCTGAACTAGGGTGGTGTGGAGTGCAAAAAAACGATGGATTTAGGCTCAGATCTCTGTACTGGGGTGAATGTATGACATTGTTCTGCATACTGTCCATCACCTGTGGTTTTTGCATTTGTCACCCCGAGCGGGATGGGTATGCTCAGACGTGAGTCCCATGCACTCCACACCACTGGATTCAAGCAAGCCGGGCTGAAGACGGCTGGAATGCCAGAAACTGGTCCTCGGAAGCTTGTTTCCGGTCCAGGGAAGGCATGGCTTGGCAGTTCGGGCTGGACTGTTCCCATGAGTCACAGGGTCAGCTTGATTTGCATATAGCCATGTCTGAACTGGGGTGGTGTGGAGTGCAAAAAAAACGATGGATTTAGGCCCAGATCTCTGTACTGGGGTGAATGTATGACATTGTTCTGCATTCTGTCCATCACCTGTGGTTTTTGCATTTGTCACCCCGAGCGGGATGGGTATGCTCAGACGTGAGTCCCATGCACTCCACACCACTGGATTCAAACAAGCCGGGCTGAAGACGGCTGGAATGCCAGAAACCGGTCCTCGGAAACTTGTTTCCGGGCCAGGGAAGGCATTGCTTGGCAGTTTGGGCTGGACTGTTCCCATGAGGCACAGGGTCAGACTGATTTGCATATAGCCATGTCTGAACTAGGGTGGTGTGGAGTGCAAAAAAACGATGGATTTAGGCCCAGATCTCTGTACTGGGGTGAATATATGACATTGTTCTGCATTCTGTCCATCACCTGTGGTTTTTGCATTTGTCAGCCCGAGCGGGATGGGTATGCTCAGACGTGAGTCCCATGCACTCCACACCACTGGATTCAAGCAAGCCGGGCTGAAGACGACTGGAATGCCAGAAACCGGTCCTCGGAAGCTTGTTTCCAGTCCAGGGAAGGCATGGCTCAGCAGTTCTGGCTGGACTGTTGCCATGAGGCACAGGGTCAGACTGATTTGCATATAGCCATGTCTGAACTGGGGTGGTGTGGAGTGCAAAAAAACGATGGATTTAGGCCCAGATCTCTGTACTGGGGTGAATGTATGACATTGTTCTGCATTCTGTCCATCGCCTGTGGTATTTGCATTTGTCACCCCGAGCAGGATGGGTATGCTCAGACATGAGTCCCATGCACTCCATACCACTGGATTCAAGCAAGCTGGGCTGAAGACGGCTGGAATGCCAGAAACCAGTCCTTGGAAGCTTGTTTCCGGTCCAGGGAAGGCATGGCTTGGCAGTTCGGGCTGGACTGTTCCCATGAGTCACAGGGTCAGGCTGATTTGCATATAGCCATGTCTGAACTGGGGTGGTGTGGAGGGCAAGAAAACGATGGATTTAGGCCCAGATCTCTGTACGGGGTGAATGTATGACATTGTTTCTGAATCAAATTTCTACAAATCAAATTTCATTTCTACAAATCAAATTTCATTTCTACAAATCAAATTTCATTTCCTTTCTGCATTCTGTCCATCACCTGTGGTTTTTGCATTTGTCACCCCGAGCGGGATGGGTATGCTCAGACATGAGTCCCATGCACTCCACACCACTGGATTCAAGCAAGCCGGGCTGAAGACGGCTGGAATGCCAGAAACCGGTCCTC
Source organism: Lissotriton vulgaris (assembly GCF_964263255.1). Taxonomy (NCBI): domain Eukaryota; kingdom Metazoa; phylum Chordata; class Amphibia; order Caudata; family Salamandridae; genus Lissotriton; species Lissotriton vulgaris. The sequence goes on along the minus strand of NC_141696.1, from coordinate 998,595,604 downwards.
GGAAGCTTGTTTCCGGTCCAGGGAAGGCATGGCTTGGGAGTTCTGGCTGGACTGTTCCAATGAGGCACAGGGTCAGGCTAATTTGCATATAGCCATGTCTGAACTGGGGTGGTGTGGAGTGCAAAAAACTATGGACTCAGGCCCAGATCTCTGTACTGGGGTGAATGCATGACATTGTTCTGCATTCTATCCATCACCTGTGGTTTTTGCATTTGTCACCCCGAGCGGGATGGGTATGCTCAGACGTGAGTCCCATGCACTCCACACCACTGGATTCAAGCAAGCCGGGCTGAAGATGGCTGGAATGCAAGAAACCGGTCCTCGGAAGCTTGTTTCCGGTCCAGGGAAGGCATGGCTTGGCAGTTCGGGCTGGACTGTTCCCATGAGGCACAGGGTCAGACTGATTTGCATATAGCCATGTCTGAACTGGGGTGGTATGGAGTCCAAAAAAATGATGGATTTAGGCCCAGATCTCTGTACTGGGGTGAATGTATGACATTGTTCTGCATTCTATACATCACCGTGGTTTTTGCATTTGTCACCCCAATCAGGATGGGTATGCTCAGACGTGAGTCCCATGCACTCCACACCACTGGATTCAAGCAAGCCAGGCTGAAGATGGCTGGAATTCAAGAAACCGGTCCTCTGAAGCTTGTTTCCGGTCCAGGGAAGGCATGGCTGGGCAGTTCGGGCTGGATTGTTCCCATGAGGCACAGGGCCAGACTGATTTGCATATAGCCATGTCTGAACTTGGGTGGTGTGGAGTGCAAAAAAACGATGGATTTAGTCCCAGATCTCTGTACTGGGGTGAATGTATGACATTGTTCTGCATTCTGTCCATCACCTGTGGTTTTTGCATTTGTCACCCCGAGCAGGATGGGTATGCTCAGACGTGAGTTCCATGCACTCCACACCACTGGATTCAAGCAAGCCGGCTCCACACCACTGGATTCAAGCAAGCCGGGCTGAAGACGGCTGGAATGCCAGAAACTGGTCCTCGGAAGCTTGTTTCCGGTCCAGGGAAGGCATGGCTTGGCAGTTCGGGCTGGACTGTTCCCATGAGGCACAGGGTCAGCTTGATTTGCATATAGCCATGTCTGAACTGGGGTGGTGTGGAGTGCAAAAAAACTATGGATTTAGGCCCAGATCTCTGTACTGGGGTGAATGTATGACATTGTTCTGCATTCTGTCCATCACCTGTGGTTTTTGCATTTGTCACCCCGAGCGGGATGGGTATGCTCAGACGTGAGTCCCATGCACTCCACACCACTGGATTCAAGCAAGCCGGGCTGAAGACGGCTGGAATGCCAGAAACCGGTCCTCGGAAACTTGTTTCCGGTCCAGGGAAGGCATGGCTTGGCAGTTTGGGCTGGACTGTTCCCATCAGGCACCGGGTCAGACTGATTTGCATTTAGCCATGTCTGAACTGGGGTGGTGTGGAGTGCAAAAAAACGATGGATTTAGGCCCAGATCTCTGTACTGGGGTGAATGTATGACATTGTTCTGCATTCTGTCCATCACCTGTGGTATTTGCATTTGTCACCCCGAGGGGGATGGGTATGCTCAGACGTGAGTCCCATGCACTCCACACCACTGGATTCAAGCAAGCCGGGCTGAAGACGGCTGGAATGCCAGAAACCGGTCCTCGGGAGCTTGTTTCCGGTCCAGGGAAGGCATGGCTTGGCAGTTCAGGCTGGACTTTTCCCATGAGGCACAGGGTTAGACTGATTTGCAAATAGCCATGTCTGAACTGGGGTGGTGTGGAGTGAAAAAAAACAATGGATTTAGTCCCAGATCTCTGTACTGGGGTAAATGTATGACATTGTTCTGCATTCTGTCCATCACCTGTGGTTTTTGCATTTGTCACCCCGAGCAGGATGGGTATGCTCAGACGTGAGTCCCATGCACTCCACACCACTGGATTCAAGCAAGCCGGGCTGAAGACGGCTGGAATGCCAGAAACTGGTCCTCGGAAGCTTGTTTCCGGTAGGGGTGGGCGGCCAGCTACGCTCCGTCTGCGGAGTGTGCGTAGCGCCGCCTACTCCGCATTTTGCGGAGCTGGCGGAGCCAGGCGGCACTCCGCAGACGGAGCGTAGCTGGCCGCCACCCGTCTCCCTCCCGCCCTCCCTAAATACTTTGAAAGAAAGAAAGGAAATAATTTAAAAAGCACTTACCTTGCCGCCGCTGCCCGCCGCGTCCCCGGGGCTCACTTACTTCCGTCTTCCGTCTTCCGTACTAATGCGCATGCGCGGGCGGCCGCGCATGCGCATTTTCCCGAGAAAATGCGGATGCGCGGCCGCCCGCGCATGGGCATTAGTACGGAAGACGGAAGATCGCGAGCCCCGGGGACGCGGCGGGCAGCGGCGGCAAGGTAAGTGCTTTTAAATTATTTGATTATTGTATTTCAAAGTATTTAGGGAGGGCGGGAGGGAGGCGGGTGGCAGGGCTGGCGGCCAGTGGTGTTTGCGGAGTGGGGCTACGCGGAGTGCGGAGGTGGGCGTAGTTTCTCGCCCACTTCGCGTAGCTGGCGAAGCCCCACTCCGCGAACTCCGCCCAGGGTTAGTTTCCGGTCCAGAGAAGGCATGGCTTGGAAGTTCGGGCTGGACTGTTCCCATGAGGCACAGGGTCAGACTGATTTGCATATAGCCATGTCTGAACTAGGGTGGTGTGGAGTGCAAAAAAACGATGGATTTAGGCTCAGATCTCTGTACTGGGGTGAATGTATGACATTGTTCTGCATACTGTCCATCACCTGTGGTTTTTGCATTTGTCACCCCGAGCGGGATGGGTATGCTCAGACGTGAGTCCCATGCACTCCACACCACTGGATTCAAGCAAGCCGGGCTGAAGACGGCTGGAATGCCAGAAACTGGTCCTCGGAAGCTTGTTTCCGGTCCAGGGAAGGCATGGCTTGGCAGTTCGGGCTGGACTGTTCCCATGAGTCACAGGGTCAGCTTGATTTGCATATAGCCATGTCTGAACTGGGGTGGTGTGGAGTGCAAAAAAAATGATGGATTTAGGCCCAGATCTCTGTACTGGGGTGAATGTATGACATTGTTCTGCATTCTGTCCATCACCTGTGGTTTTTGCATTTGTCACCCCGAGCGGGATGGGTATGCTCAGACGTGAGTCCCATGCACTCCACACCACTGGATTCAAACAAGCCGGGCTGAAGACGGCTGGAATGCCAGAAACCGGTCCTCGGAAACTTGTTTCCGGGCCAGGGAAGGCATGGCTTGGCAGTTTGGGCTGGACTGTTTCCATGAGGCACAGGGTCAGACTGATTTGCATATAGCCATGTCTGAACTAGGGTGGTGTGGAGTGCAAAAAAACGATGGATTTAGGCCCAGATCTCTGTACTGGGGTGAATGTATGACATTGTTCTGCATTCTGTCCATCACCTGTGGTTCTTGCATTTGGCACCCCGAGAGGGATGGGTATGCTCAGACGTGAGTCCCAATCACTCCACACCACTTGATTCAAGCAAGCCGGGCTGAAGACGGCTGGAATGCCAGAAACCGGTACTCGGAAGCTTGTTTCCGGTCCAGGGAAGGCATGGCTTGACAGTTCGGGCTGGACTGTTCCCATGAGGCACAGGGTCAGACTGATTTGCATATTGCCATGTCTGAACTGGGGTGGGCTGGAGTACAAAAAAACGATGGATTTAGGCCCAGATCTCTGTACTGGGGTGAATATATGACATTGTTCTGCATTCTGTCCATCACCTGTGGTTTTTGCATTTGTCACCCCGAGCGGGATGGGTATGCTCAGACGTGAGTCCCATGCACTCCACACCACTGGATTCAAGCAAGCCGGGCTGAAGACGGCTGGAATGCCAGAAACCGGTCCTCAGAAGCTTGTTTCCGGTCCAGGGAAGGCATGGCTCGGCAGTTCTGGCTGGACTGTTGCCATGAGGCACAGGGTCAGACTGATTTGCATATAGCCATGTCTGAACTGGGGTGGTGTGGAGTGAAAAAAACCGATGGATTTAGGCCCAGATCTCTGTACTGGGGTGAATATATGACATTGTTCTGCATTCTGTCCATCACCTGTGGTTTTTGCATTTGTCACCCCGAGCGGGATGGGTATGCTCAGACGTGAGTCCCATGCACTCCACACCACTGGATTCAAGCAAGCCGGGCTGAAGACGGCTGGAATGCCAGAAAACGGTCCTCAGAAGCTTGTTTCCGGTCCAGGGAAGGCATGGCTCGGCAGTTCTGGCTGGACTGTTGCCATGAGGCACAGGGTCAGACTGATTTGCGTATAGCCATGTCTGATCTGGGGTGGTGTGGAGTGAAAAAAAACGATGGATTTAGGCCTAGATCTCTGTACTGGGGTGAATGTATGACATTGTTCCGCATTCTGTCCATCACCTGTGGTATTTGCATTTGTCACCCCGAGCAGGATGGGTATGCTCAGACATGAGTCCCATGCACTCCACACCACTAGATTCAAGCAAGCCGGGCTGAAGACGGCTGGAATGCCAGAAACCAGTCCTCGGAAGCTTGTTTCCGGTCCAGGGAAGGCATGGCTTGGCAGTTCGGGCTGGACTGTTCCCATGAGTCACAGGGTCAGACTGATTTGCATATAGCCATGTCTGAACTGGGGTGGTGTGGAGGGCAAGAAAACGATGGATTTAGGCCCAGATCTCTGTACGGGGTGAATGTATGACATTGTTCTGCATTCTATACATCACCGGTGGTTTTTGCATTTGTCACCCCAATCAGGATGGGTATGCTCAGACGTGAGTCCCATGCACTCCACACCACTGGATTCAAGCAAGCCAGGCTGAAGATGGCTGGAATTCAAGAAACCGGTCCTCTGAAGCTTGTTTCCGGTCCAGGGAAGGCATGGCTTGGCAGTTCGGGCTGGATTGTTCCCATGAGGCACAGGGTCAGACTGATTTGCATATAGCCATGTCTGAACTTGGGTGGTGTGGAGTGAAAAAAACAATGGATTTAGTCCCAGATCTCTGTACTGGGGTGAATGTATGACATTGTTCTGCATTCTGTCCATCACCTGTGGTTTTTGCATTTGTCACCCCGAGCGGGATGGGTATGCTCAGACGTGAGTCCCATGCACTCCACACCACTGGATTCAAGCAAGCCGGGCTGAAGACGGCTGGAATGCCAGAAACCGGTCCTCGGAAACTTGTTTCCGGTCCAGGGAAGGCATGGCTTGGCAGTTTGGGCATGACTGTTCCCATCAGGCACAGGGTCAGACTGATTTGCATTTAGCCATGTCTGAACTGGGGTGGTGTGGAGTGCAAAAAAACGATGGATTTAGGCCCAGATCTCTGTACTGGGGTGAATGTATGACATTGTTCTGCATTCTGTCCATCACCTGTGGTATTGGCATTTGTAACCCCGAGGGGGATGGGTATGCTCAGACGTGAGTCCCATGCACTCCACACCACTGGATTCAAGCAAGCCGGGCTGAAGACGGCTGGAATGCCAGAAACCGGTCCTCGGGAGCTTGTTTCCGGTCCAGGGAAGGCATGGCTTGGCAGTTCGAGCTGGACTGTTCCCATGAGGCACAGGGTCAGACTGATTTGCAAATAGCCATGTCTGAACTGGGGTGGTGTGGAGTGCAAAAAAACGATGGATTTAGTCCCAGATCTCTGTACTGGGGTAAATGTATGACATTGTTCTGCATTCTGTCCATCACCTGTGGTTTTTGCATTTGTCACCCCGAGCAGGATGGGTATGCTCAGACGTGAGTCCCATGCACTCCACACCACTGGATTCAAGCAAGCCGGGCTGAAGACGGCTGGAATGCCAGAAACTGGTCCTCGGAAGCTTGTTTCCGGTCCAGAGAAGGCATGGCTTGGCAGTTCGGGCTGGACTGTTCCCATGAGGCACAGGGTCAGACTGATTTGCATATAGCCATGTCTGAACTAGGGTGGTGTGGAGTGCAAAAAAACGATGGATTTAGGCCCAGATCTCTGTACTGGGGTGAATGTATGACATTGTTCTGCATACTGTCCATCACCTGTGGTTTTTGCATTTGTCACCCCGAGCGGGATTGGTATGCTCAGACGTGAGTCCCATGCACTCCACACCACTGGATTCAAGCAAGCCGGGCTGAAGACGGCTGGAATGCCAGAAACTGGTCCTCGGAAGCTTGTTTCCGGTCCAGGGAAGGCATGGCTTGGCAGTTCGGGCTGGACTGTTCCCATGAGTCACAGGGTCAGCTTGATTTGCATATAGCCATGTCTGAACTGGGGTGGTGTGGAGTGCAAAAAAAAACGATGGATTTAGGCCCAGATCTCTGTACTGGGGTGAATGTATGACATTGTTCTGCATTCTGTCCATCACCTGTGGTTTTTGCATTTGTCACCCCGAGCGGGATGGGTATGCTCAGACGTGAGTCCCATGCACTCCACACCACTGGATTCAAACAAGCCGGGCTGAAGACGGCTGGAATGCCAGAGACCGGTCCTCGGAAACTTGTTTCCGGGCCAGGGAAGGCATGGCTTGGCAGTTTGGGCTGGACTGTTCCCATGAGGCACAGGGTCAGACTGATTTGCATATAGCCATGTCTGAACTAGGGTGGTGTGGAGTGCAAAAAAACGATGGATTTAGGCCCAGATCTCTGTACTGGGGTGAATGTATGACATTGTTCTGCATTCTGTCCATCACCTGTGGTTCTTGCATTTGGCACCCCGAGAGGGATGGGTATGCTCAGACGTGAGTCCCAATCACTCCACACCACTTGATTCAAGCAAGCCGGGCTGAAGACGGCTGGAATGCCAGAAACCGGTACTCGGAAGCTTGTTTCCGGTCCAGGGAAGGCATAGCTTGACAGTTCGGGCTGGACTGTTCCCATGAGGCACAGGGTCAGACTGATTTGCATATAGCCATGTCTGAACTGGGGTGGGCTGGAGTGCAAAAAAACGATGGATTTAGGCCCAGATCTCTGTACTGGGGTGAATATATGACATTGTTCTGCATTCTATCCATCACCTGTGGTTTTTGCATTTGTCACCCCGAGCGGGATGGGTATGCTCAGACGTGAGTCCCATGCACTCCACACCACTGGATTCAAGCAAGCCGTGCTGAAGACGGCTGGAATGCCAGAAACCGGTCCTCAGAAGCTTGTTTCCGGTCCAGGGAAGGCATGGCTCGGCAGTTCTGGCTGGACTGTTGCCATGAGGCACAGGGTCAGACTGATTTTCATATAGCCATGTCTGAACTGGGGTGGTGTGGAGTGAAAAAAAACGATGGATTTAGGCCCAGATATCTGTACTGGGGTGAATGTATGACATTGTTCTGCATTCTGTCCATCACCTGTGGTATTTGCATTTGTCACCCCGAGCAGGATGGGTATGCTCAGACATGAGTCCCATGCACTCCACACCACTAGATTCAAGCAAGCTGGGCTGAAGACGGCTGGAATGCCAGAAACCAGTCCTCGGAAGCTTGTTTCCGGTCCAGGGAAGGCATGGCTTGGCAGTTCGGGCTGGACTGTTCCCATGAGTCACAGGGTCAGACTGATTTGCATATAGCCATGTCTGAACTGGGGTGGTGTGGAGGGCAAGAAAACGATGGATTTAGGCCCAGATCTCTGTACGGGGTGAATGTATGACATTGTTCTGCATTCTGTCCATCACCTGTGGTTTTTGCATTTGTCACCCCGAGCGGGATGGGTATGCTCAGACATGAGTCCCATGCACTCCACACCACTGGATTCAAGCAAGCCGGGCTGAAGACGGCTGGAATGCCAGAAACCGGTCCTCGGAAGCTTGTTTCCGGTCCAGGGAAGGCATGGCTTGGGAGTTCTGGCTGGACTGTTCCCATGAGGCACAGGGTCAGGCTGATTTGTATATAGCCATGTCTGAACTGGGGTGGTGTGGAGTGCAAAAAACGATGGACTCAGGCCCAGATCTCTGTACTGGGGTGAATGCATGACATTGTTCTGCATTCTATCCATCACCTGTGGTTTTTGCATTTGTGACCCCCAGTGGGATGGGTATGCTCAGACGTGAGTCCCATGCACTCCACACCACTAGATTCAAGCAAGCCGGGCTGAAGATAGCTGGAATGCAAGAAACCGGTCCTCGGAAGCTTGTTTCCGGTCCAGGGAAGGCATGGCTTGGCAGTTCGGGCTGGACTGTTCCCATGAGGCACAGGGTCAGACTGATTTGCATATAGCCATGTCTGAACTGGGGTGGTGTGGAGTCCAAAAAAATGATGGATTTAGGCCCAGATCTCTGTACTGGGGTGAATGCATGACATTGTTCTGCATTCTATCCATCACCTGTGGTTTTTGCATTTGTCACCCCCAGCGGGATGGGTATGCTCAGACGTGAGTCCCATGCACTCCACACCACTAGATTCAAGCAAGCCGGGCTGAAGACGGCTGGAATGCCAGAAACCGGTCCTCAGAAGCTTGTTTCCGGTCCAGAGACGGCATAGCTTGGCAGTTCGGGCTGGACTGCTCCCATGAGGCACAGGGTCAGACTGATTTGCATATAGCCATGTCTGAACTGGGTGGGGTGTGGACTGCAAAAAAACGATGTCTTTAGGCCCAGATCTCTGTACTGGGGTGAATGTATGACATTGTTCTGCATTCTATCCATCACCGGTGGTTTTTGCATTTGTCACCCCAATCAGGATGAGTATGCTCAGACGTGAGTCCCATGCACTCCACACCACTGGATTCAAGCAAGTCAGGCTGAAGATGGCTGGAATTCAAGAAACCGGTCCTCTGAAGCTTGTTTCCGGTCCAGGGAAGGCATGGCTTGGCAGTTCGGGCTGAATTGTTCCCATGAGGCACAGGGTCAGACTGATTTGCATATAGCCATGTCTGAACTTGGGTGGTGTGGAGTGCAAAAAAACGATGGATTTAGTCCCAGATCTCTGTACTGGGGTGAATGTATGACATTGTTCTGCATTCTGTCCATCACCTGTGGTTTTTGCATTTGTCACCCCGAGCAGGATGGGTATGCTCAGACGTGAGTTCCATGCACTCCACACCACTGGATTCAAGCAAGCCGGGCTGAAGACAGTTGGAATGCCAGAAACTGGTCCTCGGAAGCTTGTTTCCGGTCCAGGGAAGGCATGGCTCGGCAGTTCGGGCTGGACTGTTCCCATGAGGCACAGGGTCAGCTTGATTTGCATATAGCCATGTCTGAACTGGGGTGGTGTGGAGTGCAAAAAAACGATGGATTTAGGCCCAGATCTCTGTACTGGAGTGAATGTATGACATTGTTCTGCATTCTGTCCATCACCTGTGGTATTTGCATTTGTCACCCCGAGGGGGATGGGTATGCTCAGACGTGAGTCCCATGCACTCCACACCACTGGATTCAAGCAAGCCGGGCTGAAGACGGCTGGAATGCCAGAAACCGGTCCTCGGGAGCTTGTTTCCGGTCCAGGGAAGGCATGGCTTGGCAGTTCGGGCTGGACTGTTCCCATGAGGCACAGGGTCAGACTGATTTGCAAATAGCCATGTCTGAACTGGGGTGGTGTGGAGTGCAAAAAAACGATGGATTTAGTCCCAGATCTCTGTACTGGGGTAAATGTATGACATTGTTCTGCATTCTGTCCATCACCTGTGGTTTTTGCATTTGTCACCCCGAGCAGGATGGGTATGCTCAGACGTGAGTCCCATGCACTCCACACCACTGGATTCAAGCAAGCCGGGCTGAAGATGGCTGGAATGCCAGAAACTGGTCCTCGGAAGCTTGTTTCCGGTCCAGAGAAGGCATGGCTTGGCAGTTCGGGCTGGACTGTTCCCATGAGGCACAGGGTCAGACTGATTTGCATATTGCCATGTCTGAACTGGGGTGGGCTGAAGTACAAAAAAACGATGGATTTAGGCCCAGATCTCTGTACTGGGGTGAATATATGACATTGTTCTGCATTCTGTCCATCACCTGTGGTTTTTGCATTTGTCACCCCGAGCGGGATGGGTATGCTCAGACGTGAGTCCCATGCACTCCACACCACTGGATTCAAGCAAGCCGGGCTGAAGACGGCTGGAATGCCAGAAACCGGTCCTCAGAAGCTTGTTTCCGGTCCAGGGAAGGCATGGCTCGGCAGTTCTGGCTGGACTGTTGCCATGAGGCACAGGGTCAGACTGATTTGCATATAGCCATGTCTGAACTGGGGTGGTGTGGAGTGAAAAAAAACGATGGATTTAGGCCCAGATCTCTGTACTGGGGTGAATATATGACATTGTTCTGCATTCTGTCCATCACCTGTGGTTTTTGCATTTGTCACCCCGAGCGGGATGGGTATGCTCAGACGTGAGTCCCATGCACTCCACACCACTGGATTCAAGCAAGCCGGGCTGAAGACGGCTGGAATGCCAGAAAACGGTCCTCAGAAGCTTGTTTCCGGTCCAGGGAAGGCATGGCTCGGCAGTTCTGGCTGGACTGTGGCCATGAGGCACAGGGTCAGACTGATTTGCGTATAGCCATGTCTGAACTGGGGTGGTGTGGAGTGAAAAAAAACGATGGATTTAGGCCTAGATCTCTGTACTGGGGTGAATGTATGACATTGTTCCGCATTCTGTCCATCACCTGTGGTATTTGCATTTGTCACCCCGAGCAGGATGGGTATGCTCAGACATGAGTCCCATGCACTCCACACCAATAGATTCAAGCAAGCCGGGCTGAAGACGGCTGGAATGCCAGAAACCAGTCCTCGGAAGCTTGTTTCCGGTCCAGGGAAGGCATGGCTTGGCAGTTCGGGCTGGACTGTTCCCATGAGTCACAGGGTCAGACTGATTTGCATATAGCCATGTCTGAACTGGGGTGGTGTGGAGGGCAAGAAAACGATGGATTTAGGCCCAGATCTCTGTACGGGGTGAATGTATGACATTGTTCTGCATTCTATACATCACCGGTGGTTTTTGCATTTGTCACCCCAATCAGGATGGGTATGCTCAGACGTGAGTCCCATGCACTCCACACCACTGGATTCAAGCAAGCCAGGCTGAAGATGGCTGGAATTCAAGAAACCGGTCCTCTGAAGCTTGTTTCCGGTCCAGGGAAGGCATGGCTTGGCAGTTCGGGCTGGATTGTTCCCATGAGGCACAGGGTCAGACTGATTTGCATATAGCCATGTCTGAACTTGGGTGGTGTGGAGTGAAAAAAACAATGGATTTAGTCCCAGATCTCTGTACTGGGGTGAATGTATGACATTGTTCTGCATTCTGTCCATCACCTGTGGTTTTTGCATTTGTCACCCCGAGCGGGATGGGTATGCTCAGACGTGAGTCCCATGCACTCCACACCACTGGATTCAAGCAAGCCGGGCTGAAGACGGCTGGAATGCCAGAAACCGGTCCTCGGAAACTTGTTTCCGGTCCAGGGAAGGCATGGCTTGGCAGTTTGGGCATGACTGTTCCCATCAGGCACAGGGTCAGACTGATTTGCATTTAGCCATGTCTGAACTGGGGTGGTGTGGAGTGCAAAAAAACGATGGATTTAGGCCCAGATCTCTGTACTGGGGTGAATGTATGACATTGTTCTGCATTCTGTCCATCACCTGTGGTATTGGCATTTGTAACCCCGAGGGGGATGGGTATGCTCAGACGTGAGTCCCATGCACTCCACACCACTGGATTCAAGCAAGCCGGGCTGAAGACGGCTGGAATGCCAGAAACCGGTCCTCGGGAGCTTGTTTCCGGTCCAGGGAAGGCATGGCTTGGCAGTTCGAGCTGGACTGTTCCCATGAGGCACAGGGTCAGACTGATTTGCAAATAGCCATGTCTGAACTGGGGTGGTGTGGAGTGCAAAAAAACGATGGATTTAGTCCCAGATCTCTGTACTGGGGTAAATGTATGACATTGTTCTGCATTCTGTCCATCACCTGTGGTTTTTGCATTTGTCACCCCGAGCAGGATGGGTATGCTCAGACGTGAGTCCCATGCACTCCACACCACTGGATTCAAGCAAGCCGGGCTGAAGACGGCTGGAATGCCAGAAACTGGTCCTCGGAAGCTTGTTTCCGGTCCAGAGAAGGCATGGCTTGGCAGTTCGGGCTGGACTGTTCCCATGAGGCACAGGGTCAGACTGATTTGCATATAGCCATGTCTGAACTAGGGTGGTGTGGAGTGCAAAAAAACGATGGATTTAGGCCCAGATCTCTGTACTGGGGTGAATGTATGACATTGTTCTGCATACTGTCCATCACCTGTGGTTTTTGCATTTGTCACCCCGAGCGGGATTGGTATGCTCAGACGTGAGTCCCATGCACTCCACACCACTGGATTCAAGCAAGCCGGGCTGAAGACGGCTGGAATGCCAGAAACTGGTCCTCGGAAGCTTGTTTCCGGTCCAGGGAAGGCATGGCTTGGCAGTTCGGGCTGGACTGTTCCCATGAGTCACAGGGTCAGCTTGATTTGCATATAGCCATGTCTGAACTGGGGTGGTGTGGAGTGCAAAAAAAAATGATGGATTTAGGCCCAGATCTCTGTACTGGGGTGAATGTATGACATTGTTCTGCATTCTGTCCATCACCTGTGGTTTTTGCATTTGTCACCCCGAGCGGGATGGGTATGCTCAGACGTGAGTCCCATGCACTCCACACCACTGGATTCAAACAAGCCGGGCTGAAGACGGCTGGAATGCCAGAGACCGGTCCTCGGAAACTTGTTTCCGGGCCAGGGAAGGCATGGCTTGGCAGTTTGGGCTGGACTGTTCCCATGAGGCACAGGGTCAGACTGATTTGCATATAGCCATGTCTGAACTAGGGTGGTGTGGAGTGCAAAAAAACGATGGATTTAGGCCCAGATCTCTGTACTGGGGTGAATGTATGACATTGTTCTGCATTCTGTCCATCACCTGTGGTTCTTGCATTTGGCACCCCGAGAGGGATGGGTATGCTCAGACGTGAGTCCCAATCACTCCACACCACTTGATTCAAGCAAGCCGGGCTGAAGACGGCTGGAATGCCAGAAACCGGTACTCGGAAGCTTGTTTCCGGTCCAGGGAAGGCATAGCTTGACAGTTCGGGCTGGACTGTTCCCATGAGGCACAGGGTCAGACTGATTTGCATATAGCCATGTCTGAACTGGGGTGGGCTGGAGTGCAAAAAAACGATGGATTTAGGCCCAGATCTCTGTACTGGGGTGAATATATGACATTGTTCTGCATTCTATCCATCACCTGTAGTTTTTGCATTTGTCACCCCGAGCGGGATGGGTATGCTCAGACGTGAGTCCCATGCACTCCACACCACTGGATTCAAGCAAGCCGTGCTGAAGACGGCTGGAATGCCAGAAACCGGTCCTCAGAAGCTTGTTTCCGGTCCAGGGAAGGCATGGCTCGGCAGTTCTGGCTGGACTGTTGCCATGAGGCACAGGGTCAGACTGATTTTCATATAGCCATGTCTGAACTGGGGTGGTGTGGAGTGAAAAAAAACGATGGATTTAGGCCCAGATATCTGTACTGGGGTGAATGTATGACATTGTTCTGCATTCTGTCCATCACCTGTGGTATTTGCATTTGTCACCCCGAGCAGGATGGGTATGCTCAGACATGAGTCCCATGCACTCCACACCACTAGATTCAAGCAAGCTGGGCTGAAGACGGCTGGAATGCCAGAAACCAGTCCTCGGAAGCTTGTTTCCGGTCCAGGGAAGGCATGGCTTGGCAGTTCGGGCTGGACTGTTCCCATGAGTCACAGGGTCAGACTGATTTGCATATAGCCATGTCTGAACTGGGGTGGTGTGGAGGGCAAGAAAACGATGGATTTAGGCCCAGATCTCTGTACGGGGTGAATGTATGACATTGTTCTGCATTCTGTCCATCACCTGTGGTTTTTGCATTTGTCACCCCGAGCGGGATGGGTATGCTCAGACATGAGTCCCATGCACTCCACACCACTGGATTCAAGCAAGCCGGGCTGAAGACGGCTGGAATGCCAGAAACCGGTCCTCGGAAGCTTGTTTCCGGTCCAGGGAAGGCATGGCTTGGGAGTTCTGGCTGGACTGTTCCCATGAGGCACAGGGTCAGGCTGATTTGTATATAGCCATGTCTGAACTGGGGTGGTGTGGAGTGCAAAAAACGATGGACTCAGGCCCAGATCTCTGTACTGGGGTGAATGCATGACATTGTTCTGCATTCTATCCATCACCTGTGGTTTTTGCATTTGTGACCCCCAGCGGGATGGGTATGCTCAGACGTGAGTCCCATGCACTCCACACCACTAGATTCAAGCAAGCCGGGCTGAAGATAGCTGGAATGCAAGAAACCGGTCCTCGGAAGCTTGTTTCCGGTCCAGGGAAGGCATGGCTTGGCAGTTCGGGCTGGACTGTTCCCATGAGGCACAGGGTCAGACTGATTTGCATATAGCCATGTCTGAACTGGGGTGGTGTGGAGTCCAAAAAAATGATGGATTTAGGCCCAGATCTCTGTACTGGGGTGAATGCATGACATTGTTCTGCATTCTATCCATCACCTGTGGTTTTTGCATTTGTCACCCCCAGCGGGATGGGTATGCTCAGACGTGAGTCCCATGCACTCCACACCACTAGATTCAAGCAAGCCGGGCTGAAGACGGCTGGAATGCCAGAAACCGGTCCTCAGAAGCTTGTTTCCGGTCCAGAGACGGCATAGCTTGGCAGTTCGGGCTGGACTGCTCCCATGAGGCACAGGGTCAGACTGATTTGCATATAGCCATGTCTGAACTGGGTGGGGTGTGGACTGCAAAAAAACGATGTCTTTAGGCCCAGATCTCTGTACTGGGGTGAATGTATGACATTGTTCTGCATTCTATCCATCACCGGTGGTTTTTGCATTTGTCACCCCAATCAGGATGAGTATGCTCAGACGTGAGTCCCATGCACTCCACACCACTGGATTCAAGCAAGCCAGGCTGAAGATGGCTGGAATTCAAGAAACCGGTCCTCTGAAGCTTGTTTCCGGTCCAGGGAAGGCATGGCTTGGCAGTTCGGGCTGAATTGTTCCCATGAGGCACAGGGTCAGACTGATTTGCATATAGCCATGTCTGAACTTGGGTGGTGTGGAGTGCAAAAAAACGATGGATTTAGTCCCAGATCTCTGTACTGGGGTGAATGTATGACATTGTTCTGCATTCTGTCCATCACCTGTGGTTTTTGCATTTGTCACCCCGAGCAGGATGGGTATGCTCAGACGTGAGTTCCATGCACTCCACACCACTGGATTCAAGCAAGCCGGGCTGAAGACGGCTGGAATGCCAGAAACTGGTCCTCGGAAGCTTGTTTCCGGTCCAGGGAAGGCATGGCTCGGCAGTTCGGGCTGGACTGTTCCCATGAGGCACAGGGTCAGCTTGATTTGCATATAGCCATGTCTGAACTGGGGTGGTGTGGAGTGCAAAAAAACGATGGATTTAGGCCCAGATCTCTGTACTGGAGTGAATGTATGACATTGTTCTGCATTCTGTCCATCACCTGTGGTATTTGCATTTGTCACCCCGAGGGGGATGGGTATGCTCAGACGTGAGTCCCATGCACTCCACACCACTGGATTCAAGCAAGCCGGGCTGAAGACGGCTGGAATGCCAGAAACCGGTCCTCGGGAGCTTGTTTCCGGTCCAGGGAAGGCATGGCTTGGCAGTTCGGGCTGGACTGTTCCCATGAGGCACAGGGTCAGACTGATTTGCAAATAGCCATGTCTGAACTGGGGTGGTGTGGAGTGCAAAAAAACGATGGATTTAGTCCCAGATCTCTGTACTGGGGTAAATGTATGACATTGTTCTGCATTCTGTCCATCACCTGTGGTTTTTGCATTTGTCACCCCGAGCAGGATGGGTATGCTCAGACGTGAGTCCCATGCACTCCACACCACTGGATTCAAGCAAGCCGGGCTGAAGATGGCTGGAATGCCAGAAACTGGTCCTCGGAAGCTTGTTTCCGGTCCAGAGAAGGCATGGCTTGGCAGTTCGGGCTGGACTGTTCCCATGAGGCACAGGGTCAGACTGATTTGCATATTGCCATGTCTGAACTGGGGTGGGCTGAAGTACAAAAAAACGATGGATTTAGGCCCAGATCTCTGTACTGGGGTGAATATATGACATTGTTCTGCATTCTGTCCATCACCTGTGGTTTTTGCATTTGTCACCCCGAGCGGGATGGGTATGCTCAGACGTGAGTCCCATGCACTCCACACCACTGGATTCAAGCAAGCCGGGCTGAAGACGGCTGGAATGCCAGAAACCGGTCCTCAGAAGCTTGTTTCCGGTCCAGGGAAGGCATGGCTCGGCAGTTCTGGCTGGACTGTTGCCATGAGGCACAGGGTCAGACTGATTTGCATATAGCCATGTCTGAACTGGGGTGGTGTGGAGTGAAAAAAAACGATGGATTTAGGCCCAGATCTCTGTACTGGGGTGAATATATGACATTGTTCTGCATTCTGTCCATCACCTGTGGTTTTTGCATTTGTCACCCCGAGCGGGATGGGTATGCTCAGACGTGAGTCCCATGCACTCCACACCACTGGATTCAAGCAAGCCGGGCTGAAGACGGCTGGAATGCCAGAAAACGGTCCTCAGAAGCTTGTTTCGGGTCCAGGGAAGGCATGGCTCGGCAGTTCTGGCTGGACTGTGGCCATGAGGCACAGGGTCAGACTGATTTGCGTATAGCCATGTCTGAACTGGGGTGGTGTGGAGTGAAAAAAAACGATGGATTTAGGCCTAGATCTCTGTACTGGGGTGAATGTATGACATTGTTCCGCATTCTGTCCATCACCTGTGGTATTTGCATTTGTCACCCCGAGCAGGATGGGTATGCTCAGACATGAGTCCCATGCACTCCACACCACTAGATTCAAGCAAGCCGGGCTGAAGACGGCTGGAATGCCAGAAACCAGTCCTCGGAAGCTTGTTTCCGGTCCAGGGAAGGCATGGCTTGGCAGTTCGGGCTGGACTGTTCCCATGAGTCACAGGGTCAGACTGATTTGCATATAGCCATGTCTGAACTGGGGTGGTGTGGAGGGCAAGAAAACGATGGATTTAGGCCCAGATCTCTGTACGGGGTGAATGTATGACATTGTTCTGCATTCTATACATCACCGGTGGTTTTTGCATTTGTCACCCCAATCAGGATGGGTATGCTCAGACGTGAGTCCCATGCACTCCACACCACTGGATTCAAGCAAGCCAGGCTGAAGATGGCTGGAATTCAAGAAACCGGTCCTCTGAAGCTTGTTTCCGGTCCAGGGAAGGCATGGCTTGGCAGTTCGGGCTGGATTGTTCCCATGAGGCACAGGGTCAGACTGATTTGCATATAGCCATGTCTGAACTTGGGTGGTGTGGAGTGAAAAAAACAATGGATTTAGTCCCAGATCTCTGTACTGGGGTGAATGTATGACATTGTTCTGCATTCTGTCCATCACCTGTGGTTTTTGCATTTGTCACCCCGAGCGGGATGGGTATGCTCAGACGTGAGTCCCATGCACTCCACACCACTGGATTCAAGCAAGCCGGGCTGAAGACGGCTGGAATGCCAGAAACCGGTCCTCGGAAACTTGTTTCCGGTCCAGGGAAGGCATGGCTTGGCAGTTTGGGCATGACTGTTCCCATCAGGCACAGGGTCAGACTGATTTGCATTTAGCCATGTCTGAACTGGGGTGGTGTGGAGTGCAAAAAAACGATGGATTTAGGCCCAGATCTCTGTACTGGGGTGAATGTATGACATTGTTCTGCATTCTGTCCATCACCTGTGGTATTGGCATTTGTAACCCCGAGGGGGATGGGTATGCTCAGACGTGAGTCCCATGCACTCCACACCACTGGATTCAAGCAAGCCGGGCTGAAGACGGCTGGAATGCCAGAAACCGGTCCTCGGGAGCTTGTTTCCGGTCCAGGGAAGGCATGGCTTGGCAGTTCGAGCTGGACTGTTCCCATGAGGCACAGGGTCAGACTGATTTGCAAATAGCCATGTCTGAACTGGGGTGGTGTGGAGTGCAAAAAAACGATGGATTTAGTCCCAGATCTCTGTACTGGGGTAAATGTATGACATTGTTCTGCATTCTGTCCATCACCTGTGGTTTTTGCATTTGTCACCCCGAGCAGGATGGGTATGCTCAGACGTGAGTCCCATGCACTCCACACCACTGGATTCAAGCAAGCCGGGCTGAAGACGGCTGGAATGCCAGAAACTGGTCCTCGGAAGCTTGTTTCCGGTCCAGAGAAGGCATGGCTTGGCAGTTCGGGCTGGACTGTTCCCATGAGGCACAGGGTCAGACTGATTTGCATATAGCCATGTCTGAACTAGGGTGGTGTGGAGTGCAAAAAAACGATGGATTTAGGCCCAGATCTCTGTACTGGGGTGAATGTATGACATTGTTCTGCATACTGTCCATCACCTGTGGTTTTTGCATTTGTCACCCCGAGCGGGATTGGTATGCTCAGACGTGAGTCCCATGCACTCCACACCACTGGATTCAAGCAAGCCGGGCTGAAGACGGCTGGAATGCCAGAAACTGGTCCTCGGAAGCTTGTTTCCGGTCCAGGGAAGGCATGGCTTGGCAGTTCGGGCTGGACTGTTCCCATGAGTCACAGGGTCAGCTTGATTTGCATATAGCCATGTCTGAACTGGGGTGGTGTGGAGTGCAAAAAAAACGATGGATTTAGGCCCAGATCTCTGTACTGGGGTGAATGTATGACATTGTTCTGCATTCTGTCCATCACCTGTGGTTTTTGCATTTGTCACCCCGAGCGGGATGGGTATGCTCAGACGTGAGTCCCATGCACTCCACACCACTGGATTCAAACAAGCCGGGCTGAAGACGGCTGGAATGCCAGAAACCGGTCCTCAGAAGCTTGTTTCCGGTCCAGGGAAGGCATGGCTCGGCAGTTCTGGCTGGACTGTTGCCATGAGGCACAGGGTCAGACTGATTTTCATATAGCCATGTCTGAACTGGGGTGGTGTGGAGTGAAAAAAAACGATGGATTTAGGCCCAGATCTCTGTACTGGGGTGAATGTATGACATTGTTCTGCATACTGTCCATCACCTGTGGTTTTTGCATTTGTCACCCCGAGCGGGATTGGTATGCTCAGACGTGAGTCCCATGCACTCCACACCACTGGATTCAAGCAAGCCGGGCTGAAGACGGCTGGAATGCCAGAAACTGGTCCTCGGAAGCTTGTTTCCGGTCCAGGGAAGGCATGGCTTGGCAGTTCGGGCTGGACTGTTCCCATGAGTCACAGGGTCAGCTTGATTTGCATATAGCCATGTCTGAACTGGGGTGGTGTGGAGTGCAAAAAAAACGATGGATTTAGGCCCAGATCTCTGTACTGGGGTGAATGTATGACATTGTTCTGCATTCTGTCCATCACCTGTGGTTTTTGCATTTGTCACCCCGAGCGGGATGGGTATGCTCAGACGTGAGTCCCATGCACTCCACACCACTGGATTCAAGCAAGCCGGGCTGAAGACGGCTGGAATGCCAGAAACCGGTCCTCGGAAACTTGTTTCCGGTCCAGGGAAGGCATGGCTTGGCAGTTTGGGCATGACTGTTCCCATCAGGCACAGGGTCAGACTGATTTGCATTTAGCCATGTCTGAACTGGGGTGGTGTGGAGTGCAAAAAAACGATGGATTTAGGCCCAGATCTCTGTACTGGGGTGAATGTATGACATTGTTCTGCATTCTGTCCATCACCTGTGGTATTGGCATTTGTAACCCCGAGGGGGATGGGTATGCTCAGACGTGAGTCCCATGCACTCCACACCACTGGATTCAAGCAAGCCGGGCTGAAGACGGCTGGAATGCCAGAAACCGGTCCTCGGAAACTTGTTTCCGGTCCAGGGAAGGCATGGCTTGGCAGTTTGGGCATGACTGTTCCCATCAGGCACAGGGTCAGACTGATTTGCATTTAGCCATGTCTGAACTGGGGTGGTGTGGAGTGCAAAAAAACGATGGATTTAGGCCCAGATCTCTGTACTGGGGTGAATGTATGACATTGTTCTGCATTCTGTCCATCACCTGTGGTATTGGCATTTGTAACCCCGAGGGGGATGGGTATGCTCAGACGTGAGTCCCATGCACTCCACACCACTGGATTCAAGCAAGCCGGGCTGAAGACGGCTGGAATGCCAGAAACCGGTCCTCGGGAGCTTGTTTCCGGTCCAGGGAAGGCATGGCTTGGCAGTTCGAGCTGGACTGTTCCCATGAGGCACAGGGTCAGACTGATTTGCAAATAGCCATGTCTGAACTGGGGTGGTGTGGAGTGCAAAAAAACGATGGATTTAGTCCCAGATCTCTGTACTGGGGTAAATGTATGACATTGTTCTGCATTCTGTCCATCACCTGTGGTTTTTGCATTTGTCACCCCGAGCAGGATGGGTATGCTCAGACGTGAGTCCCATGCACTCCACACCACTGGATTCAAGCAAGCCGGGCTGAAGACGGCTGGAATGCCAGAAACTGGTCCTCGGAAGCTTGTTTCCGGTCCAGAGAAGGCATGGCTTGGCAGTTCGGGCTGGACTGTTCCCATGAGGCACAGGGTCAGACTGATTTGCATATAGCCATGTCTGAACTAGGGTGGTGTGGAGTGCAAAAAAACGATGGATTTAGGCCCAGATCTCTGTACTGGGGTGAATGTATGACATTGTTCTGCATACTGTCCATCACCTGTGGTTTTTGCATTTGTCACCCCGAGCAGGATTGGTATGCTCAGACGTGAGTCCCATGCACTCCACACCACTGGATTCAAGCAAGCCGGGCTGAAGACGGCTGGAATGCCAGAAACTGGTCCTCGGAAGCTTGTTTCCGGTCCAGGGAAGGCATGGCTTGGCAGTTCGGGCTGGACTGTTCCCATGAGTCACAGGGTCAGCTTGATTTGCATATAGCCATGTCTGAACTGGGGTGGTGTGGAGTGCAAAAAAAACGATGGATTTAGGCCCAGATCTCTGTACTGGGGTGAATGTATGACATTGTTCTGCATTCTGTCCATCACCTGTGGTTTTTGCATTTGTCACCCCGAGCGGGATGGGTATGCTCAGACGTGAGTCCCATGCACTCCACACCACTGGATTCAAACAAGCCGGGCTGAAGACGGCTGGAATGCCAGAAACCGGTCCTCAGAAGCTTGTTTCCGGTCCAGGGAAGGCATGGCTCGGCAGTTCTGGCTGGACTGTTGCCATGAGGCACAGGGTCAGACTGATTTTCATATAGCCATGTCTGAACTGGGGTGGTGTGGAGTGAAAAAAAACGATGGATTTAGGCCCAGATCTCTGTACTGGGGTGAATGTATGACATTGTTCTGCATACTGTCCATCACCTGTGGTTTTTGCATTTGTCACCCCGAGCGGGATTGGTATGCTCAGACGTGAGTCCCATGCACTCCACACCACTGGATTCAAGCAAGCCGGGCTGAAGACGGCTGGAATGCCAGAAACTGGTCCTCGGAAGCTTGTTTCCGGTCCAGGGAAGGCATGGCTTGGCAGTTCGGGCTGGACTGTTCCCATGAGTCACAGGGTCAGCTTGATTTGCATATAGCCATGTCTGAACTGGGGTGGTGTGGAGTGCAAAAAAAACGATGGATTTAGGCCCAGATCTCTGTACTGGGGTGAATGTATGACATTGTTCTGCATTCTGTCCATCACCTGTGGTTTTTGCATTTGTCACCCCGAGCGGGATGGGTATGCTCAGACGTGAGTCCCATGCACTCCACACCACTGGATTCAAACAAGCCGGGCTGAAGACGGCTGGAATGCCAGAGACCGGTCCTCGGAAACTTGTTTCCGGGCCAGGGAAGGCATGGCTTGGCAGTTTGGGCTGGACTGTTCCCATGAGGCACAGGGTCAGACTGATTTGCATATAGCCATGTCTGAACTAGGGTGGTGTGGAGTGCAAAAAAACGATGGATTTAGGCCCAGATCTCTGTACTGGGGTGAATGTATGACATTGTTCTGCATTCTGTCCATCACCTGTGGTTCTTGCATTTGGCACCCCGAGAGGGATGGGTATGCTCAGACGTGAGTCCCAATCACTCCACACCACTTGATTCAAGCAAGCCGGGCTGAAGACGGCTGGAATGCCAGAAACCGGTACTCGGAAGCTGGTTTCCGGTCCAGGGAAGGCATAGCTTGACAGTTCGGGCTGGACTGTTCCCATGAGGCACAGGGTCAGACTGATTTGCATATAGCCATGTCTGAACTGGGGTGGGCTGGAGTGCAAAAAAACGATGGATTTAGGCCCAGATCTCTGTACTGGGGTGAATATATGACATTGTTCTGCATTCTATCCATCACCTGTGGTTTTTGCATTTGTCACCCCGAGCGGGATGGGTATGCTCAGACGTGAGTCCCATGCACTCCACACCCCTGGATTCAAGCAAGCCGTGCTGAAGACGGCTGGAATGCCAGAAACCGGTCCTCAGAAGCTTGTTTCCGGTCCAGGGAAGGCATGGCTCGGCAGTTCTGGCTGGACTGTTGCCATGAGGCACAGGGTCAGACTGATTTTCATATAGCCATGTCTGAACTGGGGTGGTGTGGAGTGAAAAAAAACGATGGATTTAGGCCCAGATATCTGTACTGGGGTGAATGTATGACATTGTTCTGCATTCTGTCCATCACCTGTGGTATTTGCATTTGTCACCCCGAGCAGGATGGGTATGCTCAGACATGAGTCCCATGCACTCCACACCACTAGATTCAAGCAAGCTGGGCTGAAGACGGCTGGAATGCCAGAAACCAGTCCTCGGAAGCTTGTTTCCGGTCCAGGGAAGGCATGGCTTGGCAGTTCGGGCTGGACTGTTCCCATGAGTCACAGGGTCAGACTGATTTGCATATAGCCATGTCTGAACTGGGGTGGTGTGGAGGGCAAGAAAACGATGGATTTAGGCCCAGATCTCTGTACGGGGTGAATGTATGACATTGTTCTGCATTCTGTCCATCACCTGTGGTTTTTGCATTTGTCACCCCGAGCGGGATGGGTATGCTCAGACATGAGTCCCATGCACTCCACACCACTGGATTCAAGCAAGCCGGGCTGAAGACGGCTGGAATGCCAGAAACCGGTCCTCGGAAGCTTGTTTCCGGTCCAGGGAAGGCATGGCTTGGGAGTTCTGGCTGGACTGTTCCCATGAGGCACAGGGTCAGGCTGATTTGTATATAGCCATGTCTGAACTGGGGTGGTGTGGAGTGCAAAAAACGATGGACTCAGGCCCAGATCTCTGTACTGGGGTGAATGCATGACATTGTTCTGCATTCTATCCATCACCTGTGGTTTTTGCATTTGTGACCCCCAGCGGGATGGGTATGCTCAGACGTGAGTCCCATGCACTCCACACCACTAGATTCAAGCAAGCCGGGCTGAAGATAGCTGGAATGCAAGAAACCGGTCCTCGGAAGCTTGTTTCCGGTCCAGGGAAGGCATGGCTTGGCAGTTCGGGCTGGACTGTTCCCATGAGGCACAGGGTCAGACTGATTTGCATATAGCCATGTCTGAACTGGGGTGGTGTGGAGTGCAAAAAAACGATGGATTTAGGCCCAGATCTCTGTACTGGGGTGAATGTATGACATTGTTCTGCATTCTGTCCATCACCTGTGGTATTGGCATTTGTAACCCCGAGGGGGATGGGTATGCTCAGACGTGAGTCCCATGCACTCCACACCACTGGATTCAAGCAAGCCGGGCTGAAGACGGCTGGAATGCCAGAAACCGGTCCTCGGGAGCTTGTTTCCGGTCCAGGGAAGGCATGGCTTGGCAGTTCGAGCTGGACTGTTCCCATGAGGCACAGGGTCAGACTGATTTGCAAATAGCCATGTCTGAACTGGGGTGGTGTGGAGTGCAAAAAAACGATGGATTTAGTCCCAGATCTCTGTACTGGGGTAAATGTATGACATTGTTCTGCATTCTGTCCATCACCTGTGGTTTTTGCATTTGTCACCCCGAGCAGGATGGGTATGCTCAGACGTGAGTCCCATGCACTCCACACCACTGGATTCAAGCAAGCCGGGCTGAAGACGGCTGGAATGCCAGAAACTGGTCCTCGGAAGCTTGTTTCCGGTCCAGAGAAGGCATGGCTTGGCAGTTCGGGCTGGACTGTTCCCATGAGGCACAGGGTCAGACTGATTTGCATATAGCCATGTCTGAACTAGGGTGGTGTGGAGTGCAAAAAAACGATGGATTTAGGCCCAGATCTCTGTACTGGGGTGAATGTATGACATTGTTCTGCATACTGTCCATCACCTGTGGTTTTTGCATTTGTCACCCCGAGCGGGATTGGTATGCTCAGACGTGAGTCCCATGCACTCCACACCACTGGATTCAAGCAAGCCGGGCTGAAGACGGCTGGAATGCCAGAAACTGGTCCTCGGAAGCTTGTTTCCGGTCCAGGGAAGGCATGGCTTGGCAGTTCGGGCTGGACTGTTCCCATGAGTCACAGGGTCAGCTTGATTTGCATATAGCCATGTCTGAACTGGGGTGGTGTGGAGTGCAAAAAAAACGATGGATTTAGGCCCAGATCTCTGTACTGGGGTGAATGTATGACATTGTTCTGCATTCTGTCCATCACCTGTGGTTTTTGCATTTGTCACCCCGAGCGGGATGGGTATGCTCAGACGTGAGTCCCATGCACTCCACACCACTGGATTCAAACAAGCCGGGCTGAAGACGGCTGGAATGCCAGAAACCGGTCCTCAGAAGCTTGTTTCCGGTCCAGGGAAGGCATGGCTCGGCAGTTCTGGCTGGACTGTTGCCATGAGGCACAGGGTCAGACTGATTTTCATATAGCCATGTCTGAACTGGGGTGGTGTGGAGTGAAAAAAAACGATGGATTTAGGCCCAGATCTCTGTACTGGGGTGAATGTATGACATTGTTCTGCATACTGTCCATCACCTGTGGTTTTTGCATTTGTCACCCCGAGCGGGATTGGTATGCTCAGACGTGAGTCCCATGCACTCCACACCACTGGATTCAAGCAAGCCGGGCTGAAGACGGCTGGAATGCCAGAAACTGGTCCTCGGAAGCTTGTTTCCGGTCCAGGGAAGGCATGGCTTGGCAGTTCGGGCTGGACTGTTCCCATGAGTCACAGGGTCAGCTTGATTTGCATATAGCCATGTCTGAACTGGGGTGGTGTGGAGTGCAAAAAAAACGATGGATTTAGGCCCAGATCTCTGTACTGGGGTGAATGTATGACATTGTTCTGCATTCTGTCCATCACCTGTGGTTTTTGCATTTGTCACCCCGAGCGGGATGGGTATGCTCAGACGTGAGTCCCATGCACTCCACACCACTGGATTCAAGCAAGCCGGGCTGAAGACGGCTGGAATGCCAGAAACCGGTCCTCGGAAACTTGTTTCCGGTCCAGGGAAGGCATGGCTTGGCAGTTTGGGCATGACTGTTCCCATCAGGCACAGGGTCAGACTGATTTGCATTTAGCCATGTCTGAACTGGGGTGGTGTGGAGTGCAAAAAAACGATGGATTTAGGCCCAGATCTCTGTACTGGGGTGAATGTATGACATTGTTCTGCATTCTGTCCATCACCTGTGGTATTGGCATTTGTAACCCCGAGGGGGATGGGTATGCTCAGACGTGAGTCCCATGCACTCCACACCACTGGATTCAAGCAAGCCGGGCTGAAGACGGCTGGAATGCCAGAAACCGGTCCTCGGAAACTTGTTTCCGGTCCAGGGAAGGCATGGCTTGGCAGTTTGGGCATGACTGTTCCCATCAGGCACAGGGTCAGACTGATTTGCATTTAGCCATGTCTGAACTGGGGTGGTGTGGAGTGCAAAAAAACGATGGATTTAGGCCCAGATCTCTGTACTGGGGTGAATGTATGACATTGTTCTGCATTCTGTCCATCACCTGTGGTATTGGCATTTGTAACCCCGAGGGGGATGGGTATGCTCAGACGTGAGTCCCATGCACTCCACACCACTGGATTCAAGCAAGCCGGGCTGAAGACGGCTGGAATGCCAGAAACCGGTCCTCGGGAGCTTGTTTCCGGTCCAGGGAAGGCATGGCTTGGCAGTTCGAGCTGGACTGTTCCCATGAGGCACAGGGTCAGACTGATTTGCAAATAGCCATGTCTGAACTGGGGTGGTGTGGAGTGCAAAAAAACGATGGATTTAGTCCCAGATCTCTGTACTGGGGTAAATGTATGACATTGTTCTGCATTCTGTCCATCACCTGTGGTTTTTGCATTTGTCACCCCGAGCAGGATGGGTATGCTCAGACGTGAGTCCCATGCACTCCACACCACTGGATTCAAGCAAGCCGGGCTGAAGACGGCTGGAATGCCAGAAACTGGTCCTCGGAAGCTTGTTTCCGGTCCAGAGAAGGCATGGCTTGGCAGTTCGGGCTGGACTGTTCCCATGAGGCACAGGGTCAGACTGATTTGCATATAGCCATGTCTGAACTAGGGTGGTGTGGAGTGCAAAAAAACGATGGATTTAGGCCCAGATCTCTGTACTGGGGTGAATGTATGACATTGTTCTGCATACTGTCCATCACCTGTGGTTTTTGCATTTGTCACCCCGAGCGGGATTGGTATGCTCAGACGTGAGTCCCATGCACTCCACACCACTGGATTCAAGCAAGCCGGGCTGAAGACGGCTGGAATGCCAGAAACTGGTCCTCGGAAGCTTGTTTCCGGTCCAGGGAAGGCATGGCTTGGCAGTTCGGGCTGGACTGTTCCCATGAGTCACAGGGTCAGCTTGATTTGCATATAGCCATGTCTGAACTGGGGTGGTGTGGAGTGCAAAAAAAACGATGGATTTAGGCCCAGATCTCTGTACTGGGGTGAATGTATGACATTGTTCTGCATTCTGTCCATCACCTGTGGTTTTTGCATTTGTCACCCCGAGCGGGATGGGTATGCTCAGACGTGAGTCCCATGCACTCCACACCACTGGATTCAAACAAGCCGGGCTGAAGACGGCTGGAATGCCAGAAACCGGTCCTCAGAAGCTTGTTTCCGGTCCAGGGAAGGCATGGCTCGGCAGTTCTGGCTGGACTGTTGCCATGAGGCACAGGGTCAGACTGATTTTCATATAGCCATGTCTGAACTGGGGTGGTGTGGAGTGAAAAAAAACGATGGATTTAGGCCCAGATCTCTGTACTGGGGTGAATGTATGACATTGTTCTGCATACTGTCCATCACCTGTGGTTTTTGCATTTGTCACCCCGAGCGGGATTGGTATGCTCAGACGTGAGTCCCATGCACTCCACACCACTGGATTCAAGCAAGCCGGGCTGAAGACGGCTGGAATGCCAGAAACTGGTCCTCGGAAGCTTGTTTCCGGTCCAGGGAAGGCATGGCTTGGCAGTTCGGGCTGGACTGTTCCCATGAGTCACAGGGTCAGCTTGATTTGCATATAGCCATGTCTGAACTGGGGTGGTGTGGAGTGCAAAAAAAACGATGGATTTAGGCCCAGATCTCTGTACTGGGGTGAATGTATGACATTGTTCTGCATTCTGTCCATCACCTGTGGTTTTTGCATTTGTCACCCCGAGCGGGATGGGTATGCTCAGACGTGAGTCCCATGCACTCCACACCACTGGATTCAAACAAGCCGGGCTGAAGACGGCTGGAATGCCAGAGACCGGTCCTCGGAAACTTGTTTCCGGGCCAGGGAAGGCATGGCTTGGCAGTTTGGGCTGGACTGTTCCCATGAGGCACAGGGTCAGACTGATTTGCATATAGCCATGTCTGAACTAGGGTGGTGTGGAGTGCAAAAAAACGATGGATTTAGGCCCAGATCTCTGTACTGGGGTGAATGTATGACATTGTTCTGCATTCTGTCCATCACCTGTGGTTCTTGCATTTGGCACCCCGAGAGGGATGGGTATGCTCAGACGTGAGTCCCAATCACTCCACACCACTTGATTCAAGCAAGCCGGGCTGAAGACGGCTGGAATGCCAGAAACCGGTACTCGGAAGCTGGTTTCCGGTCCAGGGAAGGCATAGCTTGACAGTTCGGGCTGGACTGTTCCCATGAGGCACAGGGTCAGACTGATTTGCATATAGCCATGTCTGAACTGGGGTGGGCTGGAGTGCAAAAAAACGATGGATTTAGGCCCAGATCTCTGTACTGGGGTGAATATATGACATTGTTCTGCATTCTATCCATCACCTGTGGTTTTTGCATTTGTCACCCCGAGCGGGATGGGTATGCTCAGACGTGAGTCCCATGCACTCCACACCCCTGGATTCAAGCAAGCCGTGCTGAAGACGGCTGGAATGCCAGAAACCGGTCCTCAGAAGCTTGTTTCCGGTCCAGGGAAGGCATGGCTCGGCAGTTCTGGCTGGACTGTTGCCATGAGGCACAGGGTCAGACTGATTTTCATATAGCCATGTCTGAACTGGGGTGGTGTGGAGTGAAAAAAAACGATGGATTTAGGCCCAGATATCTGTACTGGGGTGAATGTATGACATTGTTCTGCATTCTGTCCATCACCTGTGGTATTTGCATTTGTCACCCCGAGCAGGATGGGTATGCTCAGACATGAGTCCCATGCACTCCACACCACTAGATTCAAGCAAGCTGGGCTGAAGACGGCTGGAATGCCAGAAACCAGTCCTCGGAAGCTTGTTTCCGGTCCAGGGAAGGCATGGCTTGGCAGTTCGGGCTGGACTGTTCCCATGAGTCACAGGGTCAGACTGATTTGCATATAGCCATGTCTGAACTGGGGTGGTGTGGAGGGCAAGAAAACGATGGATTTAGGCCCAGATCTCTGTACGGGGTGAATGTATGACATTGTTCTGCATTCTGTCCATCACCTGTGGTTTTTGCATTTGTCACCCCGAGCGGGATGGGTATGCTCAGACATGAGTCCCATGCACTCCACACCACTGGATTCAAGCAAGCCGGGCTGAAGACGGCTGGAATGCCAGAAACCGGTCCTCGGAAGCTTGTTTCCGGTCCAGGGAAGGCATGGCTTGGGAGTTCTGGCTGGACTGTTCCCATGAGGCACAGGGTCAGGCTGATTTGTATATAGCCATGTCTGAACTGGGGTGGTGTGGAGTGCAAAAAACGATGGACTCAGGCCCAGATCTCTGTACTGGGGTGAATGCATGACATTGTTCTGCATTCTATCCATCACCTGTGGTTTTTGCATTTGTGACCCCCAGCGGGATGGGTATGCTCAGACGTGAGTCCCATGCACTCCACACCACTAGATTCAAGCAAGCCGGGCTGAAGATAGCTGGAATGCAAGAAACCGGTCCTCGGAAGCTTGTTTCCGGTCCAGGGAAGGCATGGCTTGGCAGTTCGGGCTGGACTGTTCCCATGAGGCACAGGGTCAGACTGATTTGCATATAGCCATGTCTGAACTGGGGTGGTGTGGAGTCCAAAAAAATGATGGATTTAGGCCCAGATCTCTGTACTGGGGTGAATGCATGACATTGTTCTGCATTCTATCCATCACCTGTGGTTTTTGCATTTGTCACCCCCAGCGGGATGGGTATGCTCAGACGTGAGTCCCATGCACTCCACACCTTTAGATTCAAGCAAGCCGGGCTGAAGACGGCTGGAATGCCAGAAACCGGTCCTCAGAAGCTTGTTTCCGGTCCAGAGACGGCATAGCTTGGCAGTTCGGGCTGGACTGCTCCCATGAGGCACAGGGTCAGACTGATTTGCATATAGCCATGTCTGAACTGGGTGGGGTGTGGACTGCAAAAAAACGATGTCTTTAGGCCCAGATCTCTGTACTGGGGTGAATGTATGACATTGTTCTGCATTCTATCCATCACCGGTGGTTTTTGCATTTGTCACCCCAATCAGGATGAGTATGCTCAGACGTGAGTCCCATGCACTCCACACCACTGGATTCAAGCAAGCCAGGCTGAAGATGGCTGGAATTCAAGAAACCGGTCCTCTGAAGCTTGTTTCCGGTCCAGGGAAGGCATGGCTTGGCAGTTCGGGCTGAATTGTTCCCATGAGGCACAGGGTCAGACTGATTTGCATATAGCCATGTCTGAACTTGGGTGGTGTGGAGTGCAAAAAAACGATGGATTTAGTCCCAGATCTCTGTACTGGGGTGAATGTATGACATTGTTCTGCATTCTGTCCATCACCTGTGGTTTTTGCATTTGTCACCCCGAGCAGGATGGGTATGCTCAGACGTGAGTTCCATGCACTCCACACCACTGGATTCAAGCAAGCCGGGCTGAAGACGGCTGGAATGCCAGAAACTGGTCCTCGGAAGCTTGTTTCCGGTCCAGGGAAGGCATGGCTCGGCAGTTCGGGCTGGACTGTTCCCATGAGGCACAGGGTCAGCTTGATTTGCATATAGCCATGTCTGAACTGGGGTGGTGTGGAGTGCAAAAAAACGATGGATTTAGGCCCAGATCTCTGTACTGGAGTGAATGTATGACATTGTTCTGCATTCTGTCCATCACCTGTGGTATTTGCATTTGTCACCCCGAGGGGGATGGGTATGCTCAGACGTGAGTCCCATGCACTCCACACCACTGGATTCAAGCAAGCCGGGCTGAAGACGGCTGGAATGCCAGAAACCGGTCCTCGGGAGCTTGTTTCCGGTCCAGGGAAGGCATGGTTTGGCAGTTCGGGCTGGACTGTTCCCATGAGGCACAGGGTCAGACTGATTTGCAAATAGCCATGTCTGAACTGGGGTGGTGTGGAGTGCAAAAAAACGATGGATTTAGTCCCAGATCTCTGTACTGGGGTACATGTATGACATTGTTCTGCATTCTGTCCATCACCTGTGGTTTTTGCATTTGTCACCCCGAGCAGGATGGGTATGCTCAGACGTGAGTCCCATGCACTCCACACCACTGGATTCAAGCAAGCCGGGCTGAAGATGGCTGGAATGCCAGAAACTGGTCCTCGGAAGCTTGTTTCCGGTCCAGAGAAGGCATGGCTTGGCAGTTCGGGCTGGACTGTTCCCATGAGGCACAGGGTCAGACTGATTTGCATATAGCCATGTCTGAACTAGGGTGGTGTGGAGTGCAAAAAAACGATGGATTTAGGCCCAGATTCCTGTACTGGGGTGAATGTATGACATTGTTCTGCATACTGTCCATCACCTGTGGTTTTTGCATTTGTCACCCCGAGCGGGATGGGTATGCTCAGACGTGAGTCCCATGCACTCCACACCACTGGATTCAAGCAAGCCGGGCTGAAGACGGCTGGAATGCCAGAAACTGGTCCTCGGAAGCTTGTTTCCGGTCCAGGGAAGGCATGGCTTGGCAGTTTGGGCTGGACTGTTCCCATGAGGCACAGGGTCAGACTGATTTGCATATAGCCATGTCTGAACTAGGGTGGTGTGGAGTGCAAAAAAACGATGGATTTAGGCCCAGATCTCTGTACTGGGGTGAATGTATGACATTGTTCTGCATTCTGTCCATCACCTGTGGTTCTTGCATTTGGCACCCCGAGAGGGATGGGTATGCTCAGACGTGAGTCCCAATCACTCCACACCACTTGATTCAAGCAAGCCGGGCTGAAGACGGCTGGATTGCCAGAAACCGGTACTCGGAAGCTTGTTTCCGGTCCAGGGAAGGCATAGCTTGACAGTTCGGGCTGGACTGTTCCCATGAGGCACAGGGTCAGACTGATTTGCATATAGCCATGTCTGTACTGGGGTGGGCTGGAGTGCAAAAAAACGATGGATTTAGGCCCAGATCTCTGTACTGGGGTGAATATATGACATTGTTCTGCATTCTATCCATCACCTGTGGTTTTTGCATTTGTCACCCCGAGCGGGATGGGTATGCTCAGACGTGAGTCCCATGCACTCCACACCACTGGATTCAAGCAAGCCGTGCTGAAGACGGCTGGAATGCCAGAAACCGGTCCTCAGAAGCTTGTTTCCGGTCCAGGGAAGGCATGGCTCGGCAGTTCTGGCTGGACTGTTGCCATGAGGCACAGGGTCAGACTGATTTTCATATAGCCATGTCTGAACTGGGGTGGTGTGGAGTGAAAAAAAACGATGGATTTAGGCCCAGATATCTGTACTGGGGTGAATGTATGACATTGTTCTGCATTCTGTCCATCACCTGTGGTATTTGCATTTGTCACCCCGAGCAGGATGGGTATGCTCAGACATGAGTCCCATGCACTCCACACCACTAGATTCAAGCAAGCTGGGCTGAAGACGGCTGGAATGCCAGAAACCAGTCCTCGGAAGCTTGTTTCCGGTCCAGGGAAGGCATGGCTTGGCAGTTCGGGCTGGACTGTTCCCATGAGTCACAGGGTCAGACTGATTTGCATATAGCCATGTCTGAACTGGGGTGGTGTGGAGGGCAAGAAAACGATGGATTTAGGCCCAGATCTCTGTACGGGGTGAATGTATGACATTGTTCTGCATTCTGTCCATCACCTGTGGTTTTTGCATTTGTCACCCCGAGCGGGATGAGTATGCTCAGACATGAGTCCCATGCACTCCACACCACTGGATTCAAGCAAGCCGGGCTGAAGACGGCTGGAATGCCAGAAACCGGTCCTCGGAAGCTTGTTTCCGGTCCAGGGAAGGCATGGCTTGGGAGTTCTGGCTGGACTGTTCCCATGAGGCACAGGGTCAGGCTGATTTGTATATAGCCATGTCTGAACTGGGGTGGTGTGGAGTGCAAAAAACGATGGACTCAGGCCCAGATCTCTGTACTGGGGTGAATGCATGACATTGTTCTGCATTCTATCCATCACCTGTGGTTTTTGCATTTGTGACCCCCAGCGGGATGGGTATGCTCAGACGTGAGTCCCATGCACTCCACACCACTAGATTCAAGCAAGCCGGGCTGAAGATAGCTGGAATGCAAGAAACCGGTCCTCGGAAGCTTGTTTCCGGTCCAGGGAAGGCATGGCTTGGCAGTTCGGGCTGGACTGTTCCCATGAGGCACAGGGTCAGACTGATTTGCATATAGCCATGTCTGAACTGGGGTGGTGTGGAGTCCAAAAAAATGATGGATTTAGGCCCAGATCTCTGTACTGGGGTGAATGCATGACATTGTTCTGCATTCTATCCATCACCTGTGGTTTTTGCATTTGTCACCCCCAGCGGGATGGGTATGCTCAGACGTGAGTCCCATGCACTCCACACCACTAGATTCAAGCAAGCCGGGCTGAAGACGGCTGGAATGCCAGAAACCGGTCCTCAGAAGCTTGTTTCCGGTCCAGAGACGGCATAGCTTGGCAGTTCGGGCTGGACTGCTCCCATGAGGCACAGGGTCAGACTGATTTGCATATAGCCATGTCTGAACTGGGTGGGGTGTGGACTGCAAAAAAACGATGTCTTTAGGCCCAGATCTCTGTACTGGGGTGAATGTATGACATTGTTCTGCATTCTATCCATCACCGGTGGTTTTTGCATTTGTCACCCCAATCAGGATGAGTATGCTCAGACGTGAGTCCCATGCACTCCACACCACTGGATTCAAGCAAGCCAGGCTGAAGATGGCTGGAATTCAAGAAACCGGTCCTCTGAAGCTTGTTTCCGGTCCAGGGAAGGCATGGCTTGGCAGTTCGGGCTGAATTGTTCCCATGAGGCACAGGGTCAGACTGATTTGCATATAGCCATGTCTGAACTTGGGTGGTGTGGAGTGCAAAAAAACGATGGATTTAGTCCCAGATCTCTGTACTGGGGTGAATGTATGACATTGTTCTGCATTCTGTCCATCACCTGTGGTTTTTGCATTTGTCACCCCGAGCAGGATGGGTATGCTCAGACGTGAGTTCCATGCACTCCACACCACTGGATTCAAGCAAGCCGGGCTGAAGACGGCTGGAATGCCAGAAACTGGTCCTCGGAAGCTTGTTTCCGGTCCAGGGAAGGCATGGCTCGGCAGTTCGGGCTGGACTGTTCCCATGAGGCACAGGGTCAGCTTGATTTGCATATAGCCATGTCTGAACTGGGGTGGTGTGGAGTGCAAAAAAACGATGGATTTAGGCCCAGATCTCTGGGCCCGATTCACAGAACTAACTTAAGACAAAATCCTAAACTTACTACTTTTGGTATTCACAGAAGTTAGGATTTTGTCTTAAGTTTGTCTTAAGACAGACTTAAGACAGACTTAAGTTAGGATTTTGTCTCAAGTCTGTCTTAAGTCAAACTTAAGACAAAATCCTAACTTCTGTGAATACCAAAAGTAGTAAGTTTAGGATTTTGTCTTAAGTTAGTTCTGTGAATCGGGCCCACAGTACTGGAGTGAATGTATGACATTGTTCTGCATTCTGTCCATCACCTGTGGTATTTGCATTTGTCACCCCGAGGGGGATGGGTATGCTCAGACGTGAGTCCCATGCACTCCACACCACTGGATTCAAGCAAGCCGGGCTGAAGACGGCTGGAATGCCAGAAACCGGTCCTCGGGAGCTTGTTTCCGGTCCAGGGAAGGCATGGCTTGGCAGTTCGGGCTGGACTGTTCCCATGAGGCACAGGGTCAGACTGATTTGCAAATAGCCATGTCTGAACTGGGGTGGTGTGGAGTGCAAAAAAACGATGGATTTAGTCCCAGATCTCTGTACTGGGGTACATGTATGACATTGTTCTGCATTCTGTCCATCACCTGTGGTTTTTGCATTTGTCACCCCGAGCAGGATGGGTATGCTCAGACGTGAGTCCCATGCACTCCACACCACTGGATTCAAGCAAGCCGGGCTGAAGATGGCTGGAATGCCAGAAACTGGTCCTCGGAAGCTTGTTTCCGGTCCAGAGAAGGCATGGCTTGGCAGTTCGGGCTGGACTGTTCCCATGAGGCACAGGGTCAGACTGATTTGCATATAGCCATGTCTGAACTAGGGTGGTGTGGAGTGCAAAAAAACGATGGATTTAGGCCCAGATTCCTGTACTGGGGTGAATGTATGACATTGTTCTGCATACTGTCCATCACCTGTGGTTTTTGCATTTGTCACCCCGAGCGGGATGGGTATGCTCAGACGTGAGTCCCATGCACTCCACACCACTGGATTCAAGCAAGCCGGGCTAAAGACGGCTGGAATGCCAGAAACTGGTCCTCGGAAGCTTGTTTCCGGTCCAGGGAAGGCATGGCTTGGCAGTTCGGGCTGGACTGTTCCCATGAGTCACAGGGTCAGCTTGATTTGCATATAGCCATGTCTGAACTGGGGTGGTGTGGAGTGCAAAAAAAACGATGGATTTAGGCCCAGATCTCTGTACTGGGGTGAATGTATGACATTGTTCTGCATTCTGTCCATCACCTGTGGTTTTTGCATTTGTCACCCCAAGCGGGATGGGTATGCTCAGACGTGAGTCCCATGCACTCCACACCACTGGATTCAAACAAGCCGGGCTGAAGACGGCTGGAATGCCAGAAACCGGTCCTCGGGAGCTTGTTTCCGGTCCAGGGAAGGCATGGCTTGGCAGTTCGGGCTGGACTGTTCCCATGAGGCACAGGGTCAGACTGATTTGCAAATAGCCATGTCTGAACTGGGGTGGTGTGGAGTGCAAAAAAACGATGGATTTAGTCCCAGATCTCTGTACTGGGGTAAATGTATGACATTGTTCTGCATTCTGTCCATCACCTGTGGTTTTTGCATTTGTCACCCCGAGCAGGATGGGTATGCTCAGACGTGAGTCCCATGCACTCCACACCACTGGATTCAAGCAAGCCGGGCTGAAGATGGCTGGAATGCCAGAAACTGGTCCTCAGAAGCTTGTTTCCGGTCCAGAGAAGGCATGGCTTGGCAGTTCGGGCTGGACTGTTCCCATGAGGCACAGGGTCAGACTGATTTGCATATAGCCATGTCTGAACTAGGGTGGTGTGGAGTGCAAAAAAACGATGGATTTAGGCCCAGATTCCTGTACTGGGGTGAATGTATGACATTGTTCTGCATACTGTCCATCACCTGTGGTTTTTGCATTTGTCACCCCGAGCGGGATGGGTATGCTCAGACGTGAGTCCCATGCACTCCACACCACTGGATTCAAGCAAGCCGGGCTGAAGACGGCTGGAATGCCAGAAACTGGTCCTCGGAAGCTTGTTTCCGGTCCAGGGAAGGCATGGCTTGGCAGTTCGGGCTGGACTGTTCCCATGAGTCACAGGGTCAGCTTGATTTGCATATAGCCATGTCTGAACTGGGGTGGTGTGGAGTGCAAAAAAAACGATGGATTTAGGCCCAGATCTCTGTACTGGGGTGAATGTATGACATTGTTCTGCATTCTGTCCATCACCTGTGGTTTTTGCATTTGTCACCCCAAGCGGGATGGGTATGCTCAGACGTGAGTCCCATGCACTCCACACCACTGGATTCAAACAAGCCGGGCTGAAGACGGCTGGAATGCCAGAAACCGGTCCTCGGAAACTTGTTTCCGGGCCAGGGAAGGCATGGCTTGGCAGTTTGGGCTGGACTGTTCCCATGAGGCACAGGGTCAGACTGATTTGCATTTAGCCATGTCTGAACTGGGGTGGTGTGGAGTGCAAAAAAACGATGGATTTAGGCCCAGATCTCTGTACTGGGGTGAATGTATGACATTGTTCTGTATTCTGTCCATCACCTGTGGTTTTTGCATTTGTCACCCCGAGCGGGATGGGTATACTTAGACGTGAGTCCCATGCACTCCACACCACTGGATTCAAGCAAGCCGGGCTGAAGACGGCTGGAATGCCAGAAACCGGTCCTCCGAAGCTGGTTTCCGGTCCAGGGAAGCCATGGCTTGGCAGTTCGGGCTGGACTGTTTCCATGAGGCACAGGGTCAGACTGATTTGCATATAGCCATGTCTGAACTGGGGTGGGGTGGAGTGCAAAAAAACGATGGATTTAGGCCCAGATCTCTGTACTGGGGTGAATGTATGACATTGTTCTGCATCCTGTCCATCACCTGTGGTTTTTGCATTTGTCACCCTGAGCGGGATGGGTATGCTCAGACGTGAGTCCCATACACTCCACACCACTGGATTCAAGCAAGCCGGACTGAAGACGGCTGGAATGCCAGAAACTGGTCTTCGGAAGCTTGTTTCCGGTCCAGGGAAGGCATGGCTTGGCAGTTCGGGCTGGACTGTTCCCATGAGGCACAGGGTCAGACTGATTTGCATATAGCCATGTCTGAACTAGGGTGGTGTGGAGTGCAAAAAAACGATGGATTTAGGCCCAGATTCCTGTACTGGGGTGAATGTATGACATTGTTCTGCATACTGTCCATCACCTGTGGTTTTTGCATTTGTCACCCCGAGCGGGATGGGTATGCTCAGACGTGAGTCCCATGCACTCCACACCACTGGATTCAAGCAAGCCAGGCTGAAGATGGCTGGAATTCAAGAAACCGGTCCTCTGAAGCTTGTTTCCGGTCCAGGGAAGGCATGGCTTGGCAGTTCGGGCTGAATTGTTCCCATGAGGCACAGGGTCAGACTGATTTGCATATAGCCATGTCTGAACTTGGGTGGTGTGGAGTGCAAAAAAACGATGGATTTAGTCCCAGATCTCTGTACTGGGGTGAATGTATGACATTGTTCTGCATTCTGTCCATCACCTGTGGTTTTTGCATTTGTCACCCCGAGCAGGATGGGTATGCTCAGACGTGAGTTCCATGCACTCCACACCACTGGATTCAAGCAAGCCGGGCTGAAGACGGCTGGAATGCCAGAAACTGGTCCTCGGAAGCTTGTTTCCGGTCCAGGGAAGGCATGGCTCGGCAGTTCGGGCTGGACTGTTCCCATGAGGCACAGGGTCAGCTTGATTTGCATATAGCCATGTCTGAACTGGGGTGGTGTGGAGTGCAAAAAAACGATGGATTTAGGCCCAGATCTCTGTACTGGAGTGAATGTATGACATTGTTCTGCATTCTGTCCATCACCTGTGGTATTTGCATTTGTCACCCCGAGGGGGATGGGTATGCTCAGACGTGAGTCCCATGCACTCCACACCACTGGATTCAAGCAAGCCGGGCTGAAGACGGCTGGAATGCCAGAAACCGGTCCTCGGGAGCTTGTTTCCGGTCCAGGGAAGGCATGGCTTGGCAGTTCGGGCTGGACTGTTCCCATGAGGCACAGGGTCAGACTGATTTGCAAATAGCCATGTCTGAACTGGGGTGGTGTGGAGTGCAAAAAAACGATGGATTTAGTCCCAGATCTCTGTACTGGGGTACATGTATGACATTGTTCTGCATTCTGTCCATCACCTGTGGTTTTTGCATTTGTCACCCCGAGCAGGATGGGTATGCTCAGACGTGAGTCCCATGCACTCCACACCACTGGATTCAAGCAAGCCGGGCTGAAGATGGCTGGAATGCCAGAAACTGGTCCTCGGAAGCTTGTTTCCGGTCCAGAGAAGGCATGGCTTGGCAGTTCGGGCTGGACTGTTCCCATGAGGCACAGGGTCAGACTGATTTGCATATAGCCATGTCTGAACTAGGGTGGTGTGGAGTGCAAAAAAACGATGGATTTAGGCCCAGATTCCTGTACTGGGGTGAATGTATGACATTGTTCTGCATACTGTCCATCACCTGTGGTTTTTGCATTTGTCACCCCGAGCGGGATGGGTATGCTCAGACGTGAGTCCCATGCACTCCACACCACTGGATTCAAGCAAGCCGGGCTGAAGACGGCTGGAATGCCAGAAACTGGTCCTCGGAAGCTTGTTTCCGGTCCAGAGAAGGCATGGCTTGGCAGTTCGGGCTGGACTGTTCCCATGAGGCACAGGGTCAGACTGATTTGCATATAGCCATGTCTGAACTAGGGTGGTGTGGAGTGCAAAAAAACGATGGATTTAGGCCCAGATTCCTGTACTGGGGTGAATGTATGACATTGTTCTGCATACTGTCCATCACCTGTGGTTTTTGCATTTGTCACCCCGAGCGGGATGGGTATGCTCAGACGTGAGTCCCATGCACTCCACACCACTGGATTCAAGCAAGCCGGGCTGAAGACGGCTGGAATGCCAGAAACTGGTCCTCGGAAGCTTGTTTCCGGTCCAGGGAAGGCATGGCTTGGCAGTTTGGGCTGGACTGTTCCCATGAGGCACAGGGTCAGACTGATTTGCATATAGCCATGTCTGAACTAGGGTGGTGTGGAGTGCAAAAAAACGATGGATTTAGGCCCAGATCTCTGTACTGGGGTGAATGTATGACATTGTTCTGCATTCTGTCCATCACCTGTGGTTCTTGCATTTGGCACCCCGAGAGGGATGGGTATGCTCAGACGTGAGTCCCAATCACTCCACACCACTTGATTCAAGCAAGCCGGGCTGAAGACGGCTGGATTGCCAGAAACCGGTACTCGGAAGCTTGTTTCCGGTCCAGGGAAGGCATAGCTTGACAGTTCGGGCTGGACTGTTCCCATGAGGCACAGGGTCAGACTGATTTGCATATAGCCATGTCTGTACTGGGGTGGGCTGGAGTGCAAAAAAACGATGGATTTAGGCCCAGATCTCTGTACTGGGGTGAATATATGACATTGTTCTGCATTCTATCCATCACCTGTGGTTTTTGCATTTGTCACCCCGAGCGGGATGGGTATGCTCAGACGTGAGTCCCATGCACTCCACACCACTGGATTCAAGCAAGCCGTGCTGAAGACGGCTGGAATGCCAGAAACCGGTCCTCAGAAGCTTGTTTCCGGTCCAGGGAAGGCATGGCTCGGCAGTTCTGGCTGGACTGTTGCCATGAGGCACAGGGTCAGACTGATTTTCATATAGCCATGTCTGAACTGGGGTGGTGTGGAGTGCAAAAAAAACGATGGATTTAGGCCCAGATCTCTGTACTGGGGTGAATGTATGACATTGTTCTGCATTCTGTCCATCACCTGTGGTTTTTGCATTTGTCACCCCAAGCGGGATGGGTATGCTCAGACGTGAGTCCCATGCACTCCACACCACTGGATTCAAACAAGCCGGGCTGAAGACGGCTGGAATGCCAGAAACCGGTCCTCGGGAGCTTGTTTCCGGTCCAGGGAAGGCATGGCTTGGCAGTTCGGGCTGGACTGTTCCCATGAGGCACAGGGTCAGACTGATTTGCAAATAGCCATGTCTGAACTGGGGTGGTGTGGAGTGCAAAAAAACGATGGATTTAGTCCCAGATCTCTGTACTGGGGTAAATGTATGACATTGTTCTGCATTCTGTCCATCACCTGTGGTTTTTGCATTTGTCACCCCGAGCAGGATGGGTATGCTCAGACGTGAGTCCCATGCACTCCACACCACTGGATTCAAGCAAGCCGGGCTGAAGATGGCTGGAATGCCAGAAACTGGTCCTCGGAAGCTTGTTTCCGGTCCAGAGAAGGCATGGCTTGGCAGTTCGGGCTGGACTGTTCCCATGAGGCACAGGGTCAGACTGATTTGCATATAGCCATGTCTGAACTAGGGTGGTGTGGAGTGCAAAAAAACGATGGATTTAGGCC
This sequence comes from Lissotriton vulgaris, assembly GCF_964263255.1. Lineage (NCBI taxonomy): Eukaryota > Metazoa > Chordata > Amphibia > Caudata > Salamandridae > Lissotriton > Lissotriton vulgaris. The sequence continues at coordinate 998,555,404 of NC_141696.1, read as the reverse complement.
CAGATTCCTGTACTGGGGTGAATGTATGACATTGTTCTGCATACTGTCCATCACCTGTGGTTTTTGCATTTGTCACCCCGAGCGGGATGGGTATGCTCAGACGTGAGTCCCATGCACTCCACACCACTGGATTCAAGCAAGCCGGGCTGAAGACGGCTGGAATGCCAGAAACTGGTCCTCGGAAGCTTGTTTCCGGTCCAGGGAAGGCATGGCTTGGCAGTTCGGGCTGGACTGTTCCCATGAGTCACAGGGTCAGCTTGATTTGCATATAGCCATGTCTGAACTGGGGTGGTGTGGAGTGCAAAAAAAACGATGGATTTAGGCCCAGATCTCTGTACTGGGGTGAATGTATGACATTGTTCTGCATTCTGTCCATCACCTGTGGTTTTTGCATTTGTCACCCCAAGCGGGATGGGTATGCTCAGACGTGAGTCCCATGCACTCCACACCACTGGATTCAAGCAAGCCGGGCTGAAGACGGCTGGAATGCCAGAAACCGGTCCTCGGAAGCTTGTTTCCGGTCCAGGGAAGGCATGGCTTGGGAGTTCTGGCTGGACTGTTCCCATGAGGCACAGGGTTAGGCTGATTTGTATATAGCCATGTCTGAACTGGGGTGGTGTGGAGTGCAAAAAACGATGGACTCAGGCCCAGATCTCTGTACTGGGGTGAATGCATGACATTGTTCTGCATTCTATCCATCACCTGTGGTTTTTGCATTTGTGACCCCCAGCGGGATGGGTATGCTCAGACGTGAGTCCCATGCACTCCACACCACTAGATTCAAGCAAGCCGGGCTGAAGATAGCTGGAATGCAAGAAACCGGTCCTCGGAAGCTTGTTTCCGGTCCAGGGAAGGCATGGCTTGGCAGTTCGGGCTGGACTGTTCCCATGAGGCACAGGGTCAGACTGATTTGCATATAGCCATGTCTGAACTGGGGTGGTGTGGAGTCCAAAAAAATGATGGATTTAGGCCCAGATCTCTGTACTGGGGTGAATGCATGACATTGTTCTGCATTCTATCCATCACCTGTGGTTTTTGCATTTGTCACCCCCAGCGGGATGGGTATGCTCAGACGTGAGTCCCATGCACTCCACACCTTTAGATTCAAGCAAGCCGGGCTGAAGACGGCTGGAATGCCAGAAACCGGTCCTCAGAAGCTTGTTTCCGGTCCAGAGACGGCATAGCTTGGCAGTTCGGGCTGGACTGCTCCCATGAGGCACAGGGTCAGACTGATTTGCATATAGCCATGTCTGAACTGGGTGGGGTGTGGACTGCAAAAAAACGATGTCTTTAGGCCCAGATCTCTGTACTGGGGTGAATGTATGACATTGTTCTGCATTCTATCCATCACCGGTGGTTTTTGCATTTGTCACCCCAATCAGGATGAGTATGCTCAGACGTGAGTCCCATGCACTCCACACCACTGGATTCAAGCAAGCCAGGCTGAAGATGGCTGGAATTCAAGAAACCGGTCCTCTGAAGCTTGTTTCCGGTCCAGGGAAGGCATGGCTTGGCAGTTCGGGCTGAATTGTTCCCATGAGGCACAGGGTCAGACTGATTTGCATATAGCCATGTCTGAACTTGGGTGGTGTGGAGTGCAAAAAAACGATGGATTTAGTCCCAGATCTCTGTACTGGGGTGAATGTATGACATTGTTCTGCATTCTGTCCATCACCTGTGGTTTTTGCATTTGTCACCCCGAGCAGGATGGGTATGCTCAGACGTGAGTTCCATGCACTCCACACCACTGGATTCAAGCAAGCCGGGCTGAAGACGGCTGGAATGCCAGAAACTGGTCCTCGGAAGCTTGTTTCCGGTCCAGGGAAGGCATGGCTCGGCAGTTCGGGCTGGACTGTTCCCATGAGGCACAGGGTCAGCTTGATTTGCATATAGCCATGTCTGAACTGGGGTGGTGTGGAGTGCAAAAAAACGATGGATTTAGGCCCAGATCTCTGTACTGGAGTGAATGTATGACATTGTTCTGCATTCTGTCCATCACCTGTGGTATTTGCATTTGTCACCCCGAGGGGGATGGGTATGCTCAGACGTGAGTCCCATGCACTCCACACCACTGGATTCAAGCAAGCCGGGCTGAAGACGGCTGGAATGCCAGAAACCGGTCCTCGGGAGCTTGTTTCCGGTCCAGGGAAGGCATGGCTTGGCAGTTCGGGCTGGACTGTTCCCATGAGGCACAGGGTCAGACTGATTTGCAAATAGCCATGTCTGAACTGGGGTGGTGTGGAGTGCAAAAAAACGATGGATTTAGTCCCAGATCTCTGTACTGGGGTACATGTATGACATTGTTCTGCATTCTGTCCATCACCTGTGGTTTTTGCATTTGTCACCCCGAGCAGGATGGGTATGCTCAGACGTGAGTCCCATGCACTCCACACCACTGGATTCAAGCAAGCCGGGCTGAAGATGGCTGGAATGCCAGAAACTGGTCCTCGGAAGCTTGTTTCCGGTCCAGAGAAGGCATGGCTTGGCAGTTCGGGCTGGACTGTTCCCATGAGGCACAGGGTCAGACTGATTTGCATATAGCCATGTCTGAACTAGGGTGGTGTGGAGTGCAAAAAAACGATGGATTTAGGCCCAGATTCCTGTACTGGGGTGAATGTATGACATTGTTCTGCATACTGTCCATCACCTGTGGTTTTTGCATTTGTCACCCCGAGCGGGATGGGTATGCTCAGACGTGAGTCCCATGCACTCCACACCACTGGATTCAAGCAAGCCGGGCTGAAGACGGCTGGAATGCCAGAAACTGGTCCTCGGAAGCTTGTTTCCGGTCCAGGGAAGGCATGGCTTGGCAGTTTGGGCTGGACTGTTCCCATGAGGCACAGGGTCAGACTGATTTGCATATAGCCATGTCTGAACTAGGGTGGTGTGGAGTGCAAAAAAACGATGGATTTAGGCCCAGATCTCTGTACTGGGGTGAATGTATGACATTGTTCTGCATTCTGTCCATCACCTGTGGTTCTTGCATTTGGCACCCCGAGAGGGATGGGTATGCTCAGACGTGAGTCCCAATCACTCCACACCACTTGATTCAAGCAAGCCGGGCTGAAGACGGCTGGATTGCCAGAAACCGGTACTCGGAAGCTTGTTTCCGGTCCAGGGAAGGCATAGCTTGACAGTTCGGGCTGGACTGTTCCCATGAGGCACAGGGTCAGACTGATTTGCATATAGCCATGTCTGTACTGGGGTGGGCTGGAGTGCAAAAAAACGATGGATTTAGGCCCAGATCTCTGTACTGGGGTGAATATATGACATTGTTCTGCATTCTATCCATCACCTGTGGTTTTTGCATTTGTCACCCCGAGCGGGATGGGTATGCTCAGACGTGAGTCCCATGCACTCCACACCACTGGATTCAAGCAAGCCGTGCTGAAGACGGCTGGAATGCCAGAAACCGGTCCTCAGAAGCTTGTTTCCGGTCCAGGGAAGGCATGGCTCGGCAGTTCTGGCTGGACTGTTGCCATGAGGCACAGGGTCAGACTGATTTTCATATAGCCATGTCTGAACTGGGGTGGTGTGGAGTGCAAAAAAAACGATGGATTTAGGCCCAGATCTCTGTACTGGGGTGAATGTATGACATTGTTCTGCATTCTGTCCATCACCTGTGGTTTTTGCATTTGTCACCCCAAGCGGGATGGGTATGCTCAGACGTGAGTCCCATGCACTCCACACCACTGGATTCAAACAAGCCGGGCTGAAGACGGCTGGAATGCCAGAAACCGGTCCTCGGGAGCTTGTTTCCGGTCCAGGGAAGGCATGGCTTGGCAGTTCGGGCTGGACTGTTCCCATGAGGCACAGGGTCAGACTGATTTGCAAATAGCCATGTCTGAACTGGGGTGGTGTGGAGTGCAAAAAAACGATGGATTTAGTCCCAGATCTCTGTACTGGGGTAAATGTATGACATTGTTCTGCATTCTGTCCATCACCTGTGGTTTTTGCATTTGTCACCCCGAGCAGGATGGGTATGCTCAGACGTGAGTCCCATGCACTCCACACCACTGGATTCAAGCAAGCCGGGCTGAAGATGGCTGGAATGCCAGAAACTGGTCCTCGGAAGCTTGTTTCCGGTCCAGAGAAGGCATGGCTTGGCAGTTCGGGCTGGACTGTTCCCATGAGGCACAGGGTCAGACTGATTTGCATATAGCCATGTCTGAACTAGGGTGGTGTGGAGTGCAAAAAAACGATGGATTTAGGCCCAGATTCCTGTACTGGGGTGAATGTATGACATTGTTCTGCATACTGTCCATCACCTGTGGTTTTTGCATTTGTCACCCCGAGCGGGATGGGTATGCTCAGACGTGAGTCCCATGCACTCCACACCACTGGATTCAAGCAAGCCGGGCTGAAGACGGCTGGAATGCCAGAAACTGGTCCTCGGAAGCTTGTTTCCGGTCCAGGGAAGGCATGGCTTGGCAGTTCGGGCTGGACTGTTCCCATGAGTCACAGGGTCAGCTTGATTTGCATATAGCCATGTCTGAACTGGGGTGGTGTGGAGTGCAAAAAAAACGATGGATTTAGGCCCAGATCTCTGTACTGGGGTGAATGTATGACATTGTTCTGCATTCTGTCCATCACCTGTGGTTTTTGCATTTGTCACCCCAAGCGGGATGGGTATGCTCAGACGTGAGTCCCATGCACTCCACACCACTGGATTCAAGCAAGCCGGGCTGAAGACGGCTGGAATGCCAGAAACCGGTCCTCGGAAGCTTGTTTCCGGTCCAGGGAAGGCATGGCTTGGGAGTTCTGGCTGGACTGTTCCCATGAGGCACAGGGTCAGGCTGATTTGTATATAGCCATGTCTGAACTGGGGTGGTGTGGAGTGCAAAAAACGATGGACTCAGGCCCAGATCTCTGTACTGGGGTGAATGCATGACATTGTTCTGCATTCTATCCATCACCTGTGGTTTTTGCATTTGTGACCCCCAGCGGGATGGGTATGCTCAGACGTGAGTCCCATGCACTCCACACCACTAGATTCAAGCAAGCCGGGCTGAAGATAGCTGGAATGCAAGAAACCGGTCCTCGGAAGCTTGTTTCCGGTCCAGGGAAGGCATGGCTTGGCAGTTCGGGCTGGACTGTTCCCATGAGGCACAGGGTCAGACTGATTTGCATATAGCCATGTCTGAACTGGGGTGGTGTGGAGTCCAAAAAAATGATGGATTTAGGCCCAGATCTCTGTACTGGGGTGAATGCATGACATTGTTCTGCATTCTATCCATCACCTGTGGTTTTTGCATTTGTCACCCCCAGCGGGATGGGTATGCTCAGACGTGAGTCCCATGCACTCCACACCTTTAGATTCAAGCAAGCCGGGCTGAAGACGGCTGGAATGCCAGAAACCGGTCCTCAGAAGCTTGTTTCCGGTCCAGAGACGGCATAGCTTGGCAGTTCGGGCTGGACTGCTCCCATGAGGCACAGGGTCAGACTGATTTGCATATAGCCATGTCTGAACTGGGTGGGGTGTGGACTGCAAAAAAACGATGTCTTTAGGCCCAGATCTCTGTACTGGGGTGAATGTATGACATTGTTCTGCATTCTATCCATCACCGGTGGTTTTTGCATTTGTCACCCCAATCAGGATGAGTATGCTCAGACGTGAGTCCCATGCACTCCACACCACTGGATTCAAGCAAGCCAGGCTGAAGATGGCTGGAATTCAAGAAACCGGTCCTCTGAAGCTTGTTTCCGGTCCAGGGAAGGCATGGCTTGGCAGTTCGGGCTGAATTGTTCCCATGAGGCACAGGGTCAGACTGATTTGCATATAGCCATGTCTGAACTTGGGTGGTGTGGAGTGCAAAAAAACGATGGATTTAGTCCCAGATCTCTGTACTGGGGTGAATGTATGACATTGTTCTGCATTCTGTCCATCACCTGTGGTTTTTGCATTTGTCACCCCGAGCAGGATGGGTATGCTCAGACGTGAGTTCCATGCACTCCACACCACTGGATTCAAGCAAGCCGGGCTGAAGACGGCTGGAATGCCAGAAACTGGTCCTCGGAAGCTTGTTTCCGGTCCAGGGAAGGCATGGCTCGGCAGTTCGGGCTGGACTGTTCCCATGAGGCACAGGGTCAGCTTGATTTGCATATAGCCATGTCTGAACTGGGGTGGTGTGGAGTGCAAAAAAACGATGGATTTAGGCCCAGATCTCTGTACTGGAGTGAATGTATGACATTGTTCTGCATTCTGTCCATCACCTGTGGTATTTGCATTTGTCACCCCGAGGGGGATGGGTATGCTCAGACGTGAGTCCCATGCACTCCACACCACTGGATTCAAGCAAGCCGGGCTGAAGACGGCTGGAATGCCAGAAACCGGTCCTCGGGAGCTTGTTTCCGGTCCAGGGAAGGCATGGCTTGGCAGTTCGGGCTGGACTGTTCCCATGAGGCACAGGGTCAGACTGATTTGCAAATAGCCATGTCTGAACTGGGGTGGTGTGGAGTGCAAAAAAACGATGGATTTAGTCCCAGATCTCTGTACTGGGGTACATGTATGACATTGTTCTGCATTCTGTCCATCACCTGTGGTTTTTGCATTTGTCACCCCGAGCAGGATGGGTATGCTCAGACGTGAGTCCCATGCACTCCACACCACTGGATTCAAGCAAGCCGGGCTGAAGATGGCTGGAATGCCAGAAACTGGTCCTCGGAAGCTTGTTTCCGGTCCAGAGAAGGCATGGCTTGGCAGTTCGGGCTGGACTGTTCCCATGAGGCACAGGGTCAGACTGATTTGCATATAGCCATGTCTGAACTAGGGTGGTGTGGAGTGCAAAAAAACGATGGATTTAGGCCCAGATTCCTGTACTGGGGTGAATGTATGACATTGTTCTGCATACTGTCCATCACCTGTGGTTTTTGCATTTGTCACCCCGAGCGGGATGGGTATGCTCAGACGTGAGTCCCATGCACTCCACACCACTGGATTCAAGCAAGCCGGGCTGAAGACGGCTGGAATGCCAGAAACTGGTCCTCGGAAGCTTGTTTCCGGTCCAGGGAAGGCATGGCTTGGCAGTTTGGGCTGGACTGTTCCCATGAGGCACAGGGTCAGACTGATTTGCATATAGCCATGTCTGAACTAGGGTGGTGTGGAGTGCAAAAAAACGATGGATTTAGGCCCAGATCTCTGTACTGGGGTGAATGTATGACATTGTTCTGCATTCTGTCCATCACCTGTGGTTCTTGCATTTGGCACCCCGAGAGGGATGGGTATGCTCAGACGTGAGTCCCAATCACTCCACACCACTTGATTCAAGCAAGCCGGGCTGAAGACGGCTGGATTGCCAGAAACCGGTACTCGGAAGCTTGTTTCCGGTCCAGGGAAGGCATAGCTTGACAGTTCGGGCTGGACTGTTCCCATGAGGCACAGGGTCAGACTGATTTGCATATAGCCATGTCTGTACTGGGGTGGGCTGGAGTGCAAAAAAACGATGGATTTAGGCCCAGATCTCTGTACTGGGGTGAATATATGACATTGTTCTGCATTCTATCCATCACCTGTGGTTTTTGCATTTGTCACCCCGAGCGGGATGGGTATGCTCAGACGTGAGTCCCATGCACTCCACACCACTGGATTCAAGCAAGCCGTGCTGAAGACGGCTGGAATGCCAGAAACCGGTCCTCAGAAGCTTGTTTCCGGTCCAGGGAAGGCATGGCTCGGCAGTTCTGGCTGGACTGTTGCCATGAGGCACAGGGTCAGACTGATTTTCATATAGCCATGTCTGAACTGGGGTGGTGTGGAGTGAAAAAAAACGATGGATTTAGGCCCAGATATCTGTACTGGGGTGAATGTATGACATTGTTCTGCATTCTGTCCATCACCTGTGGTATTTGCATTTGTCACCCCGAGCAGGATGGGTATGCTCAGACATGAGTCCCATGCACTCCACACCACTAGATTCAAGCAAGCTGGGCTGAAGACGGCTGGAATGCCAGAAACCAGTCCTCGGAAGCTTGTTTCCGGTCCAGGGAAGGCATGGCTTGGCAGTTCGGGCTGGACTGTTCCCATGAGTCACAGGGTCAGACTGATTTGCATATAGCCATGTCTGAACTGGGGTGGTGTGGAGGGCAAGAAAACGATGGATTTAGGCCCAGATCTCTGTACGGGGTGAATGTATGACATTGTTCTGCATTCTGTCCATCACCTGTGGTTTTTGCATTTGTCACCCCGAGCGGGATGAGTATGCTCAGACATGAGTCCCATGCACTCCACACCACTGGATTCAAGCAAGCCGGGCTGAAGACGGCTGGAATGCCAGAAACCGGTCCTCGGAAGCTTGTTTCCGGTCCAGGGAAGGCATGGCTTGGGAGTTCTGGCTGGACTGTTCCCATGAGGCACAGGGTCAGGCTGATTTGTATATAGCCATGTCTGAACTGGGGTGGTGTGGAGTGCAAAAAACGATGGACTCAGGCCCAGATCTCTGTACTGGGGTGAATGCATGACATTGTTCTGCATTCTATCCATCACCTGTGGTTTTTGCATTTGTGACCCCCAGCGGGATGGGTATGCTCAGACGTGAGTCCCATGCACTCCACACCACTAGATTCAAGCAAGCCGGGCTGAAGATAGCTGGAATGCAAGAAACCGGTCCTCGGAAGCTTGTTTCCGGTCCAGGGAAGGCATGGCTTGGCAGTTCGGGCTGGACTGTTCCCATGAGGCACAGGGTCAGACTGATTTGCATATAGCCATGTCTGAACTGGGGTGGTGTGGAGTCCAAAAAAATGATGGATTTAGGCCCAGATCTCTGTACTGGGGTGAATGCATGACATTGTTCTGCATTCTATCCATCACCTGTGGTTTTTGCATTTGTCACCCCCAGCGGGATGGGTATGCTCAGACGTGAGTCCCATGCACTCCACACCACTAGATTCAAGCAAGCCGGGCTGAAGACGGCTGGAATGCCAGAAACCGGTCCTCAGAAGCTTGTTTCCGGTCCAGAGACGGCATAGCTTGGCAGTTCGGGCTGGACTGCTCCCATGAGGCACAGGGTCAGACTGATTTGCATATAGCCATGTCTGAACTGGGTGGGGTGTGGACTGCAAAAAAACGATGTCTTTAGGCCCAGATCTCTGTACTGGGGTGAATGTATGACATTGTTCTGCATTCTATCCATCACCGGTGGTTTTTGCATTTGTCACCCCAATCAGGATGAGTATGCTCAGACGTGAGTCCCATGCACTCCACACCACTGGATTCAAGCAAGCCAGGCTGAAGATGGCTGGAATTCAAGAAACCGGTCCTCTGAAGCTTGTTTCCGGTCCAGGGAAGGCATGGCTTGGCAGTTCGGGCTGAATTGTTCCCATGAGGCACAGGGTCAGACTGATTTGCATATAGCCATGTCTGAACTTGGGTGGTGTGGAGTGCAAAAAAACGATGGATTTAGTCCCAGATCTCTGTACTGGGGTGAATGTATGACATTGTTCTGCATTCTGTCCATCACCTGTGGTTTTTGCATTTGTCACCCCGAGCAGGATGGGTATGCTCAGACGTGAGTTCCATGCACTCCACACCACTGGATTCAAGCAAGCCGGGCTGAAGACGGCTGGAATGCCAGAAACTGGTCCTCGGAAGCTTGTTTCCGGTCCAGGGAAGGCATGGCTCGGCAGTTCGGGCTGGACTGTTCCCATGAGGCACAGGGTCAGCTTGATTTGCATATAGCCATGTCTGAACTGGGGTGGTGTGGAGTGCAAAAAAACGATGGATTTAGGCCCAGATCTCTGGGCCCGATTCACAGAACTAACTTAAGACAAAATCCTAAACTTACTACTTTTGGTATTCACAGAAGTTAGGATTTTGTCTTAAGTTTGTCTTAAGACAGACTTAAGACAGACTTAAGTTAGGATTTTGTCTCAAGTCTGTCTTAAGTCAAACTTAAGACAAAATCCTAACTTCTGTGAATACCAAAAGTAGTAAGTTTAGGATTTTGTCTTAAGTTAGTTCTGTGAATCGGGCCCACAGTACTGGAGTGAATGTATGACATTGTTCTGCATTCTGTCCATCACCTGTGGTATTTGCATTTGTCACCACGAGGGGGATGGGTATGCTCAGACGTGAGTCCCATGCACTCCACACCACTGGATTCAAGCAAGCCGGGCTGAAGACGGCTGGAATGCCAGAAACCGGTCCTCGGGAGCTTGTTTCCGGTCCAGGGAAGGCATGGCTTGGCAGTTCGGGCTGGACTGTTCCCATGAGGCACAGGGTCAGACTGATTTGCAAATAGCCATGTCTGAACTGGGGTGGTGTGGAGTGCAAAAAAACGATGGATTTAGTCCCAGATCTCTGTACTGGGGTACATGTATGACATTGTTCTGCATTCTGTCCATCACCTGTGGTTTTTGCATTTGTCACCCCGAGCAGGATGGGTATGCTCAGACGTGAGTCCCATGCACTCCACACCACTGGATTCAAGCAAGCCGGGCTGAAGATGGCTGGAATGCCAGAAACTGGTCCTCGGAAGCTTGTTTCCGGTCCAGAGAAGGCATGGCTTGGCAGTTCGGGCTGGACTGTTCCCATGAGGCACAGGGTCAGACTGATTTGCATATAGCCATGTCTGAACTAGGGTGGTGTGGAGTGCAAAAAAACGATGGATTTAGGCCCAGATTCCTGTACTGGGGTGAATGTATGACATTGTTCTGCATACTGTCCATCACCTGTGGTTTTTGCATTTGTCACCCCGAGCGGGATGGGTATGCTCAGACGTGAGTCCCATGCACTCCACACCACTGGATTCAAGCAAGCCGGGCTGAAGACGGCTGGAATGCCAGAAACTGGTCCTCGGAAGCTTGTTTCCGGTCCAGGGAAGGCATGGCTTGGCAGTTCGGGCTGGACTGTTCCCATGAGTCACAGGGTCAGCTTGATTTGCATATAGCCATGTCTGAACTGGGGTGGTGTGGAGTGCAAAAAAAACGATGGATTTAGGCCCAGATCTCTGTACTGGGGTGAATGTATGACATTGTTCTGCATTCTGTCCATCACCTGTGGTTTTTGCATTTGTCACCCCAAGCGGGATGGGTATGCTCAGACGTGAGTCCCATGCACTCCACACCACTGGATTCAAACAAGCCGGGCTGAAGACGGCTGGAATGCCAGAAACCGGTCCTCGGGAGCTTGTTTCCGGTCCAGGGAAGGCATGGCTTGGCAGTTCGGGCTGGACTGTTCCCATGAGGCACAGGGTCAGACTGATTTGCAAATAGCCATGTCTGAACTGGGGTGGTGTGGAGTGCAAAAAAACGATGGATTTAGTCCCAGATCTCTGTACTGGGGTAAATGTATGACATTGTTCTGCATTCTGTCCATCACCTGTGGTTTTTGCATTTGTCACCCCGAGCAGGATGGGTATGCTCAGACGTGAGTCCCATGCACTCCACACCACTGGATTCAAGCAAGCCGGGCTGAAGATGGCTGGAATGCCAGAAACTGGTCCTCAGAAGCTTGTTTCCGGTCCAGAGAAGGCATGGCTTGGCAGTTCGGGCTGGACTGTTCCCATGAGGCACAGGGTCAGACTGATTTGCATATAGCCATGTCTGAACTAGGGTGGTGTGGAGTGCAAAAAAACGATGGATTTAGGCCCAGATTCCTGTACTGGGGTGAATGTATGACATTGTTCTGCATACTGTCCATCACCTGTGGTTTTTGCATTTGTCACCCCGAGCGGGATGGGTATGCTCAGACGTGAGTCCCATGCACTCCACACCACTGGATTCAAGCAAGCCGGGCTGAAGACGGCTGGAATGCCAGAAACTGGTCCTCGGAAGCTTGTTTCCCGTCCAGGGAAGGCATGGCTTGGCAGTTCGGGCTGGACTGTTCCCATGAGTCACAGGGTCAGCTTGATTTGCATATAGCCATGTCTGAACTGGGGTGGTGTGGAGTGCAAAAAAAACGATGGATTTAGGCCCAGATCTCTGTACTGGGGTGAATGTATGACATTGTTCTGCATTCTGTCCATCACCTGTGGTTTTTGCATTTGTCACCCCAAGCGGGATGGGTATGCTCAGACGTGAGTCCCATGCACTCCACACCACTGGATTCAAACAAGCCGGGCTGAAGACGGCTGGAATGCCAGAAACCGGTCCTCGGAAACTTGTTTCCGGGCCAGGGAAGGCATGGCTTGGCAGTTTGGGCTGGACTGTTCCCATGAGGCACAGGGTCAGACTGATTTGCATTTAGCCATGTCTGAACTGGGGTGGTGTGGAGTGCAAAAAAACGATGGATTTAGGCCCAGATCTCTGTACTGGGGTGAATGTATGACATTGTTCTGTATTCTGTCCATCACCTGTGGTTTTTGCATTTGTCACCCCGAGCGGGATGGGTATACTTAGACGTGAGTCCCATGCACTCCACACCACTGGATTCAAGCAAGCCGGGCTGAAGACGGCTGGAATGCCAGAAACCGGTCCTCCGAAGCTGGTTTCCGGTCCAGGGAAGCCATGGCTTGGCAGTTCGGGCTGGACTGTTTCCATGAGGCACAGGGTCAGACTGATTTGCATATAGCCATGTCTGAACTGGGGTGGGGTGGAGTGCAAAAAAACGATGGATTTAGGCCCAGATCTCTGTACTGGGGTGAATGTATGACATTGTTCTGCATCCTGTCCATCACCTGTGGTTTTTGCATTTGTCACCCTGAGCGGGATGGGTATGCTCAGACGTGAGTCCCATACACTCCACACCACTGGATTCAAGCAAGCCGGACTGAAGACGGCTGGAATGCCAGAAACTGGTCTTCGGAAGCTTGTTTCCGGTCCAGGGAAGGCATGGCTTGGCAGTTCGGGCTGGACTGTTCCCATGAGGCACAGGGTCAGACTGATTTGCATATAGCCATGTCTGAACTAGGGTGGTGTGGAGTGCAAAAAAACGATGGATTTAGGCCCAGATTCCTGTACTGGGGTGAATGTATGACATTGTTCTGCATACTGTCCATCACCTGTGGTTTTTGCATTTGTCACCCCGAGCGGGATGGGTATGCTCAGACGTGAGTCCCATGCACTCCACACCACTGGATTCAAGCAAGCCAGGCTGAAGATGGCTGGAATTCAAGAAACCGGTCCTCTGAAGCTTGTTTCCGGTCCAGGGAAGGCATGGCTTGGCAGTTCGGGCTGAATTGTTCCCATGAGGCACAGGGTCAGACTGATTTGCATATAGCCATGTCTGAACTTGGGTGGTGTGGAGTGCAAAAAAACGATGGATTTAGTCCCAGATCTCTGTACTGGGGTGAATGTATGACATTGTTCTGCATTCTGTCCATCACCTGTGGTTTTTGCATTTGTCACCCCGAGCAGGATGGGTATGCTCAGACGTGAGTTCCATGCACTCCACACCACTGGATTCAAGTAAGCCGGGCTGAAGACGGCTGGAATGCCAGAAACTGGTCCTCGGAAGCTTGTTTCCGGTCCAGGGAAGGCATGGCTCGGCAGTTCGGGCTGGACTGTTCCCATGAGGCACAGGGTCAGCTTGATTTGCATATAGCCATGTCTGAACTGGGGTGGTGTGGAGTGCAAAAAAACGATGGATTTAGGCCCAGATCTCTGTACTGGAGTGAATGTATGACATTGTTCTGCATTCTGTCCATCACCTGTGGTATTTGCATTTGTCACCCCGAGGGGGATGGGTATGCTCAGACGTGAGTCCCATGCACTCCACACCACTGGATTCAAGCAAGCCGGGCTGAAGACGGCTGGAATGCCAGAAACCGGTCCTCGGGAGCTTGTTTCCGGTCCAGGGAAGGCATGGCTTGGCAGTTCGGGCTGGACTGTTCCCATGAGGCACAGGGTCAGACTGATTTGCAAATAGCCATGTCTGAACTGGGGTGGTGTGGAGTGCAAAAAAACGATGGATTTAGTCCCAGATCTCTGTACTGGGGTACATGTATGACATTGTTCTGCATTCTGTCCATCACCTGTGGTTTTTGCATTTGTCACCCCGAGCAGGATGGGTATGCTCAGACGTGAGTCCCATGCACTCCACACCACTGGATTCAAGCAAGCCGGGCTGAAGATGGCTGGAATGCCAGAAACTGGTCCTCGGAAGCTTGTTTCCGGTCCAGAGAAGGCATGGCTTGGCAGTTCGGGCTGGACTGTTCCCATGAGGCACAGGGTCAGACTGATTTGCATATAGCCATGTCTGAACTAGGGTGGTGTGGAGTGCAAAAAAACGATGGATTTAGGCCCAGATTCCTGTACTGGGGTGAATGTATGACATTGTTCTGCATACTGTCCATCACCTGTGGTTTTTGCATTTGTCACCCCGAGCGGGATGGGTATGCTCAGACGTGAGTCCCATGCACTCCACACCACTGGATTCAAGCAAGCCGGGCTGAAGACGGCTGGAATGCCAGAAACTGGTCCTCTGAAGCTTGTTTCCGGTCCAGGGAAGGCATGGCTTGGCAGTTCGGGCTGGACTGTTCCCATGAGTCACAGGGTCAGCTTGATTTGCATATAGCCATGTCTGAACTGGGGTGGTGTGGAGTGCAAAAAAAACGATGGATTTAGGCCCAGATCTCTGTACTGGGGTGAATGTATGACATTGTTCTGCATTCTGTCCATCACCTGTGGTTTTTGCATTTGTCACCCCAAGCGGGATGGGTATGCTCAGACGTGAGTCCCATGCACTCCACACCACTGGATTCAAACAAGCCGGGCTGAAGACGGCTGGAATGCCAGAAACCGGTCCTCGGGAGCTTGTTTCCGGTCCAGGGAAGGCATGGCTTGGCAGTTCGGGCTGGACTGTTCCCATGAGGCACAGGGTCAGACTGATTTGCAAATAGCCATGTCTGAACTGGGGTGGTGTGGAGTGCAAAAAAACGATGGATTTAGTCCCAGATCTCTGTACTGGGGTAAATGTATGACATTGTTCTGCATTCTGTCCATCACCTGTGGTTTTTGCATTTGTCACCCCGAGCAGGATGGGTATGCTCAGACGTGAGTCCCATGCACTCCACACCACTGGATTCAAGCAAGCCGGGCTGAAGATGGCTGGAATGCCAGAAACTGGTCCTCGGAAGCTTGTTTCCGGTCCAGAGAAGGCATGGCTTGGCAGTTCGGGCTGGACTGTTCCCATGAGGCACAGGGTCAGACTGATTTGCATATAGCCATGTCTGAACTAGGGTGGTGTGGAGTGCAAAAAAACGATGGATTTAGGCCCAGATTCCTGTACTGGGGTGAATGTATGACATTGTTCTGCATACTGTCCATCACCTGTGGTTTTTGCATTTGTCACCCCGAGCGGGATGGGTATGCTCAGACGTGAGTCCCATGCACTCCACACCACTGGATTCAAGCAAGCCGGGCTGAAGACGGCTGGAATGCCAGAAACTGGTCCTCGGAAGCTTGTTTCCGGTCCAGGGAAGGCATGGCTTGGCAGTTCGGGCTGGACTGTTCCCATGAGTCACAGGGTCAGCTTGATTTGCATATAGCCATGTCTGAACTGGGGTGGTGTGGAGTGCAAAAAAAACGATGGATTTAGGCCCAGATCTCTGTACTGGGGTGAATGTATGACATTGTTCTGCATTCTGTCCATCACCTGTGGTTTTTGCATTTGTCACCCCAAGCGGGATGGGTATGCTCAGACGTGAGTCCCATGCACTCCACACCACTGGATTCAAACAAGCCGGGCTGAAGACGGCTGGAATGCCAGAAACCGGTCCTCGGAAACTTGTTTCCGGGCCAGGGAAGGCATGGCTTGGCAGTTTGGGCTGGACTGTTCCCATGAGGCACAGGGTCAGACTGATTTGCATTTAGCCATGTCTGAACTGGGGTGGTGTGGAGTGCAAAAAAACGATGGATTTAGGCCCAGATCTCTGTACTGGGGTGAATGTATGACATTGTTCTGTATTCTGTCCATCACCTGTGGTTTTTGCATTTGTCACCCCGAGCGGGATGGGTATACTTAGACGTGAGTCCCATGCACTCCACACCACTGGATTCAAGCAAGTCGGGCTGAAGACGGCTGGAATGCCAGAAACCGGTCCTCGGAAGCTGGTTTCCGGTCCAGGGAAGCCATGGCTTGGCAGTTCGGGCTGGACTGTTTCCATGAGGCACAGGGTCAGACTGATTTGCATATAGCCATGTCTGAACTGGGGTGGTGTGGAGTGCAAAAAAACGATGGATTTAGGCCCAGATCTCTGTACTGGGGTGAATGTATGACATTGTTCTGCATCCTGTCCATCACCTGTGGTTTTTGCATTTGTCACCCTGAGCGGGATGGGTATGCTCAGACGTGAGTCCCATACACTCCACACCACTGGATTCAAGCAAGCCGGACTGAAGACGCCTGGAATGCCAGAAACTGGTCTTCGGAAGCTTGTTTCCGGTCCAGGGAAGGCATGGCTTGGCAGTTCGGGCTGGACTGTTCCCATGAGGCACAGGGTCAGACTGATTTGCATATAGCCATGACTGAACTGGTGTGGTGTGGAGTGCAAACAAACAATGGATTTAGGCCCAGATCTCTACACTGGGGTGAATGTATGACATTTTTCTGCATTCTTTCCATCACCTGTGGTTTTTGCATTTGTCACCCCAAGCGGGATGGGTATGCTCAGATGTGAGTCCCATGCACTCCACACCACTGGATTCAAGCAAGCTGGGCTGAAGAAGGCTGGAATGCCAGAAACCGGTCCTCGGAAGCTTGTTTCTGGTCCAGGGAAGGCATGGCTTGGCAGTTCGGGCTGGACTGTTCCCATGAGGCACAGGGTCAGACTGTTTTGCATATAGCCATGTCTGAACTAGGGTGGTGTGGAGTGCAAAAAAACGATGGATTTAGGCCCAGATCTCTGTACTGGGGTGAATGTATGACATTGTTCTGCATTCTGTCCATCACCTGTGGTTTTTGCAGTTAAAAATTATATAGCGCCCGTCCGGGTCTAACTGCGTATCTGTGTTTGACCAGCCAAGGTCACGCCTAATCTGTATCAAAACCCCCCTAGCGTAGTTGGAATACGGCCAGAGTACATCTTCCCCCCAATATCTATTTTCAGTTTGGGGTCAGAATCGTATTTCAAGTGAGTCTCTTGGAGGAAGCACTTGTCTATACGGTGCCTGCTTCAGTATGCATGTATCAACCGTGCTTTTCTAAAGTCATTAAGCCCTCTGACATTCCATGTGAGGAATTTAGTTGCAGTCATGTCTCTGCAGGAAAGTTGTATAGTATGTTTCTTGTATGGGAAGAGCACGCTATGGAGTGTCATAAAAGAATAGATAGATTGCATCATTGGGCCCCCCTTTTGTGTATAGATTACATATTAACAAGACTATTAAAAAAATAAGTTGCTATTTACTCTTTGCAAATACCGTGCAGTTAATGACCATGCGTGTGAATATGCTGTGAGCTTCCTGTCCCTCCCACCACCCACATCAATCTTCCAAATATGTTGTGACTTATAACCTCCCTCCGACCCCTGAAATACCCCTTTATTAAAACAAAAGCACATGGGAGATGTCCCTGTGGGGCTTGGAACGCCAGCTCTTACCTGCCAGGTGGAAGGGTGGCCAGGCTATGGCATGTGAGACGAAATCTGCCAAATGAGAAGCTTGTACCATTATAATACCATGAACAGTGAAACACATATTACTGTGGCCGGTATAATTAATGTTATTATCATAACTGATGCAAATGTATACAAAATGTACATGACTAGATTCACAACTACTGAATAAACAAGGCAATCATTGTCGCTTACGTTCTGTTGTGAAATGGTTTGTTGTGAGGAGCGGGGAGGTGACTTTCTTGCACATATATGCTTGGTGTACTTTAGAGCTGACTTAGTATTGGCAAAAAAATTGTGCTTGCCCTTCGTGCGTAATTTTGAGCTTGGCTGGATATAACATAGCATATGGAATGGAGGCATTTTGCAGGATGCATTTCGCTGGCATGAACTTCCTGCGTGCGGCTTGAACAGTAGGGGTGTAGTCTGAAAAAAAGGAGAAGAAGTTTCCTTGATGCGTTACAGGGCTTTTGTCCCTGGCTTCCCTGAGAATTGCGTCCCTGTCCCTATAGTTCAGAAGACGTGCTTATATTGGATGCGGCATGGCTCCAGGTGGGGTCTAGGGCCCAGTGAGCGATGTGCCTGCTCGATGATCTTGACTTGTGAGAGTACTGGCCCAAATAAGTCTTATAGTAGGTCTTCTATGTATGGTTCCATTTTCGGAATGGCAGTGGATTCTGGCAGGCCAATAATTCATAGGTTACTGCGCCTAGAGTGCGCCTCGAATTCTTTATTTTTAGCTTTAATTACTGCAAGCACTTTTTCCATGTTGAGTATTTGTGTTTTGGAATCGGCTTGAAAGTCTTGGGTATCTGATAGCCTATTCTCCAGAGTATCAAGGCTGCCCTCATGTACGTCCACACGTTTTTTTACTGTTTCTAGGCTTGAGTTGAGTGCGTCGATCTTATTATCAATTGTTTTGATGCTTGTGCGCTCGTCAAGTAAGATAGTGCACATGTCTTCCTCTTGCTGCTCCCTGGGATCTTTAGCGCCCTTAACAGTGTTCAGCTCGGGTCCTGCATCATTTGTACAGGTTTGGCGTTTATTTTCAAAAGGGAGCTTGGCCTGTCCAGGGTCAGTCTTCCCCATTGGGTCAGGTGGTATGAGTACAATATAAGGTGACAAAAAGCCTAGATGATGTGGGTCCAGTGCAGGGTGGCAAAAACCTCCGTGGCTTCCCACCTGACACTTGTACAGTGCAGGCCAGTGTCGCTGTTGGTCGAACACTGTGTCTTGTGTAGTATTGGTCTGGTCTTCTTGCCCAAGTCATTGGAGCCCCTTAAATTGGGGTGCACAAGGTTTGCCTCCAAGGGGGGGAGATCCAGCGGGTGGGGGGTTTATTCGCTGTGCAGATGGGTGCCCGAGCAGGCCAGAAAAGAGAGGCCCCCATACCTCTAAACCAAACCACTGCGCCAACTTCTTTAGTGCGGAAGGCGTGGAGGGGAAGGCAGAGGCATACTTGATCCCGCCACCCACCCGGGCAAACCACCTCGCCCAGCAGCACACCAACACGTGAGCTTGACTAGGATTCTCCACAGAGTGGGCCCAGACACACCGCCAACCTCAGCACGGCCCCAACGGTCACACTGTGCTGATTGGGGCTCAGGCATATTCAGCAGGAGCACGCCCGACCCCGTACCACCTCTGATCTCCAGCCCACTCTCACTGCAGTACTTGCCAACACCGCGCCACCTCCTTCCTTAGGCAGGCACAGCCAGGGATCCCCACAGCTGCAGCGTTTTGACAATTGTCCACGGGCAACGGCTGGATCGGCTCACTTCCTCCAGCCCCAGGTATCGTCACGCAGGCACACCAGTGCTTCCGCCCCTAGCTTTTTATCGTCGTCACCACCACATATGAAGTAAATTAATCCGGCTAGGGACCGTACTCTGGCATCCATCGAACGTTGACCACCTTTCTCCTCGCGCAGACACAGAACAGCGCAGTGAGTGTTATCTGGGGACTCTAGAGGACACCAGGCTGGTTACACGTCCTGGTGGTGTGTGGCGGCCATGTTTACCTTCCAGCCAGTCTTCAGCTTGTCAGGTTGGATACAGCGGCTTCCACTCAGTCCCCACCGCCAAAATGTTGCACAGTCAACGCGACTTGTGTTGGCAATAGATTCCACTGCTTGGCAGTGGCACATTCGGGTACAGATGGCAGTGATCAAGGATATTTTAGCTTGGCCTGCAGAGCCCCTTCAGAAGGCGGCATACTGCAGCACGGCGGAGCTTCGCCCCCACGTCTGGAAACCTTACCTGACAGGTTTCCAGGAATACCTATGGGAATGTTTGTAAATTGAAAACAGAACTAATGTACCTTATGGCATATTTTCTACTCTTTTGTGAATCGGTGTTACTGACTTTAGCTGGAAACTTTTCAGTATGTCAGTTCGCCTTTGAAACATGGTATTGTAGGGTCACCTGATTGCCTAGTACTGTATCCAAAAGGGCATAACCACTTTTGACAACGTGCTTTGACACTAACAATATGTTATGTCAGAACTTGTTTACTATTTTAACAACGCCATTCTCTGTTGTTGGAAGACACATATTACATGTAAGTATATCTGAAAAGAAGAGGCAATTCTTGGATTGGTTGTCAACTAGTTACTCATTAACAAGGAACAGCTTTAAACATTTACCCTCATTATGGATAAATAAATCCCTACTAATTAATTTTGCAAACGTTGGACTCCTCATTTAACTGTGAATGTCAACAGAAAAGAAAAAAAATGGTTCTTATCCAAAGAGAATATAAACAAATAAGCAGAATCACAGGTGGTCTATTTGTAGATACATGTTAAGCAACATGGCTTGCCAAGAAAAATATATTGCTCACATTTAAATTTTAAGGGAACAGTTTTTATTAAGATGGTAAACTTGTCTTAACAGATTCCTTAAGTGTACAACTACTTTTGTCTACGGCTAATAAACATCTTGAAGCTACCAGGTACATTTACTCACTTCTTAAAATAAATATTAAAGATCACATGAATTATGACCTAAAGGTATTACACTGAACTTTAATAACACCTACTCTCGTGAGAAACCAGTTCAAAGACTGTTTTATCGCATGCAATATGGATTTGGCAGGGTTTCATTGGAAGCAAACAGTGCAATAAAACATCAGCACTTGTGAGTCACTGGTAAAGGATGTGAACCTATTCTCTCTTATTAGTCGCTGTATAAAAGCAGATGCTCACTTTCCTTGGTTTGTTACTACCCTGGCATAGAAACTGCAATTATGTCACTTGTGGAAATGCAATGAAAAGTGTAGTCCGTAAAGCACAATCAAGGTTAACTACAGCTCTGGCATTCTCTTGTCCCGAAGCGTATGCAGTCTCAAAAAAGTACATTAAAAGTTCAACCTGCTCTTAAAACAGATACATCGAAAACATCATAAACGCAAATGCCCGAAAAATATAACAGAAACATGACGATGTTTAAATATTTTACATGAAAATAGTTTACAGTGACCCACACGTTATGGAGCTGATTTGCAAATTAATGTGCGTATGCATGCAATACTTATTTGTTTAAATAGCCTTTTTAAAGATTGCAAAGTAACTTTTAGAATTTAAAGAGTCAATATGACGCAAGTAAAAGGATTTACTCACATGCCGTAAAAGGATTTACGCATACTCTGCATAAATAAATCTCCCGTACGTGGTGTGTGTGAGTTCTAGTACCGGAATCCCATTTAATGCTAAAAACTTTTTTCCCCCCATGGCAACGTTACCAAGTGTATTTGCTCTTTTTTAGTTTTTTCACACTAGAAAATATATAAATATGCAAAAACTAATTTTAGTTTGAAAAAAAATCCAAAAACTTTTGAAGAATACACCTGGAAAGCTATGAGTGCCGCATTTTATCAAGCGTAATCTTGGAAAGTATTTTGAAATGCACACAGTTGAAAATATTCAATTTAGCGGGGCTGGGAATTTCGTGTTCAGCTTTCTAGTTGTTTTAAACAGCTGTGACCTGATGCCTTTTCTATTGAATATAAAGGTTAGTAAGTAAGCGGGTCCATGGTTTAGGTTTAGAGATAGGACACATGGGCAGAGTTTTTGTCAGTGTGTTAGGGTTTAGTAGAGGGTCAGCCTTAAACTATGGCTCATGACACCCCTCCGTCCATGAGCAATGTGGCAGCACTGGCTATTAGAGAGAGCTTGAACAAAAACTGCACTCAGTAGCGATTGTGTCAGACTGACAGAGCAGGTGGCAAGTTCAAACTTGCTTCCCAGGTTTCCCTCACGTCTCTACTGCTGCAAGGAAAGCAGGGGAAGGAAGCTCAGGCCTCAACACAACATCTCCCTTTACTTTGATTTCATGAAGGCTAGGTGGAAGTTGTGAAAGTATGCAAGATGGAGTGCTTCTTCAATCTTGATTTCCCTCTGCTTTATGTATTATGGATGTATTATAGCTGAATTGAAGGCAAACATGTGAATTCAAAGCAGTAAAATTATCAGTTCATCAAACAGGTTGAGAAAATATTAGACAAAATGAATTTGACACACTCAGTTAACACTTCTTTGATAAATTTGTATTCACTTTATTTTCTTATATATTCTTCACATTTGATACTTTAAAGAAATACCAAAGATTTTTCAGCCAACACTTGTTTTAACCATTACTAGTGTGCAGGCTGGAGGATTTTTCAAGGCTGTCAGAGAGTTCTCAGGTAGATGTCCTTATAATCAGCCACGGCCCGTGGAGGGAGTTTCGGTGGGGCGGAGAGGCGGGGCGGGGGAGGGGCAGGGCGGGGGGTGCTAAAAACTGGAGTATGGATAATTGAAGGTAAGTAAACAATTTATTAAATAAAAAGAATTTTGTAGCACGCCCTGCATCGCAAAATGTGATGCAGGGCGCAACATTTGTGGCTGCTTGTAATCACTGATAATCCTCGTAGCCTTGACAAAGCCCAACACGTTTGCACCAGTAAAGGGCAAAACACATGTTGGCTTTCCAACCCCCCCCCTTTTCCCACATAGCAACAGGGATATTGTACAATAGAGAGTGAACAGAGGGTGCTCTGAGACAGAAGTAATCTGCTGTGAGCTGTTTAGACTGTAAGGAGGTAACAGAGGGGGTCCGTGGCCCTCAATCACCCTCAGTATCCAAGGGGACTTCATCCCCCAACTAGTAGTGTGCCAGGAGTCCATTTGCAGAGTGGTGTAGATAGGGGTATGGCCTCCAAAGACCTCTCATCAATCCTGCAGTGTCTGACTTACTGTAGGTAACAGGAGAGGTAGTTGGACCCAAGGACCCTCTGGAACCAAGGGGACTTTACTTACCAACAACCAGCAGTGCACCAGAAGGCATGTTTTAGAGTGGTGGAGAAAGGGGACGTGGCCTTGGAAGTCCTCCCAGCAATCCTGCTGTTTGGGACTTACTGGAGGTAACAGGAGGACTTGTTGACCCCCAAGGACCCTCAGCGTTCAAGGGGATTACATCCTCCAACTAGTAGTTTGGCAGAAGTTTGAAGAGTAGTGAAAAAGGGGGCGTGGCATCCATCTACTTCCCAGCAGTCTCACTTTGTGGGACTTACAGAAGGTAACAGGAGGGTTTTCTTGCCCCAAGGACCCTCAGGAGACAAGGAGACTTTATTCTCCAACCAGCAGTGCACTAGGAGGTGGAGAAGGGTTGTGTGGCCTCCCAAGACCTATTAGCAATCCCGCCTGTGTGGGACTTACTGGATATAACAGGAGATCTTGCTGGCCCCCAAGGACCCTAGGCAGCCAAAGGATCTTCATTTCCCAATTAGCAGTGCGCCAGGAGGTGCATTTGCACAGTGGTGAAGGAAGGGGATGGTACCTCTGGTGACTTGCTGTTCTTTTTCTAATTTCCATATATTTGGGGAGGGGGACTTTGTGGTCTCCCTCCCTGGGATGAATTCAGGCCAGGTGACTCATTCCCCTTTTTAATGTGCAGTTCACTCCCAGGCCGATTGTGGCCATGGGGACCCCATTCCCGGGGAAATGACCTCTTTTTAAAAAATAAATAACTTATGGGAAGGGGCCCACATGTTCCCTCTCCTGGTCCTATTTAAAGCACCAGGAACCACATCCCTCAGGCCCGGCGTCTTGTGTTGCAGCCCTGGCCCCAAACTGATGCGTAAGAACTCCGACACCCATTGTAGGTCTTGCCAGACTTGCGAGGTAAGTGGTAAGAGTGGGAGGAAGTACAAGGCTTCTGTCTACCCTTTCCTTGTGGTCATCACCCTCTTTGAGAGGGTAGGTATTGACTTTGTGGGGCCTCTGGATCCCAAGACAGCCATGGGCAACAGGTTCGTCCTGGCCTTAGTGGACCATGCCAGCCGGTAGCCATCCCACTCTGGACTGTGACGGCCCCTGTGGTGAGTCGTGCATTGATGGGGATTTTCTTCAATGTTGAGTTCCCCAGAGAGGTGGTGTCCGACCGTGATACCAACTTCATATCTAAGTATATGAAGTCCCTGTGGCAGGAGTGCGGTCTTACCTACAAGTTCACCACTCCTTACCCCCCCCCAAGGTAACGGGCTGGTTAAGAGATTCAACCGGACCCTGAAGGGCATGATTATGGGTTTTAGTAAACCCATGAGGCATAAGTGGGACGCCCTCTTACCCTGCATTTTGTTTGCTTAAAGAGAGGTACAGAAGAAGTCCTTAGTGTTCTGTCCCTTTGAGCTCCTGTATGGGCATCCTGTAGGAGGACCTCTAACTCTGGTGAAATAAGGTTGGGAGAAAGCTCTCAGTAAACCTCCCGAGGATGTATATAACTACATGCTGGCCTTCAGGAACCAGACTATGCACTTCAGGCAACTCGCTCAGGCAAATCTGGAAACCAAATGATGACTCGCAGTGATGCGAATCATAAACGGGTTGCACAGCCTTATCCACGTGAGTATTCATTTAATACACTTAAACCACAGTAATCCAATTTTTGTCCTTTTTTATTTCACAAATTATTTTCCAGGTTCATCCATCACGCCAAAGGAATGAAACGTCTGTAAACGTATGCATTTTATATATTCCAGAATTGCCCATCCAGGCCTATTCCAGGACAAAAATTGGATTGGAACGTGATGGGTCAGTGGACAGTGTAACACTCTCCCCCGCCCTGACTCTTGAACAGCAGGGTGACTGCCGCCAACAGATGGGACAGTTTGCTGTTCTATTCTCCCTGACCCCTGGCACACCTTAGTGGTGTGCTCATGATGTTGACACTGGGAACAGTCCTCCTGTGAAGCATAACATTTACAGAGTGACTGACATGGTCAAGGCTTGCATCAAGGAGGAGGTCTCCAAGATGTTAGCGCTAGGGGTGATTTAGCTTCAAACAGCCCTTGTGTCAGGCCAGTGTTCTTGGCCCCAAAAGCTGCTGAGCCTGGTGCACACCAGAACTCCAGTTCTGAGTGGACTATCAAAGGCTCAATTCATTCACAAGGACTGATTTACACCCCATCCCCAGAGTTGATGAGCTAATCGATTGGTTGGAAGCTGCCAAGTACCTCAGTACATTTGACTTAACGCCTGGTGACTGGCAGATTGGCTTTACTGATGGGACCAAGGAGAGGGGCACTACCAATTTCAGGTGATGCCCTTTGGGTTGAAGAATGCCCCTGCCACTTTTCAGAGGTTGTTCAACCAGGTGCTGGCTGGACTGGAGGATTTCAGTGCCTCCTACCTGGATGACATTGCAGTGTTCAGTGCCACTTTAGAGGAACATCTGCACCACCTCTGGTAAGTGTTTAAGGCTCTGCAATTGGCAGGCCTCACGACCAAGGCAAGCAATTGCGAGATCGGGCAGGGTTCATAGGTGTACTTGAGACACCAGGTAGGGAGCGGCCAGGTGGAGCCCCTACAGCCCAAAATTGATATCATTCTGGCTTGGGAACCCCCCAAGACCCAGACAAAGGTGAGAGCCTTTTTAGGACTCACCGGTATTACAGGAGATTCATCAAGAATAATGGCTCCATTGTTGCTCCCTTAACAGAGCTGACTTCCTGGAAGCAGCCCAGGAAATTGAAGTGGACTGACACCTGCCAAAAAGCTTTCGATGCCCTGAAATCTGCCATGTGCTCAGCACCCATGCTCAAGGCACCTAACTTCTCATAGGAATTTGTGGTGCAGACAGATGCTTGTGGGAGCTGTGCTCTCACAGCTAAATGAAGAGGGCCTAGACCAACCTGTAGCCTTCATTAGTAGGAGGATACTTTAATGGGAACAAAGGTGGAGTGAAATTGAGCGTGAGGCATTTTCTGTGATCTGGGCGCAGAAGAAGCTGAGGCCCTACTTGTTTGGGACTCACTTCTGGGTACAGACAGACCACAGGCCCCTCAGATGGTTGATGCACTTGAGGGGTGAGAACCCAAAGTTATTGAGGTGGTCAATTTCCCTACATGGGAGGGGCTTCAGGGTGGAATACCGCCCTGGTACAGAACACGCCAAAGCTGATGACCTGTCCAGATTTTTCCATTTTAGTGAAGAGAACTCCCAAGAGGGTGGGTATTTCTCCCCACATTTCAGCTGGAGGGGACATGTGTTAGACCTGGCACCATTGGTGTGGGTTTCCCCAGCATTTTTGCCTTTGACGCCTGTGTTTTTGCTGTGTGTTGGATTTCGTTTTGCTGGTCTAGAAACTTTGGGCACTTTGCCACTGCTTTTCAGTGCCAAAAGTGAAAGTGCTTCCTTGGTAAATGGTTGTTATGAATTGATGATTCCATGATTGGCATATTTGACTTACTAGTCAGTCCCTAGTAGAGGGCACTGTGGGTGCCCAGGGCCTGTAAGTCTGTAAGTGGGCCTGCAGCACTGATTGTGCCACCCACCTAAGCAACCTGTAAATATAACTCAGCTTCAAAGCCCCCACGGTCCCTGTCAGCATCCAACCTCAAGAGCGGGCATTGCTTTAAAACAGAGGGAGCTGCTAACTTATATCTCCCTCTGGGCCTGATTACAAGTGTGGCAGTGCAGCGCTGGGTCCGTCCCACAACCCCACTGCCAAACCCGGGGTCAGGATGTTCCCCAGATTAGGTGTTTCCTCCTGTCTGGCAGGCTTTTTTTGACGTTCTCACTGCAGTGCCTCTAAAAATGGGGCCCACAATGGGATCGCCAAAAACTGTTCCTGCACAGCATGTAGTGAAAAGTCCATGATGTGCATGAACTGGGTTGCATGCACGCCAGGACACAGAGGCACGGGGGGCGCTGTAAGGGCACCTTTTTTTATTTTTTTATTTTTTGAACATTTTTATTGGTGATTGAGAGTATTAACACAGCTCTATGCCTACAACCCCGAGGTGGCCGGCAGCGTTCAAGCCATCATCAGACAGCAATCAATAGGAATATCAGGTAAACAACCTTTACAACAAAACTTTTACAACGCACTACCATTACGACGCAACTTTTACAACGCAAACCATTACAATGCATTGCCCTGGGGGGCACTCTAGGATAGGGAATAGGTTTAATGTACTATCCAACACCTTCCCTACTATCCACGGGGACTGGAGTTGGAAAAGTAAATTCAACTATTCAGTATCCAGCGCCCCAAAGCACTATGCGTTGTAAAGACATGCGTTGTAAAAAACCGCGTTGTAAAGGCATGCATGGTAAAAGCATGCGTTGTAACGTCATACATCCGGAATATCACTCAGAACGTGTTAACACAGCAAGCCGCCTACAACCACTGCGGGCTGGCTGCGTCAAAATGACTATCCATGTGAAAATAATCTTTTTAAATAATAGGACACACGCAAAGAGAAAAAATTCGAGGAACACAGAAACTCATTGTTAGGCACATTCCTGGAGTTCACAGTCGTCAAACAACACTCCGCACAGCACTGCATATTCAACAGCATTACATGGCATACACAATCACAGGTGAATCAAAACATGAAAGAAAGGGAAGGGAATGCCGAGGAGTCTCGTCAGACCAGGATCTTCCGCCGGGGCTTCCCAAGACATTGAGAGAAAAAAAACATTGAGCAATCAGTACTGTCCAGGTCGGGTACTCACCGAGCCTAGTTGCATGATGGTGATACACAGTTATCTATACAGTGGCTTGTGATTGGGCGTCCTCCGTAGAGTGCGACAACAAATAAGACGCGAGAGGCGCCCATATATCTCTGGGTCGGGAACTACTGGGCAGGAGCTCGGCATAAAGGGCAGACTGTTCTTGGCAATAAGTCATATCTGTGAGCCAGTCCTTAAATTTGGGTGCCCTGCCCCTACCCCACCTGCAGGCAATACAGCGCTTGGCCATAAACAATGCGAGCGCTAAGTATTTGCAATGTGCCATCGGAACCATTTTAACAAAGATCAATAAAGCAATTAGCGGCGTGACTTCAATATGCATATTGGTCATTTGATTGAGTGCCGTGAAGACCTGTCCCCAGTATTTGCGTATGGATGGACATTCCCAGAACAGGTGTAGAAAATCAGCTTGAGGCGCATGGCACCTATCGCAGCTATCAGTGTCACGCAGCTGGTGTGTATGCATACTGGCCGGAGTGCAATACAGCCTGTGTAAATATTTATAATGTATAATTCGAAGTCGGCTGCTAGCAGATATGCGTTCAGTTTGTGTGCAGCAATATTCCCATTGCTCTTCTATTATTTCAGTTCCCAATTCTACCTCCCATTTAGAGCATGATGGTGAGTCCTCCACATTGTGTCTAGTGTGTGTGACACAGTAAATTAGTAAGACCAGCCGCCTAGGTGATGGCTGGTGCAACAATACCTGCAATGGCGGGAGCATTGGAGGCTCGTCGGGAAAGTCGGCGTGAAGTGCTCTCATACCCTGCTTAAGTCGTATATACAAGAAGTTGTCCAGTGGAGTGTAGTGTGTGTCCTGAAACACCCTTTCTGTGCCACGAAATTTGCCATCCGCGTACAGATTCCCCCATGTTGTGATGGATATGCGTTTCTGTAACTTGTGGAAGATGGCCTCTTGTAAAAGGGGCATGTCTGGATGATACGCCAAGGGGAACAATGGCGAATACAGGAAGGGGAGATCAAAAAGTCTGGTAAGTCTCTGCCATGCCGTGATCGTGGCGTTGACAGTGGTCTGTGTGCGCTCCCGAGCATTTAAAACCATGTATACGGCTCCCTTTATCGGTATAGGGTGTAACAGCCAGTGTTCGGCTGCCAGTTGTGGCATATACCTGGGCTGAAAGGATCCAAAAATACAAATAGTGTGCCTAGGCGCTAATGTAATGAGCTCAAAATCTGGAATGCCAAATCCACCCAATACGTACGGCTTAATAAGGACCGTCCATTTCAACCTAGCTCACTTGCCTCCCCACACTAACCGGCTCAACTCGGATTTGAGGGACGCAAAAAAATGCCGCCCTGGAGAGTACGGGATATTTAGAAACAGATAGAGTAGCTGAGGTAAGATCACCATCTTTATTAAAGACGCCCTCCCTGCCATAGAAAGCGGGAGCGTTATCCAGCGATCAACCCTATCAGTGATACGAGAAAGTGCCACCCCATAGTTGAGTCTCATAAGTTCTTCCCTGTTCCTGGTAATCTTGATTCCCAAGTATCGTACTTCCTCCTCGCACCATTCCAATGGGTAGTCTAAAGGAAAACGCGTCACTGCGTCCGTTAGGGGAAAGAAACAGGACTTCCCCCAGTTTATCTGAACTCCAGACAGGCGACCGAAGACTATGAATTCCCTCAAGAGGGTATTCAGATTTTGCTGTGGGTCTCAAACATACAAAACATCAGCATACATGGAGATTAATATTTGTCTCATGTTGCACTGCAGGGCCATAGCATTGTGGTGTTGATGCAGGTGTGCCACCAATGGTTCTGTCGCCAGGGAGAACAACAACGGGGACAGTGGGCACCCCTGACGCGTGCCCCTAGTAATCACAAATTTCTGGGACAGTTGCCCATTGATCAGCACCCTTGCTCCAGGTTGCTGATATAAAAGGCGTATCCAGGATAAAAGCAAAGAGGGGAAGCCCATGCGTGTCATTATACCGAAAAGATACCTCCATTCAAGAGAATCGAAGGCCTTTGTGGCGTCCCAAAAAACCGCGGCCAGGAGTAATTCAGGGGCAACATTATGCAGCATTGTAAAGAGGGTCCTCAAGTTATGGGAGGTGGACCTACCAGGGACAAATCCAGATTGATCCGGTAATATCAGATGTTCTAACAACAGGCTTACTCAGTTGGCGATGAGCTTTGCTAAGATCTTGGCATCATAATTGAGAAGGGAAAGCGGCCGGTACGATCTGCATAAGTGGGCAGGTTTGTCTGGCTTTAATAATGATTCCCGCTTACCATCTTCACCGGCTTCAGCTGGTACAAAACCAGGCGGCCAGACTGGTCTTCCAACAGCCAAAATACTAATATGTCTCGCCCCTGTTGAGGAGATTGCACTGGCTCCCAGTGGCTTCCCGCTGCATTTTCAAACTTGTCTGTACGGTCTTTAAGGCCCTTCTGGCCCCTGCCTTCATTTCTTCTAGCCTTAAGCGTCACATTTCTTCAAGAAATCTTCGGTCCAATACTCACAATCTCCTAATTGTTCCCAGGTATAAACGCAAAAAGCATGGTGGCTCGTGCTTCTCTTTTCTTGACCCCTCCTGTTGGAACTCCCTCCCAATCTCTCTTCGACTCTGTCCCAATTATACCTGCTTCCGCAAACTATTCAAAACTCATCTTTTTCAATTAGCCTATGCGTAACTCTGCTGTTGGCCTGTCCACTACTGTCAATGAGCGCCATGAAACCGTTTGGTGACCGTGCGCGGTAAAAATTATTTTAACATAACATAACATAACATAACAATAAGTGCTTCCCTCATAGAGGGCGGGAGAGAGCCAACTTCCAAGGACTCCTAATAGACTTCTCGAAGGATGGGAGCCACCAAATCAATATAAGTTTTATAAAACTCAACAGGTATGCCATCCATTCCTGTGGCTTTACCAGACTGAAGGCCCATTATGGCCTCCAGCAGTTCATCCATTTCAAAAGGTGTACATAGGAACTCCTGATGTACATCACTTAGCCACCCTAGTGCCACGTCTCCCAGATAGTCCTCCAGGTCTAAATCTTTGAACCAGAAGTGGTATAAAGAGTCTCATAATGGTTAGTGAAGCTATCTAGGATATTCTCATTGTTGCAGTAGCGCACACCATCCGGCTCTTCCAGTTCCAACACATAGTTAGAGTACCGCGGGGCCCTAATTAAGTCTGCTAGTGTTTTACCAGGGTGTTCTCCCTCTCCATAGCGGCAGGCCTGCCAATGTTTACCCTTGAAGTGTGTCTCCCTCTGTGCCTCTTCCATGTATTCGCTCAATTTGGATCTGAATTTATCTTGTGTCTCACCATCCGGTATTCATGTCAGTATAGCCTCCAGTGCCTGCAGTTCTCGTTCCAATCTAGACAGTATGTTGATAATATCATTGAGTGCCCCTGAACCTTTAGATATGCAGAACCCTCTGATGGTAACCTTAAAGGCTTCCCATATGGTCCCCACGCTTTGCACTAATCCTTTGTTTCGTGCAAAAAAGTCCTGTACTACCTCACGCAGTTCCTCTTGAAAGACTGTGTCTGAGAGCATGCGCGTATTGAGGCGCCAAGCACTACGCGGCAGACTAAACTCTGTGTACAGGGGCGTGATCGGAGTAAGTCCTTGCCAAGTGCCGTGCCTGATAGACTGCAGGGCCGAGCCCCCGAGAGACAAGCCAAAAGTCTAGTCGTGCCCAAGTGGCCGCATATGCCGTAAAGTGTGTGCCCTCCCCTTCCGAGGGGTGTAGATGCCTCCAAGCATCGACCAATTGGTTATCCGCTATGTTGTCTTTAAGTAATAGGCTTGCCTTAGTGCAATGGTGTCGGGCCGGGTGCGATCTTTCCAGGGTCGCCGTGTATGCGACATTAAAGTTGCCTCCCCATATAATATGTGTGGACCCGATGTGTCTCACCACCTCCCACAGGGATGAAAAAAGTCTGGGGCATCTACATTCGGTCCATAGCAAAACACTAGTGTAACCGATTCCAATCGCCCCCATATCATACAGTACCTACCCTGATCATCACCAGCTTTCTCCATCGATATCGACAAAAATACGGTCATTAAAGGCCTACTAATCTATAGACCCCCGGGAGGTAGCAGAAACTTCGCGGAAAGTCTCATCCAGAACGTTACCCCATCGGCTATGAGATACAGGAAGTTCCTTGTATTAGGGGATCTCAATCTCCACTTCGAAGACCTCAACAATTCAGCTGCTCAAGAATTGCGCCAAGAGCTGCAAACTTTACAATTAGAAACAGCCTCCCTCCTCCCGACCCATCGTCAGGGGCACCTACTTGACCCCATTTTCAATAATTTGGAGGATCTGAAGCAGGACCCTCCCATTCCTTTGCTGTGGACCGATCACTTCCTAGTCCCCTTTCACTTCCTAGTCAAGACTCACCATAAAAAAAACCACCATAGCGCCAATAAACAACAAAGGAAATGGGCCAGTTTCTCCATGGACTCTTTTGAACATCACTTCCTACTAAACGGTTCCCCCACAGACTTAGGAGTGGATGTTAACAGGGCTTGCATGGCCCTGGACGGACACATCACTAAAGCCCTGGACATCACTGCCCCTTGGGCCAATAAGGGCCCAGAGCGACAAACTAAAACTGCACCTTGGTTCAGCACAGCTCTTAGAGAAACCAAGGCAGCCTGTAAGAGGCTCGAACGCGCCTGGAGAAAGAACTACTCACCAGAGGCAAGAGATGTGTACAAAGCTAGCATAAAAGAATACCACTTCCAAATTAGGAAAACCAAAGCGACCTTCTACGCTGATCGAATAGATAGTGCTAACTGCTCTTCCAAGGAACTCTTTAGGATCTATAAAGAGATCACTACACCTCCCCCCTCTTTAGAGCAGGCCGACACCTCAGCACAATCTTGTAACGCCATCGCGGAATTTTTTCACAAAAAAGTATGCAACATTTACACCAGTTTCCCTGATGATGCCAGAACTGGCTCTAACCTTCTTCCTCCTCAGGAAGAAGCAACTTGGGAGGCAAAGATCGAAGACTGCCTCACAGTATACCAGGTTCCGACGGAGGACCTCCTGATAGCAACTGCTAAAGGAATCAAATCAGGCTCCCCTCATGATCCTGCCCCTGCCAAATTCCTGGCCAGTGCCATGAGTCTTCTGGCACCTTATGTTGGCCATATATTGTCTACCTCTTTTAACACTGGCAAGGTCCCTCACGGGTGGAAACAGGCAGTCGTACTGCCTCTTAAGAAAAAACCCCACATCAGTGCGTCCCAGCTTAGCAACCTACGCCCCATTTCGCTTTTACCCTTCTTCTCTAAACTGGCGGAAAAGCTGGTTAACCAACAACTCTCAGCACACATAGAGTCCAGAGGCCTCCTGCATACCAACCAATCGGGCTTCCGGGCCCGCCACTCCACAGAATCAGCCCTCCTTTTTTCGACTGAGGCACTGAGGAAGCACGTGGACGCCGGGCATGTGGCGGCACTAGTGCTCCTGGACCTCAGCGCAGCCTTCGACACTGTAGCACATCATACGTTGCTACAGTGTCTGAAGAAAGGAGGGGTGACAGGCATGGCCTGGTTATGGCTGGAATCTTTTCTTACCAACCGTAGCTTCTCGGTGGAGCAAGGAGGAGCCCGCTCCGACACCTTTGACCTCGGTCAAGGAGTGCCGCAGGGATCAAGCCTCAGTCCAACCCTTTTTAATCTATATGTCACCCCCGTAGCTACTACTGCGGAACGCTATGGGGTGGAAGTAGTGACATACGCAGACGACACACAGCTGGTGGTCGCTCTGACCCAACCTGCTGAACAAGCCGCCGCGAACTTCTCAGCATGCCTCCAGGAGCTGGCTGGATGGATGGCGAAGAACTGCCTCCGTCTTAACGGTGACAAGACTGAGGTGCTGATTGTTGGAAAACCCCCCTCAGTCTGGTCATCTGCCTGGTGGCCGCAGACCTTGGGGCCCCTCCCTACCCCCAGTGATCAGGTCAAGAATCTTGGAGTATGGGTGGACTCAAAGTTGGACTACGACTACCACACCAGACGGGTAGCTGGTACGTGCTTTTCGATTCTACGGAAACTCCGCAAAACCATCGACCTGCTCCTAGAATCCTCAAGGAAGACCCTGGTCCACGCCCTTGTCATGTCAAGACTGGACTACGGCAATGCCCTGTATCTAGGCGCCAACGCCACTAGTCGGCGGCGACTGCAGACAATCCAGAATGCTGCCGCTCGCCTGGTCCTCCGGCTGCCCAGAAGAGCCGCCTCAAAAAAATCCCTACAAACATTACATTGGCTTCCGATCAATGAAAGAATCGACTTCAAGGTCCTATGTATTGGTCACAGGATCGTACATGGCAAGGGCCCGGCCTTCCTTCGGAACCTTCTCTGCCCCTATACGCCCACCCGACAACTCCGCTCATTAGGAGCCGGCCTTCTCGCTGTCCCTAGACACAAGAAAGCCAGAATGGGAGGTAGATCCTTTCGTACTTTGGCGGCACACAAATGGAACTCTCTCCCCCTGAGCTTAAGAGTGGAAACATCGGAGCTCATCTTCCACAGGAAACTTAAAACATTCCTCTTTCCTAAAGATTAGCCCATCTTGTTCTGACTGACGGAGTAACTGGCTCTTCTGACAGCGCGGGGACACACTGACAGTGTAACCAGGCGCTTTACAAATTCAGAAATAATAAATAATAATAGTCACCAGACGATCCCACTAAGTGGAATTGCACTTGTTTTTTGATTAATATGGCAGTGTCCCTGGCATAAGTGAAGTAAGAGGAGAATACCCTATGCGCGGCCCAACGGGACGCAAATGTGGTGGGTTTTAGAGGTGAGAAGTGCGTTTCCTGCAACATTGCTATGTGGGTGTGGTGCCTGTCTAGGTACGCCAACACTTGCCTTTGCTTTCTGTGGTCCCCGAGCCCCCGGAAATTCCACGTGAGAATGTTTAAGTGTACACCTGCGTTGTTAGCCATGAGTCCCTAATATCAGAGCAGGATCTAAAAGAGTGTGTGTCGTGCATTGTGCTCCAGTCGACCTAAGATAAATCATGCATCTCTGTGCCTCAAAATTGCTCATATCAATCTCAATACAAACTTTCAACATTCCATTTCCCTTCCAAGTCCCTCCCCCTCCCACTGAAGCAACCCCAACATGCTAGCATAAGATACCCACCCAGCCCTCCCTACCCCTGCATTCAAAGAAAAACATAAAGAAGTCCCTGCCATCTCTATTGGCAAAATATTTGGGGGGAATTCCCTGTGGGGGCCTATCTAGGTGGCAACACAACCACCCCTCACCCTCGGGGTCTGTGCAGTAGGAACTGCAGCCCCAACGAGTATATAGGGGGCCCGGCGAGTCATCTTCTAGCCACCCGGGTAACCCCGACAATAATTACACACAGTTCAAATGGCGCAAGTCCCAATCTCATTTAACTTTACTCACAGTGACAAGTGTTCAATGTTAGATTAGGCACAGTGCAAGGCATCTCATTGTTCTTCACCTTCCGCACCCTCCATCTGCGACTGCCGGTCTTCGTCCTCTCCTTCCGCAGGGCGAGCTGTCTGCCTGAGGTGCTTAAGAAACTCGTCTTCCTGTTGCAGCTTTGTAAAGAAGTGCTGCCGACCCTAATGAGTTACTCGTAGCAATGCCGGGTAAAGGAGAGCATAATCGATTTGCAATTTACGTAGTTTCGCTTTGACCTCCAGTAATTTCCGCCATTCGTCTTGGACCATGGGCGTGAAGTCCGGAAACATAGTGAAGGAGTTGCCCTCATAAGACAGCGGACGCTTGCTGCGTGCTGCCCGCAATGCCACATCCCAGTCTCTGTAATTTAAGAGTCTAGCAATTATAGGCCTTGGAGCAGTGCCTGGTTTGGGTCGAGGGCCTAGCGATCTATGTGCTCGTTCAACAATAAATTGGGGGGAGAAGGCCTCCGATCCCACCGCAGCCAATAACAGGTTTTCGACATACTCCTCCATACGACCAGTATTCGTGGTCTCCGGGTTACCTAATATGCGTATGTTGTTGCGTCTGCTTCTCGCTTCCAAATCCTCGTTCTTGGAAGCTATGACTTGGAGCATATTATCCATACGAGAGAGTTGCGTGGTGTGTCTAGCAGTCACGTCATCCGAGTCTGATATGCGCCACTCTGTCTCCCCTGTGCGCTCTTCGTGGACATCCATTTTGTGCACTATTGCATCCATACGTGAGGACATCCTATCTACCTTGTCTGCTATTGTGGCAAACCCCTGGCGAACCTCCCGCAAAATGTCCTGGATCTCTTGGGGCTGTTCCGCCATGGTCCCAGCCGGCCCAGTAGTGCTCATTTGTGCAGGTGGCTCTTGTCCCGTCCTGGTGGTTCGCTTGGGAGGCTTGAATGTGAGCTTAGGCTGACGCGCATCATTCTTGCCCATGGTGACGTCCGGTGAAGCCAGTGAATAGTCCTAATAAACGGCAAGCAGTGGCTCTCTTAGCAGGGAAAACAGGGCGTGGGGCACTGATCGTCATAGCAACTCCTCCGGCACATTGTTAGGCCTTCCTTTGCAGTGCAGGTATGGCGCCGTGATTGCGGCCTACTGTGGCAAGAGCGGAAGGAGAGAGTTGTAGCAGCCCACTGCGGATTGTAAACGCGGTCCTCTCAGCCCCGGCATCTACAGGTGCCTCAGTGGGGGGGCCAGGCACGGGGTTGCAACATTACACCCCAAAAGGGGTTCCCCGTGCTCCAAACACGGCCAGGCGCGACCACCTCTGAGCGGTAACCGCCGTGGGCAGCAAGGAGGGCAGGCAAGCAGTCCACGTGCTCCGCCAGCGGGGAGAGCACGAGCAGGCCAGCGTCCAGGGGCCGCCTCGGCCTTTGGCAGGATGTACAGGGCAGTCCGGGCAAAGCGTCCTCCAAAACACCCAAGCTGCAGCCCTCAACTTCACAATATGGCACACAAGAGGGGAGACGAGGGGGGGGGCCGGCACATGACAGTCAAGGGTTTCCGGCAGTGATTCAGGGCTAGGGGCTTGTGGGGGCAGTGGAGAATCCCCCTCCTTACCGCTGGCCACAGCGTGTCTTCTCCGTCTCCCCGCCTCCCCCCAAGTCCAGGGGGGTACCGCTGATGAGCCCGTGGCGGCCGCGGACCTCAAGGGAGCAACGCGGCCATTCGGGGCAGGCCCGGTGCAGAGGCCTGCTCCTCCTGCGGCCTGGATCTTCGTGCGGTGCTGGGGCCTCGCGTGATCGCGACAGCCGGCGTCAGTGTAGGGTAGGTTCCGCAGCCGGCTCCTGCCAAACAGTGCTGATCGGTTTCCAATCAATCAATCAATCATCGCATTTATATAGCGCGCTACTCACCCAGAGGGTCTCAAGGCGCTGGGGGAGGGGGGTCCGCTACTGCTCGAACAGCCAGGTCTTGAGTTGCTTCCTGAAGGCGAGGTGGTCCTGGGTCAGGCGGAGGTGGGTGGGGTGGGAGTTCCATGTCTTGGCGGCGAGGTAGGAGAAGGACCGTCCCCCTGTGGTGGCTCTTCGGATGCGGGGGACGGCGGCGAGGGCGTGGCTGGTCGATCGAAGCTGGCGTTTGGGAGCGTAGAAGTTGAGGCGGCTGTTGAGTTATCCTGGGCCTTGGTTGTGTAGGGCTTTGTGTGCGTGGGTGAGGAGACGGAAGGTGATTCTCTTGTTGACCGGGAGCCAGTGCAGGTCTCTCAGGAGTCCGGAGATGTGGCTGCGACGGGGGATGTCCAGGATGAGTCGTGCTGAGGCGTTCTGGATCCGCTGGAGTCTCTTCTGGAGTTTGGCGGTGGTTCCGGCGTAGAGGGAGTTGCCGTAGTCCAGACAGCTGGTGACGAGGGCCTGGGTGACCGTCTTCCTGGTCTCGGTGGGGATCCACCGGAAGATCTTACGTAGCATGCGCAGGATGTTGAAGCACGACGAGGAGACGGCGTTGACTTGTCTGGTCATGGAGAGGGAGGAGTCCAGGATGAAGCCCAGGTTGCGTGCGTGGTCTGTTCATTTGGGTGCGCTGCCTAGGGCGGGGGGCCACCAGGAGTCGTCCCAAGCGGCGGGTGA
Organism: Lissotriton vulgaris; assembly: GCF_964263255.1. Taxonomy (NCBI): domain Eukaryota; kingdom Metazoa; phylum Chordata; class Amphibia; order Caudata; family Salamandridae; genus Lissotriton; species Lissotriton vulgaris. The sequence goes on along the minus strand of NC_141696.1, from coordinate 998,517,872 downwards.
GGATCCCAGGATAAGGACTTCCGTCTTGTCCGAGTTCAGTTTCAGGCAGCTGTTCTTCATCCATTCGGCTACCTCTTTCATCCCTTCGTGAAGGTTGGCTCTGGCGGTGGCGGGGTCGTTGGTAAGGGAGAGGATCAGCTGGGTGTCGTCGGCGTAGGAGATGATGTTGAGGTTGTGCTGGCGTGCGATGTCTGCGAGGGGGCTCATGTAGACGTTGAAGAGGGTTGGACTGAGCGAGGTGCCCTGAGGGACGCCGCAGATGACTTCGGTGGCTTCAGATCTGAACGGAGGGAGACGGACTCTCTGTGTCCTTCCGGCGAGGAAGGAGATGATCCACTCCAGTGCATTCTCCTGGACTCCGACGTTGCTGAGGCGTTGTACTAGGGTACGGTGGCAGACAGTGTCGAAGGCCGCGGAGAGGTCGAGGAGGATGAGGGCCGCTGTTTCTCCATTGTCGAGCAGCGCTCGGATGTCATCGGTGGCTGCGATCAGGGCGGTCTCGGTGCTGTGGTTGGCCCGGAAGCCAGACTGTGAGGGGTCGAGGGATCCGTTTGTCTCGAGAAAGGCGGCCAGCTGCTTGTTGACGGTCTTCTCGATGACTTTTGCAGGAAACGGGAGCAGCGAGATGGGGCGGTAGTTCTTGAGTACGGAGGGGTCGGCCGATGGCTTCTTGAGTAGGGCGCTGAGTTCGGCGTGCTTCCAGCTCTCCGGGAAGGTAGCGGTGTCGAAGGAGGTGTTGATGATGTCCCGCAGGTTGGGTGCGATGACAGCGTCGGCCTTGTTGAAGACGTGGTGAAGGCAGGGGTCGGTCGGAGATCCGGAGTGGATGGAGTTCATCGTGCGGACGGTGTCTTCGGTGCTGATCGGAGTCCAGGCGCGGAGGGTGGTGGTGGGGGGCGGTGGTTCGGTCGTGGCGTTCGTCGGTTGAGTGCTGAAGCTGTTGTGTATGTCCGCGATCTTGTTGTGGAAGTAGGAGGCGAGGGAGTTGCAGAGGTCTTGCGAAGGGGTGATGTTGTTGTTTCCGGCGTTGGGGTTGGCGAGCTCTTTGACGATGTTGAAGAGTTCCTTGCTGTTGTGTGCGTTGTTGTCCAGTCGTTCCTTGAATACAGTTTTCTTGGTGGCGTGGATGAGTTGGTGGTGTTTTCGGGTGGCGAGCTTGAGGGCAGTCATGTTGTCCGGTGTTGGGTCTCTGCGCCAGGTTCTCTCGAGGGCTCGGCAGTTCTTCTTGGAGCTCTTGAGTTCGTCGGTGAATCATGGGGCTTTCTTGCTACCGGGTCTGCTGGGTGGGGTCCTCAGGGGGGCGAGCTCGTCTGCGCAGTCGCTCATCCACTTCATGAGGTTGGTGGCCGCCTGGCTAGGGTTCGTTGTGCTGGTGGGAGGGTTCATGTTCAGGGAGGTCGCGAGCTGGTCGGCTGTGATCTTGTTCCAGCTCCTGCTCCATATCGGGCTGATGTTTGCGCTGTAGGCTCCAGTGGTCACGCCAACCAAGCGCTGGTATCGGGGGCCCCCAGGGGTGCTGGTTACCAGGAGAAATGCAGGATATTGATCGCCGGGCGGCGAGAGCCTCACACGGTGGTGGCCATTCGCTAGTGCGCCACCTAGCGCCCCCGCTGTAAGGTCACCTTTGTTTCATCTCTGCCAGGGTTTTCAGGAAGGAGGAACTGCCCTGAAAACCATGGCGGAGAACAAACTCCTAATATGCCTCCTGACCTCCGGAACACTACCAGGGAACGGTGGTTCCCTGGCGGCTATAGTGGGGTAATGGCAGTCTGCCTGCCTTAATCATAATAGGGCAGTAGGAAGACCACTGCCGCCACACCCCCATGAGCCTGGCGGTCCGCGAACCGACAGACTCATAATTTAGCCGTGTTAGAAATGGGGGTCTCTAGTTGGCTGAGGTAGGTACCTTTGTCCAAGTAGGGACTCTTCTTCCTAGTCAGGGTAAGGGGGATTGTTGGACTTGGCTCTTATTGTCCAATTTTTTTTCGCTTTTCCCCCTAGCCTTTATACTGACAAGGTGTGTCTGAGCTGAAAATAATAAATGTGTTGCAATGGTGTACGCATCTTTATTTCCACCATTGTAGAAATGCAGCTTTGTAAAATGTCACTTTTAAGATGGACGCCATTTCTGTCTGCTTGTGCCGCCTGCCTGAGGTGGGTTGGCGGTCTAGTGTTTGAAGTGACAAGGTGCTCTACACTCCCCCTACAGTGACAGTTGAGGCTGGAACTGCCAGGGGCCTTCTAGAAGCTTCCAGCCCTTTATGGTAGGTGGGAGGAGGGGTGTATATGTAGAACAGTAGAGATGCCATGTGCTCAGACTGAAGATGGACTTGACTGAGAGGGGACACTCTGCCAGGAGGTACCGCTGCAAGGGCCTGTGTGCTGGCCCTTGTGCCCATCTGTACCCCTCTGCTGTCCACAGGGCCACTGAGAGACTCTGCTGGAGTGGCACTGCTGTGCTAGCAGGATTGCCATCGTAATGGAGGATGACTGTTCCCAGGAACAGCTGCTTCCTTTTTGGGTGAGCTGCCCTGCTGCTTGCTGATCTTGCCCTGCATTAACTGTCTCCTGGCACCTAGCGCTTCGTGAGCGCTACATTTCAAGTGACTGAGCTCCTCCTGCTGTCTAGCGCCTTGTAAGGGCTGCAGTGCTATCCCAGTCCCCAAGGACTTTCCGGCTTCTTAGTGCCTTGTGGGCACTATTGTCTACATTGCCAGAGAAGAGGAGCACTGTCTGTTGTCCCTGGAGCTGTTGGGCCTCTCTAGAGCATGGTGAGCGCTGCCTCCAGCACCTGCCCAGGAGAAGAAGGTGCGTGGGACCTGCTGCGCGTGCTGCCAGGGAGAGCTGGTTATTGTCAATACAGCGCTGTGCTGCTAAAGCACCATATATTCAATTACCCACATTTTTGCTGCACCTTGATTCTGTGGGACACTGACGGCATTTCTGAGACCTAGCACCTCATGGGCACTACTGTCTTGTGAGGGATGCGGGATCCTCACCAGCTCCCTAAAGCCTTGAAGGCACTATTTTCTTGGTTGCCAGAGGAGGAGTGACACCTGCAGCGCTGTGCTGCCAAAGCCCTATATTTGGAGACCTGTACTTCAAGGAGGTGAGGAGCTGATGCCTGCAGCGCTGTGCTGCCAGAGAGCTACTTTATTCTGAGGGACCCTGGCCTTGGGAGGACTCATGAGCACTACAGCTGTGCCCCAGAAGGAGGTGAGGAGCGTGGGCGCTACTTTCCTGTGTGCTGTATTTCACCCCCCCCCCCAAGGAAAAGGCCTGTGAGACTCCCCACGTTATTGCCAGAAAGAGCCCTGCATCCACCGAAGAAGTGGGAGCAGTGGGTGCTCCATTCTGGCTGCCCCCATCGCCTGCCAGCAGGAAAGGGCCTAGAGATTGCGCAAGGACTCCAGAGAGCCCTGTGAGTAGGGCTCAGTCCCAGCTTGGTGGGGGTGGTGTCGGGGCACATTGTCGGTGCTCGCCTCCCCCTAGTGCCGCTCTCAGGGCACCGTGGTACCCGTGCTGACCTTACAGCAGCTCCGTCTGGCAGCGGACAGCTGCAACCTTGGAGAGCACTGTGAATTTCAGGGGGCCCGGAGTTGGGCTCCCAACTGCGCAGTGGTGCCAGTGCTTTTTTTTGGGCCTGACTCCCAGCTGCCCTGCGAATGCGCAGGCAGCGGCAAAGTATTGGGGGGCATTTTACTCCTCAGGAGAAGAGAGAGAGGAGTGAGAGACACTCCTGCCCTGCCCCAGCGCTTTGCACACTTTGCTTTTGCTGTTTTTGCAGCCAGCCCTGACTTTGCGGGACATAGCGAATTTGAGCCCCGGAGAGAGGCCTGTTGGCCTGGGGCCAGTTTCAGAGTGTTGTGCCCCCGATTTGGGTGAACTGTGTTTATGCTGGCGAGGCCTATTGCCCCATATGATTTATTGCATAATATTGTTGCATAACGCATTTGTACCTAGGATGATACCTCATGCTTTTCCCTTCGGTTTGCAGTGCTGATTTTAGGCCTATTGTGTTCCTGCGAAAGTGGTGCCACATGATAATATGTTCATACCCTAGGATTGGTGCAGATTATAATTGGCAGACCTACTGTGGCCTGTATGTTACTGATGATGCCTCCTACAAATTTAATTCATGCTTAATGCTATTATGCCTAACAAGGTTTTCATGCCTGCTGTTTTCATGCCTAGTGTCATGCCTAATGGGTTTCTAGGCCTAATGTCATATTATGATGTTTTCGTTATTTGCCCACTGCCAATGAGGTTCATGCCAATAAGAGGCTGAAGGTCTGCACGTTGTGTTTTCATGCCCTAGGAGGTGCTGTGATCCTGCCTGATATTTTTTTCCCAAAGGTTGGCGCTGCTGATCCTGGGCCTAAGGGGGGTTTGTGTAAAGTGCACCAATGCTAATGTTTTCCTGCTTACTGATGCCCTGCATCTATGCCTAAGGCCTACTTAGTATATGCCACGAGTGATTTATGAGAATATGTTTATCCCTGCATGCTCATATGTTTTGTGCATATGATTATGCATAGTGTGCGCCATGCTCATGATTTATACCTATGCTAATGCGGTTTTATGTCCACTTTATGCAGTGGTGGTTTACATGCCTACTGATGCTAATGCACAATGTCAGGTTTTGATATTCCAGGTTATGCCTCATGCTAAAGTGATTTATACTAATGTGTTCATGCCTATGGTTGTACTGATGGGCCCAATACTTTTTCCTAGGGTGCACATTGTTGATGTTTATGCCAGGATTTCTACTAAGGGTACGATCTGGCCAGTAACTACTGGCTGTTATACGTTTACTGCTTATGGACTTTCATTTTATCTGTGTACTTGGTGATGATGTTGGCGGCGGCCCGATTGGCCCTGCCCTGTAAATAATCCCCTGTATATGGCTACCTGGTGCCTGTTGGCGCCGTGTTCACAACTGTGATTGCATCCTACTGTGTTTGGTATAATATACAAGTTATTTTTTATGCAACCTGGTGTGGAGTCTCTTTTTGTAGTGTGCCGGGTGTGTCGCCTGTGTGTGCTGAGGGGATCCTTTACACATTTCCTCCGGAGTTTGGCCCACCCGCTCTGCTCCACACTAACCATTTCAAACAGGGATAAACTAAAAAAAAAAACTACTCACTCCCTTGGTAGTTTGGCACGAGCAAACAGGCTTATTTCAGAGGTGGTGTGTAAAGTATTTGTGAACACATACAGTAATACAGTGAAAACACTATAAATGGCACTACACCAGTTTAGAAAAATAAGTACTCTTTATCTAAACCAAAACAAGACTAATCAACAAAAATCCAGAATACAGTCATTAAAAAAATCTTTCAAATGGTAGAAAACAATTCTGTTCCAAGAAAATGTGAGAGGTGCGACACTGTTACATAAAGTACCTTGGACGAGTCAAAAAATGCAAGCAAAAAAGGTCGCTAGGAAGGTAATGCGTCATTTCCTTACACTCAGGGAAGGTGATGCATCAGTTCCTTGCTCCACGGGAGGTGATGCATCGGTTCTTTACTGATGCGCAGGGGAGGTGATGCATTGGTTCCTTACCAGAGAGGAGGTGATCCGTCGGTTTCTTACTGCGTCCCCCAACAATGCGACAGACTTGGTGCTTCCATACGTTGCATGACGTTGATGCGTTGTTTCTTCTCCAACCGGGCTTGTGTCAGAATTGGTGCGAAGATCTCAGACGTCAGTGAACAGGATTCATCGCAGGGCAGACTTTTTAGGCGCGAGCAGGCGCTGTGACAAATCTTCGGCAGTGGGGCTGCGTCAGAAATCTTCTCTCACACCACTGCGATGCTTCGGCATTAGGGGATGAGTCAATTTTCACAGTTCTTGCAGTTTCCAGTGCCAAAACAACCTTCAGAAGCCCAGAACACTGACAGGCACCTCTCAACAGGTCAGAATGCATGGAAAAGGAGTCAGGGGGTACTGGGGATGAAGCCTTTTTGTCCCTGAAACTTCAGTACAAGAGGCAAGCTCAATTCAAGCCCTTGGAGATCTTCCTCACGCAGGGGACACAGCAAACAGCAAAGACCTTCTCCTTTCCTTAGCAACAAATACCCACTGCAGGCCAAGCCCAGTCAGCAAACAGCACAGGGGCAGTATTCCTCCTCAGTTTCTCCAGCTCTTCTCTTTGGCAAAGGCTCCTCTTGATTTCCGAGAAGTGATCTAAAGTTCAGGGGTCTGCGCCCCTCTTTTTATCCAGTAAATCTCTTTGTTCTTTGGAGGCAGAGAGTGTCTGTGCCCCACTGAAAGCACTGACCATACATATACCCCATCTAAGCATGACCCCCTGAATGAATAATAATCGGCCATATTCTGACCTAAGGTTATTAGATGTGGCAGTACAAATCTAGTTAAACAAAACAATAACAACATCATGAACGAATGGGCTCGCAGTGATCGAGCAGGAACAGACCGTGGAAAAGTTACATATTGATGGGTGAGGTGTCTGATTCAGAATAGGAAAAGAAAACATGGCTGCATTTAAATCCAAGATGTAATGTTGGCCTAGTTCAGCCAAGCAGAGAAACATGCAGTTTTGTAAAGTACAGCTTTCTCGTTGTCAGTGCATATCATTCATATTATCAAACAAAACATTATTTTTAATCACAAATATCTATATCACTAATGTGTGACACCGGTTCTTTTGACAATGATCTGAATACCTCATAAGGAATATTCACTGCACCAAATGACCTCTGAGCCACACATAGAACCTCCATAACAATGGTTTCTGCTGCACCACCTTTTAGTTTCCAAAAAGAAAGCTGCAGTATGTAGAGGAAAAAATATACTCCAATTTCTTTGCAGACTAACCCCAATGCTCATAAGGGCATGGGTGTGGGCATTTAGATACATACTTTTATTTCTTCACATCTCCTTTATTTTGCGTACACATTTACAAACGAAATTGGTTTCTATTTAATTTCTCTGGATATGCCATCAAAATGCCATCTAGGAAAATGTGCTTCCTAAACCGCATAAGCAAATCGAGCACTTCCATCAATGCATAAGAAACTACAAGGGATTCACCCGCTACTTTCATATGTATGGAGAGCAGGGTAGTGTGACACGTGTTCTGCGCCCACAGACCCTTGCACACTACAAATCTTGTTTTTGATTATGGTACCCTCATTTTATCATTCCACTGTATTTATATGTGAGTCGCACAATGTGAATCACTAATGTGCAACAGTTTTGTGAATCAGGCCTTTTTCTTTTAATCAAAACATTAAAATCTTTCAATCATCACAATGTCTCATATTTAAATTATGTTGCAGTGTAGTGGGGGTGGATTAAAAGTGAGCCCAAAAGTTCACACTTAGCATTTAATTTAGAGTCCTATGTATTCTCATTCGCAAAACAGGCATGTGCAATTTGCACACCATTTGTTTTGTAAGTGAGAATTACATTTGCGTTGCAATCTTTGAACTAACATGTTGCATCATAAAATGTCTGTGACATGGGGGTCACAAAATGGCTTGCCTAATAAATATCAATTAGGCAGGTTACAATTTGGATAGCTACCAGTGCAGTGTTGGAGGCCTGCAAGGGACAACAGACATCAGTGTATGCGTATGCTTTCCACCCGTGTAAATTAAAGGCAAATGTGCTGTTTTTAACAAGACATTTTGTTTCCCATTTAGAAAGATATTGGGGTCTTCAGGAGGTGGTTCTTTTGGCCACTGTCTGCTCTCCCCGAGGCTGCTGACATGATCCTCAAACAGGACTAAGTTACTACCCTTACTTGGGGGTGGGTAACACATCAATGGTGTGCTAAAGCTGGTGCAATCATACACCATTGATACCAAACTGCAATTTCCGGACTCATAAAGCGACTTTTGTTTATGCAGAAAATCCCTTTTCCAGTAACAAACCGGTGACTTTGCAAATCGTAGGGTTTGCAAATGCAAAAAGGCTTTGTACAGCAGGCCTCCCATTCGCATCCTATTTTGCACTACATTACAATAGCAGGCACAATAAACTGTGGGAAGAAGCACAGGTGTGTTTTGTGCCAAAAAGGTTCTTTATTTTGCGATTTAAAACTGAATTTAGACTATTATGGTGTTTAGTTCAAAGTATTTTTCCATGCCAGAGTGTGAGCCCCCTTGCACAGGTTGATGTCAGCATGCTCCTGCAAATGCCAGTTCTGGGGGTACTTTGAAATGACCAATCTCTAAAAATTCTATTTAGGATGATGAATCAAATTATATTTCTGATTCTAAGCTTGGGGTAGAAATGTAGGGCATGACATTCAATACAGCCCTGTGTAAACAAAACATACAATTTCCACATTATCAGGGATTGCAACAGGGAAAGTGGGGCAGGTTTCGCAGGACACTGCATGAAAAAAGGATGAGATTCTTCTAGTACTGGCACACCCATAATGCAGTAAAAGGGCTGATGCAAAAGAACAGTAAAACTGCAGAGAGGCATCGTATTGTACACTTGAGCATTTTAACGTGTGCCTCTGACCAGAGCTTGGTCTCATCAGAACGTATAGCCAGAGTCACAGGAAGTATGACGTGATGGAGGATCAAATGATGCAGGGTTGACTAAATTAAGCTGCAAGAAAAAAAAATTCTGCATAAGTGGTACACTTCATGTTGTAATTTGGCATTTTAACACATTGTAATAGTGCCTGAGCACCTCAAAAGTATGCTAAATGTTGAGACGCTGCTTAATGGCTCAATTGTTTAGGACCCACCCTCCTCCCCCACCCCTGCGACGTCCAGCCAGAGTAAATATGTAGCAGTCATTTTTGACCCTGAAGTACCACTGCTAAATAAAGTCTACCCCGCTTTCACAGAGTCATCATGTCTAACGTTTGTTGTTTAAAACTTTACTTTTCATCTTTAACCAGACCATGGTCCTCTTGCTGCTGCATGTATCCACTCCAATTTGGACTATTGCAATAGTCTTTATCAGGGTCTGTCACCATTTCCTGACCTCTCTCAAAGTTTTCAAAACTTTGCCATATGAAAGGCTACTGAGTTAAGGAAAGCTGGTCATGAACCTACAGCCCACAGGAAGTCACACAGGTTGATCTTCGAAAAAGGAGTACATTTTAAAAGCCTCTTTCGGTGTCCTGTACTGTATATATAACCTCTGATATGCACATTTTATATTTTAATAAAAACATTTGAAATCAAAAAATAAAATCTTTTTATGGACAGGAAAACCCTTGTTGCTTCTATGCTATTCGCGGACCCTAAACATGCCCAAAGCCTAGAGCTGATGGCGGCGTTTCTGCTGCTATTTCCCCCCAAAATTGTTGAATACGCCTTCTTTTATTTAGGTCTCAGATTCAAAACTTTATGCTGTATTTCCTCAGCACAGTTTCCGCCAGTTTTCACAGAAGGGGGTTATGTGTGGGTTGGGCGGTAGTACTGTACTAATTGTAGGCACAATTTGGACGCAGACTCCTCTTTGCACCCAAATTGGGATTACTAAACTAAAAGGAATGTAGGCCTTTCACTTGCTGCTTTGACAGTCGGCAATGATACATTTCCGTGTACTAGAAGCCCTTAACCAAATACCTTTTTGACATGGGCACGTGATTAAGCAAAGCAGTACTAAACCAATATTTTACTTTCAACTTTGCAAAGAAAAACATAACAAAAAAAAGAAATGAACAAACATGATTTCATGATATGTGCTGACACATTGTTTAGACATACAAATGTAAATGCTAGTTTAAATTCCTCCGAGCAGAAATCATAACTGCGTGTGCCAATACAAACCATCTGCCTGTTTTTAAGCTGAAGAAACTGTGGGATATCTGTTTTTGGAAAATATGACATAACCTGTTAGCATGGAATGCTGCTGCAAGAAACCTGTTTAATTTGTTTTGCATGTGCTCGGCCTTGAGTTGCTGGTTACTCTGAGATACTATCTTTTCGTGGAATGAAAGGTGACAATGAGGACAATCACAAGCATGCTGCAAAATGGCCATTTCAATAGTATCAGGCAGCTGTGCTACATGCGGTAACAATGGCAACTGTGATTAAGGTACATTGATCATCAAACAATGGGGCTAATAATAGACAAAACCGCAGTCAGAAGTTTGAAGTACTGAACTTTTCATTTGGTGTGGAAAAATAGTGAAACCGATGGAAATATAAAAAATAATGGAAATCTCCAGTGCATCTGTTTAGATAAAGAAATGTACTTTTTCCTCTCCTTTATATATTGTGGGGGGGGCGGGGGGCGGGGTTGGTTTAAAACAGGGGTTGGGATCAATTCTCCACTGCGCATGGTCAAAGGCAGTGCGCAGCCCTGGGGTTGGCGGCACATGAAGAAGTAAAAAAAAGATAAAAAACACAGAAATTCATATACTTAGACTTTCTAATTAGAACAAACGTACAAAAAAGCCTGTGAAATTCACTAAAAAAATGTTAGGTTATACAGTTTAGTGAACTAACCGTAATGTGTGCCCCATCATGTACTTCTTGTGGCTTCACATATTGCATCAATGATGACATGTTAAATTACATCACTGATGACATTACTGACTACACCACTGATAACAGTGTGCTGCAGGCTTTGTGGACTGGAAGTTCTTCAACAAACCACACCTGTACCCAATTTCCAATCACCAATCAACTGATAATTGGAATACCTTTTTGACAAAATGCATGACAGACAGCATATTTGTTAACATACATTTGGTGGCTGTTAACCTCTATTTAGGTCTTGTGCCTAGGGTTGCAGTGCGCAGCGGTGCTCGCGCAGCGCGAGACCTCTTGTACGGGGTTCTGAAAGCTGACCACACACTTGTGCGTGTGATCAGGCTTTCGCCCGCTGCCATTAGCAGCCATACCTAAGGGCATCTCAAGTTGCCAGTGTTCGCACACACCCTTTCAGTGTCTCCCCCACCATCCCCCCTTCAGCCTCTTCCTCTGCAGTCTCGTGGCACACAGGCATTCCGAGGGCGCCTGTTTCCAGCACTTACCCTCCTCATGCGCAGCTTGGACAGGGGCTTTAGCAAATGCGGGGTGTGTTTATTCACTTGTTGCCTTTACCAAAGCCCCTGTCCCGGCATCTACATGTTTGCCATGGCGCAAGCAGTAGACGCCGCAGTGCAGTACACTCGCTGCACCTGAGCCGGGGTCAGCGTCCACCTCATCTCGGCACAACAGCCAGCCAGGGCCCTGCTCTCCTCACAAAGTGGCACCAAATTTGGTGGTCTCCACAACTCACCTGCTTCACTTTACTTGCATTGTGTTAAGTGCTATGTGTGAGCGGCAAGCCACAGGTTCGGATCCTTTAAACCTGCAGAGCTCGATAAAGCGCGTAGTGCAGTGTTGAATTTGGTAATTGCAACATCGTTTATTTACAGTGCTAAGAAACGACGGCGATGCAGTAGTAAGCACATACTAAAGCTAGCAGCATATTTGGTTTACAGTGCCTAGAAGTGGCAACATTACAGTAGCAGGCGCTGTGTGAAAAATAAGGTATTGCCGACTAAGAAGTGAAGGGGTTGAAACTGGCTCAGTCGCTAAAAGGAGTCAGTAACCCCTTTCGGAGGCTTCCGCTAACAGCGCCAAGAGACCTTGGTATTTGCGTGCTCTATGAACTTTGTACTTACTCATGCAGCGGGTGGTGCCCGTTCTTCACCCCCCCACTGGAGTGGATGACACCGGCTTCAGGTGTGCCAAGCTCGGGTTTGGATGAAAGGGGGGGACGTCAAGCCATCTCGCATCTTGCTGCATTCAGAAGGTGGCATCAGAGCAATTGAGTGGCTGTGGCGAACAAGGGCAAACCCACAAGACATACAGCACCAACTTTATTTCAGTGCAAGCAGCACGCGTCTGTCCCCCTGTTACACTTTAAAGGACACGTACTTGTTTTATACAGGTGACTCGGACCCCGAGCCAGGTTGGGCGGCAGCGATGAGCCCAGGGCAGCTGCTGAACAGTTCCACAGACGCCTCAGAGCAGTAGTGTTCGCAGTGTAAGGGGTGCAGTTCTCTGCTCAGTGACAGGCCAACAGCATGTCATAAACTCTTTGGAAATATTACCACAGTTATGGAGCCTATCTTAATTTTTTTTTAATGTATTTATAAAGTTTTATATAGCGCGAACATGACCCTTGCGGGTATCAGAGCGCTTTACAATAATCAAGGTTTCAGTATCTGTGCTAGTGGTGGTGGTAAGCCCGAGGAAACATGATTTGTCCAGTATCAGACAATCTATTGCGTGGTTGGGGGTCGGGTGGAGAAGGAAGGGAAAGAGGTGCATTCTGAACACTAGTGAGTGTGGCTTGTTTGCACTTATTGCTCGATTTCCATTTTTGTCATTTCGCTCTTGCACAGAAGAGATTGTTTATAGAATAAACACTGCGAAAAGCATTTACAATGCAATATGGCATTGTAAATGACAATGCCTTTTTTTGTATGTGTTAAGAAAACCTGCAAAGTACAAAGTGTGTGTTTACGCACCGCTTGCAGGTTTTCAAAGCACATAAATGAAAGGCATTGTCATTTACAATGGAAATAGCTCAAACTCTCTCAAATGCGAGACCTATTGCATTGCAAATGCTTGTTTAAAGGGCAGTAAGCGTAAAACTAGAGTCCACCCGGTACCACAGCATATGTACACATGTTCCAAATAACCAATATCATTGGGCCACATTTATTTTCACCAACATTGTCTAAACCGACTAAGTTGAGGTACAGCCGGCCACGAAACGCAGGTAACAATAGATATCTTTGAAGTGTATGTTGTTTTTAATATACTGAATTGAGAATGCAACAGAGGTACTGCTATACAATTGAAAGCAGAGATGTTGGTATTGAGCAGGTTTGCTTTTATTGTCTTGTCTATGTGCGCACAGTGGAGAATATTGGTGTGCCTGTATATAAGCATGCGCTCTAGAATGCACAGTGAATATTTAATGTGTCCATTGCAAAGGCACAGCTGTTTACGCAGAGTGCATTGGGGATATTTTGTGTGTTATGCTTTCTGCTATTTATGTGAGTAAGCAAGAGATTTATCAGTGGTTTTCCTGATTTTACTTTAAAAAATGTATACCAGTGCTCTTTGTTCAGGGGTATGGTCTCTTTAAACCATACTGCTTATGCTTGATATACGCAATGGACATTGAAACGGGACCCTTCCAGCACTGTAGTCATATTCTTAACTTTTCAGGCAAAAACACTTAATGATTTCTCAATGATAAGTGTAAAAGCGTTGACCTAACTATGTTGTTCCTGCTTACATTTCCCATGCTTTACTTATATTCCATTCTCTATAATTGTTTGCTATTTACAGGATGTTGCTACTTTTTTCTCCAGCCAGCATATTACTCACCCCCTCTCATAACCTATTAACCATTTTGTAGATTCCAGCACCGCGAGTTCATACGAATGGCAGTAGCGCTAATCAAATAACATCTACTGCATGCAAAAAAAGTAAAAAACATGTCATTTTCCACACCAAGAGCTCTAGCTTTCACAAATGTGAGACCTATTGCATTGCAAATGCTTGTTACTTGTATACACCAGCCTAACAGACAAAATGCCTCAATAGAATTTAATGGGCTCACACACGCTTAAAGCAGAGGTCTCCAACCTTTTCTGTAGGGGAGCTACTTGAGTTCAGTAAAAATCATCATGAGCTAATCAAGACCAAGCAACTGTCAAATTGTTACCAGACACCCCCACTTCCAGCTTAATTGGCTTTAAGCCTAATATCTGTAAAGACAGAAGCTATGGTTTGAACAAAATACTTTGACTAGGGCTGCTATGAAAGGGCTTCTATGTGTGTCAATAAGAGTGTTGTTTTGGGGATTTAGGAACATGTGTGCTTATGAATGGGATATATGTGTATGGGTGACTGAGAGACCGTGTCATATATACTTGTGTCACAGGACATACCTTTCGCCATATGTGTCACCGTTACATGTATAACACAAATGGGAGACATTTAAAGTGCAGAAAAATGTTCTGCAAAAATGTTCGGAGTATGGAACATTTTTTGCAGTTTAAATTTCTCCAACTTAAAATAATGGCTATATTTTTCAGTTTTAATTATGGTACTGTATCGAGAAAATTAAACTGACAAGTTAACTTTGTTTATGTGGATTCCATACATATTTTAAATTTTCTCCCATTTCCATGTGTCACATTTGCAAACAGCAAGCATCTTGCTCACAGTGGCCAGTAGATATGGTGCCATATTTATAACAAAAAATAAACTTGTTTAAATTGGAGGAATTTTAAGTGAATAAACATGCTCCATAAAGCATTAAGAATTATTTGGCTTAATCGAAAGTGAAGAAAAACATTAATACTTAGGAGCCGATTACAATGAAGCGCAGCAAGCCTCCGAAAGCGGTTCAGGGGATTTCTGTGCCTCGTCTCGGTTTCAAAACCGACAGCCTCATTACAATGGAGGCTGGCAGTTTTGAAACTGCAGGACACTCCGTCTGGCTTCCGACCGGCTCAAGGAGCCAGTCTGAAGTCGGAACTGGCAGGTAATACCTATGGATGGCGTTTTACGCCATCTGGATTGCGATGCTTGGTTTCGGACAGGCTTTCCATGCCAGGCTTTCCGACATGGAAATCCTGTTGGACATAGAGTTTGGGGTCCTTAACAGGGTTCCCTTCTTCCTGCGGCCTTCATTTATAGGTCATGCCCCCCTGTTGATCCCTACACCGTGTGGCAGGCACATTGAGGTACCTGCCAAGTGATGCAGGGATGAATTAAAACTCCCTTTTCTGTATGGGAGCTTGTGCTGTGGCCGGTTTCTGAACGCAACACAAGCTCCCATACAGTAAGTGGGGCTTGCAACAGCACAGTGTGTGGTCACATCATAATTCAGCAGTCCGGACCACCGACCGTAGGTTGGTCAGACTTGTATCTGCAACAGCGTCTGCCCAACTTCGTAATAAAGCCCTTATTGTTTCATAGAAAAAGATTTCTTCACTTTAAATTTCTCCATTTCGAAAGAATGTCTACTATTCAGTTATACTTTTTCAAACAACAGCGGTCCCATGCATTCATAAATAAAGGAAAGAATAAATATAGACAAAATCCGTTCTATATTCTGAGTGACATGTCCAGCCGGACAGAGGTCTATAAGTTTACTAAATACACAATTCAATTCAGACAAAATACCTTCTACTGATCACCTGTGTGGTACACAAGCCTGTGCCCAACACTTACAGGTCTTAATACAGAAGGTAGGTTTACAGACAGGGAAAGGCTTTTAAGGCAGACAAACGTTTTCTGTGTAGTAAATGCAGTTATACAGAAAAATCAAGGAAACACCATTACATCACATAGCAATCACGTTTTGTATAAGGTGTCACAGAAGTCGACGGCGTTTCGGTACCCCTGTTAGTTATAGGGACCATCATCAGGACATTAGAATAATGCCTTAACTTTTGATTACCAATTAACTTTGTTAGCCTCTAATTACCCGGGCAATCGTATTAGGCCGGCAAGAGGGGGTACCCGGATTGGAGTACTGCAACCCAGGTTGAGTTGCTATGCGCGTCGCGGTTTATAACCAGTTCCAACGGCGCCAGGATACTGCCGGAATCCGTTTGTCTGCCTTAAAAGCCTTTCCCTCTGTTGTTTGAAAAAGTTCAAGTTCCCCGAGGTCCCTTGTTGACTTAATTGGGGCCCCTTGTTGTTATAAATATACTATTCAGTTGTAAACATGGCACAGTGTCTACTGGTCACTGGGCGCAAAGGGCCTGCTGCTTGTGAATGCGACACTTTGAAATGAGATAACATTTAAATGAAGAGTTAATCCTTAAGGTAACATTTTATTTTCATTTTCTCACATTTAAAAGCATTCAGATACATCATTGTGTTCTCATACTCCAATATTGAGCGAACATGGGCTTTTATTTAAGAGTTAAATACTTCAATGCTTCTGGTCCTCACCTCAGTGACCCAACTTGAAGCATCAATGTGGCTGAGCACTTTTCATTATCAGCTCTGCTATCTGTAACCTGATGATAATATTGAAAAGTAAAAACAGCCTTCCATTATGTTAAAATAAAAACGTGACCCCGTGCTAATTTCAAAATATACTCAATGTTGTTAGCTAATCAAAAGGTGTCTGGGAGCTCCTGGTAGGTTCCAATCGACTAGTTGGATACACCTTGAAAACACTCTAAAAAGTGTCAGTTCCCTATTCACTTTAATGGAAAAACCCTCTTAAAGACTTAACATGACCTAATATTTCGAGTCAAGAGGTTGAGAGGTATACATTTGCCACTGATAAGACACCTTCAGCCAGGTTCTTTGGACAACACTCCATAGTTTGGTAAAATACACTGCAAGCATTGCAGAGATGAGCAGAATGCCATACAACATTATAGTCATTCTTACAGCCAGACAACGAGTTAAACCATCTCTAAATAGTTCAACACTACACTCTACATTATCGAACAATGGGCAAACATCCACACTTTGTAAGTTCCCAATTTAAGTAGAATTTTTCTATTGCGCAGTGTAATAACTATTTAACATGGGCATGTGCCAAGACATTTGCAGATGAGTAACCTATTGTAAAGAGAAGCTTGGACTTTCTCAGAGATTTTTTGTCTACAGGCTTTGGCTTTAAAATTTAACTAACTTTGAAACAAGCCTCTGTAACCCACACTAAAGGTCCTATTCTGATGCGGGCAAAAGGGCTCCGACCATTGGTCAGAGCCCTCCTGCCAGAATGTGCCGTTCAGATTCCTTTCCGACCGAGCCATTCCGATGGGCTCGGTTGGAAAGGAATCTGACTTGGTTTTCCGGATGGCGTCCGATGGATTCAGAGAGCCCGTCCGCCATCCGGTAACCGTTCAATACTCCCCCAGCCAGCTCTTTCTGGCTGAGGGAGTACGATGCAGTTTCCCACTGCCTTTTTGTTCCGGCCATTCCGATACAGAAAGGCAGTGGGAAACTGTCTTTGGCCGCCCCTAGCAGATTGCGGCCTAGGGGGCTCTGATGGTGCCCCCCTGTTGATCCCTGTTCCCTGTGGCAGGCACCGGGTGCAGGGATGAACTGCGCCACTGCAGTTAACGATGCAAGCATGCATTCCATTCAGGATGCATGCTCCCATAGCTAAGTATAGGATTGTGACTGAACAGGGTTCGGTTTTATCCTACTTGCAGGTTTGGAACTGATGACAAGATGTCATTTGGTTCTAGTTTCTGTCCGATGTCAGACCGACTCCGGTCCATCTGACATCGGAATCGTCCCCTTAACTGTTAGCTTCTTTAACATGGAGTACTTCTTGCACCCCAAACTTTATGCTATTTCCAGTTTGAGTAAGAATCTATTTTTTGTTCTATTCTGAAATTTTTGCAGCAAGTAGTGGTTAATATGTTAAGTGAATAAAATCCATAATTATGCAGAAAATGCCTCAACTGCAGAGTAGCATAATCCCACTCGTCCTGTATATGGATGCTGCTAATTGCTGTTTTAAGATGATAACACTGAGTCCATCATTAGACTAGAAGGACACTCTCTAGTCTCTGGCTTAAAACTTAGAGATTGTATGCTGACGGTTTGTTCAAGGATAAACCAATTTTCTAATCCTCAATAAAATTGAGCAAGCCAAAATTAGCAAAAGCTTCATAAAACTGAGCAGCTTATCACAGGAAAAATGCTAAATGATGGGATGCTGCCTTATGGCTCAGTTGTTTTGCATTACCCCTAATTTTACGACTGGCTTTCAGAGCTAAATGCATAGAGGCCATTTTTGATCCTGAAGTAGGACTGAAAATGAAGTCTACTTTTTTTTTCTTTTGGTCTCACATTTATTTATTAGGTTTTGAAAAATTAATTGAGCAATGCTGAATGCAACAGCAAGTTGTTACAGCAATGGTTACCCTCATAGGGGAGTCAGTCATAGACAAGTGTCAACAATAATTATGACTATAACATAACCGGGCTACAGTAAACATTAGAACCTGAGCTTTCCAGACCTCTGCACTTGGTATCATAAAAAAACATATCCAGATCTTCAAATATTGTGCAGTCAGATTAGGGCCCTGAAGATATCTAAGGAAACAAGAGAGGTCATCACAAATTTGAAAAAAAGAAGAAAGAATGGAATGTAAACATTCCTAATATCTGTCAATAAGACAGCAGTGCAAAGGAGTATAGCATCGCATCGTAATAGATAACAGCCAATAGGTAAATACCCTGCCATCTGTGAGGCACATGATAACAAGTAATAAATAAACTTCAAACAATTATCAAAAGGGTCAGTTGCCATTGATCATGTTCTAATGAAGAGGTTGCTTTTATGACCTGCTTTTCTGTGACAATAGAAATGGGTCCATATTATACATTCACTATATTTCCAGGTCTTGTTATATGTCAGCTTAGTGTTTCAGATCTCTGTCTACTGTTTTCATTATGTGTCCTCATTTGTTTATGTTTTTACTTAAAATTCTAGCTTTTCATTCCAAAGCAAATCATTGTCCTCTCATGGGGGCATGTATCCACTTCAATGTGAACTATTACAATAGCCTCGTTCTGAGTCTTCTGAGGTATCTCCTGGTGTCTCTCAATGGTTGCAAAACTTTGTCATTTGAACAGCTACTATGTTAAGGAAAGCTGACCAAATGTATACACACAGTAATTCTACGCTATCTATGACTATCAGCCATTTACTTCCACTATTCCTTTTAAAAATGATGTAAGGATTTATGAAGTAAAGTGAATAGCTATGATTTGAATCATGTCAAAGGTAATGTCAATAATGATGTCATTTGAGATGTCATCAATGAAGTTGATTATTGTGTCATGAGTGATGCAATATGTAAGATTACTAAGCAGTGCAAGAAGGGTCCCAATTTATAATTAGCCCAGTAAACTATACCTGTCTTTTAAACATTTGTTTTGACCTTATTTTAACACCTAACTAGCTTTCGGGCTCGCTACTCTATATAGTCCTGTAACTCCTCATTGGCATGCAATATCCTTTTGATGTATGTTGTTAGGGCCTACATTACAATTTAGCTATGAGGTCGTAATGCATCCTGCTAGCAGCCAAAGTGAAAGGCAGGCCACTCCGCTAATTATAGTTGTTGTGTAAACAATAGAAAGGAGAGCAGGTTTTTCTTTCTTTTGATCGGTTTTTCTAAACATGAACAATGATCAGCAGAAAAAAGATAATTATCGCAACACGTTTTTTTTAACACTATAGGCCATAAAATGCAAAACAGAATATCAGCATTTTTACATAGTTATATATAGATGATTTTAATATCTTTTTCTAATAAATTGCTAATACTGCACAACATATTCCTCTTTTATTTGTCATGTCTTCAATGATGATGTGACTATGTTTCTCAAAGAATTAAATACATGTTCTCTACTTTAAAAGCATGTTACAGGTCTCTGCAGTATTCCATTACCTGATAAAGGAACTCAGTCGTCAGCCTCGTTTCTCTACAAGGTCATGGCACTCGTCTGTGACTTGCAATATACTCACAATATGTGGCAGAGAGTTATTAACCCCATGTATAACGAACAGTGACTTTATTTTCAAATAGCAGACACTATAGGGAAATATTGAAGCAGTAGGCACCAATAGATGTACAACAGAGAGTAAACAAAAGATGAAAATACCTTGGGGCAGATTTACAAGCCCCTTACGCCACTTTTCCCATGTTAAAAGTGACGCAAAAGTGGCGCAAGGGGCTTGTAAATCTGCCCCCTTGTATGTGGAGTCACAGCAACCTCTGTTCCAATGAATCCATAGAGCCTGGTGAAGAGGAAAAACTCCATGAGTGAAGCTGGTTAGTAACAATGGTGGATATGACTCATGAATGTGATATGAACAATATGTGAATGACACTTACCACAACTTGGGTCTGAGGAAGGCTGACCTGTATTCCCTCTTCCCCTGTGTGGACTTTATAAGCTCTGCAAGTCTAACTCTGCCATGCATAGACAAACAACTTTGCATAAAGTGCTTGAGGCAGTTCAATTCTATTTTGGTCAGAGCCAATGATTTGTTGTGAATCTTATGGAGCACCATAAGGTAAATTAGCAAAAGTGTGTGTTTTTGCATCATTTCATCTTGCAGTGATAAGCAATGTTCTTCAGCAAAAATTATTTCTGTTCACAAGTGACAAGCAGAACATTGATGTTTGCTGTTACAAAACAGTACTGATCATTACAAAACAAAATTGTGAAAAATGGCACTCCACCTACTTATGTAATTAGTTATGAAATTTTGTGCTCTACAGAATCTCTGTGCAAACTAATGAAGACTCAAAACAGCATCACAACCGACAGTTTATGGAGTTTGTTTCGCAAGTTGAAATACATGTAGCATTGTAAATTGAAAAAAAATATTGCTGAAAAGCAAACATACACACCTCAAATATAGAACACATGGGGAAATAAGTAAACAAGCAATACGTGGTTGTTGGTGACCAAGGAGTAAATCAAAATAGCAGCAAAAATAATTGCCTTGAAAAAAACAGAAATCATGTGGAACATGGAAAATCACAACAAATGAAGGAAAATATACCAATACGAACAGCTAATTAAGAGTGAGACACAAATGAAAATATAACCATTATTTACTGTTTACTCATCCTCAGGCAGTCTTCTGTTTACTGTGTTTATTGTTCCAACATGGCTGTACCCTAACTAATCGGTAGCAGTACTCATGCTATATTTGAAGTAAAAAACAATTTTAGTCATTGAATACAAAAATCCTTTATATGTGAATCACATTACATTTCCCGTTTGTGGGTCCTGCCAAAAATTATTTAAAGCCCATAGTGTATACACACAGTGACTATTTTGGAATGGTAAGAGAAACATTTCAAAATGGGCACTGCGTGGGCACAAAAATCTAACTAGACAAGGTCTAGAATTTAAAAGTCGTCTATGAAAAGGATTCATTAAACTCTTTGTTGAGAATTTTGTAGGTGATGGCAAAATATATGTGTTGGTGGTAGTCAATTCAAAAGTACTTTATTCGTTTTTTTGCGCAAAACCATAAAAGTTCACAATGCAAAATATATTTCAGGTTTGTTAAAAGGGAGAATATGTTAAAATATATGTTGATTGATTAAAACAGGTATACCCTGCCGTTAAAAGGAAAATCCATCTGTTCCACATTATAAAAGGCATCATACAGTTCTATACATCCAGACATTTTCTGTAATTCATTGCACTTTTTAAAAAGCCAATCACATGGGGTATACAATGTTAATGTTAATGTTAATGTTATGGGTGTCTTATATAGCGCTCGGCTACTCCAAGGAGTGTCCCGGCGCTTTCTAACCCACAGCAGACTACAGAGGGGAGGCAGAGAAAAGGAAGAAACAAGCAGATCACTGTCCATAGAGCCACGTCTTAAGACCCTTTCTGTAGGCAAGCAAGTTCGAAGTACAGCGGAGCCTTATGCGTCAGCGTAAGTGTTTTAAAAACAATCCGCTTCCGAATTGGAGCCAGTGTAGGGAATGTAGGAGATCCGAGGCTCTCGTTCGGCGAGGTAGGCCAAAAATCGCCCGTGCCGCCGAGTTTTGGACCACCTGAAGTTTTCGTAGTAAATAGTCAGGAAGACCCAAATATAGAACATTGGAGTAGTTCAACCTAGAACAGATGAGAGCCTGGACCGTGGTCTTCCTATGCGCCAACGGGAGCAGGGGAAGGAACTTGCGTAACATTTTAAGGAGACCATAGCAAGTGCCAGTCAAACCGAGGATCTGGGATTTGAGCGATAGGCTGTTGTCAATTTTGACCCCCAAATTCTTAGCAACCAGAGAGGAGGATGCGGGAGGGGACATGTTCACAGGCCACCAATCCTGCCAGCTCGGGTCGGCCTGACAGCGGAAGAAAAGCACCTCAGATTTATCTGGGTTGCACTTAAGGCTATTTCGCTGAAATCATTCGAAAACAGCCCCAAGACACCCACGGATGCTCTCTCCGTCAAACTCAGCCCCCTTATCACAAGTGAAAAGAAGCTGGGTGTCATCAGCGTATGACACGATCTGAGCCCCAAAAGACTCAGCCAGCACCGCCAAAGGGGTCATAAAGATATTAAAGAGAGTCGGGCTCAACACCGAACCCTGAGGGACTCCGACCTCCAAAGGCGGCACTTCAGCTGAGTATGGGGGGGCCCAGACCATCTGTCGGCGACCAGCTAAATAAAATCTAAACCAACTCAACACCGTCCCTCTCAGACCGATCTCATGGAGTCTACTGAGGAGACCCTCATGAGGGACGGTGTCAAAGGCCGCCGACAGGTCTAACATTACCAACATGGCCCTTCCTCCTGCGTCCAGCACTTCCTTAATGGCCTAATTTTAACAGTTGTAAGTAAAGGAGAGCAGGGCATGTTTGTACAAAGAGCGTTCTTTTTAGAATAGGCTTAAGGTACAAAGCTCTGGGGAATTCATAATATTTACAAAAAAACATAAAATGCACCAAATCCTGCAGAGACAAACTGTTGCAGCCGCAGGGTGCTAGCACTGTTCCTCTGTGACTTCCCCTTGGCACTGCTATTAAAATGTGAAACAAATTAAACCTAAACCTGGTTAATAAGAAGCGCTCATATGCTGTTAATGGCAATAAGAGGTAAGGTTCCTCTCCGGGCGAGGTTTTGAGCATCATGTGTGGACGCGCAGTTTGCTTCGTCATGTTCTTTTCCTGCCTTTACATTACTTTTCGTCTGGAAAAGGACTTTTTGATGTACACTACATATTTTATGGTAATACCTTACGGGTTTAAAAACAAATCCATACGTCCCTCATTCCCAAGTCTGGTTTTAAGATACTTCAGCCAGGGAATCTTGGTCATACAGTCTAGGCTCATTGTCTCTTTCAGGAGACTGTGCGTTAAACCAAGCTGCTTATTGAGCCAGCCTTGTAGCCAGAATATAAGAGGTCGCAAGGACAGGGTGTCGCTGATAAAAGGCTGACCAGTCTCTTCGTGCACAGACATGTTCGATGTCCCCTGTGGGACACACAGGAGCTGTTTTAAAATGTTATTTTCAACCATCTGTAGTCCCTCAAGGTTACAGTAACCCCATAACTCGCTTCCATAGGAAGCTATCGCAATACTTTTTGCACGATAAACCTTCAGCATGGCTCCCACAGACCTATTGCCCATTCTCGCAGCAAAGTCAAACAGCGCTGCATTAGCCCTTGTAACTTCTCCCCTCTTTTTCTTCAAGAGTGGGGCCCAGTTCAGCTGGTGATCAAAATAGACACTGAGATAGGAGAAAGTATTACACATAGGCACCGTGGTGCCATTAACTCTGAAATGGTGCTTTTTTTTCGCTAGTTTCCCCGAATGTCTGACAAAATATCGTTAACACAAATATCGATATACAAAAATATCGGAACAAAAATATCGAAATCAAAAATATAGGAATCCTATCCCTAACAAGGTAAGTACAAATATATCGAAAATAAAATATAGAATGACAAAAATATCGTTTTTTGTAAAATATCGTTTTTTTTAAATATATTAAAAATGTAATATTAACAAAATAATAGTTATAAATGTAATAAACATATTTAAAAATGTACTATAATATTTAAAATTAATACATAATGTAATACAAATTAATATTAATAAATATATAATAGATAATATATTTTTCATTAATAATAACTCTAAATTTTTTATTTTCATAACTTAAAAACAAATAAAAATGTAATAAATTACTAATACATTTATTTACATAAAATATTCACATAAATAACAATTAATAACAACATAATACTAATAAAAAAGCTAAATACATTTTAGATAGCGTAGGGGTAACAATTACTATTCCAACTCCAGAGAGTGCAACAGTAGGGAACGTGTTGGATAGCGTAGGATTAAAAATTACTATTCCAACTCCAGAGAGTGCAACAGTAGGGAAAGTGTTGGATAGCGTAGGGGTAACAATTACTATTCCAACTCCAGAGAGTGCAACAGTAGGGAACGTGTTGGATAGCGTAGGATTAAAAATTACTATTCCAACTCCAGAGAGTGCAACAGTAGGGAAAGTGTTGGATAGCGTAGGGGTAACAATTACTATTCCAACTCCAGAGAGTGCAACAGTAGGGAAAGTGTTGGATTGCGTAGGGGTAAAAATTACTATTCCCACTCCAGAGAGTGCAACAGTAGGGAAAGTGTTGGATAGCGTAGGGGTAACAATTACTATTCCAACTCCAGAGAGTGCAACAGTAGGGAAAGTGTTGGATAGCGTAGGGGTAGAAATTACTATTCCCACTCCAGAGAGTGCAACAGTAGGGAAAGTGTTGGATAGCGTAGGGCTAACAATTACTATTCCAACTCCAGAGAGTGCAACAGTAGGGAAAGTGTTGGATAGCGTAGGGGTAAAAAGTACTATTCCCACTCCAGAGAGTGCAACAGTAGGGAAAGTGTTGGATAGCGTACGGGTAACAATTACTATTCCAACTCCAGAGAGTGCAACAGTAGGGAAAGTGTTGGATAGTGTAGGGGTTTAAATTGCATACTTATAAATTACATCTATCAATTAATTAATTATTTAAAATTATTTACCAATTAATAAAGATTTTTTACCAATTAATAAAAATAAATGTATGCTGCCTACTAATTAATAATTAATTCTACATAATGAAATTACTTCCCACCCTATTCCCCTATAAACCCATAACCCGCTACAGAACATATTTATCAATTAATTAAAATTAATTACCAAAATAATTAAATATAATTACCAATTATTTTTAATTAATGTATGATTCCTACTAGTTAATAATTATTTAAACATTATTACATTACTTCCCACCCTATTTCCCTATAAACCCATAACCCGCTACAGAACATATGTATCAATTAATCAATTAATTAAAATTAATTACTAATAATTCTCAATTAATTAATTAATAATTCCTACTAATTAATAATTAATTTAACATAACATAATTAAATTACTTCCCACCCTATTCCCCTATAAACCCATAACCCGCTACAGAACATATTTATCAATTAATCAATTAATTAAAATTAATTAAACATTTATTCTCAATCAAATAATTAATAACTCCTACTAATTATTAATTAATTTAACATAATTAAATTACTTCCCACCCTATTCCCCTATAAACCCACAACCCGCTACAGTACTAAAAGACAATATTTTATTAAATTACATTAAAAATAAATAATAAAACGT
This sequence comes from Lissotriton vulgaris, assembly GCF_964263255.1. Taxonomy (NCBI): domain Eukaryota; kingdom Metazoa; phylum Chordata; class Amphibia; order Caudata; family Salamandridae; genus Lissotriton; species Lissotriton vulgaris. The sequence continues at coordinate 998,492,705 of NC_141696.1, read as the reverse complement.
AATAAATACAATATAATATACACAAAATGTATTTAAAAATCGATATTAGTAACATCTAAATTATTTACTTCGATATTATTGACATCGATATTTAAAACTTCGATATTACTAATATCAATATTAAGACTGTCGATATTACTTACCTTCTATATTATGTCCCATCGATATTTAAACTTCGATATAATTGTATATCGAAATTTAAAACTCGATATTTTGTCTGTGTACCAGTTTCCCCATCTGCATCACGTAAGATTTAGTATTGTTTATGGATAGGTCGCGGCTAGCCATAAACCCGTGGAATGTGTCAAGTAAAGTTTGTAGCCCTTTCGGGGTACGGGCTAGGAGGACGGCGTCGTCATAAAGCAAGACGGGCAGTCCCCGACGGCCCACATAAGGGTAGTCCGCCCCTGTGTACACCAATGTCTCTTCAAGGTCGTTTATATAAATGTTAAAAAGAAAGGGTGCCAGGATGGACCACTGCCTGACCCCCCGACTGGTTCTAAAAGTCCTTGTTACCTTGAGGTCCAATGTGTATCTTACGTTAGCCCTTGTGTCTCTATGAAGATCTTTTAAAAAGTTCACCAGTTTTTTCTCTACCCCCATGGCCTCCATGGACTGCCACAACTTTCCCCGGTTGACGCAGTCAAAAGCCGAGGAAAGGTCCATGAAAGCCATGTAGATGGTCCCAGAACGTGCAAGAGTGTATTTATTTATTTATTTATTTGTGGGTTTCTAACGCGCTAGAATCGGCTCCCGAAGGAGTATCTCTGCGCAATAGACCACTGGGGAACCTGTCCTGGCTTTCCCTGTGAGATGGTCCCTACTGGGTATCTCCAAGGTGAAACCAGGCATCTCCGGCGTATGTGGGGGGCCGTTGTGGAGATGAGGCAAGCTAATGCCCAGAGTTGCCGAGTGTGATCCCTGGTTAGAGTAGGCACCGAGGTGAGAATTATCGAGTCCGCTGACCCTGGTCCACGACCCTGCCGCGTCGGGAATTGAACCCTGGTCCCGGGCCGTCCTCTGCTCCCGGGTCTGCCGCCTCTAACCAGTGAGCCACACCACTCCACTTTATTTGCCCAATATCAAATAAAGATTTAGGTATTGCGCCACAGTCGAGGGCCCAGTCCGGAACCCGTACTGGGCGTCTGAAATTATCTGCTTCTCCTCTGCCCACGAGGTCAGCCTCTTAAGTATGACGCCCCCTAGGACTTTTACAATGGAGTCAATCAAGGAGATGGGCCTATAATTTAGGGTACTGTTTCGATCTCCCTTCTTAAACACCGGTACGAGGTATGTTACACCTACAACGCAACTTTTACGTAGCATTCCGTTACAACGCAGATTTTACAACGCGGGATCCATTACATCGGATGTCATTACAATGCATGGCATTACATCGCAGATGCTATTACAACGCATACTATTACATCGTAAGTATTGGTAAGTATTTAATTTTTTTTAAATTTTATTTAATATTATTTAATTGATTTAATTATTATTAATTATAAAAAAAATATTTATTTCTGTTTTTAAATATTATATATTAAATATATTAATTTAAGTGATTTTTTAAATAAGTATGAGTATAGGAGTATATGTTTTGGGGTACTGAGGTATATGTTTTGGGGTGTTTGGGTATTTATAGGTTTTAGGGCAGGGTTTGGGTTTTGGGGTACAGGGGTGTTTTTAGGTTTCAGGGCAGGGTTTGGGTTTTGGGGTACAGGGGTGTTTTTAGGTTTTAGGGCAGGGTTTGGGTTTTGGGGTACAGGGGTGTTTTTAGGTTTCAGGGCAGGGTTTGGGTTTTGGGGTACAGGGGTGTTTTTAGGTTTTAGGGCAGGGTTTGGGTTTTGGGGTACAGGGGTGTTTTTAGGTTTCAGGGTAGGGTTTGGGTTTTGGGGTACAGGGATGTTTTTAGGTTTTAGGGCAGGGTTTGGGTTTTGGGGTACAGGGGTGTTTTTAGGTTTTAGGGTAGGGTTTGGGTTTTGGGGTACAGGGGTGTTTTTAGGTTTTAGGGTAGGGTTTGGGTTTTGGGGTACAGGGGTGTTTTTAGGTTTTAGGGCAGGGTTTGGGTTTTGGGGTACAGGGGTGTTTTTAGGTTTTAGGGCAGGGTTTGGGTTTTGGGGTACAGGGGTGTTTTTAGGTTTTAGGGCAGGGTTTGGGTTTAGGGATAATTAAATTATATTTACCATTTTAAAATTAATTAAAATATATTTAATAAATTAAATTCATTATTTTACATTAATTACTTTTTTAATTAAATTAATTAAATTAAATAAATTAATATTATTAATTTAATTTAATTTAATTTCATTATAAAAAATATGTACATTAAACTAATTACTTTTTTTTATTAAATTAAATTAATTACAATTTTTAATAAAATTACATTTATTAAATAGATATTATTTTATTAAATTAAATTAATGACAATTTTTTAATGTCTTTTAATTACATTTAAAAAAAAAATTTAATTACAATAAACTAAATAACATTTTTAAAAAAAGGAAAGGTATACTTACCTATACTTACGATGTAATGCCATGCGTTGTAATAGCATCTGCGATGTAATGCCATGCATTGTAATGACATCCGTTGTAATGGATCCCGCGTTGTAAAATCTGCGTTGTAACGGAATGCGTTGTAACACAACGCGTTGTACTGACACCAATCCCCGGTACGATTGTTGATAGACCCCATGAGGGGGGGCACCCTTTTCCACTGCGGCGTTTCCCACTGCTGTCAAAATTGAGGCCCAGAATGGGGAACTAAATTTAAATAGGTCAGGGGGGATGCCATCTGGGCCGGGGGCCTTCTTGTTCAAGAGATTATTGATTCCTTCTGTCATTTCCGTAACTGAGAATGTCGTGAAGGCCACTACCGTCTCCACTATTGGTAGGTCAGGGCATGGCATAGTGTCTTTGAAGATTGTAACAAAATGAGACACCCACTCATCCTTCATGATATTTGAACCCACCTCATTCATCCCTGTCATTAGTAAGGGTGAGCGATTAATTGTGGACCAGAATCTAGAGGAACTGCCCAGGGTGGCAGGATCCAAAAGTTCCTTCCAGAGATCATTTTTCAGTACCTTTTTCCTGTTGGCCAGTACACTTTTATAGGTAAAACGGAGTGTATGGATCCTACATCTGTGCCGGGATTTATTTTAAGGGCCTTTTTTAGTTCTCTGGATGCCTTAGAGCAGTTATGACAAAACCATTTAGGGTCTCCACATATGGGTTTCCCTATAGGGGCCTGTAGCATCTTTCCTACGTGGTCGGTTATGCTATCAAAGGCTTTAAGGACTCCTTCACCCAGTGGTTCTGTGCTGGTGCAGATTGACAATTCAGTGGCGCAGTCTTTTTTAAGGATCTCAAGGAAATCGGGCAGAGTAACCTGGTTCCATTTAATGAGTCGTCCTCCATTTACGGGTTGCAGTGTGTTACTTCCCACAATTTTTTCCTTTTCTTCATAAGATTTCCTCCTAGTAGGATGCAAACTGGGTTATGGTCACTATGTGCGCTCAGAGTTATACAAAAGGCCAGAAGGAGGCTCATAATAGCTCTAGAAACTAAGATAAAATCTATGAAACTCCCTGAACTTCCTTAAACGGGGGATCCTTTTGTGTTGATAAGGGTGTTGCAATGCTCATAGTGAACAGGAGATCTTGCTCATCTAAGATATGGTTCAACTCATTTCCCTGTTTGGTATGTTCAAAATGTAACCCCGTTATCTGTTGGTAACCCATAGTCGCTAAGGTGTTTAGCAGTGGGTCGCCACAGGGGTGTACGTTGAAGTCACCTGCTAATAGCAGGTTCCTTCTGGTTGGGCCTCGACATTGTGTGATAAAGTTATGTAGTTCTATGATCCTACAGCCCTCACCCTGATTAGTTGCCTTATAAAAATTTATCACGCACAGGCTGCTTTCTTATTTCCCCAAGATAATGGCCTGGATGTTTCCATTGCTTGAGGAAAAAGCCCTAATACTACATCTTAGTGCCAGGGAGGGAAAGATGACTAATCCTCCCGACGCACAGCCGCTATTTGAGCTTTTTGCAGGAACAGAGAATGATTTGTAACCCACCAATGATGGGTTACTGTTGGTGGTCCATGTCTCTTGAAGACAGATGATGGAGTATGTACTTACAAACTGAACCCATAAGGGGTCTTGAACCTTTCCCATCAACCCGCCAATATTCCAGGAAAGAATGTTAAATTCTTGGTTGACCTCTCCAATCACCCTGACAGGCTGTCTAGATAGATCAGGTTGGGTTGGTCTAGGGTGGGTTACCCCACAGGGTCCTTTAACTGCCAACTGTGCAGTGTCAATGGGAATGCCAGAGGTAAAGTTATTAAAATCGCTCTCTGGGCTAACCAGTGTTGGGGGGTATACAGGGGAGGTGTAAGAGGTATCTTGTGGGGGGAAACTAGAGGGAATGCCACAGGTAAAATTATTAGAATCACTCTCTAGACTGGCCGGTGCTGAGGCGTATACAGAGGGGGTATAATAACCATCGTGACAGGGGTGACTGGAAGAGTTTCCCCCCAGTCAGTCGCAGTCATTAAGACCCAATAGGGCATTGAATCTGTTTGTAAACTCTATATCTAATAAATAACAGTCACTGTTAGGAAGCCTGTGCTCATCTTTCTCTCCTGCCCGCCCCGGTCCGACGCGGTCCGACCAGGGAGAGCCAGGCACTTCCTGTGGGGGCACTTCCTGAGCGCTCTAGTGGATGGTTTTTGCTGGCCTATTTAGGCGGAGCCCAGTCAGCTACAAGCTGCGGAAGGGTGACGGTGGCAGAGTCCCCGTTCCGTTTGTTTGCTGAAGGTAATCACTAATGCGCCTCGCGCTGTGTTCAAACTGTTGCATGCGAGTGAAAGGAAATGAACTGCTCGTGAATCTTTTAATATCATTGTTGACTTAAAAACGATGTTGCTCTGTGAAATTTGAAAAACGGAACATTTTACCTTGTCCTTAAAAATGTAAAACTGAAATTCACTTCATCTGCATTCATTGTATTAGCACCTCACTTGCTGGACGCTTTCTGTATTTCCTCTCATTCCTGATTAAAAGGGGGAGGAAACAGTCACTGTTAGGAAGCCTGTGCTCGTCTTTCTCTCCTGCCCGCCCCGGTCCGACGCGGTAGCCAATACCGTTGCGCGGAGGGCGGGTCAGGGAGAGCCAGGCACTTCCTGTGGAGGCACTTCCTGAGCGCTTAGCGCTCTAGTGGATGGTTTTTGCTGGCCTATTTAGCCATCGCCCCTCACAAGCGCGCAGCAATCGCGCGCAGCGATCGCGCGCAGCGACGCCGAAGCGACGCCGAAGACCAGCCAAAGAGCTGCCCGTCTGCGCCCGTCCGCGACAGTACGAGGCATAGGGGCAATGGACTCTGACATCTCAGGTACCAAGAAATTGATATATTCCGCTCAACGCCTCCTAGACTCCAAACCAATTGTCGACTGCTGTGCTCGAATACCCTGGCAAAACCTTGAAGGCAGCTTTTCATGCTTAGAATGTCGCTTCCAATCATCTGTTGCAAGGATGTGCACGAATGAAAACGCTCCTAAGACTGAACCCCTTGAGGGACTAAAATGCTTTCTTTTAAATGTTCGGTCCCTCCCAAAACATCAGTTTCAGGTATGGGATCTTATTCATACCATGCAGCCTGACATCTGTTTTTTAACCGAAACATGGATGAAACTCATATGGTTACAGCAATCACACTAGGGGTTCCATCAGGTTTTAAGATCCTACACTTTGACCGTATTAACAAAACTGGTGGCGGCCTATCTATTATATATAGAGACGGACTTAAAGTAACCATACTAGAACAAAGGTCCAGTCCACAACTGGAAATAATGGTTTTTAAGATTAAATCAGCTGGCCACGCCTTCTGGAAAGGTGCTTTAGCCTACCGTCCACCAGGATCCAATCCTGATTTTGCCCTCTCCCTTTTGGAGCTATTAGCCCCATATTTTAAATCCGAGGAGGATTTTATCCTCCTTGGGGATTTTAATGTACATATGGACAACCCAACACACCCCGAAGCTATCTCATTAACTGCCGACTTATCCAGCCTGGGGTTGATAGCAATAAATAGCGGTGCTACCCATATAGGTGGGCACACCCTAGACTCACTATTTTCTAATTGCACCAAAATAAGATGTTCACCTGCAAAAGAAATTCAATGGTCCGATCATTCCCTAATAGAGTTCCTTTTAATGGGCCCGACTAAATACCTGCACAAAATGCCACTCCCACCAATTTGGCGCCGACAATGGCACAAAATAACGGTGGATAAGATGCGGAAAAGCTGGAAACAACCAATGTTCATAGAGAATGACTCAGTAGACATTGCATTAGATAAATTTAATAACTCACTGAAATCAGCCATTGATGTTCTGGCCCCACTAAAGCTCCATAAGCAATATCCCCCCAATAAGCAAGAAAACTGGTATACACAAGACCTCAGATTAGAGAAACAGAAATGTAGGCGACTAGAAAAGGCATGGAGGAAATCAAAAACTGAGGAGGAAAGGAAAAACTTTCAGGAGGCCCAGTCAACCTACTATAAAAATATAAAACTAGCCAGGAAAAACAGCCTCACTCTACGACTAGCAGAGGCGGGTAACTGTCCAAGGGAGCTGTTTAAAATACTGCAGAGCTTTGTTAAACCTACAGCCTGAGAGAGCCCTGATGAATTCTCCCAAACACTCTGTGATGAGATTTCGGTGTTCTTTGAGGAAAAAATTAACCTTATTTATGATAAAATAACAGACTCCAAAACAGCAAGAACTATGATCTCCCTCCCAAACAATTCGCCAAACAAAACAATAACTCTTTACTGACCTTCCCACAAATTGGTGACCTAGATCTTCCCCCTCTTATCAGCCACATAAAATCGGTGTCCCCCAACGACTTCCTTCCAGCAAAAATGGCTGCCCTTCTGAGTACCCTCCTAGGACCTTCCATCCAGTCAGTAATAAACATCTCTTTGACAAAAGGACAAGTCCCAATGGAATGGAAGACAACGGTGGTGAACCCCATAAGGAAAAAAGCGGCATCCCCATGGACAGATCTCTCTAACCTACGGCCCATCTCCCTCCTGCCATACATCAGTAAGATGACCGAGAGGCACGTGAATACTCACCTATCAAATTACATTGAGGCAACGGAGGGCCTGGACCATTCACAATCTGGATTCAGGCCTAACCACAGCACCGAATCAGCCCTCCTAGCAGTGACCAACAACATCAGGATGACACTGGATGGAGGGGGGTCGATGATTCTGGTGCTGTTGGATTTATCCGCTGCCTTTGATACGGTGTCACATGAAGTGCTTCTCGGCCGTCTGAGGGATGTGGGACTGGGGGAGTAGCACTGTCCTGGATGGAGAGTTTTCTCTCTGCCCGTTCTCAAGAAGTCAGGTTGGGCTCTCATAAATCCATCTCTAGAGAGCTCACCAGGGGAGTGCCACAGGGCTCATGCCTAAGCCCCACATTATTTAATGTGTATGTGGCCCCCCTGGCTGACTTAGTGAGATCCTTTGGGTTCACCCCGGTATCTTATGCCGATGACACCCAACTTCTGTTCCCTTTTAAAACCTTCACACCTGCTCTAATAAAATCATTTGCAGACGGAATGAGGGCAGTGTCAGAGTGGATGGCCAAAAACTGCCTACAGTGTAACGTAGGCAAAACGGAAGTTTTGGTTTTTGGGGAGGCAGTGACACTGTGGTCCCCCGAATGGTGGCCCTTGGAACTTGGACCTGTTCCTAATCCCAAACTGACCGTGAAGAACCTGGGAGTGCTATTAGATCAAGCCCTTACATTTAAAGATCATGTAAACCAAGTTGCCGGTACTTGTTTTAGGACCATTGGACTGCTGAGAAGGGTGTTTCCATATCTACCTGACAGACATAGGAAGACCTTGGTCCAGGCATTAGTCACTAGCAGACTGGACTATTGCAATGGCCTTCTTCAATCAACTAACGAAGAACAGCTTAACAAACTGCAAATAGTCCAGAATACCGCGGCACGGTTAGTCCTAAATGTTCCATCTAGGACTCCCTCCCGCCCCCTACTGGCTAAATTACATTGGCTCCCAGTGCGACAACGCATCAAGTTTAAAATCCTATGTACCATCCATAAATGCCTGTCAGGTATTGGTCCAAAGCATCTCACAAAAATCTTCTCACCCTATATTCCAGGGCGTTCCTTACGCTCCAGCAACCTCCAGTTACTGCAGGTTCCCAGAATTAAAAAATCTAGGCAGGGAGGCCGTGCCCTAGCCCACACTGGACCAGCTCTCTGGAACTCTCTGCCCCAGTCATTAAAACAGATCACTCATCACCTGACCTTCCGGAAAATCCTTACAACCCATCTTTTCACAAATAGTTAAAACACCTATTCAATCCAATCTATCATTTTGAACTCAGATCAGCATAAAAGTGTGTCCCCTTCGTCAGCAAAAGCACGGAGATACCCCTCCGGGAGTTTATTCAGGCGCTCTACAAGAACATAAATAAATAAATAACCTGGTCCCCCCCTCGTCTGGGCTGCATTGAATCTCGAGGGTATTGTTTCCCACCCTGCTGTCCTTCGGGGATAAACCTGATTGTTAACAGGCATCCTGTTTCTGCTGGTGTAGTGCCTGGGAGCACCCTGCAGCCCTGGTCTATAAAAGAATCCAAGAGGCAATATTTCTATTCCCTGCCCTCCCTGCAGGGGACCACCCTCTGCCTCCCTAAGTATCATCTCAACTGGAACTGGGCTGTTAAAATTTACTACAATGCAGTCTCCTTCTCTAGTTTTCCTGGAGTGACCCACCCAGGCGAGTAGACGAGCCATAATTATGTTATGTGCTGCCCTATTGCCTCCTGCAGTGTTTCGAGAGAGCCAGTGTGTGACCTTGTTTTTAATCTGGGAGAAGTGCTCTCTTTCTCCTTGACGGAGAGGGGGAACATTTCCCAGAACGATCATTAAGAGAGTGCTTTGCGGGGGAAGATCTAGAAACGTACAATTGCCCACCCCCTGCACTGGTATTTTGGTCTGTGTGTCTCCGTTAGTCATTGTGGCTGGTTGTTCGCCCTCAACCCGGTGTGTTTGGGAAATCCCCACAATGCTACAGCTACCCTCCGTACTCTGACAACTGTCCTTTATGACTGTTGAACTGTTATCTTTATTAGTGGAGATTCTTTTTTCTAATGATGTTGCAGATTTAGTGGGCGTAGGTGCGGGGGTTGGTTTGAAATTGGGCCGTTTGCCTGAGAGTATAGCATGTCCTCCCACCTTATTAATATCCACTAAAGAGTGTAGCAGTTGAGTGTTATCAGCTGTAACCTGTTGCAGTTTATCAATACTTGTGCTAATTATTTTCAGTCTCTCAATGGAAGGTAACATTAGGGACTTTACAAGCTGTTCCACCTGTCCGATCAGCCCTTCCTCTCCCTGTACCATCGGTGGTAAATGTTTTGTTTGTTGCAAGTGGCTGTTTTCCTGGAGAGGGGGTGCGCTCCTATTCTGAGCGGAAAAGACCACCTCTTTCTGTTTATGTATGCCTACCCATTTACCCATCTTGGTTGTTAGTTTGGGGACCTTTGCCCGTTTGCCTTTCTGTTCACCTCCACCCCGCTTTCGTTTCCCATTTTTTGTGGTACATGTTAGCGTTTTGGCACTAGGGCATACCGGTGTCTTTGTTGGGGGTGTCTTACAAGGCACATTTTCCTCATTGATGTTGCCATTCTGTTTGTCCTGTGTGCTATTCCCTAGGATGATATCACTTTGTGTATCCGACCCTATACTTATGTCGGGCAAACCCAAGTCACTAAGGCGTTGGTTGAAACGGTTCTCAGGGGTTACACAGCTCTTAATAGGACCCAGAGAGGATCGTTTTGAGAATATTTCTAATGAGAGACGTTTTTCCGCATCTACTATCTCCCGGTCTAATGCGGCTGCTGCCCGGGTGATATAGTTATCTAAAGTCCCCATGAGGCTCCCACCGGTATGTTTAATAAATAGATTTCCCCCTTTGTCTGTTTGAGTAGGCATGACATATGAGATGGCGCTTAATTGTGATATATCTAATAACAATTACTCTCAACATATATGTGCTCAGACCTTAGGGATCCAGAAACGTCTTAATCGTCTATAATTCCAGTCTCTACAGTGGATGTCAGGATCTTAGGGGGGTGGCCCGGCCCGGCCTCCTTCGGCCCCGGACGGCCACAGACGGTCCCGCCCTTGTCCCGGGCTTCTCCCGGCGCGTCCCACGCGCGTCCTCATGGGACGAGGGACCAAGCATGTCTTTATGCGCCTCCTGGCGCGTGGAGATTCGGCGTCCTGCCCCTAAGGATCCTGGGGCTTGTAGGCGGCCAGCAAGCAGACCGGCGGAGCCAAGCCCTGCCGGTCGATGATGGAAGCAGGCAACAGGAACGAAGGGGCGGAGCCAAGCCTGGCCGCGGGAGAGGGAGCAACGAGTCCTGAAGGTCAGCCCCACAGTATAGTTTCAGCGTCTGGCAGGCACCGGGGAACTCGGCCCCAAGCGTGTCTTTATGCGACTCCTGGCGCGTGGAGATTTGGCGTCCTGCCCCTAAGGATCCTGGGGCTTGTAGGCGGCCAGCAAGCAGACCAGCGTAGCCAATCCCGGCCGGTCGATGAAGGAAGCAGGCAACAGGAACGAAGGGGCGGAACCAAGCCCGGCCCCGGGAGAGGGAGCAATGAGTCCTGAAGGTCAGCCCCACAGTGATAGTTTCAGTGTCGGGCAGGCACCGGGTGGTAGTCGTTTTGAGTAAAGACAGGCTGGTTCTTACTTTCAAGCAAAAGGAACTGAGATGGAAAAATATATATTTGGATTTCTTCAAGATATTCCAGGCAACATTACATTGCCTTAAAGTACATTTTTACAAGCTGATTCATTAGTCTATGAAATGTGGTGCATCTAACACTCTCTGAAGTCCTGTCTTGGGGGTAAGAGCAAAATTGTGCCATTGTTGTAATAAAATTGGCATAGATGTTTCCTTTTAAGATTGAAGACCTGAAACACAAAGGTAAGCTTACACTTCTGTGTAAATTTACTATGGTATTTGCTATTCACAAACTATTGGGCATATTATCAAGGGGGCTTATCTCTGCTTTTTTGGCTTTAAAAGCCAAGAAAGCGGAGATACAATTATCTCCCTATTACCTAGCTGTCGCTAAACACCAGTTAGTGACAGCTAGTAGGAGTAGCGACCATCTTGGGCCCCGCTTTGCATGTCAGTGATATTTGTCACTAATGACATGCAAAGTGGGCGTGCCAAGATGTTAATGACTGGAAACAGTCGCTAACATCGCTATCTCCTATTACCAACTTTTGGAGATATTCGCGCTAAGCGCGAATATCTCCAAAAGCTAACACCTGCCCCTGAGCAGTTCTTAGCCATGTTATCCAATGGTAGGTGGATAACATGGCTAAGAGCATTATCTCGGTAATGCATGAATATCGCTGACTTTTCAGCGATATTCATGCATTTCGGCCAATTTTTATCACTTAGGAGATATACCTTGATAATAGCAAGGTTCCTAAGCGATAAAAATCGCCGCAGCTCGGCGATAAAAAAATTGCCGCTAAACCAACATAGCGATAATTATCGCTAGTTGTTGATAATATGCCCCTTTGAGTTTAGTTTTAATAATAATCATTTTACGACTGCAGAGATTTCACAATCGGGGTGAAGAACTCCACACATAAAAGGATAGAAAAGGCTTATCTTTTTATATGCAGAGACACGGCAGCCATAAAATTACTATTAGCAAAATTAAACTCATACTTTGTGAATACCAAACAAATAGTTCACTTACACAAAGTGTAAGTTTACCTTTGTGAATCATTCCCTTAGACTGTGTGGAATTTAAGTTTACGAACTGAACATCATCTGCGCCAGCTTGTCACCCACGTATAACCTGCACGGCAGCCATTTTTGGGTACCAGGGTCTCCCCGTTAACGATCGATCACCAGCGCGCTCCCCTGACCCTGCGAGCGTCCTCCGCGCACCCTGGCTGCCCCCCTCCCTCACATGCACAAGTCTGCATGACCCTGTCCTTGGGAGTCACGCTCGCGCCTGATCAACACCTCCTTTCCTTTCATGAATACCCCTCTGTTGGATAAACTCTCCCTCTGCGCTTGATTGTCCACGCGGCATGAATACCTCTCCTTTGATGACCCCTTCCACCGAGTCCGATTGTCCACACAGGTCCAAGGCCATCGCCTAAACCGGGAGATACAGTTTACTGCCCACTATTGTATGGATATTTACAACAAGGGGTGGTGAGGGACAGAGTCTCTGAATTAAGCAGAAAACTCTCACCCCGTCAAGAGATCAGGGCTAGATCCAACACCGTTTTTTAGTTCACTGCACCATCCCAGTTTCAGAACCTGGCTGTATGCAAATTAGTCTGTTTCTGTCCCAGTGCATGATGGGAACAGGGCAAACCAAACTACAAAAGCCAATTCTTACACTGGGAAGGAAACAAGCTCCCGGGGACCGGTTTCTGGCATTACAGCCGTCTTCGGCCCGGTTTGCTTGAATCCTGATGGTGCAATGAGCAAGGGACTCATGTCTGAGTATACCCTTCCACGCTTAGGGTGGACAAAAATATTTACAACAAGGGGTGGTAAGGGACAGAGTCTCTGAATTAAGCAGAAAATTCTCACCCCGTCAAGAGATCAGGGCTAGATCCAACACCGTTTTTTAGCTCACTGCACCATCCCAGTTTCAGAACCTGGCTGTATGCAAATTAGTCTGTTCCTGTCCCAGTGCATGATGGGAACAGGGCAAACCAAACTACAAAAGCCAATTCTTACACTGGGAAGGAAACAAGCTCCCGGGGACCGGTTTCTGGCATTACAGCCGTCTTCGGCCCGGTTTGCTTGAATCCTGATGGTGCAATGAGCCAGGGACTCATGTCTGAGTATACCCTTCCACGCTTAGGGTGGACAAAAATATTTACAACAAGGGGTGGTGAGGGACAGAGTCTCTGAATTAAGCAGAAAACTCTCACCCCGTCAAGAGATCAGGGCAAGATCCAACACCGTTTTTTAGCTCACTGCACCATCCCAGTTTCAGAACCTGGCTGTATGCAAATTAGTCTGTTCCTGTCCCAGTGCATGATGGGAACAGGGCAAACCAAACTACAAAAGCCAATTCTTACACTGGGAAGGAAACAAGCTCCCGGGGACCGGTTTCTGGCATTACAGCCGTCTTCGGCCCGGTTTGCTTGAATCCTGATGGTGCAATGAGCAAGGGACTCATGTCTGAGTATACCCTTCCACGCTTAGGGTGGACAAAAATATTTACAACAAGGGGTGGTGAGGGACAGAGTCTCTGAATTAAGCAGAAAACTCTCACCCCGTCAAGAGATCAGGGCTAGATCCAACACCGTTTTTTAGCTCACTGCACCATCCCAGTTTCAGAACCTGGCTGTATGCAAATTAGTCTGTTCCTGTCCCAGTGCATGATGGGAACAGGGCAAACCAAACTACAAAAGCCAATTCTTACACTGGGAAGGAAACAAGCTCCGGGGGACCAGTTTCTGGCATTACAGCCGTCTTCGGCCCGGTTTGCTTGAATCCTGATGGTGCAATGAGCAAGGGACTCATGTCTGAGTATACCCTTCCACGCTTAGGGTGGACAAAAATATTTACAACAAGGGGTGGTGAGGGACAGATTCTCTGAATTAAGCAGAAAACTCTCACCCCGTCAAGAGATCAGGGCTAGATCCAACACCGTTTTTTAGCTCACTGCACCATCCCAGTTTCAGAACCTGGCTGTATGCAAATTAGTCTGTTCCTGTCCCAGTGCATGATGGGAACAGGGCAAACCAAACTACAAAAGCCAATTCTTACACTGGGAAGGAAACAAGCTCCCAGGGACCGGTTTCTGGCATTACAGCCGTCTTCAGCCCGGTTTGCTTGAATCCTGATGGTGCAATGAGCAAGGGACTCATGTCTGAGTATACCCTTCCACGCTTAGGGTGGACAAAAATATTTACAACAAGGGGTGGTGAGGGACAGAGTCTCTGAATTAAGCAGAAAACTCTCACCCCGTCAAGAGATCAGGGCTAGATCCAACACCGTTTTTTAGCTCACTGCACCATCCCAGTTTCAGAACCTGGCTGTATACAAATTAGTCTGTTCCTGTCCCAGTGCATGATGGGAACAGGGCAAACCAAACTACAAAAGCCAATTCTTACACTGGTAAGGAAACAAGCTCCCGGGGACCTGTTTCTGGCATTACAGCCGTCTTCGGCCCGGTTTGCTTGAATCCTGATGGTGCAATGAGCAAGGGACTCATGTCTGAGTATACTCTTCCACGCTTAGGGTGGACAAAAATATTTACAACAAGGGGTGGTGAGGGACAGAGTCTCTGAATTAAGCAGAAAACTCTCACCCCGTCAAGAGATCAGGGCTAGATCCAACACCGTTTTTTAGCTCACTGCACCATCCCAGTTTCAGAACCTGGCTGTATGCAAATTAGTCTGTTCCTGTCCCAGTGCATGATGGGAACAGGGCAAACCAAACTACAAAAGCCAATTCTTACACTGGGAAGGAAACAAGCTCCCAGGGACCGGTTTCTGGCATTACAGCCGTCTTCAGCCCGGTTTGCTTGAATCCTGATGGTGCAATGAGCAAGGGACTCATGTCTGAGTATACCCTTCCACGCTTAGGGTGGACAAAAATATTTACAACAAGGGGTGGTGAGGGACAGAGTCTCTGAATTAAGCAGAAAACTCTCACCCCGTCAAGAGATCAGGGCTAGATCCAACACCGTTTTTTAGCTCACTGCACCATCCCAGTTTCAGAACCTGGCTGTATGCAAATTAGTCTGTTCCTGTCCCAGTGCATGATGGGAACAGGGCAAACCAAACTACAAAAGCCAATTCTTACACTGGTAAGGAAACAAGCTCCCGGGGACCGGTTTCTGGCATTACAGCCGTCTTCGGCCCGGTTTGCTTGAATCCTGATGGTGCAATGAGCAAGGGACTCATGTCTGAGTATACTCTTCCACGCTTAGGGTGGACAAAAATATTTACAACAAGGGGTGGTGAGGGACAGAGTCTCTGAATTAAGCAGAAAACTCTCACCCCGTCAAGAGATCAGGGCTAGATCCAACACCGTTTTTTAGCTCACTGCACCATCCCAGTTTCAGAACCTGGCTGTATGCAAATTAGTCTGTTCCTGTCCCAGTGCATGATGGGAACAGGGCAAACCAAACTACAAAAGCCAATTCTTACACTGGGAAGGAAACAAGCTCCCGGGGACCGGTTTCTGGCATTACAGCCGTCTTCGGCCCGGTTTGCTTGAATCCTGATGGTGCAATGAGCCAGGGACTCATGTCTGAGCATACCCTTCCACGCTTAGGGTGGACAAAAATATTTACAACAAGGGGTGGTGAGGGACAGAGTCTCTGAATTAAGCAGAAAACTCTCACCCCGTCAAGAGATCAGGGCTAGATCCAACACAGTTTTTTAGCTCACTGCACCATCCCAGTTTCAGAACCTGGCTGTATGCAAATTAGTCTGTTCCTGTCCCAGTGCATGATGGGAACAGGGCAAACCAAACTACAAAAGCCAATTCTTACACTGGGAAGGAAACAAGCTCCCGGGGACCGGTTTCTGGCATTACAGCCGTCTTCAGCCCGGTTTGCTTGAATCCTGATGGTGCAATGAGAAAGGGACTCATGTCTGAGTATACCCTTCCACGCTTAGGGTGGACAAAAATATTTACAACAAGGGGTGGTGAGGGACAGAGTCTCTGAATTAAGCAGAAAACTCTCACCCCGTCAAGAGATCAGGGCTAGATCCAACACCGTTTTTTAGCTCACTGCACCATCCCAGTTTCAGAACCTGGCTGTATGCAAATTAGTCTGTTCCTGTCCCAGTGCATGATGGGAACAGGGCAAACCAAACTACAAAAGCCAATTCTTACACTCGGAAGGAAACAAGCTCCGGGGGACCAGTTTCTGGCATTACAGCCGTCTTCGGCCCGGTTTGCTTGAATCCTGATGGTGCAATGAGCAAGGGACTCATGTCTGAGTATACCCTTCCACGCTTAGGGTGGACAAAAATATTTACAACAAGGGGTGGTGAGGGACAGAGTCTCTGAATTAAGCAGAAAACTCTCACCCCGTCAAGAGATCAGGGCTAGATCCAACACCGTTTTTTAGCTCACTGCACCATCCCAGTTTCAGAACCTGGCTGTATGCAAATTAGTCTGTTCCTGTCCCAGTGCATGATGGGAACAGGGCAAAACAAACTACAAAAGCCAATTCTTACACTGGGAAGGAAACAAGCTCCCAGGGACCGGTTTCTGGCATTACAGCCGTCTTCAGCCCGGTTTGCTTGAATCCTGATGGTGCAATGAGCAAGGGACTCATGTCTGAGTATACCCTTCCACGCTTAGGGTGGACAAAAATATTTACAACAAGGGGTGGTGAGGGACAGAGTCTCTGAATTAAGCAGAAAACTCTCACCCCGTCAAGAGATCAGGGCTAGATCCAACACCGTTTTTTAGCTCACTGCACCATCCCAGTTTCAGAACCTGGCTGTATGCAAATTAGTCTGTTCCTGTCCCAGTGCATGATGGGAACAGGGCAAACCAAACTACAAAAGCCAATTCTTACACTGGTAAGGAAACAAGCTCCCGGGGACCGGTTTCTGGCATTACAGCCGTCTTCGGCCCGGTTTGCTTGAATCCTGATGGTGCAATGAGCAAGGGACTCATGTCTGAGTATACTCTTCCACGCTTAGGGTGGACAAAAATATTTACAACAAGGGGTGGTGAGGGACAGAGTCTCTGAATTAAGCAGAAAACTCTCACCCCGTCAAGAGATCAGGGCTAGATCCAACACCGTTTTTTAGCTCACTGCACCATCCCAGTTTCAGAACCTGGCTGTATGCAAATTAGTCTGTTCCTGTCCCAGTGCATGATGGGAACAGGGCAAACCAAACTACAAAAGCCAATTCTTACACTGGGAAGGAAACAAGCTCCCGGGGACCGGTTTCTGGCATTACAGCCGTCTTCGGCCCGGTTTGCTTGAATCCTGATGGTGCAATGAGCAAGGGACTCATGTCTGAGTATACCCTTCCACGCTTAGGGTGGACAAAAATATTTACAACAAGGGGTGGTGAGGGACAGAGTCTCTGAATTAAGCAGAAAACTCTCACCCCGTCAAGAGATCAGGGCTAGATCCAACACCGTTTTTTAGCTCACTGCACCATCCCAGTTTCAGAACCTGGCTGTATGCAAATTAGTCTGTTCCTGTCCCAGTGCAGGAACAGACTAATTTGCATGTAGCCAGGTTCTGAGCTGGGATGGTGCAGTGAGCTAAAAAACGGTGATGGATCAAGCCCTGATCTCTTGACTGGGTAGGAGTATTCTGCATCATTCAGAAACTCTGTCCATCACCACCCCCTTTTCTGAATCATTTTTGTCCACCATAAGCGTGGAAGGGTATACTCAGATGTGAGTCCCTTGCTCATTGCACCATCAGGATTCAAGCAAGCCGGGCCGAGGACGGCTGAAATGCCAGAAACCGGTCCCCGGTAGCTTGTTTCCTTCCCAGTATAAGAATTGGTTTGGTAGTTTGGTCTGCCCTGTTCCCATGATGCACTGGGCCAGGGTCAGACTAATTTGCATATAGCCAAGTTCTGAGCTGGGATGGTGCAGTGAGCTAAAAAACGGTGATGGATCAAGCCCTGATCTTTGGACTGGGTAAGAGTGGTCTGCTTAATTCAGACACTCTGTTCATCACCACCCCCTTTTCTGAATCATTTTTGTGCACCATAAGCGTGGAAGGGTATACTCAGATGTGAGTCCCTTGCTCATTGCACCATCAGGATTCAAGCAAGCCGGGCCGAGGACGGCTGAAATGCCAGAAACCGGTCCCCGGTAGCTTGTTTCCTTCCCAGTATAAGAATTGGTTTGGTAGTTTGGTCTGCCCTGTTCCCATGATGCACTGGGCCAGGGTCAGACTAATTTGCATATTGCCAAGTTCTGAGCTTGGATGGTGCAGTGAGCTAAAAAACGGTGATGGATCAAGCCCTGATCTTTGGACAGGGTAAGAGTGGTCTGCTTAATTCAGACACTCTGTTCATCACCACCCCCTTTTCTGAATCATTTTTGTCCACCATAAGCGTGGAAGGGTATACTCAGATGTGAGTCCCTTGCTCATTGCACCATCAGGATTCAAGCAAGCCGGGCCGAGGACGGCTGAAATGCCAGAAACCGGTCCCCGGTAGCTTGTTTCCTTCCCAGTATAAGAATTGGTTTGGTAGTTTGGTCTGCCCTGTTCCCATGATGCACTGGGCCAGGGTCAGACTAATTTGCATATAGCCAAGTTCTGAGCTGGGATGGTGCAGTGAGCTAAAAAACGGTGATGGATCAAGCCCTGATCTTTGGACTGGGTAAGAGTGGTCTGCTTAATTCAGACACTCTGTTCATCACCACCCACTTTTCTGAATCATTTTTGTCCACCATAAGCGTGGAAGGGTATACTCAGATGTGAGTCCCTTGCTCATTGCACCATCAGGATTCAAGCAAGCCGGGCCGAGGACGGCTGAAATGCCAGAAACCGGTCCCCGGTAGCTTGTTTCCTTCCCAGTATAAGAATTGGTTTGGTAGTTTGGTCTGCCCTGTTCCCATGATGCACTGGGCCAGGGTCAGACTAATTTGCATATAGCCAAGTTCTGAGCTGGGATGGTGCAGTGAGCTAAAAAACGGTGATGGATCAAGCCCTGATCTTTGGACTGGGTAAGAGTGGTCTGCTTAATTCAGACACTCTGTTCATCACCACCCCCTTTTCTGAATCATTTTTGTCCACCATAAGCGTGGAAGGGTATACTCAGATGTGAGTCCCTTGCTCATTGCACCATCAGGATTCAAGCAAGCCGGGCCGAGGACGGCTGAAATGCCAGAAACCGGTCCCCGGTAGCTTGTTTCCTTCCCAGTATAAGAATTGGTTTGGTAGTTTGGTCTGCCCTGTTCCCATGATGCACTGGGCCAGGGTCAGACTAATTTGCATATAGCCAAGTTCTGAGCTGGGATGGTGCAGTGAGCTAAAAAACGGTGATGGATCAAGCCCTGATCTTTGGACTGGGTAAGAGTGGTCTCCTTAATTCAGACACTCTGTTCATCACCACCCCCTTTTCTGAATCATTTTTGTCCACCATAAGCGTGGAAGGGTATACTCAGATGTGAGTCCCTTGCTCATTGCACCATCAGGATTCAAGCAAGCCGGGCCGAGGACGGCTGAAATGCCAGAAACCGGTCCCCGGTAGCTTGTTTCCTTCCCAGTATAAGAATTGGTTTGGTAGTTTGGTCTGCCCTGTTCCCATGATGCACTGGGCCAGGGTCAGACTAATTTGCATATAGCCAAGTTCTGAGCTGGGATGGTGCAGTGAGCTAAAAAACGGTGATGGATCAAGCCCTGATCTTTGGACGGGGTAAGAGTGGTCTGCTTAATTCAGACACTCTGTTCATCACCACCCCCTTTTCTGAATCATTTTTGTCCACCATAAGCGTGGAAGGGTATACTCAGATGTGAGTCCCTTGCTCATTGCACCATCAGGATTCAAGCAAGCCGGGCCGAGGACGGCTGAAATGCCAGAAACCGGTCCCCGGTAGCTTGTTTCCTTCCCAGTATAAGAATTGGTTTGGTAGTTTGGTCTGCCCTGTTCCCATGATGCACTGGGCCAGGGTCAGACTAATTTGCATATAGCCAAGTTCTGAGCTGGGATGGTGCAGTGAGCTAAAAAACGGTGATGGATCAAGCCCTGATCTTTGGACTGGGTAAGAGTGGTCTGCTTAATTCAGACACTCTGTTCATCACCACCCCCTTTTCTGAATCATTTTTGTCCACCATAAGCGTGGAAGGGTATACTCAGATGTGAGTCCCTTGCTCATTGCACCATCACGATTCAAGCAAGCCGGGCCGAGGACGGCTGAAATGCCAGAAACCGGTCCCCGGTAGCTTGTTTCCTTCCCAGTATAAGAATTGGTTTGGTAGTTTGGTCTGCCCTGTTCCCATGATGCACTGGGCCAGGGTCAGACTAATTTGCATATAGCCAAGTTCTGAGCTGGGATGGTGCAGTGAGCTAAAAAACGGTGATGGATCAAGCCCTGATCTTTGGACTGGGTAAGAGTGGTCTGCTTAATTCAGACACTCTGTTCATCACCACCCCCTTTTCTGAATCATTTTTGTCCACCATAAGCGTGGAAGGGTAAACTCAGATGTGAGTCCCTTGCTCATTGCACCATCAGGATTCAAGCAAGCCGGGCCGAGGACGGCTGAAATGCCAGAAACCGGTCCCCGGTAGCTTGTTTCCTTCCCAGTATAAGAATTGGTTTGGTAGTTTGGTCTGCCCTGTTCCCATGATGCACTGGGCCAGGGTCAGACTTATTTGCATATAGCCAAGTTCTGAGCTGGGATGGTGCAGTGAGCTAAAAAACGGTGATGGATCAAGCCCTGATCTTTGGACTGGGTAAGAGTGGTCTGCTTAATTCAGACACTCTGTTCATCACCACCCCCTTTTCTGAATCATTTTTGTCCACCATAAGCGTGGAAGGGTATACTCAGATGTGAGTCCCTTGCTCATTGCACCATCAGGATTCAAGCAAGCTGGGCCGAGGACGGCTGAAATGCCAGAAACCGGTCCCCGGTAGCTTGTTTCCTTCCCAGTATTAGAATTGGTTTGGTAGTTTGGTCTGCCCTGTTCCCATGATGCACTGGGCCAGGGTCAGACTAATTTGCATATAGCCAAGATCTGAGCTGGGATGGTGCAGTGAGCTAAAAAACGGTGATGGATCAAGCCCTGATCTTTGGACTGGGTAAGAGTGGTCTGCTTAATTCAGACACTCCGTTCATCACCACCCCCTTTTCTGAATCATTTTTGTCCCCCATAAGCGTGGAAGGGTATACTCAGATGTGAGCCCCTTGCTCATTGCACCATCAGGATTCAAGCAAGCCGGGCCGAGGACGGCTGAAATGCCAGAAACCGGTCCCCAGTAGCTTGTTTCCTTCCCAGTATAAGAATTGGTTTGGTAGTTTGGTCTGCCCTGTTCCCATGATGCACTGGGCCAGGGTCAGACTAATTTGCATATAGCCAAGTTCTGAGCTGGGATGGTGCAGTGAGCTAAAAAACGGTGATGGATCAAGCCCTGATCTTTGGACTGGGTAAGAGTGGTCTGCTTAATTCAGACACTCTGTTCATCACCACCCCCTTTTCTGAATCATTTTTGTCCACCATAAGCGTGGAAGGGTATACTCAGATGTGAGTCCCTTGCTCATTGCACCATCAGGATTCAAGCAAGCCGGGCCGAGGACGGCTGAAATGCCAGAAACCGGTCCCCGGTAGCTTGTTTCCTTCCCAGTATAAGAATTGGTTTGGTAGTTTGGTCTGCCCTGTTCCCATGATGCACTGGGCCAGGGTCAGACTAATTTGCATATAGCCAAGTTCTGAGCTGGGATGGTGCAGTGAGCTAAAAAACGGTGATGGATCAAGCCCTGATCTTTGGACTGGGTAAGAGTGGTCTGCTTAATTCAGACACTCTGTTCATCACCACCCCCTTTTCTGAATCATTTTTGTCCACCATAAGCGTGGAAGGGTATACTCAGATGTGAGTCCCTTGCTCATTGCACCATCAGGATTCAAGCAAGCCGGGCCGAGGACGGCTGAAATGCCAGAAACCGGTCCCCGGTAGCTTGTTTCCTTCCCAGTATAAGAATTGGATTGGTAGTTTGGTCTGCCCTGTTCCCATGATGCACTGGGCCAGGGTCAGACTAATTTGCATATAGCCAAGTTCTGAGCTGGGATGGTGCAGTGAGCTAAAAAACGGTGATGGATCAAGCCCTGATCTTTGGACGGGGTAAGAGTGGTCTGCTTAATTCAGACACTCTGTTCATCACCACCCCCTTTTCTGAATCATTTTTGTCCACCATAAGCGTGGAAGGGTATACTCAGATGTGAGTCCCTTGCTCATTGCACCATCAGGATTCAAGCAAGCCGGGCCGAGGACGGCTGAAATGCCAGAAACCGGTCCCCGGTAGCTTGTTTCCTTCCCAGTATAAGAATTGGTTTGGTAGTTTGGTCTGCCCTGTTCCCATGATGCACTGGGCCAGTGTCAGACTAATTTGCATATAGCCAAGTTCTGAGCTGGGATGGTGCAGTGAGCTAAAAAACGGTGATGGATCAAGCCCTGATCTTTGGACTGGGTAAGAGTGGTCTGCTTAATTCAGACACTCTGTTCATCACCACCCCCTTTTCTGAATCATTTTTGTCCACCATAAGCGTGGAAGGGTATACTCAGATGTGAGTCCCTTGCTCATTGCACCATCAGGATTCAAGCAAGCCGGGCCGAGGACGGCTGAAATGCCAGAAACCGGTCCCCGGTAGCTTGTTTCCTTCCCAGTATAATAATTGGTTTGGTAGTTTGGTCTGCCCTGTTCCCATGATGCACTGGGCCAGGGTCAGACTAATTTGCATATAGCCAAGTTCTGAGCTGGGATGGTGCGGTGAGCTAAAAAACGGTGATGGATCAAGCCCTGATCTTTGGACTGGGTAAGAGTGGTCTGCTTAATTCAGACACTCTGTTCATCACCACCCCCTTTTCTGAATCATTTTTGTCCACCATAAGCGTGGAAGGGTATACTCAGATGTGAGTCCCTTGCTCATTGCACCATCAGGATTCAAGCAAGCCGGGCCGAGGACGGCTGAAATGCCAGAAACCGGTCCCCGGTAGCTTGTTTCCTTCCCAGTATAAGAATTGGTTTGGTAGTTTGGTCTGCCCTGATCCCATGATGCACTGGGCCAGGGTCAGACTAATTTGCATATAGCCAAGTTCTGAGCTGGGATGGCGCAGTGAGCTAAAAAACGGTGATGGATCAAGCCCTGATCTTTGGACGGGGTAAGAGTGGTCTGCTTAATTCAGACACTCTGTTCATCACCACCCCCTTTTCTGAATCATTTTTGTCCACCATAAGCGTGGAAGGGTATACTCAGATGTGAGTCCCTTGCTCATTGCACCATCAGGATTCAAGCAAGCCGGGCCGAGGACGGCTGAAATGCCAGAAACCGGTCCCCGGTAGCTTGTTTCCTTCCCAGTATAAGAATTGGTTTGGTAGTTTGGTCTGCCCTGTTCCCATGATGCACTGGGCCAGGGTCAGACTAATTTGCATATAGCCAAGTTCTGAGCTGGGATGGTGCAGTGAGCTAAAAAACGGTGATGGATCAAGCCCTGATCTTTGGACTGGGTAAGAGTGGTCTGCTTAATTCAGACACTCTGTTCATCACCACCCCCTTTTCTGAATCATTTTTGTCCACCATAAGCGTGGAAGGGTATACTCAGATGTGAGTCCCTTGCTCATTGCACCATCAGGATTCAAGCAAGCCGGGCCGAGGACGGCTGAAATGCCAGAAACCGGTCCCCGGTAGCTTGTTTCCTTGCCAGTATAAGAATTGGTTTGGTAGTTTGGTCTGCCCTGTTCCCATGATGCACTGGGCCAGGGTCAGACTAATTTGCATATAGCCAAGTTCTGAGCTGGGATGGTGCAGTGAGCTAAAAAACGGTGATGGATCAAGCCCTGATCTTTGGACTGGGTAAGAGTGGTCTGCTTAATTCAGACACTCTGTTCATCACCACCCCCTTTTCTGAATCATTTTTGTCCACCATAAGCGTGGAAGGGTATACTCAGATGTGAGTCCCTTGCTCATTGCACCATCAGGATTCAAGCAAGCCGGGCCGAGGACGGCTGAAATGCCAGAAACCGGTCCCCGGTAGCTTGTTTCCTTCCCAGTATAAGAATTGGATTGGTAGTTTGGTCTGCCCTGTTCCCATGATGCACTGGGCCAGGGTCAGACTAATGTGCATATAGCCAAGTTCTGAGCTGGGATGGTGCAGTGAGCTAAAAAACGGTGATGGATCAAGCCCTGATCTTTGGACGGGGTAAGAGTGGTCTGCTTAATTCAGACACTCTGTTCATCACCACCCCCTTTTCTGAATCATTTTTGTCCACCATAAGCGTGGAAGGGTATACTCAGATGTGAGTCCCTTGCTCATTGCACCATCAGGATTCAAGCAAGCCGGGCCGAGGACGGCTGAAATGCCAGAAACCGGTCCCCGGTAGCTTGTTTCCTTCCCAGTATAAGAATTGGTTTGGTAGTTTGGTCTGCCCTGTTCCCATGATGCACTGGGCCAGTGTCAGACTAATTTGCATATAGCCAAGTTCTGAGCTGGGATGGTGCAGTGAGCTAAAAAACGGTGATGGATCAAGCCCTGATCTTTGGACTGGGTAAGAGTGGTCTGCTTAATTCAGACACTCTGTTCATCACCACCCCCTTTTCTGAATCATTTTTGTCCACCATAAGCGTGGAAGGGTATACTCAGATGTGAGTCCCTTGCTCATTGCACCATCAGGATTCAAGCAAGCCGGGCCGAGGACGGCTGAAATGCCAGAAACCGGTCCCCGGTAGCTTGTTTCCTTCCCAGTATAATAATTGGTTTGGTAGTTTGGTCTGCCCTGTTCCCATGATGCACTGGGCCAGGGTCAGACTAATTTGCATATAGCCAAGTTCTGAGCTGGGATGGTGCGGTGAGCTAAAAAACGGTGATGGATCAAGCCCTGATCTTTGGACTGGGTAAGAGTGGTCTGCTTAATTCAGACACTCTGTTCATCACCACCCCCTTTTCTGAATCATTTTTGTCCACCATAAGCGTGGAAGGGTATACTCAGATGTGAGTCCCTTGCTCATTGCACCATCAGGATTCAAGCAAGCCGGGCCGAGGACGGCTGAAATGCCAGAAACCGGTCCCCGGTAGCTTGTTTCCTTCCCAGTATAAGAATTGGTTTGGTAGTTTGGTCTGCCCTGATCCCATGATGCACTGGGCCAGGGTCAGACTAATTTGCATATAGCCAAGTTCTGAGCTGGGATGGCGCAGTGAGCTAAAAAACGGTGATGGATCAAGCCCTGATCTTTGGACGGGGTAAGAGTGGTCTGCTTAATTCAGACACTCTGTTCATCACCACCCCCTTTTCTGAATCATTTTTGTCCACCATAAGCGTGGAAGGGTATACTCAGATGTGAGTCCCTTGCTCATTGCACCATCAGGATTCAAGCAAGCCGGGCCGAGGACGGCTGAAATGCCAGAAACCGGTCCCCGGTAGCTTGTTTCCTTCCCAGTATAAGAATTGGTTTGGTAGTTTGGTCTGCCCTGTTCCCATGATGCACTGGGCCAGGGTCAGACTAATTTGCATATAGCCAAGTTCTGAGCTGGGATGGTGCAGTGAGCTAAAAAACGGTGATGGATCAAGCCCTGATCTTTGGACTGGGTAAGAGTGGTCTGCTTAATTCAGACACTCTGTTCATCACCACCCCCTTTTCTGAATCATTTTTGTCCACCATAAGCGTGGAAGGGTATACTCAGATGTGAGTCCCTTGCTCATTGCACCATCAGGATTCAAGCAAGCCGGGCCGAGGACGGCTGAAATGCCAGAAACCGGTCCCCGGTAGCTTGTTTCCTTCCCAGTATAAGAATTGGTTTGGTAGTTTGGTCTGCCCTGTTCCCATGATGCACTGGGCCAGGGTCAGACTAATTTGCATATAGCCAAGTTCTGAGCTGGGATGGTGCAGTGAGCTAAAAAACGGTGATGGATCAAGCCCTGATCTTTGGACTGGGTAAGAGTGGTCTGCTTAATTCAGACACTCTGTTCATCACCACCCCCTTTTCTGAATCACTATTGTACGGAGTCGCTCCTCTTCAAAAGGCCCACTATTGATCCTGGCCTCCCCACCCCCTGGTATACGATCAGGCGCACACATCCTAAGAATCGGCGGAACACTCAGCTGCGTGATAGTCCCCTCCTCTTATCTGCAGGTTAAGGACCTCTATTGTGGATGCATGTGGGGGTGGGATTGACACGAGGATTACGGGGATGTCTTTTTTTTTCTTACTTCACAATGTCTTGAGTGTAATAAAGAGTGGTCACATGCCATAAACCAGTGTATAAGAGGCCAGGCCTCAGAGAGGCTGTTAGAGCACCTCGAGACGATACCTTGTTGTCTGATCTGATGTGTTCTGCTCCGTCGGAATAAAAACTTCTGTTTCCTGCCTTCAAGTCTCCAGCGCCTGCCTCTTTGATTGATAACTAGAATGGTATAGAGGCGGTTAACGCCGGGCAACTCTGAAAAAGGTCATCAGCCCTACCCTTTTTCTACAATTGGCGTCCCAAAGCGTGGGGCCCATCAGCGACACGTGGATCCAGTGGGAGAGGTCCCGACGACAGAGTGAACGACTGCAACGATCGGGAGAGCTCCTGTCCGATAGACCCTCGTCTGACAGCCGATCATCCGAACTTCACTGGTTCTGAACAGACCTCTCTCGAGTGATCTACGGTCCTGACTGGGAACCATCAGGAGTGCCGCGAACATCACGAAGAATAGAGGACGATCGGGCGCTGGATTCGGAAGACAGGAAACTGTCCATGCGGTCCGGGTAAGGTCGTGTAAACGCGACAAAATTACAAAATGATTGTTTGATTCGGATAATACTAGTATTACGCTTTGTTGATTCTTCTGGAGATTCACCGTCTGCAAATGGAGAAACAACAGGCTCTCTCTTTGCAAGCAGTGAAGGATAGGCAACGCAGACTTTTGTCCCCGTTGTAATCCGTCGTGCCTATCTTCCTCCCCCACTGTTTTCCCGAACTGTTGTTCGTGGATTGTTGTCTGGAGATTCTCTGTCTGCAAACAGGGAAGAACAAGGTCTCTCTTTGCAGGTAGAGAAAAAGTAGGTAACGCAAACTTTTAACCCGTCGTACCTACTTATTCTCCCCACTGATTGTTTGATTGACCGTACATTAAGTGTTCGGTATTGGTTCTTGTTGAGGTATTCACCGCCTGCAAACAACGGAGAATAGAAATATTCTATCTAGTCTTTGCACGCCGTGATAAGATAGGTAGTGCAGACCTTTGTCCCCGTTGTAACCCGTCATGCCTATCTTCTCCCCACTGATTGGTAGCCTGTTTAGCCCGGACCGCTTACTAGAGATGAACCATCCAGCTCCGCTGGAGGGCACCCCTAATAAGGACATGTTCACTAAGCATGGACTAGTCGCTATAGCTTATACTAAGTTATGGCATAAATACACAAAGAAGAACCCTGAAAGTCAGTGGCCACTGATAGGTTCCTTTGATGATCATAAAATAAAAACATTAGAAATAGCGCTCCAGAAAAATAAGACTACGCCCACTATGCTCGATAGTATCGGCATGTGGCGCAAAGAAACGGAACAACGAAGAAAAAGAGAAGAAGCAAAAATAGGGAAAGAATTACGCCGCTAAGCAACTAGAAGAAGAAATAAAAGAAAGAAAGGAAGCTACGCAAAAACAAGAATCAGGGTCGACAGGTCAATGTCCTGTTAGGACCCCCTCTACGCTCTACCCTGAATTGCCCTCCAAACAACGGGCGAACGATGAGTTACTGCTAGGTCCCCCAATCATCTACATGCCCCCTCCATATGCCCCCTGCCAGCAACTCCCGCAAGCCCTGAGCACGAACGAGAGCGACCTTAGCGCTAGTGCACCAGCCCTCACGGCCTCCGCACCAGCCACATTAACAACACCGCCAGATGACCCCGAGGCTAGCAAGCAACCACCAACCAGACCAAATAGGTTGAGCAAAGATGAGCGGGATGGGATTGACAAGATAGCAAAGACACTAGTAGAACGGAAGGAGAGCGAAGAATACACGATGAATATGCACAATTCACATGCCGGTAGCCATAGATGGCATTTCATTTTACGATTCAGCTACCACACCTTGAATGCATATGAGGATAGATATCAGAATAAGGGCCCTGCTAAACTGATGGCTCTGTATAGAAAGGTCGACGTCGGAGATGGGACTGAACGTGATGCGACGGACCTCTTCATGCAAATGCTTTAAATCTTCCGCCACCTCACGGAACAGAAACCAGAAGTCAAGGTTACAGTCCCTGAAACAACCGAGTCCTCAGTAGAAGTAGCCAACTCTATGATGCCCATCAGAGAGGCGGCCCCTTACTGGGTTCCGCCACGTGGTCAGGGAACGAACGATGATATTAACCATGAAGATGCAAAGGGGAGGGTTGTGTACAATTGGGTTTACCAACCATGGGACCGACAAGATATCTTAACTTTTAGGCAAACTCTGCCCGATTTAAGAAAGAACCCGACAGCATTCTATACCGAATTAGGCACAGCCTTGGGTTCGACGATAATGACTTTAGCGGACATTGACTTGTTTTTCGGGTTATGCCTGCCAGCTGACGTGTGGAAGCAAATCCGGAAGGCTGACCACACGGATCTGTTCGGACATACCTGGAAGCAACTCAGTGATCTAGATAGACAGCGAGAGCCCGGAAAGAAACCAGTAAAATACATATTAGAACTTCCAGACAAATTAGTTCAGAAGTTAAAGACACTGATCCCAGAGAAAAAGGTACACTGGTCGATAGTCACGGCCTGTCGTCAGAAACCCCAGGAAGACGTATCGGAATACTTCTCCCGATTCGAGACAGTGTTCTCCGACTACAGTGGCCAAGACATGACCACCGCAACCGGACAACACCTGTTTGTACAAAATTATGTAAAGGGCCTATCACAAGAGGTCTCCCAAAAGCTGCAGACGAGTGAGAGTAGTTGGGGGGCCTCCAAACCCGCAGCTATCCTTCAGATGGCTCAGTATTACGAGCACCAGAAAAATGAGAGTGATAGGGTATCCGAGAAAAAGAAGAAAGATTTGAAGGAAAGGGTGATGATAGCTCAGATACAAGGTATAGTGGTCGGACGGGAACCCCACAGGGGGAACTACCAATCGACTACCCCTAGAAATCCACCTCCCAAAGACCACACCCCAACACCCCACATTGGACGTAGAGACATTAGCAAGGACCAATGCGCCTTCTGCAAAGGATTCGGCCATTGGAAATCCCAGTGTCCGGTTCTGTTAGAGATGAACAGAAATAGGGACCCCAAGGACGTAGCGGGTGGGCCAAGAAATAGGGGACAAGGACGAGGGCACACAAACGACACCAACAATGACAGATCAGGGAGATCGAACACATTTGACCGTCCCCGACAGAACCAGTATCAACTATCCGACGGTGAGAATGCCCCCGATTTTGCATAGGACTGCCAGGGGCAAGGGAGGGATCCAGTCGAGCTCTGTGTTGACCAGCAAGGCACTTACGTCACTGCTAAGGTCCTGGGTACAGAGTCTCCATTTTTGGTAGACACTGGGGCGACACTTAGTGTGTTATCAAAACGACTGATTCCAAGGGCACCCTTGTCTGGCTCACACATTACATCGATAGGTTTCGATGGGACGCCCTCCACTAACCCCCTGTCCGTGCCTATCACCTTTGACCTAGAAAGCAACACCACTGACACAACATTTCTGCTCTCCTCCAACTCCCCTGACGCCATTATGGGCATTGACTTACTGAAGCATTTCCGTGCTACCATTAGGTGTTCCCCAGATGGCGTCCGAGTCATCCTGTACGACAACCCAGGCATGCCCAAATCCTGCCCTGCACGACACATGTGCTCCATAACTGACGCTGATCTGTCCTTGCTCGACACCCTGCCCCCGTACCTATGGGCCAAAACTGACTCTGATGTGGGACGAATGATGATTGACCCCATTCATATAACTGTAAGACAGGACGCCATGCTCTCGAAACTCCCACAGTATCGGATATCGCCCGAGGGCGAGAAGGCACTGGTAGCGATCATTCAGTCTCTGGTAGATGCAGGAGTGGTCGAAGAAGTGGTTAGCAATGTCTGCAACAGCCCTATCCTACCCATTGTTAAGAAGCAAGGCGAGGGAGATGAGAAAGCGTACCGCTTCATCATCGACCTGCGAGAGATTAACAAAGTGGTTGTACCCCAATACCCAGTAGTCTCAGACATCACTACCATTTTGACCCTCATTCTGTCCACTGCCACCACCTTCACTGTTATTGACCTCAAGAATGCGTTTTTCTCTATCCCCATCCACCCAGACAGCCGTTATCTCTTCGGCTTCACCCTAAAATCCCGCTCGTACCGATTTTGTAGAGCTCCCCAGGGGTACACTGAAAGTCCCAGCATTTACAGCCAGGCCCTCAAAAGACAGCTGGACGCCGTCCAGCTACCAGAAGGAGTGGTGTTGATCCAATATGTCGATGATATCCTTTTGGCGGCTGACACCACCCCACTTGCAATCATAGCCACTATCCAACTCCTACACTTTCTCGCAGAAAATGGCCACAAAGTCTCCAAAAAGAAACTACAGTTCTGCCAGCCACAAGTGACATACCTAGGCCATCTCCTGTCCAAGGAAGGGAGGAAACTTACGCCCGACCGAATCCAGACCATCCTAGATACCCCCATCCCAAAAACACAAAAGCAAGTCCGCTCTTTGGTTGGCCTTACCTCTTTTTGCAGACAATGGTTACCAAATTTCAGCCTTATTGTAAAACCCCTACTTGCCTTGTTGACCAAAGATGCCCCTTCCCGCTTCCTTGGACCCCTGAGTGTCAAGCACCCTTTAGGGAGCTACGGGATGCCCTTTGCTCTGCCCCTGTCCTGGGAACACCGGATTACTCCAAGCACTTTTCCCTTTTCATCCACGAAAGGGAGGGGTGTGCATTGTCCGTTCTAACACAGTCTATCGGTCCTAAGCAGCGCCCTTGTGCCTACTTCTCTGCCACTCTTGACCCTGTAGCCAGAGCTTTGCCTGACTGCCTTCGAGCAGTAGCTGCCGCTGCTGTCTCTATCCGTCAGAGCGAGGGAATCATACTTTCGAACTCCCTCACTGTGTTAGTACCCCATGCGGTCGACACCCTTTTGAACCAAACCAAGACTCAACACCTGACTAGCGCACGACTGACGGGGTGCAAATTGACGCTACTTGCACCCCACATCACACTAAAAAGATGCACGACCTTGAATCCTGCCACACTGTTGCCCCTGCCTGAAAATGACCCCAACGTGCCTCCCATACACGACTGTGTAACCCTCACGGACGAACAAACTAGGAGTAGAATTGACCTCCGAGACACTGCTTTTACAGACCCTGATGGAGAGCTATGGGTAGATGGCTCGTGCATCAAACTCCCAGATGGCACCACTTCAGCTGCCTATGCAGTCACGACAGCCCGGACAGTAGTCGAGACAGCCCGCATCACACACCGATCTGCACAGGCAGCGGAACTGATAGCCCTCACACGAGCATGCATCATAGCCACAGGAACCACCGCGAACGTATATACAGACAGCCAGTATGCCTTCGGGGTGGTTCACCATTTGGGGCTCCTGTGGACGGAAAGGGGATTCCTGACGTCCCACGGCACCCCCATCCTTCACGGAGATCTGGTCTCTGCTTTGATTGAAGCAGTTCTCCTCCCCAAACGATTAGCAGTGATCAAATGCCAGGCACACAAGAAGGTGACAGACTTAGTCGGACAAGGGAACGCACTGGCCGACATCACTGCACGAACCACAGCTGAGAATATGACGGTGACACGCATATATGTGACCAGGTCACAAGCAGAGAAATGGACTAACGCAAGGGAAATGATTAGGGACATCCAGTCGGCCAGCACCCCTCACGAACTGACAGAGTGGGCAAGGGTGGGTTTGAAGGACGATGAGGGCTGCTGGCGGACAAAAGATGCAAACAAATGGTTGCTGCCTGACTCATACCTGATCCCCATACTGACTATGGCTCATTCCCCCGCACACATAGGATCTGCACCCATGATCGAACTCATTTCCAAAGTCTGGCACAACGACAAAATCCCCGACTCAGCCAGACGCCTAGTCCAGCAGTGCCTTATCTGCTTGCAACACAACCCCGGGAAAGGAACTGTGGTGCCCCGGGGAGGGTTTGGGATCCCCGATCACCCCTTTGAGGTCCTCCAGATGGATTACATCCAGCTGGAGAGATGCCAAGGCTTGAAGTATGTACTAGTCATTGTATGTGCCTTCAGCAAATGGGTAGAGGCCTATCCAACCCGTGACAACACTGCCATGACTACTGCCAAAGTACTACTGAAAGAATTTTTCCCTCGCTATGGCCTTTGTCGAATTTTATGGAGCGACAATGGCCCCCACTTCATAGCTGAGGTTATCCAACTAGTCTTAAAAGGGTTGGGGGTGAAGCAAAGGTTTCATGCGGTCTTCCACCCCCAATCCGCCAGTCTGGTGGAACGACATAATGCCACATTGAAGTTGAAGTTGTCAAAAATAGTGGCCACCACCGGACTTAAGTGGCCAGATGCCCTCCCACTGGCTTTGCTGTCGATGCGCTCCACTCCCACCAAACACCATTTGACCCCCTATGAGGTTGTATTCGGGCGACCGATGAACCTCTGGACTGCCCCCAAACCGACCTCCATTCATGACGTCCCGGACGTCCTGCTGTCTGATTATTTGTGCAAGTTGACTAAAACGTTGTCTGTAATTCATCAACAGGTGCAGCAGGCCATCCCCGATGCTTCCAGGGGCCCAGGCCACGACATCCAACCGGGGGACTTTGTGCTAGTCCCTAACTTTCAACGGGCCAAAAGTCTGGAACCCCGGTGGACGGGCCCCTGGCAAGTGCTGATCACCACCCGGACGGCGCTTCGAGTGGAGGGGAAGCGGCACTGGCTGCACGCACACCACTGCAGGAAGGTCTCCTCGACCCTGGCCACGACAGAAAACGTCAACACCCAAGAAGAGCTCCTGAACAAAGACCGGCCAGCATTGAACTGTTATCCCGACACCGAGGCACTTTAACTTGCAAAATTCCCTGATCCCACTGTGCCATCCAGAGAAGGGTATTTCCTGCGTCGAAAGGAGGGAGCTTCGGCTAAGTAGGCCACGGAATAAGTTAAATCTCAGAACGGTGACCTAAACACAACCAAGGGTCACCGGGAGAGAAGCTAAACGAAGTCTGTGGTTCTGCCCGCTACCGAGCACCTTGAAGATGATGGAAGCGCCAGATAAGAAGATGATGGAAGCGCCAGATAAGAAGATGATGGAAGCAACAGGAAATACCCGCTACAGGAACCCAAAGACTGACAATCTGCACAAATCAAAGACAATCGCCTTCTTCGTTGTCTTCCTCTTTTGCCTCCTCCTCATGACCTCCTTCTGGATCTTGGAGGAAAACACACCCGCTCGTCAAGTATTGCTGCCCACTGCTCAGCCAACCCCTACGAGAGAGCATCACCTAATCTCCCTGTCACCTCAGCTCCGAGAAAGCCGCAGGGAGTTCTGGAACAATTCCTTCGTGCAACTGTTGCACCAACACAACCTTGCTGCAAATGCCACGAACTGCTGGATCTGCGGGTTGCTCCCGCACGCCACTGGACACTCAATCCCTTTCATCCCTTCTCCTTTCTCAGTTCACGGCTCCTGCCTCGCCTGGCTGATCCTCATGCAAGAGAGCCACAAGGACAACGCCACTTCCGGCCAAACAGTATCACACTTCTACTATGGGTTCTGGTTGAACAAAACCGGAAGGACCTCTGCTCCCCTGTGTCCTGTACCCTCGGGTGCCACCTTCCTCAAAAACATCCCAGCCAAAGAACGTGTTGAAGTGCAAGTGCTCCACAATCCGGCTAGACCTACCTTCTCTCACCTGCAAAAGCAAACTGCCGCCACCCTGACTGTGGCTCTGTCTGTTATCAATATCACAGGACTTGTGTGTCTCGAAGGCCAGGGAACACAGCTGGTGGGTCACAGTTCTTGCCACATCACCAGAACATTGGACTCAGTTGATCCTCCTTCCTTTGTTGCTTCTCCAAATATGTACTTTGTTTGTGGCACCAAAGCTTACACCTGGCTCCCGAAAGGTTGGAAGGGCACCTGCTACTTCGCCTTCGTTCTCCCTCCCACATATGTACCCCTTGCTAACCATCACCGGCAGAGGCGCACAAGTGACATTGAACAAGCCGACTCCACTGGAGCACAGTTCCTGGATGCAGCAAAGGGACTTGTTCTCCTGTGGGGCCCAATGGCGAACAGTTGCGCTATCCGACACCTGACCCAGGCAGTGGAAACAACGATCAACATCACGGCTGGCATCCTCGCTAACAACACGGCTGAGCTTCAGGCGGTCCGCCTTGTGGCCCTTCAAAACCGCCTTGTTCTAGATGTGGTTCTAGCCGATCGAGGAGGAGCATGCCGCATCATCGGATCTAGCTGTTGCACCTACGTGCCAGATAACTCGCCCTCGGTCTACAAAGCAATTGAACACCTCCACAGACTTTCCTCGGAGGTTCACCAAGAACAAGAGGGATGGTCGCTTGGGAGCTGGCTCTGGGGCACCTTGAAGGACTGGGGTTGGAGGTTGCTTTCCTTTGTATTGATACCTGTTGTGATACTATGTGGGTGTTGTTTAGGCGTTCAATGCCTGCCATCCTTGTGCGCACTTGTCTCTAACTGTGTGTGCCCAAAGACTTTGGACTTTGGAAATGAACGCATGAGCTCCCTCTATGAGGTAGAAATACGTGGCCTTAAGGGGATAAATCCGAATTGACAAGTTGGCGAGACATGTTAAAAGGGAGGACTGTGGAATTTAAGTTTACGAACTGAACATCATCTGCGCCAGCTTGTCACCCACGTATAACCTGCACGGCAGCCATTTTTGGGTACCAGGGTCTTCCCGTTCACGATCGATCACCAGCGCGCTCCCCTGACCCTGCGAGCGTCCTCCGCGCACCCTGGCTGCCCCCTCCCTCACATGCACAAGTCCGCATGACCCTGTCCTTGGGAGTCACGCTCGCGCCTGATCAACACCTCCTTTCCTTTCATGAATACCCCTCTGTTGGTAAACTCTCCCTCTGCGCTTGATTGTCCACGCGGCATGAATACCTCTCCTTTGATGACCCCTTCCACCGAGTCCGATTGTCCACACAGGTCCGAGGCCATCGCCTAAACCGGGAAATACAGTTTACTGCCCACTATTGTATGGAGTCGCTCCTCTTCAAAAGGCCCACTATTGATCCTGGCCTCCCCACCCCCTGGGATACGATCAGGCGCACACATCCTAAGAATCGGCGGAACACTCAGCTGCGTGATAGTCCCCTCCTCTTATCTGCAGGTTAAGGACCTCTATTGTGGATGCATGTGGGGGTGGGATTGACACGAGGATTACGGGGATGTCTTTTTTTTTCTTACTTCACAATGTCTTGAGTGTAATAAAGAGTGGTCACATGCCATAAACCAGTGTATAAGAGGCCAGGCCTCAGAGAGGCTGTTAGAGCACCTCGAGACGATACCTTGTTGTCTGATCTGATGTGTTCTGCTCCGTCGGAATAAAAACTTCTGTTTCCAGCCTTCAAGTCTCCACCGCCTGCCTCTTTGATTGATAACTAGAATGGTATAGAGGTGGTTAACGCCGGGCAACTCTGAAAAAGGTCATCAGCCCTACCCTTTTTCTACAACTGTAGATATATTCCCAATGTATTTCAAATTTCTGCAAAGGCGGCAAGAAGCAAGGTTACATTTAATTGTCACAAGTAAGAACCACTTCTTTAAACCATTTGATGTAAGGGTATGCTTTGTGGGTGTAACTCCATCCACAATTCAATGAATAACAAGGATATTATTGACAATCCAGACCGCAGCTTTTCTCTTAGCAAACTAGAGCTCATTGCTGCTCTGAAACTGAGCTAGAACAAAAGAGAGGGCTACCTAAAGAAGTAAAAGGGCATCCACCACACAAGAGTTACTGGTGTGTGATACAAGCCCAGCAAAACTAGCTTGACTTATTGCAATTAACATCATTAAAACCTACAAAAAATCTGAAATAGACCCTTTCTCATTACACTCTTCCATACTTCCAGCCTCTCTCAGGAATAAAGACAGATTCACTGTGTCATCTCCTATAGTTCATTTTTCCGTGAGAGGGTCAGTGGTCTGATACTTCTGATCCTACACAATATTTTTGTAGAACACATGATTTTTACATTGGTATTTAAGATAGAAGTGCTGCTTAGAACACAGTGGCTACCACCTTTTTGAAGAAATGATAAAACAACTTGAATTGTGCATCAACTAGCAACAGGGGCACTTTTGTGGAAAATTATGCCACATTTATGGATGTAAATGTAATTAACTCATCTTTTAGTCACACTATTAATCACTTCATAATCTGTGGTGTCTTTCAGGGTTAAACAATACTCTTGTTCAGGAATATGTATTTTAGTATACATATATGTTGCCAAAATAATATATTTTTCTGACAGGACAAATGTTCTATTTGACTTCTTTTTTGGTATTAATTAGTTTGTACAGTTGTTAAACTGTGAGACTACCTCTGATGACAACAATCTGGTTACCAATCATGTGATTACCAATTACATGCATTGCACCACCTGTATTCAATTTCACCTGTTCGTGATAACAACAGTTATCTTGCTAATATCACTGGTTTAATAATAAGTTATTAGTGT
The DNA here is from genome assembly GCF_964263255.1 of Lissotriton vulgaris. Taxonomy (NCBI): domain Eukaryota; kingdom Metazoa; phylum Chordata; class Amphibia; order Caudata; family Salamandridae; genus Lissotriton; species Lissotriton vulgaris. The sequence continues at coordinate 998,456,204 of NC_141696.1, read as the reverse complement.
AATGAGGAGATTTCACTTTGATGTTGATGTAATGTGGCATAACAAAAATGTGGATGTGTAGTACTCATGTCCATGTGGCATGAGCATCACCTCTTCCAACTCCTGCTCTCCTCTTCAGATGAAGCTTTTTGCAGCCATACAGTGCAACCTTCTTTCATATGTCTATGACACTTGGAAAGACAAGTCCTGTTTGAATGGGTTTAATAGCGCACATGTTGTATAGCATTAGTCATTTCAAATGCCAAGAGGGAAAGCTTTTCTGGCACGTTCCAGCTGCCCTCATATGAAGCTGTCTCGCAAACAGGTCATCAAAGTGAATGAATTGTGCTTATTTTAACATACGTTTATTGGGCTGGCTCAGGATTTCTTTTTTATCTTTTAGTTGAGTCATAAAGAAACCTCTGCATATTGACAGAAACTTAAAGCAGCCTTCCTTAATCCATGAAAATACCTCATATTCAAACGAACTGATGCAAATGTCCTAACATGATATAAGAAAAATCTAGGAAGTTAGTTTTTGCCTTAGAAGCAATCTCAAATACTACTATTCTTGTACATCTAGAGTTCTCTGCATTATACAAGTCAAAGCTCCTAGCCTAATAGTGATCAGAGCAAATGCACAATTAAAATTTAACACATATCTTCATACCACATAAATGGAATCTACCGACTTAATTCAAACATTAACAAATTAGAGTTGGTGGCTGTTTAAAATGATATTACTCCTCAATGTAGAGGTAAATGCTTGAGTTAATAGAGGGTCTGTGTCTCAAGTGCCAACCTGAATATAGACCCTAAGTCCTCAATCAAAAAAAGGTAGAAACAAATATGGTAAAAGAATATAAAATAAACGTGTACCTAAGCTGTAATGATTCTGAAATTTGCCTTAGGAAATGCCCCCATAATTGATCAATTTTTATAGAGATTCCTACTAAAAAAGAACATCTCACTCAAACTGCCATTATTTTAATCCCTGGTCTCCATTCATCCACCCTCATGAGGTCTTGGGTCCTTCCTTCATCTCCCAAACAACGTACATGAATTTCAGAGTCTCCAGTTATAGAAAATTGACAATTCAGTTCAAAGGTTATCGGGAGACCTGTAAGAGTGTTTTTGTGAAAAAGAGTAATGTTTCTGCCAATAAAATCCCCTAGCTTGTACAGGACTTGTTCCCAGAAAATCTGCTGTCCTTGGAAGTTAATGAACATGTTCTCGCATGAGACAATTTCCTTACTGCATCTTGAGAAATGGGGGTTAGCCTGGAGCCCCCATTGAATCATCAGTGGAATCCGGGTAACCTCAAAACAATACACAAAAATGCAAAAACAAGTGTACATAAAATACTCAAATATTGAAATATTTAAATTCACAATCAAATATAGAAAAGGGTTTCACATTTTCATTTTTTCTTCACTATTTGTAGATACCTTTTGAATTTTACTATTGTTTAATTTTGCAAAACAGTTGAAGATCCCCTGAGTGGGCCTTGCCAACCCCACGCCCACTGGACTGTTGATTATTCTATTTCATATTACATTTTCTATTTTATTAATGCATTATATCATATTACGATTGTGTAATCACTTCTGAGTGGTCAGATGCGGCGAATATTGTTATGTATGGTTGATAGAATGTGGGTTAATAGTGTAACCTCTGTAGGAAGCATTTACTGTCATATGTGAGTTTGGGGGATTGCTCCATGAGTGTCACTTCAAACTTGTTGCTGCACTTAAACATTGGTAGAAAAAAAGAGGTGTAAGATCGACCATGACATAATTGTAGATACATACTATCTTCACGCTGGTGGGTCTGTTTATTGGCTTGTTTATTAAGTGTGGGTATCTTGTGAAGTAGGTGCTAGGTGTTGGGACTGAGGTTCTATTCTATTCTAAAAAATATATAGAGTGCATGACAACCCCAGTGGGCCTCCCAGCACTATAAACATCTAAACAGACTGCAACTACTCATTGAAACCATATTCCCAGCTTCAGACAAAAGTACCTAGTTTACAAACAGCCATGCATTTAACTGCTCCCTAAAACTACTTTGTTTTATATTTTTCAAATCCTACCTGGTAAAGAGTTCCATAAATAAAGGTTCGGTTTGCTGCTGTGTTGTAATTTTCAACCATTCTTCCTTTTGCACTATTCTTTTATGATTTTAGAGAAAACTAATCATCAGTAGCTTTCTCATTATCGTGAAGAACACAATCTCCCCCATGAAGTATAGTATGACTTCTGTTTAATACATACTATGGGAGCAACTTTGATCTTCGTACTGGATGATCTTTGGGTACTAGTGAACCAAGGCACGTCTGAGGCATTAGCCTTATTAGATCTTCCTTTGACATTTTATACAGTCTCTCATGACCTATTACTCTTAAGCCTTTTTGAAGTTGGAATCCAACACAGAGTACTGGCTTGGCTTAATTCATATCTCACTGATCACTAACAAACAGTATTCCTGTCTCTTTATCGATCTGAATTCAAATCTCTGGCAGATTTTCTCCCCACATAGTTACATTTTACATTTATCCCCTAGTTAAGGGAATCAGATAATTTGGCCTGCAATCAATAAGTTACTGAGCCAAAACTCTGACCTTTTTTGCTTTGATGAGGAACCTCAGCCATGAAGGATCCTCTAACGTTAATGGTTCCATTACTCAGAGGTTAGACTGGAAGTCACTGAACTCACTAACACCTTACCCAGACAAAGTAGAGTTATTGCTCATTCCTGGCCAAAATTTCCATTGGCGACAACCTGTAAACTTCTGCCATTCACACCTATGTCATGCCCCACCCCAGTTTCAGTACTTAACTTAGGCTTCATTCTTGATGAAGAGGTCTATTTAAATGACCAGATCAATAAGCTAGCAGCTGCATGTTTTTGATGCTGCTTCTCTTGTGCAAAATCCTTCCTTAAAAATGTCAACAGGCGTGATTGGTGTGCCAGCACGCATATTAAGTCAGATTTTTCTGGACTGCCCCTCCCCTGCCCTCACCCTGTTAAACAACTCATTCAAACAGGGTATTGTCCCCCCTTCCTTTAAGGCTGCTACGGTCATCCCCATTTAAAAAAAACCTGGGGCAGACCCTGGTGCCCCGGCCAATTATCGGCCAAACTCCCTTCTCCCATTTTTAGGGAAGATTGCCGAGTCCCACCTTACTCAGGTCCTGAGCTCCTTCATCGAGGATAGCGAGTACCTCGCCCCCTGCCAAGCAGGTTTCCGCCCCCGTCACTCCACAGAGAAGGTGGTCATCTCAGTCTTGGACCAGCTCAGGGAGGGACTTGACTCCAACATTCCCCAGGCCCTCGTTTTATTAGATCTGTCCGCCGCCTTTGACACGGTGGACCACTCCATCCTTCTGTGCCGTGTCAAGGCGGCAATACAAAAGACAATTTGCTAGCCCTCCCACTTATTTCGTCTCGCTTACAGCTCATGAGACTCACAAACAAAAAGGCCAGATCAATTTGTTTGTATGGGTAATATTATTTAACCCTTTTACTCATATTTTTTATTGAAATTTATCAATTTCATGGGCAAGAAGAACACTTCATAAACACTTACAAAAACATTTACAAAAAAATACATTTACACATATTTACACCAACTAGACATGTATCACATATACTATGCATTAACCAATAAGCAACAAACTTCTTATGCGAATGGTATTTCTCAACTCTATGAAGAAAAAATAGTTGATTTATGAGAGCTAGTCAAACAACTGTTAACCAAAAAAAGGGTGGACAAGAAATGTCTACGGCAGTAATCAGAAGGCAAATCAAATTATTTCCAACACAAAATTATTGAACCCAAAAAGGGGAACACTGATTTAGGAATTTGTCTGCCGTTTTGCCGACGCGTTTCGAATCTGTGATTAGTTACAGATTCTCCTCAGGGCTCTCTCAGTGTTTTGATTCTGCACAAAAAATGAAAAACGAAGTTTGTTTTAAAAGTTTGTAAGTCATTACTGCAAAAAGACCCCCTGTTGTTGCTGTACTCAAACAGGTTGGATTACCTTTATATCAGAAGCGGAGGGCTCTCGTGGGTCAAATTGGGCACGAAAAGCTGTGCATCACAAATAAAGTAGTATGGAGCTTTAATTCTGTAAAAGATTAATTCACAGACTTAAAAGGCCATCTAAAGCGGAACCGAGTGACTGCTACAGACCCAAAGCGGCACGTTCATACCTCTATCGAGTCTGGCGTTGATCTCTCATCAATTCCTCCTCTGGCTCGTTTTTAGTTAGTTTGTGCGACCTATAAAAAATGAAGGTCGCGCTCAGTTTCGGTCTGCATTGTAACACTTGGACATTGATGGAAGTGAAATTATTAAAAAGGCACGTACCTAAGATTTCAGGTTTTTGCACAGGGCGGCGGTCGCCATGCCGTGTGTTTGGTTTCTGTGTTGATTCCGAACTCAATTAGTAGCGGGAATGAGGGTTCCCTGTCCTTTTCAGAAGCGCTGCTTGCTCGCGCTATAAGACAAGAGTGGGAAGGGTAGGGGTTAACTTGGCCACGGAGCGCTGCCAGTGGAGAACTGTGTCATCTCATCGGAGCGTTACTCGCACTCACCTTACTATCGCACAGGCGAACCAGGAAATGCTTGCGTTGAAAACGCCTGGTGGCTGTAGCGGGCTCTTACATCTTGGTGAACCAGGTGCAGGGCATTCTGGGAGTTGTGGTTCAGTTGGGGAACATTACAGTCTTGAAATTTCGGAAAGTGCGTTTAACCCCGTTTGGGTAGTGTTGAATTTTAATATTAGATAAGCTTCTTTTTTCAATAAGATTTGGTCTGCATTCACTCCTGCTTTAAGTTGATTAATATTAAAGAGCACGGTCCACTTGAACTCATTATCGCCGTGTTGTTTGTCGACGTAATGTTGCACAAGGGGAGCAGTTAGTACTTTGTTTTTGACCCGTGATCTGTGCTGTGTCATGCGGGTATTGACCTGCTGGTTGGTCTTGCCGATATAGATTTTATTGCAGGGACAAGTTATAGCGTAGACAACATTTTTTGTCTTGCAATTGGTAAAATTGGTATGAGACCAAGATGTGTTGGAATGTTGAAAAATCGTGCCCTCAGTGGTTGTATCGCACGCGATACAATTCCCGCACCTATGGTGTCCCTCAATGGGTTTTAGGCCCCATTTGGACATCAGGTCACTTTTCGGTTTTTCTAGTCTGATGTCTGCACGGACTAGTTGTTGACCAATGTTCTGATTCCTTCTAAAGGCGAATATTGGGCGGGGGATGGGTATCTCCAATTGTTCCAACAAATGCCAATTTTTTAGTACCATTTGACGTATGTTGTGGGTTTCGGCACAGAATGTCGTCACGCATACTAAGTTCTCAAGGTCACGTTTAACCTTTATTTCAAGGAGGCTCTCTCTTGGGGTGCAACGTGCTCTTTTGAAAGAGTGTTTAAGAAGCTTTTTGGGGTATCCCCGTTGTGTCAATTCTTCACAGAATTTTGATCCATGTTGGTCAAATGTTGCCAACTCTGAACAATTCCTTCTGATTCGAAGGAGTTGACCATATGGCAGGTTTGCCCTTAAGTTCCTGGGGTGTGAGCTCCCGTAGTGGAGTATGGTGTTCCGGTCTGTCGCTTTTTTGAAAAGGCAAGACTTAAGGGACCCATCCACATCTCCTACTTCCACATCTAAGAATGTCATTTTGACATTACTTGAGTCAATTGAAAATTTAATGTCCATGTGTCTGTTGTTGAGCCACTGGTGAAAGTCACTCAACTCAGTGTGGCTCCCCTGCCACAGGAGCCACACGTCGTCAATGTAACGATACCAGTGCACAATGTGTTTCATGAAAGGGTTGTCAGTCTCCACATACTTTTTCTCGTACTCTGCCATATAGAGTACTGCCATTTCGGGGGCATAAGGGCACCCCATCGCGGTGCCCTTGATTTGCATAAAAAAGTCGTTGTTGAAACGGAAATAGTTTCTTTTGAGGGTTATTTCGGCCAATCGTAAAATGAACGATGTTGGGACCCTGTGAGGTCTTTCCCGTAGGTCTAAATAGAGTTCCAGAACCTCCAACGCCTCATCTTGCGGTATCTGGGTATAAAGGGACATCACGTCCATGGTGACCATAAGTTGTGATGCCCGGTCAAACGGGGTCCCTTCTATCTTAACCAGGAAGTCAGTGGTGTCTCTTAGGTAGGACTTCACATTAGTTACAAAGGGCTTCAAGAAGAAGTCTATATACTTAGACAGGGGCTCAAGGCATGAATCACAGCCCGAGACTATTGGTCGCCCCGGTGGGTTCGACAAGTTCTTATGGATCTTTGGTAAGAAATATGCCACTGGAGTTCGTGGGCATTTCTTAACCAAAAACTCGCTTTCTTTTGGGCCTAGGAAACCACTCTCTTTGCCTATTTGGACAATCTCTATGATTGAAGCCTGAATCTCTTGCAGCGGGTCCTCCTGCAGTTTTCTATACCATACTTGGTTATTTACTTGCAGTGCCCCTTCAGCTAGATATTGTTCTCTGGGCCAAATCACTACCGCTCCGCCCTTGTCGGCTTGTTTGATAATCAGAGAATGATCATCTTTCAGGTTTTTGAGGGCCAAACGTTGTCCCTTTGAAATATTTTGCTTGACAAATTTTTGTTTGTTCTCTAGTTTGGTAATTGAGGACAACAAGACTTGTTCAAACGCATACACCTGTTTCGGGATATTTTGGTTTGGGACAAAGGTGGACTTATTCCTAAGACCTGTCGTTTCCATACTGTTGCTGGGGGGTTGATTAGCAAAAAAGACTTTTAGTCTAATTTTGCGGCAAAATTCTATTGCCTCTAGTTTGATTTTAGTGAAATCAGTCTGTTTAGTTGGTACAAATTTAAGTCCTAAATTAAGGACAGATTCTTCCTCCTTCGTAAGAATCTTAGTGGATAAGTTCACTATGGTGGAAGCGCCCGCTACGTTTTGTAATAGTTCCTCCTGGTTCGCATTTCCCATGCCGGTTTGAATCTTACCTTTTGTTGTTGGCCTTTCTCTAAAAAAGGAGTTTGTTTCTTATTACTGGTCCCTCTTGCTTCAGAGCCAGAAGACTCTGAGGATGATGTCTCAGAGAATGTTTTAAATCTATTCCTCGACCTTCCTTGAAAATTTGTCAAAGCCCCTCGAGATTCTGTTTGAGAATAGTAGTCCTCTTTGAGGAATGGATAAGCTCTTTCCAATGTGAAGGATTTAGAATCCCTTTCAAACTGAGCCGTTTTGTTATTGATGGTGTTATCCTTAAAAATTTGTAGTTCTTTGTCAAGTTTTTCTAACAATGCCTTAGAATCTGGAATCACTTGACTCTCTGCGATAGCCTTCGTCAATTCATCAATCTCTTCCTGTTCTTTTATACACAATCTTCCCGCATATGCCCTTCACCGCCTCCAGCTGGTCCAGAACCAGGCAGCTCGCCTGGTGTACGGCCTGTCCAAGTCATACCACTCTACCCCCCTCTTGAAGGCCCTTCACTGGCTCCCCATTAAGCAGCGGGCACTGTTTAAACTGGGATGCCTCACCTTTCAAGCCCGAGTCGGCACTGCTCCAGCCTTCATCAATTCTGCCATCACGAATTATTGCCCACCCAGAGCTCTTCGCTCCTCCTCCCTGGGCTTGCTGGCAGTGCTACGCTTCCGGAAGAAAAGGTCAGGTGGTCAGAAATTTTCAGTTCTAGCCCCCACCTTCTGGAACACCCTTCCACCTTCAGTAAGACTCCTGCCCTCCTATATGGAATACCGTAGGGCCCTAAAAACTCTTTTGTTCCAGCAAGCGTTCAACTGCTAGCCCACCATCCTCTGTCTGTCTGTTTTCACCACTGTTACCTCCCAGCGCCAAAAAACTGCCTAGTACACGAGCGCTCTACAAATGCTTTTAAATTCAAATTCAAATTCTTAAGCCACAATTGAATGCTGCTTAGACTACTGTTATTCATCTTTTCTTGTTGCCCCTGATTGCACTTTCAAAATTCCTACAATGTCCTCAGACTGCAGTGGCTTGACTAGTTCTGGATATTCCATCACAATCTTTGGCCACCAAAATACAGGAAGAGCTGCATTGGCTTCCCAGCTCTCAAAGAATAACATTCAAAGCCCTTTGCACTGTCTTCAAAGCCATTCATCCTTGGGGTAGAGTTTACCTATGCATGAAGTTTAAGCTCTAAGCCCCATTCCAGGATCTTAAGCGATCCTTGGCTAAATTGCTCGCTGTCCTCAAATTGGTGGTCGCCAACTCTGGAATTCCCTCCCCCTTCATCTTAAGGCAGAAACTCAGCCTCCTACCTTTTGCAAATATCTCAAACTTTTGTTATCTCCAAAGGCCTAATTTACTCATCCACTCCTTTGTGTTCTTACTCTTCCCCAGTTCTAGCATCAGAATTCCTTCTAGATAATTGTACACTGTTACAAAATCCACATAACATATAATCACAAAATAATTTTGAAAAAGGAATAATATTGTTAACATATATTTATATATCCAGTCACTACCTCTAAAATAATTCACAAAAATACAACTTTTTGTAAAATTCAGAGAATCATGAAATAACAGTCTACCAATTCACAGTACTGAAATGCTTTGAGCAAAATATGATTGGGTAAAGATAACCATCTAGCAAAAGAGATACTTTGCATTGGACTAGTGCATTTTGGCTAAAAACTTGGGGGTTAAGATGGACAAGGGGCTGACGATGAAAGCCCAGATCCTTGGAGTGACCGGCACCTGCTTCGGCCTTTTGAAGATGCTGCGGAGGTTCCTGCCTCTTCTGTCGGAAGAGCACAGGAAGCTGACGGTGCAGGCCCTGATAGGTTCCAGGTTGGATTATGCCAACATTTTTTACCTGGGCCTGCCAGAGTACCTGTTGCAGCGTCTTCAAGTTGCGCAGAACGCGGCTGCCAGGGCCATTTTTGGCCTAAATAGACGTACCAGCGCCTCGGGCCTGTTGTCGACTCTGCACTGGCTACCCATCCGCAAACGGATCGCCTTTAAGGCTATGACTCTGGCATACAAGGCTCTCCATGCCGTGGGAGCAAGGTACCTTCAAAAGAGAATGGCCTTCTACCATCCAGCTCGTTCTCTGAGATCAGAATCCTTGCTCTTGGCGGCTGTCCCTCGTGTTAAGAGAGCGCGCCTGGGTGGCCGCTCCTTCAGCCTGCTGGCCCCACAGATGTGGAACTCGCTTCCGCTCGCTCTTAGGGGGGCTTCGAATCTGCTTGACTTTAGGAGAGGTCTTAAGACCTGGTTGTTCATTCAGTAGTCCCGTTAGCAGTCCCTTCTTTTTTTTGCCTGTGTGTTCTTTGCTTTTTTTTTTTAATGTGTTATGTTATTGTGAATCAGTTCTCCTTACCCAAAGCGCCGGGACACTCTTTTTGAGTAACCGTTGCGCTATACAAAAAAATAAATAACATAACATAACATAACATTTTGATCTGCAGGCTGCTTAATATCACAGCAGAAAATTATTTGATTTCCTTAAGGAGACCTACTTCTTCTGATATGTCTTATATTGTGATGACGCAGTGCCATACATGAAAATATTTGTTAAAAGTCAAAATAATTTTTGGTATAATGCATCTTTCTACCTTTGCAAGTTACTCATTTGATTACCAGATCTCTAAAATAGTATTTTGGATGCTTCAGGATTGTAATATTCTCCAAACTTAGAGGTGGAAAACTATTGCAAAGGATCAAGGCGCAGCTTGACACAATGTCAGAATCCCGGAAGCCTGAGAGGCTAAGAAGAAGGAGATATTGAAGTATACAAGGAGTGTTTTTTCTCAACTGTACTATGGGCCCAAGAAGGTACAACACATTGTACTTGACAGAATGCACAGAATGACAGACCCCTTTCATTCCTCAAATGCAGTACCTTCCAACCTGACAGAATATACAGATTACAACAAAAATAAACCATTATGGAAGCAGACACACAAAAAAACATTTCCTTAGAGGACTCAGGATCCAGCTGTTCTGGTAAGACACACACATTCTCAGAGAGAAAAGGATAAGATCATGATTAGGTTATCCCTTTTGCCAGATCTTTGCAAGTCAGAGTCAACAATAGCAGACCTGACCTCTGAAAGAGATTGTGAAAATTCACCAGCTGGATGAGCAGAATCAATAAGAGACAACTCACCTGCTCTTGACACAGCTGTGGAAATTCAACTGGCCACAGAAAGATACATCGAAGAAAGTAGGAAGCCCAATAGGCAGAACAAAGCTAAACATAAATATCATTGCAAAAGAGAGTGGAGCAGTGCAGTTTATGCTCCACCCTTATACGTCACCATTATATAGTAATATACTCATATTTGACAATATATTCACTGTATGCTTTAACTTCATTAACATGTGTGAAGTATTTAAACGTATTAATGAACTGTAACCATTGTAAGGATTAATGAATTATATGTGTGTAGACTAATGTTCAGTTGAAAAATGTAGTCATCCCTTGTCTTTTTCACATTTTGCAATTATTTCTAAACCTATTTTGCACATGTAAAATCATCTATTTGAAATTCATATTATTAGCTCATTTCAATAAACCTGATTACAGGTCTTATTTGTGGGAGAGTAGGGTTTGCTTACTATGTTTACCCCCACTTTTTGCTGGCGTTTCACTGTTTCTCAACTTTAGTCTGGCTGGGGCCCTGCTATCTAGGACCCCAGCCTAGATGCTTCTTCTCTAAAATGACTTCATGTACTTTAGGTACACTTTAGTTTGGTTACTGGGGTACCCTTGTGAGTCCCTAGTATATTGTACCTTAGGTACCAAGGGCAAAGGTACCCCAGAGGCCTACTAGGGGCTGCAGCATGTATTATGCCACCCCCGGGGAGCCTTCCAAAATGACATCACATAACTGCTACTGCAGCCTGGGTAAGGTGGTGCATGCACCCCTTACTAAGGTATAGGTTACCTATATCTACCTTTAATCACTGACTCATATAAACCTATTAGTCACTCCTATGGCAGGCCATATCAATCCTGAAGGCATAGTGCTTGGTTTTGTGTGAGCAGGACCCCTCTGCAGCGTCTGGAACCTATTCCTTGAAGCTGTTCTGTGATGCAGCCAGACCATATACTCTTAAGTGCATTGTAACATCGCGGTAAATGCTAACTTTGGAATGGCTGCATGGAAACATGTCGTATTTGGTGCCAAACACTTATGGATCCTACCCCCCCACTAGTCCTAGTGGCAGGTGTAGAATTCCACCCTTCTAGAGGGAGAAGACATGTACACACTGGTCTGCTCGGTAATAGTTTAAACGAGCCCCAGCATCACAAAATGGATGCTGCAGCCACAGACAGGCATCTGACCTCCTGCGGCTGGATGAAACTCCAGCAGCGGAGGCCTGGGCAATAGGTTTCCTTTCACTTGGAGGTTTAACCGCCTCCCAGTCAGGCTTTAGTGTATTGGGGCTGTGTGGGTACACTCTGAGAGTGCCCGAAGGTCTGCACTGGGGGCACATTTGGTGTCCATGTGCATAGTCCAGTTCAAACCGGTGGCAGGGACACTCAGCCCCCGCTCTGGCGCGAAACTAGAAAAAGTAAATGGGTGTAGCCACCCCTCTTTCCAAACCCTCCCATATGTGGGTCCCCAGAGTACATCCAACCCCTTTCTTGAGTATAAGTAAGTGACCCCTGTCAACAGGATTTTAGATTACACCTGGACAAAACACTGAAACTGAATCCTGGAACTTTGATGCTCTACTAAAGACTAGAGGACAGAAGAACCACCCTTGGGGTCAAGGAGTGACTCTCCTGCCCAAGCAGGCACCAACAAAGCATTTGCTGGTCTGCATCTCTGAAGCTCCTGACGGACTCTGAAGTATCCGCAGCACAGGCAGAGAATTTCCAGACTTCTCTAAGGCCGACCCAAGTCCCCAGCAAAGCTGAGACCCGCGGCCCTCACAAGTGATGTGGAACCAGAACTCCTGGTAACTGTGCACATTTGCTAGTGCATTGACTTCCCAAGCTCTTCAGAAGTTGTGCTTTGGGTTACTTGTAGCCCAAGCCCAGAGAACTATATGCACCATTGATTGTAGGCCTACAATCCACGAGTGTTCAATGAGCCCGTTTCTTGCATTTCCGCTTGAGGCTCCTTCGCGATCCCTGGTCTGTTGACTGGTGGTCTCCACGAAGGCCATTCTTATTATTTTCCATGGGCTTCTCTGGTTGCTCCAGGCGTGCCCTGACTCTCCACCATACTAGTCAAGGATATTGATTGGGGCTGAGCTATGGGGCATATTAAATTAGAGGAAGCTTTGCATTGAAGAAAATTTATTTATGAGGGGGTTGCTAGGCCTACGGTCAGTGACACTACTAATGCTTCTTTCCACGATCATAACCTAAAACGGATAGAGCGTAGTGCAAACTTGAGACCTTTGCTTTATTGGGTTAGGTTGTGAAGGATACAGGAGATGGATCATTACAGAGAAGCCCTTAGAGAAATGATAGTGTTAGATGAACTGCTAACCCTTCCCTGCATTATGTGAAAGCATGGGTCCTTAAGTTTGGTTTAGGTGATTACACAGACAAGCCACAAACACTGTCCAAGAACTCCAAGAAACAATTGAAGCAGAAGTATCAGTTGAATATACTGCATAGTAACGCGAGTTTAGGTAGATTAATTGTTGGAATCCAAACTTTTTCCAGGGTTTGAGGAGTTGTTGGATGTTTTGTATCCTCTCTGGTAAGAACTGTGTATCTAAACTTTTGTTATGGTAGCCTCAAATTAAAGCTTATATAGCAAAATGGAATTCGGATAATAATGCTGAATCCCTTTGCAGTCTATGCAATTTAGTAAATGCATAAAGAGGAGGTCAGAATCAACTGTATGTAGGGAACGCTGTTGATATGCAAGGGGTGTATCAGCAGAGAGCTCCTGTGATGTTGGGTGGAAATGCTTAGCCACAACAGGAGAGAGGTTGTGGTGTCCTGATGGATCCTATTACTGGGGCTGATATGACCACATTGAAGAAATTGAATCCATGTCATTATTGTAACAAATTAGGGCACTGGAAGCAGGAATGTCATCTTTATACCAACAGAGTACTTAACGAAAATCAGGCAGGGTTGGTGCAGACGCAGGTTAGCAACCTCGTACAGCCACAAAATGTGCCAAGACAAAGGATGCAATGTCCTAATATACAACAAGCTCCAGTTATGAAAGTTCCTCAAACTCTGACTCCTCAGCAAGATGTAAATGGTCCTAACTTTGATGGCAATAAGCTCCCAAATTTTAACCAGAATTACTTTCAGAACCAAAATCTTTTTCAGCAAATTCCAGTGTTCAACACGCTTGAGGGCTATGGTTCAAATCTGTCACAACGACACTGCCCGGGGGGAGAAAGATTATGTGCTTGACGCAGTCTTAGAGGTAGACCAGAGTGGCCCATTCGTGGAAGGTGATGTGAATGACTATCCCTATCATTCTTGATTGACACTCGTGGTACCTGTTCCACTGTTAGAAAAGCAAACGTTCCAAACCTGACCCTCTATAGAAGTCATGGAAGTTGTAAATAAATAAATTACAAAACCTGTAGCAAGAGAAGTGCATGTTAAAATAGGGTCCCTTGAAGAGAGCCATCAATTTGTGATGTGTGATTCTAGTCTTGTGAATCCTTTAGGACCCAATTTGCTGTGTAAACTAAATAGCACTATTTATTGCTCACGAAAAGGTGTGGAGTTTCAGTATGTTGATTTCAAATTGGCGTGTCAAGGGTCAACTATTGGATTGTACCCTTTGATGACAACTGATGATTTGCCACTAAATCTCAGAGATATGGTGAAGCCTGTAGACTTCTCAGGAAAGGACATAGGTCTCATAAAATGAGTTGAGCCTATCCATAAGTACCACATCGTGCAGGACCTGGGAAAGATTACTAACATTGTTTTTCCCATTGACCTGTGGTGCCAAGTCCAGCTGTAATTTTATTTCAAATTCCATGTGAGGCTGTGCGGTTTACCATGATAAATTTGTGCCAGGCATCCTTCTCTACTACACCCTTACATGAGTACAGTCAGTACCTTTTCACCTTCCTGTTCCAGAACCAAGGTGCCAAGTCCCACAGGAATATACAGAGAGTCCCCTGATCTTAAATCAAATCCTTAAACTGAACTTTGAGCCCCTGGTAATGCCCTGTAACTCTGCCTTGGTGCAGTACATAAACGATCTATTAGTGACATCAGATACCCAAGAAGTTTCAATACAAGACATTGTTGCATTGCTAAATCATCTTTCTGGAAATGGACTTAAAGTGTCCTGAGTAACTTGCAGTACTGCATAAGAGAAGCTCTGTATCTGAGATATCATATCAAGAAGAGAGTGAGGAAGATGTCACAAGAAAGAATCTTGGCGATTCTAAAAATGAATCCACCAGATGTTCAGAGAAAAGTGGCCAAGATTTTACAGAGGCTGGCACACAAGGATGTGTTGGATATGGTACCATGGGATAACGATAGTTTGATTGCCTTACTAGAGCTGAGAGAAATTATCTGTCATGCTGTGGCACTGGAAATGCCTTATTGAATAAATCTTTTATGCTTTTGTGCAGTGAGAGGGATGGCGGCTTCTCACATTTCTTACAGGTCTTCATGCATGGGGATGCATGAAGACCTGGCACTTATTTTTCTGCTACTCTTTATCCTGCAGCTGCAGGAATGCCCGGATGCCCTAAAGCTCTAGTGACCGTAGGTGGAAGCATTGAAAGATGTGAAAGTATTTTCATTGGTAACCCTCTTACTGTAATGGTGCCCCACTACTTGGAAATCCTGCTGACATGTACACTCACTCAGCATTTGAGTAACAGTTGATTGACTAAATATGAACAGATTATACTGCGGATAACATCACTCTGAAGCAGTGTGCTTACTTGAACCCTTCTACCGTGCTATCTTAGCCTGAGAATGTTACTGATGATAGGGAAGTAGAGCATGACTGTCTTGATGTCACAAAGCTATGCACCAAACCAAGTCCAGATATACAAGATGAGCCACTGTCAGAGGTTGATTACATATTGATTGTTGACGAGTCTTTCCTATGAGATTATGGAGGAACCCTAGGAGCTAAATACGCAGTCTGCACAGTCATGGGGGCAGTGGAAGCCTCCTGGCTCTGAGGGATGTGTTCTGCACAAGTTGCTAAACTCATCACTCTTACTAGTGCTTGCTGTGTTTCTGAACAGCTGAATGTGACTATTTGTACTGACAGTTGTTAGAAATGGGGGTCTCTAGTTGGCAAGAGTTTCCACCTTTGTCCAAGTAGGGACTCTTTTTCTGAGTCAGGATAAGGGAGTTACACTCCTAAAATAACCCCTGCTCACCCCCTTGGTACCTTGGCACGAGCAGCCAGGCTTATCTTAGAGTGTGTAAAGCATTTGCACATAACCAACAGTAATACATTGAAAACACTACAAACACACACCACACCAGTTTTAGAAAAATATCCAATATTTTATATACTTAAAACAAAACCAAAAGTGATAAAAATCCACCATACAGTTCTCAGAAAGCTTCAGAAATCAGCACTTAAAATACAATTCCTTGAAGTCGATAGCTCCGTCTGGCGCTATCTTGGTGTCGTGAACAACAAATCGAAACAGTTCTGGCTGACTGCGGCGTCGTGGGGCCAGCTACGGTGTAGGGAAGACCGGCAAAACAGTACCTTTAGAAATGTAGGGTGTCAGCGGCCTCTCATTGAGCTCCAATGAGCCGGTGTCAGCAGGCATCGGTTCCGGAGTCGTCGGGCCCTTGGAGTCACAGACGTTGCAGAATGAACTCCTTGCGGTTGAAGTTGGGAGCGCGGGCATCGGGTGCTGCAGTGCAAAGTGCAGCGATGCGGCATGCAGTGCCCTCAGGTCATGGTGCAGGCAGCTAAACGGTGACAGTCGTCCAGCGGCGTTGGTGAGACCAGGGCTCCAGTGCAAAGTGGTGCAGTGCTCATCGCGGTGCTGGCAGGTCACGGTGCAAGCAGCTGCATCATCATTGCTGAAGTGCTGTCGTCAGCAAACGAACTGAAATTGTTGACACTGGCGTTGAGGCCAAGCATGTGGTTCAGGATGAGGATGGTGCGTCATGTAACCTATGAGCAGTGACCTCAAACCATGGTGCAAACAGCGGCATCGATGTTGGCAGGAGCGGCATCGTCGGGGATACCAAGGCGGCATCATGAAGCAAGGCGGTGCGAAGTGTGGTGCCCACAGGTTGCAGTGCAAACAGTAGCTCGGTGGCAGCATCATGTGACGTTGTCGGTGAGACCAGGGCTGTGGTGCCGCATGCGGTGGTGCCCTCAGGCGCCTTCAGGACATGGAGTTGGCAGTGGCGTCATAGGCGCAGTCGGGTTGCTTTTTTTTCTGTTGCAGCAAAAAACACACAGTCCCCAGTGGTGATGACAGAGTAACTTGAAGGCTTTGCTGTTCCTGAGACTTCTTGAACAGGGGGCAAGCTCTACCTCAAGCACTTGGAGAAACACTCAAAAAGGAAGTTGCGGAAAGTCAAGTCCAGTCCTTTCACTACCCAAGACCGAAGCATCCACTGCAGGCCAACACAAAAAAGCACACAGCAAAGTGGTAATCCCTCCTCACAGCTTCTCCAGTTCTTCTTCTTGGCAGTCTTCTTAGTTCCAAAGAGTTCTAAAGTTCTGGGGTCTGGGCCCCAGTATTTATACCATAAAATCATTTGTTGTCTCAAGCAGAGTGTCTGTGCTTAGAACAAACCAGTTCTGTCCTCTCTGACACAGCGTCCTGGCAGGAGGTGGAGACAGCATTGTGGAAGGCAGTCCAGGCCCATTCAGGTGAAAGGAAATATCTCCCCCTACTGTAAATGCAGCTCAGGTCTATTCAGCCCAGGCCTGACTCCCCAAGACTCTCTGGAGTCACTGCACATCCCCAGCCCCTGTCACTCCAAAGCCAAACAGTCAATACACATCCTAACAGAGGCACAAAGGATGGCTAAGCAAGAAAATACCTACTTTCTAAAAGTGGTATTTTCAAACTCCAAATGTAAAAATCACCTTTACTAAAATATGCATTTTTAGATTCTGAGTTCAGGCACACTAAACTTCATTTTCCTACCTTGTTCCCAGGGGTAGTTATGTTTATAAGATGTTATAAGCAAACTCCCTATTCTATCCTATGGGAACAGGTAGCCTTGCAATGGTGGAAAACGTAATTGGCAGTACTTCACTATCAGTACATGCCATACACACCAGGGCATGTCCTACCTTTTACATACACAGCACCCTGCCCACAGGGTTACATTGGGCCTACCTTAGGTGTGACTAATATGTAAGAAATGGAAAGGGTAAGGCCTGGAAAGTCGGTGCACTTGCTAAGTCGACATACCAGTACTAGACTGCACACAGATATTGCAGTGGCAGATATGAGTTACATTTATAGGCTGCTTATGTGGGTGGCACAATCAATGCTACAGGCCCACTAGCAGCACTTGATTTACAGGCACTGGGCACACAGTGCACAATGCTATGGACTGACTAGTAAATCAAATATGCCAATCAAGGAAACACCAATCCATAAGAACATTTTGCAGCAGGAGCACTTGCACTTTAACACTGAACAGCAGTGAGAAAGTACGCAGAGACACTAAACCAGCAAGAACAGAGTCAAAACCAGGAGGTCAGGAAGCAAAAAGAGAGGAGAAACATGCCAAAAGATGCCATGTCTAACAACAGTCTTTATGGCTTTGTTGTGGTACTTGACTCCAGACAGTTATGGTCACAGGGGATTCGGGATGTCACCAGGACCCCATATCCAGAATGGAGAAAATGTAATGAGATTGTTGGGGGCATTGCAGTTGCCTACTAAAATTGATGTTGCAAAATGTTTAGCCTACAGAAGATGACTATGTGACAGTAGGCAACCGATATGCTGATGAGGTTATACAATATTGTGCTCATGTGTCCCAAACACTTAATGGAGAATATGCAAATGAATCTGAAGCTGAGGCCAATTACAACCTTATGTTAACAATTGCTGATGACTGGGAAGAAATTAAAAGGTTGCAGGGGGAAGTACCAGAGGCAGAACAGCAGGGTAGGGTCAGAGAAGGTTGTTCTAAAACAGAGAATGATATTTGGGTTTCAGCGGATTGAAGACCAGTATTGCCAGATAGTTTTCTGTCTCCAATGGCTAGATATTTTCATTGCCCAGCACATCTTGGGAGAAATGCTATGGCCCGCTTGTTTCAACAGAATTTGTTTAACACTCCGATTCAGATTGATGGCTGTAGGATTGTGTCACAGATGTGTTGTGTGTCAACAGCTGAATGTAGGAAAAAGGACCACAGTGACATAAAGCTATATCGGAAGATCAGGAGGAACATTCAGCAGGATGCATTTGAACTTCATTGAAATGCCTTCGTGCAACGGACTGAGATATGCAATGGTGATGGTGTGTATCTTCTCGCATTGTGTTAAAGCATACCTGACCAGTACAAATGATAGCCTCACAGAAGCTAAGTTGTTGTTGAGGGCACTGATACCCAGGTTTGGTTTCATGGCTTCACTGGAGTCAGACCAAGGTACTAATTTTTTTAATGAGGTCCCAAACATGTTGTGTGAAGCTCTGCAAGTGGAGCAGAGATTACACTGCAGTTATAGGCCAGAGGCTTCAGGCATTGTGTAGCAGGTAAATGGCACGTTGAAATCCAGGTTGGCCAAGTTGTGTGCATCAACATCTCTGAAATGGCCTGATGCTTTGCCTCTTGTATTGATGAGTCTTCGTTGCATTCCTGGTTGGATGACAGGACTGTCCCCTCATGAAATCATCATGGGTCGAGCAATGAGACTGCCAGCAGTGTCTGCAAATGAGTTTGTGAACATTACAGATGACATGATTCTTGATTACTGCAAGAGGCTAGCTAATGTGGTGCATTCTGTGTCTCACCAGGTTGGAGCTGCTACTCCCCTCCACCACATCAGGAGCAGTGCTATGACTCCTGTCCTGCTGGCTGGGTCTTGGTGAAGAAGCAAGTTTGGAAAATGTGTCTGGAACCTCAATGGAAGGTTCCTTTTCATGTGATCCTTGTGAAAAACACTGCCATAAGCATAGGGGTCTCAACTGGATTCATGCCACCCAGACTCGTAGAGTGGAGTGTCCCCTCAATGATGTGACAGTGCCTCTCCCAGAAGTGCAGACTTCAACAGAAGGGCAATGAGAAGAGGTGAAATGAGCTGCAGAAAATCATCAAGAACCTACAACAGCATATTCTTGGCCAGAGGGGGGTCTTGATGAGTCAACATCTGGGGTTGAGACTAGAGGGTCTTGACCTGTGGTACTGATTGAGTTAGATTCAGACCCAAAGAAGGGCCTAGTACTGTTTCAAGCCAAGGGCTAGCTGGAGACAGCTGGCCAGGAAGACAAGAGAGGGAGAGACTAAACCTACCTCCAGAATGTGTACTGAGCACCCTTCTAGAGGATACTGAGGATTCTAATGTGCGTTACAGTAAGGACAAACAAACTGCACTCAGGAGATAAAAAAGAGCTAAAGTACCCTTTTAGAGGTGCTCAACCCCTGAATGGACATACTTTGTATCAAATGGTGATGACAGAGGATTGTGTGAGTTGGAGGATAATAGTAAGACTCCAGTTAAACCTCTATGAATCTGAATTCATAACAGAACTTCTATTTGAATTGCTTCCACCATTGAATGTACTGAGCCAATCTGCCATTAGTATGCTCTTTGGACTGCACCTTGGCCTTTAGGTTTCTTAAAGACAATTAAATGAACTTTGATTAAAGAATTAAGAAGATTCCACAGGTCCGGGGCTGCAGAAGGGGAATAAGGATGTTATTTTAAGAAAAGATGGAGTTGGGTGAAGGAAGACTCACAAAGACTTTGTAAATAATTTAATCATCTGATTCATGAACTTCATTTTGCCATTTGCACAATTAGAAATGAATAAAAGAAATCTATTTGCTGCTAATTTAAACACAAAGGTCTGATTCTAGTGAGGTAGTAAAAACTAATATTCATAATAGATTTATGCTCCTATTAGCTAGTGTATTAATAGCTATAGTTGTAAGACTAATTGCTTTGATTTTAGGATTATATTCACCTACACTTCCGAATTCAGCAGAACTTAGATCTAAGACTACTTCTCGAACTCCGATTCCCATGGACAGTAGTTTGTAAACATTTAAATTATTTACATAAAGAGATTCATTGTGAGGAAATTTCTCCTCAATTTCCTATTTTAAGCTGCTTTATGAATACAATTCACACTATGTGTGCTAAGGATAACTATGCATGTACACAGCTACCTGTGTCAGCTGCAGAAGGGATTATCTCTCACCAAATTTCTATTACATACGGTATGACCTGGAGCCTTTCATTTAGCCTCTTGTATGGACAAGGTCATTTTCTGTATTATTTCTCAAATCGTGGCCTAGTCTTTACTGAAGTCCCTATCTTTTAAACATTTGAACTGCCACCCAGATGATAAAGAGATGGACACAGCTGACTATTTCCTTAAATCCATTGCAACATTAGACACTAGAAACATATTTTGACTTGTTCCTTAACTGATCTTGATAATAAATTTATAGATTCCATGGAAGACTGAAGACGAGCAATGGATGCTAGGTAGAGAACAAGG
This sequence comes from Lissotriton vulgaris, assembly GCF_964263255.1. NCBI lineage: Eukaryota > Metazoa > Chordata > Amphibia > Caudata > Salamandridae > Lissotriton > Lissotriton vulgaris. The sequence goes on along the minus strand of NC_141696.1, from coordinate 998,435,577 downwards.
AAGGATCAGAAGTATAAGAATCAGTAGGTTAAAGAAGAATTAGAACATCAAGAGTCAGGAGTTATGCCTACACTAGCTTTAGATTGGAAACAGAAGATAAGACTATGTTTACATGGAGGTAAATCTGTAGTTAGCACTAAATGGATGGGAGGGAGTGATTGTGGTCTCATTTTTGAATACGGGGAAAATGGCCATTATTCATGGGAGGTCAAGATCCTGTTCTTCGTTGAGTTTATTAGGTTTTGGGGAACACATATATTTTACATTACCTGGAGGGTGGTATTGAACATGTTATTTGGTAATAGTATACCCAAAGATGTATCATGTAGAACGTCCGGATGACCCAGTGTGAGGAACACAAGCTAGAACTCAACATAGTTGCAGTGGTTCAAAAATAGTTGAAGACATATTTTGTGCCCTGATTCCTGCTGTAGGAGCAGTTTTAGTAGTGCAAATACATTGTTGGCCATTGACACTGAAATAATAGCTATGAGGCCTATGGTGATGGAGAACCGCCTAGCATTAGATATCCTTCTCGAGAAGGAGGGCGGAGTCTGTAAGATGCTGAAGGTTAAACAATGCTGCACCAATATTGAAGAGGAGGTGGAGAAAATTAAAAATATTACAGACTTAATGAGTGATTTACAGGAATTGGAGGCTACATGTGCTTGGGAAGCGATTGGAAATGGATTTACTGCAGTAGACAAGTGGTTTGCAAACCTTGGAAGACAGTTATTTGACTTTATTTTGAAACCTCTTGTAGTCATTGCCATTTGTTTGTTTATAATCTTTAAAAGTTACAACTATATACAAGCAAGAAAGAAGGAGCGGAATGGAAAGGAAATAAAAAGAAAGAGAACGGATGTGGAACTGTTTATGATGAGGTGAAACACTTGGAAAACTCTAGATGTAAAATTTTGAAAACATGAGGTTTTTGAGCTGGTCTCATCTGATAAGATATATGTGTTGATTATGATGGCTAAAATCATCAGAGGAGGAATTGGAGCAGGCTCTAACTCTATACATCATCATTTTACAGTTATATACTCTGATATCTGATTTTGATATATTCACTGTATGGCCGTTTTTATAATCTGTTGATGTCCGGATAAGCGCTGGGATGCCCGAGGGTAACTGCGCGCTATATAAAATTTTAAATAATAATGCTTTAATTTCATTAATGTGTGACACATTTAAACATATTAATGAACTTTAATCATTGTAAAGATTAGAAATATGTATACATGTATACTAATCTTCAGTTGAAACATGTAATCATGTTTTCACTTATTCACATTTTACATTTATTCTTAAAGCCATACGCACATATGTATTTTAAATTCATATTAAACGCTCAGTTAACTTAGCCTGACTACAGACCTCAGTTGAAATACATTTTGCTTTGGCAGAGTCTTCTTTCTTTCGTGTGCAGGTGCCTTATCAAGTTTCTCATTAGCTAGAGAAATATTTATTGTATGTATTAGACTGCAGATAGTAAGGCCTGGAGGGAAGAACTTGGGAGAGAGCGTGGAGAATTAATGGTCAGAAGAGGCCTTCTGTTCATAATGTACAATGATGACACGATGTTCAAGATAGCTGCTTACACTTCGAGTTTTGATTCTATGGGAAACTTAAGGGAGGTTACAAATGCTCCTCTCAAGTAACAATTTGGTTGGTTCCTGGTGGTGTGAAAGGAGATCATGGTGTTTCTGAATAGTCTGTTATTTTAATTCTTGTTCCCACAGTTAGCAGATTCAGATTCCCCTAAGACTTAGAGAGGTGCAGGACTTTCTGCTTGCCTTATTCTTACAAGTGTGAAGCATTAAGTTAAACACTTTTTTACAAGCTTCTTGCTCCGCTGGTGCGTTACTTTTTTTGACGCACCAGTGGTGCAGTGTGCTGGCCTATATTTACAAGGTCACGCAAAGCCACCATGCGTGGCTTTTCATGATCTTGTAAATACGGCCCCTTTTCATGCATCACTTTGCATGAAAGGGGCATGGCATGAATGTTGCTGTGGGTGTTCCCACTAAACATCCATGTATTTTGCCACAATCCCAGATTTACAACATATTTTAAACCTGAGAATGCGTCCGAAACCTATGCCTACCCAGAGCATAAGGAGGCATAAAGAGGAGAAATACTTTTATTTCTCCTATATTTTTCCTCTTTCTATGTGCGCTGCAGGAGAGCACCATCAATGTGCAGTAAGGTGTCCCATGTGTGCCAGTGGAGGGGAAAAAATGATGATGTGGGGTCACATTGGCTGCACACGCTAGGTATGTGTTGTTGGTGTCTTCTGCCTTACATCACTTCAAGTCAACCAAAAAAGGTCAATACAATCAATGGGGACAACTCTTCAATGACTTTACTAAAAGATTAAGGTGTAAGTACCAGGGTGCTGTTAATACCAGGAGGTCATCTCACAACTTTGAGGACCAGGTTAGTATCAAATATGGATTTTGGGGACACCTGCAAGACATATTTTGGGTCCATTGTACAGAACAAATTGTAATTTTAGTACCCTTTTCTGGCTAATTCCAGCCCTGTGATGCCAAGCAACATTTAATTAAAAGTTATCTTTGACAGGGTCACACAAAAACAGCTAAATTATGTCTTGTAGGAGACCCCAAAAACCTTTCTGGTGATATTGGGTAGAGCCACAGAGTCAGAGGTAGAGGTAGTTAGAGATGGAGAGAAATAGAATACACATAAGTCTAACAGAGAGACAATTCACTTTCTCAGGGTGCCCAATAGAAGGTGGCATCTCTGGGCAATTGCCCTCTTTGCACATGATTTAAAACATCTCTGGACCAGGTGATCCAGTTGAAAACAACCAGGAGAGGAGGATAGAGGAGACGGAGTAAGGAAAGGAGAAGTGCGTGTCCTTCCTAGATTGTGAAAGCATAATCCACAAAGAACAGCCAGTACTTGGGCTGTGAGGGACAGACCTAGACTGGACTCAAGTCTAAGGGCCAGATGTATCAAGAATCCGTTTTGCGAATCCTAAATAGCGATTTTTTGCGACTCGCTATTTAGAATTCGCAAAACGGTATGTATGTACAAATTCACATTTTTTTTGCGATTCCTTATTATTCTTTATTTGTAAATTCGCAAAATGCGAATTCGCAAATAAAGAATAATTTCCAATGCATTCCTATGGGCCAGGAGGCCCATAGGAATGATAGTGCAATAATTCTCAAATTGCGAATTCGCAATTTGCTAATCGCAATTTGAGAATTATTTCAAGGGTGCAGGGGTGTCTCAAAGACACCCTGCTGCACCCCTGAAATCTACATGTGTGTGCATGTGGAACACATACATGCCCTATGGGCATGTATGTGTGTCACATGCCACCCTCACAAATGCCAAATAGGGCATTTTTCAAAGAAATCGCAAATTACCACCAAGTACAAATTGGTGGTAATTTGCGATTCCTTAACTTAAAATCGCAATTTCAAAATGTGTCATACATATCATTTAAGGAATCGCAAAATTTGCGATTCCTTAAATGCTATGGCAAAATAAGGAATCGCAAATAATTGCGATTCCTTAAATTGCGATTTTTTCATACATCGGAAAAAATGCAAAACGGCCGTTTGCGAGTCGCAAAAGCCTTGATACATTTGGCCCTAAGCCTATTTTTCTGCCTGATTAATTTGCACAGTATGGAGAGAAGTGCACTGGATAAGAGACACTGTTGCAGTTCATCGTTTGTTTGTGCTTCAATTAGGGGTGAGTCAACTCCGAAGCCTACATGGGCAGATAGGTCTAGGCAACGAGAAGGGTAGAGCTAACCATGAAGTGATGGTGGACACTATTCCTTACGGCACCACAACACACAGTCTCAATATTTTAATGAACTGCTGTACTGTAGATGGTTAAACATCCCAGTTAAAACATTAGCAATGTTGAAAGCACTACATAGCTCTTGGGGGTGGGGAGATATGTATGATACATGAAAGGACCTGCTTTTCAGGGATTGAGCCTGCCTGAGATCCAAGTGGTTCCCTGGGCTATTTTCCCCCTTGAGAAGCAGGTGGTAGTGGCCATTCCTATTTCTTGCATATTTTGATGGGAGGTCTGCTAGTAGAGGCAGATATCAAAGCAAGTTCATTTTTACTGCCCAATTATCTTGGAAGTTATTTGTTCACTGTGAGCAGTATGCATGTCCTGAGCAGTGATCAGGAGACCTTCTTCAGGAACAGCATAACAGAAGCAGTCTTTGGAGTGGATGAAGATATTTTCATAAGTGGAGAGCAAAACTTATTTGTGGTCTACGTAAATGAAAGGCCCACTGTTATAAATGGGATTTCTAGTTGGCTAGGGCTTGCGCCTAAGCCAGGCAGAAACCACCACTCTAATCAGGGCAAGGGAGTTACAAACTGATGATAACCCCTGCTCACCCTCTTGGTAGCTTGGCACGAGCAGTCAGGCTTATCCCAGAGGCAATGTGTAAAGCGTTTGATCAGCACACACATACAGCCGCAACACACTAGGCACACCACAAGAGAAACTCCACACAAGGTTATATAAAAAATAACCTTTGTATTATCATAAACACATTAGAAACGTTATCACACATTTACACTGTGCCAACTGGCATGGGCAATATTCCCAGGGGAATTATATACGGGCCAGCCAATCGGGCCACAGTCAGAACCATTAGAACAGGTAAGTAAGTATAAACCACAACCAGTAATTACTGGTACCATAATGACCTAAGCATTATCACATTAGACATTAACCCGCACTAGGCACAAACCTCATCAGCATAAACACATTACGCAATGGGCCTCACCAGCATAACCACATTCTGCTCTAACCTCATAAGCATAAACACATTACCCAAATAGGTACTACATCAAAACATCACAACATTAGGCAACACAAGCATGAACACATTATGCAATAAAACGCAGTGTACCACAGTACACTGACCAGATGCATACATCACATTTGGCAATAATGTTCACAAGCGTTCATGCAATAACCATATTAGACATTACCATCATGCACACAGTGTATAATTACTCACAGTGAACAACATGACCCCCAAGCCAACTGGCCTGTCGCTGGGGTTCAAATGCCCTCTGTCCCAAAATCTGAGGGTGCGCTGCCAATGCAGTAGTATCTCCAAGAGCGCGCAACTGCTTAGCGGCAAAGGAGTGTCTCTCACTCCCATCTCACACAATGCCCCCAAAGAACTGTGGCCTAAACGTAGCAGCTGGTACTAAGTGCTGCGCAGCTGTGAATCCAGTGAAGGCCCTGGAACCACTGTGTCTCCTGTCCAACTCAGGGACTCTCAAGACAAATGGGCCCCATCATCGGTGCAGCTGCCTACGCTCTCGCAGTGCAGCTGGGAACAACCCATGGGAACCGCTGTGCCTCTGGATCCCCCACTGGAGCCCTACATATGATTGTGCCACTGTTGCAGCTGCCCGCTATGGCGGCACATCTGTGACACTCCTCATAGAGGGGGCCCGGCACCTCTGTGCCCTCTGGACCCCACATGGCACTGAAAACATGCCCCCAACATTGGAGCCGCCCGCTGCCATACGGAGTTGCTTAGAATGCGGAGATAACACTGTGCCTCGATCAGCACATGCAGAGAACCACTACGGAGCCCCACTCACCGGCTCTGGGGGGGAGGACTCTTCTGGCCTTCGCTCCCGGCTGAGACCAGCATTCTGCTCCTCTCTCCACCTGCAGACGCCGCACTGGAGTAGCTTCTCCTACACGCCGGGCTTCCCTTTCCTCATGGGAGTCCTGCGCTGCCACCGGCGCCCTCGGCCGCTTCACCTCTTCACCCAGGCCCACTCCTGGGACCCGGGACTTTGCTATGGAGCCCATGAGGCTCCAGGCAGCTTTTCCGGCAGTGGGCGAAACTTCCTAAGCATGTCCCGCCCAATGCCAGGCAACTTGGCCTGACTTCATATTTTTACCCGGGCCACAGCAGTGATCCTCATTTGGGTCTTGGCAGCGATGTAGGGTGGGCACACACTTGTCACTTAAATACTCAAGGCAGGTTGGGCACCCGTGTATTTCAAATAGTGGAGACGCAGGGTAGGCACCCGCCAAAATACAGCATAAGCGGGGTGAGCACCCACGTATTTCAAATAGCGGAGAAGCAGGGTAGGCACTCGCCAAAATACGGGGTGGGCACCGGCCACGATAAAGGCAAGAAACAGCGGGGTGGGCTCCCACTCGATCCCAGCATCGTGCAGAGGAATCCCCACGCTAGGGTTCTCCCGGGACGCATCTTCAGCCCAGCGCGGCAGAGGCTAGGGCTCCTGTTCTTTGGGAAACCAAAACACAGCACTCACGAGGCACTAGATGCCCCAAGATTTAAAAGCAAAGTTCAGGGGCACAACTGGGCTCAGGGAGATCAGCACACAGGGCCCACTAGCAGGGAGGCAAGCCCCCATGGCAGTTGCTCCCGGGCCCCAGCAGCAGCAAGCCACTAAAGGTTCAGGAATAGCAACCAGAACTGAACAACTTTCATGGGGTCACAGCCCCTCCTTTTATACAACCTTTCTCTTTGTCTATAGTCCCGGGCATGGGGGAACCAAATGCAACTGGTTTCGGGGGAATTGGGGCACTTAGTTTTCCAAGCTCCTCTTCCCCTTTGTCAGGTGGGGGCTCTTCATCAGACACACCACAGGGGGCGGAGCCAGGGGATTACCTCTCCCACTGACTCACCCTACCCCTCCTGGAGCCACCCACACCTCTCGGCCGCTGTCACTCACAAGCCAGACATGCAATTCACATCAGGCAGGCAGACACATAGCCCACAGAAATGGCAACTTCTAAAAGTGGTATTTCTCCACCAGTCATCATAAATCTGCGCATACTATTGTGCAGTATTTCTTCTCACGAGTTCATACATACTAAACTCTACCCTGCCACTCATCTCATACCAGGAACTACCACAGACACACTTATCCCCAATGCATTCCTACGCGAGGGCAGGCCAATCTCACCACACTTACACAGAGAGCGCACGCACTTTATACTGGACCTCAGTGTTAAAGTACCCAGAGGCCTAAAATTACCAACACCAGGTTACAGACAAGGCAAACATTTTAGGGGTGAATCTGCCAAAAAGGGCAAGGTCCAACACCCACCCAAAGATCTGGACAGGTAAGGATCTTGACTCAAGTGGGAAGTGTGTAAATCTTGGCATGGAAATGTATTGAGAACACACCGGCTACATGTCACTGAATATGCATATTACTCAACCCCACACCATATTTGTACAAGGCTGGACCATTTCCCAGCCTATGCCTCAACTCTAACTAGAGCTACTCAATCAGTTATTGAACACATAGTGCAAACAGACCACTTGTCTAACACAATAACAGTGGACTCACCCACAGGTCTAATAGTTGATAGATACTATAAGTTGATGGAGGGGTTGTTGTTAGCCACATGGGTGCAAAATGAGATTCAGGATTATATATACAGACTAATGACAGAGGGCAATGGCTGCCAATACCTTGTGGAAGGTACACAAGGCCATAGTAGTAAGAGCAATGATCTCTATATTGGCCGGGATCAACAAAGATAGAGAAGAGAAGCCGATAAAAATTGAAGGATACTTTTAACAACTGGAGGTAATTCTTGAAAGGGCACACTTAATAAAGATAAGATGAAAACTCACAGCAGCTGGGACAATGATGAAGGTTTTACATACCGAAAAAGCTAAACATGCACCTCTCAGAGCTAAACAAGGGTGCAACAGGCCCAGAAAAGCTACTAGCATGAAAACCAATTGAAATGTAGATTGAAAAAGGGTAGCTGAACTTAAAGGCCATGGGGATCATTCAAAAGAAGTGATAAGGAAATCAGCCAGGCATTTTCCAGCTTTCAAGAACCCTTGCATGCAGCAGAAGAATTCTCCCTCGAGCAGAGTAGATACCATTGCCAGGGACATCAATCTTCTCTGGCGTACAAGTGAACAAGCTGAGCTTGTGGAACAACCTTTTAAGATAGAGGATGTCATAACTGGCATTCGTAAGTTCAACTCAGGCAAATCCTCAGAACTGGACTGGCTTATACCAGTCTGTTATAAGCCCTTCTAAAGACATGCATATCTAACAAATGTGTTGAAACAAGCACTGTGCTGGACACAGTGTTAGAGGCACTCATAGCACTAACACCAAAACCTGGCAGGGACCCTGCTAGCTACAGCTGTTACAGGCCAATATCACCTCCCAAATGTGAATGCCAATATATTTGCCAGTATACCAGTAGCCCAGTTGGGGGAGGGTCATGCCAGGGCTAGTTGACTATAATCAGATGGGCTTCAACCCTGGGAAAGGGTGTGCAGACAACACCAAAAGGGTGAGGTACATCACAGTCGATATCAAAAGAAAATGCAGAAGCATACTCTATTGCTTTCTTTGGATACAGAGAAAGCTTTTAATTGTATAAAATTGACATTTCTCTTGAGGACCCACAAACCCCTCAAAATAGGAGATAGGTTAGGAAGTGGATCCTATCAATCAACCGGGTTTGTAATGCACAGCTAATCATCTGTGAAGGCCCCAAGGCACTGGGGGGGGGAGGGGATTACTCCGTTGGGGTCATCTGAAGAGCCAGGTCTTGAGGTCGTTCCCCAACTGAAACATTGTAGGGCTTTGATGGAGGTGGAGGTCATTCCAGGTCTTGGCTGTCAGGTAGGAGAAGGACCTTCCACCCACTCTGCTCTTTCTCTTGGGGGCATGGCTGGAGAGACGGTTGTTGAGGTATTCTGATCCGTTGTTGTGGAGGGCTTTCTATGTGTGCGTGAGCAGCTTGAATGTTATTCTTCTTTCAACGGGGAGCGAGTGGAGATCGCAGAGGTGTTGGCTGATTTGGTTCTGCGGGGGGATGTCAAGGATCGGTCTGGCCGCAGCATTCTGGACTGACTATGTAAAATACCAATAGCCTGTGTACGGGTAAATGGGGGCCTAGCTCCCATAATCAGGACCTAAAGAGGGACTAGGGTCATTCTCTGTCTCAATCCCTATTCACCCTAACGATGGAGCTGTTAGTGATCAAAGTGACACAAAGAAAAATCCAGGGACTCATAATTGGTCCTCATGATGTAAGAGGATAATTGTCAATAACCCTGACCAATCCAACCCCACCTAATGGAGAAGTTGGACTACTGGAGGGCATCTAGGTACAAAATAAATGCTGCAAATTCTCAGATAGTAAATATCTCCACCCCATGGGACAAAAATATCCTTCTCTGGGCTTAAATACCATTTCTCTGGCAGAGAGAACGTGTTATGTATTTAGGGATATGGATTACTCCAATGGCTTGTCAGAGGATGCACATGAATTATGTGCAGCTGCTACAAGAGATGAAAAGGGAATTACAATCGCAGCATGCATATGGTCTGTCTTGATGCAGCAGGATTGCGGCATTCAAAATGACTGCTCTATCCTGAGTTCGCCATATCCTCCATGTCTCACCTCTGACTGGACTCAGGGCAATCCTTGAGAAAATTCTGAGGCTGATTAATGACTTCTTGTTGGTTGCAAAAGCACCAAGATTGGGCAAAAGAGTTATGTGCAGATCAAACTACGCAGAGGAACTGAGACTCCCTAATTTTTCTGGGCACTACCAAGTGACAGAGACCCAACTCTTAGTAGAATGAGGTACACTGGAATCAAAGAAAAATTGGTGCTACATGGACCAGACCTTAGCAAACTTCCATATATAGAAAGTTCGCTGACTGGGCAAAATCCCCAGGCCAAGGATGCTATGCTTTCCCAGAAACAAAGAAAATGATGGAAGTTTAAGAGACAAAGTGTCTGTGTCCATTCTATTTTTCCTCAGTTACAGAAAACCCAGAATTCACTTTGGCTGCAGCGGAGATGCCTTTGAGGTGTGGCGAGAAGAGGAATGCAAGAGAGTGGTGGACCTATTTTATGAAAGGAGGTGAGGTCCTTTCAACGCCTTAATCACATATGTCGAGTCCCAGAGCAGAATGATAACACTATTACCAAATACTACACAGGGTTTTCAATGCCAAAATCAAGAAAGTGGCTAGAAATCACTAACATCTTTCGAAAATGTCTCTTCACTTGGAAGGATGACAAGAAACTACTTTTGGTTATATAAACACCTCAATCAAGTGTGAGAGAGGGGAATGGTTTGGGGTTTTAAGAGATGAGAGGTGGAACTGAGAATACAGATATAGAGGAGGAGGAGATATTGGTCAGGGAACATTTAGCATCGAAATATACAGCAATAAGGTAGGCAATAGTGAAAATAATGACATATTTGTACAAAAAACTCCTGCGAACATAACCATCTGGGATCAGCGGACAGCAGATACCTGCTGGCAGGGTGGTGGCAACACGGGTAGTCTAATTAATTTAATATGGTAAGGACAAAGGGTACATGGCTACTGGAAGGATGTTGTGGATACCTCAGTAAATTGTTTGGAACCTCCATCCCCAGGCAGCCCGCAAACATGACAGTGAGCATGCTTAATAAACAACCAGTTCTGTTTTTTTTCCAAGAGAGGTAAACAATTGGCACTGGCACTGTGGCCCGGCTAGCCATGACATCTCTGCCTTCTCGGCGAAAATGTGCTCCTTTGACATCAGAGAATGGCAGAAAAAGACTCTGGGACACACTGGGGATGGAGAAGATCTTTCTGGCATTAGATCTGAGAAATTAAGACTTTGACGAGTCCTGGGGAGAATTTGGATACAGTGCATGAGACTTCCTGGGGCTTATAGCATGGCACCCAGGAATCCATTGATAAGCCCCAGGAATCCATTGCAAGCCTGCATGATTGTGAGAGCTGAATAACAGCTAGACAGAAGTTATTAGCTAGTTGTTCTTTATCTTTTAGGCCCCGCATGTCGATGAGTTTATGCGTTTTACAAAAACAACAATAAACAGATCTAATCCCAAACATGAATATCAACTCAAGTAAGGACATACAAGGAAAATAGTTGTTGTTGTTGCCTAGTTTGTTAATACATTAGCACATGAATGCCCTCTTTTAGGGATAAAGTTCAACTGACTGTTTAGGGGAGCAAATGTTGCAAAGAAGGCACGAAAAATACTAAACTTAAGTATAGGCGATCTCATTACACACGCCCTCAAGGCTTTACGCAGGCTCCTCGTGCCCAGAGAACCAAATTCATAGCTCTGTGCATAGCTTTCTATCAAAAGTGAGGTTCAATCAATAATAAGATTTCTTCGGTTATGATAAAAAAAACACAAACTTATACAACAAATACACAGTCAGATAAAAGCCACACAAATGATTAAATCATGAACAATTCTTACCACTGTGCCGTGGTGCTATCAATCCCTAATCGTGTTTCTTGATTTAATGTCAGTATTTAAAAAACTAGCAACATTAAAAACAATGTCGGGGTGCTAGAGAGCGCGCAAGCAGAATGGCCGCTCTAACGTGAGGCTCCTGCAGCCTGGAAGCATAATCCTACATTTATCCTGATTAACCGACTCCTTGCCCGACAAAAACCACATACGAGTGCTGAGGATACCTTTCTGCCACATCAGTGAAAGTTTGAGAACTCCACGACGCGCCGTGACAAAGATATAGGCACCGACGTCTGGACCGAGCATTGGCTGGTGCTGGGCGCAGGGACCGAAGGGGGCCTAAAGACTACGCCAGTCCGCGGCGCGCCACGCGGCACGCAGGCCTCTTGGGAAGATCACCGAGAGACGGCCACCTAACAGTGTTATTGGCGGACAACGGACCAGGAAGCACCGGAATGGTACTGATATCTGCTGATGCCAGTTGAGACTCCCGGTGGGGCGCCAGTGTACCGGCTGGTTGATGTGTGTGCGGCAAGCGGAGGAATCCTTGAAACGGCAGTGAGGTGCGCAGACTACGAGGAGAATTATTAAACGGCTCTGGACCGCTAAAGAAAGGCACCGTAACATCTGAGGGTGCCTGCGGACTGCTAATCATTACTTTACAGAATATAAAAACTGGTGAAAGCGGACATGAGCATGGTGCAGATCACCTGCCGCGTTTCCTAGGCCCGATATTGTGATCCGGTGCATTTCCCCGGAGCGGAGCGGATTCTCGGCATACTGGTGGTGAAGACGCCCAGTCACGTTGCATCGTGCACATGCCCACAGGCTCCAGCCCTCGCCTGGAAATTCGGGGAAAGTGACCTTTACAGGCCACCGCATGCCCCTGCGGAAGGCCCACAATGGGTAAGCAAGACAATCGGCAACCCAAACTGACTTTTCAATCCACCACTACCAAGAAAGGATTGCGAAATGCGCCAGAAGCGGGGGGCTCCCAAAGCCCATCGGCAACAGGACTTAATGCTAGTTCCCCCCCCCCCGCATTGGACATACAGCAGATAATGCAAGAAATGGGGCAGGGATTTGCCACAATTGTGGACAAGGTTGACCGGATGTCGTCAAGAATGGACGCCATCGTACAGAAAATAGATGTACACGAAGAACGTATCGCTGAAAATGAAAGAAGAATACCGGTTAACGACGACACCACGGCCTCACATACCACGCAACTCTCGAGAATGGACAATATCCTCAGGACTGTGGCTGCGAAGAACGAGAAGTTGGAAGCTCGCAGCCGGTGAAATAACATTCGCGTGGTAGGAGTGCCGGAATCCACCAACACGGGGCGCATGGAGGACTATGTGGAGAAGATACTCATTGCCGCAATCGGACCCAAGGCTTTTCCAAACAGTTCATCGTTGAAAGGGCACACCGCTCGCTTGGTCAGAGGCCTAAACCTGGGGCCCCACCACGCCCCATTGTTGCACGGCTCCTGAACTACCGGGATTGAGATACTGCGCTGCTGGCAGCACGTGCCAACCAAAATCTCACGTGTGATGGTGTCAGTGTTTCTATTTATCAAGACTTTACCCCTATAGTGCAGGAACAACGACGTAAATTCCTGGATGTTGAAAAAAGATCCGTGCACTACAGGTTGACTATGCACTTCTGCACCTGGCGAAATTGAGAGTGACCCACCAAGCAAAGCAACATTTCTTCACAAATCCGCAGCAGGTGGAAGATTTTCTAAAAACTCTGCGATGGGAACGTGCTGGGCAAAGACGGAATGGTAACGAGAGGCGGGAAGATGAACAATCACCAAATGAAGACGATTAAACTGGATCTCTGATGGCTGCAGTGCTGCGTTATACCATTGACAGTAACTAGAAGTCTGCGGTAGGGTTTAAATCATGAGACTGCACCGCTGCTGATCGTGTGGCCCATGTACAGGTACTGGACTGTTGGTGGTAATGTATTCCAGGCACCACCCCCCCTTCTTCCATTAATTTGCCTGACTGAGGCTGAACAGGGCGAGGGGCAAGGTGTAGGGGGTGGCTATGTGCGCGCCTTTAGATGAATCCCACAGGGTATACCCCAAAGGGCATGTTGACTATATTGCGAATGTTGGGGGGGTTTAATGGTTGCTTGGGGCGGAGGGTGGGATGGGGATTCTGGCAAGTTGGGGATGCTTCAGTGGGTGGGGGGTGGTCTAGGGGTTTTGGTAACAAATTTAGTTTCCTCTGCTATTGGCTATGACTTTGATGTTGTGTCCTGTGCTGCAGGAAAGGACATGATTTGCCCAGCTGTATCTGCAAGGGGGGAGGATGAGGCACAAGACCTTGCATTGTGCTGGATAAGACTTATTGCACTGACACTTGGAAATACGATAGAAGTTCCTGTTTATGGCAGTTTTGAACTGTTTCGTTGGGAGGGAGGGAGGAGATGGATGTTCACACATTGCAATAGAAGTTTGGGTGCGATGACCATCGACGAGTTGATACAATTAGATCCGAAAGGATTTTGTGATGATGGTATACGGGAAGATACCCCCGTAGTGCATTTTGTACACACAAGATTTGAGCCACAAGACTACACTAACATGCATGTTACCTTAGGGCCCGGATGGCCTGATCATTGGCATACAGTAAGAGAGCAGATTACAGAAATGGCTGCTTATGGCCTGAGGCCTTCACGGATGTACCAGATATGCTACCTGTTATTAAAAAACTGCGCCACTCATGGAGGACTGTTATTTAAATATATTGACATGGAATGTAAGGGGCTTGGGAGACCCTAGGAAAAGGCGTCAAGTTCTATCATACTTAGACCCACACTCAGTGCACATAGCTTTTCTTCAAGAAACCCACTTCAAAGTACAGGCTGCCCACACCTTTGCCAACGGATGGGTGATTCACACTGTATTCTCATCCTTTTCGACATATACCAGGGGTACAGCAATACTTGTAAAGAGAGGTACACCCTTTCTTATGGCTGGTACCAAGGTGGCCGCTCAAAGGAAGTACTGTATGATGTGGGGCAGACTGGTACACATTGTGGTCACCTTGGTGTGCTGCTATGGTCCCAACATTGATGATCCTCTGTTCTTCACGGAGTTGTGGGCGGCAATTGTGGGAACGGACCCACAACATCTCATTTGGGGGGGAGATTTCAACACAACCCTGGACCCGCCCATGGACAGGTCGCATCCATCCCCTCTCCATTACACTAAGGCAAGGGCAGCACTGCATACAGCTCTCATAGATCACAATTTGATAGACACCTGGAGACACCTACACATTGACACGCGTGAGGGTACACATTTCACGGCACAAGCACGCTCATGGGCGAGGCTTGACTATATATTGCTAGCACCACAACTTTACACTTCGCTTGTCAAATCACAACATCTCCCCAGGACATACTCTGATCATTCCCCTGTGAAAATCACTCTTCGCTCGGCAGACCTAGGCCCCCCGACAACCGCTTGGCGATTGCAGCCTACGATGTTACTTGATGCTTCATTTCAGGAAGAGCTCCGTGATGAATGTTTACAATTTTTTAAGAGGAATAAAGACTCTGTTAATGACGTGAAAACTATTTGGGACGCCTTTAAAGTGACTTTGAGGGGGTTCTGTATCGCTAAGGGTTCCGGAGTTTTGAAGACTATCTTGACACGACTGACGACGCTAGAGACGGAGCTTAAGGTCCTTGAAGAGTCCTTGGCTTCGGACCCTGATGATGCCACCCTCTCCAGTATACGTGAGAAAATCTCGGAGTACACTGCCGAAGCCACTAGGGAGTCGAAATTTAGGGGCAAGTATTGGCTTGCTCGCCGATATGGCGAAAGGGAGAGACCTGGGAAGGCCTTAGCTGCAACAATGAGACTGGCACGACCACCTAACATTATACTGGAGCTCGAGAACCCGGAGGGAGGGGTATTTAGAGACACCGCACAAATCCTCAATTCTTTTGTGACACATTACACCACGCTATACACGTCCACTAGGACTGGTGACCTCCATTTGCAAGAGTACCTGGCCGATGTTTCCCTTGGTTGGCTAAGTGATGCACAGAGGGCTTTTTTGAGTGCCCCCTTCGAATTGGACAAAGTGAGAGAGGCGATCATGAGTATTCGGTCAGGAAAGGCTACTGGGCTAGACGCGATACCAATAGAGTTTTATAAAACATATATAGAATTTATGGCTCTTGTACTACGGGATTTCGCAGGCTTCTCCACAGTATACACGTTGCGACATGGTGGGACCTGTATCACAATGGAACATTCCGTTCTATTGAACACCTTTACGAAGGCATACAGCCATCTCCACTTGACATCTTTTTATACCTTAGGCTACGTCAAGGACTGAAGGCAATTACGCCTGATTTTCCACATGAGCCTCTGGACTTTACTCCTCTGCAGCACATACTTCAAAATGACACCCCTTGCAAACTGGTATCAACAATATATAGATCAGTACACACGCAGATAGATTACCTACCATTGGCGGCTAGAATAAGATAGGACCAAGAACTGGAGGCACCGCTCATGGACAAGCAGTGGGAATTTTGTCTCCAGCAGACAGAGCGCATCTCTTCCAGTAGCAGATACAGAATTATACATTACAAATTAATACACCGACTATATTACACTCCTGCCCGAATGTGTAGGTTTCAACTTCGCACTACTGATAATTGTGACAGATGCCACGCCCCAGGGGCTGATTTTTTACATCTGCCGTGGGAGTGTGATTCAGTTCAGCTCTACTGGAATCAGGTGTTCGCAGCACTGTCCAAAATGATTAATACTGAGATAACCCCTTCCCCTGTCCTGGCTCTTTTAGGATATGCGGAGCCCATACAAGCAGCGCACCGCAAATTCATTGCGCTAGCCCTATTAGTGGCCAAAAGAAGAGTTGCATGTAGATGGGGCAGGGGCAGGGCCCCCAAATTTAAGGACTGGCTGCGTGACCTTACTTATTGCCAAGAACAGTTGAATACATATTCAGAATTATTGCCACTCGCCTCACGGCCCAAAGATATCTGGGCCCCATTGCACTGTTACCTATTACAACAAACTGACGGAACAAAGGGGGAGACGGCTCCTTAAAAGATCCCTTGAGGATCTTCACTAAGATATTCATTCAGTGTACAGGCACTTACAGGGTACTGAGAATGTGAACTAGCTGATGAGTGGAGTATTATGTAACTCCTTGGTCAGGAGGATGGGAAAGTATTAATATGCAGGACTGCATTGGATTTATTTATTTTGAAGTTATTTGAAACCTGACCATGGGTAGGATAGGTGCACTGTTTCTCCTATATCCTCATTTATAGTAGATCTCTCTTTTATGGATATGTATTGTTGATACAGGTCACCTGAGATGCATTATGATTGTAGCTGAGTACATTATAAGATTACTGCTAATGATACAGTGCTATTGTGCTGAAGACTATGTATCCGGATCCCTGGTTCTGTACATGCATTATAGACCGTGGACTAAAATGTGTACATGTAAATGCACTCTTTGATGATGTGTTGTGATTAAAACTTCCAAAAATAAAGTAAAAAAAAAAAAAACATTAAAAACAATGTCCACAGAGAGCTGGCAACACTTGTTTGAATTCTCGTACTCTTGAAAAGAGGAGCTAAAAAAGCCTTTATTGGGATCTCGTAAAATGTAAAAAATACTGTAAAATGCATGGTATCCTGGGGAGACACCTGGCCACAATTGCAAGGTGCCAAGGAAGATGGAGCGTGCCAACCCCAAGGCAATATAAGTGTAGTAATACTTCTGCAAGATGGTAGGTTCCAAGAGAGGATTTATTTATAATGAAGATCAGCTTAACAACCACTGTAGGGAGAGAAGGAAACAAGCAACCTATCTCCCAAGTATCCAGTACAATAATGCCCCCTAAGTCACCAACATTCGCTATGACCTAATACAATTCTAATGGTGTCATAATACAGAATACCACACACCTCCCCCCTCAAAAACAAGATATGTGTAGTAACACTTCTGCAAGATGGTAGGTCCCAAGAGAGGATTTATTTATAATGAAGATCAACTTAACAACCACTGTAGGGAGAGAAGGAAACAAACAACCGATCTCCCAAGTATCCAGTACAATAATGCCACCTAATTCACCAACATTCCCAATGACCTAATACAATTCTAATGGTGACATAATGCAGAATACCACAGTGAGCAGCTTGGGTAACAAGGTTAACCTAAATCTGGTTAGCAAAAATTGTGCATGGTTAGACGTAACATGAGTCAGGTAAGGTTCTATACCTAATTTTGTTTCTCAATAAAACATATCCTCGCCCCAAAAAATTTCTGAAGGGCCAAATACTATATCCCATGAAGTCTGTGTCCCAAGAAGTTGTGTCTAACCAAGCCTCGATCTGCCTTTGTAATCTTGTCGGTACTGATAAATAGATCTCCCCTTCCTCATTCTGAAAGGCTGTCTTAATTTACTTTAGCCACGGGATTTGCAGGGTGAAGTCACGAGATAGACAGGGTTGAAGTATCACTCTATTTAAGTGAGCTCCTTTGGTCCAAATATCAATCCAACCTAAAAGATGTTGTAGGGCTATAATGTCGGTAAGGTAGATTACTCCCAACTCTTCATGTATTAAATAGGAGGGGTTACTATAGGGGACACAAATAAGACATCTCACAAATATGTTTTCAGCCTCCTGAAGGGAATCATGTGTTCTATAGTCCCAAATGGCGCTCCCGTTGCAAGCTTTGGAGACACTCTTGGCTCAGTAGACTAGCAGTGCGCTGATTGGTTTACTACCCAGTCTAGAGGCAAACTTCTAGATAGCTGTGTTGGTCCAAGAAAGATCTAACGTCTTCCTGGATAATATGAGGTTCCATCATAAATTGCAATCCAACAGGATACCGATGTACGGAAAGGCTTTCACCCTCATGAGTGTCTGTGTGCCTATCTTAAAGATTCTCGACTTTAAGTTGCTAGGGCCTACTACCTTCACGTGGGACTTGCTGACATTCGTATTAAGGCCCAACTCCTTCATAAAACTCACAAATAAGTTCATGAGAGCTTGCAAACCCCTGGCCGTTGTAACCATGAGCACGGCATCATCTGTATAAATCAAGACAGGCAGGGGATGACTTTTTACTTGTGGGCAATCGATTCCCCCTTCCATCAGAGTTTGTTCTAGTGTATTGAAATATGAGGTGAATAAAAAGAGTGACATGATGCACCTCTGCCTGACATCATCCTTTGTGTTAAAACTCCTTGTGCATTGAGAGGTGTATCTGACTGAGGCCGTCGAGTGGGCATGAAGATTTTTCAAAAAATAAACTATATCATGGTATACCCCCATGTCCAAGATATTTCTTCCGAGTTTGTCCTTATTAACCTGGCCAAAAGCCACTAATAATTCCTTGAAAGCTAACTGAATAGATTCCTTTCACGCCACTGTGTATTTGTTCAAAATTAAATAATGGTTCAAACACTGGTCAGTAGTTGATCTTCCAGGTCTGAAACCATATTGGAGATCAGAAAGGGTGTTATGATCCCAAGACCAAGCTCTTGATCTATCCAACAAAAGTGAAGTTATACTTCCTACAGATTGGGAGTGGCTTTACCCCTGAAAATTCCCATAATAAAAAAGCCCTTAACTGCCACCTTTCTTTATAAAAGCTCACAAGCACTAGAGCATACTCACATAGAAAATAAGGAAACCCAGCAGCCACTTTCAGCTTGGAGGTTCATAGAGACCTAGAATTATTTTCAAGCCGGCCCCCATCTCAGTAGGACAAATAACTTTTTTCAGACTAAAGGCTCTCAGAACTTCCTTTGCTCAAAATAGATCTTTCACTGGAGAAGTTGCTTTTGCCTGGAAATCCTAACCTACAAATGTCAAACTGCAGTATATGCTTCTATTATTTAGGAACAATCTGAAGTAATCAGGGTTCCCAAGGCCTACATGCTCCGTAGATAACCCACTTACATTCAAGAACTGTTGGCACAGAAACTGTAAAATTCAAAGAACAAGTTTATTAAGACCCCATGGGGTGGTGGTACACTCATACAGCACCCTTCGGTAATGCAAGAGGTATCACACCGAACATCGGTGTGACTCGTTCTTTTATACAGTTTACAGGTAATAAAAGATAGGCGGCACAAAGTTACAAGGCATTATGTACATATATGGTCATGTTTTGGAACACAGCCAGCTCATTCGTGGGGGCACAACTCCGCTGGTCAGTTTGGCGGCACATTCCTGAGGGATGACTGGTCAGTGGGGGACTGCGCATGTACGAGCTTGACCAGTACTAAAAATAGCCTGTTGCTGGGCAAACTCTAGTGGTCAGTGGTACGGACAACGGACTAAAGGGCACGCTTGCCACGAGGCCGCTTATGATCTAAGATGGCCGCCGTAACATTCAAAATGGCGTTTCCGTGTATAGCCAAGTTAAGCAAGAACGTGTAGTTTCAGCTAATCGCTAACGCGGCCATGTCAATTAGGACAGACGACCCTTTTAGCGGTTAGCTGAAGCTACCTCATAGTGAACATAATCAGGATGTTCGTCCTCAATATCTATTAACATTATTTGAGTTACTTCTTTATGAAGCATCATTTTGTCATGAGCAAGATCTCGTCTTGATGGTACACAAGCTGATAAACACATAGAACATAAAGCTGGGCCACATTGAATACATAAGCACACAAAGAACAGTACCCCTATAATGATACATAGAATCGTTAACAGTTTCCATCCCCAAGCAGTAAGCATTGACCAGAACCATCCTGAAAGTGTCCAAGTTCCATTGTCCGGGTGTATTTCAGCTGCTATTTTATGCAGCTTAGATATGGTGTCATAAACAGATGGTGAATTGTCAGGTATATACACACAGCAGCTACTTCCGATAATTCTGCATGCCCCCCCACGGTCAGCTAAAACTACATCTAACACCATCCTATTTTGGAGCGTAACAATCCTAGAAATGTGGAGTTCTTCAGTAATGTTCCCAAGCGCAATGGCAGTATCATTTGCTACAGCCTCAACAACACGTGTCAATCGTCTTATTTTCCGACTGTTCAACGCGGCCCCCACAAAGGAAAACAGTCCCAAATTGAAGTCCACGTATTGCTGTAAGGCAGTATCAGTCTGATCGATGTCATCCAGAACAACAGTCCGCTTAACTCTATTCAGAACAAAATCGTGGTACAAGACATAGTCATTATGGTACATTGGCGGGGCAATGAATACAGGGGGTAGTACAAACGATACATAACATGTGCCTAACCATCCCAGCGGAAGTTGATGGTAGCCTTTCGTTCCACAGATGAAATACGTGTTGCGAGATGCTACAAACGAGATGCCATTCGGGCTATCAAAAGTAAGTGTGGTGTTGCATTCACTTTTCCCTACCGGAATCGACCCTTTATTTCTTATACACAAATCGGCTTTAGTAGCAATAACATTAATGACATGTGAACTGGATACATTGATATTTCGTTGATTGCTGTACACACGCGGGGCAGATACGTTATCGGGCCGGTACTCCTCCCATTCGAATCGAGTACCTTCAGCCCGTGGAAACCCATCTTTATCATGGAAACATATTTTATTCAAACGAAAAAGCACCCCCCCTTTCGTTGGCCATCTCAGAGTAAAGAGGAGGGTGTACCAGGCATTGCAGGATCCATTATGTGAAAACGGGAGTGGAATGAGTGGGGTGCCCCCTTTCTTCTGGTGCCCCGGCAACATCCCACACACCCAGCAATTGGATGTATTAGTCATATTATGCGTGTGATGGAGAACCTGGATAAAACTATTATTCAGATAAGTTTGTCGATGCCGTTCTTCATGGTAGGGTAAGGTAAAGTGAAAATGTTCAGATGGAGCCGGGGTAGTCGGCAGCAAATGTTCACGTGCAGGTACCACAAGTTCAACTACCCAGGCTATTACAGCTATTACCACAATAGTCAAGACAAAAAGAATGGCACCTAATATTCGTTTGTCTCGTGATGCAGGAGACGCCATAGTTCCGAAAATAGTTCTTACAAAGTCTCAAGTAGTTCGAATTGTTCACAAAGTTCAAATACACATGTGTGTATACCTAAAAAAGAAAAATACGGTGCTGAGCTCCGAGGTAGCCGTTGGTTTCTTCTCCGGGCCAAGACGGGTGTCGCTACACTTGGCAGAACTGACCCCCCCCCCTTGGAATTCCCGGTTTCCGTTTCACAAACCCCAGAGCGGTAACCAACCAGTCTTGAAAAAAACCAAAAAATCTTCTTATCGTGGCCGCAGATTGTAACGCTCTCGTCCGGCAACAGCGTGGTCCGGGAAGGCTCCCTCAACTTCGGCCGACGTCACAGCTGGGCTCTTTTCTTTCTCCAAAATCTCTTTGTAGTCGGTCAACACAGCAGGATTCACCAGATTAGGAGAGACACGACGGCAGTGTGTCGAGTGCACCCACCGCTTCCTGTTGGTCACTCGTACAGCGGTCCGGGTTGCCAGGAGGACCTGCTCGGGGCCCTTCCACCTCGGCTCCAAACTGCTCGCCCTCTCAAACGACCGAATGATGACATGGTCGCCAGGGCGAAGATCGTGGCCCTCTCCAGTAAAGTTGTCAGGGAGCGCTTCTCGAACCTGTTGATGAATAGAAAGCAAATCATTTGTTAATCGTGCCAAATAATCGTTCATCATTATACAAGGCACATCATGTATCAATCGCGGCTTGGGCACCCCCCAGATATTCATAGGGCGACCAAACACCACTTCATATGGTGTGAGGCCAGTTCACGAGTGGGGTACTGATCTGAGAGAGAGTAATGCTAGCGGCAAAGCATCCGGCCACTTCAACGACGTGGATGCCACGATCTTGGCCAATTTGAGTTTTAACGTAGCATTGTACCGCTCAACCAGACCTGCCGACTGAGGGTGGAACACAGCGTGAAACTTCTGCTGAATCCCTAACCCCTTCAGTACATACTCCACAATCTTTCCAACAAAATGAGGCCCATTATCGCTCCACAAAAATTTGCAAACTCCAAAGCGAGGAAAGAATTCCTTAAGCAACACCTTAGCCGTTGTTAGGGCTGTATTGTCTTTCGTGGGGAAGGCCTCGACCCATTTGCTAAAGGCACATACCACCACTAAGACGTACTTCTGGTTGTTGCAACGCTCAAGCTGGATATAATCCATTTGGAGTACCTCAAATGGTGCGGAGGGTGGAACGAACCCTCCTTTCGGAGTATGGGTCCCCTTTCCAGGATTGTGTTGTAAACATATCAGGCAGGTCTGCACTACTCTCTTGGCAGTATTAGCAATCTCGGGATGTTCCCAAACTCGTGTTAACAGCCGAGTGATTGCAAGAGCTCCCACATGCGCCAATCCATGTGCCATCTGGACCATCGCCTGCAAGTAAGCTGCAGGCAACTTCCATTTTTCCATGTCCTTGCTTCTCCAACAACCTTCATCATCTAGTACCCCATCTGCTGCCCATGCCGCAAGTTCTGATTCAGTAGCTGATTTCTGAATATCCAATATTTCTGCTCTAGCATCGCTCCATCGCTCAGCCTGTGATTGTGTTACATACATGGGGGAGTCAGTCCGAGATATAGCCGTTTGTCTCGCTATACTGTCTGCAAAGGCATTTCCTTGGCCCACTTTATCAGTAATCTTTTCATGGGCACTGCATTTTATTATCGCTACTTTCTTTGGACAAAGCAACGCGTTTAAGAGATCACGCACTAGTTCTCCGTGCATGATGTGTACTCCGTGAGAAGTCAAAAACCCACGCTCTCTCCAGAGTAGCCCGAAGTCATGTGCTACTCCGAAGGCGTACCGGCTGTCTGTGTATATGTTCACACATAGGCCAGCACTCAATTCGCAGGCTCTTGTTAAGGCTATCAGCTCCGCTGCCTGAGCCGACTTCTGTGGTATTCGTGCTGTTTCTACCACCGTCTTAAGTGTCGTGATCGCATAGGCTGCGGAAGTCGTACCATCTGGCAGCCTCAAACACGATCCATCAACCCACAGTTCCCCATCCACATCTGGAAGTGGCATATCCTGTAAGTCGACACGACCCTTTGTCTGTTCCTCGGTCAGGAAAACACAGTCATGATGTTTTTCTTCCTGACCCTCCTCGACCGGATAGGGTAATAAAGTGGCAGGGTTCAGGGTAGCGCATCTTTTCAGTGTGATATGTGGCGCCAAAAGTGTAAGCTCATATCCTGTTAGCCGTGCACTCGTGAGGTATTGGGTCTTTGTTTGATTTAACAGAGCATCTACTGCGTGGGGAACTAACACCAACAGTTTGTGTGATAACACTATTCCCTCACTCTGCCGTATAGCTACTGCTGTTGCTGCCACTGCTCGAAAACACCCAGGCAACCCTCGTGCTACAGGATCAAGAATGGCAGAAAAATACGCACATGGTCTCTGCTTATCCCCGTGTGCTTGCACTAACACTGATAACGCGCACCCATCGTTCTCGTGCACGTACAATGTAAAAATCTTTGTGTAGTCTGGTGTACCTAACACGGGTGCAGAACAAAGGGCCTGCCTCAATTGTTCAAAAGCATTCTGACATTCATCTGTCCATTCAAGGGGCATTGGTGTAGCTTTGGACAGTAATGCTAGCAAAGGTTTTATAATATGTGAAAACCCCATGATCCACTGTCGGCAAAAAGACGTTAACCCTATGAAGGCACGTACATCTCTCTGTGTGCGGGGGACTGGTGTATCTAAAATTGCTTGAATTCGGTCTGATGTCAATGCACGCCCCTCCTTAGACAAAAGATGACCGAGGTAGGTCACCTTGGGTCTACAGTATTGGAGCTTTTTCTTCGAAACCTTATAATTGTTCTGTGCCAGAAAAGAAAGCAACGCAATTGTACTCTCCTCACATTGTGCATAAAAGTCTGCAGCAAGCAGAAGGTCATCCACGTACTGGATAAGGACAACGCCAGACTGTAACTCAAAGGAATCAAGCTGTCGTTTCAAAGCCTGGCTGTAAATACTCGGGCTCTCAGTGTAACCTTGGGGAACACGACAAAATCTATACGATTTATTATTTAACGTGAAGCCGAACAAATATCTGCTATCAGGATGGACAGGGATGGAAAAGAACGTGTTTTTCAAATCAATTACACTAAAGGTCGTTGCCGTTGGTGGCACCAGTGTGAGCAAGGTCGTTATGTCGGACACCACCGGGTATTGGGAAATGACAATTTTGTTAATTTCTCTCAAGTCAATAATAAATCGATAGACTTTGTCGTCAGTGTCTCTCTTAAGAATCGGGAGAATAGGGCTGTTACAAACATTATAAGGAACCTCCTCCACCACCCCGGCAGTTATCAAATCCTGAACAATGTGTGTCAGGGCAATTTCACCTTCTTTCGAAATCTTATAATGTGGTACTCGTGGCAGAGAGGCCCCCTCCTTAACAGTAATATGAATAGGTGGAATACGCATCTCTCCCACATCCGTATCTGAGGTCGCCCATAACGTGTGCGGTCGAGAGGCCAAAGCTGGAATGTCTAATATAGTGCAAAACCTATCTGAGTCAGGATAATTGTCATTCAGGATAACCCGCACTCCCTCAGGGGCGCACCGTATCGTTGCTCGAAAATATTTAAGCAAATCAATGCCCAGGAAATTATCTGGTGTATGGGGCGATAACAAAAATTGACCAAAACTGAAAAATTTGTCAAGACATAGTGCAAGGGGTTTTGACAATGGGCTAGGGGAGGGTGTGCCATCAAACCCTACACATGTTATCATTTCGCCAGACAGGGGAGCCCTCGGAACCAGGTTTTTCGACAAAGCGCTACGGGTAGCCCCTGTGTCGACTAGAAATTGATCAGTAGAACCCAGGATACCCGCTGTTACATATGGACCCTTCTGATCTACCGGCACTTCGATTGATTCCGTACCCCATCCTACGCAGTCCTATGCATGCACATAATCCTGGTGCTCCACATTCTCACCCTCCGATATTTGATATTGATTTCGTCTATCAAAAGTGTTTCGTTCGTCCTGGCCACGGCCCCTTTCCTCAACCCTTCCACGATCACCTCCACCGCCTCTCGCCCCCGTATAACTGCCCCTCGACCTACCGCCTCCTCGACCACGTTGGCTACGCTGCTCACGAAGTACCGGACAATCGTCAGCCCAATGCCCAAACTCTTTACAATAGGCACATTGATCCTCCACTATATCCGTACGACCATACGACGTATTCCCTCCACCACGTCTACCTCTATCATACCCTCTACCCTGTGTTCCCCGAACCTGCGCCAACATCACCTTCGTTTTCAATTCTTTCGCCTTTTTATCAACACTTTCTTTAGCCTCCAACTCCTGCCGCTCATAATACTGAGCCATAGTTAACAAAGATGCAGGGGTCGCCGTGGCCCAGGAACTTTCACTTGATTTCAATCGCTTTGCAATCTCCGGTAGGAGATTAGCCACATACTTATCTACGAACAAATGCCGACCCGTATCGTCTGTTAAAGATTGACCACTGTAATCATGGAATGCCTCCTCGAAGCGTGTAAAGAAATCTGAAACCGTTTCATCAGGCTTTTGTTTGCACGAAGCTAACATGGTCCAATCAATCTTTTTAGAAGGAACAAGCGTTTTTAGTTTAGTCAAGATAGCCGCCGGAAGGTCTAAAATCAACTCGCATGGCTTACATGCAGGTTCTCTATCTAAATCTGCTTGGTTTATTTCTTTCCATGTCCCCCCGAGTATTGCTTCATCATTATTTTTGCGAATTTGTCTCCACATATCAGGTGGAAGAATTAACCCAAAGAACAGATCTATATCGACAAGAGTCATTACGCAAGACGAAATAGCCCCTTCCACCCCTTCATAAAATGCCGCAGGATTTTTCCGAAGGTCAGGTAAAGAATTTTTCAATGCCATAACATCTGCTCTATTCCAAGGAGTGTACACCCAGTTATATATAAAATATCCTTTCGCATCCTTTGACAATTTATCATCATCTGTACCTTGCCCTTTAGGAGGGACATACAAAGGAGCAGCTTCACGCATAGGCATAACATGCAGTGCAGAACTCTTATCTGAACCCCGGAGAGAACACTCCTTAGACTGCTTGTTAGACTCCAGGTCGGACTCCTTTTGTTTCTTTTTCCGCTCCTCCCGCAATCTGGTGGTCTCATCTCGCAGCTGGACCAGTTGCTTGAAAAAGTCATCAACATCTGCAAGAGCAAATAAACCTTTATCCATATTCTCACGATGAACTGACACAGCTTTAGATTCTAACGTATCTGAAAGTTGACGATACGCGGCAACAACTTCCTCTGCCAAATTAGACAGAAAATACAGTCATTCATGATCCGTCCAACTACCCCTTTCCGTAACAACCTCAGATTGAGAAACACAGTTCTTATTCACTTTACGAGCCCAACTACGTAAATGTGCGGACCTCTCCGCAGTAAACCTGAGCGCGGATACACCCTTCTTTTCCGGCTTATCCTGTCCATCGTCTTCCGAATCTGCAGCTGGAGCCGTAGGCGAAACGTACGGAGGCGGTGACCGATCTAGCAATGAAAAATCATCAATTTCATTATTAAGGACAGGATAAAGCGGTCGGCGAATAGGAAATTGACCAGTCGTTTGCAATTTACGTTCCCGTTCCTCCCTCTCTTTCTTCTCCTGAGCCTCTTTTCCTCAAGCTGTAAAGCCTTATCCCGAGCAGCCTTGCGCTGCTCTTTGTCCGCCAAGGCAACTTCACGTTTCATTCGCTCACGCACCGCTTTCTCCCACATTCGCACACAATCAAACATGTTTTGTCTAGACCTGCGTTGAAACAAACATTGTTCCACAAACTGTACTTTTCGTAAATCGAACGACCCATGTAGAGGCCATTGCAATTCGGGATCAGACTTGGTGTACTTATGCCATAATTTGCTGTACATTATAGGGGGAAGGCCAAATTTTATATACATATCACGGTTTGGTGTTCCTTCTGGGGGAGCCGGCTGTGCTTCTGCTAACCTAATTGTGGTACCATTTCCAAGACAGCACATTCCTCGGAGTGTGCTTAAAACAGGCATGTTCGAAAAGTACCACGAAAGCGTGATACCGTATAAAATGGCACTTACAGTACTTCACACAAATGTGCCGCTCAGAGGAAAAAAACAAAGTTAGAGAACCATCTCTACATGCCTGCCTATGTGAAGTGCACTACACATATAAATTCAAAAGTCACAAATTCACAAACGTTAGCTAACTCAAGTCAAAATCATAGGTCATAGAAATCCGGCAAGCGTCCGAAGACTACCTTACCGATCACAAATCATAGGACTTCAGTAAGCGTCCGAAGACTACCTTACCGATCACAAATCATAGGACTTCAGTAAGCGTCCGAAGACTACCTTACCGAACACAAATCATAGAACTTGAGTAAGCGTCCGAAGACTACCTTACTGAACACAAATCTTACCCAGAATCTCAAATGTCCAGATTCCAACTGCCAAGGTCTTGTAATCGAATCAGCCAAACGGCACTTTCCCAGCAACGCAGACGATCGAAAACTCAGTCGGAGACCGGCGCCACCTGGAAGGTCAGATCGGAAGGAAAGGAAGAAACACCGCGGGTGCCAAGACTCGGGTCACTCGGTGGCAGCGTACGCGTCCATGGCGAGTTTCCAAACCTTCGTCACGACCTCTCCTTCGGGCATCCGAGTCGCCGATGAGTCCCTTCGTGGTCGCCAATTTGAAGTAATCAGGGTTCCCAAGGCCTACATGCTCCGTAGATAACCCACTTACATTCAAGAACTGTTGGCACGGAAACTGTAAAATTCAAAGAACAAGTTTATTAAGACCCCATGGGGTGGTGGTACACTCATACAGCAACCTTCGGTAATGCAAGAGGTATCACACCGAACATCGGTGTGACTCGTTCTTTTATACAGTTTACAGGTAATAAAAGATAGGCGGCACAAAGTTACAAGGCATTATGTACATATATGGTCATGTTTTGGAACACAGCCAGCTCATTGGTGGGGGCACAACTCCGCTGGTCAGTTTGGCGGCACATTCCTGAGGGATGACTGGTCAGTGGGGGACTGCGCATGTACGAGCTTGACCAGTACTAAAAATAGCCTGTTGCTGGGCAAACTCTAGTGGTCAGTGGTACGGACAACGGACTAAAGGGCACGCTTGCCACGAGGCCGCTTATGATCTAAGATGGCCGCCGTAACATTCAAAATGGCGTTTCCGTGTATAAGCAAGAACGTGTAGTATAAGCAAGAACGTGTAGTTTCAGCTAATCGCTAACGCGGCCATGTCAATTATGACAAATCAGAAAACCCACTTGTTCCACATCTTGCTTGGCTGATTCTCTTCACCTCTATGAATCCCATCACGGAGCAGACTTAATTGAAAACCTTCCTATTTCACCTAATCTAAGTATCAACTACACCCTCTACTGGAACTCTTTATATCGTTCACCCCATTTCTTCCTGCATTACCCTTCCTACTTCTCCATACGGCTTCCAGTTTGCTTTTCACAATTTATCCTAGCTCCGGTTACCAAGGCTTGTTGTTTTATTTATTTTTCTGGTAAAATGTAAAGCCCCTAAATGCACATCGGTGACAGTATGCTACAGAGGAAAACAAACTAAATAAATAAATGCCTATGGCATCATAAAATACCTGGCGGTCAGACTGTCAGGCGCTATTGCACTGTTCAGGAGACCACCTGACAAGCATGCAGCAGTCTGACCATCATAATAGGTAATGACCGCCGGGTTGGCAGTTGGAAAGCTGGAGATCCATTTAGAAGAGCTGTAGCAGATGCTGCAGCACCTTCTGCACGTCTATGCACAGTGTGCCATGCACCTGCCTCGTTTGCTGACAACTGGAAACACGCTGAGATCAACCCCCGCCTGAAGAAACCATCGGTGGACCCCACTGATCTCAAAAACTACAGACCCATCTCCCTGCTCCAGTTCCCAGCGAAAGACGTCGAGAAAGCCATCAACAGCCACTCACCACATTCATCGAAGAGCACAACATCCTCAACTCCTCCCAATCCGGCATTAGAAAAACCACAATACGGAAACCACCCTCCTTGCTGCAACAGATGACATCCGTACCTTACTGGACAAAGGAGAAACAGCAGCCCTCATCCTCCTCGACCTCTCAGCGGCGTTCGACACAGTCTCTCACCGCACCCTAATACGCAAACTCCACGACGCAGGGATCCAAGACAAGGCCCTCAACTGGATCCACTCCATCCTCTCTAGCAGAACGCAGCGGGTCAGACTCCCCCTTTTCTCTCAGACCCTACACCTACCACCTGCATAGTCCCCCTGGGGTCCTCCCTCAGCCCTACGCTCTTCAACGTCTACATGGCTCCGCTCGCCCCCCATGGTCAGAACCTACAGACTTAACATTGTGTCTTACACAAGTGACACCTAACTCATCCTATCCTTATCCAACGAACCCAACACCACCAGACACAACTTTGGAGAGGGCATGGAAGCCGTTGCCAAATGGAAGAAAAACAGCTGCCTACAACTAAACACAAACAAAACAGAAGTACTCATCATGGGCCCAAACCCAGACACCTGGAACAACACCTGGTGGCCTCCCGCCCTCGGAAGCCCGCCCACCCCGAAGGACCACGCACGCAACCTGGGAATCATCCTGGACTCAGAGCTCAAAATGGACTGCCAGATCAACTCTGTCTCATCCTCCTGCTTCCACACCCTCCGCCTCCTACGTAAGACCTTCAAATGGATCCCCTTTAAACACAGAAAGACTGTCACTCATGCCCTGGTCACCAGCAGGCTCTACTACGGCAACGCACTCTATGCCGTAATAAAGAAAAACGTCACCCTCAAGCTACAGATCATTCAAAACGCCACCGCAAGACTGGTCCTCAACCTGCCAAGCCACTGCCACATCTCCCAGCACCTGCACACACTCCACTGGCTCCGCATCGAAGCTAGAGTCACCTTCAAGATGCAAACCCAGGATCACAAGGCCCTCCACGACACTGGATCAGCATACCTGAACAGCCGACTCAAATTCCACGCACCCCAAAGGACCCTACGATCAGCCCAGTTCTCCTACGACGTGATCCCCCGCATCAGAAAGACCAGATAGGGAGGCCGCTCCTTCTCCTTCCGCGCAGCCAGTGCCTGGAACGACCTTCAGCTCCACCTCAGACAGATAACATCGCTCCCCATCTTCGCAAGAAACCTCAAAACCTGACTCTTCTTGATGGACTGGAACCTGCAAACTCCCACACACCCCCAGGGCCTTGAGACCCTTACGGGTGAGTAGTCGCACTTAACAAACACCTGATTTGATTTGATTTGATTTGATGTTGGGCATGGCATGCAGAGGTGAGAGGGGGCACAACATGTTCCCCCAGGGTCACTTTTCAGTGGCCTACGATGGCAGGGGCCTCTGTTTGGACCCCGCCATATCCCTTTCCGATAATCTTTTCATGTCGGGATTCCATGTACTATGCAAAACCTATGGGATAAAGTACCCCCTGCTGTATATTGCAAGTCACTGAGGAGTTCCATGACCATATTTTGGAATGGGTTCCTTTATGAGGTCATTGGACTCCAAGGTGACTTGCAATATCCTTTAAATGTACTTTAGAGGGCATTTTATTCCTTAAAATACATGGTCACCCTTCCTTGAAACTGCTTAAATGTTTGGTGTCTTGCTCTTTCATGTTCAGTGCAGACAATTAGAATAAAAGCAGAATCTGTACTCAGAAATTAAACACATCAAAAAGCAGTTAGTCATTTTTGCAAAAAGATATTAGAATGAGTTTAACGTGTTAGGTTAAAGAAATCCTTTGACTCAAATTATATAGAAACATGAAGAGATTCCTGCAATGACCCATAAGGTGGAAAAAGTAAACATGTTGCTCTAAACATCTACTGACCGCTGAACACTTTTTCTTATTAGAGAACTATACCATAAGGAAGAAAATCCAGTTTTAGTTTTCCTTGTTTAATCTGCAGCTGTAGTTATGCTCCTTGGCCTGCATTTCACCCAAGCTGCTTTTCTCTATCAGCAGGCAGTGGCGTCACACCTCATCTGTAATAACTTCTCTCTGTAAGCAGCTATGCCATTGCTTTAGTTCAAGTGACTAGAGACATGACAGCTCACCTTTAATAAGGAATATAGAAATGGGCTTTTAAAAAGTGATTTTGAGCTCCCAGGCATTTTATGTGGGATAAAGCACATGCAGACGTATATTATACGGATATTGCAAGTCACTGAGGACTTTCCTGGCCATTCAATGGAGCTAGGTCGAAGGCCAAGTTTCTATATAAACAGCCTGATTCATGTAGGTAAATTGCACTCGCAAAGGGCCAGATTCTCAGAATCTGGCCCTTAGCGAGTGCGATTTTTGCATTTGGTATTCATGATACCAAATGCAAAAATCGCTATGTAAGAATTCGCATATTTGCGTGGAATGGCATTTAAGGAATCTCTAATAGAGATTCCTCAAATGCTATTCATGACACACAACAAAATTGCGACTTTGGACTTTTGGGGCCGCTATTTACTGACAGGTCAGACCTGTCGGTAAATAGCAAAAACTCAGAAACATGCTTTTAAAAGCATCATTCAAAGTTGCATGTAGCACACACACATGTCCTTTGGACATGTGTGTGCGCAACACCTGTCCAAAAGTGCATTTTAGGGGTGCTACAGGGCGTCCTTTGGACACCCCTGGCACCCGTAAAATCGCTATCTCAGTTGCGAGTAGCAAATTGCTACTCGCAAATCCCCATTCATTCCAATGGGCCTCTTGGCCCTTAGGAATGATTGGGGAGTATTTGGGAGTAGCAAATTGCTACTCGCAAATAAAGAACATGTAGGAATCGCTATTTAAGTAGCAATTCCTACATGAATGCCGTTTTGCGTGTCCTCAATAGCGATTCGCTATGATTCGCTATTAGGGACACGCAAAACGGCATGTACATGATTCAGGCTGAAAGTCATGAAATTTCAAGGTAGCTTGCAACATCCTTATAATGTACGCCAAGTCATACATCATTCGCTGTAATACATGCTGACATCATCACTCTTCACAGTAACCGCTTAAATCCTTGGTGAATTTCGATTTCATGCGAAAGAGATAGGATGTTTGCGAAAATGAATAATAAAAGCAGACTCTCAAGTGAAAAATTAAAAACACCAAAAGGCAGTTAGGTATCTGTTGCAATAAGCGATTAGAATCAGTCTAATACAGGTCATATTAAAAAACAAACAAACATGCAAAGCAGCCCAGAATATGTAGAAACATGCTGAAAGATACTGTCTTTCCTAATTACCTAAAGTCTGCAAAAAATAAACGTTGCCATGAATATCTTCGTTTTACTGCCACAGGTCATTTAGGAAGACACGGCAGAATAGGGAAAGGCTGGGGTCTGTTTTTTAAATGCAGCTTTAATTATGTTCTGTGTCCTGCCTTTCCCTTGGCTGCTGACTTTGGCAGCTGCCATTGGGGTGTCAGAACTCAGCTGTAATAATTTAATACAGTTCGGCAGCTATGTAATTATTTTATTGCAGGCGACTTGTGACATGTTTTGGAGGGACTTTTGTACAGCTATTGCAGGCTCCCATGTATTATATATATGATAAATACCCCCTGCGGTTCATTATGTTGATTTTGCAAGTCATGGAGTAGTTCCATGACCAGAAAGAGGATGAGTTCCCTTAAAAAGTCACGGAACGAACCCCGACAAGACTTTCATTTTGTATTTTATCGTATGGCAGGAGGTATTTTACTCTTTATAGTACATGGATCCATCATCTCCAACGGGTTTTTAGCACAGGCGTAGTTTTCTAAAAAAATGTTTTGCTTTGGCAGTTGACACTGATACCGTCACAAAGTATTTTGCAGAATTCCTACTTTTGTTTACACATTTTGTCATTGTATTTAAAAACTGGGCTGATAGTGCAGACCAACGTGGTTCATACTAGTTCGTGATTCACTAAAAATAGCATGAAACTGCAAGACATCTCTATATCAATGTCATTATCATCCAACACCCCACACCTAGGCTAAGCTAACAAATGTACAATTGTCTCAAACTTTATTTGGCATAAGATCACCTGTGGAAAAAACCCAGCGTTATCATTTGATCATTCATTTTCTAAACATTTTAGAACACCTGTGTCATACAAAGGTCTCCAAGCTTATCGATCATGTTTTTTTAGCTCTAGCTTCCTGAACACAGGTTCGTTTTTATTTTCATTGACATAGGGAATGCAGAGTAGCGCAAATATTAGTCTAAATGTGACTTCAGTTATGAGACAAGATGGTTGCCCAAAGATAATATAATTCCAGCGCTATTGCTCACTTTTGGTTTGCTAGTCTGTACACACACTGAACTGTTGAACTCACTAAACAAACTTAACAAACTTTCTGAATTTAATCACTCTGCATTATCCTCAAATTGAAATTGAACAAGTATTGCAAACATTGGGTCCATTGAGTCACGGATCTACCCAAAATAAATAAATAAAAAATGTTCAAATATTAATTTCCTCAATAATGTATTGATTCATACACTTATACAAGCAGTGCCACATGTACTCACAGAATAATTCATAGACTTATATACCCACTCACAGAGCCAATGAGACACTGATGCACAAACTTACAGATCTAATCAGACAGTGATACACCCACTTCCGGACACTGATGCACCCACTTACAGACCTTCCCAGACTCTGACACATCCACTCACTAACCCATAACGGTTACTAACGCACCCACACCTCAATCCACTCAGACACTAAAACACCCACTCACAAACTGATTCACTCACTCAGAGATCCAAACAGGCACTGACGCATCCTTTCCCAGATCCACTGAGTTACTGAGCCAGTCCATGACCCAATTCGATCTTAATGCATCCATCCACACACCTGCTTAGACACTGATGCACTCAGTTAAACGCTGGCACACGTACTGGCAATCTCACTCAGATATTGGTGCACCTACTTACAGACCCATTCAGACACTGATGCCCCCACTCATAGACCCAGAAAGACACTGATGCATCATTTCACAGAACCACTCAGTTACTGATAAAGTCAGTGCAAGTCCACTGAGACACTAATGCACCCATTCACACACCCACCCACTCACACACCCTCTAAGACACGGACATACCCACTCAGACACTGATGTAACTATTGACACTTGTGAAGCCTATCATAGAGCTACTTAGAGTGAAGTACACACTTAATTTCATATCTATACAGTTAGAAAACTAGTTAGAACAACATTTAAATATGTATAGAGCTAAAATTATTGTTACAAAATGTAAAAGGTGTTTTGCATTGAGTTTGAACTTTTAGTTTGCGGATCTGGAAATTATTTTGGAGGAATATAAGTCTTTAAAAATATATTATTTTCAGTGTTAGGTTATAGGATGGCTCTGAGAAGAGCCGTTGTGTTCATTATGACTTTGTTGCAGTTGCATGTAAGTGCAGATGCACAGTTCAGGTTGCTGAGAAACACCCTGCTCCCTTCATCTGTGAAGGTAACTCCATCTCTTCTATAGATTTTATCCGTATGAAAATGTATCTTTTACACGATTCTCCATTATTACATATTTAGCAGTGAATAGAACAGAAATGTGGTTTCTTACTTAAAAAGAAATATTGAATATGTGTTAAGTATAATTGAGATGTAGATAAAGGACTACTACACATAGGGTAATAATCCATTAAAACACTGTTCATGATCTCTTCTGTAAAAAGATGTTATGAATTGTTTATGGACTGTTTTGATTTTTAAAAATATTGTTATCATTGTATATAAAATTATTTTTCAATAAAGAAGGAGATATTTCTACTAAAAATAAGGCTTATGGTTTGGATGCATTGTATTTAAGTTTGTGAATAGTATGATGTGGAGGCAGTAAATAAAAAATAAAAAATAACACAGGGGACCACATTTTGTTTTTGGTTGTTGCAGATAGAGCCCATGTTATGGTCTCTGAGGTAAGCCGGACAGCTTTATTATCATGCTTCCTGACTTTGTCAATCTGTGGAAAGAACTGATTTGACCACTTCCATGTCTATCTTTGGCATATATACACAAAGACAGTTTGAGGAAAAAGCAATATCAGTTGTGAAAGGTATCCTTAATTAGGATTTCCAAAACTACCCTAGTCAGTGTGCTTAGGTCAGTGCCACCATAGTGCAGAATCATGAGGTCAGGGTATTGGAAATTCAAAATGCTTTTAACCAAAGGCAGCAGTTGGTGACACTTTAATCCTCTCTTGCTAAACCATTTAATATCCACATTATTCAAACCAAAGTCTTTGTCAATACCTCTGGTCTCAAGTATACATGTAGCCCCAGAAAACATAGCTGAGACCTACTATCCATACTGTAAGCATTTGGAAGGCAGGTGGGCTAGGAATGAGAAGACGTCTGTAGCTGAATATGACACTAAGTAAAATTAAAGGCATCTAAAATGGTGGGCAGAATGTGCTTTAAGAAAAGGAGATAAGTCATTGTGTGTTCTGAGACATTGCCCACCTAAAAATAGGTGGCATCTTAGTTTTGTAAAATAAGTATTTTTCTGATTGGTAGTGGATAAAATATTGAAAGGTACAATACACTGAGGGGCATATTCTCAAGGACTTATCGCCAAGTTAGCGGCACTTTATCGCAACCAAAGTCGAGATAAATTTATCGCCCCATTCATAAGCTGGTGATAACAGCCCATATCAGCAGTTTACTTGCAATAGCAGCCGCAAAAAATATCGCCACAGATGACCCTGGCAACTAACGCTAATGATATGCAGAGCAGGCATTCCCGTGCAAAAAGTCATGACAACACCATGTCACAACGTTCTCAACAACCAGCCAGATATGCGATAAGATCACAAAACAGGCGATAAGGTGTGTTAGCAGCAGGAATTTAACACCTGCTCTTACCTGGTGTTATGTTATGTTATGTTATTAGTTTGTAAAAGCGCAACAGCTGCCCCAGCAAAGAGGCGTCCCAGCGCTAGTGTGCGGTGAGGTGGAGTGAATGGAGCGGGCCAGACAGGGCAAAGCCTTAGGAGCAGGAGAACAAAAAGGTCTTCACAGCTTTGCGGAAGGCAAGCAGATTCTCGATACCAGGGATGGCAACCGGAAGGGAATTCCATAGCCTGGCTCCCAGCACCCGAAAAGAGCATCCACCCATACCGCAGAGCCTGCTCTTAGGAAGGATTGCAAGGTGCTGACCAAGGGAGCGTAAATTACGTTGTGGGACATACGGAGTCAAAAGAGGGCGCAAAATTGCCGGGCTCTGAAGTTTAAGGATTTTGAATGCCAGACAAAGTGCCTTAAATTTGATGCGAGATTCCACTGGGAGCCAGTGCAGTTTTTTAATCGTAGCTCTGGCAGAGCATCTTTGGGGAAGACCAACCAGGGTCCAAGCAGCTGAGTTCTGAACTCTCTGAAAACGGGCTACTTCCGTTTTGTTGGCACCTAGCAGTAGGACACTGGCATGATCTAAGCGTGACAGGATGATAGCTTGAACCACAAGCTGAAGCATAGCAGGTTCAAAGAACCACAAGATGGGACGAAGGCTCCTTAGTAGGCCTACACAAGTCGCTGCCACTCTCTTGGTATGGGTCTGGAGGCCAAATGAGGAATCCATCCAGACACCCAGGTTTTTCACTGAGGCCTTAGGAGCAGGCATCAGACTTAAGGAGGGAGGCCACCAGTGTTCGTTCCACAGGGTCGTATTCTTCCCCAACAGTAGAACCTCTGTTTTACCGGCATTCAACTGGAGACAGTTGTTGGTCATCCAGTGAGCAACTGCAGCTATTCCGTCCCCAAATCTTGTAGCATCGACAGATGGACTCTCAGAGAGTGTGACGACTAGTTGAGTATCATCAGCGTATGATACCAGCGTCAAGCCCCACTCTCTGGCGATCGCAGCGAGCGGCTGCACATAAAGATTAAAAAGGGACGGGCTAAGCTCTGAGCCCTGTGGGACACCCTGACCAATATGATGGAACTTGGATAGGAAGGGAGGGGCGGAAACCCTAAAAGATCTGTCCTGAAGGAATGACCGAAACCATTTCAGGGCACACTCCCTAATACCAAATTCCTCCAGGCGGCGGAGCAGGATCCCATGCGACACCGTGTCAAAGGCAGCGCTGAGATTAAACAAGATCAGCGCTGCACTCTGACCGGCGTCGAGGATCTCTCGGAGATGTTCGGTGGTAGCCAACAATGCAGACTCTGTGCTGTGACCCGGTCTGAACCCATTTTGGAATGGGTCCAGGATGTTATTTAGGTGCACAAATTGTTCAAGCAAAGAGTTGGCATGGGCTTCAGCGAGTTTAGCCACCCAGGGGAGGAGGGATATTGACCTGAAGTTCTCCGGTCTGGATGGATCCAGGGTCGGCTTTTTTATAATAGGGGAGACCCAGGCCTGTTTCCAAGCATCAGGAACTGTTGCCGTGGAAAAGGACAGGTTAAGAAGAGATCTAAGGGGTAGTAGAAAAAAATTCAGGGAATCAACAAATTGGGCAGGCCGCATAGGGTCTGCCGGGCTCCCAGATTTAACTTTTTGCCGATTATAGCAAATTCATCGGCAGTGATCTCGGGGATACAGGCCAAGACCGCCCCCTTAGAACTAGGGCAAGTGTAAGTACAGGACTCAGAAGGGTGCTGCGGAAAGGAGCTATATATAGTATTAACATTCTCAACAAAGAAAGTGGCCAGATCCTCACACTGCTGTGCCGAGGTGATATTGGAGGATGAAGCTCTACTGTTTTGAAGCTCTTGTACAAGTTTGAACAAACATTTGGTGGGGTTGGGGCTGACCTTAATTTCTTCAGCGTAAATAGCGGCACATATGGAACAAATGGCTTTATGGTAAAGTTTCAACTTGGCCAAATGCAGCCGTTTATGCTCATCCCTATATTCACGCCTCCATAGGCGTTCAGCTCTCTTACAGTCTTTCCTCCAGGCTCTAAGGCCATCATTATACCAAGGATGGGATGGTGACCTTCGCCCTTTAGTCCATTTGGCAGGGACGAGGTCATCCAATCCCTTCACGATCCAATCCTGGAAGGTGGAATATGCGGCGTTAACATCTGGCTCCTCTCCACCGGGAAACATCCCCAATGTTGTCTGGAGATCAATCAATCAATCAATCACATCATTTGTATAGCGCACTAGTCACCCGGGAGGGTCTCAAGGCGCTGGGGGAGGGGAAAGTTACTGCTCGAACAGCCAGGTCTTGAGCTGCTTCCTGAAGGCGAGATGGTCTTGGGTTCGCCGAAGGTGGGTGCGGAGGGAGATCCACATCTTGGCTGCCAGGTAGGAGAAGGATCTTCCTCCGGCGGTGGCTCTGCGAATGCGTGGTACGGTGGCGAGTGCGTGGCCGGTCGATCGTAGCTGGTGGGTGGGCGTGTAGACGGTCATGCGGTCGTTGAGGTACTTGGGGCCCAGGTCGTGGAGAGCCTTGTGTGCGTGGGTGAGGAGTCTGAACGTGATTCTCTTGCTGACGGGGAGCCAGTGCAGGTCTCTCAGGTGTCCGGTGATGTGGCTGTGTCGGGGGATGTTGAGGATGAGTCGGGCGGAGACGTTTTGGATGCGTTGGAGTCTTTTTTGAAGTTTGGCTGTGGTTCCGGCGTAGAGGGTGTTCCCGTAGTCCAGTCGGCTGATGACGAGTGCCTGGGTGACGGTCTTCCTGGTTTCCGTGGGGATCCATCTGAAGATCTTGCGGAGCATGCGCAGGGTGTTGTAGCACGAGGATGAGACGGCGTTGACTTGTCTGTTCATTGATAGGGAGGAGTCCAGGATGAAGCCCAGGTTGCGTGCGTGGTCCGTCGGTTTGGGAGTGGTGCCCAGGGCCAGGGGCCACCAGGAGTCGTCCCAGGCGGAGGGTGATGATCCCAGGATGAGGACTTCCGTCATGTCCGAGTTCAGTTTAAGGCAGCTGTTTTTCATCCCTTCGTGTAGGTTGGCTCTGGCGGTGGTGGGGTCGCTGGTGAGGGAGAGGAAGAGCTGGGTGTCGTCGGCGTAGGAGATGATGTTGAGGTTGTGCTGGCGTGCGATGGCTGCAAGGGGGCTCATGTAGACGTTGAGTGAGGATCCTTGTGGTACGCCGCAGATGACTTCGGTGGCCTCGGATCTGAACGGAGGGAGGCGGACTCTCTGGGTTCTTCCGGTGAGGAACGAGATGATCCATTCCAGAGCTTTTTCTCGAATTCCGATGTTGCTGAGGCGCTTCACTAGAGTTCAGTGGCAGACGGTGTCGAATGCCGCAGAGAGGTCCAGGAGGAAATCGTCAGATTTAAGTTTGTGCCACGGTCTTTTGAGGACCCGGTTCAACCCCATAGTTTTGAAAGGTTCCCTGACCTGCATGGTAGCTTTAATCAGAAAGTGATCCGTCCATCCCATGGATTTAGGGGTGTCGACTTTAAGCTCCAAAATATTAGAAAAGAGAGGGTCAAGTGTGTGCCCCGCCACATGTGTGGGAGTATGGACAAAAGATTCCAGTTGCAGGGCCGTTAAATTACTTAAAAGGTTCCTGATAGTAGCGTCATGCTTCTGGTCAAAATGGAGTTTTAAGTCTCCTAGGACAGTAAAATTGGATGGTCCTATTACTAGGGAGCTCACTACTTCTAATAAAGATTGGATAAACTTTGAGGCAGGTCCCGGGGGTCGATAAATATAAAGACCAGAGAACGTGAACTGGGGACAGAAAGCTATCTGGAATCTGGCACATTCGCAGTCGCAAATGTCAGCTCTAATAAAGGAGCATGTTTATTGCTTCTTGAAAATAACAGCAATCCCACCACCTCGTGTCTCTCTGTTAATTAGTTTGATCAGATAACCATCAGGGAGAGTGAGATTGGGTAGGCTAGTATCCGTGTCATGTAGCCAGGTCTCGCAAACAAAAAGAGCATCAGGGGTTTCCTCAAGCAAAAGTGCCTGTATCTCTAAATAATGCTTGGCGAGGGACCTCACATTCAGCTGTAGGACAGTCAGCTGAGTAAGCTTATCCGCCCCCGCTTTCTGTCCGACCAAGCCAGGCCGAGGTAGGGTAAAACAGCATGAGTCACAGGCGAAGTTCGAGTCCCCAACACAAGTCGGCAAGTTATTACAAACCTGGCCGTTATTCAAGGAGCGTAGTGTCAGAGCATCATACACTCGGACCCCTATTGGGTCTGGACCAGGGATTCTGGCGAGAGGCGATGGCTTGGCGATGACGGGCGCAGACGGGCTTGCCATTGGTGCGCCTTCGGCGCGCCCGCTGCACCCGTACGCTGCGCTTCCGGGGTAATGGCTCCATTTTGTAGTGACGAGGGCAGGAGGGGCCGAGCATTAGTCTGATCACCCTGTTGCTGCTCCTCACCCAAGATGGCGGGCCCCTCGGCAGCACCTACTCGGCTGCAGTGGGGGAGGTCTGGGAGCGATTCTAATTCAGGGCAGCCAACTCTACTCTGCAGCAGTCCACAGCGCGAATAAGCACACCGCTATGGTGTAAAGTCGGACGACAACCTCCAAGAGAAATGGGAACCCAGCCCAGAGCCACACCTGAACAGATGCCATGGAGCAACTGATCATGCAGCCCGGATACCCAAGAGGGCCACAACACCCACCTCCACCACACCCAGGACTCCCCAATCACTGGGCCCTACCTCAAGCACCCCCCCGGACCAAGATATGTTACATCAGCTTCATGAAATCATGAACAAAACAATACGCCTGATGTCGCACAATTACAACACTTAACATGCATGTGTGGTCAGAAAAAGGAGTATCACTCTTTTAATTACCAAACAAAACACTTTCTTCAAATAAACTCAAAACAACTATTTTGAAGAGTCATGGCGGGCCTTCTCAGGACAATATGTAAGGTCACAGCCTGCAAGACAAAATTCTAGATAATAAGGTGTGTCATGCGCTCATCAAAGGACAGAGAGAGAGTAAAAGAGGGAGAGAGAGAGAGATAGAGAGAGAGAGAGAGAAAGATGGAAAGAGAGAGAGAGAGAAAAAGAGGGAGAGAAAGAAAGAAGGAAATAGAGGGAGAGAGAGAGAGACAAAAGAGAGGGAGAGAGAGAAGGAAAGAGAGGGAGAGAGACAGTGAAAAGAAGAGAGGGAGAGGGAGAGAGAGAGAGAGTGTCAACACTGCGGACCCAGGTCTCACTGCTCACCTGCTGCCACCAGTGTGTCTGAAACCACATTCCGGCATGCACTGCAGTTCACCAGGTCCCTTATCTGAAACAGAGTCCAGATTTATGAATGGCAGAGTACATCCAATTGCACACGCCATCATCGCTTGCCCGCCCCTGTGCACACAGGCTGCTGCACCCCAGCCCCTCCAACCGCCCAGCAGTGATTGCCTGCCCCTGACCATGCAGACATCACTGCTCACCTTCCGCCACCGGTGTGTCTCCAAGAGGGCCCACCACGTGCCGGTGCAAGCTCCAAGCCTGGGGCCTGTGACCTTGGCACCCTCCACATCATACAGCCCCCCTCCGTGGGCCACCAGGTCATACACTTGATTCTGGGTCTTGAGTTGACTATGGCAGAGATCATATCAGCGCACACAGCATCATTGCAGGCTGCACACCCGCTCAGCCCTTTAGGTGCCACTAACTCTGTGATCCGGGAGGCAACGTCACATGGTGGTAGGCCAGCACTGCCCACTGGCTCGGGCCTACACTGCAGTCCAGCAGGCCTCACATAAATCTGTACCTGTCTGGACGGCCAGGATGGGGCATCATCGCAGGCTGCACAACCGCACAGCACTTAAGGTGCCCCTAACGCAGTGCACCGAAAGTCAACATCCCATGGTGATGTGCTTGTGCCGGCCGCATTGTATCCAGTGCCACCAAGCCTGTGCCCCGGAAGTCATGGACCCTTTATGATTGAGTCTCGTGGTGCAGACGCCATCATGTCACCTCTGGCACTGGGGAATGGGAAGTGGCAGGGCCCTAGGCCCTCATGCATGAATATTAATACACCTAGATTGAGAGTTCAAATGGCACGTGCGCCAGGCCCTTTTTATTGGCAGGGTCACATGTCCTGTGAAGTGTGTGCTGGATGGGTGTGGTGTGGGTGTAAATCAGCCGCGAGGGAGTGGCTGTGGCATGCTGACAACTAGACTTGTGTGATCAGCAGATCACAACAGCGAAGACCTGGGACATGTAATGTTGTCATTCCCCCCTGTGAGTGTAAGCGGAGTGGGCTGGCCAGTCCAGCGTAAGGGTGTGTACAATGACCCCGGGGCTCTGGGCATGGTTCCATCCTGGGCTGGACAAGGAAGTAACTAATGCGTGTGTCTCTGTGGTAGTGTCGGCACCACCCGGACAGCAATCAGCAATGTGTTACTCCTTGACCCAAGCCCCACAACATGAGCAACATAGACTTAAGGAGGAATCACTGACCCTACTTTCATCCATACTTCCACTCTTGAAAGATCATAGACGTGACACATCTGTGTGAATATGAATGTTTAATGCACATTCAGTGGAGTGTTGTAGCTGGAGCAGTACAAGGCCATGAGAACCCCACTTTACATTGTTGGCCTGTGGAGGGTCAGCCAGAGTTCTTTAGGGAATGACAAGTTCATAGGAAGAGGAAGAGTACAGTCCTCAGCCTGAATGCTGTGTCATTGGTGACCAAACAGAATATGGCAGTCCATGTTGAGGTCCAAGGTGAGTGTTGCAGAGTGTATCGGGGACAGTGGAAGGTAATGATGCAGAGGGCTGAACCAAGCAAAAACCGGGCCTATGGTGGAGATTAATGCTACTGTGTCCTTCTTACCAGAAAGGCAGATTCATCTACATCTTCGTCCTCTGCTGTTTCATGTGCCTCACTTGCGGGTGATGGTGTTCTCTCTCCAGCACTGTGTGGCAGTGACAAATCAGTGGCCAAAGGTGGAATGTCTGCCGCACTGTGCGGCACTAACACTTCAGGGGTAAGAGATGTGGATGGAGAGGTAGCAGCAGCCTGCATCAGCGCATGGCCTTGTGGCAGCAATGCCATGAGGAGGGTCTTTAGGGCATTGAGAATCCCAGCTACCTCCCGCTGGTGTGCAACCATGGCAGTCACTCTTTCCGCCTTCATCTGCTCCATATTCTCCATGATCCTCTGCATGTGTCCCAACTCCTGGGTGACATCGCTGGAGCCACTCTGACTAGACAGTAGTTCTTGTCTCAGAGGCAGGACTCTGGCAATGTCAGTCATGGTTTGTTGGAGAGCATGGAGCGGACTGTGGGTGTCCGTTAGGGAATGTGAGTGGTCCCTGATGGGACTTAGACACCCACATATGGCATCTAGTTTGGCTGCCATGCAGTTGAACTCCACCCGCACCTTTTCAGCCACCTTCTCCTGCTACCCCAACACATGGCATTGGAGGTTTATGTGTTCTTCGTGGGGGTCCTGGGAGACAGCCATGGTGATGTGTGCTGCCTGCTGTGTGGTCTGTGCAGGGGGTGGGGTCTCCTCGTAGCATCTGGGCTGCCCTGCTCCTGGAGGTTGCGTACGGAGGCTGTCCGATAGCTGTTGGAGGGTGTTGGGGTTGAAGGTGAGGTGGTCCTCTTCATCATCAGAGAAGAGAGGTTTGACCTGCTCTGGAGGAGGTGTTGGATTTCCCTCTGCAATGTGAAGGGGAGATGCAGTTTAACATTGTGATCACATCTATGTTGACGCATTGTACATGTTTACATTCAGACTGAATGACAGTGTACATTGTGACTGTTTGGGAAGAGTTGCCTATTTGATGCGGGACAGTGTGATTTTGTACTTGTACATCGCCAACTCACATTTCCCTGCAATGCCCAATGTGATTGGCCAGTTTCTATAGACAAGTGGCACAGTTGTGTCCTCTGTTCTGTTGTGTATGTGTTGCGGTTTGTACCACATTGTTGTCAATGTTGATGTGCTCTGCAAGTTATGTGTGTGTGCTGCATTTTGGGGGAGTCGCCCCTGCAGCTCTGATTTTGCTGCCCCTTCTCCCTTTCATGCAGTGTGCCTTTGACTTCTGTGATTATACAGTACTGAGATGTTGCATACTTGGGTACATTGGTCTCTTGGTAGGAGTTTGGGGTCTGGGGCATGGTTTGTCTGCAGAATTGCTCTACTTCATTGTGCATGTGTACCATTGTGCCCATCTCCCCCGTCCCCTCAGTCCCTGGTGGTTACTCACCCTGGTGCTGTTCTGTCTAGTCATGTCGAGCAGTGTCCGGTCCCCCAACTCCTTCCACCGTTTACCCACTGATGACTGTAGACACAATTTCTTCCAATCTCATCCAGCACCTCCTGTGGCACTGGACTCCCACCTCCAGTCTGCATTGTTGCCTTCCGGTTGTTGGTAGGTTTCTGCTTGGTTTAGCTTCACATCAATCCAGCACCTCTTGACCTCTTCCATTGTCCTCTCCAGCACTCCGACTGCATTCACCTTGTTTACAATGGACTGCCATATTCCATTTTGTGTTGCCAATGACACAGTGGAGGTGACAAGCAGTAGTTTATTGGTGTTCTACCACCTCCGTTATCAGGATCCTGTTTTCCTGC
The DNA here is from genome assembly GCF_964263255.1 of Lissotriton vulgaris. Taxonomy (NCBI): domain Eukaryota; kingdom Metazoa; phylum Chordata; class Amphibia; order Caudata; family Salamandridae; genus Lissotriton; species Lissotriton vulgaris. Next base: position 998,390,713 of record NC_141696.1, on the reverse strand, counting down.
GGACTGAACCTCTTCTTCCTACTCTTCTTGTCCATACCCCTGACCCCGAGGTCCCAGGCTGGTCCTCCAGGGGCTTGTGTGGTTCTAGTTCACCTCTGGACTTGCTCCGGCTACCTCCATTGTTCTTTGCTGTTGTTTGGCTTTTGTTTGTATGTTTTTTTTCTACTTTTAATGTGATTTTTCCCGCCTGACGTATGTGACTTTCAGGCCTGGCACACCTATTTACTGATTTTTTTATTGGGGTTGGGCCTATTGCAACTTTTTTCGCATTGGGGTTTCTTTTTTTATCACCGTCCCAGTGACTTTATCGCGGACAATTGACTGGGTTATCGTGAGACTATCGCATGGTACCGCCGTGTTGAGAATACTACGTTAGCACAGCGTTATTTTCCTGCAATAGACTTCGATGTGAAGAGTTGCATTAAGCTTATTTTACAATAATTATCACACGATCTTGCGAATATCCTCCTGGATAAGCTAATATTTTGAAGTAGTCAACCACACCTGCTACTGTTGAATTGGAAGCTAGTATGCTGCAGTAAACAATATGCTTGGCTAAATGTTTGACTTACTGGTACAGCTGAGTGTTTCAGAAACTGTTGCTATGGAAACTGAGGTGAAGCAGTATGGCGGAAGGGTTTAAAATACAGTGTGCTTTTTAAATACAATATGGAGTATTATATATATATATATATATATTGTGAATAAGGCTGCGTCTGGCAGCCTAAATGCATAGATGATTTATCACTCATATGACAATAAAACTGGAGTGAAGTTCACAAGAGTGCCAATTCCATTTTTTTAATAGAAATGGGATTTATTCATATATATATACATGCAATCATCCAGATACTACTCAGGCACTTATCCAATCCCCCATGCACTACCCAGGCACACATACAATCACATAGGTACTACACATACACATGTCCAATCACCAAGGCTGCACTCATGTATTGATCCAATCAGCCAGGGACTTTCCATGAACTCATTCAACCATCCAGACATAATTCATGCACTCATTCAAGTACCCATGCACTACTCATGCAATCACACAGACACTACTCAGGTACTCATCCAATCTCCCATGCACTACTCTTGCACTCATTTAATCATACAGGTACTTCTTATGCACTCATTCACCCAAGCACAATTTATGAACTAATGTAATCACCCAGGTACTAGTCATGCATTCATCCAATCACTCAAACACAACTCAGATAGTTATCCAATCACCCAGGCACTACCTACACACTCTCCTAATGATGCATCCATTTAGGCAAACATACATGCACTAATGTACACACTCACCCACACATACATGCAATCATTCACCCATTCATTCTTACATACATACACTGATGCACCAAATGATTCTTCCAACAGTGTGGCACTTTGAGCAAAACAATCCAGATTTTCCAAAATCAGGTAGGGTTACAGGCATGTTCAGAATTCTTTCTCCCTGACTTGATGTCCGGGGCTGTGCATCCCAAGAACCTGGTAAACCTTCCTGCTCCTTTGTTCTGATAAATTCTAATCTTGCAAGCCGGGAACTATGCATTGTCTTCAAGTGCTTATGCATTAAAAATGTTCCACACAAGTATTTTCTTTCCGACCCATGTTACAATACTTTCTTGCACAGAAGACAGGTAACTTTCCGGGCATTTACTTTTTTTAGTCCTTCAGAAGGACAAAGAACTTCCCATCCGATACTTTATTTCCTTTTTTTTTGGTGGCTCTTCAAGTAAGTTCTCTTTCCCTGCTCCTCAAACTCTCTTCAAGCTGCCATTTGGTTTGAAGGAAAACAAAAACACATCAATACACCTCCAAATAGTTCCTGCTCCTGCTCCAATAAGTGTGACTCTTGCCAGCCACAACTTGAGGTAGAAAAAAGAGGGTGGGATCTCTCTTGCATGATGATGGAAAATGTGTTTAACCAATCATATACTTTTATTTTCGTGTCACATGAAGGTCGCGCCCCTACACGGTAGGGTCGCATATCCAACGCGTTTCCTTATAATATTTTTGTTTTCGATTTGAACAAACTTTTGTTACACATCATAGTTTTTAATTACCTATAACTATACCTCTTCATTCAAGCTAAACTAGATAAATCAGTAAGTATGTGACAGTTGTTGTATATAAATAGGTATACATAAAACTCATTAATTGCATGAGGGACTGTATAGATAACGGTATACTTGTAATAGTGATTTTATAACACACTAAGTATGAGTTACTATTTATATGAATAAATAAAGTGGTGTTTGTATAAGTGTGTAGCTGAGTAAATGTAAGTATGATCCATTGTTTGCACAAGTGAGTAGGATGACTGCATAAGTGAATAGGATGTGTGCTGGTGTATAATGTCGATATAAGTGAATTAGTATATTTGATAGTGTTCTATTGATCATTGACAGCATGTATGAGTGAATCTATAGGTAAGTGATTAGATGTGTGTGTAGATCTAGGAATCACTGAGTGGATTTTTAGATACTTGTATTGCTGTGTCAATGGATTCAAATATGGTGTTTACAGTGAGTGATGAAAGGCGGTCACTCTCTCCCAGGGGCTCCTGCCAGTATTTCCAGCTCTTCCGGTGTTCACGAGTAGAACTGTGGGAGTAGTGTCTCTATCTTTTATACTCAGCCTACCTGCGAGGGAATCTCTGCTCCGCAGTATGGAAGCTCGACGTCAGCCAGCCCTGGCGCTCTCCTTGGCTGACCTCCCCTAGCAACAAGCGCCGGCTGCGGGATGCAAGCAGCGCCTCTATTTTTGGAAACCGGCTCTGCCGAGCAGATTATCTGCACGTTCGTTCACAGCAGCCAAAATGCTGGAGCAGGGCATAGCCGCAGAAAAGAAACCCAAAATGTGGGGCGTTCCCTTGTCTTACTGACAGCCGAGACCTTCATCCCAACAACTCATGCGCAATTAGTCCGTGTTCGCGGTCCTGGAATAGTGTTGTTAAATTAGACTCTTGCATGAGCAAAACCGCACTTAAATGTGTGTGGGGGCGAGACGCGCTGAGATGGAGGCGTGACCCGTGGCGGCATAGGTGAGAAGGGGACCACCACACAGCGAAAGACAGCAACGGCTCTGCACCCGACAGCGGCGTTGGGTGAGTGCGCCGCCGCCGCGGGCCCTATTTGACAGGCAGGCCCCCTGGACTCCTCACCGCGCGAACGAAGAAAAGCAGAGACGGGATTGAGTACTGGATCGCACGCGGCCTGGCAGAGGAGGGAGCAGTGCAGTGAGGTGGCTGCGCTACGCCACAGTTCCGACCTTTTCTGTGTAACGAACCGCCGGAACCCCATCAACGCCGAGGCTGCCTGACTTCAACATGGCACCCGGTGCAGACGCAGATTGAGGCCCGCTGAGGAGTGGGACCAGGGTTGAGCAGAGAGCTACACCAGTGACCACTGGGGCTACTGCATGGGGACCTTGGCATCTAAATCTGCTTGGCGCTGCCAGAGGTAAGGCCCGGGCTCATCGTGAATCACTGGGGTGCACACGATGACACCTCCTGGATAACTATCCATGCCGTTTCATCTCACTGCTCGCCTGCCTGACTTTAAAACGACAGCCACCATGTAAAATCGGCGCCCCCGTCTGTTTCAGTTGGACTCGAGGCCCCACGCCTACCTCTTACCAGGTGCTGCTCTAGAGGGAATAATAAATTGCTGCTCTCTCTTAATCCTGGTGCGGGTTCAGCAAAGCGTTACAATGTTCTTTACCACCATCTATGCGACCTCTGTGTATGCCCCCTAGCCACAAAATTGCGCCCATTCCGCTTCATCACGGATAACCTATGCATGTCCCGGACACTGGCAACACCCTGCAAGCAAAAAACCACTCTGTAGCCCACCAGATCCATGAGAACATTTCACCAGGACTACCCTCCCCCTACCCCTCCTCGCTCTACTCCTCTCCGTTTTCCTGCTACTGACCTCTGCCTTCACCTGTCCTGGCCCCAGTCCCCACCATGCTTATCTCCTCACTTTAGTCCTCTCCACTTTCCTGCTAACAACCTCTGCCTTCACCTGTCCTGGCCCTTAGCCGCCACACTGTTTACCTGAGAATTTTCCCTCCCCATCTGAGATCTAGCTATTCTGCCTGAAGTCTGATGGAGCTACCTGGTCTAGCTAAAGGGGAGACAGGTCGGGGATCCCCTCCTTGGACATCACCTACCCAGTCGGTCTTTAGCCAGACTTCCCTTCGTCTCTCCTGTCGCCCCTTCCCGCACCCTCCCCCTATTTTTGTCTCTCCTCTCTCAATAGACAAGACTGAACTATTTTGTCTAATGCCCGATGGAGCTACCTGGTTTAGCTATAGGGGAGATGGGCCGTGGAATCCCTCCTTGGTCTTCACCTACCCAGCCGCCCCTTAGAAAGACTTCATTTTGTCTCTCTTTGTTGTCTCTTCCCCTATCCCCCCTTTCTCTACTTCCATGCCCCCTCCCCTCTACCCTCCATCTATTTTGCCCTCCACGTCTCTTTAAATATTTTTCCCACTGAGACCGAGCTATTTGGCCAATGCCCGGTGGAGCTACCTGATAGCTATAGAGGAGATGGGTTTTGGGACTTCCCCTCGACCGTCACCTACCCAGCCCGACCTTGGACAGACTTTCCTTTCGTCTCCCTGCCGCTTCTCCCTCCCACCCCTTTACCCTTACCACTTCCCCTCTACACCTCAATTATCTCGTCTCCTATGCTCTTCTTATTGTTTGTCTAGCAACTGATGTAAATTGAACTGATTTAATCTTGTAATGTAATTTTTGTGGAACCTCATGTAAAGCGCTCTGATACCTCCGGGTCTAGCCAGCGCTATATAAAACTCTTGAATAAATAGTGTATTGTAAGGTGTATCTGATTGTCACATGGATGATGTCATCAGTGATGTCATCAGTGATGGCATTTGAGATGTCACCAGTGATGTCATCAGTGATGTCACTGATCATGTCATGAATGATATAATATGTGACATCATCACCAGTGGATTGCGGGTGCGAGAGTTACAGTACAACTAACTATAACGGAGGAATTTCAATGGTTTTGTATGAGTGAAATGTCCAGCTAACTATAACATCCCTGAAACCTATGTTTTTTTCAATGAATTTCTAAAGTTTTTTAAATGATAATTCCTAACTATAACCTGCCTGAAACCTATGGTTTTTCGGTGAATTTCAAAGGATTTTTAAATGATAATTCCTAACTATAACCTGCCTGAAACCTACGGTTTTTTCAGTGAATTTCAAAGGTTTTTTAAATGATAATTCTTAATTATAATGTTGATTAAGCATATCTGTTTTTTTCTATCTTTTTTAATTATCATCCCAATCTTAACCTAGTAAAAACTGCAAATATCACCACTCTTCAATTCATTCCTTTAGCCAACATAATTGCCACAAACCACTAAAAAAACAGGCGATAGCTCCACTTACCAGTAACAAATTAACATCAACATTTAACTGGTGTAAGGAGATCGACTATCTACTGCGTAAATTACACCCAACTCACACCCATATTTAAAGACGAATATGTGATAGAGGTACTAGTCATGCACCTCTGACACCCAACAAAATCATAACACCCAGGGCCACCACCACCACAACCACCCCCCGGATCCCTCCCCCTACTACCTCAGAGGCAGCATATTTATATAGCGCGAAGTCGACCTAAAACTATATCAACAATTTATATGAGCATCGTATTTACAGTACATTTTCAGGCACATGTTTATTACGTTATTACTCTACAATAACAGGATGTGGACGCGACTCCGAGCCTTAAACAATGATTTCCAGCACCAAATTCAACAGTATACCTGAATGACCACATACATATATAAATTATCTGTCCTTCATGTGCCAAAAAATGCAACCTAAACCTCTCAAAGCCCTGTATTACTACAGCTATAACACTCCACTGAATGTACAACAAACATTCATATTCGCAGAAATGCGTCATGTCCACCATCTTTTATGTGTGCAACTACGGATGAATATACGGTCAGTGATACCCCGTACCATCCATGTTAGCCATATTGTGGGACTTTACAGACATAATGACACATTTGCGTGTAAGACCCGGGTGACTGTAGCACTACAACACATACACCCGAATCAATAGATTTTTCATATAGCTCACGACGGAACCACACCCATAGCTCCGAAGTCATCGTTCTCAGCCTCGCGCGGCACTGGCATACGTCAGTCCAACCCACTCCGCTTACGCTTCCAGGAAAACACAACAACGGTATGTACATTGTCCAGATTTCCATTGTAGTGATTTCTTACTTCCAGGTCTAGTTGTCAGAACGGCACACACACACTCCCTCATAGCTGGTATACACCCACACCACACCCATCCAGCAAATACGTCACTACACACGTGACCCTACCAATAAAAAAGACGGGGCGCACGTACTCCAGGCCATTTTAGAGTTGTTCGCAAGCGCAGTGATGGCCTATCCTAGTGGTTCGGACGCCTCATGTAGGCCCCAACCACAGAGCAGGGGGGCCCGCCACTACATGCAAGACCTCTTTTGTCACTGAGTTAGTGGTACCGCAAGGACTGAGCGGGTCCGGAACCTACGATGAAGATAGGTGCACAAGTATGACCTTTGCCATAGTGATATCAAGACTTAGCACCAAGTGTGAGACTTCTTGGTGGCAGAGCAGGACTGCATGATGTAGATCGTACCCTGGCCGGGCAAAGGTGAGCAGTGAGGCCTGGGTGTACAGCGGAGGGAGTAGATGGGGTGCAATAGACTGAATACAAAAAGGTGACGCAGCGATTTAGGCGTAAGCAGTCCTATATACCATATCTTATTGCATGTGTATTTTTCTTTCTAATAGCAGGAAAGTTTTTATAATCGGTCAAATGTCCGTCGCTCGTGATAATTGTAACCATGTGTACCTCTTTATCTAACAGCTTGTGTTTCACAAATTGGCGTCCCCCCAACACCTCCAAAGCTCAACGTTTGACGATTCTGCGATGATGCGTGGCCATCATAACAACGTCTGAGAAGGCTACTTTGACACGTGGTGCACCCTCTTTGAATCACACCAATGGCACATGGTGAGCAAAGAAGCTTGTTTCTGAAGCAACGAGAAGTCACCTGTGGGAGGAGAGAGTGGGTAGTGTGTAGCAGCTTGACTGCGTAGGAATGTACAATTACCTCCAGGCAGTGAGAAAAGATAAGTTGCAACAATCTGAGGGGCAGATTTACAAGCCCCTTCCTCCTCTTTTGCAATACTTTTAACATGGGAAAAGTGACACAAAAGTGGAGCAAGGAGCTTGTAAATCTGCCCCAAGTGAACAAGAAAAGGCACTCACCTCCGGACTCTGAAAGTCAATGGGGTGCAACAGTCTGGGTACGCAGTAATGAGAGCTCACCGCTATGCAGTGGGAGTGCATGGGGTAAAGTACTTTGGGAGAAAAAGAGTGCACAGATACCTCCTTGCAGTAGAAGTTGATGTAATATAGTATCCTGAGTGTGCAAAGACATAAAGCAATAATATACTTATGCAATTATATGTACTCTGCTGTTACTAACTCTATACTATCTTTCAGATCACTAAACTTGAGGGTGCATTATGAACTGGCACGTGCTTGGACACACAACGGAGGCAGAAATTTGAGCTACGAAGATTTTCTCCAGTATTAACACTACCTCTCCTGCTCCATCTATTACTTTCTCTCTCTCACACTTTTAATGTAATTTTTCTCTCTTTCTCTCTCTCACTCTATCTCACATTGTTTCTCTTTCTCTTTTAAAGTTATGGACGCTGCTGTCCACTCTGCCGAGAAAACAATCAAGGCTGAATTTAATACAGTCTGCAGTGTAGAACTAAAGCAAAAATCAAGTTGTGAACTCTGTTCGCCACAGTGTTTACACAAGGTAAGCTGAGAGGCCTAGATACACAATGCCTACGATTAAATGTGTTCAAAATAAAGAATATTGTTCTGCATAATGACGTGAACTCTCACCTAATTCTGTCTCATCTCTGAATCATTTTAAAGAACTGTTGATCCATACTGTAAATCTGTCGCAGTAGGCACTTCCGTACAGACACCTCTTGAACGTGGGCCTATAAGAGAAGTGGAATGAATCAGGTACACTGCAGATGTGCAAATTAACAAATATTGCCAAGTGGTACCTTAATTTGTGATCTTTGACCTCATTCAGTCACATCGATCTAATTTTAAACATTTATTTACATTTTTGTTTTGCAGGTTACCTACCCTCCTTCCATTGGAGTCCATCTCACATTTTGTTTATTTTATTGTTATGTTAAAGTTATGTTTCTAGTTATTTATTATATTGTTATTTTAAGGTTACATTTTTAGTTATTTATTGTTGTTTTAATAAAAGTTAATAAAACAAAAGTATATATGTCTTCTTTTTCTGACAACATTTCACTATTATTTAGAATGATAATCATATGCTTAGAAAACATTAAACAATTAAAATAGAAATGATGAGTCGAGCTCTTTACCAGAGTCTGTAGCTGTGATTAACGGTTCCTATGGAAAATTTTAATAACTCCAGCACAGTAACTGTTGGGATTGGCAACATTGTGTGGTGAACTTGTAACCTGTGTGCTCACTTAAGTGTTCTATCAACTGTTACTATGGTAACAGGCGGTAAGCAGTTTGGGGGTAGGGTTCAAAGGTACTGGCTGTACAGAAACTGTTGTATTTACCCAGGATCCTCTACTTGACAGAAAGGAAAGCAAACTAAGACAGAACACTGTGTAGCAGATTTACAAGCTCCTTGCGCCATTTTTACGTCTTTTTTCCCATGTTAAAAGTAATGCAATAGTGATGCAAGGGACTTGTAAATCTGCCCCTATGCATTACGAGCAAAAGAAGTACACAATTAGACACTGTAGCTTCATGATTCACAATGCACTTCACTAAATACTGTGTGCCTATTTAAATGGGAGACAGAAGTGTCAATATTACAAAACTTAGGGGGATATTTACAAGGACGGCATTATAATTATCGCCGCTTTAACGGCTTCAATCTACAACTAAAACAGCGATAATGGACTTCAAAATCCTTTGTTATCTATGCAAGAGTGAGAGCCGAGGCTCTCTCCCTGCCATAGCAAACTTGGAAGCATATTATCAAGGACAGCGTTAACATATTCTGGTGTAAACGTAGGCTTCTATTGGAATTCTCACGAATTCTCAAAAGCCTATTATTAAGCTATTATGGCCGCTTTAACAGCACTTTCCTGACGCTAAAGCGATGATAATTTTAACCCTGTCCTTGTAAATATGCCCCCAATATCGTGAGAAATACAACAATAATTTATGTTCGCAAGTGTAAAGCTTGTTAATATAAGACTGTGGACTTAACATATTAATCCACCTCGCATATTAAACATGCGTAAGTCTACTTCAGAACAGATGTTAGCAACCAACATAAACTGCAATCAATGAGAGATTTCCTATTGGTCCTCAAAATCCAGAGCCGCCTTGTAAATACATTTTTCATACCTCACTCTTCCTTTTTATATTCTCATAAAAACACCTACCTTTCCACTGAGAATACCTACATTGTAACTCATTGGGGATACGACGCAAGCCCTTACCAAACCGGCTGCTAATATGCAATAATGCATCTTAGCGTCACCTAGTATTTTTTATTTTATTTAAAGAGTTTTGTATAGCGCGAACAAGACCCATGGGTATCAGAGCGCTTTATATAGCATGATGTAGAAAGGAGACAAATCTTGAAAAGTAAGGCTATACAAAGAGATATGACATAATTTAAGTATACAACCCTAAAGATACAGAAAACAAAATATATGGTAAACACAATATATACAGTGTATGAGATTAGATTAGCGATATAACTATCTCTATATTGCGATTTCCTAATTGCAGAACGATTTTAAGTGACCTTTCTGATGTGTTCTATATTCTTCACATTCTAGTTCCGGGTTTAGTACAGTACCGGTCGAGGCTATTTTCCAAAATATTAGTAGATCTGTACAAGGGGGTTAACATAGTATGAGCATTGACATGAGGTAGATCTGGGATACATCCCCGTGTAAGGATTTTAGTTCACTTGTCCTGTAACTTCCATCTTCTCCATCCCTGGAGTACATCCCTTGAGTATGATCAACTCAGCTGTTGTGTTTCTTTTCACTTCCTTTGAGTAAATGTCTTGGATTTAACCCTGTCACTGTGTTAAAGATGATCCATCTAGAACTATGGGAGGAATTTGCTCATTAGAAATATTTTCGTTTCCCTCTTAAATGTTGCTGTGTTTGTTATCTTTCTAATGTTTGGTGGAAGAGAGTTCCAGATTCTGGGGGCAGCTCCAGAGAAAGCTCTATCATAAGTTCTCTTCTTCCGGAAAATGGGTAGTCTCAGGACCAGCTCCTTGGCAGTCCTAGCAGGTCTATTTCCTCCAGATAATTCCATTTTCTGGGCAAGATATCTAGGAGTGCTGTAATGAAGTGCTTTGTGGGTGATACATGCCATTTTGAGCTGAATTCTGGCTTCGTACGGTAGCCAGTTTAATACTTTTAGGTGTGGAGAGATATGGTCGAACTTCCTCGAACCGTTGACAAGTCTTGCAGCTGCGTTGAGGCATGCGTTTAGAGGTGCTGTGGAGATTTGTGATAGGCCTGCTAACGTAGTGCTCCGATATTCAATCCTCGAGATGACCAAAGATTGGACTGCCAGTTTGAGATCTGCTTTTGAAATGAAGGGCTTCACTTTTCTAATTTAGTTCAGGTGAAAGCGGGCACTTTTTGCCATTGCTTTGATGTGGTCTTTCATATCCAGGTTCTTGTCAAGTGTTATTCCTAGTGATTTAGCTGAGTCGACTAAGGTAGGGGTGCAGTTAAGCGCTGTGATCATTCTAGCCAATTCCTTAACTTCTTTGTGGTTCTTTGAGGGTGAGATTAGAAGGAATTCTGTTTTTGAGCATTCAGTTTTAGATGATTGATTGTTAACCATTGTAATGTCATTTCTAAGGCCTCATTCATTAACATGAGGTCTTCCAAAGACGAGATCTTGATGTATATCTGCGTGTCGTCCGCGTACATATGGAAGGAAATTTTGGAGTTTCGAAGAATTTCTGTGAGCGGTTTGACATACAGATTAAACAGTGATGGAGATAGTGTAGATCCTTGAGGTACTCCAATCGTGTTAGGACATGATGTTGAAAGAGATTGATTGACTAAGAATCTTTGCGTTCTATCCTGTAGGAAGGATTCAGACCATTTCAGCACCATACCTGATATTCCCATCCTGTCCTGGAGCCTGTTCAGTAATTTTACATGATTTACCGTGTCGAATGCAGATGACAGGTCTTGGAGGATGAGTAGACATGTTCTATTTTGGTCTAGGGCCTGTAAAGCATCATCAACTATATGTAGAATCGCCGTTTCCATGCTGTATCCTGTTCTGAAACCCAACTGGCAGTCATCCAGTAGAAAGAAATTGTCTATGTGTTGGCTTAGTTGTGTTTGCACACATTTCTCTATTAGTTTGGCAAGTACCGGAATGTTGGTTACCGGGCGAAAGTTATTTGGATCTGCAGGGTCCGCCGTCGTTTTTTTGATAATGGGGACAACTTGACCAGTTTTTAGGCATTCTGAAAGTATCCCTTGTGATAGAGAGGCGTTAATAATTTTTGTCCAGAAGGGAAACACGGCCTGGCTGATTTCTTTCATGCATTTCGATGGAAGTGGATCATTCCAGTGGTTATTAGGTGTGATATCTAGTAGAGTTTTGGCAATGTTATTCTGGTCTAATAACTTGAAAGTATCCCAATGTGCCTTGTTTTTTGCCCCACCCTCCTTAATTAAAGCGTTGGTAACGCTTGTTGTTGGTTTTTGGATTTCTAGGTTATCCGCTGCACTCCTGAGTTCACTTTCCAACGTGTTGGCTTTGTCTGGGAAGAAGGATGAGAATGCTTCGCAATTTAGTTGTGTTTTCGTGATTTCTTGGGTTGTTTTGGCAGCCTTGTTGGATTGTTGTTTTAGTATTTCAAATAATTTCCGAGGTCTGTTTTTGGCAGAATCCAATTCTGATCTAATAAAATCCTTTTTGGAGTTGAGGATTGTTTTTCTTTTACTCTTTCCTGGCTTCTCTGAGGGATTTCAGTACGGGAGAAGAAGGGTGTTGTCTCCATTTTCTTTCCGCCAGTCTCAGTTTTTGTCTTTCCTCATTTAGTGTCCCATTGAACCAAGGATTTTTAATCTTCTCTGTAACTCTTTTCTGTTTTAGAGGCATTGTGGAGTTACCTATATCCGTTATAGATGTATAGTAGTGGCCCGTTAGATCATTTACGTTCTGTATGTTCTTAGAAGGATATAGGTCCTTCTCACAGCTTTCTAATAAAAGCTCAATGTTTGAGTCTTTAGTGTCCCGCATCCACTTTTTAACTATATTAGGTTGTGTGTGCTTGTTCTTTTTCCATGTGGGAATCGTGAATGTTATGGCATGGTGGTCTGACCAGTCGCATTGGCTGTATTGATAGAACTGAAATGTTCTTGTTTTTTTATATTATCCAGTCCAACGTAGCTACTTTCGAATGAGTTGGCTGTGTGCATGCTTGAGAAAGATTAAGCTCAGCTAGAAAGTCTTTAAACACTTTTATTTGCTTGTCATTGTTGTAGTTCCAGTGTAGATTAAGGTCCCCTAAGAATATATTGTTTGCGTCGGTGTTATGATTTGCCGGGATGATCTCCATTAGTTGTTCTATGAACGGCATATTGTTACCTGGTGGGTGATAAAGTGCATGCGAGTTGCATATTTGGTTGTTGGCCGATCTTATATTGAGACCAAGGTATTCGCACGATTTGAGAGGTTCTGAATGTATTTGGCCTATTTCTATATCCGAACGATGTATGCAGGCTATGCCACGCCCTTTCTTTTTTCGTCTATTCAGTCTCACAATCTTGTACTGAGGGGGCACTAGTAGGTCCATAACCAGAGATGATGATTCCGATAGCGATGTTTCTGTGAGGATTGTCAAGTCAATTTCTTGGCTAATGATGAGGTCAGCTATGTCTGATGCATGTTTAGCTGCGGACCTACAGTTGATCAAAAGGCATTTCAACAATTTTCCAGCGCAGTTTGGGGTCAGAATTTGCGGTTCTGAGATTATCTGGACTTGTTGTAAGTTATTAAGGTTGGTTTTCCTATCAGTCTGTCTAGACTTTCTATTGACATTGATCTGGACTGTTCTGATTTCCTCTCCTCTACTGCGTTCCGACAACTCATATTCCCGGAGTAAAGATATGGTTTCTTCTTCTTTAAGTATTTAAGTTTCCTGTCTGGTCAATTATGCCTGTTTGTTAATGGCATCGCCGTCTCATTACTTTTTCTTTGAGAGTGATATATTAGATCTATGATGTGCTCTACTTTTTGTGGGTGTTTTCTGTAATTTCATGGAGTTTTTCCATCTCTTGCAGAGAGCTTAGTATGTCTTGCGACATGTTGTTTATTTTTGTTCGAAGCTCTTTAAATTCTCTCAAGGTCTGAGGTGATGTGTGTGTTGTGTTCCCCCGTTTGTTGCGTGAATCACATTTTTTCCCTTTCTTTAGTTCTGTTCTTTTTATCGAGATTCTTATCTTTTTGAGATTATTTTGGTTGTCTGTTCAACCTATATTTGTCTTGTTGGATGCTCTATCCTGACTTTGTGTACTTAATACCATGTTTGGGTAAGATAACTTTCTTGCAATTTGAGATGTTCTTTGAGATGTTCTTTGAGCTGGAGCAGAGTGGGGTGTAGCTGGGATGGGGTTTTCTATATCTGGAATTTCCCGAGGTTCAGAGAGTAGCCTAATCGTCGGAGATGCTCCTTGAATGAGGCAGGATATTACATCTTCCTTCTGACCTTCTATGTTGTTTTTCAAATATCGCGTAGATATTTCTGATATCTTTGCATCATTTTTTGGCGACGGGCTTCTTAATCCACTTGTGTCTGTTACTTGCATAGACTGTTGTGTTTCCTGCAATTCTCTGATTATTATGTTGTCTGTGAAAGTAGTGTTCCCGGTGTCCGGAGTGCCTTCTTGTTGATTTATGTGTTGTTCCGATCTTGTTTTCTCTGTGTATCCTTTTAAAGTTGGGAATATGTTGTCACATTATTCTAATTCGTTGTTAGAAACTTGTATTAGCACTACATCATCCCTGTACATAGTCATGCTGAGGTCAGCTTTGCATCTTGGTGCTGGCTTCATCATGATTTTTGTGCCATGAGGTATATTGGTTAAGGATTTTACGTTTAGCATATTAGTAATGGCATAGCGCCATTTAGCCGTTCTTCTTGTAAAGAATATCATGTCATTCACTGTAGTGCCTCTATCTATGTTAGACTTGGGGTCAGATATTAGCGTGCCTGTGTTTCTCCTAAATAGGTTATGCTTGAATTTTTTTGCTGCATTTTTGGAAATTTTGGTAGGATACCTTATGATGTGGGAGTTCATGCGTACTGGTTCTAAGCAGTTGTCCACCATGGTAGTTGATTGGTCGGGAGTGTTATAAATATAATGCTGCAATATACTGACCGTGTTGAATGTTCCAGTAATCTTCTTGATTGGCTAGATTATTGTTTTCTTTTAGATTACCTTCTGCTTAATCTGAGAAGCCAGACCAAAGATCGGAGATTTTATCAATATTTTATTTCAATAATATTTCCAAATATTTCAAGAATATTTCAAGATGGCTGCCATTTTTGTCAGCCTTTGCTGTGATCTGATTGCCTTTCTCTATCTCTCTTGCTGAGTAGTCCTCTTTCCCTTGTTTTTATCCGATGCTATTTAGTAGTCCTTTGTAGTCCTTTCTCAATCTTTCTTGTTGAGTAGTCCTCTTTCCATTACTATTACCCTGTGTTATTTAGTGGTCCTTAGTTGTCCTCTTTCCCTTGCTCTTTCTTGTTGCTTCCAGTTTTTGCTAAGATAGTATACAACAATAAACTCTACCATAAGTCTTTTTATCCTCCTACCTCCAGGATGGCCGTATTTTGCAGCAGTAGAGGATGTCCTACCATGTGTGCAGATCGAAAATGCCGTGACAACAGCGAGGAGTGGACTGATCTAGCTGATGATCACATTCTGGATGTCCTCGGCGGCCACCATTTTAAGGTCAGGCAAGCTGGGTCCAGACTCCTCTGTTATCTCCTCCCTTTGCACAGAACATCTAGTGTTTATTTTTTATTAAATTGATTAATTCTGGCGCTCACTTTGCATTGGTTTTCCGCTGTAAGGGGTGTCTGCTGGGACCTGCGCTGTGATTGCCCGATCCGCTCCTGCGGTGACCCGACACAGTGCTTCTCCTCTTGTTTTGTTTTTGGGGGTCCCGACCTCTCCCCTCGTCCTCCTTCTTACTTCGGTAGATAATAGGCGCAGGTCGTTATCCCAGACCTTCACTGGGATTCGTCTGCTCTCTCGCTGCCTCAACCATGTCCAAGGGGGCGCGCACTCAGCAATGTGCAGTCTGTGCAGGGCATCTAATTTCTGGAATTGCCGCAGTTGCAGGCAGCCCAGACTCGCTCTTGGATGTGCCAGCTTGTTCTCAGCCCTTTCCTTGTGTCAGAGGACGAGACATCAGCAGGGCTCCGAACTTGTTTGGGGGCATCGACTGCTTCGCTAGTGACCTGGATCCCGACCCCTGATCTTCACAGCCCCATCACCTAGCGGGGGATCTGAGCGAATAAGTCGGTCCATCGTTCTTCGCGGCGAGGCTTATCAGCCGGGGTAGCGATATCTCAGCGGTCGAAGAGCAGCTTCCTAGTAGCTGTTTCTCTTGTCTTCCTTGACCGTGTGTTCCTCTCCGGCCGTGTCCTCAGTTGTGCAGATATGCTGGTGCTGTCGAGGTGAAGTCGCACTGGATGAGTACCATAATCTCTGGTTCTTCTTTTCTTCCTAATCCTTGACTTATTTTGATCTTTTTACTTCCTTCTTTGTTCTTTGTGGGTGGGTGGTGGGGTTATTTCAGGGATTAAGATCACTTTTAATATCCCCAACCCAGGAGCTCTTAGTAAGAGCTCCTACTTGGTGGCATTTTCACCTCATTTTTGGCTTTTTTACAAACATTGCAGCGAAATGGCACTTGTTAATATGCCCCCAAGTTTGCTATGATACAGCGGAAACCTCAACTCCCGCCGTGCCATACCAAACAGCAGTATCCCAGGGGTAGACACCCCGAGACAAAGCAGGAGCCAATCCTAGGAGGTGGTGTTCCCCAAGGCTTTCGACTGCTCCAGAATGGAGCCCACGCAGCCCCCCTCTCAAAATATAAAAAGCCCCAGAGGGTGGTAATCCTCTGGGCTTAGAGGAACCTTTGAGCTCCCTCACCCATTTATTTTGTAGCACTGAGGAATGACGGTCCCTGGGCTACAGGCCCCCTCTGGACCACCATCAAATGTAATATTTTAGACCCCGGGATTTGGCCCTCCCAGGCAGCTAATGCTTAAACAAGCACAGGAGCCCCCGCTTCATTTTTTTTTATTACGGCGGATCCATACACCCAAAACACATTTCCCAGTTTATTCCCAAAAAAACAAAAAAAATGTTGGACCCTAGGGGTCCTTGTTGGACCCCCTAAGCAGGTCTAGATGATCAAAATATTTCTTACATGCCCCCATTATTTGAACACTTGTCCCACTATTTTCTAGATCCTCGCTTCTAGAGAGGCACAAAATGGCTGCCAACAATTCCTGGTTTCGAATGTTAACAACAACTTGACAGCCAATTAGCATTCAGTGCGTGATCTGGACGGTGTGCTTAGAGTGTACGCAAGATGCGTGGATCCACTGATGTCATAGATATATATGTATTTTTTATTGTAATTTTCTCCAGAACTACTAAACGGGTGTACACCATTTAAGCAAAAGGCACAAGTCTGAACCAAGGACTACCACTTTGCCAAATTTGGTGTAATTCCTTTCAGCCGTTCGGGCTGTAGCCATGATGAACGGTCCTATGGAAAATTGCATGGGAATAACACGTTTTGGGAACCCCCTTTTTACTCGACCCAGCTTCAAATGCAATATTTTAGACCCCTGGATTTCTCCTTCCCAGGCAGCTAGTTTTTAAACAAGCACAGGAGCCTGCGCTTCATTTTTATATTTTTTTACGGCGGATCCATGTACCCAGCGCACATTTCTCAGTTTTTAAAAAAAAGAATCTTTTTTGTGCCCTTGGAGTCCTTGTGGGACCCCCTAAGCAGGTTTAGAGGGTCAAAATATTTCTTGAAAGTCCATAGGTCGCACTCCGCTCCGCTGACGAGCTCAGTTTACGCACCTGCTCTCCGTGAGAGGTATCAGACCCGATAAAACTTGGCAGCCTGCACAGCAAACCCCGAAGAACTGCCTATACTCTGCTGATGAAGGATAACAATCCTGAAACACGGGTGTCCAGAGTTGGCCTGCAACTTTGCATTTACACTTGAGACTCTACGAAAAGCACACACGCTTCAAAGAACTGCATTTACCATGATGCTCATGGGGTATACCCGCTGGTGGGTGGAGCAGAGTGCGACCTATGGACTATCACTTAATATGGCTCCCTTGAGCCACACGAGCTGACGAGCTCAGCTTACGCACCTGCGCACCGTGAGAGGTATCATACCCGATAAAACTTGGCAGCCTGCACAGCAAACCCCGAAGAACTGGCTATACTCTGCTGATGAAGGATAAAAATCCTGAAACACGGGTGTCCAGAGTTGGCCTGCAACTTTGCATTTATACTTGAGACTCTATGAAAAGTGCACACACTTCAAAGAACTGCATTTACCATGATGCTCATGTGGTATACCCGCTGGTGGGTGGAGCAGAGTGCGACCTATGGACTTTCACTCAAAATATTTCTTTCCTGCCCCCTTTATAAGTTTTAAAGACTTGTTCCACTAATTTCTAGATCCTCGCTTCTACCGAGGCACAAAATGGCTGCCAACACTTCCTGGTTTCGAATGTTGACAACCACTACACAGCCAATCAGCATTCTGCGCGTGATCAGGACGGTGCGCATATAATCTGTGAAAGATGGGCGGATTCACCGAGGCCATAGATATATATGTACTTTTAATTGTAATTTTCTGAGGAAGTACTGAACAGATTTACACAATATAAGCAAAAGGCATGAGTCTGAACCAAGGACTACAACTTTGCCAAATTTGGTGTAATTCCGTTCAGCCGTTCGGGCTGTAGCTGCGATGAACAGTACCTAGCGAAAATTGCATGGGGAATATATATATATATATATATATATATATATATATATATATATATATATATATATATATATATATATATATATATATATATATATATATATATATATATATATATATATATTATATATATAAAAATATATATATATATTTTTATATATATATATATATATTTATATATATGTTTGTTCACTAAAAGAACAACAGTTTAGGGACTTTACAATTAGGAAATAGCACTGAAAACAATTAAAAAAAACTGTGGACATTCACTAAAAACAAATGTTAAAGGGACATTATAGTTAGGAAATAGAATTAAAAAAAACCTTAGAAATTCACTGAAAAAAACAAAGGTTACAGGGACATCATAGTTAGGGTCAGATTTTACACACAGAAAACCATAGAAAATCAACCTAAGGTAACTATAACTCAAGCCCTCACAATGCACTGCTTATGACCTCACATACTAAATCACTCATGCCATGATCAGCGGAATCACTGATAAAATCTCAAATATTATCCCTGATGACATCACTGCTGACATCATCTAGTAAAGTAAACTTCAATATACTTCATAAAATACCACTTAAAAATGTTTAAAGTAAGAAGAAGATATAGGGGGCAGACGTATATTACAGTGCTCACTGTAACATTATTAACTACTACAATCACGTATCATATAAGAGACAGTTCCCCACAGATAGCCCTGTGTTTTTCAAACATCTACTTTAAACACTAATGACCAAAGTAAAACATCTATCTGTACAGGCTAGTGTATTGCAAACCACAGCAACACGATTTGTGAACCTGGAAGAGGTTTGAGTGGAAATATCATATTTTCAAAAACACTACATCATACAAAAGGTCTGGAGGTGTTAATGGAGAGGACACTCTGTGACACACCACTGGTAAAATTATTCCTTATCCTAGAGAACGGTATGAGCAGAAAGGTGAGTCTGTTGTAAATGTTCACTACATTGAGCCATCAGCCTAGAATAAGGCCTTAGGGAACAGAATAATTTATTTTAATCTACTACTGCAGTCATTCATCACAAGTCAGAGAAGTTTAAGGAAACAGATCTATACTCAGTCATCACTCTGGAGCAATGCCTCAATGAACAGCTTAGACTCTCGCAAAGCACAACCAAGCACATACATCAGCAAGGGACGTGACAGTGTAGAGGCTAGTATACTGTTAAATAGTAGACCTGATTTAAAAATGGGGTTAGATGACATATGTTAGTAATATTATCACTCCTCAGTACTACAGAAAGTATACTAATTTAAATTATGGCATTTCTTATATATCTTTAAGTCTCAGAAACATTTATGAAATGCTTACACTCACAGAATGATGTTATCAGTGATGTCACTGACCATGTTATGAGCGATGTAATATGTGAGGACATAAGCAGGCCATTGTGACTGCATAAGTTATCGTTAGCTCACATAACTAAAACTGATGAATTAAAGTGGTTTTATAAAGAGTGAAATCCGAGCCCAGACACTCATACACCCACTCACAGACTCATTCAGAGATCATGCACCTTCTGACGTACCCACTCAGAGACTCATGCACCCACTCACAGAAATACTAAGAGATTCATGCATGCACTCACAGACCCGCACATACACTTATGTATCTAATGAAAGACCCATTAAGACACTTATTTAGCCACTCCCAGACTCACTCAGACACTCATGCTCCAACTTACACACCACTCAGACATGCATGCACCCAATCATAGACTCATTTATCGACTCATGCCCTTACTGACATACCGACTCTGAGACTCATGCACCCACTCAAAAACCCATTTAGACACTTAAGTACTCATTCACAAACCCACACAGATAGTTAGGCACCCACTCATAGACTCATTCAGAGACTCATGTACCCTCTCACATTCCTAGTCAGACATGCATGTACCCACTGACATTCCCCCTCAGAGACTTGTGCGCCCACTCACATACCCACTCAGTGAGTCATTCACCCAGTTTCAGACCCATTCAGAGACAACAGACCCACTGATAGATCCAGTGACAGAATCATGCACCCACTGACTCAGCCACTCAAAACACTTATATACCCACCCATATACCCACTCAGACATTAATACATCCAGTCACATACCCAGTCAGACACTAATACATCCAGTCACATACCCACTCAGACACTAATGCACCCTCTTAGACTCACTCAGAGTCAGGCGGCCACTTACATACCCACTCAGAAACTCATGCACCAACTCACAGATCTAATGACAGACTCACTCATATACTCACAGGCCCACACATACACTTATGTATCCACTGACACACTCACTGGGAAGCTCATACACCCATTCCCAGACTCAGTCAGACACTCATGCGCCCCTTACAGATCCACTCAGAGACTGATGAATCCACTGACATACCCAATCAGAGACTCGTGCAGTCACTCACATATCCATTCAGACATTTACGCATTCACTCACAGACCCACTCAACTCACAGACCTACTCCGAGACTTTTGCCAAATCACAGACCCATTCATGGACTCCTGCACTCACTCATAGACATACTGAGAGACTCGTGCACCCAGTGACTCCCCACTCAGTGACTCACACACCCACTCACAGACCCACTAAGAGACTCATGTACCCACTCAGACCTTGTCAGAGATGTATACACCCACTCCCACTCACATTCATGTACTCACTGACAGATTCATTCAGAGACTCATGCACCCAACCCCAAATCAACACAGACACTGATGCCTCTACTGACATACCCACTCAGATACTCAGGCTTCAATTCACAGATCCATTCAGAGACTCACGCACCCACTCACAGACTAATGCACCCAGTCACAGACCCAAGCAGAGCCTCACACACTCACTCATGGAACCAGTCGGAGACTCATTAACCCACACAGAGAATCACACAGACATATGCACCCACTCACAGACCCACTCAGACACTCACGCAACTACTCACAGACTCATTCAGAGACTCATGCAGCCATTCACATACCCAGTCAGACACCCAAGCACCCACTTACATACCCATTCAGAGACTCATGCAGCCACTCATATACCCATTCAAACACTTACTTACCCACTGCCAGACCCACTCAGAGTCTCATACACCCACTCGCATGCCCACTCAGACATTTATATGCCCAATCACATGCCCACTCAGGAACTCAAGCACCCAGTCACAGTCACAGACCTACTCAGACATGTATGCACCTACTCACAGAACCCTTCAGATACCCATGCATCCACTGGCTAGACTATTCCCATGAGGCACAGGGTCAGACTGATTTGCATATAGCCATGTCTGAACTGGGGTTGCAGAGTGGGCTAAAGAACGGTGATGGATTAAACCCAGATCTTTTGACTGGGTGTGAGTGTTTGATTGATTCAGATACTCCGTCCATCACCACCCCCCTTAGTACCGCTTTTGGTCGCCATAAGTGTGGCAGGGTATGCTCAGACGTGAGTCCCTTGCTCACTTTGCCACTGGATTCAAGCAAGCCGGGCTGAAGATGGCTGGAATGCCATAAACCGGTCCTTGGAAGCTTGTTTCCGGTCCAGGGAAGACATGGCTTGGCAGTTCGGGCTGGACTGTTCCCATGAGGCACAGGGTCGGACTGATTTGCATATAGCCATGTCTGAACTGGGGTGGCAGAGTGGGCCAAAGAACGGTGATGGATTAAACCCAGATCTTTTGACTGGGTGTGAGTGTTTGATTGATTCAGATGCTCTGTCCATCACCACCCCCTTTTGTACCGCTTTTGGCCGCCATAAGTGTGGCAGGGTATGCTCAGACGTGAGTCCCTTGCTCACTTTGCCACTGGATTCAAGCAAGCTGGGCTGAAGACGGCTGGAATGTCAGAAACCGGTCCTCGGAAGCTTGTTTACGGTCCAGGGAAGACATGGCTTGGCAGTTCGGGCTGGACTGTTCCCATGAGGCACAGGGTCGGACTGATTTGCATATAGCCATGTCTGAACTGGGGTGGCAGAGTGGGCTAAAGAACGGTGATGGATTAAACCCAGATCTTTGACTGGGTGTGAGTGTTTGATTGATTCAGATGCTCCGTCCATCACCACCCCCTTTTGTACCGCTTTTGGCCACCATAAGTGTGGCAGGGTATGCTCAGACGTGAGTCCCTTGCTCACTTTGCCACTGGATTCAAGCAAGCCGGGCTGAAGACGGCTTGAATGCCAGAAACCGGTCCTCGGAAGCTTGTTTCCGGTCCAGGGAAGACATGGCTTGGCAGTTCCGGCTGGACTGTTCCCATGAGGCACAGGGTCAGACTGATTTGCATATAGCCATGTATGAACCATGGGTGGCAGAGTGGGCTAAAGAACGGTGATGGATTAAACCCAGATCTTTTGACTGGGTGTGAGTGTTTGATTGATTCAGATGCTCCGTCCATCACCACCCCCTTTTGTACCGCTTTTGGCCGCCATAAGTGTGGCAGGGTATGCTCAGACATGAGTCCCTTGCTCACTTTGACACTGGATTCAAGCCAACCGGGCTGAAGACGGCTGGAATGCCATTAACCGGTCCTCGGAAGCTTGTTTCCGGTCCAGGGAAGCCATGGCTTGGCAGTTCGGGCTGGACTTTTCCCATGAGGCACAGGGTCAGACTGATTTGCATATAGCCATGTCTGAACTGGGGTGGCAGAGAGGGATAAAGAACGTGATGGATTAAACCCAGATCTTTTGACTGGGTGTGAGTGTTTGATTGATTCAGATACTCCGTCCATCACCACCCCCTTTTGTACCGTTTTGACCGCCATAAGTGTGGCAGGGTATGCTCAGACGTGAGTCCTTTGCTCACTTTGCCACTGGATTTCAGCAAGCCGGGCTGAAGACGGCTGGAATGCCAGTAACCGGTCCCCTCAAGCTTGTTTCCGGTCCAGGGAAGACATGGCTTGGCAGTTCGGGCTGGACTGTTCCCATGAGGCACAGGGTCAGACTGATTTGCATATAGCCATGTCTGAACTGGGGTGGCAGAGTGGGCTAAAGAACGGTGATGGATTAAACCCAGATCTTTTGACTGGGTGTGAGTGTTTGATTGATTCAGATACTCCGTCCATCACCACTCCCTTTTGTACCGCTTTTGGCCGCCATAAGAGTGGCAGGGTATGCTCAGACGTGAGTCCCTTGCTCACTTTGCCACTGGATTCAAGCAAGCCGGGCTGAAGACGGCTGGAATGCCAGAAACCGGTCCTCGTAAGCTTGTTTCCGGTCCAGGGAAGACATGGCTTGGCAGTTCGGGCTGGACTGTTCCCATGAGGCACAGGGTCAGACTGATTTGCATAAAGCCATGTCTGAACTGGGGTGGCAGAATGGGCTAAAGAACGGTGATGGATTAAACCCAGATCTTTTGACTGGGTGTGAGTGTTTGATTGATTCAGATGCTCCGTCCATCACCACCCCCTTTTGTACCGCTTTTGGCCGCCATAAGTGTGGCAGGGTATGCTCAGACATGAGTCCCTTGCTCACTTTGACACTGGATTCAAGCCAACCGGGCTGAAGACGGCTGGAATGCCATTAACCGGTCCTCGGAAGCTTGTTTCCGGTCCAGGGAAGCCATGGCTTGGCAGTTCGGGCTGGACTTTTCCCATGAGGCACAGGGTCAGACTGATTTGCATATAGCCATGTCTGAACTGGGGTGGCAGAGAGGGATAAAGAACGTGATGGATTAAACCCAGATCTTTTGACTGGGTGTGAGTGTTTGATTGATTCAGATACTCCGTCCATCACCACCCCCTTTTGTACCGTTTTGACCGCCATAAGTGTGGCAGGGTATGCTCAGACGTGAGTCCTTTGCTCACTTTGCCACTGGATTTCAGCAAGCCGGGCTGAAGACGGCTGGAATGCCAGTAACCGGTCCCCTCAAGCTTGTTTCCGGTCCAGGGAAGACATGGCTTGGCAGTTCGGGCTGGACTGTTCCCATGAGGCACAGGGTCAGACTGATTTGCATATAGCCATGTCTGAACTGGGGTGGCAGAGTGGGCTAAAGAACGGTGATGGATTAAACCCAGATCTTTTGACTGGGTGTGAGTGTTTGATTGATTCAGATACTCCGTCCATCACCACTCCCTTTTGTACCGCTTTTGGCCGCCATAAGAGTGGCAGGGTATGCTCAGACGTGAGTCCCTTGCTCACTTTGCCACTGGATTCAAGCAAGCCGGGCTGAAGACGGCTGGAATGCCAGAAACCGGTCCTCGTAAGCTTGTTTCCGGTCCAGGGAAGACATGGCTTGGCAGTTCGGGCTGGACTGTTCCCATGAGGCACAGGGTCAGACTGATTTGCATAAAGCCATGTCTGAACTGGGGTGGCAGAATGGGCTAAAGAACGGTGATGGATTAAACCCAGATCTTTTGACTGGGTGTGAGTGTTTGATTGATTCAGATGCTCCGTCCATCACCACACCCTTTTGGACCACTCAGGAACTCAAGCACCCAGTCACAGACCCACTCAGACATGTATGCACCTACTCACAGAACCCTTCAAATACCCATGCATCCACTGACATACCCAGAGAAACTCATGTGGTCACTCACATACCCCCTCAGAGAATTATGCACCCACTCTCAAGACCAGTGAGATACTCATGCACCCACTGGCATACCCACTCAGAGGCTCAGCGCCCACTTACATACCTATGCAGACATGCACCCACTCATGGACCCAATCAGAGACTCATGCATCCATTCACATACACACACAGAAAGTCAGTTATGCACTCACTCAGCTACCCATTCAAACACTTACACCCCCACTCGCAGTCCCATTCAAACATTTGTTCACCCAGTCATAGGCCCACTGAGACTCACACGTCCACTACCACACCCACTCAGAGACTCATGCAGGCACTCAAATACCCACTCAAAAAGTGACTTTTGTACTTGCAGACCCACCAACAGACTAATGCACCCACTTATACACACATTTAGACACTTACATAACTACTTGCAGACCCATTGCCACATTTATTGAGTCAAACTGAGAGTTGTACATGTGAAATGTGGTGTTGTGCATTGAAATCCTGCTTTTGCTTTGTGGATATGCGGTGGAGTCACAACTCCAACTTTTATTTTCCAAAACACGATTCATAATGAAAGTGATTTAGTGTTTGTATACTAGGGTGGCTCTTACAAGATTCCTTGGGTTTATTGTGCATAGATGATATCTACACATAATACAGAATTCAGTCTTTCAATTTACTAGGGAATATCCTGTTACCTTCTTCAGAAAAATGTACTCCTTCACATCTATATATATGCTCTATGTCAAAGCACAATTTGTCGTTGTAGATGGAGCCCATGCTGTGGTCTCTAAGGAATGCAAAAACAGTTTTATTAACATGTTTCTGCCCTTTGTCTATTTGTGGCCAGAATTTATCTGACAATTTCCATTTCTGCCTTTGGCAAATGTTGGAGAACACCAAGACAGTGTGCGGAAAAAGTGTCATTAATTGGCCAAAGGTCTCCTTCATTGCGATTTCCAGTCCTACCCTAGTAAGAGTGCCTAGGTCTTTGAACCTACGGTGTGCAATTAAGAGGTCTGGATGTTGGCAACCTGCAATGTTCTCAAACAAAGGAAGCAATTGCAGCCACTTTAACCCTCTCTGGCCAATCCAAGTAATGTCCACATTAGGCAGACCAAAGTCCCAGTCAATGTCACTCTTTCCAGGAGCTTCTCTGGCCCAAAAAACAATAGCGGTGCTCCACAATCCACACTCTCGCCATTTTGAAGGAAGGAGCTGTAGCACAAAGCACAAAGGACCACTTGGTGTGTGAGTGATTCTGTGGATGATGTTATTAGTGATGTCATCAGTGATGTCACTAACCATGTCATGTGTGATGTAATATGTGAGGTCATAAGCAGTGCATTGCAGGGGTTTAAGCTCAGGTTACTATAACTGCTGAATTTCACTGATTTTGTAAGAGTGAAATCTGAGTCTAACTATAACATCCATGTAACCTTTGTTTTTCAGTGAATTCCTATGTTTTTTAACATTCTATTTACATAACTATTAAGTCCATGTAACCTTTGTTTTTTATGGGAAATTGTAAGTTTTTTAAAATTATATTTCTTATCTGCAACTACTAACTTATGACACTAAGGGCCTATTTACAAGTTTGGTGGCCCTTGGACCGCCAGACTCGTGGTGGAGCAGCGGTGGCAGTCTTCCGAATGCTACATTACGACCTTGGGGGTCATGCCACACTGAGATCCACCATTCCCTGACGGTGGCATTGTGGTCTTTTGGCAGTAATATGCTTGGCAGGACTGCCATGGTCCAGTCAAGCATATTACGACTTTCCTCATCGCCACTGTTTTCATGGAGGTCTTTCCGCCATGAAAACAGTGACGGTGAGGAAATGTGTCTCACTCCATGGGGATGTACACTCTCCCCTGTATGCACGCAATCCTAGTTCCAGCGCAGCATGGACTTCACAGCCATGCTGGAACTTCCATTGCAATGCCTATTTTATAGTCACCGCTGTGGAATGCCCAGAAAAGCGGTAGACTGTGACTAAAAAAAGTTTTAATACGGCGGGCAGTTCTCACGCAGGTTTCATGGTGCGGTGGTGAAGTGGTCCTGCTGCCACACCGCCAAACTTGTAATAAGCCCATAAGTGTGTGAGTGAGTGAATGAGTGTCGCAGTGGGTGCGTGAGTGTCTGAGTAGGTTTGTGAGTGGGTTTGATAGAGTATAAGTGGGGCTTTAAGTGGGTATATGAGTATCTGAGTGGGTCAGTGAGTGGGTGTGTGAGTCTCTTATAGGGGTGGGTGGTAAACTCTGCTCCATCATCAAGTTTGTGGAGTTTTGTCTCTCCACACTCTGCTGGGAATGCCAAGCATTCTCTGCCAACCACTGGCAGAGCGGAATTTACCAGTACGCTCAGCTCAAGACTTCATCGCTGAGCCAGTAGTGTGCCAGGAGGACCCTTTGCTGAGTGATGGAGAAAGTGGGTGGGCCTTCAGTGAGGTCTGAGCAGTTCAGCGGTGGTGGACTTACTTGTGGCAACAATAGGGGTTCTTTTCCCCCAACGGCCCTTAGCAGCCAAGTGTACTTTATCCCCCAACCAGTAGTACACCAAGAGGCCCCTTTGCAGAGTAGTTGAGAAAAGGGGTGGAGTCTCCAATCAGGTCTGCAAAATCCCGCTGTGAGGGACTTTATTGAGGCAACAAGAAGGATTTTTGCCCCGATGACCCCCAGCAGCCAGTGGGACTTCATACCCCAACCATTAGTGCCCTAGGAGGCCCCTTTTCAGAGTGATTGAGAAAAGGGGCGGCCCTTCCAATGAGGTCTCAGCAATCCCGCTGTGGGGGACTTACTTGTGGCAACAATAGGGGTTCTTGGCCTCCAACGACCCTCAGCAGGCAAGTGAACTTCATCCCCCAACCAGTAATGCACTAGGAGGTACCTGTGCAGAGTGGTTGAGAAAGGGGGTGGGGTCTCTGACGAGATCTCAGCAGTCCCGATGTGGGGGACTTACTTCTGGCAACAATAGGGGTTCTTGCCCCTCAACGACCCTCACCAGCCAAGGGGACTTCATCCCCCAACCAATAGTTCATCAGGAGGTCCCTTTGCAGAGTGGTTGGGAAAGGGGCATGGGGCTTCTGATGAGGTCTGAGCAATCCCACTGTGGGGGATTTACTTGAGGGGGTTATTTATCCCCGGGGAAGTGGTGGTCCCTGGGACTTGTGGGGTTCATGTGGCCTCTTTCTTTAGCCTCATGGAGGTGGTGGTCCCTGGGGCTCAATGAGCCTCAGGAGGGGTCCATGTGCACCTCCGTTCTAGCAGCCCACAATCCCCCGGGACCTAGCCCACCTGCAGGTTTTATACTAGAAAAGGACATGAGCCTGTGCTACTTTTTTTAATTTTTGGGTGGGAGATGCGGATCCAGTCCAACTTCAGCCAAATAAAATCATTTTTGGCCCAGGCAAGCTCCCTTTGTGACCCCCAAGAGGTCTAGGGGGTCAAGGTATTCCTACCATGTCCCTTCTCTTTTTTCTTGAGCTTTTTCTGGAACTCGGCGGACGCCAACTCCCAAGATGGCTGCCAATAGTTCCTGGTTGAAGTTTTGGTAGCCAGCCACATTTCAGCATGGGGACTGTTGGATCCTAAGCACATCTGCAGCCCTATACATACAAATTAGCTTTTTTTTTAAAAATTTCTCAAAAACACTGAACAGATTTACACTAAATAACAAACAGGGTTCTTTTTGGACCAAGAGCTACCTTTCTACCACATTTGGTGTAATTCTGTCCAGCAAATTGGGTTGTAGTCGTATCTAAAAATCTCTGAGGAAATTAACAACTTAAAAACTTTTTATGACACTCCCCTTTTTCTCGGCCCTTGACAGATTGCCTGAAAACTGTCAGTGCGTAACAAGAAGCACTTTTAGGGAAAAGTTTGTGAAGATTCACCAAACGGCGCCAAAGTTATAGGCGAGGAAACAAGGTCCTAAATATAACTACCTACTGGCACTATGTGGTCTTTTTTCCTGACTGGTTACATGGCGGCCCAAACTCCTCAGACGCCATGGCTTGTGAGTTATATACTTTTTTCTTTTATTTCTCAATTCGTCATCAGTCCAATGTTCCAACAGGTAACAATGAATTTAAAGAGCAAATTAAACAGCATTAATCTACCAGAGTGATGTGTTTCGGCTTCTGCCTTTTACTGGGCATATTGTCACACCACAGTGATTCCTACTCCCTCCTGATCAACTGTCCCTCTACTATTTTCATGCCCAGTTGACCATTATTGCACTACATTGATTCCTCCTATGTCACAATCTGACCTCCATTTTTTGAAACATTTAACCATTTCAGCCTCAGTTCCCTTATTCCTCAGACCTTTTTTTTTCCCTCAAATGTATCCAAAATCTATTCTGTCAATCCAACGGTATATGATGCCATAATATAAAATATTTGACCATTTGCACTCTAATATATATCCAGTTTGATTACAACGTTGCTAATCTTATTCTCTTACCATTCAATACCTGCTATACACACATAAATATATATTTTTAAACAATACCCTTTCAAGCATAGAGTGACAGAGAATTCTTTTTTTAAAGTAAAGCCCTCTAGGTAGTTCTCAGGGTTAGGGGGAGAGTAGCCTCTGCATGGAGCACCCTAGAACACTAGGGTTACTCTGAATTTGCTCACCTCAAATGCCTGCTTTTCTATCAAAGTTTTTAAGCATAGGATTAGCACAGTGCCACCTTCGCTGAAAACCGTTAGCACTATCGGAAGCGGTTCCAAAAGGCATTTGGACAGGTTGAGTCTTTTAGAGCTACAGCTCTATGGACACGGTTTCCGAGCAAGCAATTATGATTATTGATCCGGGCAGCAGTTCCAATTCGATTTGCCCAAAGTGAAACGGCTGTAGGATTTTGTCTTTGGGAGCCCGTAGCAGGCCCCCCTTCATCCAGGGCCTTCCGAATGGGGCCTGTGGCGGTACCCAAGTGACCACCCTTTCCAACCATGCACAGTGTGGCAGGCACCATAGGGTGCCTGCCTCAGGGTGCAAGGTTTTTCCCAACCAACCCTTTTTTCAATGGCAGCCTATATTCTGGTTCGAAACACAGGCTCATATTGAAGTCAATAGCCGTCCAAGTGAATCGTATCTGGAAGCATCCGACTGAAGCGTTCTGAAACGCTTCAGAAACCGATTCGTTTGGAAGAGTTTCCCAACAAGATCATAATCAGTCCCTAAGTCTTTAAACCCTAAGTTTAGCAGAGTTCCATCTACACTGATCTGTAAAATAAAAAAAATGTTTACCACTCCAGGCACAGGATTACAGCTTTGAATTGGTAACATACCAACCAAATCAACCTGAAATTAATAAATGCAACCCCTGACATGTGTTTCATTTTCATTATAGCTCTTCAAAGTTGTTTAGCTTTGTCCAGGCAGAAGGAAGTACCCAGTATAAGTCAAAACAATACCATTTAAAGCATAGAGTGACACATAAATTATGCAAAAAAGAAGCAGGGAACTCTGGGTAGTTCCCATGTTTAGGTGGAGAGCAGCTCATGCGTAGAGTACCCTACAACACCAGCGCATTCTGAATATGCTCACCTCAAAGGTCTGCTTTTCTATCAAAGTATTATAGCATATGATTAGAACAGTGCCATACATGCTAAGATAGAAAGGGACAAAATATTTTGCCCTTTCAACAGAAAAGTCTTTAAGCATAGGATTAGCACAGTGCCATCCATGCTGTGCTTTAAAAGGACAAACATATTTTACCACTCTAGGCACAGTATTACAGCTTATGATAGAAAACATTTCAGGGATAACTATTGGTTGAAACGTAGCTCCTTTATTTTACTTTTCCCCATACAATCTTGCAAGACTCTTGCAGGATCATAAACACCTCATGGTAGGCCCAGTGATTTTCCATGCAGATCTCGCGAGAGGCTTGAAGATGAACAATACACCTATGGCAGGCCCAGTTCTTTTCCATATGGGGTCCTATGAGATGCTTGTGAGATCGAACGAAACCCATGCTGCAGCTTCATTCCCTGAAGCATGCACACTACTCTTGCAAGTGTCTTGCGAGATTGCAAAACAAGTGTAAGACAATATTAGTATGTGGGAGAAACGAGCATCTCCACTGGCAACCATCTCTTAGATAATACTTCTGCATACTAGGGTGTGAGGAAGGACTACCCTCCACTTTTATTCCACTCTCTAATTGACAGGTATGCATAGTACCCTGTATGGATGACTGGTCTCTCTTATCACACCTCTCTCTCAGATGACAGGAGTGTGTAGTAGGGTCTATCGGAACTGACTAGCCTCTCCACTGGGATGCTTGCCCCAGAAGAGGGGTGTGCATAGTGTGTAGAGAAAGACTGTCTTACACATCCCTCTCAGATGATAGGTACGCATAGTTGAGTGTGTGAAGAGAGAATGCCGTCTCAGCTGAGACATCTCTCTCAGATGTGGGGTGTATGTAGTAATGAGGGGGAAAGCACTGCCCTTTTCTCAAAGACCTCTCTCTGAGATGAAAGGTGTGCATATTAGCGTGTGTATTTTTTTATTAATATTAATTATTAAATTGATTATTAATTATGTTAATTGTGTAAATACTTTTTTGGTTACATTTTATAAGTGCATAGTGTGTTTTCTGGGAGTATACTGTGGGAAGTAAATTAATTATAAATAATTAATAATGAATATTGAATTAATGATAATTAATTTGTTATGTTAATTATATTTTTTAACTGCAACGGTTACCCGAAGGTGTCTTGACGCTGGCTTCTGCCTTCCGAACAGAGAAGTACGTGACGGCCTATGCATTGAAAAGCCAGGTTTTCAGTCCTTCCCGAAATGCCATTAGCTCAGTGGCATTCCTAATATGTAAAGGAAGATCATTCCAGGCCCTTGCAGCACAATTGGTGAAACCTCTTCCTCCCCAGTTGACTTTTTTAAAGGAGGGTATTAGCACACATTTGGCTCATAAAGAACGCAGGGCTCTTCTAGGGACATACCATTGAAAATGTACTCCCAGATATTCGAGCCCTGTTTCTTGAAGGGCTTTAAAAAGGATGCAAAAGGATTTCAATTCTATCCATTATTTGACTGGAAGCCAGTGCATCCTTTTCATTTCCTTAGTAACATATACAAACTTTTGTGTGCGAGGAAGCAGTCTAGCTGCTGCATTCTGCAGGAGTTAAAGTTTGTTTAAATATCGTTTTTGAATGTTTAGGTAGAGGCTGTTACCATGGTCCACACTCGAGAGAATGAGAGATGTTATAACTACACTTTGACTGTCTTCTGACAGAAAGGGCATTATTTTCTTAATCATTCTTAGGAGGTGGAAGCTAGGGGAAGCGACTGCATTTATCTGGTCCCTGAAGGTTAGCTTATTGCTGACTATGACCCCCAGATTTTTGGCTTTCCTAGTTGGTCTAGAGAGAGTTCCCAGTTCTTCTGTCCACCAATCTGGGGTCCAGAAATTGGCATTATTTCCCAAAATAAGGACCTCAGTTTTGCCGGAGTTTAACTTCAGGCAGTTCAGAGTCATCCACGTCTTGATCAATTTCATACAGTCATGGAACCTTTTCCCTTTCTCTGACTCCTGCCCCAGTCACAGAGACACCACCATTTTTATATCATCTGCATAAGATGTTAGCTGAAATCCGAAAGATCTAATCAGATCCCCCAGGGGCGACACATAGACATTAAAAACCGTGGGACTAAGGGAGGAACCCTGTGGTATTCCACATGGTAAGGAGAAAGGTGTGGAGTGGACTTAGTCCAAATCCACAGTTTGATTTTTTTCCAATCAGGAAAGATTTCAATATCTTCCAGGCTGTGCCTTGAACCCCACAAGCCGACAAACTGTCAGCATGATCAGTGCTGCTTTTTCTCCCTGGTCCAGAGCTTCTCTTATATCGTCAGTGGATTTTATATGGGCAGAGTCTGTACTGTGTCCTTCCCTAAATCCATACTGTGTAGGATCTAAAATGTTGTTTGCCTGGAGGAACGCACTCAGTTGAACGTTCATGTTTTTTTCTACCAGCTTCGCCGGCAAGGAAGTCGAGAAATTGGCCAGTAATTATTAGGATCCTTGGGGTCAAGATTTTGTTTTTTTAACAAAAGAAGAATCAATGCTGACTTTCATATTTTGGCAAAAATACCCAGACTCAACCATAGCATTAATTAAGGGAGTGAGTGCAATTCCAATAGGTTATGCAGCTTGTTTAATCACAAAAACTGGGCAGGGGTCGTAGGGGGAGCCAGAATTGGTGGAGTCCAAGAGATTTATCGTATCACACGTATCCAGAGGGAAGAACTTATCCAGAGTAGGCTCTGGGTCAGTTGCAGTTTTGGACCTCACAGATAGCCCATCTGTTCCTCCTATAAAGGGCAAGAAAATAGCCTCCACCTTCTGTAAAAGAAGGAAACTATTTCCTCAGGTAGTTCTGGACTACTCTGAATTTTCAGAGGGATTGGGGAGGCCAGTTTGGTTACCGTCCTGAAGAGTTCTGTTGCGTTCTAAGTGCTTACAGGCAAGTTTTTGTTTCCTAAGTTCTTCAGAATATCGGAGGGCTGTTGGTTGAGAAAGTTTAGGAAACAATGTTTTCACTGAGGCAATTTTTTTACAAGTTGTCTCGATCCACTCTGTATAGCAGGTTGTAGCTTCTTCTACCTCGGTGGGAAGAGAACAGACTGTTGCTGTATTTAGATCTTCTAACTCTCTATCCTTAATTTTATTCCAGGCACTTGTTTCTATCTGATTCCTGAAAACTCCCAAGCTATAATGAGGATTGGGAGGGACCAGCTCAAACTAAATTGCAACGTGGTCTGTCCAAGCAAGTGGCAGCAAAATAGCTGTGGGTGTTTGGAAAAAATCTCATACAAGGTGTGCCCTGCAACATGAATGGGACCTTCTAGTTGTTGCCTTAATTCTCCGCTATTCATCACATCAACAAGAGCTATTGTATCAGGTTCAGTGAATGCTTCCAAGTGAAAGTTAAAATTCCCAAGGATAGTGAATGAGTCAGCGCAAAACCAAACCTCAATAAGAGTTCCAACCGAAGTTAGGAACGCGTTTCTTGGGCCAGGTGGTCTGTACAAAAGGATGCCCTTAAAGGAGTGGCGATGAGGGATATAAAAACTAAAGGAGAATGCTTGCATGTCAAATTGGATGCTGTCAGAAAGGCAGTGTGTAATGAATTATGATATATAACTGTCAGTCCCCCCCTCTCCTGAGAGGCCTATCCTGTGTGTGACAAAGAAACCCAGGTGGGGTGGCTTTAGCAGGATCAGGACCGAGGCATTGTTCTGTCCAGGACTCCGTGATAAACACAAGTTTAATATTGTGATTCTCCAAGAGAATTGTGCACTCTTTGCTATGTTTAACCAATGTAATAGCAGACAACGCAGTCGGTTGTTGAAAAATATTTATAATAATTGTGCAAAAATATTGCTTTTTAAAGTTAAGGTTCAGGTGCAGGTTTTGAGTTTTGTGGGGTTAAAGGGTGTGAATTAACGAAATAAAATGTATGTAATACATGTTTTTCATTAATATATAATTTCGAAATAAAAATATTTATTTGTATGAAAATTATTTTAGCATTTTATTTATAATATTATTTGTAGTTATTTGTGATATGTATTTAACATAGTAATATGTATTTATTTTTCTAATTTTTAATATTAAATATATTCGTTTTTTTATATATTTATATTTTTCTTTCTTTACTTATTTTTCAAATTCGAATCTGACTGGAGTGGCAACAGTAAATTTTACCCCTCTGCAATCCAACATTTTAACTACTGTTGTACTAACTGGAGTGGGAATAGTACATTGTACCCCATGCTATCCAACACATTCCCTACTGTTGCATTGACTGGAGTGGGAATAGTACATTTTACCCCTCTGCAAACCAAGACTTTCCCTACTGTTGCATTTATGCAATAGTAATAGTAAATGTTATGTCTCTGCAAACCAACATTTTCCCTATTGTTGTACTGACTGCAGTGGGAATAGTACATTTTACCCCTCCTCTATCCAACACTTTCCCTGCTGTTGTACTTACTGGAGTGGGAACAGTATATTTTATCTCTCTGCAATCTAACACTTTCCCTACTGTTGTACCGACTGGAGTGGGAATAGTGAATTTTACCCCTCTGCAATGCAACACTTTCCCTACTGTTGCAT
Source organism: Lissotriton vulgaris (assembly GCF_964263255.1). NCBI lineage: Eukaryota > Metazoa > Chordata > Amphibia > Caudata > Salamandridae > Lissotriton > Lissotriton vulgaris. The sequence goes on along the minus strand of NC_141696.1, from coordinate 998,355,800 downwards.
TTACTGGAGTGAGAATAGTCAATTTTGCCCCTCCACTACCCAGCACTTTCCTTACTGGTGTACTGAGTGGATTAGGAATAGTAAATGTTTCTCCTCTGAAATCCAACACGAGTGGGAATGGTAACTGTTATTCTTCAGCAAACCAACACCTTCCCTACTGCTGTACTGATTTTAGTGGGAATAGTATATTTTACCCCCCTGCTATCCAACACATTCCCTACTGTTGAACTGACTGGAGTGGGAATAGGGAATTTCACCCCTCCACTATCCAAGACTTTCCCTACTGTTGTCCTGACTGGAGTGGGAATAGTATATTTTACTCCTCTGCAATTTAACACTTTCCCTACTGTTGTACTGACTGGAATGGGAATAGTAAATGTTACCCCTCCGCTATCCAACACTTTCCCTGCTGTTGTATTCACTGGAGTGTAAATATTAATTTTCACCTCTTCACTATCCAACACTTTCCTAATGTTGTACTGGCTGGAGTGGGAATAATCCTCTGCAATCCAATATTTACCAACTGTTGCATGTGTTGTAGTGGGAGTAGTAAATACTATCCCTCTGCAAATCAACACTTTCCCTACTGTTGTACTGACTGGAGTGGGAATAGTAAATGTTACCCCCTGCACTATCCAACACTTTCTTTACTATTGTACTGACTAGAGTGGGAATTATAAAATTTACCCCTATGCTATCCAACACTATCCCTAATGTTGCATTTGTTGGAGTGTGAATAATAAATGTTATCCCTCTGCAAACCAACTCTTTCCCTATGGTTGTACTGACTGGAGTGGGAATAGTATATTTTACCCCTCAGCAATCCAACACTCTCCCTACTGTTGTACTGACAGGAGTTTTGTGTAAATTGTAGTGGAAATATTATATGTATTAAATGTTATATTTTATTTCATTTTGTTATAATTTATATTATTTATATTATTATGTTTTTGTTTATTTCAAATTATAAGATTTAGAATGATTAAAGTTTATAATCTGTAAAATATTTTATCAAAATTTTAAGTAACAAAAGTTTCATTAGAATTGTTTGTTTAGCAAAGATTTTATGTTATCGCCAGTAGATAGTTATAGTTAGGACCTAATATCCATAGGAAATCTGCAGCAATATATTGGCAATAACTCTGGCATCGATTGATGAATCTTCTTGAAATTTTCAAAACCTTGGGTGATTGGTCAAGCAGGGGCCGACAAAAAAGGAGGTCCAAAAAGTGTTTTCCCCATGCAAATTTCCATAAGACCTTTAGACACGGCTACAGCCCGAACGGCTGAGCGGAATTACACCAAATTTGGCAGAGAGGTAGTCCTCAGTTCCGACTTGTGCCTTTTGCTGATATGGTGTCAATCTGTTCAGTAGTTCCTGAGACAATTACGGTTAAAGTCATTTATATATCTATGGGCGCAGTGGATCCGCGTATCTATCCACGTACCCAAAGTGCAGCCTGCACGCACCCTGGTGTGCACGAACTTCATGCTGATTGGTTGTCAACAGTCAAAATTAGAAAGTGTTGGCAGCCACCTTGTGCCTCGGTAGAACCGAGGCACAAAAAACCCAAAGCAAATGCCGCAAAATGCAAAAAGGGGGCAGAGTAGACAAACCCTGACTCCCTAGGCCTGCTAAAGACGTGATCATCCCTAGGCCCCACCCCCTCCTTGCACCACTCTGCAAACAAACTAGCCCACCAGGTACCTACAGTAAGCGCCACAGAGCTGCGTTTCAGAGAGGTGTAAAAAGGGGCATGGCCTCAGAACACCTCTCTGCAATGCAGCTCCCTGGCGCATAATGGAGGTACCTGGTGGGCTAATTGGCTGCAAGAGGACCTCAGGATTCAAGGGGGCTTAATCCCCCAACTTAAAACACGCCACGGGGCACGTTTGCACAGTGGTGAAGGTAGGGGGCGGGCCTAGGGTGATATGTGTGCAAACACGCCCTGTAGCGTGTTTTAAGTTGGGAAATGAATCCCTCTTCAATCCAGAGGTCCCCTAGGAGTCAACTAGCCCACCACGTAACTCCAGTAAGATAGATATATTTGCAAAGTTGTACCGTATGCTTACTGTCCGAGGACAGTACGCGTACCATTATGAGCACGAGCTGCATGCTAATTGGCTAAAAAGTATCTGTCAACACTCTAAACCAGGAAGTGTTGGCAGCCATCTTGTGCCTTGGTAGAACCGATGCACAAGAAAACAGAAAAAGAAATGCAAAAAACGCGTAAAGGGGGCAGTGTAGAAACACCCTGGCCCTCTAGGCCTGCTAAGGGGGTCCCACAAGGACCCCCAAGGCCCCTCCAATTTAGAAATCGAAGGATACGCGTAGGTACCCGTACCCTGCCACTAAAAAAAAATTGCATAGGTTTGTTTTTTTAGCCCGGGGGGGCCAAATTCCGGAGGCAATTGACTGTTTCTAAAGGGGGGCCCAGAGGGAGCCCCCAGGCCTGGGGACCGCCACACCCTGGGGCTTATTTTAATAGGATGGGGGGGCTCTGAAGCCCCCGCAGCCGCGGGGACCACCAACCCTGTGGCTTCTTTTTTTATAATAATGGGAAGCCCAGAGGGGCTCCCCAGCCCCAGAGACTGCCCCCCCTGGGGCTTTAATATTTTGTATGAGGGGGGCTCACGGCCCCCCGCAGCCACGGGGACCGCCAACCCTCTGGGCTTATTTTTTGAAAAATAAAATAAACCTGTGTGGGGGGGCTCAAACCCCCCCACATGCCCCGGGGAACGGCACCCCCGGGGCTCTAATATTTAAATTGGGGGGGTCTGTGATGGACAAATGATGGGAAGGCGGCCGCGCGGCCCCCCTCCTGGAGCCCTTGATGGCCCTGGGGACCTCCACCCCCCAGGGCCGGCTGCTGCAGTGTCCTGGGGTGCCTACCCCAGGGACACTGCTGTTTGCTATGGTAGGGCGGGAGCCTCGCGGCTCCCACCCTATCATAGCAAACTACTTTCCTATTTGGAAGAGAGAGCAGGAAACCTGCTCTCCCTTTCAAATAGGAAAGCATATTGCTTTTTGTCAGGGGGAGCAGCATGTAAGCAGCTCTCTCTGACGAAAAGCAATGCCGGCTCCCGAAGGACACGGGGAGCTGGCTGGGTCCGTGGGGGCATTGGGGCTTCCCCCACGATCCCCAATGTTTTATTTGACCCCCAGGGATGGGGTCCCCGGGATAATAAAAATAAGTGATAGGGGCTATTCTTTTTTTTACGGAAAATTTTCAGTACGCGTACCATGCGTAGACAGATGACGTATGGTGCGAGGTTCCTAAGTCGTCCCGTACGCGTACCTAAGCAAGAAAAAAAGAATTAAAAAAATATGTTTTACAGATATCTATCAAGCTTGTGTTTAGATGTTGGTTGGTTCTTAGAAGAGCTTTTCTCTTTATTGGTACTTATAAGTAAGTACCTTTTGCAGAGTCTAAACTTGTTGAGGAGTGTGCTGAACTTTTGACCTCTGTGGACAGTTGACTTTTGCATGATCTGTTGGGGGTAGGGTTCAAAGTTATGTCAGTTGGAAAGGGTTCAAATGTTCAACCAATAGAAATGTGTGTTTGGTTTTGAATTAATGTGTCAAGCAATTTGATTTGTTATTAACATGTATATATGTGTAAATTGAGAGGGAAAATGTGCCATTTTTTGGTTTCGCTGCGAACACTGAAGTAGAGAGATTCTGTATAAGAATATCTGCTGTGTGACTGGCATTCTTCTTAATCTACAAATCAATTTGAAAGGTGAGTTGATAACTTGTAAGGGAATGTATGTGGTGCATTTTGTTTTTAGTAAGAGTAAAGTGTTTATCCTTCTAAAGTGTGTAGAATCACATTCTGAGTTTGTCTGCATTTGGATAACTATTGTGATAAAAACCATTTGGTAAGTTAATGTGTTTAGTGAGTAAGCTTTGTGCAATAAAGTGAAGTACTAAAAAATGTAGAATGTGTGCAGTCACTTTTTCAGTTGTAGAGTAGTTAATTGTGTTGCTTGTTTAGAATTAGGCTTGTGTTTTAAATCTACAATTTTCCAGTTAGTATACACACACTACTGTAAATTCTCTGGGATATATTTACAAGCCTCTTGTGCGTCTTTGTGCTGCCATTGCGTTACTTTTTTGATGCAATGTTCGCACAAATAATGCAGCAAATTGTATATGTATTTGCAAAATGACTCATGGTTGTACAGTAAAATGCTGTAATTATATTTCTGTAATGTGTGCACTCATATTAGCCCTTCAAGAGTAATTAATTGTATTTTTTGTCTAGAATCAGACTTGTGTTTTAAATCTACAATTTCCCAGTTAGTATACATACACTGCTGCATATACTCTGGTGCAGATTTACAAGCCCCTTGTGCCTCTTTGTTGTTGTATTGTGTCACTTTTTTGATGTAATGTTGGCACAAAAATGCATCAATTTGCTTATGTATTTGCAAAATGAGTCAGGATTGACCACTGAAATGTAGTAGTTATATAAATGGAATGTGTGCAGTCACTTAACTGTTTGTAAACTAGTAAAAGTGATTTGGTAAAATGCAAGGTGTAATATTTGTTGTCTAGAGTCACACTGTGCATCTGTCTGCATTTAGTAATTGTTCTGAGAGAAGCATTTATGTATGTATTGTGTTTACAGATACATAGGTGCTTATAAAGCTATCTTTTTTTCTAGTTTTGATAGAATTAAAAACTGGTTATTGGTTTTCTATTTGGGAAATGACTCATGGTTGTACAGTAAAATGCAATAAGTATATTTCTGTAATGTGTGCAGTGATATTAGCCCTTCAAGACTAATTAGTTGTGTTGTTTGTCTAGAATCAGACTTGTGTTCTAAATGTACAATTTCCCAGTCAATATACATACAATGCTGCATAGACTCTTGGGCAGATTTACAAGCCCCTTGCGCCTTTTTGTTGTTCTATTGTGTCACTTTTTTTTATGTTATGTTGGCAATGAAAAATGCAGCAAATTGCTCATGTGTTTGCAAATTGAGTCAGGGTTGTCCACTGAAATGTAGTAGTTATATACATGGAATGTGTGCAGTCACCTAACCGTTTATAGACTAGTAAATGTGTTTTGGTAAAATGCAAGGTCTTATATTTTTTGTCTAGAATCACAGTGTGCGTTTGTGTGCATTTAGTAATTATATTCACCCCTTTTTCCACATTCTCTCCTCTTTCTCCTTATACTACCTCCTCTTTCCTCATACACATCCCTCTCTCCTCACACTCCCCCTCACTCTCCTTATACTCTCCCTTCTCTCCTCATACTCCTACCTCTCTTCTTAAACTCCCTCCTCTCTCCTCATACTCGCCACTCTCCTCATACTCTCCCTCTCCCCTCATAGTCCCCCATCTCCTCATGCTCCCCCTCTACTCATATTTCACCTTTCATTATACTCCCCCTCTCTCTTCATACCCCCTTCACTCCTCATACTCTCCCATCTCCTCATACTCCTCCCTCTCTCCTCATAGTACCTCCTCTCTCCTCATACACCATCTCTCTTCTTATACTCTTCTTTTGTCCACATTCTCCCCCTCACTTCTCATAGTCTCCCTTCTCTTCTCATACACACCCATCTCTCCTTATACTCCTCTTTTTTCCTCATTATCACCCCTCTTTTCACATACCCCCTCTCTCCTTATACTCCTCCTCTCTTTCCTCATACTCCCCCCTCCCTCCTTACATTACCCCTCTCTCTCCTTATACTCCCTCCTCTCTCCTGATATTCCTCTCTCTCTCCTCATACTCCCCCCTCTCCTCATACTTCTCCGTCTCTCCTCTTACTCTTCCCTCTCTCCTCATACTGCCTTTCTTCTCATATTCCCCCCTCTCCTCATACTCCACCTCTCTGTTCTCACACGCTCCCTCTCTCCTCATACTCCTTACTGTCTACTCATTCTCTCCCCTCTCTCCTCATACTCCCCCTTTCCACATACTCCTTCCTCTCTCCTTTTACTCTTCCCTCTCTCCTCATACCTCCCTCACTCCTCATACTTCCCCATCCCTTCATACTCCCCCTCTCTTCATATTCCCTCTTTTCCACATACCCCCCTCTCTCCTCATACTCCTCTCTTTCTCCTCATTCTCCCCCTCTCTCCTCACACTCTCCCTCTCTCTCCTTATACTCCCCCCTCTCTCCTGATATTCCCCCTCTTTCCTCATTCTCACCTCTCTCTCCTCATACTCCCCCTGTCCTTATACTCCCCTATGTCCTCATTCTCCCCCCTTTCTCCTCTTACTCCTCCCTCTCTCCTCATACACCCCCTTCTCCTCATTTTCCCCTTGTCCTCATATTCCCCCCCTCCTCATATTTCCTACTGTCTTCTTATAGTACCCCCTCTTTCCTTATACACCCCCTGTCTCCTTATAGTCCTCTTTTTTCCACATTCTTCCCCCTCTCTCTTCATATTCTGTCCTCTCTCCTCATACACACTCCTCTCTCCTTATACTCCCCCTTTCTCCTCATACTCCCCCCTCTTTCCTCATATTCTTCCTTTCTCCTCATTCTCCCCTCTGTCCTCATACTCCCCCTTCTCTTCATACTACCTCCTCTCTCCTCTTACTCCTCCCTCTCTCCTCATACCTCCCCCTTAACAATTTGTCAGTTAGTATACATACACTGCTGCATACACTCTGGGGCAGATTTACAAGCCCCTTGGGCCTCTTTGTTGTTCTATAAAGCTATCTTTTTTCTAGTTTTGATAGAATTAAAAACCGGTTATTGGTTTTGTATACCCTCGACCGGAAACTATACCATCAGTTCCGTGTTGGATCACTCCCAGTTAATTCCTTTTCTGGCAAATGGCTTGGGAACACAAACCATACTTGTCATTGGTGCCCTAATCACCCGGAAAGCTTGGGTCACTTTTTCTTTGCATGCCCAGCCTACCGTGTTCCGCGGCTGAAATGGCTTAAACCCATATGTAACAATCTTGAAATCAAAGGGTTCTTGGAAGCCATAAGGATATTTCGCTTAAAACATCTGAGATGGTGGTGGTTGGTGTGGCCAAGTATCTAGGCTGGGCCTGGATTATTCGAACTAGAAACCCTATTGTCTTTTAAATGTTTATCCTTTTATACTATTTACACAGTGGACTGGTATTATAATTTGAAGTCTTTAATAAACTGTCTATCGAATTGGTTGTTTAATATCTTTTTAAACTGAGGTATACTTTTAAGATAACGATTGATACAATGGTTTTATAAAATAATGGTGTTTTACTATGTATTGTCTTTTATGAATTGATATTCGAAATAAAGACTTTTGAACTGAACTGAACTGGTTTTGTATTTGGGAAATGACTCATGGTTGTACAGTAAAATGCAAAAAGTATATTTCTGTAATGTGTGCAGTGATATTAGCCCTTCAAGAGTAATTAGTAGTGTTGTTTGTCTAGAATCAGACTTGTGTTCTAAATGTACAATTTCCCAGTCAATATACATACACTGCTGCGTACACTCTGGGGCAGATTTACAAGCCCCTTGCGCCTTTTTTTGTTCTATTGTGTCACTTTTTTGATGTAATGTTGGCAAAAATAATGCAGCAAATTGCATATGTATTTGCAAAATGAGTCAGGTTTGTCCACAGTAGTTAGTCACTGAACCGTTTTAGACTAGTAAATGTGTTTTGGTAAAATGTAAGGTCTTATATTTTTGTCTAGAATCACACTGTGTGTCTGTGTACATTTTGTAATTACATTGGCCCTTTTTTTACATTCTCCCCCTCTCTCCTCATACTCCCCGTCTCTCCTCATACACACCCCTCTCTCCTTACACTCCTCCTCATACTCTCCCTTCTTTCCTCATACTTCCACCTCTCTCCTCATACCCCCTTCTCTCCTCATACTCCTCCATCTCCTCATACTCCTCCCTCTCTCCCCATAGTACCCCCTCTCTTTTAATACACCCCCTCTCTTCTTATACTCCCCTTTTCTTTACATTTTCACCTTCTCTTCTTATACTCTCCCTTCTCTCCTCCTACATACCCCTCTCTGCTTATACTCCTCTTTTCTCCTCATACTCAACCCTCTTTTTCATACTCCCCCTCTCTCCTCATACTCCTCCTCTCTCTCTCATACTCCCCCTCTCCTCACATTCGTCCTCTCTCTCCTTATACTCCCTCCTGTCACCTGATATGCCCCTCTCTCTCCTCATACCCCCCTCTTCTCATATTTCCCCCTCTCTCCTCTTACTGTTCCCTTTCTCCTCATACTCCCTTGCTCCTCATATTCCCCTCTCTCCTCATACACCCCATCTCTCCTTATATTTCTCTTTTCTCCACGTGCTCACCCCTCTCTCCGCATACTCCTGCCTCTCTCCTCATACACACTCCTCTTTCCTTATACTCCCCCTTTCTCCTCAAACTTGCCCCTCTTTCCACATACTCCTCTCTCTCTCCTCACACTCTCCCTCTCCCTCCTTATACTCCCCCTTCTATCCTGATATTCCCCCTGTGTCCTCATATTCCCCCCTCTCTCCTCATACTCCCCCTGTCCTCATACTCCCTCCTCTCTCCTCTTACTCCTCCCTCTCTCCTCATACCCCCCTCACTTCTCATACTTTCCCCATCTCTTCATACTCATCCCTCTCTCCTCATAATCCCATCTCTCTCCTCATAATCACTCCTCTCCTCATACTCCTCCTTTCCCCTCATCCTCCCCCTCTCTCCTCATACTCCCCCTTCTCCTCATATCCCCCTGTCCTTATACTCTACCTCTCTGTGCTCATACTCCCCCCTCTCTCCTTATATTCCTCCTCTCTTCTCATTCTTCCCTCTCTCTGCTTATACTCCCCCCTGTCGTCATACTCTTCCCTCTCTCCTCTTACTCCTCCCTCTCTCCTCATACTCCCCCTTCTCCTCATATTCCCCCCTGTCCTCATACTCCTCCTCTCTGTATTCATACTCCCCATCTCTCCTCATATTACTCCACTCCCCTCATACTCCCCCCTCTGTCCTCATACTCCCCCTTCTTCTAATACTCCCTCCTCTCTCCTGTTACTCCTCCCTCTCTCCTCATAGTACCCCCTTTCTCCTAATACACTCCCTGTCTTCTTATACTCCCCTTTCTCCACATTCTCCCCTCTCTTCTCATACTTTCCCGTCTCTCCTCATACACACCTCTCTCTCCTTATACTCCTCTTTTCTCCTCATACTTGCCCCTCTTTTTCCATACTCCCCCCTCTCTCCTCATACCCCCTCACTTAACATACTTCCCCCATCTCTTCATACTCCTCCCTCTCTCCTCATAATCCCCTCTCTCTCCTTATACTCACTCCTTTCCTCATACTCCTCCTCTCCCCTCATACTACCCCCTCTCCTTACACTCCCCCCTCTCCTCATACTCCCCGCCTCCCCTCCTACTCCCCCTCTCTTCATTTCCCCTCTTTTCCTCATACTCCCCCTCTCCTCATATTCCCCCCTCTTGTACCTCATACTTGTTACTGTCTCCTTATACTACCCCCTCTCTCCTTATACACCCACTCTCTCCTTATATTCCGCTTTTCTCCACATTCTTCCCCCTCTCTCCTCATACTCTCTCCTCTCTCCTCATACACACTCCTCTCTCCTTATACTCTCCCTTTCTCCTCATACTCCCCCCTTTCTCCTCATACTCCTCTCTCTCTCCTCATACTCCTCCCTCTCTCCTCACACTCTCCCTCTCTCTCCTTATACTCCCCCCTCTCCTGATATTCCCCCTCTTTCCTCATTCTCACCTCTCTCTCCTCATACTCCCCCCTGTCCTCATACTCCCCCTGTCCTCATACTCTCCCCTATCTCTTCATACTCCCTCCTCTCTCCTCATACTCCCGCTTCTCCTCATTTTCCCTCTTCCTCATATTCCCCCTCTCCTCATACTTCTTACTGTCTTCTTATACTACCCCTTCTCTCCTTATACACCGCCTGTCTCCTTATATTCCTCTTTTCTCCACATTCTTCCCCCTGTCTCTTCATATTCCGTCCTCTCTCTTCATAGACACTCCTCTCTCCTTATACTCCCCCTTTTCTGCTCATACTCGCCCCTCTTTCCACATACTCCCCCTTCTCTCCTCATACTCCTCTCTCTCTACTCATACTCCCCCTCTTTCCTCACACTCTCCCTCTCTCCCCTCTCCCGATATTCCCCTCCTCATTCTCACCTCTCTCTCTCCTCATACTCCCCCTTGTCCTCATACTCCTCCATGTCCTCATTCTCCCCCTCTCTCCTCTTATTCCTCCCTCTCTCCTCATACTCTTCTTCTCATATTCCCACTGTCCTCATACTCCCCCTCTCTGTCATCATACTCCCTCCTCTCTCCTCATAATGCTTCTCTCTCCTCATTCTCCCCTCTCTCTCCTTATACTCTCCCCTGTTGTCATACTCTCCCCTGTCTCCTCTTACTCCTCCCTCTCTTCTCATACTCCCCCTTCTCTTCATACTCCCTCCTCTCTCCTCTTACTCTTCCCTCTCTCCTCTTACCTCCCCTTAACAATTTCCCAGTCAGTATACATACACTGCTGCATACACTCTGGGGCAGATTTACAAGCCTCTTGCGCCTCTTTATTGTTCTATTGTGTCACTTTTCTGATGTAATGTTGGCAGAAATAATGCAGCAAATTGCATATGTATTTGCAAAATGAGTCAGGGTTGTCCACTTAAATGTAGAAGTTATATAAATGGAATGTCTGCAGTCACTTAACCATTTTAGTCTAGTAAATGTATTTTGGTAAAATGCATGGTCTTATATTTTTGGTCTAGAATCACACTGTGCGTCTGTGTACATTTAGGAATTATACTCGCCCCTTTTTCCATATTCTCCCCCTCTCTCCTTATACTCTCCCCTCTCTCCTCATACACACCCCTCTCTCCTTATACTCCCCCTTTCTCCTCACACTCCTCCTCTCTCTCTCCTCATACTCTCCCTTCTCTCTTTATACTCCCACCTCTCTCCTCATACTTCCCCTCTCTCCTTATACTCTCGCCTCTCCTAATACTCACCTTCTCCCCTCCTACTCCCCGTCTCTTCATACTCTCCCCTCTCATTATATTTCCTCCTCTCGTCATACTTCCCCCTCTCTCCTCAAACCCCTTTCACTCCTCATACTCCCCCATCTGCTCATACTGTTCTCTCTCTCCTCATACTCCACCCTCTGTCCTCATACAACGCCTATCTCCTTATACTCCCCTTTTCTCCACATTCTCCCCCTCTCTTCTCATACTCTCCCCTCTCTTTTTATGCACTCTTTCTTTATACTCCTCTTTTCTCCTCATACTCGCCCCTCTTTCCACATACTCCCCCCACTCTCTTCATACTCCTCCTCTCTCTCCTCACACTCCCCCCTCTCTCCTCACACTCCCTCTCTCTCTTCTTATACTCCCTCCTCTCTCCTTATACTCCCCCTCTCTCCTCACATTCCTCCTCTCTCTGCTTATACTCTCCCATCTCTTCTCATACTCCCACCTCTCTCCTCATACTCCCCCTTCTCACCTCATACCCTTCACTCTCCTCATACTCTCCCTCTCCCCTCATACCACCGTCTCCTCATACTCCACCCTCTCCTCATATTTCCCCTTCTCCTCATACTCTCCCCTCTCTCCCCATACTCTCCCCTGTCCGCATACTCCCTCTTCTCTCCTCTTAGTCCTCCCTCTCCCCTCATACATCCCTTCCCCTCAACCTCTGCCCTCTCCTCATACTCCCCCGTCTCTCCTCATACCCCCTCTCTCCTCATACTCTCCCCATCTCCTCATAGCTCTGCCTCTCTCCTCATACTCCCTCCTCTCTCCTCATACTATCCCCTCTCTCCTCATACACCCTTTCTCTCCTTATATTCCCCCTCTCTCCATATTCTCCCCCTCTCTCCTCATACTTCCCCTTCTCTCCTTATACTCCTCCTCTCTCCTCATACGCGCCCCTCTCTCCACATATTCCCCCTTATCTCCTCACACTGCCAGCTCTCTCCTCATACTCCTTCCTCTCTCCCCATAGTCCCCCCTCTTTCCTCATACTGTACCCTCTCCTTATACTTCCTCTCTCTCCTCATACTCTCCCCTCTCCTCATACCCCCCTCTCTCCTCATATTCCCTCCTCTTCTCATACTCCCCCTCTCTCCTCCTACTCCCCCTCTCCTCATATTCCCTCCTCTCCTCATATTCCCACTTCTCTCCTCATACCCCACTCACTCATCATACTTCCCCTATCTCTTCTTACTCCTCCCTCTGTCCTAATAGTCCCCCCTGTCTCCTCATACTCCCCCTCTCCTCATACTCCCCCTCTCCCCTAATAATCCTCACACTCCTCTTGCTCCCCTCTCTCATTATACTCCCCCTCTCCTGTCATACTCCCCCTCTCCTCATACTCCCCTCTCTCCTCATATTCCCTCCTCGTCTCATTCTCCCCCTCTCTCCTCCTACTCCCCCATCCTCATATTCCCTCCTCTCCCCATACTACCCCTTCTCTCCTCACACACCCCCTCTCTCCTTATATTTATCTTTTCTCCACATTCTCCCCCTCTCTCCTCATACTCCCTCCTTTCTCCTCATACACACTCCTCTTTCCTTATACTCCCCCTTTCTCCTCATACTCACCCCTCTTTCCACATACTCCTCTCTCTCTCCTCACACTCTCCTTATCTCTCCTTATACTCCCCCTTCTCTCCTGATATTTCCCCTGTCTTCTCATTCTCCCCTTTCTCTCCTCATACTCACCTCTGTCCTTATACTCCCCCTCTCTCCTCTTACTCCACCCTCTTTCCTCATTCGTCCCCCTCTCCTCATAGTCCGCCCTCTCCTCATACTCCCCCTCTCTCCTCATACTCCACCCTTTTTCCTCATACACACCCCTTTCTCCTTATACACACCTGTGTCTCCTTATACTTCCCTCTCTCTCCTCATTCTCCCCCTCTCTCTTCATATTCTTCCCTCTTTTCTCATAGCCCTCGTCTGTCCTCATACACTGAAGCACTTATAAATTCAGTTAGGCACTCTCCTTACAGATTAGTAATCATTTAGTCAGTACCCAAGTACTGATGTAGTGCATCAGGCCTTAGGCCTTGGACTGTTTGAAACCCCTATCCAGTATATATGTATTCTTCTATCAACGTGTACACTTGTGCTTTATTTCTTCAATTCTCCACTCTGTATGCTTATACTTCCACCAAACACTCTGTGACTGTTCTTGCAGTACTGTAGTGACCAAATTAGCAGTCTGAGGTATTCCATTCACTGCACTAACACTGAAGGACATAAATTCAGTATGGCAATCTACTTACAGAACTGTACTTATTTAGTCAGTACCCAAGTACTGATGCATTGAAGTAGGCCTTAGGCCATGGACTGCTTCAAACCCCTATACACTATGCATGCAGTCTTCTATGTACCTGTAAACTTGTCTTTTATACCTTCAGTTCCGCTGTTATAGTATGTGTTACCCCTTGTACTGTTCTAGTGATGCATTTAGTAGGATGTACTAATCCATTCATTGCTTAAAAGTTCAACTATTAATACATTCATGAAGATACTCTTCTTCCAGATGTAGTTCTTGAACGTTTTATGAAGTATGTATGCACTTTGTTATCAGTTACACAGTTGTTTTTTATACTTGGTCATTTTACATTGTATTTATTTAGTAATAGAATTGTATACTTCATATATTTATTTGTATAATGTTATATATATTTTTATAACAGATTCTATTTATCAACACTAAAAGAAATTCATCATGCCTTCAAAAAGTGAAAAGAGGAAACAACATAATAAAGCTGATTATTTAAAGAGAAGTCATCCACAAGATTTACCTGAACAACAATGTGTGATCAAAAAGAACGGCAAGAATCTATTGATTTTTTTACACAATTTCTTACGTGAGAATAATAAGAAAAGTGTTAAACAAAAGATTAAGATGTTGCAAGGACTAGACCCTTGCAGAGTGAGAGAAAATACCGGTTTGCAAGGTCATTCTCCTGCTTGTCTTTCTAAAAAAGTATGTTGAAGTGTTTTTCACCATTTCAGGATATTAGTCAACTGAGGAAATTAGTCAGAACATTGTATTATGCAAAAAGTCGAACACCTTTGTTAAAAAGTTGAACAGTGCTCTTTTGCGTGGATCTGTATCAGATGTAATAAATGTTTGTGAATAAATTCAGGTTAGTTACTTTGGTCCTGAGGAAGACAGTGCAGAAACTGAGACATTAATAGAAGTAAATGTGGAAGAGAATGTACAACATTGTAGTCCAGAACATTTTGAGCAAGAACTACGAAGTTTAAGGTGATTTAAGGTGAAAGGCAAAATTATTCTTGTATTTGTTGTCGACGAACTCATTATAAAAATCAGACCTGGACTGTTGATCTGTATTTAAAAAGTGAAAAGGAAAATAATAATGAGTGGAAGGATTTTGCAACGTATTTGTTGGTAGAGAGTTGTTTTGATTTGGGTTCTGATCAGCGTATTTGTAAATATTGTTATAACCAATTAGACGAGAAAAAAATGCCTGCTAGACCTGTGCATAATAATCTTGAGTTGGTAAATATTGCTTCTGAACTGATGGATTTAAATACCTATGAGTCTATTTTTATTCAATGTGTGTATCCATTTCAGGCTATTGTTCCTATGGAGCCTAAGACAGGGAAATTGCTTCCTTCAGATTTACAGAGAGGATTAAAGGGAAGAGTTGTATATTTGCCTCTAGATTTAAAGAAAAATATTGAAACAATTGGCGTAGAAAATGTAGAAGATGAACCTCTAGTTATTCTTATTAATGGTGTTCCTACTAAGAATAAGAAAATCTGGCAAGATTTAGTGGATGTTAGGAAAGTGAAAAAGGCAACGTTGCATCTGGTAAAAAAATAATCAATACTATAAAAATTGTGTATGTGGGAGAAGAAGAAATAACTCTAGAAGAAGATAGTGACTTGTCAACTGGACGAATTGAAAAAGTGGAGGTGTCCAGAACTGAAGAAATCTATGAACATTACAGTGTTCATCCACTTCATTCCAAAGAAGTGATGGGGAATGCTATATAGTTATTCCAAGTGAAAGAAGCAAAGGGAAATCCCATTAGTGTATGGGAAGAAAGCTTGGAAGCTTGTTGTTTCCTTCAGTTGTTTCCAACAGGAAAAGGAGAACGATATGATGACCGACCTGTGCAGATTCCTGCATCTGAATACCGGACATCAAGATTGTATGCAGAAGATCCAAGATTTCGACAATGTATTCCATATTTGTTTGATCGTTTGTTTGAGAGTGACTTGTCTGGACTTTCTTATGCAGTCAACCATATATTGAAAACAGGTGTACATCTGCAAAATGTTTTGGACAAGGAATTTATGGATAAAGTACAGCAGAAAGATAATGTTTTGGAATCTTAGCTGATTAATCTCATGACATGTCAGCGCGGTACTAATGAGTACTGGTACCGTCATTATGGAGAACTTAAATGTATGCTAAGGAACTTAGGAACTCCTACATGGTTCCTTATTCTAAGCTGTGCTGAATATGCTTGGGATGATTTACTTCAATTTCTTCGAGAGGCAAATCCAAATATAGTAAATATTGAATACAAGACACCTGGAGAATTGTGCTCTTTGGATCCAGTTAATATTTGCAGGTATTTCATTCATAGATTTGAAGCTATGATGTCTTATCACCAATAAAAAATCCTCCTCTTGGAGAGGTTCTGGATTTCTTCTGGAGAAAGGAGTATCAAGCGAGAGGTGCTCCTCACATACACATGCTAATATGGATCAAAGATTTGGAACAGATTCGGATGATACTGTGTTGTCTTTTATTGAAGAATATGCTACATGTGCTATACCCAAAAGTACAGAGGAAAAGGATTTAAGACAACAAGTCTTACGATTCCAAAGCCATCGTTGTGGGAAATACTGTCGTTGAAAGTACAAATATAAGGACAAATTCTACACCAAATGTCGTTTTGGATTTCCACATCCTGTAATATCGAAAGGAAGAGTGAACAGTTTTATGTCATCTTTGCGACATACTATCACAAGAAAGTCTCCAAAAAATACCTACAACTTAAGAAGAAATGAAGAGTCAAAATACATAAATGACTACAACCCAGTTATTTTGTCCCTGTGGAATGCTAACATGGATATTCAATACGTTGCAGATAATTCCATTGCTGTTGCTCGATATGTAACATCCTACATAACAAAATCAGAAAAGACAGAATTGAAGGAAATGTGGGACGAGATTTCCCACGAGAAGAGTCTGAGTAAGAATTTATATAGTTACAGTTTGAAGATATTATCTCATCGAGAAATTGGAGTGTATGAATGCTCAGATCGCTTATCATCTGCAAGTTCATACTCCAAATCTAGAAGAATCATTTGGGTGAGTCTAGGTCTTGCTGCAACACGAAATCGAGTACTTAAATCTGTACAAGAAATGTAATATTTAGCTAAAAAAGATCCAGAAAGTACAGATATTGTGAAAAGAAATATGTTGGATACATATTAGCCAAATAGAAGTCATCGTATTGAGAACATTTGTCTCTATGAAGTGCTGCAAAACTATATTTTTGAACGGAATATTAACAGAAAACATCAATAATGGTATATATGCCGTGATTGGTTCTGAAGGATGTTTGGTGAAGCAAAGAAAAGGACATTTGATTAATCACCGTAAACTGAGTTGCAAAACTCCTGACAAAAAGGGAATTTTACTATTTAGCTCTGTTGCAACTCTTCAAGCCGTGGCGTTCAGAATTGGAATTACTTGGAGATTTTAAGAGCTATGACGATTCGTTCAACACAACTAAAGATACTATACAATGTCCTATTTTTGCTAATTATGGGAAAATGTTGAACGACGAAATTGAGCAAGAAGCTACAATAGCAGCTGAGATTGCTAGAGACAGTTCTCAAGACAGTCAAACTTCTGCTCCGTTGAGTCAGGATCCACTAGGAGAACAATTGTTCAAAATGAAGCAGCAACTGCCAGGGATGAGGAGGAAACAGCAATGTATCAAGCTCAGGAAGATGTAACTAACTTAGGAAACTTGGAAGAACAACTAAATGTTGAGCACAAACAAATATATGACCAAGTGAGAGAACAGATTGACCATGGATTACTTCATGAAAAGAAAGAGTGCTCTTGCTCATCATTTCAACCTATCCGAATGTACGTGAGTGGACAAGCTGGAACAGAAATATTTTTAAACTAAAGTAATTACAACTTATCCACAGAAAACAACTGAGTCGCATGTGTCTTGTGTTGTCACTGCTCCAACTGGGTTTGCAGCACACAATATTAAAGGAATTACTTTACATTGTTTATTAATGCTACCAGTAGAGCATGAAAGCAAATTTGAATACCACAAGCTATCTGGAGAAGCTTGTTGTGAAGTTTCAAGAGTCTTGAAGAAAATGAAACTTCTCATTATTGATGAGGTAAGCATGGTATCCAACCTAATGCTTGCCTTTGTGCATTTAGGAATGCAGCCAATTCTTAAAACAGAGTATGACGTATTATTTGGAGAGAAACACGTCATAGTTTTTGGAGATCTACTACAACTTACTCCTATAAGAAGACAACTTTACAACACTGGTGCATGAAGATACCAGAAAGTCTTTGGGGAGCATTGGAAATGTTAACATTTGGTCATATTTTGAGTATAAGGAATTTATTACAAATATGCGACAGGCAAATGATGCTGATTACGGAACTATTCTTCAAGATATAAGAATTGGAAAAGTGACTGAACAGGGCAAACAAGCGTTACAGAGACGATTACTTTCCAATTTGTTTCCAAATGAAAATATTGTTCCTGAGAAAATATATATGAGAATTGGAGAAAACAAATGTGTAATCTGCTTAATGCCAACACAGCGTGAATTTTCTATATTCAATGAAGGAATTTTAAAGTTGGAAAATAAAGAAATTATAAAATTGGAAGCTATTGATAAAATTGAGCATGAAGGAATCACTATTATTTAGACAGAAAAGTTGAAGTGGAAATTGGATTCTATAGAGAAATCGATAAGTAAAACTGCTGGTTTAGAAAATAATTTATATGCATGTGTAAACTGTAGGGTATTTTTACGACGTAATTTGAATGTGGAAAAAGGTTTAGTAAATGGAACAATGGGTAAAGTTGTTTATTTCGTTAATTACGTAAATAGAGATGGCATTGAATTTTTGAAAATCAAATTTAATCAAATTGAAGAAGAACAACAATTTAGTCATTTTTCAGCTCAGTTTTTGCTTGTAAAAGATTTGTATGTTTGCAGAAAACAGTTTCCTTTTTCTTTGGCGTATGCGCTGACCATTCATAAATCTCAAGGTTTAAGTGTAGATAGTGCTTTACTGAATATTGGAAGTACTGTGTTTAATGAGGGTATGGCATATGTTGCTTTGTTTCGAGGGAGAACTTTATCTGGATTGTACTTGGTTGATTTTGATGAGAGAAAGATCAGTGCAGATGCAAATTGTGTGAAAAGTATAATAGGTTAAGAAGAGAATATGCACCCAATTTAGGTCAATATCCAATATTTGAAAAGCGTGTGGTAGGTAGAAAAGAAGATATGAGAATATCTGTCGTGAAGCTGTAGAGGAAAAAAAAAAAGAAAAAAAGAAAAAGGACACTGTTGAAGAGATTGTTGGTTATCAGTTTGAAAATAGTTCTGATGTCAATTGCTATGCTAATGTAGTTGTTATTGTTGTTTTTTTCTTGAAAGTTTGCAACAGCAAATTGTTGAAAATCGGGAAAAAAGATTTTGTTCGTTGTTGTATTCTGTTTATGAGAAGTGTAGTAGTGATAAAAGTAAAATACAAAGTGTTTCTGATATTCAAAATGTTTGGACATATGTTCTGGTTCTACTCAATTTACACAGAATATTCAGCAAGATTGCCAGGAATTTCTTATGTATATGCTTGTTGTATTGGAAGATGAAGGTATATATTTTGAAAACCTTTTTGTCCTTTCATATAAATGGCAACATGACTGTGAAAATTGTTTGTTTACATGTAGTACTAACATAGACATTGAAAGATTTATATATTTGACTTTACCAGACTGTGAATCAGTGTCTTTTAACAATCTATTTAGAGGAGCAAGTCAAAACATGAAGTGTAGCCAATGTAAATCACAAATGTCATCAAGATTACTTATACAAAGATAAAGTATGTAATTTTAATGCTGCAACGTTGTAGAGCTGATGGATGAAAATGGGAAACTTTAATTAAAAATGTTGTAGCCACTATTCACTAATCACTAATATAAGTTAGGTTTGGGGCGGGGGAGGGGTAACGGCAACCTGAGGTAGGGGTGCTATCTACTGTATCCAATCCGGTTAGATATAGCACGGGTTCTCCATGGGAGGGGGGGTGGAGGAGGGAGGGGGCACAGGGATAGTGGGGGGGGTAAGAATATACAGAAAATTCCTCATTTGCCATTTTGATGTTTCCTTACATTTTGTCGTTTATACATATTTTTGTGTTGTGCTATTAAATTTAATGGGGGTGGCCTGCTTGGCAGCATTTTTCTTGTTCCTTTCTTGTCTCGAACTAAGGTTGGGGGGGGGGTTTTGAACATTCATGATGGCTAATCTAAAAATGCTATCATGGAATGTCAATGGTTTGCGAACTAAGGCTAGAGCCAGAACCTTGTTGCAGTACCTTAGAGATTTCGATGCTCAGGTAATCATCCTTCAGGAGACACATTTGGTTCAGGCAGAAATCGAAGCATTGGTTAAGATTAACAAATGGATTGATTTCGAGATATCCACTTCTCAGTCCCTGACATCTAGAAGGGTATCGCTTATTTTTAAGAAAAGTCTTAAGGGTAGGCTTTTGGATTCGAAGGTTGATTCGGAGGGTAGATGGGTTATTGCTTCCTTGGCGATCTTCAGTTTTCATCTGACCCTAGTTGGATACTATGGTGCTAACCAAGATGATCCATCTGCTTTGAAAACCATCTTCTCCCATCTTTTGTCCTTCCCTGAGCCGGTACTATTTGCAGGGGACTTTAATATAGTTTTAGACTCCATCTTAGACAAATCTCCTAACAATCGATCCAAAGTCCCGTCAAAATCAAGATCCTTTTTGCTGAAAGCAATGAAGCAATATGGATACGTGGATATTTGGAGGTTAAGGTCCGGCCAGCAACAGGGTATTTCTTTTAGGAACTATAAGTACCATCACCAATCGAGAATAGACTTTATACTGATTAATAGGAGATTGGTAGATGCTGTTAAAACCATCAAATACCTTCCCCTACACCTATCAGATCATTCGGCGGTGTTGTTCGAACTTATAATATCATTAACAGTGACAGCAAGGATCTGGTCTTTTGATCGTTCGCTACTCTCCCACTCTGAAGAGCTTCTTATAATAAAGTCCGAAGTAGCGTCCTTTATAGAAATAAATGTAGGTTCGGCCGGAGTAGGACTCGTCTGGGACTCTCTTAAGGCATTTTTAAGGGGCTTAATTACAACCAAAGTTGCCTATAGAAGAAGAGAGTATAGAGAGGCAGTGGCCTCTGTTGAGGCGAATATAGCTAAGGTCCAATCGGACATTGACTCTAATACCACCTGTACGGATCATGCTCAGTCATCTTTGCGAGAAAAAATACTTTCCTTAAAGGGTCAATTAGCCTCAATTCTAAATCAGAGGATACAGGAAAGATGGGAGGCCAGTAAAATTGCACATTTCCAGTATGGGGAAAGTGCTGGGAAACTACTGGCATGGAAAGTCAAAACGGATCAGGTCCGTAATAATATCGACATGGTTAAAGTAAATAATGTCCCTCTGTCTGCAGATAGTGATATCAGAGAAGCCTTCAGAGATTATTTTCAGGGCATATATCATGAGAACAAGGTATTGGATCCTGACTTAATTAAAGATTGGCTCGATAAAATCTCTCTCCCACGCCTTTCTGTTGCTCAGAGAGAGATACTGGATAGAGAAATCTCTGAAGGAGAAGTGATGACAGCTATTCGGAAGGCCAAGAAGGGGAAGGCCAAGAAGGGGAAGGCATCCGGGCCAGATGGCCTACCTGCTGAAATCTATGAAAACCTGGAACAAGAACTTGTCCCTTTTTTGACAATCCTGTTTAATCAGATTCTCTTGAATGGGGTGCCTCCTCCAGTATCATGGAATAATGCTTCCATTACTGTAATATTAAAACCTGGAAAGCCATCATCAGCATCTGGTTCATACCGACCAATCTCGATTTTAAATGGAGATTATAAACTATTCTCCTTGATTCTTGCGGATAGACTAGCCTCAGTTGCTTCCACAATTTTACATCCAGATCAGAGGGGGTTTGTTAGGGGGCGACAGCTTTCTGAATTAACTTACGATCTATTGGGAGCAATCGATCTAGCTGTTTTGGAATCCCTTCCTTTGGCTACCCTTATGTTGGACGCCACCAAGGCCTTCGACAGGGTCAATTGGTTGTACCTGTCGGAGGCCTTGGCTAAATTCAATGTGGGGAGCCGTTTTCGTCAGGCAATTAGTCTTCTGTACCAGCACCCTACTGCCTGCGTTCTGGTCAATGGGATCTTATCTGACCCTATTAATATCTCCAGGGGTACCCGGCAGGGCTGCCCTCTCTCCCCACTCCTTTTTGATCTATATGCCGAACCTTTTGCCCAGACTTTGAGGGATAATGTTAACATCAGGGGTTTTGTATGTAGGGGTTGGGAGAGAAAGGTAGCCATGTATGCGGACGATATCCTCATTTTCACTTCTGCATCTAATTTGGCCCTTCCGGTAATTTTTAAGTTGGCCTCAGAATTTGGTGAGGTGTCGGGCTATCAAATTAACACAATAAAGACTGAGATGATGATTTGGAATATTGACCAGAATTCCCTAAGTCCTGATGTACGACCGAGCAAGGGGATGAGGTATTTAGGACTGGAGGTTGGGGGGGATATTGATCAGATTGCTTCCAATAACTTTTCGAGGGTGGCTATGGAATGTCGCAAGTTGCTTCAAAATTGGGCTCATCTTCCATTATCTTTATTGGGTAGGGTGAATCTTATCAAAATGTTCATCTTACCCAAGATAACTTTCTTATTTAATATTATCCCTTTATACTTTGAACCTTCCTTGATTAAAAAATTACAGGCCGACATTAGCTCTTTTATTTGGAATAAACATCTTCCAAGAATTTCATGGAAAAAAATCAGGAGACCTGGGGATAAGGGTGGTCTTGCTGCACCAGACTTGCAGATCTATGCCTGGGCTTTTCAGCTAGCACATGCTAGGATGTTGTTAAAGAATCCAACTGATCTTCGATTAGGCTATATATACTCTACATTGTTGTTGGCAGAGGGGGTAAGCCAGTCATGCTTCCTTTTTAAATTTAGAGATCCCAAATTTTTTTTAAAAATCAAGCTGAAGATTTTACGGGGCATGGCAAGAATTTGGGCTGAGCTGACAAAAGCTATCAAAATAGGGTACTATGGTAGTAGAGCGCCTTTGTGGGGTCTTCCCAACAGTCCGACCTGGTTGGATGATTTACTTGCCCAACCTATCAGAGATGCGGGCCTTTTGGTGTGGGGAGATCTATTTGTTGATGGTGTTCTCTTACCCTGGGAGTCTTTACGAAATACAATAGGTCCGAATTTTGCGAGACTTAAATACCTACAAATATCTAGCTGGTCCAGATCATACAGTATTTTACCATCTCGAGACCTAAATTTCCGTTGGGCTCCCACAGTTATCTTATCACCCTTCTACTGGACAAGCCCCCGTTTAAAAAAGAAATTACATTTTGGTACAATTTAATTCTGGAGGAACTGGATGGAGAATTTTTGCTACCAGATCAGCTTTGGGCATCGCATCTGAGCAACCCCAACCTGCAAGACCTTTGGACTACTTCATGTGACATGTTGTGGGATATTGTTAAGCCGGCATGGTTACGTAGAAACCATATTTTTACTATACATCGAGCTTACTACTCACCCCTGAGACTGTCCAAATTTGACCAGGGGAAAAGAGTAGCATGTGCAAGATGTGGTCTCATAGCCGCAGCTGATACCCACATGTTCTTTGAGTGCCCCCAATTAGGTCTATTCTGGGAATCCATAAGTAAGACTCTATCAATTTCAATTGGAACTAATATTGTTTTTGACCTTACTTCCGTAATACGTGGTCTTGTAGATGGGGTTCCCTCTTCGGCAAGGAAGCTGATTTTCTATTCTATCCTTCTCGCTCGGAGGGAGATATGTAAAAAATGGAAAGACTCTTTATCTCCCTCAATTAATGACTGGTACACTTCGGCCTTACAGACTTCCAAGTTGGATCTGGCCAGAGCCGGGGACCCTGTGAAAAGATTTTTTTGGCATCTCCTGAGGTGGGATCATTGAGAGTCTGGGTTTTTTTTTTCCCCAGGTCCAATGATTAAGCCATCATTCCCATTCTTGGGTAGAGCCGTATTAACATGCTAACCTAGCATTTTGGCTGCATTTTTGACACCTTTATAGGATTCTGTTTGGCGATAGCTGCAGGTCTAGGCACAACTGCTGAGGGATGAGCACCCCGTTTCCTTTCGTCTATCCCCACCAGTCGAAAGTACTGAGGCAGCATGTTGCACTCACCGGCAGTTTGTACAATCAGAACCTAGGTGGCATATGAGGACAAAAAAAAAAAATGTTGTAGCTACTCAAGTATCAATATCAGGAAGAACTTTTGTAGCTGTAGCAGTTATTTTTCATGATGGTCCTTCTACAACATCTGGACATTACACTGTTCATTTAAAATGTCCGAAAGGTTGGATATATTGTAATGATAGTCAATTGGTTTTTAAACGTTTTCCTAAAGAGTTACCAAATTCTTACCTAATATTTTTAAAGCCAAAATTTTAAGAACAAAATTTGGCCTTTCAGGATTACTGCTGTTAAGGTAGGCTGGTCTGGTGTTGTAGAGTACTTTGTGAGTGAGGGTGAGGAGCTTGAAAATGATCCTCTTGTTGATGTTGAGGCACTGTAGGTGTATCAGGTGGTGGGTGATGTGGCTGCAGTAGGGGACATTGATGATCAGTCGGGCGGAGGTGTTTTGGATTTGTTGTAGTCATTGTAGGTGTTTGGATGGAATTGCTGTGTACAGTGTGTTGCCATAGTGTAGTCTGCTGCTGATGAGGGCCTGTGTCACTGTTCTTCTTCTTTTGGTTAGGATCCACTTGTAAATGTTGCTGAGCATGCGATGGTGTTGTAGCAGTATGGGGAGACGGTGTAGACTTGCTTACACATGTAGAGGGAGGAGTTGAGGATGAATCCTCGGTTGTGTACATGGTCGGTAGGTGTTGGTACTGTTCACAGTGTTGTCGGCCGCCAGGAGTCGTCCCAGGCTGAGGGGCTGGGTCCAAGAATGAGTACCTTCGTCTTGTTCGAGTTGAGGTTTAGAGAGCTGATCCTTATGCAGTTGGCGACGGCTTTCATTCCCTCGTGGAGGTTGCTTTTGGTGGTATGTGGCTCCTTGGTGAGGGAGAGGATGTGCTGGGTGTCTTCGGCTTAGGAGATAATGTTGAGGTTGTGATGGCGGGCCACTTGTGTGAGCTTGGCCATGTAGATGTTGAATCGCATCGGGCTGAGGGATGAGCCCTGGGGGGCGCCGCAATGAACAACTTCCAAACTAAGGATTTGACAAATACTATTTGGCCATGAGGAAAAGCATGTAAAACCATTAAGGACTTTTTGTTGTATATTTTGTCAGCATATATTAGTAAGTAACATTATTTACAGTGTATGAAAATTAATCATAATGTTTTGTTATTTTATGATTGTTCGAGATGTCTCATATTTACGTAAGAAATTGCTTTTAGAAAAAACATTTAGCATATAATTTATTTCTATTTTTTATATTGTTATTGAGAATGTTGAATGTTTTTTTTTAAGATAATCTTATTAATTGTCTTTTTTTTTGCCCGCTGTTATGTGATGAGTACTATTGAACTCACTGCTTCTAGTGAAATTCATTATTTTCTGAGAACAGCAGAAAAGGCAAATGAAATGTTTTCAAATTATTTTGTGTTGTAAAATATATATTGTAACTGTATTTTTTCTTGTCTTCCACAGATGATAAATTTATAATATAAACTATTTTTTATTATTTATTATGTTTAAGGTAATTATAAGTAACTATAAAAAATGGTCAATGGGATGTGCTTCTACAGAGCTGAAGGAACAAGAGATGGATGGAGTATATATCTGTGCAAAGATGGTTTGTACGTTTTAAAGACATTTGAGAAAGTTAACATATATACTGCGTGTACCTGAGGACCTAATATCTTTGAACATATATTTATAAAATGCCAGAGACTTTTATTATAGAGATTTTTAAAATGGAACATGGCTTCAGAACAGCTTTCTGCAACGTACCAGTGTGGTATTGAATATAAAGACATGCTTGACTAGTCGAGACCAGAGAGTTTTAGGATTAAAAGAGATCAAATTATTCTACATAAAATATGCCACAGAGAGTGTTTTCAAATACTCTTTTATGTTTTGAAGGAGAGGATAAGTTACTGTGTGTAGTTTTTCTTCTCTGTGTAAATATGTCCTCATCATACACAATACTTTGTGTTGAAGTGGTGTTCTATACCTGTTGCTGTAAGTATTTTCGACTTATATAAGGAATCACTACTTTCTTATTATGTTAAAAGGTGAGTACTGGATAGGTGTTTAAGAATTGATGTGTTTGAAAACACATGAAGTATTCAAAAACTAGTGTGATAATGGTACCTAAATATACACAGATACACAGTGTTATTCTGGACAAGCAACAGTATTCCTTGCATTTTACTAAAACACATTTACTCTATTTTCTAATATTCTAAATTTTCTAGTATTCTAAATTCTAACTTTAGATTCTAAATTCTAAATTTTTTAGTACTGCATTTTACTATAACAGCCTGAGTTTTTTCCTATAGTCATAAAGAGTGACCTGTTTCAAAATTTAAGAAAACTTAAGAACAGGATTTCCTTATAAGTAATTATATTTGTATAACCTTATAAAGTACTAAAACTCTAATGTTGGAATGTTATAAGACATTTTTTTAAGTCCATTGCTCCATTGGACTATTTAAGTCCAATGGACTTAAAGACATCCTGCTGCAGTACTTACCATCGAGGTGCATTTTGGGAACTGTAGTTGCACCATTGACGCAGTTGCCCCAGCAGCGGGGTCAGCTAATCTCCCTCCAATGGGAGTGCCACAACAAGTTCAAATTGTGGGAGGAGGAATAACCTGGGTAAACAAGCGGCACCCAAGGAGGGCGACAAGCCGAAATGCATAATGCCCAGCTATTACCTGTAAATAAAGGCTTCACGACAAGTACCCCGCTCCGTCCTTGGATTGCTTGAAAAAGGTGATCGTTTTGTGTATATATATATATATATTCACTGAAAAAACCATAGGTTTCACACCAGTTATAGTTAGCTGGAAATTTTACTGACATAAAACCATTGAAATTCCCACGTTATAGTTAGTTGGACTCACTATAACTTGCGCGCCTGCAATGCACTGCTGATGACGTCACATATTACATCACTCATGACATGGTCAGTGACATCACTCATGACATCACTGAAGACACCATCCAGTGAATGTGTGTCTTTCTGAAAAATAAATATGTTTTGTATATGTATTCGTAAAGTACGATGGAAGAATAAATGGTTAAATAAGTGCGTAAATGGATGTTTGTTTTTAAAAGAATTGATTGGTTAACTGCCTTATTAAGTGTATCTTAGTGAATACATATATTAGCAAGTAACTTTTAAATATTGAAATGTATGTATCAGTGTTTCACTTTGTGTATAAGTGGCTGTATGGGTTGGTGACTGACTCACTGTTTGTATGTGTTTTGAAGACAGCATATGTACAGGACTGTATGGATGGATGAGTGTGTATATGTGTATGTTAGTGAGTAAACGACTGTCTCACTATTGTCTTTTTCAGTAACGACATATGTTTTAATCTAGTATATGTGAGTATTGATTTATAAAAGTGAGTATATGTGAGAGTGAGAGATTATAAGAGTTCCTGTTTAAATAAGTATGTGTTTATATAAGTGATTGTTTAAGAGAGTAAGTATGTGTAAGTATTCTTAGAAGTAAAGTGGTAGTGTGTGTATTGCTGTATATGCAAATAAATGGATGTTCAATAGTTTTTTTGCATGTGTGAATATGTGTGTGAGTAACTTTTGGATGACTGTTGAAGTGTAACAGGATGTATAGGTGTATCACTACATATAATGAGTGAGTATATGTATGAGTGACTATATAGAACTGTTGGTGAATGAGTGGATGTGTATATAGATGGTGGAATTACTTAATTGTTTGTTGTAACTGGTATGGGTATCTCCATTTTTTTGAAAATGTTAAATACTATTTTTGAATATGTGTTTCAAGGCTTACATTACACTGAAAGGAGGTCTCTCACTCTGTCACAAGGATGGTGTCATCAGTGATGTCATGAGTGATGTCACTGACCATGTCATGAGTGATGTAATATGTGACATCATCAGCAGTGCATTGCAGGCGCGCAAGTTATAGTGAGTCCAACTAACTATAATGTGGGAATTTCAATGGTTTTATGTCAGTAAAATTTCCAGCTACCTATAACTGGTGTGAAACCTATGTTTTCTCAGTGAATTTAATAGGTTTTTTAGATGCTAATTCCAAACTATGACTGGTGTGAAACCTATGGTTTTTTCAGTGAATTTCATAGGTTTTTTAAATGCTAATTCCTTTCTATATCGAGTTTCTAACCTATGTTTTTTTTTTACAATTTGCTGTTTTGTGTAAGTATTAATTTGTAAGTTTTTTTTTTTCTTTTATAATTTTTTCCTGGGGTGCTCTGGGTGCGCGCTCCGGTAAGCTCTCCGGTAAGCTCTCCGGTAAGCTCTCCGGAAAGTGCACCCAGAGCACTACTTTCGTTCGTGAAAAAAATATGAATGAAAAGTTAATAAAAACGCAAAACATTTCGTACCATACAAATAAAAGCAGTTTTTTTTTAATAAGGAAATGAAAATGATTTTGCATTTCCGTAAAACTATGATGACGTCACTTTGGCACGCAACGTAAGCGCCCCCGGAAGAGCCTACCTTCGAGCCGCGTATGCGCCCCCGGAAGCGCCTACGTTCGCGCCGCGTATGCGCCCCGGAAGTGCTCCAGTGCGTGCAGCGTCAGCGCGTCAAGTCATGTGACCTTAAAATAACACTTTTCATTGGTTGCTAACAGTTTTTTTTACAAAGAATGAAATCCCCACCCATTTCCTTCACTTCTTCTATCACTTTTGTGACTGCAAAACCTGCCTTTTTGCTCCTGGATCTTTCTTGGTTTACCATGGCTGCCAGAGAATCCAGCAGTGATGAAGAACCTGAATTCATCAATGAAGAGCCTCATCAACGAAAGGTGAAGGAACATTTTATTTGAACATTTTTTAAAATACCACCTAACCAAAAAAAGGTGAATGCTCCAAAAGTGGAGTGCAGGATCTGCAAAGAAGTCCTGTCACGGGGTAACCCCTTAAAAAAATACTCATTTGGAAACTTCACGATGATCCGGCATGTGGAGAGGAAGCACCCCCAGAATTTTGCCCGGGAAAGTGTCAGGGCTCTGGCACAAGAGGTTCCCAGTGATGGGGCCTCTACATCCACCGGAGGAGCAACTACTTCTGGGAGAGGGCAATTGCAGGATCTCGCGCCGATTATTCAACCTGCTTTTATCCGTGGTCCCCTCAGATGCAGATACTGCAATCAACTCCTTACCTTTGGGGAACAAAGTGTACAGCTCATGGTTAGAGCATTGGAAAACCATCGCTGCCCTTTCCACCCCTAATTTTTTTGTTCTTTTTGCTCCTGTTGAGCAGTTTCCATTCTCTTTTTTTGTTCCTGTTTTGAAAAAAGAAGAAAACAAAAAGTTCTTTTCAGAACTACCTCCAATTCTCATCAAAGAGCTATGGGCCCGATGTAGGTGGCCTTTACCGGTCGGTAACGGCCGATTTCGGCCGTTACCGACCGGTAAATGGGTCAATGAGATGTAGGGGGACTTTGTTTACCGATTCGGTATATTTACCGAATCGGTAAAGTTACCGAATCTGTAAAATACCGAATCGGTATTCATACCGATTCGGTATTTTACATATGTAGGTGGGACTCTTCTGAGTCCCAGAGGCCTTACAGAATCGGTATTTTACCATGAAATAAAACCTCATGGTAAAATACTGATCCCGGTGTGCATGCACATGTGTGCATGCACACCTATGCCATGTGACAGGCAGACCTGCCCTTAGGGCATGTATGCCTGCCACATGGCACCCACGCCTGTTTAGGGGGTGCCAGGGGGTGTCAAAGTGACACCCCCTGCACCCTTGTGAAATTCGGTATTTACCGATTCGGTAAATACCGAATCGGTAAAGCCTATTGATTCCTATGGGCTTTGAAGCCCATAGGAATCAATAGGCTTTACCGATTCGGTATTTACCGAATCGGTAAATACCGAATTTTACCGATTCGGTAAAAGGGAACATCTGGATTCCCTACATACCAACCCCTCACATTTACCGAATCTTAATTACTGAATCGGTAAAATTCGGTAATTTTCGGTAATTAAGATTCGGTAAATGTTACTTACCTACATCTGACCCTATATTCTTTAAAAAATGAAAAAGAGTAAGTGAAATGGAGTGCATTGATAATGGAAAGGAAAATGAGTAAGAAAGAACAGAAAGGTATGAGAGGAGAAAGGAAGTGAAGTAGGGGGACTGAAAGAAGGTGAATGTTGGGAAGAAAAGTAAGGAGAAAGAAGAGTGAATATAGGGAATGTTGATATTCAAAGAAAATGTTGAAAAGGAACGGGGGTGTGGAAGGGTAAGAAAAGATACATTGCTGGAGTTGAAGGCTGAAGGCCTCATTTAGGAAGCCATGCGTCACCTTAACACCACCAGAGCGTCTCTTTTTGTGACGCATCAGTCCAGTAAAAAATGCACCTTATTTATTCATATTTACAAAGTGGCGCATCTAGGTAGATGTGTCACTTTGTAAGCCCCTGCGCCACATTATTCCTACGTCAGGTGTAATGTATGCAAAAGGGACGTATTGACGCAAGAAAGGGTCGTAGAGATGACGCAGTGAAATCTATGAGATATCACTGCGTCACTTTTATGACGCTGTTGCGTCCAAATCTTACGCCTGTTTCACAGCAGGCGTGCAGGCCCTTTCACATGGGGCTTGGCCCCATGTGAAAGGATACATTGCTGGAGTTGCTTCATTTTTGTGACACACTCCAGCAATGCTTCACTTTTGCGCTTACAGATACGTCTGAAATACTAACGTATCTAATAGAACTTTCAACATAATACGTCATAAATTTAATATGACGCATGAGTAGAAGACTGAAGGACTCATTTATGAGGCCATGCGTCACTTTAACGCCACCGATGCGTTACTTTTTGTGACGCACCTGTGCTGTAAAAAATGCACCTTATTCAGTTATATTTACAAAGTGACACATCTAGGTAGTTGCATCACTTTGTAAGCCCCTGCTCCACATTATTCCTACGTCAGGTGTAATGTATGCAAAAGGGACGTATTGACGCAAGAAAGGGTCGTAGAGGTGACACAGTGAATAAACTGGAGGCCTCATTTCTGAAAAGTGACACATCGCTGCGTGAAAACAGCGATGCGTCACTTTTCTGTGCGCACTCCTTACGACATTCCAGATGTGTCACATTTATTGTATGATGAATCATCTCGCAAGGAGTTACAGATACGTCAGTATTTCTGACGTATCTGTAAACACAAAAGTTACGCATTGCTGGAGTGCGTCACAAAAGTGACGCAACTCCAGTAATGCGTCCTTTCACATGGGGAAAGCACCATGTTATAGGTCTTGCGTCAGTCTTACACCTGCTGTGAGGCAGGCACAAGATTTTGACGCAACAGCATCCTAAAAGTGACGCAGTGAAATCTCATAGATTTCACTGCGTCACTATTACGAAGCTTTTTGCGGGGGAACGCCCCCTCTGCATACATTATACCTGACGCAGGTATAATGTGGCGCAGGGTTTAAAAAAGTGACCCATCTACCTAGATGAGTCACTTTTTAAATATAGCGCAACGAGGCGCATTTTTTTACACCGCTGGTGCGTCACAAAAAGTGACGCACAGGGCAGCGCAAAACTGTCGCAAAGGCCTTCATAAATAAGGCCCTGGATTTTCCCCGTGGTTCGCTCCCTGGTGCGCTCCCCGGTGCGCTTCCCGGTGCGCGTACCTGGTGCTCCCCCGGCGAAAATCGGAAAAAAAGTTTTTGGACCCCGCGGGGCCCTTTTATGGCCCCCACATCAAACCTACGGGGTCAGGGGGGGTCTACCCTGCCCCCTTATGGTCAATTCCCCCCTTTGTTTTTGCCACCGCCACCTCATGTGTCTCGATTTTACCGAGACACAAGATGGCGGCCGCTCCGGACTGATTTGAATGTTTACAGACACCCGAGAGCCAATCAGCTTTCTGCGCGCAAGTCGCGTGGCGTGCCCGGTGCGCTCCCCGGTGCGCGTACCGGGGCGCGCCTATAGATATATATATTTTTTTGAACCTAAATTACTCAAAATCCACTGGAGCACATATCTTGAGACATAGCAAAGGCACATCGGGCTACCAGTCCCTACAATTTTGCCAAATTTGGTTGAAATCCATTCAGCCGTTCGGGCTAAAACTGAAATTGACCGCCCTATGGAAATTAACATGGGGAAAACACATTTTGGGACCCCCCTTTTATCTCAGCCCCCGCTTGACGAATCCCCCCCAAACTTTCAGGGAAGGACCGGAACGCCGCAAGGCCATTTTGAGAAAATTTTCAGTCAGATTCGTCAACCAGCGCCAAAGTTATTCCAAATAGAATTTTGAGATTTAACATTGAAAAAAATCCTGACTATAACTACCTACTGGCGACCGCCAGTAGGTTATATATATATATATATATATATATATATATATATATATATATATATATATATATAAAATGTTTATTTTCATTTCCACAGCTCCTCCAATTTTTCACAGCAAACGGTAATGGTAGCCATTATTTTTCTAACATTCCAACTGCCAACCAACCAAAGTGCTTGCTCTTGCTGGGCTCATGGGAGGCTCTCGCTCCCGTGAGGGTGTGAAGGCTCTTGGCAAAAACTGGCCTTTTGACCAATCAGAGTGCTCCAGTTTTTATTTTGCGCTCTAGTGAGAGAATCTCTCGACCTGGGAGAGCTGTCAGAGGCCTGGTTTGTTGTCTGTAAACAACACAATCCCCCACCAAAGGTATTGCATCGAACCACGGTGCTTCATAACCAGTAGTGCACCAGCCGCTGAGTAACTATAGCAATGCAGAGGACTTCGAGGGATGACCCTCAAAGTAAAAGTATCTTTTCCGGCCCCCTGTTCCTCGTCCCTGTCGGATTTGGTCACCCAAGCCAGGCCTGCACACTCGCACTAACTTTTCCAAAGTTTTCAAACTGTACATTAATGCTTGTTTGTGGTTGCATTTAAAAGTGATAAAAAGTTATAAAATCTGTATTTCCGGAACCCTCTAGTGGATTGTAATGGTTAAGGTCTCTAAAAATTCATATAGGTACACTCTATTATTACAAATTGTTGTCATGTCTTTTAACAGTGTATGATTTTCTTATTCTCCTGTATGATGCAGTTAAATGCATAATGCAGCACACATGAAAAGAGAAATAAAGTTAATTATCCGTGTTACGCTTCACCTTGGGAGGAGTAAGGTTTTTGTACATACCCATGTTTACATGGTCTTATAAATCTGGGGAAGCATCAAAATCAATGGGAACACCTTCCGCAACGCCCATGGAATGCCTCCCGAGTGCAGAGTAAGGCAATGCAGCAATTTGCACTGCCTTGCTTTACTCCATATCAAAAGCAAAGGTTAAAGTGATGTTATGGAGGCATGGGATGGCTTTGGAGAACCTCTCCTAAGCTCCAAATAATTTTTGTGGGGAGGGGTCATGGTGCCCTACTGTCCGAGGCACGTAAGGGCTTTTGAGACCCCTTCACCTGAGGCCTAAGCATTTTGTAGAGGGACCGGGAGCCTCCATAAAGAGCCATCCTGTGGCACCAGGGACCCCATCCCTTGGTGCACAATGACAGCAGTGTCATGGTGAATCCTACTCCCGGGACACTGCTGGTCCCTGCAGGTATGAGAATGGGCAGGAGTAATGAAGCTACCTGCCTTCGCTTTTGCAGGCAGGGAACATAGCATTGCACCCGCCTGGCGGGAGCAGGAACAAAAGCTGCTCTGCTCCTGCCGGGCTAGAGCAAACAATTGCAATTGGCCTCCGCTGCACCCACCAAGGGTGCAGGTGGAGGTACCGAATGTCCATAGGGGACTGGGGATTCCCACAATGCCCCGTGGCTTGCATTTGCTGTTGGGCATTAGAAAGAACACTGTAATCATATTTTGATTTTACTAGCAAAAATGTATCTTCCCTAATATGAATCTTGTAGTGCAATAGTAAAGGTTTTAGCCTCTTTGCCCTATTTTGTCATACAAATGACAACAAAAATACGTTTTCTGCCAATTCTATTTTAGTGGCGATCCCTAATGTTTATTCTGTCTGGTCATCAGGCAGGCCAGGGAGCTCCCTTGGTGATAGACGGTTGTGACTCATAACTAGATGCTGAAATGGTGGGGTTATGAACTCTGGATAGCATGTTCTGAAAGCGCAACATCTGCCTCTAAACGGTCCCTTTGAGAGCTGCATTTGTGGTTTGAGAACAATGTTTGGGGCCATCACAGGGTCAGACTGCTGTAGGCCTACCCAGTGCAAAGCATTCTCAAGGAAGTTTGACAGACTCAGTGAGAATCAGGCACCTCAGTGGAAAACATTTGAAAGGTGGACACTGTAAGTGCGGATGAATAAAAGATGATTGCATAAAAGTCTGCGAGCCGGATGTGTTCACAGGATTTTAATGATTCTTAAAAAGCCATACCTCTTTCAAATATGCTAAAGGGACTACATTCAAGAAGACCACATACTACTAACGGAATCAACCAACCAAAATCAACCAAAATGACTTTATTCGGTATAAAAACAATACCATACAAAGTGCATTATTAGTAAAAAAGAAAGGCATTACAATCGCTGAAATTACATAGTAAAATAAAAGAATATATGAACATTCACAATAAGATTGGTTCATGTCTTAAAGGTCATATTAAAAACTATTTATACAGTAAAAACAAGAATCCTGGCCAATGTTTGTGCAGCCAACCCTTCTGTCAGTCAGTCAATTCCTTTATTCTCGATAAATTAATATCATATAAAGACAAAATAGCACAGTCATATATACAAACAATTACGGCGAAATTGAATTAAAAATGTACAGTCAGTTACAGTTACAATAAAACCCATTAAGATTAAGAATTTCATAGAAATAGAGCAATGTTTAACTTAAAACTCATTCCATGACATATAAAATAAAGTAAAGTATACACATCAAGACAACTATTTGTCACATATATTTAAGAGTGGTGGAAGTGTGACATTTCTCCTCCTTATTCGATTTGCTGCAATTAAAAAACAGGCAACATGAAACATTATTTTTGGTGAACCAAGTTGTTTTAGGTACACTAATGCCGGTCTAACTTGTAAAAATCCTGCCTCTCAGAGGATTGACAACAAATATTTCCTCCTACACTCAATAAAATGTTCACGGAACATCAGGAAATGTAGGGTATTTTGAGGTGAGAAATTGTCGCAAGAGCAAGGGGCTGCTTGTTCAGGGGAGCACCATTTATGATATACACCCAGCGTATAATGAATAAGGTTGAGCCGGAATCTGGTCAAAAGAAACCAATGATAGGGTTTAAGGGAATCACTAACATATAGAGGCAGATTTGAGAAGTTCATACGCTAAGCAATACAGTACAGTAACAAGTTGTGTGAAAGGACAGAGTAGAACAGCACTATATCTTCTACAATATGGCTTTACTTCTTTCTACCCCTTAGTGGGATGGCACACTTTAGGCTACCTTGGGCCAAAGCACACACTCTTGCAATATAGTGCACATGAGTGTGCATGATGTAAAGCATAGGGTTTTAACTGGAAGTAAACCCTCGCAGTTCTAAATACTATGTTGAGACACAGTTTAACACTTTTCCCATTTTTTATGTGTGTTGTACAAAGCAGCACACATGCAAAGTTTGAAAGGTTTTGAAAAAAAAACTTTTCTTAAACCTTACCCATGGGTTTGGGGCTTTGTCTTACATTTCATAGGTGGTTCCATGGGAAATGGTCAATTACTTGGCAAGGAATGTCAGCTTGACACAAAGTAGCTCAAAGTTGCACAAAGTTCTACTTTGTGCTACTTTAATGATTTACTACAAAGTTTATTAAACTTGTTTAATGTTACGTGTACTTTACCATTGAAGATATCCACCTCAAATGTGGAGTCTCCCTGTGGGAACGTATATGAAAAAGTAAAAACATTTATTCAACTCCGAAAAAAGTTACAATATTTTTCCATTTAATATAAATGTAAGGTAATTCTATCTATCTATCTATCTATCTATCTATCTATCTATCTATCTATCTATCTATCTATCTATCTATCTATCTATCTATCTATCTATCTATCTATCTATCTATCTATCTATCTATCTATCTATCTATCTATCTATCTATCTATCTATCTAGCTATCTATCTATCTATCTATCCATCCATCCATCCATCCATCCATCCGTCTATCTGTCTGTCTGTCTGTCTGTCTGTCTGCATGTCTGTCTGTCTATCCGTCTGTCTGTCTGTCTGTCTATCTGTCTACCTATCTATCTCAATATATATATATATATATATATATATATATATATATATATATATATATATATATATATATATATATATATATATATATATGTGTGTGTGTGTGTGTGTGTGTATGTGTGTGTGTGGTGCAAGGTAGTCAATTTGTGGAGCAATCCTAGGGAAGAGAGCATAAGCACCACCTCTTAGTACAAATGGTGATATCCTGCTCTCCCCCTTTCATGCAATCATCTCAGCAGATTTTCCTGCTGCACTTCATGATATAACAGTAAATGTGGGTGTGAGTGAGGGTGTGTTGTGGTGTGAATGAAGAAGCATCAGTGATATTGTGGACCAAGGCTAGGATTTATAAGCTGAACTGTATTACACTTCTTGTCATTTTGATAGGCTCAATTCAACACGCAGATACGAAACTCAGTGATATTATGATCACAAATCAAAATATTTGGCCTTTCACAGACGAGCAGACCTTTCTCTACAAGATTCAACATACATAAAGTCCTTGTTAATTGGCGATTACGCACCAAGGTACCTTTCCTGTAACTCCTGTGTATAAATTATAGTAACATATGAAAATGAAGCAGAGGCAGATTAAGATGCCACAATATCTCCTGCTAATTTGCCTCGGGTAAAGTGAGTTGAGGGTGAAATTTCTGCAACCACTATTCACTGAAGCTGACATAAGATGGTGTTATTTCTTGAAAGGTAATTGAAAATTAGAAGGCGAAATATCCAATTATATCCGATTAGTCAAGGATTTATTTATTTAATCATAAATTGTACCAAGGAATTGAATGGAAACTGCATGGTTGGATATTGATATTGTACCCATTCAATAAATTACCTGGGGTTATAGCAATCAAGGATTAACTAGACCCACCATCGGATGTATGTTGATAGTGAAATGGTTTAATATTCAGTTAATATTTTGGGGATGGTTCACAAAGATATCAGAGAAGTTGTTCTTGGACCTCCCCTACTTCAATAGTCTTTAAATGGAGCTAGTAAGGATCTCCTGGTCTTCTGTCTGTTGGTAGTCTCAAAATGATGAATTAAAGCAAGTACATTTGCCCACATCAGTCAGACAATGGGATGGTGTGAGATTATCCAGCGCTTTTTTTTAACGTCTGAATATAATACCAGCGAGAGAAGAATTCTACATTGAGTTCAGGCAAGGAAACACAAAGAGAATGATCCCAGCAGAGTTTACTGAACTTAAGAAAGAAGAGGTGTGGGACAAAATAACAAATCTAAGGATAGGAGCGCACCATGGTGTCATACGGGTATCCCTTTTGGATACATGACA
This sequence comes from Lissotriton vulgaris, assembly GCF_964263255.1. Taxonomy (NCBI): domain Eukaryota; kingdom Metazoa; phylum Chordata; class Amphibia; order Caudata; family Salamandridae; genus Lissotriton; species Lissotriton vulgaris. Next base: position 998,318,716 of record NC_141696.1, on the reverse strand, counting down.
TTAGCACCATGCCTTTACCACACATCAATTACAATACAATGCCTTTACCACGCATTCCCTTTACCACGCAAAAGTTTACCACTAAGTGAAACATACAAATATATATAGGCTGGTAGGTAATATATATATACCGAAAACACAAAACGCGTTATAGCAGAATGGTGTGAGCAATAAATAATCTGCACGGAAATCGGGTCTGCTCTCGTTATTCTCCTCGGAGGAGCGGAGGAGATTGAAGTGGCAAGGTTTTGTATATATATATATATATATATATATATATATATATATATATATATATATATATATATATATATATCCACGAACAGTGCTTGAAAGCTGCTCCAAACGTCTCTTTAAGCAAGCAGACACTGACCCATTTCTTGGTGCTGAATCACAAGTTTATTCATCGGCCATTACGCGTTTCACCACCGAAGGTGGCTCGATCACATGATAAACATATATTTCGTCGGAGGACGTGGGATTCCAAGGCGGACGCACAAGGTACAAGTTGTCCATCAGTGTCGGGTGAGAGGTGAGCGGGGCAGAGAACAACATAGAAACAAAGCGGAATTGTTCGTGCCAATTAGGCCTGGGCGGTAAATTCCGTTCCGCTCGCGGAATTTGGGTAATTTTGCATTCCGCAGAGAACGCGAAATTGCCCAAAATTCTGCATTGCGCGACTTCGCCAATTTTTTGCTTGTTTGCGTTCTCAAATGCGTGTGCACTAGATATTTCCCCCGAGCATGCAAACAGTGATTGCGAACAGTAAAAAAGCTTTGCGAACAAGCAATTCCGCGTGTTCGCGGAATTTTTGCGGGTTCGCAGAGATTTTTTACCAATTCACGGAGATTTGCGTAATGCGATTACACAAATTCCGCCCACCCCTAGTGCCAATTACCTAAAGTGTTCAGTATGGCTGCCGACGTACTCTGAGGTAGAGAGGAGCCTGCGGACGAAATGTTCTTGGACGTAGCAAGTGCACGCATTGATACTTTAAGTCTCAGCGATAGCAGCAGGACTCCAAACCTAAGGGAATTGTATAGGAAACTTGAGAAACTCGTGCTCGGAGCAGGCAAAGTGGTGGGAGCACTTATCCCTTTCCAAAAATTTGGAGGTGGTTAGGGTCCTTCGTGGGCTGCGTATTATACTTGCTCTGAGCTACGACAACTCCAATCTCAACATGCTTCGAGATTGGGGAGAGTGTAATTTGAAATCATCAAAAAGATTAATGAAGGTTCTAATTGATTATGCAGATATTGACAGCACAGACCTGCAAACTCAAATTGACCAAACTGAATGTAACAATACGTTCCATAGAGGGCAGTGAGGCGAATACCAAATTGAGAGATAACATGATTGCATGCCTTAAAGAAAATAAAGACATCAGAAAGAAGCGTAAAACTAACAAGTTTCAACGTGACAAGAATGATTATGACCAAGGTCAGATTTTCACATTTGCGTGCAAGTATGATGCCGCCAAATCCGGTTATAAGAGGAATGATAATCGCAAGGAGGAAGGAACAATGGCAGGTCCCAGTAGTGGATTACCAGTAGCATCTTCAGTCTCTGACCTGAATTCGTCTGTTGAAACCTAACCAGAAACCGAAAGCACTTGAAGAAGCTTAAATGCACGTAAACATACCCTGGTAGAAGAGGTGGGTTTTTTACAGGAGGAAAGACGACAAACCTTATGTCCCAGAAAGCGAAATCCAAATCTCAATCAAAAAAGAGGAGAAACATCAAATGAAAACAAAGAAGGAGAAGCAGGCGCCAGAATGAAAATAAACACCAAAGCGAACAACTGGGGGTGGAGGCGCAAATAACACCAGAACCGAGAAATGCCAATACCATCATCAATCTATCTGAAATGGCACTGGATAAAGCCGACCAATAACTATTGGCTTTGGGACTCTCCTTATGTCCAGAGAATAATCTCAATTACCCACAAACCAGAGCGGACATTTATATGTTTATCAGGAAGCTCAATCTACAGAAATACCATCATCACAGGACAAAAAACACTTGAAATAACAGGAATATCTGGAGCTTCCAATAATGTGCAAAGTAACTTGATGGCATCTGATGTGGATACACTTTGTAATTTACACCAGCTTGAACAGGTTCTTAGTCCAAATGAGCAGGGTTCAACTCAAAGTACTATGGACAACAAATCAATCGTAATTAATGCCACTCCAAATACACGTTTTAAACCGAAATCTAAATGTATACCCGTAATGCCAAAGGACTCTGTGGACATATTTAATGAAATTGTCACAGCAGAAACAAATAAATTGAATTTCAAGAACGAAAGGGATATAGCAAAACAAAGAGAGAAACAACAGTGGCAATACCATCAATTAATCAAAAAATTGCAGGAGAATGATTTCATAGTAGTCCGTGGCTCAGACAAGGGCAGCAATGTAGTAATCTGGCCTCTCAAATTGTATCAGGAAGAAGCATCCCACCAACTATCGGACCGTGATTGTTACAGGATGAGCAATCGCCAAATAACCAAGACGATACAAAACCAGCTATTCATCAAAGAGCTTGGGACTTTTAAATCTGGATTAATTTAAATTTTTAAAGAATGACTACCCTGTTTTACCAATTATATTTTTATTACCAAAGGTACATAAAAGTATAGTATGCCCACCAGGAAGACCTATAATTTCAGCCAAGCAGGGCTTGTTGGAAAATGTGTCGGTGTATATAGCCTCATTCTTACAGGAGCATGTATGAAATCTCCCATCATTTGTTCAGGATACGACAGACTTTTTGAAACAAATACAGGAATTTGAATGGTGCAGTGATTATTTGCCTATTGCATTAGACGTATCTAACTTGTACACCTCAATACGACACAATGATGGTATAAGAGCCCTGAGTTACTATTTAGGTAGTAGACCCATAGAGTTTTATACACATAACAAGATTCTCACTCATTGACTTAACAAGATTCTGCTTGGAAAACACCTATTTTATGTTTGAACAAAATGTATACCATCAAGTGAGGGGCGTAGCTATGGGGGCTAGTTTTCCCCCTAGCTATGCCTGCTTACATTTGGGGTAGTGGGAGAGAATGGTACTTACAACAGAGTTTGCTGAATATATTTCAAATAATGTAGTAAAATGGGTCCGTTACATTGATGACTTCTTGCAGTTTGGTGAGGGGATAAAATCAGTGCAGACGAGTTCGTATCCAAACAGAACATTAATAATCTTAACTTACATTTCACTCACAGCATCAGTGATAGGTCCATCACCTTCTTAGATGTGAAAGTATTTGTTGTAAAGGAAAAGCTGGAAACTCGGTTGCATCCTAAGGCCACAGCGGGCAACTAAATACGCCATTCATCGAGTTTTCATCCGAAGCACACCATCTGCAGCATCCCCTATGGGGAGATGTTGTGGATTCTGAGAATATGTAGTAGGGATGAGGACCTAGCAGTTGCACAACAACAATGCAAGGATAGATTTCGTGAGAGAGGGTATGCCAATCACATCATTGATGATGGGATAAATCGCACGAGGGGCATGTCTCGCACTGATCTCCAAGAAATCGTCAGGCTATCATCAAAATCAATGAGCAGAGTAATAGTAATAGTCCGAGACTCATTTTTACTTACAACAGACAAAAGGATAGCCTGTATAGAATATTAAAGAAAAGTTGGCACCTGATTCAAGAGTGACTCCATTTTGGGGGAACGTTTACCAAGGTCACCCATGATTACTTATAGAAGGGCTCTGAGTACCAGGGATCTGGTAGTTAACAACAGCCCAGAAATAAAATCCAAGAGAAGTTGGTTAATGAACCGCAAGAGTTTCTTCAATTGTCAGACGTGCAAGGCCTTCAAGTACAGAATCAATAAAACCTCATATTTCTCCATTTTGAGACATGCCCTGCACCATTTACAAATGGTTGGCATGCAGATCTGAATATGCCGTTTATGTGTTGGAGTACTCTTTTTTTTTTTTTTTTTTTTTGTAATCCTCATCTGCCCGACACTCGTTCCATAGATGCAAAGAAAACACACCAACCACCTCTCTGCCATCGAGAGCAAGGCCCTAGTGATTGAGCCGCTTTGCAGACAGGGCAGAACTTATTACGGATTGGCGGGAGATATAGTGCACCTTGTTGACACTCCTCTAGGCAACTTCATGCCTGTTAGCCAGTAAATGAATATCGGAGTCGGGGCGGACCACTAGACTGAGCTATGGAGTAGGTGGGCATAATCATCGGACCTTTGGGGGAAAAAAAAAACCCCAACGAGCCGGAGAAAAGGTTCACTTCCAATCTATCAAGAGTTTCCAAAAGGTAAGGCGTTGGGTACTACAGGATCTAGCCAAATCTATCTTGGATGTTTCATAGAGGGACGTTAGCCAGGCGGAGTGTGTGGGGGGGGTGGTATCTACCCAGTGTATACAAATCAGCCGCCTTGCAAGAAGGATAGCGTAGAATAAAAAAGACCGCAGAACCCCGATGATGTTCTGATCAAAACCAAAAATGACTAATGATAGCGTAAGAGGAATGTTGGTCTTGAGAATTGAGTCTAGGGTGACTTTAACCTCTTTCCAAAAAGCAATTATGTGGGGGCATTCCCAAAACATGTGGGTATCTGAGGCTGCTGGAAGTTGACATTTGTTACAGCATTTCCCTTCCTGATATTTAGATAGACGTAGGGGGGAGAGGTATGCCCGATGTAAAGTGAACAAGTGGTTTCGTCTCAGCCAAGCGGGTTTGACAAGTCTATACAAAAGAGAAAAAGATTTTATCCACAAATCCTCGTCCAATAACTGGATTTCACTTCCCCATAGTTCCATTGGGAGGTTGAAGTCTCCATCTATCTCCTCCAGGATGTACCAATACCAAAAAGCAACCTCCTTACCTCCTGTCTGTTTTTCAACTAAGTGCTGTTCAAGGGAGCTAGGTCTCCCGATATTAGGGTTTTTCCTAGTTAGTTCTCTGGCCCAACTGCTGATTTGGATGTACTTAAATCTTGACAAAGTTGGCCCTACTTTCTCCTTAAGCTCCTCCCACTCAATCAAGACACCTCCAAATACCAGCTCACTCCATCTTGAAAGCCCCGCCTCAATTAGGGGGGGTGCCAGGCAGTCTTGCAAGCACAATGGGAGCCCAGGAGAGTCCCATATCTGAGCATAGTTGGAGAAATATGCCAGCCCCCCTCTAAGTTTAATTTGCACCCAGGACTTCAATATTGTTAAAAGACCCTTAAGCCTCACCTTTTTAAAAAACTTTCGATCCCCGAACTTGATTAGAAACCCATCTAACGGAAGGTTTGCCCCCACCAGCATTGCCTTAAACAATCTCCCATTTGAAGAATTATCTGGTGACTTCAAGAGCATTCTTGTGTGGGAAAGCTGGAATGCCCACGCATAATACTAAAAGTCTGGCAGAGCAAGCCCTCCTTTTTCCCTCCTCCTCCTTAATTTTTTCCAGGCCAACCTTGTAGCCTTATTGCCCCAGATAAAGGAATTCATTTCCTGCTGACATTTATGAAGTTGCTTAGAATCAAAAGCCAAAGGGATGGAATTAAAAATAAAGGTCAGTTTCAGGAGAATAGACATTTTCACTATATTAACTTTCCCAAAAATTGACAGTCGAAGACCCGACCAGGATTTCAATAAGGCCCTACATTCTTGGAAGACAGGTCTAAGTTAGCCTTAGCCAAGGTGTCTATATCTTGCGTGACTTTAACTCTGAGGTAACGAATTGAGGGTGTCACCACAACGCCTGGATTAGCAGTGTTCCACGTCATGAGCTCGGTCTTCTCAGCATTAATATCGTATCCCGATATATGTCCGAATTCTTTGGACATTTCGACTACTATGGGAAAGGCGGTTGCTGGATCACTAGTGTAAATTACTATGTCGTCGGCGTAGAGCCCTACCCTTTTTTCCCACCCTCCATATTCAAATGAGGAAATTCTTGGGTCATCCCTCAGAGATTGTGCAAAAGGTTCAATATAGATATTAAAAAGTAGGGGGGATAGGGGGCAACCCTGTCTCGTTCCCCTACTAATCTGAAAGGGCTGAGTACATATAGGGATTTAGTAGCAGCTAATCCCTCCACTTGCCTCAGTTACTGAAACGATCGTGTACAGGACAGTCTCCTCCACTGGCAAAAGCGCAGAGATACCCCTTCGGGGTTTATTCAGGCGCTATAAAAGCACATAAAATAAATAAATAAATATACCATTCACCAAAATATTCGCGCTGGGATTAGCATACAAAAGACCTATAGCCCTAAGGAAATTAGGTCCAATTGCGAATTTCCTCATGACATCAGCTAGATATGACCAGTTTACTCTATCGAACGCTTTTGTTGCGTCGAGGGTCATAATGGCCAAAGGAAGGAAGAAAGTTGAGGCGATGTCCACTGCCCCGATTAAATAATAAGTGAGGTCTGAAAGCTGTCTACCTCAAATGAAGTCCTTCTGGTCAGTGTGGATAATTGAGCTAACTTCGCGTCCCAGCGGAGTGGCCAACACCGCCGCAAAGAGCTTATTATCACCAGTCAGAAGTGAAATTGGCCTATAAGAGCCACATTTGGCCGGGTCTTTCCCGGGTTTTGGGATCAGAACAATTGTTGCCTCCCCCCATGATTTAGGTGGGGTGGCTCCCTTTACTAAGATATCGTTAAAGAGTCTAGTAAGTACTGAAACAATTTTGGGCGCCAAAACCCAAAGTAGCTCACCGGGGAGACCATCGGGGCCAGCCGCCTTACCCCGCTCCACCTTTTTGATAGCTTCACTCACCTCTATCTCCGAGATTGGTCTGTCAAGCCGGTCACTTTGATCTGGGGTGAGAGTGGGGAGAACTATCTTCTCTAACCATCTGAGCCTAGTCCACGGGTCGTCCGAGATCTCCTCCTTATATATTTGTTGAAAAAAGTCAAGAAAAGCTTCCCCGATGTCTATGGTGGAAGTTCTTTCATTAGTCTCCCCCTCTACACTAATAAGTTTGATATGTTTTTTGGCCTGGTCAGATTTGATTTTCCAGGCTAGGACCTTGCCAGAGGATTCCCCGTATTCAAAGTTTGAAAGTTTGCTTGCTGCCCATCTCTTTGTGACCCTCTTTTGGAGGATACTTTCTAGCTTCCTCTTTAATTCCTTCCGTTGTTTATGATCTTCAGTAGTACCAGTTCCGGAACCGATACGTTGGTCAAAGAGAGCGATTTCCTGTTCTATATTGGCGATCATTGCCCTGTACACTTTCCCTCGATGAGAGGCCCTGTTGGTGAGGTGACCTCGTAGATTTGCTTTATAAGCCTCCCACACAATGTCCAACTGAGCTGAATTTATGTTAATGTCCATAAAAAACTTGGTTTCTTGAATAAGGAGGTCAGTTTCCTCTTCCTCTAAAAGAATAGTACGGTCAAATGACCAAGACGTATGAGGGATTTGCTGACCTGATTTAAAGGGAAAAAAAATGGCCGAATGATCTGAAAAGGTCTGCTAATCCAAGCGTTGACATAATCACCCTAAGCGTTTGCCTGGATTTCTCATGAGTTAATGCCCTAGAGTTGGGGGATTTGTCCAATTTAGGATTTAGTACTAAATTAAAATCTCCCATCCAAATTATTGGATCATGAGTTGTTAGAAGGTGGTTCTGGATTTTATGCAGGTATGAGGGGTCGTCCTGATTGGGGCCATAATAACCCACCAAGTTGTACGGTCTGCCCTCTAAACTTACTTTAGAATATAGCACCTACCGCTAAGATCTTCTTCATATTCTATAATGTGCGCTCTGACTTGTCTTTTAAAGATGATAAGGATACCCAAATATTAGCATTGTGGTTAGTACAGATAAAACTATCAACCCATCTAACATTCCTCAACATATCCTTCACTTCTTGCTGAAGAAGATGTGTTTCCTGGATGAAAATGACCTGCGCTGGGGAGTCCCTCAAATACTGTAATATTCTATGCCTCCTCCCCCTTACATGCAGGCCATTGACATTCCAGGACAAAGATTTTATCCCCAGCATCTAATGTCGTTCCCCCTCAACCAACTCATCAGATCAATAAAGAGTACACTACTCCCAAGGCAGATTAGACGAGACTGGATTGCATTTAGTGAAAATAGTAAATTTAAAACGATGTCTGACAAATGAAGATTTTTTGCGATTTTACCCCTACCCCCCCTCCCCGCTCCCTGGAAAACCCTCCCTTAGTTAACATGGCCGGTGATGCCAGATTTGTCTCTCTGAGGAGCCCCCCCCCCACCTGGCCCTGTTGCGTGTAATTTATATGAAAGGTGTAATCCGACAGAGCCGACAAAGCTGGGGTTGATACCTTTGGAGCAATCTCAGAGGAAAAATATCCTGTGTGAAGAGGTGCAGAAAGTGATGAAAGTAAAAGAAAAAGTAGAAGTAAATAAACCTCGGAGAATTCTTCCCTTTATTAAAGCTTCACCTATAAGTCCCACCCCCCCAATTCCTGACCCGTGTCATTGCTTTTTTTTTCCTTTTTTTCCTTTGTCTTTTTATTTTTATTTTTAAACACCCTCCCGTGATTCTTTTTTTAAAATTTTTTTATTTATTTATTTTATTTTATTTTTTTGATTATGCTCCTATTATACAATGTCAGATGGTGTTATCAAATGGAATTATCAAGATTGAGTTCACTAATCCAAAACGATGATGCTGTTGTTGACACGTATAAGCAGCAACTGTAAAGTAGTAAGGGGAAGGATGTCATAGGGAACATAATCTCTTAATCTCTTAGTCTCTTAGTCTTTTAGTCACTGTTGGGCTCCCTGCTGATGATCGCTAATAGAGGCTAGAAGTTCATCCGCCTCCAGAGGGGAATGAATGTTATGCATTTTATTATTATACATGACCCTCAGGAAGGCGGGAAACCTCATCTGAACAGTGGCCCCCAGACCCCTGAACTTTTCCATTCTCTGGCCTAGCTCCCACTGTCTGTCGAGGGTTGTTTTAGACAGATCGGACCTAACAACAAAGGAGAAATCTGGGGCTTTTAAAGGTGTAGCTTTAAGCGCCAAGTTTAATATTTTCTCCTTAGTGGAGTAGGTTAGAAAGTTCACTAGGATCTTTCTGGGTTTTGATCTCCCCGGGTTTAGGCGAAATGGGTCTCTGTGGGCTCGCTGATTATCCCTCTCCAACTCTTCAACAGATTCCCCCAAATTCAGGGTCTCTTTAAGCAAAGAGGCAATGAATTGTTTCATTTCTCCCCCCTCCTTTCCTTCCGGGACCCTTAGGAGTCTGATATTATTTCTCCGTGAGTAATTTTCCAAAGACTCCACTCTTTCCTTTGTTGCGTTTCCGTCGCGTCTTAGAGATTGTATCTTTTCCTCAGCGTATTCCAATTTAGCTTTTTTTTTTTTTTTTTTTTTTTTTTTTTTGGGGTAAGACATTTATTGTGCATTGTCATAGAAAATTGACAGTCATTCTCGCCTACAACCTCAAAAGGCCGGCTTTGTAAAGTACGCAGGAATAAATGAACAGTTCACCCATACACAGCCCATCAGCCGACAACCATAGGTCCGGCGGCGCATGTTCGGTAGTAGCGTAGGCAGTGGTTTCGACGATGCATCCGCATGGTAAATTTGCCTGATCAGTCTTACATTTTGTGGCATTTTTTACAAAAGCCCCCGCAACCTAGGGGGAACACTACAAAACATCAAAGCAACAACCCCCTGTAAACCTTAAAGCACTGTGTCACAGCATTCTCCCCCCCTCATTTGCCCACAAGTGTGGCCCATAGTGGCATCAAGTCTTTAAACATTGGAGCGCTCAGCCCTCATTGTCAGCAGATGCCATTGACATCATATACTGTTGAAAGGGCTCCCAAAAGTCTCTGGGGCGGGATCCCATAGGCAGCTCTTCCTCATACGTGACTAAGGTGTCTCTACAGTAGGTCAGATCTTCCAGCCAAGTTCTCACCTTAGGCTTTCGCCTACTGTTCCAGTGTAGGGATATTCGTCTCTTCGCCATTAATAGCGCAATCACACAAAGTTTACGCCGTCTCGCTCGCAAGTTTGGCACCAATCCCAGGAGACAAACTTTAGCAGTGCACGGCAATTGGGCTCCTAACATAGCGTTGAGTGTCCGTATCACCTGATCCCAGTATTGTGTTACAGCATCGCAGTGCCACGCCAAGTGTATGAAGTCCGCGTGTTCCCGCCCACACCTAGTGCAATTAGAGTTGTCTCTCAGCCCATATCTGTGCAAACGTGCAGGGGTGTGGTACATCTGGTGCAAATATTTGTAATGGATCAGTCTGAGGTTCCCGTTAGGTGTTAGCATCCCCGTGAGCATGCAGGAGGCCTCCCAGTCTTCTTCCGTGAGATCCTCCCCCAGTACCGTTTGCCATTTCTCCCTGGCTCGTGCAGTGTTACCACCATTGCTAGCTTGTGCGCAGCGGTACAGTCGGGATACCAGGTGTGCAGCCGAGGGGGTGTTGATCATGAGTGTCAGTGGTGCTAGTGCTTGCGGTTCTGCTGGAAAAGACACAAAGTGTTCCTTCACCGCCCTCTGAAGTCTATAATAGTTAAAGCTAAACAACAGAGTTGGATTCTGGATATATGTGAGTTGGTTCAGCTGCACAAAGTGCCCTTCCCTGTACAAATCCCCAAGGGTGTCTATGCCAGCCCGTTTAAGGAGGTCCATCCCTACCTGTTCTTGCGTGACAGACAGCGCCGGGTGGTGAGCCAACGGGAGTGCCGGTGCATAGAGTGGTGTGCATCGCGCCATCTTACTGAGTGTTCTCCATGCTTCCACCGTGGTGTTCACCGGGTTAATATCGTGGGCGTGTAGTCTGGGACGTTTGTGTGTCAGTATACTCGTTAGTGGGATGGGGTCAGCATCTCCATGCTCAACAGCCACATGTGTGAGGAAAGGAATCTCGTGAAACCAGTGATGCGCGTATTGCGCCTGAGCACATTGGTAGTATAGATAGATGTCTGGTACCTTGAATCCCCCTCTAGCGTATGGGAGCGTCAGAGTCTGCAGGTCCAGTCTAGCCTGCTTACCCGCCCAGATTAAAGAGAGCATGAGAGATTTAATGTTACGGAAAACCTCCGCCGGGGGCTTAATAGGGATATTATTAAAAAGATATAAAAATTTGGGCAGGAGCACCATCTTCACAATGGCAAGCCTGTCCGCCAGTGAGAGCGGTAGTTTTATCCATCGCTTGACCTTGTCTTCCAGAGCAGAGACAACCCTCCCGTAGTTGGTGCGGATGACTAGCTCTGGATCCCTGTGGAACCAGACGCCTAGGTATTTCGTCGGCTCCTCCTGCCATTCCAGGGGATAGTCCAGAGGCGTGGGTTGGGTGCTATCTGTCAGTGGGAGTATGAGGGATTTGTTCCAGTTAATACGGAGCCCTGCATATTGGCCGAATTTAATGTATTCCCGCAGTAGGGGGTTGAGGTTGGACTCCGGGTTTTTCACATATAAGACCATGTCGTCCGCATACAGGGCAATGTGTATGGGCCGCGTGGGTAACTGAATGGCAGAGTAGTGGTGGTGCTGTCTTATTTTACACGCCAAGGGCTCCAGTATAAGGGCAAAAAGCATAGGTGAGAGGGGGCACCCTTGTCTGGTGCCACGTCGGATGTCGATCGGGGACGAGAGATGTTTGTTCACCCGTATGCGGGCCGTCAGGCCCGAGTACAGCATCGTGATCCAGCCAATGAATAAGGGGGGGAATCCCATCCGGAGCAGAACTGCATGTAGGAACGGCCAGTCAATCGTATCGAATGCCTTAGCCGCGTCCAGCAATACAGCAACCGCCTTGATGTCCGGGGCCAAGTAGTGCGCCAAAGCAAAGAGGGTGCGGGTGTTGTGTGCGGTCGACCGGTCCGGGATGAACCCCGCCTGATCAGGTCTTATTAACATCGGCATTAATGGCTTTAGTCGGTCCGCCAGTATGCTGGCTAGGATCTTGGTGTCAACGTTTATCAATGAGAGAGGACGGTAGGAGTCGCACTGTTCTTCATCCTTACCAGGTTTCAGAATGGCGATGATCAACGCCTCTCTCATAGACGGTGGCAGAGTCTGGGCTTCATGAGCGGCCTCGTACAGGTTCACCAGATGTGGTGCTAGCGTGCTAGCGTACGTTTTATAGAATTCTATGACGAAGCCATCCGGGCCCGGTGCTTTGCCATTAGGGAGCCTTTTGATGGTGTCAATGATTTCTTGTGTCGTGAGGGGTCTAGCTAGGTATTCCCTGTGCCCGTCTGCCAGCCAGGCAATCTCTACGTCAGCCATGTACTCCAGTATCTCCTCCCGTGGCACCTGTGGTCTGGCCTCGTATAGAGCCCCGTAGGTTTCCCTGAATTCGCCCATAATGGTTGGTATGTCGTGCGCGCGTGTGCCTTGTGTGGTGCGTATAGCTGTTATATGTTGTGGTGTCCTTCCCGAGCAAATCTTTTCTGCTAGGGCCCTGCCCGGCCTACCCCCTTCCCCATATCTCCTGGCCGTGGTCCTCTTAAATATGTATTTGAGTTCGTCATCAGCAAATGTGTTGTACTCCAGCAGTATGGATTGTATGTCGCTTAACAGCGCCGTGTCCCCAGTGTTTGTGTAGCGCTGTTCCAGATCTCGGAGCATCTCCTCCCTTCTGGTAAGTTGGCGGCGAATATCTTTCAGTATACCTGCAGACGTGTTAATACACACGCCCCGTATTGTCGCTTTAAATGCTTCCCATAGAAGGCACGGGTCCTCCGTGGTAGGGGCATTTAGTTCGAAGTAGTCAGTGATCGCTGTTTGGAGTGTATCAACATAAAGCGGGTCGCGCAAGGCCTGTGCGTTGAAGCGCCATGTGTAGGGCGGTGGGACATAGTGTGGGATCCGTAAGCGTAGGAGCACGGGGCTGTGATCTGACAGTGTTCTAGGGAGATGTGTAATCTGCTCCACCCAGGCAAGAACGTCCTGCGTGGCTAGCCAAAAATCTAGTCTGGACCAGCTCCTATTCGCAGCATTAATGTGTGTGGCTACCTGTTCCCCCGGGTGTAGTAACCTCCACAGGTCACTGACGTGCAAATCAGACATTGCGTCAAGCAGCATTTCCCTCGCCTTGGTGTGGTGCTCAAGCGTGTGTGCCGCCCTGTCAAGCCCGTCCCTGAGTGTGACGTTGAAGTCCCCTCCCCAGAGAACATTGTCCGCTCGTACATCAGCTACAATATGCCATAGCCTTTCAAAGAAGTCTGCATCGTCCACGTTCGGACCATACACGTTCACAAGAGCCAGTCTATGACGTCTCGTCTCGCCTACTACTATTACATATCGACCCCCTGGGTCAGTGTGTGTGTCTGTGATTTTGAAGTGAGTGCCTTTTTTTACCAGTATACTAACGCCACGGGAGTACGATGAGTAGTATGAGCCAGTTGTGGATTCTGCCCATTTGTTCCCCAGCCCGTGCGTGGAAGTGGGTGCCAAGTGAGTTTCTTGTAGGAAGGCCACGTCGACCTTGAGCCTGTCAAAGTACGCAAACATTTGCCTTTTCTTCTTCGGGTTCCCCAGCCCCCTGACATTCCACGTGATGAGGTTAAGTGTGTCAAGGCGCGCCATTAGCGTGTGGTCCGGTGGAAATGTGCGCCGCGTGATCTGTGCGGCCACCTATGGAACAGTACAATCCTAACATTCGCTATGAAGGCAACAAAAGAGGTCGCAATGCTTCTCAGACACAGTGCAAATACAGTAACTTCAATCAGTTTCCCCATCCCCCCACCACCCACTTTAGCACCCAAACTTCGCCAAAGCCATTCCCCCCCGAACTTCAGAACAGTGAGTAAACTTTTTGTGGGGAACACCCTCCTGGGGGTGCCGCCTGAAGCACACATCTCCATCCACATAGTGGATGTGGACGGGCGCGATTAGCGTGCTAGTACATCATCAATATGAACACCCTACCCCCCCCACCCCATCCCCGATCCCCCGCAGGCACTTAGTGACCCTCAACATTCTTCCAATCCCCTCCCAAATTACAAGACCACTCGCAGGTAGTATCGAGCACCCTCATTGTCAGTGTCTCGGGCTGCACAGTGATAGCCAGGTAGCGTACCTCGTTAGTTGTCTGTCAATAGTTAATGGAGGCCCAATGCTCCTGTGCCGGTTCTGTATAAACAGTTCCCCATAGTACCCACTGCGCTACCGCCATGCACGACTCCCATCCAGGGTCCGCCATCAGTGGGTGTCCCAGTCTCGTGGTGCGCCACGCGAAGCTTCACCCAGTTTGTAATGATCGTCGTGTGTCGCCCACAGTGCTGAAGCAGTCCAAAGAGGCACACGTTGATCCGTCGCGCTTTCAGTCGTTGTCGCTCATTCTGCTCGCATTCTCCTGATTTTTCCGACGTTTGGCGAGGGTCTTGACGTACTCCTGTGCAGCCTGCACCGTCGTGAGGACCACCGGCTTACCATCCGTCAGGATTTTGAGTTTTGCAGGGTACAGCATCGCGTAACCAATGTCCAGCTCACGGAGCTTCTTCTTGACTGTAGCAAATTCCTTCCTGGCTTGTTGCACCGCCATGGTGTGGTCTGGGTAGAACTCCAGCGAGTTGCCCTGATGGTTAATGGCGCCCTTTTCCCTCGCCAGCCGGAGTATAGTGTCTCTGTCTCTGTAGTTGAGCACCCGGGCGATGATTATTCGAGGTGGAGCCCCTGGTTTCGGAACGGGGGCCAGAGAGCGATGAGCGCGTTCAATCAGGAAGACTTCAGAGAAGCTGTCAGCCCCGAAGATGTCCTTCAGCATGCTTTCCACGTATGTCTCCATCTTGCCCGTGTTGGTGGATTCTGGTAGGCCCGAGATGCGTACGTTGTTGCGGCGGGACCTCGCTTCCTGGTCCTCCACCTTCGCCTTCAGGGTTTCCAGGGTCCTCTCAAGGGCGCCGTGTGTTTTCGCGATGTCTTTGGAGTGATCTTCCAACGAGGAGATCCTGCGCTCCGCCTCCACCAGCCTCCCCTCGTGGTTTTCCAGCTTGTTAGATAGAGAGTCCACCCGCGCCACGACACTGTCCATCTTGCCATTCATGTCATGTAGACTCTGCTGGATAGCCCTCAGTACCGCCTCCATGCCGGCGCCCTCTTCCAGTACCTGGTCTCCATCAGCATCCTGAGCAGCGCCTGATTTCGTCGTTTGCTTCCGTGTCTCAAAGGGCAGCTTTGATTGCTGCTTGTCCGGCTTGCCCATCGCGCTCGGGGGTCCAACTGGGCTAGTGATTTGGGGGCTCGCAGGTAATGCTGTCGTGGTTGTAGTCCGTGCGCGTCTCAGCCGTGTTCCAGACGTCCTCCACGTCGAGGCCCTGCTCATTGGGCCATGTGGCGGGCTCTACGGTGGTGCAGGTCAGTTCAGCGCGCTGTGCAGTGGTGTCATGCGCCAGCGCATACGATGCAGGGCGCTGGCCGTGTCCCTATATCTCCCAGACCGTGTGGGGTGGACTCGCTGGTGATGGCGGGTCTAGGTCGCGCCGTCAAGGCAGCGGTCAGCATCGGCGAGCAGCTTCCGACGCGCACGCCCCTTGCAGCTCACCTCCGGTTGTTACTCCTCCCAAGGCTCCGTAGTAGCCGCACAAAGTGAGGTCTCCGCGCCGGAGGGACTCTGATGTGTCATGATAGTGAGCTGGCAGCGTCCGGCGCAGGTTCGCTGAGTGTGCGTGTCACCGCCGCCGCCATTTTGGCCGCCGTGGAACGCAGACAGTCCGCCGCGATTCCTGCAGGCTGCACAGGCACATCACACCCGAAAGCCGCTGATATTAGCGCTCCACAGCTAGCGCGTTGAGGGGGAGTTTGTCCAGTGGTCGTCAATGGGCGTCATCGTGCGTTTTCATCTGCGGTCACTGCAGCCGCGCGCCGCCATTTTGGGCAGCCGGTCCGCTCCAGGAGAGGTCAGGTCGGCTTTCTTCGGCGTGCGGTCCGTTTCTCGGCCGAGATCGCCACAGAGTGCAGGCGAGTCTGTCAGCCGTCCATTCCGCCGTTTTTCGCTGGAATCGGGTCAGGTTTAGGGCCAGGGGTTCCGAGGAGACGCTCCCGTCCGGCGGAGCCGACTTAGAAGTCAGCCATCACGCAGTGCGCCCTATAGCGCCCCCCTCCAATTTAGCTTTTAATTCGCCAACGGTACTTTCTAGAGTATCTGTCCTCTCGGCAAGCAGGTCTACTCTCTTGTCAAGTGCGTCGAACGCCGCTATGATCTCGTGCTGGTTGCGTTTAGATTCAGCAAATCCACTCTTGATTTCATGTAGGAGTATCTCCAGAGATATCCCTTCCCGAGATTCACAATCTGAGGGTACTGGCTCATCACTATTTCCTCTGACAGGTAAATTTAGAGACCCTGGCTCCTCTGAAATATTATCAGCAGATTCCGAGACCACCGGGATTGGGGACACGGTCCCTTGGGTATTATCAAGGCCACTCATCCCTTTATCTTGAGGGCTATTCTCCCCCGCTCTACACGTGACTTCTAGGACCTGTGGCAGTACCTTAAAAAAAGTCCTAAGCGAGGGGGTAAGTCGCACAGCGCTACTGTTAGTATTTCTGAGGTTTTTTTTGGCCTCAAGCTTGGGGTCTGAAATCCGGGGAATATTGGCAGTGCGTTTGCCGGTAAAGACAAGAATGGAAGACCCTGGAGTACCCTCCTTAGTAATACCTTCTACTACATTCACTGTGCTGGAACCCGGCACTTGATCAATAATAGAGTCTATAACATTGTCCGCAGTGTCTGTAGTGTCTATAACCCTTGTTTCGCCGAGCCCGCCCTTAATAGTACCTTTGGCACCCCCACGCCCGGTCACCTTACTTGAAAGTTGATCAGGATCACAGCTGTTGCCGACTGCACGTTCTGCTCCTTCTTCCGTTGCTGACCTTACCTCTGGTCTAATTTTAAGGCAACGTGCCCGTGACTTTGGTTTGTCTGTTCGAGGGTGCTCAATCCCCGGTCGCGTTACTTTTGGATCAAGGCAGCCTCCCTTTAGTGCAGCCGAGCCCTACTGGGCCAAAAGAAAGCTGCCACTGCCTCCGAGGTTTCCACGAGCCGCTGCCCTGCGGCTCCGTCGCAGCTCCACGGCTGCCTCGGTCCACCGCGGAAGAGAGGTGGAAGGTAGGACCCTGAAGTCGCACATCCGTCGAGCAGGTGATCCGAGCCCGAGGCTTAGTTTGAGGTGGGTGCCGCCGCGAATGCCACCGCACAACACCACAAGCCACGTCCGAAAGGGACCAAAGGACGCCCAAAAGAGTCCAAGGGAATCCAAGAATCCAAGCAGCGCAAGTGGTACAAGCGGCAAAACAGTCCAGGGCGGCGCCACCACACAACACCGCGCGCCGCACCCGACAACAGGGGAGGCCCAAGTGAAGCGAGGGTGCACGGACGGGAAGAGGAGAAAGACCGAAAGGGCTCCCAGGAAAGTCAGACGGTAAGGGGCTCAAGCTCTGCCGAATTTCTGCTACGTTTACCACCGGGGTACGGGAGCTCCACTAGAGAGACATGACCTGCCCTAGCTGGCGGCCGCCATGTGTTAGAGTACTCTTGTGGACTGCAGTATGTGGGCAGTAAGGGTGGGCGTAAAATCCGTTTCGCGGGCGAATTTGCGGATTTTCCGCGATTTCGCGATCCGCGAATCTCGCGTAATCGCGGTAAAATCCGCGAATCAGCGCGGACGAATTTTCAGCCAAGCAAGGGTTACAGCAGCAGGTGCAAAAGTTAAACCTAATTTCTTTGTAACCTTTTACAAAAGGGTTACAAACAAATTAACTTCAACTTGGACACCTGCTGCTAATTGCTTCCTGGCGCCTCGTTGCCTACTTGCAACTATTCTCTGACCCTGCTCTGACCCTTGAAGCAGGGTCAGAGAATAGTTACAAGTAGGCAACGAGGCACCTGTCCAAGGAATTAAACCTCATCAGGAAGCACTTACAGATATAAAAAACAGGAAGAAGGGAGAGGATGGCAAATACACCCATTTTGAGTTGTCAGGAGGGG
Organism: Lissotriton vulgaris; assembly: GCF_964263255.1. Lineage (NCBI taxonomy): Eukaryota > Metazoa > Chordata > Amphibia > Caudata > Salamandridae > Lissotriton > Lissotriton vulgaris. The sequence goes on along the minus strand of NC_141696.1, from coordinate 998,300,759 downwards.
TTAAACTAAAAGAGACCTTTACAGCACAATTTTCATATGCATTTTGCTAAAAATAAAAAGCTGTATGTTCTGTAGGGGCAACTCAGGAATCTGGCCCTTCAGAGATCCGGCCTCTCTTTCTTTCTCTCGTTCTCTCTCGCCCTCTCTCTTTCCCTCTCTTTCTCTCTCTTTCTATCTATCTATCTATCTATCTATCTATCTATCTATCTATCTATCTATCTATCTATCTATCTATCTATCTATCTATCTATCTATCTCTCTCTCCCTCTCCCATAAACGACTGCATGGGTAACTTCGCTATGCAGGCGGCTTGCGAAGACGCAAAAAGCCCTGCGAACACGCAAAAAAACTTGCGAACACGCAAAAAAACCCGCGAACACGCAAAAAAACAAAAATCCGCAAATTCGCACAAATCCGCGAATTTTGCGGATCGCGAATTCGCAAATTCGCGGATCCCGAATTCGCAAAATTCGCCCATGCTTAGTGGGCAGCACAAAACTGCAGGTCCACAAGAGAGTGCCTCAGCACTTAAGGGCCATTACGAACTTTGATGAGTCTTATCCAGTTGCACTGCATTTTAAAGAGATACACTCAAATGTCCTGCAACAATTCCAATATTTTGTGATAGATACTGTTCTGTCGCACCAACGTGGTGGGCATAGGGAGGCAATTCTCAGGCGCCTGGAGACCAAGTATATCTTGGAATTGGATTGTAAAAGTCCAAATGGATTGAACACGACTGAGGACTTATATACATGGCTATGCCTATCTCTGCATATGACTGATGAGTGTACTAGGACTTTCATGATTTTCTCATAACTGAATTTAATTTATTTTGAATGGATTCCATAATGGAATTATGTATTGATTTGATGTGACCGATTCCCTTGGTTAATCGGGCCACCCTCTCCCTTTCGTTGTTTCCGATTTTTGGCTGCTTAGGATGAGCTGGATCAGTCATCAGAGACATGCCAAACACAAATTGTTTTATATATGTCCCATTGGTCTACACAAGGTTAAATTGGGGATGTCACACTTATGCACTTTAAGCACCAGTTTGCACAAAGGCACTTATGATTATGTACAGTAGTTACATTAACTTATTGTATATTTTTCACTATTAAAAGCGTCATTTGCACAGTATAGGGGGGTATTTCAACGGACATGATAGAAGTATTTGACATGACTATAAACAGACATTAGTATTTTTTGCACAGTTACAGTCAGTATTTGCACTAGAACTGATAGTACTCAATATTATTACTAGTAATGATGATGAATTAAGGAAGGCCAGAGTAGGTATTAAAACCGGTATCTATTTTCGAGGCCTCATCATGCTTAACTGTGAATTGCTTTATTTTGCACGGACATGCGTTATTTACACTGAAATGCGTTGTTTGCACGAGTACGTCTGCTACCCAGGAGGGATGATATATGTAACACTATTTGGGGGTCGCATCAATAGTAGCGTGTTAGTATAAAAGTGTAAGAACATTTCTTACAACATTTTTTACAACTTTATCAACTATGCATTAACTGAGACTGTCAAAATGTTTTAGGAGGGCCTAAATCCATGCGTTATTTGCACTAGTTTTTAAACTTGTTACTTATTTATGTGGATTATCTGTGTACTGTATGAGGTGTTTTGCACACATTACAAAAGGGTATTTTAAAACAGCATGAATTTTATGTGTGTAGAACAAGATACAAGCATATTGCAAATTTATTATGGTCTGTGCTGTATAAAAACAGATGGAGAGTCTGTTTTCTATTTGTTGTTGCGTTCCACTGTCACTTTAAGGGTTAGAGGAAACACGAGTACGTCCTGTGATCAAGCCCACTGGATGGGCGAAACGCGTAATGGCGGAATAGCACTGAATAACTGAAATATACTTGAACGAAGAAAAACGGGTGTCCGTTCCGTTTTTGACTCTATACAGGGAGTTGTGAAGATTCGGTAGCTGTGGATATATATATATATATATATATATATATATATATATATATATATATATATATATATATATATATATATATATATATATTCACTGAAAAAAACATAGATTTCAGTGGTGTTATGGTCAGCTGGACATTTCACTCGTACAAAGCCATTGAAATTCCTCCGTTATAGTTAGTTCTACTAACTGTAACTCTCACGCCCGCAATCCACTGCTGATGATGTCACATATTACATCATTCATGACATGGTCAGTGACATCACTGATGACATCTCAAATTACATCAGTGATGACATCATCCACGTGACAATCTGATACACCTCATGAAACACTAGTATAACCTTTCAACACTCTTTAGGAAATATTTGTAGTTTGTGAAAATAGACACTTAGAAACTTTTCTGGTGAAAACCAGGCAATGATATCTTACGGAAGGAAATTCAAGTTATTGGTAAGAATGGTTAGAATTACTTTTCAGGGTCAGTACTGGGCTCAAAGATGCAACACAGAGGTCTCTCCTGATAACAGGTGAGTAAATCGGAATTCGTAGTTCAACTGATTTTAGAGGAATATTTGTAAGTTACACAAATCGACACTTAGGAACTTTTTCAGCAAAAAGCAGGCAATGATATCCTATGGAAGGAAATTCAAGTTACTGGTAAGTACGGTTAGAATTACTTTTCAGGATCAGTACTGTGCTCAAAGATGCAGCACTGAGGTCTCTCCTGATAACAGTTGAGTAAATAGGAATCCGTAATTTGGCTGATTTTTGAGGAATGTTTTAAAGTTTCAAATCTCCACACTTAGAAGAATTTCCAAGTGAAACCATTCAATGTCAGAACTGTGTTCAAAGATGCAGCACTGAGGTCTCTCCTGATAACAGGTGAGTAAATCGGAATTCGTAGTTCAGCTGATTTTACTTAGGTTGTGTATATATAGAGCCACTTTCCAACACCATCCCCCAGGGCCTGCCCCCTAATTGTTTTAAAAAAAAAATTGGGAAGGGGCGGCGTGGCCCGCCTCCCAAGGCCATAATCAGCACCGGACGGGGGACGGGGGCTGCCTTGCCCCCCTCCTATGGCCCCAGGGATCCCAGGGCAGACTTTATTGTTTTTTTAAACATTGTTTTCTAATTTGAGCCTCCCGGGCCACTAATAGCCCTGGGGACCCCATCCCCCGGACCTGGCCCACTCCGCTGGGGACTGTGGGGGGGTTCTCAATCCCTCCACGGTCCTGTCGGCTCCCTGCTTCCTGCGGGAGCCGGCATTGCTTTTCCACATGGGTAGCTGCTAAGATGCAACTCCCCCAGTGGAAAAGCAATTTGCTTTGCTATTTGAAAGAGAGAGCAGGTTTCCTGCTCTCTCTTCCAAATAGCAAAGCAGTTTGCTATCCCGCCCTTCCATAGCAAACTACAGTGTCCCAGGGGTAGGCACCCTGGGATACTGCAGGAGCCAACCCTGGGGTCGGTGGTCCCCAGGGCAATCACAAGGCTCCAGGAGGGGGGCCGTTTGGCCCCACTCCCATGATCTATAAACCCCAGGGGGTGGTGGTCTGTGGGGAGTCTGTCACGGACCCCCTAATTTAAATATTTAGTGCCCTGGGGAGATGGCAGTCCTAAGGCTGTGTGGGGGGGCTTGAGTCTCCCCACACAGGGTATGCTTGAGTCCCCCACACAGGGTATCTACATTAAAAAATATAGCTCCAGAGGGTGGCGGTTCCCGGGACTACAGGGGGAAGTGCGCCCCCCGCAATGAAAACTTAGGTCCAGCCCCAGCGGTGGCAGTCCCCGGGGCTGCGGGGGGGCTATGCACCCCCCACAATTATTTATACTTTTCCCCCGGAGGTGGCAGCCCCCCACACTTTATTTCGAACATGCCCCTGGGGCTAATTAGCATTTTTTTTAGCATTAGCAATTTTATTTTTATCAGTGGGATCCACGAATATTGCGCAGATTTTAGCGATTTAAAAAAAACATGTTTTTGGGGCTTGGTTGTACTTGTGGGACCCCCTGAGCAGGCCTAGGGGGTCAGGGTGTTTCTACCCTGCCCCCTTTTTTTACGTTTTTTGCATTTGTTTATTAGGTTTCTTGTGCCTCGGTTCTACTGAGGCACCAGATGGCTGCTAACACTTCCTGATTTGGAGTGTTGACAGCCAATTAGCATGCAGCTCAGGCACGGCAGGGTGCGCGGATCCTGCACGGCCATAGATATATATGTACTTTTAATTGTGATTTTCTCAGGAACTACTAAATAGATTTACACCATTTAAGCAAAAGGCACGTGTCTGAACCAAGGTTTACCTCTTTGCCAAATTTAGTGTAATTCTGTTCAGCAGTTCGGGCTGTAGCCGCGATGAACGGTTCCTATGGAAAATTGCATGGGGAAAACACGTTTTGGGACCCCCCTTTTTTCTCGGTCCCACTCCACGAATCACCCGAGACTTTTAGGATAGGAGCAGACTGGAGCTGGCCATTAGTTTTAAAAATTTCGCGAAGATTCGTCAACCAACGCCAAAGTTATTCCAAATAGAATGTTGCTGATTTGCTATGGAAAATTGGTCCTAACTATAACTATATATATATATATATATATATATATATATATATATATATATATATATATATATATATATATATATATATATATACTCCACACGTCTCTCCTGTGCGTTCACCGCTGCCTTCCACACGAGTTGCGTCGTTTTGCGGACCCCGCAGGAGTGGGTCCGTAATATGCACACCATGCTTTCTCTGTTTCTTCAAAAGAAAACAACGACGCCGTGTATAGCTGCCAAAGATTAATTTAATTCGGCCTCAATCGAACGCATTTCAGCAGTCCTTGCTTTCTTGTTCACCGATATTTACAAAGTAAGGAGCAGCCATTTTAAACTTCTTTCAATACGTGTCACGTGTTAAACTACACAAAAAATGAAAAGTGTAGACAGACTCGTAGTTTTTTTACAAGCTTTTCAACGTTTGTAAAAATTGCAATTCATAATGACAAACTTCAAATTCTTTTGCCTGAATAACAATTAGCCAACCAGAACTGTTAATTCAATTTGCCAACCAGAATTGTTGATTCAATTCGGTATAGTCTAACAAGTTGCTTCTCCATCTCCATCGATTGCAACCTGTAAAACACTAGTGCAAACTGGTATCGTCTCGCTTGTGACAATAAAGTTTTTTTTTAATTCAAACCTCATTATTACAATCAATTACTCATCAAGCCCCAGTGGGCATGTTAAGTAAATAAATAACAGGGACCCCAAGTATGCAAGGGGAATTAGTTCCCCCTCTGCAAATGCGCCAGGGGGCTGTATTGCAAAGAGGTGTAATGAGGTCACCCCCCTTTTTACACCTCTCTGCAATGCATCCCTCTGGCGCATACTGGAGGTTCCTGGTGGGCTAGTTGGCCCCCAGGGACCCTCAGTATTCAAGGGGAATTAGTTCCCCCTCTGCAAACACACCAGGGGATGCCTTACAGTAATATGTGACGTCATCAGCAGTGCATTGCGGGCGCGCGAGTTATAATTAACTAAACTAACTATAACAGGGGAATTTCAATGGTTTTGAATGAGTGAAATTTCCAGCTAATTATAACATGTGTGAAACCTATAGCTTTTTAAGGGAATTTCTAAGGTTTTCGAGATGCTAATTTTTAACTATAACGCGCGTGAAACCTATGGTTTTTATATATATATATATATATACATATATTACCTACTGGCGGTCGCCAGTAGGTAGTTATAGTTAGGATTTTTTCAATGCAAAATCTCAAAATTCTATTTGGAATAACTTTGGCACCGGTTGACGAATCTGCCTGAAAATATCCTCAAATTTGCCTCGTGGAGCTCCGGTCCTTCCTTGAAAGTTTGGGGGGGATTCGTCAAGCGGGGGCTGAGATAAAATGGGGGTCCCAAAACGTGTTTTCCCCATGTTAATTTCCATAGTGCGGTCGAACTCACTTTTAGCCCGAACGGCTGAATGGATTTCCACCAAACTTGGCAAAATTGTAGGGACTGGTAGCCCGATGTCCCTTTGCTATGTCTCAAGATATGTGATCCAGTGGATTTTGAGTAATTTAGGTTCAAAAAAATATATATATCTATAGGCGCGCCCCAGTGCGCGCACCGGGGAGCGCACCGGGCGTGCAACGCGACTTGCGCGCGGAAGCTGATTGGTTCACGGGTGTCTGTGAACATTCCAAACAGTCCGGAGCGGCCGCCATCTTGTGTCTCGGTAGTACCGAGACACAAGAGGTGGCAAAAAAAAGGGGGGAAATGACTATAAGGGGGCAGGGTAGACCCCCCCTGACCCCCTAGGTTTGATGTGGGGGCTATAAATAGGGTCCCGCGGGGTAAAAAAAAAAAAATCAATTTGCGCGGGGAGCGGACCGGGGAGTGAAGCATGGGGAAAACCCAGTTCATTCACTGTGTCACCTCTAAGACCCTTTCTTGCGTCAATATGTCCCTTTTGCATACATTACACCTGACGTAGGAATAATGTGGTGCAGGGGCTTACAAAGTGACGCATCTACCTAGATGCGTCACTTTGTAAATATGACTGAATAAGGTGCATTTTTTACAGCACTGGTGCCTCACAAAAAGTGACGCTCCGGTGGCGTAAAAGTGACGCATGGCCTCAAAAATGAGGCCTTCAGTCTTCTACTCATGCGTCATGTTCAATATATGACGCATTATGTCGCAAGTACTTACAGATACGTCAGTATTTCAGACGTATCTTTAAGCGCAAAAATGATGCATTGCTGGAGTGTGTCTCAAAAATGAAGCAACTCCAGCAATGCATCCTTTCACATGGGGCCAGGCCCCATGAGAAATGGCTTGCACGCCTCCTGTGAAACAGGAGTAATATTTGGACGCAACAGCGTCATAAAAGTGACGCAGTGATATCTCATAGATTTCACTGCGTCACCTGTAAGACCCTTTCTTGCGTCAATATGTCCCTTTTGCATACATTACACCTGACGTAGGAATAATGTGGCGCAGGGGCTTACAAAGTGACGCATCTACCTAGATGCGTCACTTTGTAAATATGACTGAATAAGGTGCATTTTTTACAGCACTGGTGCGTCACAAAAAGTGACGCTCCGGTGGTGTAAAAGTGGCGCATGGCCTCATAAATGAGGCCTTCATTCTTCTACTCATGCGTCATATTAAATATATGACGCACAATTTCGCAAGTACTTACAGATACGTCAGTATTTCAGACGTATCTGTATGCGCAAAAATGATGCATTGCTGGAGTGTGTCTCAAAAATGAAGCAACTCCAGCAATGCATCCATTCACATGGGGCCAGGCCCCATGTGAAAGGGCTTGCACGCCTGCTGTGAAACAGGCGTAATATTTGGATGCATCAGCGTCATAAAAGTGATGCAGTGATATCTCATAGATTTCACTGCGTCACCTCTAAGACCCTTTCTTGCGTCAATAAGTCCCTTTTGCATACATTACACCTGACGTAGGAATAATGTGGCGCAGGGGCTTACAAAGTGACGCATCTACCTAGATGCGTCACTTTGTAAATATGACTGAATAAGGTGCATTTTTTACAGCACTGGTGCGTCACAAAAAAGTGACGCTCCGGTGGCGTAAAAGTGACGCATGGCTTCATAAATGAGGCCTTCAGTCTTCTACTCATGCGTCATGTTAAATAGATGACGCATTATGTCGCAAGACCTTACAGATACGTCAGTATTTCAGACGTATCTGTAAGCGCATAAATGATGCATTGCTGGAGTGTGTCTCAAAAATGAAGCAACTCCAGCAATGCATCCTTTCACATGGGGCCAGTCCCCATGAGAAAGGGCTTGCACGCCTGCTGTGAAACAGGCGTAATATTTGGACGGAACAGCGTCATAAAAGTGACGCAGTGATATCTCATAGATTTCACTGCGTCACCTCTAAGACCCTTTCTTTCATCAATACGTCCCTTTTGCATACATTACACCTGACGTAGGAATAATGTGGTGCAGGGGCTTACAAAGTGACGCATCTACCTAGATGCGTCACTTTGTAAATAGGACTGAATGAGGTGCATTTTTTACAGCACTGGTGCGTCACAAAAAGTGACGCTCCGGTGGCGTAAAAGTGATGCATGGCCTCATAAATGAGGCCTTCAGTCTTCGACTCATGCGTCATGTTAAATATATGACGCATTATGTCGCAAGTACTTACAGATACGTCAGTATTTCAGACGTATCTGTAAGCGCAAAAATGATGCATTGCTGGAGTGTGTCTCAAAAATGAAGCAACTCCAGCAATGCATCCTTTCACATGGGGCCAGGCCCCATGAGAAAGGGCTTGCACGCCTGCTGTGAAACAGGCGTAATATTTGGACGCAACAGCGTCATAAAAGTGACGCAGTGATATCTCATAGATTTCACTGCATCACCTCTAAGACCCTTTCTTGCGTCAATACGTCCCTTTTGCATACATTACACCTGACGTAGGAATAATGTGGCGCAGGGGCTTACAAAGTGACGTATCTACCTAGATGCGTCACTTTGTAAATATGACTGAATAAGGTGCATTTTTTACAGCACTGGTGCGTCACAAAAAGGGACGCTCCGGTGGCATAAAAGTGACGCATGGCCTCATAAATGAGGCCTTCAGTCTTCTACTCATGCGTCATGTTAAATACATGACGCATTATGTCGCAAGTACTTACAGATACGTCAGTATTTCAGACGTATCTGTAAGCGCAAAAATTATGCATTGCTGGAGTGTGTCTCAAAACCGAAGCAACTCCAGCAATGCATCCTTTCACATGGGGCCAGGCCCCATGAGAAAGGGCTTGCACGACTGCTGTGAAACAGGCGTAATATTTAGACGCAACAGCGTCATAAAAGTGACGCATTGTTGATATCTTATAGATTTCACTGTGTCACCTCTAAGACCCTTTCTTGCGTCAATACGTCCCTTTTGCATACATTACACCTGACGTAGGAATAATGTGGCGCAGGGGCTTACAAAGTGACGCATCTACCTAGATGCGTCACTTTGTAAATAGGACTGAATAAGGTGCATTTTTTACAGCACTGGTGCGTCACAAAAAGTGACGCTCCGGTGGCGTAAAAGTGACGCATGGCCTCATAAATGAGGCCTTCAGTCTTCTACTCATGCGTCATATTAAATATATGACGCATTATGTCGCAAGTACTTACAGATACGTCAGTATTTCAGACGTATCTGTAAGCGCAAAAATGATGCATTGCTGGAGTGTGTCTCAAAAATGAAGCAACTCCAGCAATGCATCCATTCACATGGGGCCAGGCCCCATGTGAAAGGGCTTGCACGCCTGCTGTGAAACAGGCGTAATATTTGGACGCAACAGCGTCATAAAAGTGACGCAGTGATATCTCATAGATTTCACTGCGTCACCTCTAAGACCCTTTCTTGCGTCAATATGTCCCTTTTGCATACATTACACCTGACGTAGGAATACTGTGGCGCAGGGGCTTACAAAGTGACGCATCTACCTAGATGCGTCACTTTGTAAATATGACTGAATAAGGTGCATTTTTTACAGCACTGGTGCCTCACAAAAAGTGACGCTCCGGTGGCGTAAAAGTGATGCATGGCCTCATAAATGAGGCCTTCAGTCTTCTACTCATGCGTCATATTAAATATATGATGCATTATGTCGCAAGTACTTACAGATACGTCAGTATTTCAGACGTATCTGTAAGCGCAAAAGTGATGCATTGCTGGAGCGTGTCTCAAAAATGAAGCAACTCCAGCAATGCATCCTTTCACATGGGGCCAGGCCCAATGTGAAAGGGCTTGCACGCCTGCTGTGAAACAGGCGTAATATTTGGACGCAACAGCGTCATAAAAGTGACGCAGTGATATCTCATAGATTTCACTGCGTCACCTCTAAGACCCTTTCTTGCGTCAATACGTCCCTTTTGCATACATTACACCTGACGTAGGAATAATGTGGCGCAGGGGCTTACAAAGTGACGCATCTACCTAGATGTGTCACTTTGTAAATATGACTGAATAAGGTGCATTTTTTACAGCACTGGTGCGTCACAAAAAGTGACGCTCCGGTGGCGTAAAAGTGACGCATGGCTTCATAAATGAGGCCTTCAGTCTTCTACTCATGCGTCATGTTAAATATATGACGCATTATGTCGCAAGTACTTACAGATACGTCAGTATTTTAGACGTATCTGTATGCGCAAAAATGATGCATTGCTGGAGTGTGTCTCAAAAATGAAGCAACTCCAGCAATGCATCCTTTCACATGGGGCCAGGCCCCATGAGAAAGGGCTTGCACGCCTGCTGTGAAACAGGCGTAATATTTGGACGCAACAGCGTCATAAAAGTGACGCAGTGGTATCTCATAGATTTCACTGCGTCACCTCTAAGACCCTTTCTTGCGTCAATACGTCCCTTTTGCATACATTACACCTGACGTAGGAATAATGTGGTGCAGGGGCTTACAAAGTGACGCATCTACCTAGATGCGACACTTTGTAAATAGGACTGAATAAGGTGCATTTTTTACAGCACTGGTGCCTCACAAAAAGTGACGCTCCTGTGGCGTAAAAGTGACGCATGGCCTCATAAATGAGGCCTTCAGTCTTCTACTCATGCGTTATATTAAATATATGACGCATTATGTCGCAAGTACTTACAGATACGTCAGTATTTCAGACGTATCTGTAAGCGCAAAAGTGATGCATTGCTGGAGTGTTTCTCAAAAATGAAGCAACTCCAGCAATGCATCCTTTCACATGGGGCCAGGCCCCATGCGAAAGGGCTTGCACACCTGCTGTGAAACAGACGTAATATTTGGACTCAACAGCGTCATAAAAGTGACGCAGTGATATCTTATAAATTTCACTGCGTCACCTCTAAGACCCTTTCTTGCGTCAATACGTCCCTTTTGCATACATTACACCTGACGTAGGAATAATGTGGGGCAGGGGCTTGCAAAGTGACGCATCTACCTAGATGCGCCACTTTGTAAATATGACTGAATAAGGTGCATTTTTTACAGCACTGGTAAGTCACAAAAAGTGACGCTCCGGTGGCGTAAAAGTGACGCATGGCCTCATAAATGAGGCCTTCAGTCTTCTACTCATGCGTCATATTAAATATATGACGCATTATATCGCAAGTACTTACAGATACGTCAGTATTTCAGACGTATCTGTAAGCGCAAAAATGATGCATTGCTGGAGTGTGTCTCAAAAATGAAGCAACTCCAGCAATGCATCCTTTCACATGGGGCCAGGCTCCATGAGAAAGGGCTTGCACGCCTGCTGTGAAACAGGCGTAATATTTGGACGCAACAGCGTCATAAAAGTGACTCAGTGATATCTCATAGATTTCACTGCGTCACCTCTAAGACCCTTTCTTGCGTCAATACGTCCCTTTTGCATACATTACACCTGACGTAGGAATAATGTGGCGCAGGGGCTTACAAAGTGACGCATCTACCTAGATGCGTCACTTTTTAAATATGACTGAATAAGGTACATTTTATACAGCACTGGTGCGTCACAAAAAGTGACGCTCCGGTGGCGTAAAAGTGACGCATGGCCTCATAAATGAGGCCTTCAGTCTTCAACTCCAGCAATGCATCTTTTCTTACCCTTCCACACCCCTGTTCCTTTTCAATATTTTCTTTGAATATCCACATTCCCCATATTTACTCTCCTTCTTCTTTCTTTCCTTCCCAACACTCACCTTCTTTCAGTCCCCCTACTTCACTTCCTTTCTCCTCTCATACTTTTCTGTTCTTTCGTACTCATTTACCTTTCCATTATCAATGCACTCCACTTCACTTACTCTTTTTCTTGTTTTTTAAGAATATAGCTCTTTGATGAGAATTGGAGGTAGTTCTGAAAATAACTTTTTTTCTTCTTCTTTTTTCTTTATAAAGAACATAAACAAAAACAGGGAATGGAAACTGCTCAACAGGAGCAAAAAAAACAACAAATATTTGGGCCGGGAACGGCAGTAATGGTTCTCCAATGCTCGAACCATGAGCAGGACACTTTGCTCCCCGTAGGTAAGGAGTTGATCGCAGTATCTGCATTTCAGGACAGCTTTGTTGAAAGCAGGTTGAATATTTGGAACAAGCTCCTGCGATCGCCCCCTCCCAGAAGTAGTTGCTCCTCTGGTGGATGTAGAGGCCCCATCACTGGGAACCTCTTGTGCCAGAGCCCTGGCACTTTCCCGGGCAAAATTCTGGGGTTGCCTCTTCTCCACATGCTGTATCATTGTAAAGTTCCCAAAAGAATATTTCTTTTTGGGGTCACCCCGTGACAGGACTTGTTTGCAGATCTTGCACTCCACTTTTGGAGCATTCACCTTTTTCTGGTTAGGTGGTATTGAAAAATGTTTCCAAATGAAATGCTCCTTCACCTTTGGCTGAGGAGGCTCTTCATCGATGAATTCAGGCTCATCTTCACTACTGGATGGTCTGGCAGCCATGATTAACCCAGAAAGATGCAAGAGCAAAAAGCCAGGTCTTTCAGTCACAAAAGTGAAAGAAGAAGTGAAGGAAATGGGTGGGGATTTCATTCTTTGTAAAAAAAACTATGAAAAGTGTTATTTTAAGGTCACATGACTTGATGCGCTGACGCTGCGCGCACCGGAGTGCTTCCGGGTGCGCACACGCGGCGCGAACGATGGCGCTTCCGGGGCGCATACGCGGCACGAACGTAGGCGCTTCCGGGGCGCATACGCGGCGCGAACGTAGGCGCTTCCGGGGGTGCTTACGCGGCTTTTATATGTATGGTACTAAATGTCTTGCGTTATTATTTACTTTTCATTCATATTTTTATTCACGAACGAAAGTAGCGCTCTGGGTGCCATTTCCAGAGAGCTTACCGGAGCGCGCACCCAGAGCACCCCAGGAAAAAATGATTAATAAATAAATAAATAGATAAATAATAATTAATACTTACTCAAAACAGCAAATATATAAAAAAAATCGTAGGTTAGAACCTTGATATAGAAAGGAATTCGCTTTTAAAAAACCTATTAAATTCACTGAAAAAAACATAGGTTTCACACCAGTTATAGTTAGGAATTAGCATTTAAAAAACCTATTAAATTCACTGAAAAAAACATAGGTTTCACACCAGTTATAGTTAGCTGGAAATTTTACTGACATAAAACCAATGAAATTCCACGTTATAGTTAGTTGGACTCACTATAACTTGCGCGTGTAATGCATTGACATGGTCAGTGACATCACTCATGACATCACTGATGACACCATCCTTGTGACAGAGTGACAGACCTCCTTTCACTGTAAAGTAACCCTTGAAACATATAATCAAAAATAGAAACTAACATTTTCAAAAAAGTGGATATACCCATACCATACCAGTTACAACAACCAATTCAGTAATTCCACCATCTATATACACATCCACTCATTCACCAACAGTTCTATATAGTCACTCATACATATACTCACTCATCATATGTAGTGAAACACCTATACATCCTGTTACACACCAACAGTCATCAAAAAGTTACTCACACACATATTCACACATGCAAATAAGCTAATAAACATCCATTTATTAACATATACTGATATACACACACTACCACCTTACTTCTAAGGAAACTTACACATACTTACTCTCTTAAACAATCACTTATAGAAACACATACTTATTTAAACAGGAACTGTTTCAATCTCTCACTCTTACATATACTGACTTATATATATCAATACTCACATATACTAGATTAAAACATAGGTAGTTACTGATAAAGACACTACTGAGGCAGTCATTCACTCACTAACACACACATATACACACTCATCCACCCATACAGTCCTGCACATATGCTGTCTTCAAAAAACATATAAACAGTGAGTCAGTCATTGATGCATCTATATGCTAAGTAACACCCCCACCAAACCATACACACTCATACTGATACTGAAAAAACATCTAATAACCCATATACACACACATGTAGGTACTCACCAACCCATGTAGCCATTTATACACAAAGTGAAACACTGATACAAACATTTAAATATTTAAACATTACTCGCTAATATATGTATTCACTAAGATACACTTAATAAGCCAGTTAACCAATCATTTTTTTTAAAAACATTCATTAAGACAATAATTTAAACATTTATTCTTCCATCGACCTTTACATATACATAAATAAAACAATTTATTTTTCAGAAAGACACACATTCACTGGATGGTGTCATCAGTGATGTCATGAGTGATGTCACTGACCATGTCATGAGTGATGTAATATGTGATGTCATCAGCAGTGCATTACACGTGCAATTTATAGTGAGTCCAACTAACTATAACGTGGAATTTCATTGGTTTTATGTCAGTAACATTTCCAGCTAACTATAACTGGTGTGAAACCTATGGTTTTTTCAGTGAATATATGTATATATGTGTGTGTGTGTTAATAGGCTTTTTTCTCACTTAAAAAACCAAGGTTACAGGGGTGTTACAGTTCAGAGATAGAATTTTAAAAACCTTAGAAATTCACTGAAAATAATCAAAGGTTACAGGGATGTTAAAATTAGGCTCAGATTTCACTTAATCAAAACCACAGAAATACAGCATGTATAGTTACCTGAGATAACTATAACTTATGCCCTCACAATGCACTGCTTATGACCTCCCATATTGCATCACTCATGACATGGTCAGTGACATCACTGATGACATCACTAATGGCATCTCAAATGACAACTGATGACATCATCTAGTGAGGGTGAGTGTTTTCATAAAGAATATGAGTGTTAAACATATCTACCAATGTACTACAAAAGCTAAAATAGTATTCTTTGTGTACTAATAATGAGTGATGCTATTTCTAACATATATTATGTGAGTGACTGTCTGTATCCATGTGTGAGTGAGTTTCCGAGTATCTGTATGGGTGTGTGAGTGGCCGTATGATTGTATAAGTGGGTGTCTGGGTAGCTGTGTGGGTGAGAGTGGCTGTGTGTGTGACTGTATGGTGAGTGAGTGGGTGTGTTAGTGGCTGTATATGTTAGTTAGTGGTTGTGTGAGTGGCTGAATGGGTGAGTGAATGGGTGTGTAAGTGACTGTATGGGTGAGTGAGCAGGTGTCGGAATGGCTGTAGGAGTGAGTGACTGGCTGTGTAAGTGTCTCTGAGGGAGATTGACTGACTGTTTGAGTGAGTGTTTGGTTTAGAGAGTTGGTAAGGTGTAAGGTATCACATCACACTGTATATCATATCACATTATATTTCTTCATCTTATTAGCATGAAAGACCATATAGATTGTGATTATTAAAAGTGGAGTCCTCCACTAGTCGAACTTCCAATATTGTAACTTCCCCCCATGAGTCGCATTCATGTGTGTTTTCATTGCTGCACTGGTATCTCTAGTGTAGAGGGCCCTAAGCTAGGGTGAGTTTCTCAAAGGAGACCTATATGTCACCCCCATAACAGAGCATTGTAGATGTCCCCCAATTTGTTCATTAGGGGACTATACCTGTTATGGCTCACAGGTGCAGGTGTTCCCAAGGGGGTAGGTTCCACTCAAAATGGGGGGGGGGCAGCACAGCCCTCTCCCCGGGCTAATTTCAG